>NC_089265.1:39015906-40261195 GCF_963930625.1 Muntiacus reevesi | reverse complement strand
TAGACACATATTCATTCTTTTTTAGATTCTTTTCTTATATTGGTTGTCATAGGATGATGAGTAGAATCATCTAGGTGATGTGAACTATATGAAATACAGAATCCCTGGTGCTATACAGTAGGTCTTTGCAGGTTATCTATCTTATATGTAGTAGTGTGTGTGTTTTCATTGCAAACTCTTGATTTATCCCTCCCCACCACTTTTCCCCTTTGGTAAACCACAAGTTTGTTCTCAATATCTATAAGTCTGTTTTTGTTTTGTGAATAGGTTTATTTGTATTTTTTTTTAAATTAGATTCCACATATGAGTGATACTGTGCTTGTCTCATCTGACTTACTTCACTTAGTATCATAATCTTTTATTCCATCTACCCATTGACTTTTCAATGAGAATTTATATATTTCACAGTTCTAAGTTCTAACTGGTCCTTTTTCAACTATATATGGTCAGTTTTGATAGCCTTCTGTTCCTTTATTGTGCATTCAACAGCCTCATTTATTTCAGTAAATATGTAAAACATGCTAATTTCACATTATGTTTGACCATTCCATTATCTGCAGTTTGTGTAGCTCTGATCGTGTACTTTATTTCTACTGACTCTTGTTCATGGTTTTTCCTTTCTTTGTGTATCTAGTCAGTTTGTGAGCTGTTGTGTCTTGCAGCTTTTTTCTTGGAGTACTTTTTTTAGGCATTTGTACAGTGTAGCCCTTCAGACAAAAAAATTACCTCTGCTAGGCACCTTGGAGAGTTATCAACCAGAAGATATTTTAAACTAAATTTAAAACTTAGGATTTTGTATGTCACATAGTTCATATCAACTCAAGTTCCAAGCCTCTGTTTTATGGGTTTATAGTTTGGGATTTTAATGGGAGGCTTTTTTTTTTTTTTTTTACTCCTCTCTTTGCTTCTGTCCAGGGTCAAGCCAGAGATAGATCACCACTTCTCCTTCTGCATGATAGATCCTTTCTAGGTCACCTACTGAGCATGTCACATTTTTGGTGACATATGTGCGAGGGAATTCCAATCAGATCTCCCACACCGCTCAGGCCCAGGGCTTTGCCGCTGTCCTGTCAGTTCATTAAAACCCATGACCTAAGCCACGAGGGAACGGTGAATATCTTCAGGGCAAAACAGACTCTAGTATTTGCTTATCAGTTACTGGGCTTGTCATTTCTAGCCTCTGAGATTCCTTTATTTTCCTGGCAGCTCAAGTATACTTTAATAATATGTCATTAATATTTTATGCCGCATCTTTAGGTGTGCGGTCTCTAAAAATCTAGTATGCCATATTTTTTGTAAAACTCTTTGAATTAGTGAGCTACTTTCGTGTAACAAATTATCCCAATACTTAGTATCTTCCAGCAATAGCTATTATCTCATAGGTTCTGTGGGTCAGGAATCCATATGCAGTTTCTCTTTCACGAGGCCACAGTCGCGGTGTTGGCAGGTATGTCACTCATTTCAAGGCTCAACTTGAGAAGGATCTGATTCTAAACTCACTTGTGTGGCTGTTGGTGAGACTTATTACCCTTGCTGGCTGGTGGTTGGAGACATTAGTTACTTGTTAAGTGGTTCTTTCCACAGGAATATCTACAGCATAGCCACTTGTTTCTTCCAGAGTGAGGGCTCTGAGAGAGGGGGAGAGAGAGAGAGAAAGTAAGAAAACATGGATGTCACCGTCTTCTTGTAACTCAATCTCAGAAGAGACATTCCGTGACTTTTGCAATCTTCTGTTCATTAGAAGTGAGTCACTCACTATTTCCAGCCCCTTCTCAAAAGAGGTGATAACACAAGTGTAATCATTTGACACCATTTTAAAGGCTGCCTACCTCACTTGTATAAATCTCTTTTTAAAAAGTAAACAACAAAGTAGAAAAAAATTAAAAAATATAAATAGGCAATTTTTTCAAAGAAGAAATTTAAATATCTGATAAATATATAAAAATTATCCAATATCTCTAGTAATTAAAGAAATGCTAATTAAAACAACAATTGGATAACAGTCTTATTTATCAGACTGATTGACAAAGATCTTTTTAACATCAAGTGTAGAAAACAAAATATGGAAACTAGCAACTTTGTGCAATGCTAGTGGGAGTGTAAATTAGTATTTATTGTGATTTAATTTGAGAGTGTGTCACTGTCCTTAAAAGTCTACATAGCTTGAAAAAATACATATATATGTTAAAATTTATTGTCTAGCAATTTTACAATGAGAGACTTGCCCTAAGGTAAAGTTATAAAAGCTTGAAAATATTCATTGAACTATGTTCGTCTTTTTGGTAAACCCTTTTAAAATAAATGTCTAAAGGGAGTCATTGGTAAATAAATTATCTCACATGCTCATAAGATAAAACTATGCCTCTGTTAAAAATAACAAGTCTGCATATGTTAGCATGGCAAGATTTACCCAAACATATTGTTAGTAAGCAAAATAGTGTATATTGAATGATTCATTGTTATTACTTATAATGTTAAACACATGTATATACAAAGGAAATATTAACAAGCTATGAAAATACTGTTATTATGTCATCTCCGGGTGATGGAATTAAGTTGCTTTTTATTACCTTTTTGCTTACTGTATTGTCTAAATTCTACAGAAATAATATATTTATGTGTAAATTATCATAATTTTAAACAAAATAAGTTTATCTAAGATGAAGAAAAGTATAACCAAGCAACCTCCAAAAGATATAACTTTCCAATTATTTAGTAATTTCTTTCTGATACTCTTGTTAAAAGTGCAGAAATATACATTTATCACTACACTGAAAATAAATATATAATGCAAATATTTATTTTGATCTAAGAATCCTGCCATTAAGAAATTCCCACCCTTGACCCACAGATACTAATGATTATACAATTAATCTAATTTTCACATTGGAGCACCATTACCAAACCAGTACTGAATCAAACTTCTTATAGTGTACAATGTACAAGGCAATTTTTACAGCACTAGTTAATTTTATCATCAAAATTTTCTGTGATATGTGGGTATTCTAATCATTATATTGTAAATGAAACAGAGACTCAAAGAGACCAAATAATTTGCTAAGGATGTAATTATTAGCAGATGGAGGAGCTGATTTAAGCATTTTTCACTATTGGCTGCAGGTATTGCTGGAGGTCCTTTCAGTGTCCAGCATATGTACGCACCTCTTTCATGCTGTCTCACTCTGCTACGTGCAGGGAGCAGAGAGACAAGCAGAGCATCACTCTATCCTTGAGAAATTAGTCTTAAGACCTCCAGGTACCCTTCTCTCCTAACAGATAGTTTTGTAAGTAGATGTCTGGCACAGAAGGTTTTTTATAACATACACAGAGATGCTCGTATTTTCCTCTCATTGATGAAGCCTGTGTGCCATTCACACAGTGATTTCCATAGCTGCATATTATGACTTGCCAGAGTCTTGTGTGACTGGATTCTCTAATTTAAAGAACTTCTTTTAATTCTGAACGCTGTGCAAAGTTCAAACATTTTCTTTTGCACCAATAAAGGAAAAGGAGACTCTGTGGTACCCAACAGGTTATTGTAGCTTTGTAGATGAAAATGCAAAGTAGTCCTCATAGGGAAATGTAAAATGTGCCCTCACAGTACTGTTCCTTGACTGCAATAAGGAGTCAGGAAATGGTATTTGGAACCCTCTGCAGGGCTATCTTAGAAATTTGAATCAGAACCATTGAATTTAGTTATTGCTTTAATTTCCATTTGATATTTACTTTTAATATCTGTGCCATTTTATGGGTGTTAGTTTGAAGTTCTAGATTCTTAGCTGTGTTGTGAAACATTCCTAATCTACTTGTGTTTTTAAAATAAAGTTGCTCTGTTTATGAAAAGAAAGTGCTATGTGTCATTAAAACTCAAACCTCTAAGAGAAAGAAAAACTGAGGCAGAATTGAAATCATGCAAACCACTTTTAGAGTTTGGTTTGAAATGTGATCGTGTTAACATTCATTAAGCATTTAGTTAATATATGAATTATCCTTGGTAACCCTCATTTATACATTGAACTTCCATTTTGACATTGTTATTCATATTATAAAATGTACTCATAAATCTGTGTTTATATAAACTGGCACCTGAAGAGACAAATCAATCAGTTGTTAGGGCAGTGGTGGCATGGTGATAAAGGAACAAAGATTGATTCAAGTGGGACTAACAGGGATTCTGTGCCCCAACCTAGTAACTGTCTGATTTTGGATAGCTCACTCAGCCCCTGTGAGCCTGTTTCTTACCTGGAAAATATGGATAATAATGGTTATAGAGTTGTGGGATCAAACAGAAGCTCGTATAATGATACCAGCTCTTCAGTTCAGTTCAGTTCAGTCACTCAGTCATGTCTACTCTTTGCAACCCCATGGACTGTAGCATACTAGGCTTCCCTGTCCATCACCAACCCCTGGAACTTGCTCAAACTCATGTCCATTGAGTTGATGATGCCATCCAACCATCTCATCCTCTGTCATCCCCATCTCCTCCTGCCCTTTCCCAGCATCAGGGTCTTTCCCAGTGAGTCAGTTCTTCACATCAGGTGGCCAAAGTATTGAAGTTTCAGCTTCAGCATCAGTCCTTCCAGTGAATATTCAGGACTGCTTTCCTTTAGGATTGGCTGGTTTGATCTCCTTGCAGTCCAAGGGACTCTCAAGAGTCTTCTCCAACAGTACAATTCAAAACTGGCTCTTATTTATTGAAAATTTACTAGGTCTGGTACTGCTCTAAGTTCTTTAGGTGGATTGTTTTATTTAATCGTCACAACACTGACTTTCCATGAGTACTATTATTATCATTGTTATCCCCAACTTATAGATGAGCAAACCAAGGTGCAGCGTGGATTGAATAACTTGGTCAGAGTTGCACAGTTAACAGCAGAGGCAAAATTCAACTTCAGACAGTTTGGTTCTGAGGCTCACAACCTTAGCCACTGGGCCACTGGGATATATTTCCTTTCAAGTAAAATCTCTGGTTGGGTTTTAGCTCTTAATGGTGCATGGTGGAAATGGAGTTCTTATTATAGCTAATTTCTGTAAAGTAGGTTATTAAAAACCACCTTGCAGAGTTATGTAGTAAAGATAAATGAGACTTTTCTATGAATTTGCTATACATATTATATATGTGCTTATCAATGTATGCACAGTATATTTTGAATTCAGTTCTTTGCAGTATGGAGTAAAAGAGGAGGCAAAATAAGTTGGGTGAAGAGAAAAAAAAGAGGTGGTGGTCGGAGGCATGGGGCCACTGTGGGGTTTCAGAGGAGGCGACATGAAGGCTTGTTTGAAGGCCCCTGCTGTTCCATTCTGGGGCTTTTGCAACTGAAAGCCCAAAGTCTAGCCATTCATCAAAAATACCTTCTCTGACAAAATTGTAATTGTAAACAAGACTATAGAAGAAAGCCTTGCACTAGCAGTGAAGGCAAAACAAAATTCTTAGACATGTTTCGATGCTGAGCAAGAGTCCACAGAAGGAGGGTTATTGAACCCACAAGAAGAAGAGCTTTGGTTCAAACAGGCTTGGATTCTGTCTGCAAGTCTACCACTCACATCACATCTATACTCTCTAAGCTGTTATTTGTTTGTCTGTAAATGGGTATGATAGTTGCTTCTACCTCTTAGAAGGGCTTCTCAGTTGTTGTTGTAGTAAAGAACCCTTCTGCCAATACAGGTGGCATTAGGGATACAGGTTCAATCCTTGGGTCCAGAAAGACCCCCTGGAGAGGGAAATGACTACCTACCCACTCCACTACTCTTGCTCATGAAATCCCATGGACAGAGGAGCTTGGTGGTCTACAGTCCATGGGGTCACAAAGAGTCGGACATGACTGAGTCACTGTATACACACATACACACACACACACACACACACACACACACCTCTTAGGACTGTTGTGAAGATTAAAGCATGCATACAAAGCACATAGAACTGCAGCTGACTAAAAACTGAATACATATTAGCTTGTAATATGATTGTGATTTTAGTTGATGGAATGAGGATTCTGTGTAATAAAAACAGCACCTTGTCTGTGTGCGATGGTACATAGCAGGTGCCCATCACCCACTTGTTATTGTTAGTAGCTTCATTGTTTTTAGGACTGTAGTTATCATTAATGAGTCATGATATTTTGCTTATATTCCCCATTCAATGCTGTGGCCTTAGAAAAGTCATTTCTTTGAGCCTTGCTTTCTCCTTATGTGAGATGGAATAGTTGGACTAAATGAATGGTTCTCAAACATAGACAGATTAATCTGCTCTAAGTCAGAACACAGATTTATCTGTTCATGTTCAGGAATGATTAATGCAGAGTTGGACACAAGCGAGTGGCTGGGTACACAGGGCACACAGGTCAGAACATGGTTCTCTCTGGGACATGTTGGAACCGGCTCTATAAAACCGCTAACTCTTCTGTGTTGCTTTTGTTGTTCCGTCACTAAGTTGTGTTCAGCTCCGTGACCCCATGGACTGCAGCACGCCAGGCTTCTCTGTCCTTCACTATCTCTCTGAGTTTGCTCAAACTCATGTCCGTTGAGTTGGTGATGGTATCTAACCATTTAATCCTCTGCTACCCTCTTCTCCTTTTGCCTTCAGTCTTTCCCAGCACAAGGTCTTTTCCAATGAATTGGCTGTTCAATCAGGTGGCCAAAGTATTCTTTACTCTGAGATAAAGTTCCTTTATATATATATAAAAACAATTATTTCATGAACTGATAATGGTAGATAGTAAATAGCCTTTTAAAAAATTGGTATTTGTCAAGATCCTATGTTGGAGACCATATGAGTATCTACTTCCTTTATTTTAAAAAAATGTATTTTAATTCTACTGTTGTTGTTCAGTCGCTAAGTCATGTCTGACTCTTTGAGACCCCATGGATTGCAGTATGCCTGGCTTCCCAGTCCTTCATTGTCTCTCGGAGCTTGCTCAAACTCATTTCCATTGAGTCGATGTTGCCATCCAACCATCTTATCCTCTGTCGTCCCCTTCTCCTCTTGCCTGCTTATCTTTCCCAGCATCAGGGTTGTTTCCAATGAGTCAGCTCTTTGCATCAGGTGGCCAAAATATTGGAGTTTTAGCTTCAGCATCAGTCCTTCCAATTAATTCTACTACTCTTTGAAATAGAGAATTTGGAGAAGTATCCCTGCCATGATGATTGCTAAGATACTTCCCAACACTATTAACTTAGAGCAGAGCTGGGAGAACCTTACTGACAGTCAAGTTCAGAAAGAGATGATGGAGACGAGATTCAGCCTGCTCTGTCAGGCCCATGGTGAGAGCCTCAGATGGAAACAAAAGAATAAAGCTCTAAAAGGTTACTGGAAGTACTACTTTCTTTCAGTCAATATTTATAGATCACTTACTATCGCCCAGGCAAAGTGCAAAGCCCTGGATATGAAATGGTCAGTGTCATAGGTTGAATTGTGGTCCTGAAGAATATGGCTATGCCTGGAACTGAGAAAGTTTGCACCAAAAATCGGTAGCTGCTACAATAAATACCTAAAACACAGAAGGCGCTTTGCATCTGGATATAGGACAGAGGCTGTAGAAAAAGCCTACAGTGCCATGAATGCATGGTTAGGGGTGATTCTCCTGAGACCTCAGAAGAGGAGAGCTATAAAGAAAGCCCCAGTCTTCATAGGGAATACCCACATAATACTGACAGAAAGCTGATAAAAGTAGGAATGGTCAGGGATAGCCCAGTGATGTCTCAAATGGCAATGAGTAACATGATACTGGAAACCAAAGAAAAGGTAATCCTTTACATAAAGTGTTAAAGAGCTTGACTGAACTGTGTTCACGTTCTAGTGTTTTGCTGATGATTCCACTGTGAGTGGATGAAATTGGCTATTTGGCTGAAGACATTTCTAAGCAAAGTGGCTTTTCTTGAATCGTTAGATAAAAAGGAAAGAAGAGAGAAATGATTTGAAAGTACAATTGTTCATCAAAAGGGAAACAGAAATGGAAAACTTGGAAAATTCTCAGCCTATCCATATTGAAAGAAATCAGAAAACATATTCAAGAGAGAACAAAGGTGTGGCTAAACAGCATTTGACTGTGTCTGCACACAGGCCGGGGCCCCAGAGTAGGGGTGACAGCTGCTCGGGAACACTTTACATAGCCGCTGGCTCCCTCTTGCTTGCTAGTACCACAGTCCTTGGCCGGTGTGGGCCCTGCGCCGTGCTGCTGTGGTGGCCAGCCCTCCCAAAGACAAAGGCGGTAAGCCCTGGTGGAATCTGTGCGGCGCCTTCCCTGCAGGTGAGCAGGGTACAATAGCTGTGGAGCTGGGATGGCTGTAGAGAACCCTCTCCTTGAGCAAGGCCTAGCAGACCTGTGGTACAAGACTGTCCCAGTACCCCAACCCAGGAGATCCCGGACGGGCTGTGCCCAGCAAAGCCCTTGAACCTGCCTCTCAAAGCCCTGGAAGGCAGAACCTCCACCTCCGTGCACCTTAGGGTTCTAGGCTTAGTAGGGACTTGTTACCCCTTTCTTCATTCCCATCTCTCCCTTTAGACCTGGGCATATTTATGCTATGCCTGTCCCACCACTGGATTTTGGAAGGACATAGCCCATTTGGTATCATAGGTTCACGGCTGGAGAGCAGCTTGCCTCTAAGTGAATGAGTCTCATCTATGTCTGATGGAGGTGATACTTTACATGAGACTTTGGATTTCATTGCGTTGATGCTGGAATGAGTTCAGACTTTGGAGGCTGTTGGGAGGGAATGAATATGTTCTGCGTGTGAAAAGGATATGAACATGGGGGGCCAAGGGTGAGATGCTATGGTCTGAATGTCTCCCCTCAAATTCTTATGGCAGAATCCTAACCCCCTAAAGATGATATTAGGAAGTGGGCCTTTGAGAGATGCTTACATCATGAAGATGAAGCTCTCATGGATGGGATTATTGTTTGCCTGAAAGACCCTACAGAGCTCCCGTGCTCCTTCTAACATGAGGACACAGCAAGAAGTTAAGAGTGATGAACCAGGAAGAGAGGACTCGTCAAAAGGCAACCATGCTAGTGCCTTGATTTTGGACTTCCCAGCCTCTAGAACTGTGAAAGATGAATTTCTATGGCTTATAAACTATCCAGTCTGTGGTATTCTGTTACAGCAACCCCAATGGACTAAGACATGGAGCCAGAAACATTTGTTTATTCTTTCAATAAATATTTATGGATCACTTACTACAGGCCAGGTGCCTTGCAAGGCCTTAGGTGTAAAAATGATCAGTGTACTGGGGTGACATTCCCCCCCAAAATATATGTCTGTGTCTTAATCCCTGGAGCCCATTCCTATCTCATATGACAACAGACTGAATGAGTTAAAGAAAGTGGTAGTTTAAGTAATTAAGTTAAGGATGTTGAGATGAGACCATCCTGGATTATCTAGGTGGCGGGGAGGGGGCAGTGGCTAAATCCAGTGACCAGCATCCTCATGAGAGACAGAAGAGGAGACAGACTCATGAAGAGGGGGAGGCAGTGTGACCCCAGAACTGGAGGTGAGAGTAACACAACCACCTATCAAGGAACAACTGGAGCCAAGAAGCTGGAGTCAGCGAAGACCTGATTCTCCCCTCCTGGGACTTTTGGAGGGGGCTCAGCTCTGCCCACACCTTGATCTCGAATGTCTGGCCTCCAGAACTGTGGGAGAGTAAATTTCTGTTGTTTTAAGGCCCCAGTTTGTGGCAATTGGCTATAGCAGCCACAGGAAATTTCACATAGTCAATAACATGGACATAGTACCTTGCCTTTATGGTACTTAGAGAGAGAAAGAGAATTAAAGAAGCGTTGCAATAAAGAGGGGCCACAGTGATGAGCCATAGAATAGAAGAACATGGGCGCTCCAGGACTCCTGATATACCAGGAACCAGCCACTTGGATGAAGGATCTGGAAGCTTCTGCACTGCTGGGTGAGCAGAAGCAGAGAATGGCCCCTCTCTTGATGCCCCTACTCTGGCCTCTGTACATTTAAAGACCAGCAGGGACATGCTCTATATTCCCGAGTCCCGGTTCCTCCATCTAGCAGGTGTGTAGGATGGGGCTGCCTGACCTCTCTGCATTCTGAATCTGCCAGTCAGGACTGATGAGGCAGACCCCGGCAAGGTATACCAAACCCCGGACGTGCTGCTGAACGCTTGCGAGACAGTCCCCGCAGGTCTCAGCAGCCGTGACCGCCTCCCAGAGGGCGAGCATGCCTTCTGCCAGTTCTAGCACTGGTTGATTGTGTGGCACTCTGTTGATTAGGGCATCCCCTGGCATTTAGGTGACTCTGATAGAAATCCATACACTTTAAGAGCTAGTCCCAGCTTAAACTGCATCAATTCAAACTCAGAAGAAGCCACTGGTAGAAAGATAAATTCAATGAACTTTGGTGGGGGTACCTATGGTAAGGACAAAGCAGGGGCCTCTTTGTGCTGTTTTTACATTTTCCAGTGCTGCAGTTTTTCCTGTTTTAAAGCATTCTTCTTATGGACGTATGCAAGCGTTGACAAACTAGACAGGAAGCCTGGGGAATATGAATACGTGTAAATATCAAGTCAGACATTTTTTAAGGATGTCATTTATTCTAAAGTATGTTAGAATTACTTTAAAGCCATTAGTGTCTGGATTCTCTAAATGTAGAGACACGTTTTAAAAACATACTTTTCCTATCAGAGTTTAATAATGATAGAGGCAGATCCTTTTTTCAACAATAAAGAAGCAAAAAAAATTTCTTTTGACCTGACAAACCATAACATCTGCCTGTAAGCTTTTCATCGGGACCCCAAACACCACATCTTGAGGTATTCAGCTGCAGAGTTACCCTGATTAAAAATTTCAGGGGAAAGCTTGTGATGTTGACTTGAGTGCTGTAGGTTCTATATTTAGGGCTAAGTCAAACCTTGAACAGAATTTATTGTTTGACTTTAGATTATTGCAGATTTTGACATGTTTCTTTTCAGTTCCCTTTGCTAGCATTGGAATCAGAGGCGAAGAATGATCTTCTTTCTTACTTCCACTCATCCTTGAATTGTGTGTCAAGCATCTGTATACTGCAATGCTTCCCATAAAGCACTGTGGAAGACATAAAACAAGGATAAAATATTAAGTGTCCAGTGTCAAAGCTCTTAAGCAAATGAGGACAATCTGCCAGCCTTCAAGAGCAAATGTCTCTTTACAAAAGAACAATTTAAAATAAGAAAGACAATCATGGTAACTCCAATTGCATTTTACTTCCCGCAGTTTGCACAGAATCCCATCGTCTCCAGCAGCTTCCCTTCCCACATGTGTCAGAGAAAGTCAGCAGCTGTCCTGGACCAACATTTGCCCTGTTAAGAATTACTAGGAACTACTTTTACCAGCTTTAAAAGATTTGCTCTTTGCATGCTCTCAGAAATTACAGTCTGAAGGCAATTGATTCTAATTGTGGATGGGAAAATGGATTTGGAGGGAAGAGAACTCTTGCTGGCCTGATATTTCTGCAGATTGTGGGAACTGGCTTTATTTGAAGCTTCAGACACTTTGCTGAAATGACGTAGCCTCTCACTCCCTGCCCCGCTCTCTTTTCTTGTGAGAAGAATGTGAAGAAAAAATTTTCTCAGAAAACTCTCTGCCATCAATTTTAAGTTGAAATATAGGAAGTGTTTTGATTCATGGCACCAAGAATGGGGAAAGGGGAAAAGCCATAGAGAGTGGACAGGAAATGAACAGAGAGAAAAGGAAAGAAAAACATGGCCCAGACACTCTGTATTCTCAGCTTCTGTCCCAAAGACATATTTGCTCATTCATTTGAACATGTACCTGGAATTAATATTAGTTCCTGCAGAAAAAAACGAAGGAGCCCTGATGGTTTCAGTCATTTATTTCACCTCCCCATAGTTTGACTTATAGGATAAATAGAAAATAACTTTCAGACCAAGCAACGTGTTAGAGGTGACAATTCCGTGATGTCTGTAAATCTAAGCTTTCTACTCACCATTCTGAGAAACACCACTCTTGTCAGCAAGGAACCTTGAGATGATAACTAAAGGGCACTTCTATTTGATTTGTTAGTGTGTTGAAGCATTTGAAAATAAGTGACATGCATTATGATCATGGAAATACAGATAAATGATAATTAACTTAATACAAGTTTTATAGTCCCGTATAAAAGAGTACGTGACAGTTAAGTGATTCACCTGTGGGAAACGCTTAGAACAGGCTCTGGCACCTATGAGTGTTCCATAATACTGGTTCTTACTATGATTGCCTAGGCTATCTCTTTTGGTCAAAAATGTTCTTTTGTTTTAGAAAGTGAAAATGAAAGTTGCTCAGTCATGTCCAACTCTTTGCAACCCCCATGGACTATACAGTTCATGGAATTCTCCAGGCCAGAATACTGGAGTGGGTAGCCTTTCCCTTCTTTAGGAGATCTTCCCAACCCAGGGATTGAACCCAGGTCTCCCACATTGCAGGTGGATTCTTTACCAGCTGAGCCACAAGGGAAGCCCTTGCTTTAGAAACTGCGTGTTTATAAGTACTAGAAGAAATTGGAAAAACAGATTGAACTTAAAAGGAATTTGAATGGTCAGTGGTGCTGGGAGACAAAAGCAAGTTTTGTCTTCCCCATACTAGAAATGAAAGCTTGCATGTGCTCTGATTTTATTTCTTATCCATATTCAGAAAAATGAATATTAATGTAGAGGTATGGTAAGATGGATATAGGATTTGGAGTCAGCTTGCCCTATTCTTTCTGATTGGAATAGCTGTTCTGGGTATAATCCTCAGTAGCATCATCTCTGTATTGGGCATAAGTGTCCTTGCAGTTGGGGGCAAGATAGCCCCCAATGTGAACACTGGATATGGTTTTATAATGTATTCAGTTTTAATCTGTTATGATATAAGCATGATGTCTTCTGAGGGATAAGAAAAAAAAAAAACTTACTGAGTCATCTGGGAAAGTAGCAAGTAAGACCTTGACGTAACATTCTAACTTTCTCTAGAATCCTTAATAAAAGTCCTTGATCCATTGGTTTACATTTCCCTGAGATAAGGGTCTTCCATCCATAGCTTCTCTCCTCTCTCTCTTCCTACACCAAAGACCCTGGGAATGTAAACCTACACCAGGAAGAATTCCTGCCCTGTTGGGTGCTAGAGAATCTGGTCGCATACTAAACATCCTGTTCTGGGAATGTGCAAAGAGACATTGGAGGATGAGGGAGGAAGTAACTGACACTACCTGGAGCAATCCAGGAAGGCACCAGGGAGGAGGTTCCACTGGAGCTGGACCACCAGGAATGAGGAAATTTCTCCCAGCTTTGGGGATGACTGAAGGGGAAGAACATTCCTGGCTAAAGGCATAATGAGTATCACATAAATTTGAGACCTACATGCACTTCTTTCCTAGCAATATTGTTAGACAAAAAGAGTTTTGTTTAGGTGAAGAGCCATGTGTCAAAATTAACTAGAAACTTCTAATACTGGTGATAACATGTATCACTTATTATACACCAGATTCTGTCCTGTTTAAACCTCCAGCAGTCTTGAGGATGCCACAATTTTTATACCCATTTGGCAGATGAGAAAACTGAAGCCAAGAGATGTTAAGACACTCGTCAAAGATTACACATTTAGTTCGTAGAAGATTGGGAGTTTGATCCAAGACAGTCTGGCTCTGGATTCTAGGCTGGTATCCACAGCACTCTTACTGCCTCTATAGCAACAATCTGGAAGTTGAAATATCAAGACGTTATTTCCGACTCTTTAAAACACTATTTACACTACAAACTAGTCGAGGTGATTTTCTAAAAACAGGCCTTCGCAGTTTTGCAGTCATTGCCAAAGCATGTAAAATGTGAGTTTGGGGGATTTACTAAGAATTCGAAAATTGCTTTTAGATTCTTTTGTAGAATTCCATGGTAATAGGAGAAGTGACTGGTTCATTATTGTTAGTGTTTGACATTGCATGTGCGTGCTCAGTCATGTCTGACTCTTTGCGACCCCATGGACTGTAGCCCATTAGGTTCCTCTGTCCATGGAATTTTCCAGTCAAGAATACTACAGTGGGTTGCCATTTCCTATTCCAGGGGACCTTCCTGACCCAGGAATTGAACCTGCCACTCCTGTGTCTCTTGCATTGGCAGGCAGATTTTTACCACTGAGTCACATATCTATCCATTATAGAGAATATACTGAACTAACTCCTTCCCCATGACCTCAGTGAAACATTTAATCAGTCAGTCAACGGTCCATGTCACAAAAGGCAGAATGGTTGTTAAATCATTAGCATTAAATTGTTAATGTTAAAAATTCACATTAATGCAATCAGAGGGAAGTTTATTTTGAAAATCAGAGGGTAATGTTTTTCTCCATTTCAAATGTCCCATCGTTCTCTCTGGTGAGAGCTTTCTGGCTGTCTTCTCCACTGAGAGCTAAAGCCTCTAGTTTGGCTGGTATGACATTCAAGTTGCTATGTTAAAAAAATTATAATTCGATGACTTCCTAGCTCTGGCCCTGTGCTTGCTACAGCCCAAGGGGCGGCACTCACTGCTCTAAGCAGTAATGGCCAGCTGCTGCCTTTCTGCAGGTGCCCAGATCTGTGCCCTGAAATCGAAGCATCTGTACATTCTCTGGGGAGTCACTTCTCTGCCTTTCTTTCATATCCCCTCTCTTCCTTCTCTCACATCCCTTCTCAGATGCTAAGCTCTGCCTTTGAACTGAAGAATGGCCTTGATTACAAATACCTGCTCAGACAGGCCCAGCCTCCCCCACAGAAAACCCGCCGCCATGCCTTGGTGCTGTCTTAGGTGGCACTCTGGGCTGTGCCGGGGCCCCTCAGAGCCTGCTGCAGCTCTTGTCTCTTGATGAGGCCCTGGAGCCAAGGCTTCCAGGAGGAGCCGTGCTCGTCAGCTGTCAGTCAGGAGGCAGGCTGTCCCTCCCAGGTGCTGCCCCTGCCACAGGGGGGTGACCGGACTGTAAAAATGAAATAGACTTCAGTGGGATGCCAGAAATTCATTTTCTCCCTCAGATGCTTTCATCTCACTCATTTCACTGTGTTTACAGGCCCACAGGTTTCCTGAGGGCAGCCATGATTTAGATTTACAGTTCCCCAGGCAGTCTGATTCTGAGGAAAACTTATAACACCTGTAATGTATTACTGTCTCCTAGAGGAGCAAAGCATGTCAGGGGCTGCGGAGGTTGGCTACCCCAATAACTGCAGGCTCTCTCTGCACCGCAGCATCAACAAAGGCAAGCTGGGCTGCACGCCTCAGCCTCTCTCCTTATCTGTCTGCACATAGGCACGCATCGCACTCGATGGGGTGATGGCGATGCTGATGGGGAGGTGGGGTGGTGGTGACTTCAACGTGTCATTAAAAGAGGCTCTGCATGGCCACTCCCCAGACGGTCCACAGGACCGAGTTCCAATATGAGGCCCCAAAATGACTGGGTTTAAGAACCATAAGGCAGTCAGGCTGGGATGGGAGAGGGGATTGCTGTTAGCAAAAGCAGAAGCTCCCTACAAAACCTTGTCTCTCTCGTTGATTCCTTTCACTTAAAATTTGGTGCATCTTTGCTAAGGAAAGTAGAACTGGCATTAGGCTAGTCCTGAGGGGGGCTGTCAAATGGGGCTCAGGACAGGTGGGCAGGGTGACCCCCTTGAGGATCTGGATGTTGCCTCTCAGCTGGGGGCCCACTTAGGGAGCAACGCCATGAGGGAGTGACTTTTTGAAGTGGATGGAGGTGGTGGGCATTGTCCAGCCTTGGCTCTGGTACCAGCTCTGGGGTGTGGAGATACACAGGTTCATTGTCTTTGGCCACATGCCCTGTCCTTGTTCTCAAAGATCCCTTATGAGTCCAGTTCACTATTTCTCACGTAACAGCGTCTCTCTGGCTTCCCTATGGGTGGGAGATACACAGAGATGCTCATTTGCTTCTGTACCTCCGCAAGTGTGGGAGGGGCCCCTGCCTCTCTCAATGAGCGCTGTCCTGGGCAGCGAGTGTGAGGACTAGGTGGCGACAGGTGTGCTGAAATCACCATCCTTATGACTATAAAGTTAAACGTGGCTATTAGTAATGAGAAATTATGTACCATTAGGAGACTGTTACCCAGAGCCCAAATATCATCTAAAATCCTGAAAGAACACAATAGGCTCTCATATTAGTGTTTTTCTTGTATCTGCCACAGGTTCTAATGTTTAGGGGGCAGCCACAGTTGTAAGTTTGGTACATTATTTTTTAATTGTTACTAGATTTATTGTTAGACATGATCTAGGATACCAAAAAAAAAAAAGTCAAGTTTTCTTGAAGTTCTAACGTTTCAGTTAGGATTATTAGATGTATTTAAAATATGGAGCCATTGGAAAGGACTGACCAAAAGTTTGGGGATCTCAAAGGAAATTTTTTTCTTTTTTTTAATTAGAGGATAATTACTTTACAGTATTGTGACGGTGTTTTTGCCATACATCAACATGAATCAGCGTCAGGTATACCTATGTCCCTTCCCTCTTGAACCCCCCTCCACTTCCCTCCTTTTCCCACTCCTTTAGATTGTCACAGAGTACCGGCTTTGGGTTCCCTGTGTCATACATCAAACTCCCACTGGCTATCTGTTTTACATATGATAATGTATGTGTTTCAGTGCTATTCTTTCAATCAAAGGGAAATTTGATCTAAAGGATAGGCCAGAGATTCAATGTCTAGGTGAGCAACAGAGAGGGTCTAGCACTCTAGTGGACTCAGCAAACCCTGTTTCCTTTGCCTTCTGGAAATGTATTTCCTGGCTCCTCTTGCAGTTAAGTAGAGCCATGTGATTATCTTCTGGCCAAACGCCAGATATGGTCCTGTGTCCTGTGCATGCTGTCTTTCCCCTTCCACTGGATGGCGCACAGGAGAATGAGGGCCTAAAGCATGTGGAGTCACAGGACTCAAGGAACCTGGTTCCTGAATGACAGAATGGAGCAGAGATCTCACTGCACCCTTTTCCCCATCTGGCCCCCAACACATACTTGTGTTCCATCCCATGCCGGACTCTGACATGGGTAAGAAAGAAAGTCTTATCATGTCAAACCACTGAGATTTGGGGGTTTATGTTTTATATGATGAAATCAGTGATTTTTCACATTGTTGAAAACAATTTAGGAGCTTCATCTCTTGATAAAAGTCAAATACTTATACCTCCATCCCTTGTGGCTAATGAATTTTTTCTTCCTCTATCACCAATACTCACCTTTATTGAGCAAGTTCACCTTGCCAAAGAAGACAGGCAAGATCATCAATTTGGATAAATACCCCCCAGAAGGACATGCCAATTTACCTAATAGTAATACAAAGAAAGTGTTCAGGAGAAGAAAGTAAGATTTTATTAGGCAAGCTTTTCTTCCATTCAGTCCAGTTTAGAACATTAATAATCTTAGGGAGAACATCTCTTCTTTTTTTATATACTAGAAAAAATTAATATAATTAAATGGCTTAAAAGATATTAGAGCATAATAATAATAGCTTACATTTGTAGGCCAGTCATTTTGCTAAGCACTTTACATGAATTATTTCCTTAAAAGATAAAGAAATTGAGTCCTGGGAAGTCAGGTACTTTGCTTAAGTTTACATAGCTAGGAAGCAGCAAATCCAGGAATCCAGTAACCCAAGACAGCCTGGCTCCAAAGTCCATGCTGTTAAATACCATACTCTCCCTAATAAAAGATCAAGAAATGTCAAGTCATCTTTAAGATGAATGGTGCATTCTGATCATCTTTAATGAACAAAAAGGTCCATATTTCTAGACCAAAAAATCCACTTTAATTTGCTTTTCATAACAAAGGCCTTTGAAATGGCAGGTGCATTACGGCCACTCTGATTAGGACTTCTGACTAATATGCTGCCTGACCTGTTCTGAGTCCTCACTTTTGATTTTCCTTCCCCATGGACATGTTGCTTGGGATTTATGTGATTTTTCTGCACTTTGTTCTAGTGTGGCCAGATCCACCTTACCTAACCCTGTTCTCCAAGAGTACCTAGGCCTGCTTCCTGTGATGAGAGCAAACCAAAGGTGAAAAAGGCATTCAGAGAGTGAATCTGGCCAAGTTCCTTAAAGATTCAGCTTTGATTTTCTTTCTTCTGCAAAACATTACTGCCATGATAGCACTCTAGCTTGGCTTGGGATAGCTACAGCAGAGTTTCTTGCTGTTCCTATATTAAGAATGTGTTCTCAGAAACAGCTGGTGTGTTACAAATGCAACTGAGTGCCTTAGGAAGTGAAATGATTGGAATCCCACTCCTAAGCATGCAGGCTGTCGATATTTGAGGGTTGGTAAATGACATGGCAGGAAGGATGCCACAGGGACCAGAGACATTAGAGCTTGAGAGAGCCAAGCTCCATGTGTCTCATGGCTTTGTGAACATGACTTTTACCTAACCATGACCATGGAGTACTGTTATAGGAAGTTTATATTTGTAAATCAGTTCTTATATCTTTCAAGTAAGATGTTGGCTGAGGACAATGCTTCATGACAGTCTCCATGGACAGCATGGGTGGCATATGGGTAGCTGTGAGCAGTTATTCTTCATTTCTTTGGAGATAAAATGGCCAAATTAGAGGAGGAAGACTTTTTATTTAATTAGATATTAGGAAAATGCCCCAATAATAAGGGATATATTAGCAGTAAAGGATTCACAGTCTTAAGAATAATCACAAGGAACGTTAGTAGAATGATGTGTGGTTTGCAATTCAACTTGACATGTATTGTCCCAGTTGGTATTTCAGAAAAGATAAGTGGGAGGGACAAATGTTACTGTTTTCATCCCCATTTTAAAGATGGAGAAACCGAGATCAAAGAGATTAAGTGACTTGCCCAGCCTTTCTACCTAAGAAGTGATGCTGCATTCATTACCTTTCTGACCTCCTTCCTGACCCAACTTTTAGCTTACAGGACAGTGTATCCTGCATTTTTCACTTACTATCTTGATCATTCTTTTTCAGTTTTATTTCTTGAACTTTTTTTTCTATCTTCCTTGAGGTACTGACTTTCCAGATTTTCATTTACCTTTTCCTTTTCTCCCTTTTTTGATAAACTCTCATTAGGAAAATTATCTATCCCTATTAGAAGGAAATTAGTGATGGATTTATTTAACATTCACTTCAACCTCTTAATGTTTTATCTTCCTATACAGTAAAAGTGGGACAGCTAAAAAAAAAAAAAAGAATTATATTTCCCAGACTCCCTTGCAGCTAGATCTCAAGGGTGCAGAATAAGTTCTGCTGACTAGATAATATGTAAGATATTTTAACATCTTTAATGAGATATGATTCACATACCATACAATTTAGCCATTTAAAGTGTATAATTTGATGACTTTTAGTACATTCAAAGAGTAGTGTAACCACCATGATAATCAAGAAAATATGTACTTTCAAAAGGCAAAAGTGAGACCACAGCCATTTATTTGCTGCTTTTGATGATTATTGCTGGTGAGCACAATCATGGAGGCTTTGGGCTCCTCTGAAGCAGTTTTGTAGTATCCAGTCACTGACTTCCTATATGTCAAGAGACAGTTGCAGCAGTGGAGTAGTGGCTTCCTGATTGCTTGATTGAGCTACCTAATTATGATGGTGATTGTAGCTTTCCTCACACATTAATTCTGCAAACATCTTCTGGGTGTTATTCCTGAAAATCCAATTTCAAACCTGCTCCTCCAGCCTTTCCAAAAATTTCATGAATGCTTAATTCCCTGTATTAATTCCTTGCTGAAAAAGTAGTGAGAGTAATTTGTCTCTTCCAAATAGACCACTTTGAGCTCAGTTTTTGTATTTTTAACTTCCAATTTCTCTACTTCGAGGGTACCTCCTGGTCAACCTTCCCTAAACTGAACTGATTATGCTCACTCACAAGTCCAAGCATCCTGAGTCTCTCACTTCATTGAATGGCTCTACCAACAGCTCAATTAACAGGTCAGTAATCTTGGAGTCATCCTTAACTACCTTTCCTTCCAACTTCCCTCTTGACCCCAAAACCAAATCCTAAATCTGAAGGTTTGTTATCATCTCTGGTTAGACACTCTTTCTCCCTTGCTTGGATTGTTACAAAGAGTAATAGCCCTTACTCCTAACTGGATCCCTTCACATTCTCAGATCAGCCTACATGGAGACCAGATGGTTTATCTAAAGCACCATTCTCATCATCGTCATGTTCTTTCTTAAAACCCTTCAGTAACTCCTCTTGCCTAAAAGTAAAATGTAGAATTGAAGTTCCTCACCACAGTGTTCAAGGCCCTTCATGATGGGTCTCTGTCTAGCATTCTAGACTCATTTTCTGCTTTTTCTTTTCTCACTTTTTGTGCTTCAGTCATATTAGACGTACCCTACGGCTTTTCACACTGTTATTTATTTTTGAGTATGCAGTTTCTCAACTGTAATTTTACTGTTGATTTTTTTAATTTAAATTTTCTTTTTGTCCTTTAAAAACCCGACTTAAGTGTAGTCTCTTTGACTGTGAAGCCTTTATTGCCCGAGTTCCCTAAATGCCCTGTACACACCTCAGTGTAATCAATCACTCCCTTCTCTCATCCTCCCTTCTACTTGATGTATCCTATATTGCCTGTGTCTCATGTGTTGTGCTTGTCCCCTAGTCTGGTACTGTGTCTCACTACCTCTGTGTACCTAGCACAGAGCCTGACACACAGCAGAGACTCCTAATGTATTTAAGAACATAGCACGCTAGTCAGGATGGCTGCTATCCAAAAGTTTACAAGCAATAAATGCTGGAGAGGGTGTGGAGAAAAGGGAACCCTCTTACACTGTTGGTGGGAATGCAAACTAGTACAGCCACTATGGAAAACAGTGTGGAGATTTCTTAAAAAACAGGAAATAGAACTGCCATATGACCCAGCAATCCCACTTCTGGGCATACACACTGAGGAATCCAGATCTGAAAGAGACAGGTGCACCCCAATGTTCATCGCAGCACTGTTTATAATAGCCAGGACATGGAAGCAACCTAGATGCCCATCAGCAGATGAATGGATAAGGAAGCTGTGGTACATATACACCATGGAATATTACTCAGCTGTTAAAAAGAATTCATTTGAATCAGCTCTAATAAGATGGATGAAACTGGAGCCCATTATACAGAGTGAAGTAAGCCAGAAAGATAAAGAATATTACAGCATACTAACACATATATATGGAATTTAGAAAGATGGTAACGATGGCCCTATATGCAGAGCAGAAGAAGAGACACAGAAGTACAGAACAGACTTTTGAACTCTGTGGGAGAAGGTGAGGTGGGATGTTTCGAAAGAACAGCATGTATATTATCTATGGTGAAACAGATCACCAGCCCAGGTGGGATGCATGAGTCAAGTGCTCGGGCCTGGTGGCCTGGGAAGACCCAGAGGAGTCGGGTGGAGAGGGAGGTGGGAGGGGGGATCGGGATGGGGAATATGTGTAACTCTATGGCTGATTCATATCAATGTATGACAAAACCCACTGAAAAATGAAAAAGAAAGAAAAAAAAAGAAAAACAAACAAACAAAAAAGAACATAGCTGAGCTGCAACCCATTCCCAAATCTACTCATCTTTCCACTAAAGGTTTAGAATAAAATGTGGCTAAATCAAATATGAATATAAATAGGGTTGAAGATACCATGGTATAATAAAGAAACCACTCTTTTTCATAAATTCCCCTTTGCAGATAAATATCCAAAATATTGTAAGTGGTTATTTGAATAGATATTGTACACCAGTGTTCATAACAGTACCATTCACAGTAGCCAAAATGTGAAAGCCACCCAAATGCCCATAGATGAACAGATAAAGAAAAATGCAGTATTTTCACATAAATGAAACATTATTCAGCCTTAAAAAGGAAGAAAATTCTCATAAATGCTACAACATGAATGACTCTTGAAGACAGCTGCTAAATAAGCCAGACACAAACATATATATTGTATGATTTCACTTATATCAGATATCTATATCTTATATAGAAGTCAAATTCATAGAGAAAGTAAACTGCTGGTTACCAGAGGCTAAAGGGATAGAGGAATGGGAAGTTATATTTTAATTTCAATTCGGGATGAAAAAAGGTGCAGGTGAGTGGTGATTGTTTCACTACAATGTAAATATACTTAATGCCACTGAACTGAACACTTAACATGGATAAAATGGTAAATTTTGTGTTATATATATTTTACCACAATAAAAAAAGAAAGCATTCTTCTGTTCAGGATACATGAGTTGTGTTCTCAGATCTTCCATCACGCAGCAATGTAAAATTGAACATGATACTCTACTCTCCTAAGGTTCAGTTTCCTTACCCATCTAAAGGAAGTAAAGGCTTGATAGTGTCCTCTAGCTTTAAAATGATCTTGCTACCTATTAGAAGATCTAAGCCTATTAATATTTGGTGCAGGGCCCATGTCAGTGACCACACTGCAGAAGATTCACTACACCTCAACCTTGGAGAACTTTCACAGTTCTTCTCCTGCAGGCTCTTGGGGGGCAGCTGAGCTTCCGCAGAATGCTCCTAGTGATGACTGAGTGCAATATGGTACTTCCTTTGTGTCCACGACGTATCACCAGTGGAACAGAATGTCTCTTCAGGATTCAATTAACCGTTAATTCATTTAGCATTTATTAAGTATTTGCCATATGTCAGAGTCTACTAAGTCTCAGGGCTACAGGTAATCAGTACGACGTGTGGTTCTGAGTACTCCCAGTGCTGTGGGAGACACCAATTATTAACAAACACTGGAAAGGATTTTGCATTTGAAAAATCAAAACAGATATTTACAAAGAACTGTGGGATTTGTAAAGAGTCACTTACTGCCTATGAGGAATAAAACGTCGCAGAGGAGATTAATTCTGTATTAATCTTGAATGAGGAGTTCATGAAAGGGGAGCTGAGTGAGAGAATTCTTGATTGCCCTCTTTCATCTACCCACTGTGTTCATGCTGCCCCACCATAGCAGCTGAGGTATGAGAACAACTCAGGAAAGGTTGCCATGTGCATGGCAGGATGGCTTCTATAAATATCATTTTTTTCTTAAACTTAATATCTTCTGATATATTCTCATAGATACACCCTTTCGTAATAGCCTTTAAAGACTCCCTTAGGCAAAGATAAAATATTACTCACAATTGCTATTCTCTTAATAGCTTTACCAGTGTTTGCTGTTCCAATGTCAACAGTCATTATATAGCTTGGCTTTCAATGTGGGATTAAACCTTCTTTTATTCTTGTAATCCTCAGAAAAGCAATTGGGTAGTTAGCATGCTCTTTGGAATTCCATTGCAAAAGAATGAAGTTCTGCCAGATTCTGTCTTGGAAGAAGAAAACAGACGCAAAAGGTGAAAAAAAAAAAAAGCTCCTGAAAGGGAAGTGCTGACAGGTTACACCAGTCACAGAACAGACATGCAGCACCCAAGGGTCACCAACTTGGAAGACGTGCCAAAGTTAGCCAGCCGGTCCCAGCATGCAGGGGCTGGAAGGGAACTAATTAATTAAAGAATATCAAACATGTTGTCAGAATGCAGACAGTAGAAGATAAAATGGACTTTACATAGTTTAACCAGTAGGAGAAGAGTAAGATCATACTGAACTCATAAAAAATTTCTTCAAATAAAAGTAAGTTCTAACACATTTGATTCTATCATGATTAGAAGATAAATTGCTCTTTCAAATTCTGGCCAAATAGAGGAACCAAAGTCTTCCTTTTAAAAAAACAAATGAACTAAATATTAACATTTATTGAGCACCTACTATGTGCAAAACACCAAGAGAAGCCTTCTGGGCAAATAAGTTAACACTTACATTGTATTCTATGTAGAGTTTTGTAGTGTTTCAGCCTAGATGCCATTTTGTTTATGTTGCCTCATTTAATTCTTGTGACAGCAAGTGGAAGGAGATGTTATTTTCACAGATGAAGAATCAGGTAACAGACCTAGGTCTTAGCTCTGATTTCACAGTGCACTAACTGTGTTATTTTTTTTTTTTTTTAAACTGGAGTTGATTTATAGTGTAGTGTTAGTTTCAGACATACAGCAAAGTGAATCTGTTATACATATGCATATATCCACTTTTTTTTTAAAGACTATTTTCCCATATAGACCATTACAGAGTATTGAGTAGAGTTATCTGTGCTCTCTAGGTCCTTAATAGTAGTTTATTTTTTGAAAAATTTTGTTTTGGCTGGACTGGTCTTTGTTGCTGTGTGTGGGCTTTCTCTAGTTGCAACAAGCAGGGGCTACTGTCTGGCTGTGGTGCACAGGCTTCTTATTGCAGTGTCTTGTTGCAGAGGATGGGCTCTAGGGCGTGCAGGTTAAGTAGTTGTGACGCGTGGGCTTAGTTGCCCCTGTGGCGTGTGGAATCTTCCTGGATCAGGGATCGAACCAGCATCCCCTGCATTGGCAGCAGATTCTCAACCAATGGACCACCAGGGAAGGCCTAGTTATCTATGTAGAGTAGCGTGTAGCTGTGTTAGCTTTGAAAGTTATACCTCACTGGACCTGAAGCCCCCTCTCTTCCCTCTATTCCACAGGGAAGCCAGGCAGTAGTCACTGCATAATGGCTTCAGTGGGGATGACTAAGGAAAGAGTCCATCTGCTTTGCTGGCCTAAGCAAAATGCTGACATGGACAGGGTTTGCCTCAACCATTTTTTCCTTTCTCTTAAAAAGTTTTTACTTTTCAAGGCATGAGACTTCAAATTCTCCTCTCCCTCCTTTCAAAAACCTGCTCTCGAATCCTGCCTTCACGTCAGGCTGTAAAACTCCCAAGAATCTTTTTTGGTGTCAACTCTTTCAAGAACATCTCTATTTTAACAGGGAGCTAAGCCTTGAACTAAGATTTGCTAAGCAGTCTTTGATCTGTCTGGAAACTTTAGAATCTTACCTGGGAGAGTTCCCCTGCCAGGCTGCTTTAAGAGCACTCTGTTAGCATATATCTCCGTTTGTGGCTAGAGCTGGGATGCAGGCTCATAGAGTCGTGTCATTGCTGAGGGAGAATGCTGTAGTCCATTGCCACCATAGGCAGGTTTCTGCATCTGTCAGCAGATATTCCTCCTCTGAACCTTTACATTTTGATGCTATCTGTGGGCCTAAACATAATGTTAAAATTACTGCTCACAATGGAAAAAGATGACAAGAGTAAGAGTGGTTGTTTCCATGCCCACTTAAATAAGACCACCCTCCCCGTCCATCACTGTGCCTTGTGACTATGGTTTGTTGAGATTCCCAGCAGGAAGGAAGGAAAGCTTTACTGGGTAGGGCCCCCCTCCTTTCCTAATCAGCTCACACTTGGTCCTTTCTTTATGTTCACAACCTGCTGCCAACTGATCTTAGAATTGCAGAAATATAAATAAATAAATAAAATAGTTGTCCCTTACAAGAAGAGCAGACACCTCTGCTTTTAGTAAATAAAGGAAAATACAGCTTCAGGACATTGCTAAAGAGGGCAAAGGAGTTGGTAGTTCATGGTATATATTCATGCCCTGAATTCACACTAACTAGCAGTCAACTACTCCCTTAACCTTGAGGCTGTTCTTTGCTTAGATTCTCAATGATAATTTCTCCCTTAACCAGGGGATACCATTGCCGCTTACTTAAATTATCCTCACAGGGATGATAAATGCCCGCTCTGGGGTTCCTATTTGCTGTATTCGTCTTCAGAAACTTGGAATAGAAGTTTTCACCTTGTTTCAGACCACTCTTTTGAAAGTTTTGAAAGAGCTGGAAAAAGAGAGGGACAGAAATAATATCCATTGAGTGTGTATTATATAGCTGGCCTTTTGTACAAATGCCTTTACTAAACCTCTCATTAAAATACTCTTTTTGATTGCCATTATACATTGGGTATACCAGTCCCATACATTGTACTGAACTTGTCCAAGGTCAAGTTGGGCTTGCATGAATTTGCAAGCCCAGTGACATGAGCCACTCTACCATACCACCTCCCTGAACCATTATCCCTGACAATCACAGTCCCAGTTCTAGACTCTCTTTGTTATCTATATAACATGAAGAAACTGGAAGGTTCTTAAGTTCTACCACAATCACTTTGGGTGGCAGATTTATTGCTCTAACTCTGGAAACAATTGCTGATTCTCTCCCCAAGCTACAGTGCAGCTGAGGCCATAGGGAAACACTGAAGAAGGTGTGGATAAGCGACACAGAGTCACAATACTGGAATGGACTTGATGATAATCTTGGTCTCTTCTTTCATTGGTATCAGGAGCCCTGAGCCCCATAAAGAGACTTTGATGTGTATAAAGTCATACAGGGAATTAAGCTCAGTTTAGAATCCAAACCTCCCAAATTCAGTGCTTCAGATACATCCCTTTGATCACACTGTGTTTCTTCACCCACATCACTCTACCACCTCTGAGCCATAGGATGAGGTCTGGATGTTGTCTCTAGGGATTTGCTGAGAAAGAACCATTCCACACAGAGCACTGCTTCAAGATACCAAGTCATTCAAAAAAAGACCATAGATATTCACAAGCCATTCAACCCACATGATAGGATACATCCCGTGCTGAGATCAGAGTTGGCAGTATAGTTCCTAGCACAGGACACCTTGCTTGTTTTGATTTATCCGTTGTCTAAAAGATGATCCAGAAGTTGGGCGCTACTTCTAAATCACCAGGTTTTTCATTGTAAGTGACAACCTTTGCATTTTATTAGCATGGTCTACTTTTTAATAAGCCTTTACTGGGCCAATATATCATAACAACATCATTAAAACATTCCTCTCTACTGGTTATAAATTGCCTTGATGGTGTCGTAATGACGTCTCCCAGAGCACCTTTGACAGAATGAGTCTTAAGATCCAATCTTAAGTCTTAAGAATGTTATTGTCACAGCAGGATGACATCCCAGCCTAGCCTGGATCCCCTCCTCAAGGCAAAGGCTTGTGGTGCCTAGGAAAAGGAGTGAGGCGACTGTCCAGGGTGCTGCTGATGCATCTGTCATTGATAAGCTGTTACACTTTGGAAAAGCTGCTTAATCTCTTTGGGCCTCTTCTTTACCTGTAAAATAAAACCTTCCTTGTCTGTCTCATAGGGTTACTGAGAGGAACAAATAAGATAATGTACATGAAAGCACTTTGAAGCACCAGTTGGATTCTCCAGAAACCAGACTCTGAGATAGATTTTAGCCTGCAGGGTATTTATCAGAGAGTGCCCTTGAGGTCATACCCCTGGAAGAGGGGAGGAGGAAGCAGTGTTGGACAGGGAAAGAAAACCAGTAGCTTATCAGGCCCTGTAACAGCCTCAGTCACAGCCATGAAAAAACCTGGAGCTAATATGGCCTGTCAGCAGGGTCTCCTGTTGTCTGAAATAGCCAGGCTTTATGTGTGTGTGTTTAGTTGTGTCTGACTCTTTGCTCCAGACTCCTCTGTCCATTGGACTTTCTAGGCAAGAATACTGGAGTGGGTTGCCATTTCCTTCTCTATGCTTTATAGCCACCAGCAATTAGTCATTAAATGTCAGTTGCCTCAAGAAGTAGTATGACCCTAGGCTTGGTGACTCTGCAACTGAGATGTGACAAGTGAAGGCTCTGCTGAGAGCATTCCTGGTAGCTAGAGTGAAAGTTCTTTCCTTTTTTTTGTGTGTGTGTGTTCTTTTCCATTATGGTTTAATCATAGGATCTTGAATACAATTCTCTGTGCTATACAGTAGGACCTTGTTGCTTATCTATTCTGTATGTAATAGCTTACATCTGCTAACCCCAACCTCCCATTCCATCCCTCCCCCAACCTTCTTCCCCTTGGCAAACACCAGTCTGTTCTATGTGTTCATGATTCTGTTTCTGTTTCATAAGTAGGTTAATTCATGTTGTAATTTAGATTCCACATGTAAGTGATATCATGTGGCATTTGTCTTTATCTTTCTGACTGACTTCACTCAGCATAAGAATTTCTAGTTGCATTTATGTTGCTGCAAATGATATTCTTTCACTCTTTTTTATGGCTGATTAATATTTCATTATATGTATGTACAACAATCTTCTTTTTTAAGTTTATTTATTTTTAATTGAAGGATAATTGCTTTACAATATTGTGTTGGTTTCTGCAATACATCAACATGAATCAACCATAGGTATATTTATGTTCCCTCTCTCTTGAACCTCCTACAACAATCTTCTTTGTCCATTCATCTGTCAATGGACATTTAGGTTGTCTCCATGTCTTGGCTATTGTGAATAATGCTGCTATGAACATAGGAGTGCTTGTATCCTTTTGAATTATAGTTTGTCCAGAGTCCAGATGTATTCCCAGGAGTGGGGTTGCTGGATCGTATTGTAGTTCTATTTTTAGTTTTCTGAGGAACCTTCATACTGTTTTCCAGAGTGACTGCTCTAGCTTATGTTTCCACCAACACTGTAGGAGAGTTTCCTTTTCTCCAGACCCTTTCCATCGTTTGTTATTTGTAGACTCTTTAATGATAGTCATTCTGACTGGTATGAGGTGGCACCTTGTTGTGGCTTCACTTTGCATTTCTCTAATCATTAGCAATGTTAAACATCTTTTCATGTGCCATCTGTGTCTCTCTTGGAGGGATGTCTGTTTCAGTCTTCTGCCTAATTTTTGACTGCATTTTTTATTGTTGTTGAGTTCTATGAGCTGTTTGTATATTTTGGAGATTACGCCTTCATCTGTTGCATCATTTGCAAATATTTTCTCCCATTCTGTAGGTTGTCTTTTCGTTTTCTTTATGGTTTCTTTTGCTGTGCAAAAGCTTGTAAGTTTGCCTATCTCCCATTTGTTTATCTTTATTTCTATTGCCTTGGGAGACTGGCTTAAGAAAACATTGGTATGATTTATGTCAAATAATATTTTGCCTATATGAAAATTCTTTCCTTAAAGACAGAATCTTGTTGGCACAACAGTTTCTACCCCAGAT
This sequence comes from Muntiacus reevesi, assembly GCF_963930625.1. Taxonomy (NCBI): domain Eukaryota; kingdom Metazoa; phylum Chordata; class Mammalia; order Artiodactyla; family Cervidae; genus Muntiacus; species Muntiacus reevesi. The sequence goes on along the minus strand of NC_089265.1, from coordinate 40,232,352 downwards.
CCACTTCATATATATTCATGAATTAGATCTTCCAAGATTCCAGTGAGCATTTTTTTTTTCCTTGAGGAAAACTCAAAGGGGGAGTATAAATGGGATGAAATATAGTCCTTGCTGCTGCCACTGGTCTCAGAACCATAACAGATATTTCCCCCCACCTCTCTCCTGTTATCCATTTTGGATTCCCCTCATCTCTGCAAGTACTTCTGCTTGTCTTGATTGCTGACCTGGTATGGTGATCCAGACCCTTGAGCTTGATGGGTTTGGAATCTTGATCCTGGTAACCTTCTTAGGTCAGACTTGGTTTATGTGTCTTTTTACATCCATCATTAGGTAGTGGCATATCAAGAGACATTCAGATATGCATCTGGATGCCAAATCATAGTCTTGCCTGCATTCACTGTGCCAAAGTAGCTCTCTGATGAGGATCAATTACCTCTGCAAAGATGGCATCTCTTCTTCTTATCTGCAGGTCTTTAGACGCAGGAATCCACAAAACAGCAGATAACAGCCCTAACTTACAATTTAATTACTCCAGCTGTGTCTCTTGACTAAAAGGCTCCTTCTTGGGTGACCAGGACCACTATACCCCCAGAGGTTAAAGTTGTGAGAATGGAAAGCATAAATGTCCTAATAGGGCCACAGTGACTAGACCACTCTTGCTTCTGTACCTTGGTTCTCAGGCCTGCATGTTCTGATTATTGGAGACAGAGCCGCTTAGGCAGATCTTTGGTTCAGGGTTTGTACTGTGCCCTAGAGGTTGGCACACCTTCCTTATAATATTGCTTCTGAGCTAGTAGTTCAGCCATGACTTCCACAAGCCATTCTAACACACTTTCTTGCCAGGAATGTCTGGATGGTGAGATATGTTCTATGACCAGTGGATCTCACAGACTACATTCTCTCAGTCTTTGCTTTGTCAGGCCCCACAGTCTAAGATAGAACTAGAATTCTATGGCGGTGAGTCAGACACTCTGTAAGCTCTTGAGAGTGCTTTTGCTGAATTTCCATGGGCAAGAAAGTCATACTGATACCTGAAAAATATGTCTATTTTTGTCAGAATGAATATGCCATTTCATTCAAATGAAATGCCATTTTCTGGAAAAGGTCTCATGCAATCAACTTGCCACCAAGTGGCCAATTGGTTTCCTGATGGAGTGATATCATATCAGGATCTCAGCACTAGTCTCCATTTCTGATAGACTAGATATTTAGTGTCAATAGTTTCTAGGACACCATTATTAAGTGGGAGACTGTGCTTTTGGAACATGAGCAGTCTCTGTCCCTGTGATGGTGGCCATTGTTCAACTGCCCATCATGCTAAAACTAAAGTGGCCAGTAACAGAACCTGACTGACATCAGCAGGCCAAGTCGTTTTGTCTAATTGGTGTTTGCGTTCTCATTTGTCTCAGAAACTCTCTATGGGATACTAAGACTCTTCGCAAAGAATCCCCTCCTGTGCACATGTGTATCCGACTCTCACCACTCCCTGCCCTGCAAATTACTTCGTTGGTCATCTTCTAATCTTTCTCCTTCAAAGTTCATGACCAGCCACCTGAGTCGTTCTCCACTCTCTCTGAGTCTGTATATATTCAGATCTTAGGCCACTTCTCTTTCCACGTTCTTCCTTTCCTTCTTTCACTATCCATTTCATGTTTTCCTCACCTCAGCCAGCTCCTCTGTTGGTTTTGGTCACTTGCCTGGTTTGGTGACCAGACACTTAAGCACAAATGGTCTAAACACCTAGTCTTGGAGTTCTTCTCAGGTCAGAGAAGAGTAAATGATTAGGTTTATTTCCAGAAGACCTTCTTTTTAGGAATACTTTCACATATAACTATTTTTCAAGGCCAACCCAGGGTGAGGCTGTAGTGTATCTGTATATTTTCAATTTTGACACACAGGATGAGCCAGTTCCCTTGTCTATGTGGCATAGGTTTTTTTCTTCTTGGTAGGGAGATCATAGAAACCTCTCTTCACTATCCCGTGCAGCTGTGGGTGTGATCTGAGAGACCAGTGTTGGTACAACAATGGCAGATGACATTAGGGTCTGAGTTCCGCGCCGCTGGCTTGATTTTCTTCTTTGGTAACTTATTCTAGGTGTTCTTTGTCAGTCTTGCAGTATATCACTGCTGGGCTTGCTTGATATTATGATTTAGTGAATTGGACAGAACCAAGTTCATAATAGGTCATTCTGGATGCCTGGTCACTTGATGTCCCACAGACAAATGCTCTGTGTCTATCAGATACCAATAGCTATGTCAAATGTTGTTTTTCAAAAAGTATATAATACTTCGGTGGGAGTGGCATGGACTTGCTCCAGAAGCTCAGGCATTTATACTGTTATTCTTCTATTAGAGCTTACCATAAATTTCATATGAGATTTTCCCTGTAAGTTATACCTCTAATACCATACCATTTTCAGTGTATTAGCACTGCATCCTGAATCTGCCATGCAAATTCCTTTTCTACTCTGGTCTCTAAAAACTGACAGCCTTCTTGGCATGGGTGGAAGGAACATAGAGTATGCTGCCTTCAAGACAGGAAGAGGCCTAATAGGCACTGTGCTTTAATTCTTCGTGGTGGGAGAAACATGATGAAATAATTCGATTTTTTACTTTGCATGGGGTGTCCCAGCATGCCTCTAAGCACTTGGACCTCTCAAAATTTTACTAATGCAGCAGACTTCTTGATCTTTGTACAACATATCTAAATGCCAAAGCACATGCATCTTAGCAAGACCTTCACCATGCTAGCAGCTTCTTGGTCATTTAGACCGGTAAATATGATGCTATCAAAGTATGGATTAATGTGGTATTCTGTGGAATATCCAGATGGTTAGGATCTTTTCAAACTACATTGTGTCAGAGGACAGGAAAAGTTAACACAGACCTGAGGCAAAAGTATAAATGTATATTGATGTTCATTCCATGTGAATTCAAGCTGTCACTGGTTCCTTATTTAATAGGGAAAGAAAAGAATGCACTTGTGAAATAAGTGGCTGTATGTCATATACCTGGGGCCATATTAATCTGCCCTAGCCAAGACATAATATCTGGTCCAGCAGCTGCAATTGGAGATGATATTTAGTTGTGTTTGCAGAAGTCTCTTGCCTTTAGAAGGCATCTTTGCTTTTTTTGCTGGAACAAGACTAGTAGATGAGGATGTGATGGGTACTAACATTCCCACATCCTTTAGATCTCATGGGATGCTCTTATTTGTGGCATACCCTGAATACACAGCCTCTAACATTTTATCTTCTCCAGGGGAGAGGAAAAAGGAGCTGCTTTAGCCTTTGCCCTAAAATCACCCTTCCCCCACAAGTCAAAGGACCCACTTGGGGAGTTATGTTGACCGTAAGCTATATCCACCCTAAAAGTATGCTTGGAGAGTGGTAAAAAGACTAAATTGGTAGGTTTGGGAGCCTAATGGTCCCACTGTGAGCTGAACTTTGTCCAGGATTCAATTTATTAAGTGGTCCCTCTAACAAAGGGAAGACAAAGGGAACATGTTAGTATTTTACATCTCTCGGCACTCCAGCAGTTCTGAAAATGTTTGGGTAAAAGACTCAGACGAAGATGGTGTCATAGAGGTTCCTGAGTTTCCCTTTTCTGACAGGCATACTGAATGTACAGTTACACAGAGCACAATTCCTTCTGAAAGAAATCCAGAAACTAGCTGAATGACTCTTATACATCAGGCTACTGAGAAGACACCCACATTGAAATTGAGATGAAAGGCTGAGACACACTCTCAACTCCATTCCGACACAGCAACGTAAAGTCAGGAGGGAACCCCAATTCCCAGCTTCTCCATGAAGAGTGAAAGGTTTGAACTGAACATGCAGGGTCCGAAGTTTTAAGGTTTCCACCCAAAGAATTGGTCCTGCCTGCCCACCCCCCCCATCCCCCCCCCCCCCAGACACCTGGCTCTGAGGGCCAAAGAGGCTCACATTTCCAAGTCCCACTGACTATGGAAAACCAAGAAGCTGCTAGTAATGGTATACAAACATTCACCACAGCTCCTTCCTCAGGGCTTAGCTCAGAGGGAATAGGCAGAAACACCCATCTCCTCCTTGTCTTCCCTGGAAGGGGTTTGTCTAAGTATCTTACAGGTTGCTGCCTGGAGGTTCAGCTAATTAGCATACATCTAGCTGCTGACTGCAGTCCTCCTTGGAATCCAGAAGAGCAGGTGGTCACTTCTTCACCCTTTGGCTCGTTCCAACAACAAGGCCAAGTTTTCAGGATCTCCCAGGAAGGTGCTTTACCACACATCTAGCACCCTATCTTTGATGGCTTCCTTCTAAGGAACAGGACCCCAAATCACTTAGCACTGGTAGCCAGCGAGGTATGAATGCATGAGTCCCACAGGACTATGGCAAACAAACATTTTTAAATGGGTCCCAGGACACTCTATACCTGTAGAGCCAGACTCAAGGGCAGAGAGAAGTAGGCAAAACATGCTCAGCTCCCAGTTTCTTCCTGGAATGGGAAGATACTGCCTGAGGGTCTGCCTTCTAATTAGCCTGCATATAGGTGATGACTGAGGTCTCCCCTATGGGACACTGATGGATCTTGGCACACTTTCAACTGCCGGGAGCCATTAGAACAAAGATGGGAGCTTACACAATCACAGAAGTTTGAGAGGCAGCCAGGAGCTTGGGCTAGACTGATTGATGAGGTTCATCTCCTACATGACACCAGTCCATCGAGATTGGAATAGGTAACTGTTTTATCTAATGTGCAGTAACCAACATACAGACTCTAGGGAAATAAAAAACCAAGGAGATATATTCCAAATGAAAGAATAAGATAAATCTCCAGAAACTGATCTTATTGAGATGGAGATAAGTGGTTTACTTGCTAGGGAGTTCAAAATATCATTCATAAAGAAACTCACTAAGGTCCGGAGGGTAATGCATGAACAAAGTGAGAATTTCAGTAGATAGAAAATATAAAAAGAGTCAAGCAGAAACCATAAAGCTGAAGAAAATACCAATTGAACTGAAAATTGCAGTAGAGGGGTGAATCAGGAGACTAGATCAGGTGGAACAAAGGCTCATAGAACTAGAATACAGGGCACTGAAATTTATCCAGTCAGAGGAGCATGAAGAAAAAAGAATGAAAAAAAGTGACGATAGCTTAAGGGACTTATGGGACACCATCATGAGGACCACTGTAAGCACTGTAGAGTGTACAGAAGGAGAAGAGAGAGAGAAAGGGGCAGAAAGATTATTCAACAAAATAATGGCTGAAAACTTCTCTAACTTGGGATAGAAGCAGATGTCCAGATCCAGGAATCCCGGTGCATTCCAAATAAGATGATAAAGAGACCGACACCATGGTACATTGTAATTGAAGTTACATATATAGTATAATTAAGTTAAAATAAAGAGAAAAGTTTTAAAGCAACAAGAGAAAAGCAACTTTTTATATACAAGATAACTTTCATAAGATTATAAGATTTTTCAGCAGAAATCTCGCAGGCCAGGAGGGAGTGGGAAGATATATTCTAAGTGCTGAAAGAAAAACATTTTATTTGGCAGAGTTGTCCTTCAGAAGTGAATAAGAGATAAAGACTTTTCCAAAATATATAAGGGACTCAAACTGGAAACAAACAAAATGACACACACACAAGCAATTAAAAATGGGCAAGGGACCCGAGTAGACATTTTCCAAAGAAGACATACAGGTGGCCTAAAGGTACATGAAATAGTGCTCAGCCTCACTAATCATCAGGGAAATACAAATCAAAAACCACAATGAGATATTACCTCAAATCTGTTAGGATGTCTACCAAAAAGAGAAGAGATAACGAATGCTGACAAGGATATGGAGAAAAGATAACCATCATGGACTGTTGGTGGACATGTAAACTGGGACAGCCATTATGGAAAACAGTATGAAGATTCCTCAAGAAATTTTTAAAAAAGAATTACCATATGATGCTTTCAAACTGTGACACTGGAGAAGACTCTTGAGAGTCCCTTGGACAGAAAGGAAATCAAACCAATCAATCCTAAAGGACATGCAACCCTGAATATTCATTGAAGAGACTGATGCTGAAGCTGAAACTCCAATACTTTGGCCACTTGATGTGAAGAGTCAACTCATTGGAAAAGACCCTGATGCCAGGATAGATTGAAGGCAGGAGGAGAAAGGGGCAACAGAGGATGAGATGGTTGGATGGCATCAACTCAATGGACATGAGTTTGAGCAAACTCCAGGAGACAAGAGAAGCCTGGCATGCTACAGTCCATGGGGTCACAAAGAATCAGACACAACTAAGCGACTGAACAACAGCAACAGATATATGATCCAGAAATCCCACTATGCCGGTGTACTCATTTTGGATATGTAATCAAAGGAAATGAAATCAGTACCCTGAAGAGATACCTGTATACTCCTATTCATTACAACATTATTTACAATAGCCAAGGTATGGAAACAATCTAAGTGTCCATTGGCAGATGAATGGATAAAGAAATGAATGTGTATATGTTTATGTGTCTCTCTGTGTGTGTATATTTACTCACCCTAAAAAAGAAGGAAACCTATCATTTGCAACAACATGCATGAAGCTGCAGAGCATTATGCTAAGTGAAATAAGCCAGACAGAGAAAGACAAATACTGTATAGTATCACTTATATATAGAATCTAAAACAGAACAAAATTGAGTTCACACAAGCAGAGAATAGATTGATGGTTGCTTGGGACTTGGGAGGTGGGAGAAATGATAGGGAGAGGCCGCTAAAAAGGCACAACTTTTCAGTTACGAGATGAATAAGATCTGAGCATCTAATGAATAACATGGTGATTAAAGTTGAAAAAACTGTATCGTGTAATTGGCTTTGCTAAGAGAGTAGAACTTAAGTGTTCTCAGACACACAAAAAGGTGTATGTGTGGGATGATAGATGTGTTAATTAACTCAGTGGTGGAAATCCTTTCTCAATGTATAGCTGTAGTGTTAGCCACTCAGTCATATCTGACTCTTTGAGACTCCAAGGACTGAAGCCTGCCGGGCTTCTCTGTCCATGGAATTCTCCAGGCAAGAACACTGGAGTGTCCCTTCTTCAGGAGATCTTCCTGACCCAGGGATCAAAGCCGGGCCTCCCACATTGCAGGCAGATGCTTTACTGTCTGAGCCACCAAGGAAGCCCCTTCTTAATGTACACATTTATCAAATCACCACATACCCTTTAAAAATATTACAGTTTTATTTGTCATGTATACCTCAACAAAGCTGAAAAAATTAATAAATGAAAATATTTGGATATCTCCCTGCCTTCAGTTGTTCAGTTTTCTGAGTAAATGAGGTTTCTTTTGGGAAAAACTGAAACTATTATTACTATGTATCTTTGTCATCATGTATTAATAGCAGGGTTCTGGGAGGGGGACATACCTTCTTGAGGAGTTCTCTTCATGGTCTTCAAGCAAGAAGGTGATATTAAGTCTTCTCAGGGAGGGCTAGTCCACTTATTCAGACTCAGGAAGTTCAGGAAAGCCTAAAGATTCAAAGTTTTGGGGATACCAACCCAGATGTTTCCATCCCATATGTCAGGGTCCCAGATTTTGCCAGAGCCCTGACCTTGAAAGAGCAGAGAACTTCCTTGGCTCAGATTTTAACCTTCTTTGGAGGATAGTGGTAGAGACAGAATGTTTGTGTCCCCTCAAAATTCATATGTTGACACCTAATTTCCAATGGGATGGTATTTGGAGGTGAGGGTGTTGTATGGAAGTTATTAGGTCATAAGGATGAAACCCTTATAAATGAGGTGAGTGCTCTTTGAAAAAAGGTCCCAGAGAGAGTTGCCTTGCCTGTTCTGCCATGTGAGGACACAGGGACAAGATGGCTGTCTATGAACCAGGAAGTGGGCCTCACCAGACATAAGACATGCCTGTGCCTTGATCTTAGACTTCCCAGATTTCAAAATATGAGAAATAAATATTTGTTGTTTATAAACCACCCAGTCTGTGGTATTTTGGTTAAAATAGCCCAAACAGAATAAGGCAGTTTGGCTATTCTTATAATGAAGCTCTGGCTCTGGTCCTCCCCTTCCCACTGCAGAAGATGAGATTGTTTTCATATGCCACCAAGTGGCATTTTGTTATTTAGCCTTTAATTGCCTATTAATAGCTCTAAGACTTCATTATCTATTTCTAGAATGTCATTCAAGCTTAGCACTAACCACTGGAATATACTGCACTTAGTTTCTTTCCCCACATAGTTTTCAGAAGTCTGATATAAAGTACCATTAATGCATGCCTTTCTACCCATATACCATCCCAGTTCAGCTCCAGGTGTCCATTTAACAACTGGACAGTCATGCTGTGCCAAGGACTAAGTACTTTACTGACAGACAGCAATTGGATCTTCACTGACAACCAGGTGATGAGTGTGTGGTCCGTCTCCAGAACCCCATCTTGCCATCTTCTTTCTTCAGTTGGTCCTGGAGCCAACGGACCCATGCTGGGTTCTCCAGGGAGCAGTTTTGAATCAGAGTTTAATGTACAAGGTATTTATTAGGGGTGCTCTTGGACTCATAGCCCTGATAGAGAAGGGAAGAGAATACACTGAAGTAGAAAGACAAGTCAAGTTGTGATGTCACCAAAACTCTAAGAAACTCTGGAGCTAAAATGATGTATTAGAGCCAAATAGAGTTTGACTGAAAGCTGGGCTCTTAACAACCACATCAGTCAGTTACTGGATGTAGCTTGCTGCCCTGGCAGCAAGGGACAGGATTTGGAATGAGAAGCCCTGCCGCTGAAGCAGTCTCTGAAAGGGTGGACGGCTGGAGGCTTTGTGTTGATAGTACGTTCCAAAACAAGGGCCACAAATCTTTTCATTTGTGGGGAGGGGCCTGGGGAAGACAGCCAGGCATTCACCACAGGAAACATTGTGGCCCTTACTCCCCCACCCCCAACACATTCCTTATATCACTTCCAGGCTTGTTGCTAACTTGCTGTCTTTTGCCACACTGATGCTGTGCCATCTTGGTTTCTCACATATTAAATCCCTCCATTGCCTATTTCCCCTGATTGTTAAAGCAGTCAAAAGGGACAATGGATATGAAAAGGCTTTGTAAACTCTAAACCAGTTTACGAATCCTAGCAAGTATTATAGGGGCTTCCCAGGTGGCTGGGTGGGTAAAGAATCTACCTTAAATGCAGGAACTGCAGGAGATGCAGGTTCGATTCCTGGGTCAGGAAGATTCCCTGGAGGAGGGCATGACAACCCACTCCAGTATTTGTGCCTGGAGATTGCCATGGAGCCTGGCAGGCTACAGTCCATAGGGTCACAAAGAGTCAGACACAACTGAAGCAACTTAACACACACACATGGGAAAGTTATCATTGCTAACTTTCAAGGTTATTAAACATCAAGAAATATTTGGTAAAGAATAAGTTTCACCTGATAAACCTCTGTTAACAAAACTGCCTAGTTTCTTAGGATGACCCATGGAGACTCTGCTTTTCATAATAATACTGCTTAAGGATACCAGATCTTCTTAAAGCTGTTTTGAAGATTAAAAAAAAAAAATCTTTAGAGTTCATTACTATTAGCAAAACCTCAGTAACAAAAATCTGATATTTGGTGGTGGAGATGAGGGGGCTAATGGGAAGAGAGAGGGAAAGGATGGTTATTTGCCGAGTTCTAATTGCGGAACCCTGAGTCAGGGCATCACATGTTGCTTTCCCCATCAGCCACGTGAAGTTTAAAAGTGGGTCTTCAGAGATTCAGGTCAAACAGCAGGCTCTTTATTTCCATTTCAGGAATCCCCATCGCCTCCTTTAAGAGACAAGAAGACCCACAAATCCTGCCTCACTGTTCCTAAGGTACAGAAACTGAAGTCAATCCTCTCTTCCTTTCTTGGAAAAATGCTGTTATGTCTGTAGAGCATAAGTCTGTAAAAACACAAAAATTAATACATCATATCCATCTTCAAAGTAGCCACATTTGGGAGTTGGGAAACTGCAGTGAGTATTTTTCCTGCAGCAAATCAGAGGCTAAGCCAGACGCCCAAGCCCCAGAATGCACCTGTGTTCGGCAGCTGTATCTGGGGAGTCACCCAGCGTGATCTACTGTGCTGGCTCTTTCCAAGAGGAGCCTCAGAAGGGAGGAGAAGAATGTCTGAGGGCTCGTCTGGGGAGAAATAAAAGAAATAATTGTTCTAAAAAAAGGAGAAATTGGTATTTCACCGGCAGCCCAAGATGCACAGAAGCGCTTTAAACTCCTGTGGCTGGCATCCGTCATCTGAAAATCACCAACTTGTTTAAAAATCCCTCACTGGGGGATTGCGCTGCTGCTGTTAGGAAGCCTGAAACTGAGTGTGTCTAGATACTCACGTGTCCTCGCCGCGGCCCTGGGGGACTCTGGTGTGCTGCGGCCTGAATGCCTCTTGCCAACATTCGTGTGGGAACGGCAGAACAAGAAACTCGATTTCAGCAAAGTCAGCAGCTATGGAGAAGGAGCCACGTAGAAGTGAGGATTCGCCATCGCGGTTTCAAGGAGCCCCAGGTGTACGGCAAAGGGGGAGGATTTTTGCCCCAGACAAGGCCCTCTACTGCAGTGTGCGGGGTTCCCGGCCCTGGCTTTCTTAACACAGAGACGAAATGATCCTGCCTGGAAACAGTGCAAGTGTGATACACAGAACTGTGGGGTATGTGTGGGTCTGTGGGTAACGAGTCTAAAGCGCCCCTTCCAAACTAGGTTTGGGTTCATGTTTTTCTGTTGGCATCTGCCGTTATTTAATTTCCCTCTTTTCTTCACTATGAAATTGTACCCTGGTAAAGTGTTTTAACTTGGTGCAGGGGTGAATGGCACTGTGAAAGGTAAAGCTAAGTTATTACTGTAGCAGCAATATGGAAACAAACCAGAGAAAGGCCTAACAGCCCCAGGCGTGGTAGGTGGTCACCTTTATTGGAAGTCAGGATCTAAGGGCTCCTCTTCACTCAACCACCACATCAGTGTGTGATGTTAGCTGAGCCAAGGTGCCCCCACTTGGTTCCCCATTTCTTCATTGGCAGGATGGACAGAGTGTAGGCAGTCTGAAAGATTGCTTCCCGTCATAGCAGATTATGGTTGCCATCATTTTGTAACTATCGTCTATCCACCTGCAAACATTTGTCTCAATGATGATGATCTTTGCACTCTAGCCTGGTGACCAGGTGAATGGCATAAATATTTTCAATCGCAGGTGTTGGAAATCAATCTAACTGGTTTAAGCCTTGATGAAACTGAGCTATGATGAAACATGGCGCGAGGTGGTTCGGGAAGGTAAGGTTTGTTTTTTGAAGCAACTTTATCATTATGATTCAAAGCACTTGATCCATGTTTGAAGCTATGTTTGGGCTGGTATCTACCTAGTGGATTGACTCCTGTATTATTAGGGAATCCCTGTCATGTTTTTGCCTTATATGTGTATCTAGTTCTGTATCTCTCCTTGAATAATCGCTCTGATAGTTACAGTGGCTTTTTTTCTTTTGCTAGTTTGTATAGTATTGTTTTTTTATTTTAAATCTTTTTGGGTGTTTGTATTTCAGGCATATATGTCTGTGTTTTGCTGCACATAACTGAGTTTTGGTATTTTATCTGGCTGGTGTATCAATCTTTTCCATGGAGTATTTAATTAATTTAAATGTAATATATCTACTGATATATTTAAAATTTACCTCTGTCTTACTACTATTTTCTCCTTTTGATCCATCTGTTTTATGTTCCTGTTCCTCTCTTTCCTTGGTTCTTTTATAATAATAAAATATTTTAGTATTCAAATTACCTATTTCTAACTGGTTGGTTACACATTCCTTTATAATTTTTTTTAAGTGGTAACACTAGAGATTTATCATCAATTAATCATAATTGAAGACTAGTGATTACCATTTCTGCCTTTTGGTATTTAAGATTTAAGATTTGCCCCTTCTGCCTTTTGTGTCATTATTGTCATATATTTGAAACCCTTTGAGAGATTACTCTCATTGTTACATACAGTCAGTACTTATTTATATTTACCACATTGTATCTTTTCTGTTATTCTTCATTCCCTCCTACAAGTCCCTTCTAGGATCATTTTCCTGGGTCATTTTTCTTCTCCCTACAAAACTCATTTTACTATTTCTTTTACTTTTGCTATTTCTAGAGCAGGTTTGCTGGTGGTGTATTATCTTAGTTTATGTTTGTCTCAAACTGTATTTATTTCACTTTCAGTTTTGAAGGGTCGAATTCTAGATTTCCAGTATTATCTTTCATCATTTTAGAAATGTCACTACCTTGTTTCCTGGCTTTCGTTGTTTCAATTGAGACCTAATATTTATCATTGCTTTATTGAAGTTAGTGTATCTCGTTTCCTGACTGCCTTTATGATATTTCTCTTTATTTCTTTCTATGATGTAGGGCCTGGTTTAGATTTATACTTCTGTTGACCTAGTCTTTCAGGTTACTTCTGGTTATGAGGAAGTCTAGAAAAGTAACTTGCAAAAGGAAGTGAAATTCCTGGTATTGGTTTATACTCAGTGGGTAGTTTGCCACCCCATTCCAAATCAGTGTTCTGTTATCAGGATGTGGAATGGCCTTTAGATGAAAAACCACATCGTGTTTCAACATGATTCAAACCGAGGGGAATACAGAAAAAGGAATATAGTAGGTCGTCAATTCCCTGATTCTTGAATGAATAAGTAATGAATTAATGACAAAGCCGTCACTTTGGACTGGTTGGGTGGAAAGTAAAAGGTAAGTTTATGAAGTTGGTCCTTCCACTTCCCTTCCTGAGCAACATGTCTACCTGCGCACTCTATAAGGGTAGAGGTTGTGTCCTACCATCTTTGTAGTTAATATGTTGTTATGCAGAATGCATCCAGCTGCCATTTGTTAATTTGAAGAGAATTTTGAAAGACTGAAGAGGATTTGGACAGTTTTAGAGAAGAGTATAACTGTTGATATCATGGTGAGGAGTGTGTGTGTGTTGAAAGTGAAAGTCGCTCAGTCGTGTCCAATTTTTTGCTACGCCATGGACTGTAGCCCGCCAGGCTCCTCTGTCCATGGAATGCTCCAGGCCAGAATACTGGAGTGCGTTGCCCTTACCTTCTCCAGGGGATCTTCCCAACCCAGGGGTTGAACCTGGGTCTCCTGCATTGCAGGCAAATTTGTTACTCTCTGAGCCACCACGGTGAACAATTGTGAGTGTAGGGTGTGTGAGGATTGGACAATATGCAACAATCTCACTATGATGGCAAGTCCATGTTAGCAATAAATAAAGATCTGCCACGACTGAGCATTGAAGAGTTTTTATATAAATGGGTATCAAATGGTAGATATTTCACTTGGCAGAAAATAAAAGAAATGAGAAAGGAACCAGCCCAAGGTCACGGTATCTAAGATAGAATCTACTCAGTAGTCCAGGCAGCAACACTAATGCTCTGCCCTCCATTAAAATGAAATCGTTCCAATGAATTTTAGGGAGTTTTGAAAGACATTGTGTGACCTAGACACCAGGTATGTTATACACAGCTGAGCTCCACTTAATTGCGTAATGAATGAATCAACTACTTTAAATCACTTTACAAAATCCCATGCACTATCACATTTCCTTCCTTGTTACCAATACCTGTTAAACGCAATCCTCATAGAGAAATAATTCACTTCATTGTATTAAAAATGCCCAATTGGAGTCCTTTAAATGTTGCAGTTCTCAATTATCTCACCCCAAATCCACTGTGAGGTGATAATTAGGGGCTAAAAGCTAAACCGATTACCGCAGAATTTTCTCCTGACAGCCATTTAATAGCTAATCAGGTGTTAAATCCCCAAATTATGCATTTCTCAGCAGCACACAGATCACAGTAAATTTTAAAAGTTTTAAGTTATCAACTTGTCTTTCACGACTTTGCCCCAACGCACCAAAAGTAAAGGAATTAACAATTTAGAGGATTAAAAATCCTTGACAGTTTATTCCATTTCTTTATGTGGAATGTTTGTTTGATTAATGATGACTCAAATCCAGATTCTAACCATAGCACCATATTCTAAGACCTATCTTTGCCTAGAGAAAGATTTTACATCTTATTGGTATCAACATATTAGTGTTGCCTGATTTGTATATACAGGAAACCTACAACCAGAAGGGTGGAGGTAAAGAAGCCAGTATGTGTACAGTGAATACATAGGAACAACATATATAGCTTTACTAGCTTTGAATGCCCTGAGTTTTCACAGGTATATGACACATGCTAGGGGCTTCCCAGGTGGTACAGTGGTGAAGAACCTGCCTGCCAAAGCAGGAGATTCGAAAGAGACACAAGTTCAATCTCTGGGTGGGAAAGATGACCTGGAGAAGGAAATGGCAACCCACTGCAGTATTCTTGCTTGGAAAATTCCAAGGACAGAGGAGCCTTGAGGGCTCCATCCGTGGGGTTGCAACAAGTAGAATGTGACTGAGCATGCATGCACACACAGGGATATAAACTGTTCCGCTGTTATTCTAATAACTACAGTGTAAAGTCTGTGGTTAGAGACACTGGACTTCACTCTGGCAAGACTGCTTATACTACATCCAATGCACAGTGATCACTTAAGCAGCAGAGAGTGAGGGGGAGAATACATATTTACATGGTGATTAATGGACCATCACAGACACCCTTCTCACTGCTAAGCTACTGTAGCCTTCTACCCCTACCTCAATGAAATGGAGGGGAGAGGAGCTAACAGGAAGATTTAAAAAACATAGTTTACATACAAGATAATTTTTATTGTGTTCAGCAATTTTAAAATAAATATAAGTAATCTACAAATTACTATGATACCTGTAATAGGTACCCTGATAGATAACATGGGCTTTCCTGGTGGGTCATATGGTAAAGAATCTTCCTGAAATGCAGGAGACTGGGTTCAATCCCTGGGTCAGGAAGATACCCTGGAGAAGGAAATGGCCACCCACTCCAGTATTCTTACTAGGCATGCTATGATTATTTTCCACATTATTACATATAAAGCCAGTGAATGAGTATAGCACAGTTGTTTAGGTCTATGGTTTTCAACCAAGGGAGATTTTGCTCCCCAGAGGACGTTTTCTCAATATCTGAATACTTTTTGGTTGTCGCAGTCAAAGTGCACCCTTTGAAGGAAGGATGTTGCTGGCATCTAGAGAGTAGAGGACAAGGATTCTGCTAAACACACTGCAGTGCCCAGGACAGCTTCCTACCAACAAAGAAATATTCAGTGTCATAGTGCCAAAGCTGCAAAACACTCCTCTACTGGAGGCCCCTGTAGCTTTGACACTGTATCCATTTGATCTGTATCTCCAGGGCTGTACGGGGGAAGATGGAACATAGAAACAGTGGGCTATAGATCTTGTCAGTCTACATCCTGTTTTCCATCTTTTATAAGAATATGTAGTTCTATCTAGCTCTGTCATCCTATTCTCCCATTTTTTTCTGGGCTTTGTTAATTTTCTTCATTATTTGCCAAAATGCCTCCTCACTGGTTAGGAGCATTGTCAGTTTAATTGCATAATTGTACCTTCATTTAATATACACTTTTCAAGTGTCTGTTGTGTGCTATGTATGGTCCTTGACTTCATGGATCTTAATTGGACAATATCAACAAAGATGCGATAAAGATGAAAGTTAAGAATATATATTATATATATATATGTACATAAACACACCATGTCACATATATTTGAGGATCTCATTAGAAATCATTTTATTTGGACTGAGATTTGCTTGAGGGAATAAACAGGGAGAAGTACATTAAAGGATAAAACTGAACGATGACCTATCTAAAAGGAATGGTTTTAGAACTGGGACTCTTCAACCTGCAGAAGGCAAAGCCAAAATATAGTGTCATAAAGTTATAAAAGTTGCCCCAATTTTCTTCTTTTAAAAAAGTTTTTAGTGAAAACCTTATATGTCCTTAGTTTTGATGTGAAATAGTAATTACCAATAAATAGCAATTCTCTGCCCATTCTCCTTTGTGTCTTGACATGTCTCCAAAGCATTGACTTTAACTTATGTTACCTGTTTCTTTTTTATATTTAGTGTGGTATTTTTAAAGAAAACTTTTATGCTATTCCTTGTTTTTTCCTTTAAACCCTAGCAGGGGGAGCCTCACACCACAGAAGGCTCCACATGTCACAGAGACACAAAAATGATCTATTATAAAATACTCAGACACCTCAAGAGGACTCACACAGCACAAGTTACTGTCCCAAACATTGGCACTTGTGACCCACACTTCCTAGTCCCTAGGGAAGTGCTTTTCTACATTTCTTTCCCTGCATCCTAAAATCAAAAAGACTGACATTTGGTGGGTTGTGATGCTGTGGCTACACAGAAATTACTTCAAAACGTGGCAATGATTTGAGTGGCAAAAGCTTTTAGGAAAGAGAGAGGACGAGTTAATTAACTTGTCAAATCTTTCCTCTCAGATTCTTGAATAAAGAAGAGTCATTTCCTAAGGATTTCTCATGTCCATTTCCTAGTTTGCAGTGCATAGCTTAAGTAATCACAAATTAGCACAATATTCACAACAATTGCACTTGGCAGCTGAGGAACATTTCACACCATTAAATAATTTATGTTCCTCTTTATCAAATGTAAGAAGCTTTTTAAATGAGTAGACTATTTCTTAAGGCAGTTTTAGATTTACTAAATTTTTGGATTTAGGGCAATTTATTTAGATTTAGAAAAGTTGAGCAGATCATACAGAGAATTCCATAAAGCTTCTCTCCCTCATATAATTTCCTGTATTAGTAACCTCTTGTCTTAATGTGGTTTATTTGTTACAATTAATGAACCAGTGTTGATATATTGTTAGCTAGAGTCCATAATTTACATACAGTTTCACTTTGTGTGTTGTCTAGATCTATGAGTTTGAAAAATGCGCAATGTCATGCATTCATCATTACAGTATCAAAATAGTTTGACTGCGCTAAAAATCTTCTGCACTTCACCTATTTATCCCTCCAGCTATCCTCAAAACCCAGGCAACCACTGATCTTTTTATTGTCTCCATAGTATTAATATTAAACCTTTTCCTTTCCATGTAATGTAGTTGGAATCAAACAGTGTGTAGCCTTTCTAGACTGAATTCTTTTACTTAGCAATGTGCATTTAACTCTTCCTTATACCTTTTTTCGATTGATAGTTCATTTTAAAAATTGCTGAATAATACTCTGTTGTACAGATATTCTAGAGTTTATCTGTTTGCCTACTGAAGGTTATTTTGGTTCCTTCCAGTTTGGGTTACTTAATAAAACTGCTGTAAACATTTATGTGTAGGTTTTGTATTTTCTGACATTATTTTAAAAAATATTTCCCTACCTTTTATTCCATTCTTATCAATTTAGAATTCTAATTGAAGCACGTTAGATGGCTTTTTACTTCCCCACGGTGCTCTAATGCCTTGTTTTTTTCTTCAGTTGTTTGATCTTCTCTCTTCTTCAGATTGAATCATTTTATTGCCTTATCTTCAAGTCCTTGATACTTTTAAAATCATAGTTCTGCTGATAATGTTTCACTCACCATAGTAAACTTTTAATTTCTGTTGGAATTTTTGGCTTTAGGATTTCTACTTAGTTCTTTTATGTAGTTTCCATTTCTTTCTTGATACTTCCTGTCTTTGTATTCATTAACACTGTATTTTCTTTTAATCCTTTGAGCATATTTTCTTTACATCATTTGACATATTTATAATATTTAAGGAGTTTTCTGCTAAATACAATGCCCAGGTATACTTGATTTATATTTCTTTTGATTATTCATTTTTCCCTGTGAGTGTTACTCTCTCTTGTTTCTTTGCATTTCCAGGAATTTTTGATTGAAAACTGTACATTATGCTTTTGTTTATTGTTTGGTTTGGGGTTTTTGGGGGGTTGTTTATTTGTTGCAACATATAGTTACCTTATCTGGACTAAAATCACAATATCTGACTTGTCAGATTGTTCAACACCTAACTTTCTTCAATTTCCAGCTGCTGCTTTATAAATATGGCCCTCTGGGTAACTCCCTTTTGCCTATGTATTTTATTAATCAGTTGAGAATTTGAGCAATTCTCATTTGAGCAATTATAAATTGAGAATTTATTCTAAGATTTTGGGGTTCATTCTCTCTCTGATTCCTTTGCTATGTGGTTCCAAATTTCCAGTTACTCCTTCAGCTCTAAGTTCTTTCCTCTGACACCTGAATTTCAGAAAGTTTTCCACTTTTCGCCACTTGAAATGCATGTGGTAGGTAGTGCACTCAGCCAAGGCATGAGAAGTTCGCAAATCTCATCAGGAGCCATAACGTCTTTCAAGTGTAGACGATCCTCTAGTTTTTGCCTGCCTTTTTGATGAGCTCCCTTAGGTCTCGTGTGCATGTCTAGTATAATAGTCAGCCAGGGGTTTGGGCAGAGTTTATGCTCAGATTTTAGATACCAGTCTCTCTGATCCTCTCTCACTTCCAAAAGTCATTCCCTTAATTTCCCTGCTGCTCTGATAATCTTGACTCTGTTGTTTGCCACCTGGAGCTGACAAGGCTGTGATTTCCTGTCACCAGACCTGGGGTTGGAGTTTGGGATACAATTAGGTAAAAAAGCTATATTATCCCAGTTCTCATCCAAAGCACCAGCTATCTATCAAGAGTATATGCCCTTCCAGTCTCTGCCTGCTACTGGTCATTTTCCAGTGACTCTAAGAGATAATTTTACTTATGATTTTATTCAGTTCAACAATAGTCTGCTGGAAGTCAACCTCTCCATTCCAGAATCACTGTATATCCTGCCTATGTTACATTAAGTTTTTAATATCTCATAGAATTTAAAAGACAAAAGCATTAAAAATGATAATATCTATTTAACAAACACACACTACATACATACATATAGAGAGATGTAATTTGTGACATCAGTAACAAATGGCAAGAGAGTGGAGAAATAAAGGAGTAGATTTTTGTGTGTGATTGAAATCAAGTTGTTAGCTTAAAATAGATTTTTATAACTTTAAGATGTTGTATGTATCAGTGATTCCCATGGTAACCACAAAGAAAACATCTACAGAAGATGCACAAAAGAAAATGAAAAAAAGAATCAAAGGATGTCACTATAAAAACTAACTAGATGGAAAAACAGGCAGGAAGATAGGAAATGAGATACCAAAAAAAGCTATAAGACATTCTGAAAACAACAAAAATGGTACTATTAGGTTCTTCCCTATCAGTACTTACTTTAAATGAAAATAGATTTAACTCTCTAATTAAAAAGATACAGATGCAGCAGATGAATGGATAAGGAAGCTGTGGTACATATACACCATGGAATATTACTCAGCCGTTAAAAAGAATTCATTTGAATCAGTTCTAATGAGATGGATGAAACTGGAGCCCATTATACAGAGTGAAGTAAGCCAGAAAGATAAAGAACATTACAGTATACTAACACATATATACGGAATTTAGATAGATGGTGGCGATAACCCTATATGCAAAACAGAAAAAGAGACACAGAAGTACAGAACAGACTTTTGAACTCTGGGGGAGAACGTGAGGGTGGGATGTTTTGAAAGAACAGCATGTATATTATCTATGGTGAAACGGACCACCAGCCCAGGTGGGATACATGAGTCAGGTGCTCGGGCCTGGTGCACTGGGAGGACCCTGAGGAGTCGGGTGGGGAGGGAGGTGGGAGGGGGGAACGGGATGGGGAATACTTGTAACTATATGGCTGATTCATGTCAATGTATGACAAAACCCACTGAAATGTTGTAAAGTGATTGGCCTCCAACTAATAAAATAATATTTAAAAAAAAAAAAAAAAAAAAAAAGATACAGATGAGCTGAATGGGTTAGAAAAACAGAATCTATTACTTAAAAAACTAGAAATAGAGCTGCCGTGTGATTCTGCAATCCCACCCTTGGGCACATATCTGGAGGAGAGCATCCTAAAGGATACATGCACCCCACTGTTCTTTGCAACACTAATTACGATAGCTGAGACATGGAAGGAACCTAAATGTCTATCAACATAGGAATGAATAAAGAAGATGTGGTACATATATACAATGAAATATTAGTTGGCCATTAAAAAGAATAATGCCATTTGTGGCGACGTGGATGTACCTAGGGCTTGTCATAGTGAGTGAAGTAAGTCAGAAGAGAATGAGAAATGTTGTATGATATTGCTTATGGTACATATATATGATAAAATATTACTCTGCCTTTAAAGAGAGAGAAATAATGTCATTTTTGGCAACCTGGAGGGACCTAGAGATTGTCATACTGAGTGGAGTAAGTCAGAGAAAAAGAAATGTCATATGATATTGCCTATATTGTCGATTCTAAAAGGAAATTATACAAATGAACTTATTATGAAACAGACTCACAGACTTAGAGAATGAGCCATTTTCTATGGGGGAATGTGGGGGAAAGGGATAATTAAAGGAGTTTGGGATTGACATGTACATATTGCTATATTTAAAACAGATAACCAACAAGGACCTACTGTATGGCACAAGAAACTCTGCTCAATATTATTTAACAGCTTAAATGGGAAAAGAATTAGTAAATTCTTGGCAAGAGTACATAAATTTTGTGTTGTGTATATCTACCACAACTTAAAAACAAGATACATTTTCTCTTGACATATTCAGATATGACTCTTGTTTTTGAAATATTCCTTTGACATTCACAGATGTCAGTGTCCCTTTTACCATTATTCTTATGATTTAACTTTGGTCTTTAGTCCTCGGTTTCTGGATCCTGTGGCTTTCCATCTTTTAGGCCACTGCACTATCTGATCCAACACCTTCTCCAATAGTTCCTGAGAAAGTGGTGCATAAGACATAATGTTTTTGAGACCTAGTATATCTGAACATCTTTTGTCCATCCTCATACTTGATCTTGACCAGTCATTCGTCTGATTATGAAAATCTTGGTTGAAAACCTAAATTTTGGAAATGTTACTTTTTTCCTTTTCTTTAGAAAGGTGGTTGAAAAGTTCACTGCCATTCTGATTCCTCATTTCTTCAGTGAGATTTAAGGAAATTTTCTTTTGTTCTTAGTATGCTGGCCACCTTATTGAAATTGCAGTTATCTATGCTGGTATGTTGGTATTGTGATGCTTATTCAATGTGCCCTTTGATTCTAGGATCTCATGTTTTTCAATTCTAGAAAAAATCTGTGTTTCTATAATTTATTTTCATTTCCTATATTTTCACTTTCAGGAAATTTTACCATTCGCATATTATATGAATCCTCTTGTTGTCTTAAATTTTCTCTTCCCTTCACCATCTTTCTGACTTTCCCCCTCTGACTTCTGAGAGATTTCCTCAAATTTATATTCCAAATATTGTATTGGATTTTTTTTTTCATTTCTGCTAGCATACTTTAATTACAGCTTCTAAAATATATTTTTAAATTTTGTATTGTTTTCTCCTTTTGTATCTTCCTTGTTCTGTCTTCTTTCAGCAATCAAAAAGTAGTAATTACAATTTCTGTACTTTTATTTTTCTCATATTGTCTTTTTCTGATTATCTGTCTTGTTTTCCCTCTTTTATCTCAGATGCTCTCCTCAAATGACTAGTGGGAGGGAGATTCAAGAGGAAGGGGATATACACTGCTATATTTAAAACAGATAACCAACAAGGACCTACTGTATGGCACAGGAAACTCTGCTCAATATTTTGTAACAATCTACATGGGAAAAGAATTGGTAAATTCTTAGCAAGAATATGGTAATTTTTATGTTGTGTGTATCGACCACAATATAAAAATAAAATAAATTTTCTTTTTTTCCTCTTTTTTGACTTCTTATCTTACTCCTACATTTTGCTATGCCAGTCATTTACAAATTAAGAACCCCCTGGGTTCCAACCCATTCAGAGTCTTAATCTAGAATCTTCTTCAAGGGTTGTGAGGGGGTAATTCCTTAGTTTTGTGAGTTGGAGAGAGGATCTTGGGGTGGAACTGATTCTTATGTAGTTTTTAAATCGGCCTTCCTATTTTCTAGCCCACTCACATTTCCACACCAGGGAAACATTTCATAGTCCCCTGCAATTCCAGTTCTAGGTCTTTCCAGATTTTTCAGTTCAATTTCTGGCTTCGGGGTCCTCATTACTACGGATATAGTTTTCAGCTGTCTTTGGTTTTCTAATTCAGCTCTTCAGAACCTCTGCTTTTTAACGTCCATCAGTTTTATGCTGATGTCTCTTAACCCATTCTCCTTGATATTTTTAAAATGTGATTTTTACTATGATTTTGGAGCATTTCAAGAAATCGAAGTAAAAGCATGCACTTATCTGTAATAATTTCAAGAATCTCATTCTTAAATCACTTTATCATGGCCCATCCTCAAGTATAGAATTGTCTATCCTGAATAGCATTTGTTTTCTCTTTACTATTGTTCACTCATGTTTTCAGCACCTACTATATGTCAGACATTCTACTAGACTGAATGAGACTTTAAGACATGGTAAGAAATAACTTACTTTTGAGAAACCTACCACTTCCGTTGCTGTAGGCCGGTTTTAAGGAAAATATTCACTACATAAGCCTCTGTATAAGTTATTTTGCCTTCAAATGCTGAGAAAATCTTTGTCTCTGTTAAAAAGTAGATACATCACACCCACCCCACCTGTTAATATAAACCATGCAGTTGCACTGTGCCTCACTTTGCACCTAGGCTTCCAGGATGCTCACAATGGAATGTGAGCTTTTAACTCCATATTTATAAATTATGGGTGTTTTTTATTCACCTCCTGTTTTCAATTTCTGATCTATATCCTTATTTATCTTGATTTTCAGTTAAAAAATATTGTATAAGTTTTGTTTGATTCATCTTTTGTTCAATGAGATGGCATGGGTATTTTTTTTTTTTTTTTTTAATTTTATTTTATTAGTTGGAGGCCAATTACTTCACAACATTTCAATGGGTTTTGTCATACATTGACACGAATCAGCCATTGAGTTACACGTATTCCCCATCCCGATCCCCCCTCCCACCTCCCTCTCCACTCGACTCCTCTGGGTCCTCCCAGTGCACCAGGCCCGAGCACTCGTCTCATGCATCCCACCTGGGCTAGTGATCTGATTCACCATAGATAATATACATGCTGTTCTTTTTAAAACATCCCACCCTCACCTTCTCCCACGGAGTTCAAAAGTCTGTTCTGTACATGGGTATTTCTATCTGCATACATTCTTTTTTATATTTTCCATTATGGTTTATCACTGGATATTGAAAATAGTTCTTTTGCTATACATGAGGACCTTGTTGTTTATCCATTCTAAATGTAATAGTTTGCATCTATCAACCCCAAGCTCCCAGTCCATCCCTCTCCTTCCTCTCTTCCCCTTGGCAACCCCAAGTCTGTTCTCTATGAGTCTATTTTTGGTTTGTAGATAGGTTCATTTGTGCCATATTTTTGATTCCACATGTAAGCCATATCATATGGTATTTGTCTTTATTTTTCTGACTTCAGTTAGTATGATAATCTCTAGTTACATCTGTGTTGCTGCAAATGACATTCTTTCTTTCTTTTTATGGCTGAGTAATATTCCATTGTGTGTATGTACCACATCTTCTTTTATCCGTTCATCTATCGATGGTCATTTAGGTTGTTTCCATGTTTTGGCTACTGTGAATAGTGTGAATAGTGCTACTATGAACAGAGGTATGCATGTATCTTTCTGGATCGTAGTTTTCTCTGGATATAGTCCCAGGAGTGGGTTTGCTGGATCACATTGTAATTCTGGTCTTAGTTTTCTGAGGAATCTCAATACTGTTTTCCATAGTGGCTGTGCCAACTTACATTCCCAGTAACAGTGTAGGAGGGTTCCCTTTTCTCTACACCCTCACCAGCATTTGTTATTTGTAGACTTTAATGATGGTTTTTCTGACTGGTGTGAATTGTAGTTTTGTACTCATTGTAGTTTTGACTTGCAGTTCTCTAATAATTCCTGATGTTGAGCATCTTTTCATGTACCTAACTGGCCATCTGTATGTTTTCTTTGGAGAAATGTCTATTAAAAAGTTCTGCCCATTTTTTGATTGGGTGGTTTGCTTTTTTGTTGATGAGTTGTATGGGTTGTTTGTATATTTTAGAGATAAAGCCCTTGTTCTGTCACATCATTTTAAAATATTTTTCTCTCATTTCATAGGTTGTCTTTTTGGTTTTTTCTTTTTTTATGGCTTCTTTTGCTATGCAAAAGTTTGTAACTTTGTAAATAGAGTAGACTTTAAATGAGAAACTCATTCAAAGAAAATGACAAGCTTTTTAAAATTTTCTACTATGGGTAAAACAAAGGCCAAAAAATAGTTCCTATAGCAATGCTGGGCACGTAGTAGGGCCTTAAAAATTCTGAATGAATGAATGAATGAATATAAAATTTATCAGAAATTTGCTAATAACTGGAATGCTTTGTTACTGTAAAATTGAAGGATTCCTTTCACTGGCCTAAATCAGTAACATTTATCAAGTTTTTTTTTTTTTTTTTAAGTTCAATGTCATCTTAAATTAAAAAGATTCATTTTTTGTCCAAAAAGATTAACCTGATGATCTCTCAGTGGTGCTGCCAACTGTAACATTTCATTATTTCTGTGATTTTAGAATGCTACCAGTTGTTTGGTTTTATATTTTATAGCTAGTCCCAGAGCACCTAGCATGTCAGTAGAGTAATTTAGACCTTAACCTACATCAATGCCATGAGCTTCTGCAGATTGGGGTTTTGTTGTTGTTCTTTGTTTAGAATCATGTAAAACAAAACAAAATCATTCTTGATCAAGTGTTTTCTTTAAGGGCTGCCTGTGTTTTCAGATATTGGACTACATAGCCACTCTCTAAAAGTCATATCCATCAGCTCTCATCAAGTTCTCCAGTGTAAATGCCCTGTCCTCCCTAAAAATGGCAAAAAAAAAATTTTCTTGATGGGTGAAGTAGTATGAGATCAAGAAAATTTTCACCCTTGGTAAAACCTATAAAGTTTTGGTCTTGAAGAGTACTTTTAAACAGGTTTCTGATGGATTCAGTTGTTTTGCTATTATTGTGAAATTTACTTGCTCCTCTGGTAGAACCAGTCAGTATTAGCTAGTTCATAACACCTTTGAAGTATTTACACAATACAGTGATTTATTATTGAGTTAGGTGACTTACTTTTCTCCATAAGGAAAAGATGGAAGAAACAAGATTGACCAAGTAAATGCTAATATTCAGAATGTGATTTAGAGTACGGGGCTCAGACTGATTTTCCCATTACGCTGAAGGATTACATAGATGTGTAGAAACACTGTTGGTTTATCATTACTAATACACACATGCCAGGACATATGGGCAGGTAGAAGGATTGAAAAGCAACTGCCTTAGCTGTAGATTCCAGGGAGTTCAGAGGCTTAAATCACAGAGACCTGACATCAGGCAAATGGAGTTTCTGAGGCTGAACAGTAATTTGGAACCCAAGGCATTTGAGAATGCCAGTTATTAAGAAAAATTCTTTTCTTAAGATGGTTATGGAAAAGCAACTTCTACAAATGTAGTTATCCTAGTACTACTCTTCCATACTTTGAACTCTGTTCCTTTTTTATTTGAAATAAACATTTTGACCAGCATAGTTATACATTTCACCCTACTCTGTGACAGAATGGGGAAAATTTGTAATGGAGATTCATGGAGAGAAGAATATCTTAAATCTGTTAAAAGACAGGTTGGATTCAGCTTTGAACTGGATGATATCATGTCTATTCAAGGACTGGAGTCACTTGTGCTTATTGTTTGAGTGGGAAAAGGCGACTTGACCCTATCTCGGCTTTCTTTACACTTGTGAGAAAATAAGAGATTTTGATTGATCGTGTAGCAAGCTTTAAAATTTGAGGATGCGGTCAATGAAGGGAAGGCTTCCTCTTTTTTTTTTTTTTTTTTTTTTTTTTTTTTCTCTTGTCTTTCTTTTTTTTTTTTTTTTTTTTTTTTTTAAATATTATTTTATTAGTTGGAGGCCAATCACTTTATAACATTTCAGTGGGTTTTGTCATACATTGACATGAATCAGCCATATAGTTACACGTATTCCCCATCCCGATCCCCCCTCCCACCTCCCTCCCCACCCGACTCCTCAGGGTCCTCCCAGTGCACCAGGCAAGAGCACCTGACTCATGCATCCCACCTGGGCTGGTGGTCCGTTTCACCATAGATAGTATACATGCTGTTCTTTCAAAACATCCCACCCTCACGTTCTCCCCCAGAGTTCAAAAGTCTGTTCTGTACTTCTGTGTCTCTTTTTCTGTTTTGCATATAGGGTTATTGCCACCATCTATCTAAATTCCGTATATATGTGTTAGTATACTGTAATGTTCTTTATCTTTCTGGCTTACTTCACTCTGTATAATGGGCTCCAGTTTCATCCATCTCATTAGAACTGATTCAAATGAATTCTTTTTAACGGCTGAGTAATATTCCATGGTGTATATGTACCACAGCTTCCTTATCCATTCATCTGTTGATGGGCATCTGGGTTGCTTCCATGTCCTGGCTATTATAAACAGTGCTGCGATGAACATTGGGGTGCACGTGTCTCTTTCAGATCTGGATTCCTCAGTGTGTATGCCCAGAAGTGGTATTGCTGGGTCATATGGCAGTTCTATTTCCAGTTTTTTAAGAAATCTCCACACTGTTTTCCATAGTGGCT
Source organism: Muntiacus reevesi (assembly GCF_963930625.1). Lineage (NCBI taxonomy): Eukaryota > Metazoa > Chordata > Mammalia > Artiodactyla > Cervidae > Muntiacus > Muntiacus reevesi. The sequence continues at coordinate 40,205,711 of NC_089265.1, read as the reverse complement.
GTACTAGTTTGCATTCCCACCAACAGTGTAAGAGGGTTCCCTTTTCTCCACACCCTCTCCAGCATTTATTGCTTGTAGACTTTTGGATAGCAGCCATCCTGACTGGCGTGTAATGGTACCTCATTGTGGTTTTGATTTGCATTTCTCTGATGATGAGTGATGTGGAGCATCTTTTCATGTGTTTGTTAGCCATCTGTATGTCTTCTTTGGAGAAATGTCTGTTTAGTTCTTTGGCCCATTTTTTGATTGGGTCGTTTATTTTTCTGGAATTGAGCTGCAGGAGTTGCTTGTATATTTTTGAGATTAATCCTTTGTCTGTTTCCTCATTTGTTATTATTTTCTCCCAATCTGAGGGCTGTCTTTTCACCTTACTTATAGTTTCCTTTGTTGTGCAAAAGCTTTTAATTTTCATTAGGTCCCATTTGTTTATTTTTGCTTTTATTTCCAATATTCTGGGAGGTGGGTCATAGAAGATCTTGCTGTGATTTATGTCGGAGAGTGTTTTGCCTATGTTCTCCTCTAGGAGTTTTATAGTTTCTCCTCTACATAGAAAACCCTAAAGACTCTTCCAGAAAATTACTAGAGCTAATCAATGAATATAGTAAAGTTGCAGGATATAAAATTAACACACAGAAATCCCTTGCATTCCTATACACTAACAATGAAAAAACAGAAAGAGAAATTAAGGAAACAATACCATTCACCATTGCAACAAAAAGAATAAAATACTTAGGAGTATATCTACCTAAAGAAACAAAAGACCTATACATAGAAAACTATAAAACACTGATGAAAGAAATCAAAGAGGACACAAACAGATGGAGAAACATACCGTGTTCATGGATTGGAAGAATCAATATTGTCAAAATGGCTATTCTACCCAAAGCAATCTATAGATTCAATGCAATCCCTATCAAGCTACCAACGGTATTTTTCACAGAACTAGAACAAATAATTTCACAATTTGTATGGAAATACAAAAAACCTCGAATAGCCAAAGTAATCTTGAGAAAGAAGAAAGGAACTGGAGGAATCAACCTGCCTGACTTCAGACTCTACTACAAAGCCACAGTCATCAAGACAGTATGGTACTGGCACAAAGACAGAAATATAGATCAATGGAACAGAATAGAAAGCCCAGAGATAAATCCACGAACCTATGGACACCTCATCTTTGACAAAGGAGGCAAGGATATACAATGGAAAAAAGACAATCTCTTTAACAAGTGGTGCTGGGAAAACTGGTCACCCACTTGTAAAAGAATGAAACTAGATCACTTTCTAACACCATACACAAAAATAAACTCAAAATGGATTAAAGATCTAAATGTAAGACCGGAAGGCTTCCTCTTGATAGTGATGTGACAGGAGAATCACAGCATTCATAAGCACACAGACACAGTGTTTAGATCTTGTTGGTCAAGTACAAGATTGTGGGACTGGAGAAGGCAGCAGCTACATGGTTTATTTGGTGTGTCTAGTATATTGTTTAGTGTTTTCGTGTCCTATCACTACAATTAGATTGCAAACCCCTTAAAATCAGAAACCAGATATTTGCTTCTTTGTTTTCCCAAATGAAAGTAACACAGTATCTTGCGTTCTAACGTAAAATATCCTGATATAAGGAAGAAAATCTTTGACTTAAAGGAAAGGGCATCTGAAGCAAAGTACTTCAACATTTGCAAAATCAGAGGATTAGACTAAAGAGGTATAGGTCGGAGAAATAAGCATGTGATAGAACGAAAAATCCACGGGTTCCTATTGTATCAAATTCAAGTTTGAATTAAGAATTGTTTTGATCATCTTTTTATTTTTAATTAAAGGACAATTTCTTTACAGTAGTGTACTGGTTTCTATCAAACATCAAAATGAATCAGCCATAGGTTTACCCATGTCCCCTCCTGTTTGAACATCCCTCCTACCTCCCTCCCCATCCCGCCCCTCTAGGTTATTACCGAACCCTGATTTGAGTTCATACAGCAAATTCCCATTGGCTGTCTATTTTACATATGGAAATATATGCTTCTATGTTACTGTCTCCATACATCCTACCCTCTCCTTTCTCCCCCCCAGCCATGTGCATAAGTCTATTCTCTATGTTTGTGTCTCCACTGCATCTCTGTAAATAGGTTCATCAGTACCATTTTTCTAGATTCCATATATATGCATCAGTATACAATATTTATTTTTCTCTTTCTGACTTACTTCACTTTGTATAATAGGCTCTAGGTTCATCCACCTCATTAGGACTGACTCAAATGTGTTGCTTTTTATGGCTGAATAATATTCCATTGTATATATGTACCACAGCTTCTTTATGTATTCATCTGTCGATGGACATCTAGGTGCTTCCATGTCCTAGCTATTGTAAATAGTGCTGCAATGAACATTGGAGTACATGTGTCTTTTTCAGTTTTGGTTTCCTCGGAGTTTATGCCTAGTAGTGGAATTGCGTGGTCATATGGTGGTTTTATTCCCAGTTTTTAAAGAAATTGCCATTCTGTTCTCCATAGTGGCTATGGCAGTTTATCTTCCTACCAATAGTGCAAGAGGGCTCTTTTCTCCACACCCTCTCCAGCATTTATTGTTGTAGGTTTCTTGGTGATGGCCATTCTGACCAGTAAGAGGTGATATCACACTGTAGTTTTGATTTACATTTCTCTAATAATGACATTGAGTATCTTTTCATGTGTTTGTTAGCCATCTGTATGTCTTCTTTGGAGAAATATCTGTTTAGGTCTTTGGCCCACTTTTTGATTGGGTTGTTTGTTTTTCTGGTGTTGATTTGTGTGAGCTACTTGTGTATTTTTGAAATTAATCCTTTGTTAGTTGTTTCATTTGTTATTATTTTCTTCCATTCTGAGGGTTGTCTTTTCACCTTGTTTATAGATTCCTTTGCTGTGCAAAAGCTTGTACATTTAATTAGGTCCCACTTGTTAATTTTTGTTTTTATATCCATTACTCTAGGAGGTGGATCATAGAGGATCTTGCTGTGATTTATGTCATAGATTGTTCTGCCTATGTTTTCCTCTAAGAGTTTTACAGTTTCTGGTCTTACATTTAGGTCTTTAATCCATTTTGAGTTTATCTTTGTGTATGGTATCTATTTTTTTTTTAAATTTTTTTTTATTAGTTGGAGGCTAATTACTTCACAACATTTCAGTGGGTTTTGTCATACATTGACATGAATCAGCCATAGAGTTACACGTATTCCCCATCCCGATCCCCCCTCCCACCTCCCTCTCCACCCGACTCCTCTGGGTCTTCCCAGGCCACCAGGCCCGAGCACTTGTCTCATGCATCCCACCTGGGCTGGTGGTCTGTTTCACCATAGATAATATACATGCTGTTCTTTCAAAACATCCTACCCTCACCTTCTCCCACCGAGTACAAAAGTCTGTTCTGTACTTCTGAGTCTCTTTTTCTTTTTTGCATATAGGGTTATCGTTACCATCTTTCTAAATTTCATATATATGTGTTAGTATGCTGTAATGTTCTTTATCTTTCTGGCTTACTTCACTCTGTATAATAGGCTCCAGTTTCATCCATCTCATTAGAACTGATTCAAATGAATTCTTTTTAATGGCTGAGTAATATTCCATGGTGTATATGTACCACAGCTTCCTTATCCATTTGTCTGCTGATGGGCATCTAGGTTGCTTCCATGTCCTGGCTATTATAAACAGTGCTGCGATGAACATTGGGGTGCATGTGTCTCTTTCAGATCTGGTTTCCTCAGTGTGTATACCCAGAAGTGGGATTGCTGGGTCATATGGCAGTTCTATTTCCAGTTTTTTAAGAAATCTCCACACTGTTTTCCATAGTGGCTGTACTAGTTTGCATTCCCACCAACAGTGTAAGAGGGTTCCCTTTTCTCCACACCCTCTCCAGCATTTATTGTTTGTAGACTTTTGGATAGCAGCCATCCTGACTGACGTGTAATGGTACCTCATTGTGGTTTTGATTTGCATTTCTCTAATAATGAGTGATGTGGAGCATCTTTTCATGTGTTTGTTAGCCATCTGTATGTCTTCTTTGGAGAAATGTCTGTTTAGTTCTTTGGCCCATTTTTGACTGGGTCATTTATTTTTCTGGAATTGAGCTTCAGGAGTTGCTTGTATATTTTTGAGATTAATCCTTTATCTGTTTCTTCATTTGCTATTATTTTCTCCCAATCTGAGGGCTGTCTTTTCACCTTACTTATAGTTTCCTTTGTAGTGCAAAAGCTTTTAAGTTTCATTAGGTCCCATTTGTTTAGTTTTGCTTTTTTTTTTTTTTTTAAATATTATTTTATTAGTTGGAGGCCAATCACTTTACAACATTTCAGTGGGTTTTGTCATACATTGACATGAATCAGCCATATAGTTACACGTATTCCCCATCCCGATCCCCCCTCCCACCTCCCTCCGCACCCGACTAGTTTTGCTTTTATTTCCAATATTCTGGGAGGTGGGTCATAGAGGATCTTGCTGAGATATATGTCGGAGAGTGTTTTGCCTATGTTCTCCTCTAGGAGTTTTATAGTTTCTGGTCTTACATTTATATCTTTAATCCATTTTGAGTTTATTTTTGTGTATGGTGTTAGAAAGTGTTCGAGTTTCATTCTTTTACAAGTGGTTGACCAGTTTTCCCAGCACCACTTGTTAAAGAGGTTGTCTTTTTTCCATTGTATATCCTTGCCTCCTTTGTCAAAGATAAGGTGTCCATAGGTTCGTGGATTTATCTCTGGGCTTTCTATTCTGTTCCATTGATCTATATTTCTGTCTTTGTGCCAGTACCATTACTGTCTTGATGACTGTGACTTTGTAGTAGAGTCTAAAGTCAGGCAGGTTGATTCCTCTTTTTTATTTATAAAACTTATTTTGTCAGTGAGATCACAAATTCTACTATCTAGTTCTATCAATCTTTTTCCTTACTTTTTTTCTAGATTTCATTCATTTTCTTCATTATTCAAGATATTTCTTCATTGCTAAGGTACAATATTAGAGTTAGTACATGTTTGCATATCTTTAGCAAATAATGTTTAAGTGCTTACTCTGTATTATGTATAGTCCCTGACGTTATGCATCTAAATTAGACATTAGTGGTACACGCCAAGAAGATGTTATAAAGATAAAAAACTAAAACATACATATATCAGATTATATATATTTTCAGACATGGTGGGAAGTAATTTAGACTGAGATTTTCTTAGGGAATTTACAAGGGAGAATCAATCACGTCAAAGAACAAAAATTGGAAAATGACTGATTAAAAAAGAATGGTATTAGAACTGTAATTATTTGATTTACGGAGGAGAAGACTAACATATAATTCATAAAAGTCCCAGTGATTTTTTTCTTTCACATAGTTTTTCTCTTAAAGCAATATTTGTACCCAGCGTAAAAAGGCAAATAATAATTACTATAAAAGAGCAGTTCCCTGCTCAGCCTCTAGCATCTTGATACCTGATCAGCAAAGAATCCGCTTTTGTTTATTTTCCTTGTTTCTTTTGATATTCAGTAGAATCTCATGTTCAAGCCTAGGTTAAAAACTATTTTTTAATTCATGAAACTTGTGCTCTCAACCATACTGCTAGCTTCTGGGGTACAAGGATCTTCTCTTTCATGGTGTTTATAGTACCATGCCAGGCACAAACAAGATAGCTATTGTTTGCTACTTGATCAAATTTGGCAACCTTTCCTGGGGTTTCTCAGAATTCATAAGCGTCAGTGAGCATCAGTTGCCTCTGTAAACAGCTGAGGATATTTAGTTTCAGAAGGCATAATGATGGAGTATAAAGATTTGGAATTGAACTTGGGAAGTTGTTTTTGCCTCTCTGGGCTTTAGCTCCCAACTGTAAAATAGGATTATCAGCTTCTGCTTTCTTTCAGATACAAAAGGGAATAAAAGGAGATATACATATGTACCTATAAAATGCTCCATAAATTAAGATGTCATTCTTATACTGTCTGATGGTGTGTCCTATGATGATGGAAATGAATGTCTGTGTCATCCAATATGGCAGCCACAAACCACTAGCTACATGTGGATATTTGGCACTTGAAATGCAGCTTGTGTGACTGAAACTGAATTTTAATTGTATGTACCTTTAATTTCAGTTTCCACAACTTTTTTGAACAGTGCATGTCTAGTCTACCTTTCTGATTTTATCAGTTAGGTAATGAAGCTCAAAGAGATTATATTGCTATGTGAAGGTCACATGACTGGTATCTGGAAGAGATAAAAACAGAGCTCATAAAGTGATTTTTTTAGTGTCGTAAGTTTATAGTTATTGTTGAATGATCAGCATAACCTTTCCATTTACATTGTTGTATTTCTGAATAATCAAAGGAGAGTCATTTGTAAAAATTAGGGTAGGAAAATCAAGCTGACAGCAAGTTCCTTTGTACCAAGATCAGATGTTTCCACTTAGATTGAATGGGGTTCAGTGACTGGATACTAAGTCTAAGTGTGAAGCAGATAACATTTTAGGGACACATGGATTGACTTATAATCTAGGTGAGAACTTATTTGTATTTTATTTTTGAAACTAAGTGAAAGATAAAAGGACTCTTCAGTCAGTTCAGTTCAGTTCAGTCGCTCAGTCATGTCTGACTCTTTGCGACCCCGTGAATTGCAGCACGCCAGGCCTCCCTGTCCATCACCAACTCCCAGAGTTTACTCAAACTCATGTCCATCGAGTCGGTGATGCCATCCAGCCATCTCATCCTCTGTCGTAGACTTCATTAAATTTATCTAATTGTACATAAGGGCATCTTGACCCCAAGAAGAATTAAGACGAGTTAACATCTATATTCCTGTTATTGAACTCCTGGTTCAGTGACAGTTTCACAGATCTAATATCTTTTTTTTTCCATAACATTTGCTGTGCCATTTTATTATAAAACAAGTGTTTCATTATAGAAAATTTAGAAAAACATTTTTACAAAAGAGAAAGATAAGAATCACTTCTATTTCCTTTACCTCCAGATACACACTTGGTAGATTTTTTTTTTTCCCCTGATTCTTTTATATATAAGATACTTTGTGAAGTAAAGTTGAGATTATTGTTTGGTAATCTGATTTTTTTTCCACTTACCAAGAACATTTTCTCAGGGACAGATTTAGTTTTAAATTCTAGAACTAATTTACTGAGCCAGAGGACATTGAACAGGTCCCTTGGCTTTTCTATGCCTAGTGCTCACAGCTTCCTGTTAGTCACACTAACACCTACTTCCCTGGGTTTTGTAAGGATTAAGTGAAAATGTGTAAGTTGAGCTTCTGGCACTATTTTCTTTTTTTAATCTAATGTTTATATTTTAGCTAAAGTGACTTGACTGACCCAAGCAGGATTTCTCAGTCAGAAAAGTATATCAGGGTCACTTCAACTAGACGGCTGCACGTGGACTGAAGCCAAAATGGGAGCCCAGATGGGGTCTTCAGGTGAGCTGCAGATGAAAGAGAAGGAAAGAGTCGAGAAAAACAAAACAAGTAGACCAGCTCTGCGCAAAGGAAAAAGGTCAGCTTCTAATCTTTTCTCTAGTCCCTTGTCTCTAGCACATCATTGTGCAACTCTGAACCTTCAGTTTGTAGAGTGAACTGGAGTCCTGGATCTGCCGTCATTGTCTGGGTAACCATGTGTAAGTCCCATTCTCTCCAATAATGTTTTATCATCTGAAAAAAAAGAAGAGTTTATGCTAGAGGATCTCATAGTATATTTTTTACATATTTGAATACTTTATGTCCTATGATTCCAGCTGGTTTGCTAATTCCCTCTTAAGACTTCTTGCAACTACCCTGGGTCACCTCTTTTCACTTCCAGTTCAAGATTCTCCCTAGAATCTGCTCAAGTGCATGTTGTTAGTCTCCCAGTCCTGTCCACCTCTTTGTGACCCCATGGGCCTTAGCCTGTCAGGCTCCTCTGTCCTTGGAATTCTCCAGATGAGAGCACTGGAATAGATAGTCATTTCCCAATCCAGGAATCGAACCCAGGTCTCCTGCACTGCAGGCAGATTTTTACCATCTGAGCCACTAGGGAAGCCTAGAGGAACTCAAAGTGAGGTGCAGGTTGGCAAGTACAGTGGATTAACTGTCTCATTCTGATCATCTCCAAGGAATACACAAAATATGACAAATACACTTTACAAAAGGTATGTCATTTCTGCAAGAAAAAAGTAAAAGCCAACTCATGTTTCTTCATTATTTGCTATCTGCCAGGCATGCTCTTCTTAAAAATCCTTTCAGATCACTATTATTGTCCCCATTTTATAGATAAGAAAACTTAAACACTTTACCAATGTGGCACAAGTATTGATTTATATGATTCCACTTTGATTTAAACAGTCTACTCCAGAGCTCTCGAGAATACAACAGCTTCTCTATAAATGATCAATATAAGAGAAATCGCTTGGAAAAACATAGCTGGAATCCTGCATTAACATGATGGTTGGTAGTTTTGGAAGAAATAAAGACTAACTAGCATGCTTTTGCCCCCTTAATCATTAGTTACATTATGTAACCAGTGACTACCCACAGGGCATGGTACAATGCAAGTATCCAGTATAGGATGGATGGATGAATAATTAACTGAATGAATAAATAAAAAAGAAGATACAGACAACTTGCCTTTCCTACCTCAATCAGAAGCAGAGAATTTGAGATCTTATTCTGCATGTTCAGCATGAGAATAAAGCTTCCTTTCTATTGAGTCTGTATGGAAATGCAAACAGGTGTTAGAAAGTTAATGTTACATTTCCACAAAATCCATTTAAATAAACATGTCTCAGCTTGCCATTGTTCTTTGAACCTGGAATGTAACATGACAACAGTCAAAAAGCATAGAGGGAATTTTACTGGGAGCTCAATGAAAAGCAATTTGCATGGGGATCTACATATCAGCAAATTTTCTTGCAAAGGGGATGATTTGGTGACCATAAGCCAAATTTTAAACCAGATACAAACCAAGGAATCACAGAGATTAGAGTCCCTCAACTGTCCAGATGTCTATTAAATGGTCACATTCATTTTCCAAAAGAACCTCTAGTAAAACCCTGCTTTATTCAAAGTGTCGTCTCTAAGAAAGTAGCCTTTTAGTAATGAAGGGTACAACTCTTCCATTTGAAAAGAATATTGGTGATGCAGAAGAGTCAGTTTACTCTAAGCATTTTCCCTCTTCAAAGTTTATGATTGTAAAACTGCAATTCTAAGACTCCTGAGTATGTCCCCTGCTTTTATGAAAACAAACATGAAAAAATAAAAAGATGGGCTTGAATTCGTGACGGAGGACTCTTTCTCTGACACAGTACTTCTTATCTCGCTTTGTCAACTGCGTTTGTACCGGCCTCCCTAGTGAGATACTGTGAGCTCCTGGAAAGTAAACATCTCATCTATCCCACCTTTTCTCTCTCAGTACCTCACACATAGCTTTTCATACAGCGAGAGCTCAAAAAAAAAAGGAAAAAAAAAGGTGGTTGGATTAATTTAAATCCATTCCAGAAGTCTTTATGTGTAAAAGTTATTTATGAATGTTCCTCATGACTTGAAACTGGAGAAGCTGTAACTTAAACCCATGTGCCTAGATAGTGAACCCCCTAATTAGCTCAAAAAATTGGACACCAAATATGGACAAAGAGGCAGAGAAAGAAAGACTAACAAAATACTGAATAGGACTGTCCTAGCTGGACCAACACAACGTTGTTCCTGTGGAGGCTACCAACTATAACTGCATTTGGTCAGATAGGAACAGGTTGAAGTACATACATTAGTTGCTACTGGGGAGCCATGTTGTTTGATGAGAACGATTAACCTAGTATCCACGGCCATAGGTATATGGAAAAATAAGTAGTTGATTTGCTGAATTCAGTCAAACAACAGGTCCCCCTGTTCCTGCCAGTATCTATAGGTGACCTCTTAAAAACCTGGAGTGGCATAGATGAGGCAATGATTAGTCTGTCTCAGACTGGGCAGTTTCTCAGCCTTAGTGTATTCTTGGCCACTCATTCTATGTTGGTGACCTTGGTGGCACTCCGTGGCACCTGTTAAACAAGATGGACCTGACCATTCTCAACACATGAGCATGATACCACAGAACTCAGTTATTGCTCTTATGTTTCTCTGGGCACTTTCTGCCTAGTAAATTTTCTCGAATCCCCCATGCATTTTGTCTCATAACAATGATAAAAAGAATGCAGAAAGATGCCACCAGGGGACTTGGTACTTGTGAGATAGGAAAAATGAGTCAGAAGTGCTAAAAAAGTTGTCTCCATGAATTGTCCTGATCTTTTTCTCAGATACCACAGTTCCGGACCCATTCCATAATGACTGATACTGAGACTTCTCCAAGAAAAACTAGTTGAGAATGCTGTCTTGATGTATAACTCCTTCAACATTTACAATCAAATTATGTCCTTAGTGGTTTATCTCGTTTCAGAGGACAATATCTTTCCTCATTCCCAAAACTAACATCTTCACCTAAACATCTCCTCCCTTCCAGTCTCTCTAAGAACTTGAATCATCAGTCATCTCTACTCTTGTCTGAGATGTCTCCCTCTCTATTGATTTTTTTCCTTTTAGTAAGTGAACTGCTTAAGTCTTTCACACTTTTAGAAACAAACCAATCAGCTCCCACTAACTTGTAGACCTCTTTATAACTACAACTATAAACTTTTGTTTATATAGATACAATGGTCTGAATTCACTGACTCCATTTTGGACTTGCTAGTCTTTCCTTAATCTGTGATACTATGATGTTTAGGATTAAGTTTAGGGAGGTGTCCAATTCCATATATTAATTAAGACATTAAATTTCACTCGAATAGCTGTTGTTTTCTCTTCCCAAGCTAGGGGTTTTGGCAAGCCACAAGACAGAAAAAAAGGGGCTTGGTCCTTCTTTTTATGGTACTCTGACTCCCCTTCTTCTCCTTCATCTAGTATCATCATTCTAGTACCAGTAGAGCTAGAACAAGAGAAGGAAGATAATGAAGGCAGAATATTTTTGCTTGGTGGTGGGCCAGCCAAGAGAGCTTTACATTCACTGTCCTGACAAATGTTTAAAATTCTGACCTCTCCAAACTCACTTTTCACATGTATCCTATGCTCCAATCATCTCTTCTGTATAGTTTTGATTCTTCACAGGTCCTACTGGAAATGTCAATTGCAATTGCTAGGTGATAGATCTTCCTTTTATCTTCCCTCGTCCCCTTGCATTTTTCTCTCTTTTTAAAAATTGGAATTCAGTTGCTTTACAATGTTTTTAGTTTCTGCTGTATAGGAATCATCCACATATATACATTCACCCCCTCTTTGTCACCACAGAACACTGAGTGGAGTTCCCTGTGCTGTATAGTGGGTTCTCATTGGTCATCTATTTCTATTAGTCATCTCTATTTCTGCTCTGCAAATAGACTCTTCTCTACCATTTTTCTAGACTCTACATATATGCATTAATATACAATATTTGTTTTTCTATTTCTGACCTATTTCACTCTGTATAACCGTCTCTGGGTCTATCCACATCTCTGCATATGGCACAGTTTCATTCTTTTTTTTTAATGGTTGAGTAATGTTCCATTGTATATATGTACTACATCTTCTTTACTCCTCTGTTGATGGACATTTAGGTTACTTCCATATCCTGGCTATTGTGAACAGTGCTCCTATGAACATTGGGGTGTGTGTATCTTTTGTATTAATAATCAGTTTTCTCCAGGTCCCTTGAATTTTTAGGCAACTACTCCACACACAGATGTTCTCTTTTGAAGGTTCAGTTGTCCCTTCAATTGACCCACTTGGGCAGGATTTCAAACAGCTGCAGGACAGTTTTATTTCTTCCACAGGACCCCCATGTGCTCCAGGGAGAATCCTTATGCTTTCTATACCCAAAATCTCTGGATTATGGGCCAAATTCTATGCAACAGCCTGGGGGATGTTGTGGTAAAAGGTATTGCTTTCAATAAACCTTCTATTTTTTTAAATATATTGTTCATCATTTAGACTGTGAATAACAGACTGGGAGCACATAAAGAATATGGCTTTGAAAAGGCCTTTCACAGCAAGGCATTGCCTTCAGACCTTTCTAAACTTACCTTGCATGTATATCCTATGCTCCAATCATAGGTACTTCCCAAATTACAGAATATTCTGTGTCTTTGTTTGTGTGTACTTCCTGCCCTGGCATCCTTTCTTCATTTGGTTCATGCCGACACATACCTTCACAGTTGTCTCCCCTAGTATCCTTAGCCTGACCACTCCCACCCTCCTCTACACCCCAGCATGACCAGCTTTAATTCTTCAGTACTATTTGATGGGCTGTGGCATTTGTTGTGTGTAGAGTTTAGTGGTTACCGTGGAATCAGACCTGTTCTGACTCTGACTCTGCCACCTGCTACTGTGTGACCCTGATTATTTGCGGAACCTCCTGAAACTTCATTTCCTGGAAGAAACGAGTGATAATGCATATATATCTCATCAGGTCACTAGGAGGGTTAAATAAGATAATGCATGTAAAGCATTTAAAACAGTGCTTAGGATATTTAAGCTTTCATTAAATGTTACTTGGTATTAATCATAGCATGCATGGGGCTTTTCACAGTACCAAACTCAATAAAGAAGCAAAGAGTTATACATTTTCCCCTCGAATTCTCAAAGCATTCACAGCCTTGGATTTTATTCCATTAAAGAATTAAATTTTTGTGAGGAGGGCTTGGAAGCTGTCTTAAATCAAGTACAGTGGGACACAGTCATTCTGCAGAGCTGAGGGGCTGCTTCCTGCCTGGGGTCCACGCCCTCCTCACTCCACGTTAAACCAGGCATCTCAGCCACAAGCACATGAAGGGCGACTGTGACGCCGGCAAGAGGCAACCCCCTTCCAGGCCTAGAACTCTCTCCTCTCAGAGGAGAAAATGGCAAATAAATAAATAAAATCTGTATAAATTTAAATAATTGGAAGGCAGCTTGACTGAAAAAGACACTTTTCTTTTTCACCACAAATGTCACCATCTGGACTTTTCCTTTTTTAATTTCTTTGGGACCTGACAAGTCACTGGGCTGATATAATCACACCCAGTCAAAAATGACAGACACATCTCTGTGAGTTAGGGTGGGCAGAGTTCCAGGGTGGCCGGGGAGGACCCAGAAACCAGTAGAGTGGCTTCAACAGCCCTCTGACTGGCTCGCCTTCCCCATAACACAAGAGCTTCTGAGATGTGATCAGCTTAAAATACACACCATGCTCATATACACACACGTGTGTGCACACACACACATACATTTGTTGATGTGTGCGCGCTTACAAGATAGCATTCAATTAACCTGCTAGTTAACTCATTTTTCATTTTTTCAGTCAAAAATAAATAAATAAATAAAACTAAAGAGCAAGAAAGGCCAGTCCTGTGCTGCTATTAATAAACTACATGTGGCCACCCTGCTTCTGTACTTGCCTTCTTTTCTCCCAGTCTTTTATCCTGCAAAGCAGGAATATTCTAAGGGAACCAGCAAACTGAATCCGGGTTTCTTTATTGGTCAATTCAACACCTTCATGCGGCCACAGTCCACAGACAGACTCACAGCTGTCATGTGCAAATATTTCACAAAACCACTTTATTTAATATTTTCTTTTTGCTATTTCTATATCATTCTGGTTATGATTGTCTGAAAAAACAATGCCTTCCCTGTAGATCTTGTGGGTAGTATTTTTTCAAAACAGGGAAAAATACCATTTTGCAAATTTTCTTCTATGGCAATTTACAATATTTCTATCTGTAGGAATATTTGCCTATTGCTTATTTTATTTGCATAGGACTTTGTGTGTGTGTGTGTGTGTATACACACATATATACATTCACATATATGTAAACACACATATTCATTTGCCAGATTTTTGCAGTGTTCTGTGTACATACAGCAGGCTGATGTTAGTAGGGCAAGGCCTACTAAGACAGTGCTTTTCTACAATGAATGTGGCTGTGAGTCACCTTAGGAGATTGTCTAAATGCATATTCTCATTCAGTAATCTGCATTTCCATATTGCCAGTCTGGGGACCACATTCCAAGTAGCAAAGAGTCGGAGACATTAGACAGTTTTATATGAGAAATGTGTGAGTCCCTCTGAGCACTTTCTTCAGCTTCACGCCCCAAACCCAGTAATTAATCAGAATAATCACTTCTTAGATACCTCCCAAGTTCATCTTTCATTTCAATCCTCACTGCCACTAGCCTGCTCCATCTGCATCACAAACTCTTGTCCACCAGATGTGGCCTTCTCATCTCCTCTCTTGTCTCTCTAGCTGTATTTAACACTTCCACCAGAGTCATATATTTAACATGTACCTCAAATCTTGGACCGCTCTAACTTAAAACTCTTAGATGGCCTCCTGATATTCTTACGATAACAGCCAGAATTCTCAATATGTCCTGTAAAATCCATGGTGGTCCAGCTGACTTCTGTCTCCATCAGTTCAGTTTAGTTGCTCAGTCATGTCTGACTATGTGACCCCATGGACTGCAGCACGCCAGGCTTCCCTGTCCATCACCAACTCCTGGAGCTTGCTCAAACTCATGTCCATCGAGTCGGTGATGCCCTCCAGCCATCTCATCCTCTGTCATCCCCTTCTTCTCCTGCCTTCAATCTTTCCCTGCATCAAGATGTTTTCTAATGAGTCAGTTCTTTGCATCAGGTGGCCAAATATTGGAGCTTCAGCATCAGTCTTTCCAATGAATATTCAGGACTGATTTCCTTTAGGATGGACTGATTTGATCTCCTTGCAGTCCAAGGAACTCTCAAGAGTCTTCTCCAATACCACAGTTCAAAAGCATCAATTCTTTGACACTCGGCTTTCTTTATAGTCCAACTGTCACATCCATACATGACTGCTGGAAAAGTGATAGCTTTGACTAGATGGACCTTTGTCGGCAAAGTAATGTCTTTGATTTTTAATATGCTGTCTACATTTGTCATAGCTTTTCCTCCAAGGAGCAATTGTCTCTTAATCTTATGGCTGCAGTCACCATCTGCAGAGACTTTGGAGCCCAAGAAAATAAAGTCTGTCACTGTTTCCATTGTTTCCCCATCTATTTGCCATGAAGTAATGGGACCAGATGCCATGATTCTAGTTTTTTTTTAATATTAAGTTTTAAGCCAGTTTTTTTCACTCTCCTCTTTCATGTTCATCAAGAGGCTCTTTAGTTCCTCTTTGCTTTCTGTCGTAAGCGTGGTGTCATCTACATGTTTGAGGTTATTGATGTTTTTCCTGGCAATCTTGATTCCAGCTTGTGCTTCATCTAGCCTAGGATTTTGCATGATATACTCTGCAGAGAAGTTAAATAAGCAGGGTGACAGTATACAGCCTCTGTCTTCACAGCATCATCATCTACCAGGTTCAACATCTGTCACCGTACTTCATCCACTCTGTCTTTCTCTTGGCTTCCAGTATGTAAGACATCTTCCTCACCCAGGGACTTCAGACTTGACCTTTAGAGAAGCTGTCTGAAACTACTACTTCTTTTCTTCCTTGCTCACCAACTCCCTTCCTGTCAGCTACTCCCAGATCTCTATGTCAATTCACCCTTCGGTTCTCAGCTCAGGTTTCCATTCCTGGACAGATGCTATCAAAGCATTCTGTACTTTGTCCTCAGGGTACTTTTTAATGAATCATTTATATAGTTATTTGCTTACTGTAAGCTCTGTTACACTATTAGGGGCTTTCCTGATAGCTCAGTTGGTAAAGAATCTGCCTGCAATGCAGGAGACCCCGGGTTGATTCCTGGGTCAGGAAGATCGCTGGAAAAGGGATAGACTACGCACTCCAGTATTCTTAGGCTTCCATTGTGGCTCAGCTGGTAAAGAATCCACCTGCAATGTGGGAGACCTGGATTCGATCCCTGGGTTGGGAAGATCCCCTGGAGACGGGAAAGGCTACCCACTCCAGTATTCTGGCCTGGAGAATTCCATGGACTGTATAGTCCATGGGGTCACAAAGAGTTGGACACAACTGTGTGACTTTCACTAACTTTCAAGCTCCTTTAGGGAAGAGGCCAGGTCTGCTTCATCTATCGTTGAACCACCAGCACATACAGAATCTTGGTAAATATTGCCAGTAATGAAGGAAAATAAATAATGAGCAATAATCTGTGGAAAATTCTGAAAGAAATGGGAATACCAGATCACCTGACCTGCCTCTTGAGAAACCTGTATGCAGGTCAGGAAGCAACAGTTTGAACTGGACATGGAACAACAGACTGGTTCCAAATAGGAGAAGGAGTACGTCAAGGCTGTATACTGTCACCCTGCTTATTTAACTTATATGCGGAGTACATCATGAGAAATGCTGGGCTGGAAGAAGCACAAGCTGGAATCAAGATTGCCAGGAGAAATATCAATAACCTCAGGTATGCAGATGACACCATCCTTATGGCAGAGAGTGAAGAGGAACTAAAGAGCCTCTTGATGAAAGTGAAAGAGGAGAGTGAAAAAGTTGACTTAAAGCTCAACATTCAGAAAACTAAGATCATGGCATCCAGTCCCATCACTTCATGGCAAATAGATGGGGAAGCAGTAGAAACCATGGCTGACTTTTTATTTTTCTGGTCTCCAAAATCACTGCAGATGGTGATTGCAGCCATGAAATTAAAAGACACTTACTCCCTTGAGGGAAAGTTATAACCAACCTAGAGAGCACATTAAAAAGCAGAGACATTACTTTGCCAAAAAAGGTCCATCTAGTCAAGGCTATGGTTTTTCCAGTGGTCATGTATGGATGTGAGAGTTGGACTATAAAGCAAGCTGAGCACCACAGAATTGATGCTTTTGAACTGCGTTGTTGGAGAAGACTCTTGAGAGTCCCTTGGACTGCAAGGAGAGCCAACCAGTCCATCCTGAAGGAGATCAGTCCTGCGTGTTCACTGGAAGGACTGATGTTGAAGCTGAAACTCCAATACTTTGGCCACCTGATGTGATAAGAACTGACTCATTTGATTGAAGGCAGGAGGAGAAAGGGACGACAAAGGATGAGATGGCTGGATGGCATCACCAACTCAATGGACATGGGTTTGGGTGGACTCCGGGAGTTGGTGATGGGCAGGAAGGCCTGACATGCTACAGTTCATGGGGTCGCAAAGAGTCGGACATGTCTGAGTGACTGAACTGAACTGAATGAAGGAAAACAGAAGCTGAGCTGGTGCTGGTGACAGGGACTGTTCCACAGCCACAGTGAGAGCCGATAATCAGGGCTTCCTGGGGCTGAGGACGGGTGGAATGGGGAGACGGAGGTCAGAGGTTGTAGGTCACAGTGGACCATGTCTGGGTAGGATGCTGGGGAGAGAGCAGGTACTTAGCAGGCAGATGTGAAAGAGGGAGCTTTCCAGACAACAGGAGAGAGTTGGGTGGCAATCTAATGTCAAGGGCCTTTTATGCCATGGGAGATACTTTGATATTTAGCCTATAGGTGAGGAGGGGACAGGGGACTGAATAGTTTTAAATCTTGAGAAGATATAATTAATTTTGTCATAATTAAAGCTGGGCTGCAGAGACACCTTTGTGAAAGCTTTGCAAAAGATGGAGAGGGTAAAGAATTGAGATCTATAGGATGGATAAGAAATTTTGATATCAATCTATGTAAGAAATAAAGTAAGAATAAATGTCATTATAGAAAATAGTATTTTCCCCAGCCTTCTTTGTAACTGGGGCCTAAGCATGTGACCTGGACTCAATCAATCTACTATCTGCCCCTCCCCAGACTTTGAATTGAGAACTAATGACCCATGTAAGCAGGAGCAGTTGAGAATCAATTTATTCTGTCATTCATTAAAAAAACATATTTGAACATTTACTCTATGACAGGCACTTTTCAAGATACTATACGTATAGCAGAGAACAAGGCAGACAAAAATCCCTGCCTCCATAGAGCTCACATTCTATAGGGGGAAAAATAAGCAAGTAATTGAGTGGACTGTATAGTTTGTCAAATGCTGTTAACTGATATTAGAAAAAAAAGAGAAAGCAAATATCATGGAATAGAACATGGTGAAAGAGGGAAAGATATGGAAGGTATATTTTTTTAAGTTAAATTTATTTATTTTTAAATGAAACAAAGATGAGTATTTTTATGATAAAAGTTCACAAAGGAGATAGACATCATAAACCATTAAACATCTAAAAACAAAGAAGCAAAGATACAGAAAGCAAAAACCAGAAGAAATAGAAGGGGAAAGAAAAACCTATATAATCGTGGTGAGACATATTAACCTTTCTCTGAGAATATTTTATCAAGTGCAGAAAAATAAGAATAGGATGTCATTAATAATTTAATAATTAAATATAATAGATTTCTATGTATATTAATCTGAAAGGCATAATTTTTAAACAGTATTACTGTTGAAGACCTCTCTAAAAGGGTGACATTTGAGCAAAGACGTAAAGCAGGTAAGAAACCAGCCAGGTGGATATCCGGAGGAAGAATGTTCCAAGCAGAGAAGACATTAGGTGGCGATTATAGCAATGGCATCTAGGGGCCCCAGCAGCTTTGGTGCCAGTAGCCCTCTCCTGCCCCATGGCAGCAACCACAGCGGCGGCACGGTGTCCTCACCGGATGGTTCTGCGATGGAATATGAGCTCTGATTCCAGCTTACTGCCTCATCTCCCTTTTTACCTGCCTGTTTCTGAACTTGGTTCTCCAGCCTTCCTAGTGACTCTCTGCATGCTCTGAAATCCTTTCAACAAATTCCTATTCTTTTGTTAGCCCAGGAGTGGATAACTAAGAACTCTAGCCACTATAAACAGTGAGTTTCTTGTCCCCGGGGAACTTATGTCTCTGAAGTTAAGAGGGGATCTCTGTCCATTCTCTTACCCGCAGCTCTTGTTCAAGGTGGCATATGAGATTTTTAACTTCTATGATGTGCTACCAGTTGCCTCGCCCAGAAGAAGCAGCGTTGCATGTACCTTTCGAAGAACAAGTGGATAGAATCACAGACTTGAGATAAAAATGAGAGTACAAAAGGCTTCCTTTGGAAAGGATCCTTTTGTGTTAGAAAAAGGAAGGACAAAAGAGACCCAGTGAAGACACCTGGGTAAAATGTCATAGCTCCTGAGTTGAGATAATGGAACAAAAATCAAACCACCCTAACGATGAGACAGAAAAGGGCACTGTCAGGGATGAGGTATCTGTATCCCTTAGGGAATGTATATTTTCTCAGTTCTGCATTGCATTATTTTTTCACATTTCAACTGCAGTGAAACTGGTACACTTTCTTAACAACAGTCACATTCTGAACTTCCAGGAACTATGAACAAAACTACAAACCCAGCATCTGGGTGTCCTTGGACCAGCCATGTCACCGTAGACTTCTCATATGCCAGACTGTAATCATTGCCAGTTGTTATTCCAGATGTCCAGTGCTATGATTTTTTATTATAGTTATTGATGTGCTCTTGTCTGACCAGGAAGGAACTAAGAGGCTTCTTCCTGAGGTTGAAGTGTGCTGGTACCATCTCTCTGTCTCCTGGCTATTGTCAGCTTTCTCCATCTCAGTCGCCAGTAGGAGAGAATGCAATTAATGACATCTGTTTACTGTCTGTATTTGTTTCCTGCATTACAGGCAGCTACAAGGCTTGAGAGAACACAGCATCCAGCATTTATGTCACTTACATCTAAGGTTGGTGTGTGTTGGCTGATAGTGCCTGGGCCTGGCTGGGGTGGCCCCAGAGATGACCCTGACCCATATGCCTCTCAGCCTCCTTCTGGACCACAGAAGGCTCACCTGGGCATGTTGTTCTTCCAGAACTTGGAGAGTAAGCCACACTGTGCAAGTGCTTATCACACCATAGGTTACATCCCACCCTCTAACATTCAGGTGGAAAAAACTGCGATATGGGCTTCTCAACATCAAGGTGCAGAGAAGCATCCTCCGCCCACGGAGTTGGGGAGTGAAGGAAGGTAACCTCCACCTTCTCTCTAAGCATCGTCTGGTCACCAGGGCATTGCCAGGTTCTGGTGTTCACCTAGCTCCAACCTACTGATCTGCCCCAACCCTGGCTTCTGGTTTCAATTCCAGTTGCTAAAGCAGTATTTGTTTATTTAGTATCCCTGAGGGACAGAGAGCCTGGCTCACATTTTCTGAGTTCTTAATGTGTGTCAGTTATCTCTGTCCATGGAGAAGGAAATGGCAGCCCACTCCAGTATTCTTGCGTGGAGAATCCCTCAGACAGAGGAGCCAGATGGGCTACAGTCCACAGGGTTGCAAGAGTCAGACACGACTTAGCACCTAAACCACCAGCTCTGCCTGGGTGAGTTAAGTAGTTATCCTCAGTTTTAGTAAAGAAACTGGTACTCAGTGGGTCTGTGTCAGTGAGGCACTTTTTTAGTTTTCTTAAGAGCATACAAAGATGAAGAAGTAGACTAGTCCCCTCACCCTACAAAGTGAGCTTACTATTCTCTGAAATTATTTTCAACCTTAAGTAAAAGTCCTGATTTCATATATTCTTAGCCATCCAAGCTTTGGTTGCTAGAATTCTCTCTCTAATTCATTACCCACCAAATTCCAGATATGACTATTTAAAAGATTGGAAAACAGCTGATACGTAGTAGAGTGACTGTCATAATGACTTAATTACTGTGTGTGTGTGTGTGTGTTTGCACACGCACCCAGTCACTCAGTTGTGTCCAATTCTTTGTGACCCCATGAACTGTAGCTTGCCAGTCTCCTCTGTTCATGGAATTTTCCAGTCAAGAATACTGGAATGAGTTGCCATTTCCTCCTCCAGGGGATCTTCCCAACCCAGGAACTGAACCTGCATCTCCTGCATTGGCAGGCAGATTCTTTACTCCGAGCCACCTGGGAAGCCCCTTAATTACCATATTTATCCCTGGAAGAAACTAAGACACTTCTTAGGACAAAGGATAAAGTGTGCTACTTTCTGTTTCCTGGCTATCATCAATGTTCTCCATCTAGGAAGCCAATATGAGAGAGTAGAATTGATGGCATCTATCTACTGCCGATATTAGTTTGTTGCATATCAAATAACCACAAAGTCTCAGCGGCTCAGAACAATAAGCATTTATGCTTATGTGTTGGGGTTAGACATTGAATCCAGACCAACCTAACTGTGAATGTTGGCTGGCCTCAATTTTCTCACTAGAGAAATAAAGATAGTAGCACCTGTCATGCAGTGTTTGTGTGATTAGCTGGTATACACTCAGTGAAAGTGTTAGGCGCTCAGTTGTATCCAACTCTGTGCGACCCCATGGACTGTAGCTCGCCAGGCTCCTCTGCCCATGGAATTCTCCAGGCAAGAATACTGGAGTGGATTGCCATTTCCTTCTCTGGGGATCTTTGTGACCCAAGGATCTCACCTGGGTCTCCTGCACTGCAGGGAGATTCTTTACCATCTGAGCCACCAGGGAAGCCTAACAGAGTCTGGCACCCAAAGTGAATAAGTCTCCCTCTTTCTTTATTGCTCAAGGAGATTTGACCACCAGCAGCTACATCTGATACCCTTAAGCACCAGATTTTAGACCCACCCTGTGTCAGACTTTTCAAGACAAAAGAAATAATGCAACAGTTTAACTCATGATGCTTTGTGGAGCCTCCCTTTGCAAGAAACTTCTACATATACATGTGACAGCCATACAGTGAAGGCTTGACTTGTGTGCAAGGGTTAGAAAGGAGGGCGTGTACCGGGGAAAACGGAACAGAGCTAATATGTTACTGTCTGTGATTTGACCTGCTCTCTGCCTGACTAGCTGCATATTCATGTCAATTTCCTCCCGGTTACCTAGGACAAGAAATGAAGAGGAAAGATCTTTTAATCATTTTTTTATTCTAATTGAAACATTTTCCTTGCAAGTGGAGAGAGAACAGGTGCCTAACGAGCCCACATGATGATTCACAAGGTAGTAGATATCGCCACAGATATAATTAAACTGAAAGATCAATGAAAATTTCCTTTTTGGACTCATGCCAGGTCTATGCAGACTGGGATCCAGCTAGCTGTATTTATGCACAGTGATATTCAGAAGTGTGTACTCACACAGGTGTGCCCCGTAATATCGTATCATGATAAATTAAACAGCCACAGACTCACACATTGAGGATAACTTATTTAGGAAAACACGGCTATTTCTGTGTACAGTTAATGATCCTGGACTGCAAGCATCATCTGTCAGGAAGGCAGACAATTGCTGCATCTTATCAGGTCTCACTTCCCCTTTTCCTTTATTATGCTTTTCATTTTTGGTCTAAAAAATACAACCACATAAGTAAGCACTGGCCCAGAGGCTCAAGATCTGAAAGAAAAGGAGGAAGGGGAAAGAAATGTAGGGAAGGAAGGAGGCAGAAAGGGAATCATCAAGGGAAAGAAACATTGCCAATGTGTGGCCTCTCCTTCAGAGTTCCAGGAAATTGGATTGCATTTATACCAAGATGTGTAGCCTGTCTGGCTCTTAAGGACCCTTAGACTCAGTGGGCCTGTAAATAAGCCTTTGCACATCTTGCAAGTCCAAGGTTCTTCTGATAAAGGGAACAAGGGAAGAATTTAGGGGAGTGGGTTGATCTTTGAGATCGGCACTGATGCAAATTTCGCAGGCCTGATAGGTTTTTCACAGCCTTCTTTTTTTTTTTTTTTTTTTGAAATTTCCTTGCAGAAATGAAAAAACAACCTGAGAATTCTGTTCAGTTGTTTTGTAGCAGCATTGTAATTGAAAAAAAAAAAAATCACTCCTTGAGTTAGATACTCTTTTCGTTAGCTCAGGCTGCTATAACAATATGTCATAGATGGGTGGCTTAAATAACAGACTTTTATTTCTCACAATCTGGAAGCTAGCAAGTCTGAGATCACAGTCCTAGCAGTTTTGATGTCCCATGAGAAGTATCTTCTGGCTTGCAGATAGCCATCTTCTTGCGGCATCCTCACATGACAGAAAGAGGCAATTTGATGTCTCTTCCTCTTCTTAAAAGGGCACTAACCCCATCATGGTGAGCTCCATCCTTAAGACCCATGAACTCAACCAAACCTTATTACCTCCCAAAGGCCCTGCCTCCAGATACTATCACATTTGAGATTAGAACTTCAACATGTAAGTTTTGAGGGTACACAGTTCATAACAGATACCGAACCAAACACTTCAGTGGCCCTTTCTACACAATAGAGGTGAATCTGACCCCTAAAGCTTACAGGAAGATTGGTGTCTTACATGTACTTATTTCATTTAAAAGGAGACAATGGAAAATCTAGTGCCAATATTGTCCACTTGTATTTTACAAAAGAAAAGAATGTAGGAAAGTTGCTATAAATTCTAGTGTTGGAAAGATCCTTAAAGATAAGTCTAGACCAACATATCTGTTCTCATTAGGATAGATTAATTGCACTAACAAAATTCCAGTGTCTTTTTTTTTTTTCTTTTTTTCTTTTATTTTTTTAATTTTTTTTTTATTATTATTTTTTAAAATTTTTATTTTTCAGTGGGTTTTGTCATACATTGATATGAATCAGCCATAGAGTTACACGAATTCCCCATCCCGGTCTCCCATCCCACCTCCCTCTCCACCCGATTCCTCTGGATCTTCCCAGCCCAACAGGCCCGAGCACTTGACTCATGCCTCCCACCTGGGCTGGTGGTCTGTTTCACCATAGATAATATACATGCTGTTCTTTCGAAACATCCCACCCTCCCCTTCTCCCACAGAGTTCAAAAGTCTGTTCTGTACTTCTGCGTCTCTTCTTCTGCCCTGCATATAGGGCCATCGTTACCATCTTTCTAAATTCCGTATATATCTGTTAGTATACTGTAATGTTCTTTATCTTTCTGGCTCACCTCACTCTGTATAATGGGCTCCAGTTTCATCCACCTCTTTAGAACTGATTCAAATGAATTCTTTTTAATGGCTGAGTAATATTCCATGGTGTATATGTACCACAGCTTCCTTATCCACTCGTCTGCTGATGGGCATCTAGGTTGCTTCCATGTCCTGGCTATTATAAACAGTGCTGCGATGAACATTGGGGTTCATGTGTCTCTTTCAGATCTGGTTTCCTTGGTGTGTATGCCCAGAAGTGGTATTGCTGGGTCATATGGCAGTTCTATTTCCAGTTTTTTAAGAAATCTCCACACTGTTCTCCATAGCGGCTGTACTAGTTTGCATTCCCACCAACAGTGTGTAAGAGGGTTCCCTTTTCTCCACACCCTCTCCAGCATTTATTGCTTGTAGACTTTTGGATAGCAGCCATCCTGACTGGCGTGTAATGGTACCTCATTGTGGTTTTGATTTACATTTCTCTGATAATGAGTGATGTGGAGCATCTTTTCATGTGTTTGTTAGCCATCTGTATGTCTTCTTTGGAGAAATGTCTGTTTAGTTCTTTGGCCCATTTTTTGATTGGGTCATTTATTTTTCTGGAATTGAGCTTCAGGAGTTGCTTGTATATTTTTGAGATTAATCCTTTGTCTGTTTCTTCATTTGCTATTATTTTCTCCCAATCTGAGGGCTGTCTTTTCACCTTACTTATAGTTTCCTTTGTAGTGCAAAAGCTTTTAAGTTTCATTAGGTCCCATTTGTTTATTTTTGCTTTTATTGAGCTAATCAATGAATATAGTAAAGTTGCAGGATATAAAATTAACACACAGAAATCCCTTGCATTCCTATATACTAACAATGAAAAAACAGAAAGAGAAATTAAGGAAACAATACCATTCACCATTGCAACAAAAAGAATAAAATACTTAGGAGTATATCTACCTAAAGAAACAAAAGACCTATACACAGAAAACTAGAAAACACTGATGAAAGAAATCAAAGAGGACACAAATAGATGGAGAAACATACCGTGTTCATGGATTGGAAGAATCAATATTGTCAAAATGGCTATTCTACCCAAAGCAATCTATAGATTCAATGCAATCCCTATCAAGCTACCAACGGTATTTTTCACAGAACTAGAACAAATAATTTCACAATTTGTATGGAAATACAAAAAACCTCGAATAGCCAAAGTAATCTTGAGAAAGAAGAATGGAACTGGAGGAATCAACCTGCCTGACTTCAGACTCTACTACAAAGCCACAGTCATCAAGAGAGTATGGTACTGGCACAAAGACAGAAATATAGATCAATGGAACAGAATAGAAAGCCCAGAGATAAATCCACGAACCTATGGACACCTTATCTTTGACAAAGGAGGCAAGGATATACAATGGAAAAAAGACAATCTCTTTAACAAGTGGTGCTGGGAAAACTGGTCAACCACTTGTAAAAGAATGAAACTAGAACACTTTCTAACACCATACACAAAAATAAACTCAAAATGGATTAAAGATCTAAATGTAAGACCAGAAACTATAAAACTCCCAGAGGAGAACATAGGCAAAACACTCTCTGACATAAATCACAGCAAGATCTTCTATGACCCACCTCCCAGAATATTGGAAATAAAAATTCCAGTGTCTTAACAGAATGAGGATTTGTTCTCATTCAGGAAAAGTCTGATCAGATGTGCCCAGTTGGCAAATCTCCTTAAAGGTGAACTTAAGGATCCAGGCTGTTTCCAGTGGGAGACTTCACCATCTCAGAGCCTTTAGAATCCTTTGTATAAGGTGGGAGATCACACATAGGGCACTTGATGCTCATGGCTAAAAGGTGCACATTCCATTGATCAGAACTCAGTCACATGGTGTTATCTAGATGCAAGGGGTGGGTGTGGGAGGCTGGTGCTGTAATCTTCCTGTGAAAGCGCACCAGAGCCTTATTTCTGCCGTACTCACTGTTTTCCAGGTAAAGAAAGTAGGTTTAGTGTCTGATGTGTTTAGAATGAATCAGTGACAGAGGTGGGGTTAGAACTCCTATCTCTTCACTCCATCTTCTTTATTTCCCATCACCTCTTAGCTCTTTGAAGAAGTACAGCAGGACTTAGGGTTTCTGAAGGATAATCCCTAGCCACAAAGAAGGCCCCTCTCCTTAGAATCCAAATCAATACCTTTTGTATATTTACCAGAGAATACACATAGAATTTAAAATTAATTGACTTAATTTGGTTTTATTTTTCATATTATTTCTTAAATGGCTCTTTGACTTCTGAAAAAGATCACACTCACCAAAAATGAGAGCAGTAGGATACTGTGTTTGATCTTATATAATAGCTAATAGTGTAGGGCATGTGATCATTGCTTAATAAATATTTGTTGCTAATCATGGTCATTGTTGTTCAGTTACTGTTGTGTTCGACTCTTTGCAACCCCATGAACAATAGCCTGCTAGGCTTCCCTGTCATTCATTATCTCCCAGAGTTTGCTCGAACATCTGTCCATTGAGTCAGTGATGCTGTACAACCATCTCATTTCTGTCACCCCTTTTTTTCTTGTCCTCAATCTTTCCCAGAATCAGGATTTTTTCCAATGAGTTGGTTCTTCACAACAGGTGGCCAAAGTATTGGAGCTTCAGCATCAGGCTTTCCAATGAATATGGAGGACTTTAGGATTAACTGGTTTGATTTCCTTGCAGTCCAAGGGACTCTCAAGAGTCTTCTCTAGCACCACGTTTCAAAAGCATCAGTTCTTTGGTGTTCAGCCTTCTGTATAGTTCAACTCTCACATCCATGCATGACAATTGGAAGAACCATAGCTTTGACTGTACAGACCTTTGTCAGCAAAGTAGTGTCTCTGCTTTTAAATATGCTGTCTAGGTTTGTCATAGTTTTTCTCCCAAGGAGCAAGTGTCTTTTAATTTTGTCACTACAGTCACCATCCTCAGTGATTTTGGAACCCAAGAACTTAAAATCTGTCCATGTTTCCACTTTTTCCCCATCTATTTGCCATGAAGCGATGGGACCAGATGCCATGATCCTCATGTGATCTGGTTTTGTAAATGTTAGGTTGTAAACCAGCTTATTCACTCTCTTTTTTCATCTTCATCAGGAGGCTCTTTAGTTCCTCTTCATTTTTTGCCATTAGGGTGGTATTATCTGCATATTTGAGGTTGTTGATATCTCCTGGCAATTTTGATTCCAGCTTGTGATTTGTCAAGACCAGCATTTCTCCTGATGTACACTGTATATAAGTTAAACAAGCAGGGTGACAATATACAGCCTTGATGTACATTTTTCCCATTTTGGAACCAGTCTGTTGTTCCATGTCCAGTTCTAACTGTTGTTTCTTGACCTGCATACAGATTTCTCAGGAGGCAGGTAAGTTGGTCTGGTAATCCCATCTCCTTAATAATTTTCCACAGTTTGTTATGATCCACACAGTCACAGACTTTAGCATAGTCAATGAAGCAGAAGTAGATGTTTTTGTGGAATTCTCTTGATTTTTCTATGATACAACAAATGTTGGCAATTTTATCTCTGGTTCCTCTGTCTTTTTCTAAATCCACATTGTACATCTGGAAATTCTCAATTCATGCACTGCTGAAGCCTAGCTTGAAGGATTTTGAGCCATTACCTTACTAGCATGTCAATAGGTAATCTCAACATTTTTTGTCATAGTCTTTCTTTGGGATTGGAATAAAAACTGACCTTTTCCAGTCCTGTGGTCACTGCTGAGTTTTACCAATTTGCTGGCATTTTGAGTGCAACACTTTCACAGCATCATCTTTTAGGATTTAGCTGGAATTCCATCACCTCCACTAGCTTTGTTTGTAGTAACGCTTCCTAAGGCTCACTTGACTTTACACTGCAGGATATATAGCTCTAGGTGAGTGACCACACCATTATGGTTAATGAGCTCATGAAGATCATTTTGTATAGTTCTGTGTGTTCTTGCCACCGCTTTTTAATATCTTCTACTTCTGTTAGGTCCTTGTCATTTCTGTCCTTTATTGAGCCCATCTTTGCATGAAATGTCCCCTTGGTATCTCTAATTTTCTTAAAGAGATCTCGTCTTTCCCATTCTATTGTTTTCCTCTATTTCTTTGTGTTGTTCACTTAAAAGGGCTTTCTCATCTTTCTTTGCTATTCTCTGGAACTCTGCATTCAGTTGGATGTATCTTTCTCCTTTGCCTTTCACGGCTCTTCTTTGTTCAGCTATTTGTAAGGCCACCTCAGACAACTATTTGCCTTATTGGATTTCTTTTTCTTGGGAATGGTTTTGATCACCACTAGGTTTGTACAGTGTTACAAACCTACATCCATAGTTCTTCAGGCACTCTGTCTACCAGACCTAAAACCTTGGATTTATTCATCACCTCCACTATATAATCATAGGGGATTTTATTTAGCTCATAACTGAATGGCCTAGTGGTTTTCCCTACTGTCTTCAATTTAAGTCTGAATATTGCAATAAGGAGCTCATGATCTGAGCCACATTCAGCTCCAGGTCTTGTTTTTGCTGACTATGTAGAGCTTCTTCATCTTTGGCTGCAAAGAATATAATCAATCTGATTTCAGTATTGACCATTTGGTGATGTCCATGTGTAGAATTGTATCTTGTGTTGTTGGAAGAGAGTGTTTGCTATGACCAGCGTGGTCTCTTGACAAAACTCTGTTAGCCTTTGCCCTGCTTCATTTTGTACTCCAAGGTGAAACTTACCTGTTACTCCAAGTATCTTTTGACTTTCTACTTTTGCATTCTAATCCCCTATGATGAAAAGGACATCTTTTTTTGGGTGGGGGGCAGCAGTTAGTTCTAAAAGATCTTGTAGGTCTTCATAGAACCATTCAACCTCGGCTTCTTCAGCATTCATGGTTCTGGCATAGACTTGGATTACTGTGATGTTGAATAGTTTGCCTTGGAAATGAACTGAGATCATTCTGTCATTTTTGAGATTGCATCCAAGTACAGCATTTCAGGCTCTTTTGTTGACTATGAGGGCTACTCCATTTCTTCTAAGGGTTCCTTGCCCACAGTAGTAGATATAATGGTCACCTGAATTATATTCACCCCTTACTGCCCATTTTAGTTCACTGATTCTTGAAATGTTAATGGTCACTCTTGGTATCTCTTGCTTGACCACATCCAATTTATCTTGATTCATGGACTTAGCATTCCAGGTACCTATGCAATATTGTTTTTTACAGCTGCGGACTTTACTTTCACCACCAGACACATCCACAGCTGAGCGATGTTTTTGCATTAGCCCAGGCTCATCATTCTTTCTGGATCTGTTTCTCTGTTCCTTCCCCAGTAGCATATTGGACAACTACTCACCTGGGTGGCTCATCTTCCAGTATCATTATGTTTTTGCCTTTTCATTTTATTCACAGGGTTCTCAAGGCAAAAATACTGAAATGGTTTGCCATTCCCTTCTTCAGTGGACTACATTTTGTCAGACCCTGACTAGTAGGGTCATGCCCTTCAGCTGCTCTATGTAGCCAGATGACTTGCTGGGTGCCCTGGTTATCCCACTGCTGGCCCTTGTTGAATGTGTCATATGGAGTCTTAAAAAGGCATCTATGGAAAAAACAGTAAGGGAAAGACCAATAACTTTCTGATAAATGGGTAGGGAATTATTACATGAAATCATCAAATACTTAAGAGGACCTAACACATATCAAGCATAGTTCTGAGAGCTCGGAATATGGCAGAGAAAGAAACAGTTTTTGCACAAAATCTTACAGTTCAAAAACTTACAGCTTGAATTCAAAACTTACAGCTTGAACTCATTTCTCCAATGACTGACTGTGGGATACAGGGCATGTTTACTGCTCCTAGTTTACCTTCTTTTGTTACCTGTGAAAGAGTGATAGCAGCTGTTATTCAATACCTCTCTGGGCTATTAAGCAAATGGTAATAGAGCTAGTGGAGATCTAAAATGATCGAAAATAAAGGACCGAGTGATAAATTTTTAAGGGAGACAGGTTAATGAGCCATGGATGTGGAGAGTAGCTCGATTGGTTCCAGTAGGGCATTATTAGTTCTTTCTTCAGAAGGGCTCATCTTCAGATTGCTACTTCTGGAATTGATATGGCAATGATGGAAAATGCAGAGCAGCACCAAAGAAAGGGTTTAAGACAGCCCTATACATATGAAATGAGTTCATCAAGATTTATGTCATTACAATAAACCTCTAACAGAATTTATGATGATGAGATCATTATGAAGAAGTCCAAAAAATGCAGTTAACTGGCCACTATGACCTCATCTCTCCCTGTCCCCTCAACTCTCAACAAATGTCCCCACCTTTAGACATGCCTTTTTTTTTCCTTTGCAAAGAAATACATTAATTTATTTGTGTGTAGGAAGTCTCAAGATTCTCCAACTTTTTCATTCAAGGAATGAAGAACACTCAACTGCCTACTTCCTCAATAAAGGTAGTCCCAAGCTACACAAAAGTGATCATTAACTTGATTCCTTTTATTCCTTTTAAGAATTATCATGTCAAAGACTTCCTCACTAAAACTTCTAACCCATTCTCCTTATAAGCACCAGGATGCCCTGGTACCTCTCTTGTCTTGACTTATCCAGTGTATGTTTTATCCAGTTTGAGACAGTCAGCTCCTTAAGAGCAGCAACTGTCTTACTGGGCTCTGATCTCGCATACCTTCCCCAGAGACCACCTCGTGGTACTTGCTCAGTAAATGTTTTGGAATGAGTGGCTGCAGTTTTCCAGGTTGAGGATGACACAGTGTCCTGGCTCATGTACTTCTTTGTGTCCAGCACCACTTTGAAGAAGTGAAGGTCATTCTCCTGATAGGACTCAGGACACTTTTTCTCTACGAGGCCAAATAGTGACTATTTTAGGTTTGTAGGTCGTCCAGTCTTTGAGAAAAGTGCTGTAGTAGCACAAATTAGGCTCAGATAATACATAAAAAAAATCTTTTTTTAATATATATTCCTCCCCCCCAAAAAATCTTTCTTTATGGATACTGAAGTTTGAATTTCATGTAATTTTCATATTTTAAACAATGTTGCTCTTCTTTTGATTTTTTAAATCATTTAAAAATTTACTATCCTTGGCTCATAGGACATACAAAATCAGGTGGTGGGTCGTGTGATCTGGGGTCACAGTTGGCGGACTGCCACACTAGATTGTGGGGTTGCTGGTGCTGGTTTTGGTGGTGGGATTTACTAACGAGATGAAGAGGTTTTTGGAACCTTCAAATCCATTTCTTTAACCAATTCACTAGTGTGCTTTAGTTGGTCCAGTTCCTAAGAGGGGAGTTACTGTCTTATCCGCTGCTGTCTTCAAGGACACTTTAATGAATTAAGATGATAGAATTCTTGGGCAAGATAACACCTCCTTAGGACTGGAGAGTTATGATGAAAATATTAAAATGGAAGAATAAAGTATAATTCATGATTTATGGTGAATCATTTTAGATACTTCTAAGAATCAATAACCCATATCATCATTCTCATTTATCCCGTGACATTCATTCATTTCACAAAGCAAGAATTACTGATAATATGAAATATATGCCAGACCATATGTATGGGTCAAGTGGAATATGCATCCAGAATTCTGGTACTACTGTGAGACATGCAAGGGAAACAAATACATTTGTGTTTATACTTTAAAAATTCATATTTATATTTTTAATATATTGTTGATGTTTACTGTAAATCACTTTGATAATTTTGCTGCACAAAAATATACACAGCAAAATACAGTCAGCAATTTGATGTAAGCAAATATAAGTAACAATAATATTTTAAAAATCAATTAGAACCCAGCAATTTAAGGAATTTGACCCCTAGGTTTCCACATACCTGTTGGTTGAATATGAGAGAACCAGACTCTGTCATGTAGCTGCTGCTATTTCAGAGAGAATGAATGCAAGAAGGTTGACTTAACAAGTAAAATGCATATACTAGTTTTTATGTAAACTTACTTCTGTTCACTAATTTGAGTGGCTAAAAGCATAGACATTGGAGTCAGTTCTGGGTTCAGATCCTTGGCTTTATCACCCATTAACTATGTGACCTCAAGCTAGTTACTTAACCTCTCTGAGCTTCAGTTTCTTCACCGAGAAAATGGAAGCGTTAATGATGACTGTGGGTTCAAGAACAAATTGCAGTTCTTACACGTTGATAGCAAGGATTCACTAAATAGGTATTCTTACTAATACATTTGTCATTAGAAAAAGAACAGAATTTTTTGTTTAGCGAGTTATCAAATTTTGTAGAGGTATAATGTAATTTCAAATATAAGGCAGTGTTGAGATTCTGAGAGGTACTTTCCCTTGCCTGGGCTTGGAAGGTGGTAGCAATGTGCATGTCTCTCTGTTTTGCTTGAACACCAATACCATCAGAGTTTGGTTTTCTTCTTGGCTGTTTTCTTGATGCACTGTGGGCAATGGGGATGTTCCCTGAAATTTTCACTGTATTTGTGCAACTTCCCTTTACCTAATGTTTTGGAATTCCATCTTAATTGTGTTTTCCTTTTTCTTGTATCATCTGATTTCCTTTCTGCTTAGTTTTTGAGTTCACTAGAGTTTATCAGAATCTTACTTATCCAAAGCCTCTGATTTCAAATTCGTTTTCATCGCGATGTTGTTGATCTACTTAAATAAGCCAGTGGATGGACAGTTTCAAACCCTTGTCCCATAGACAGTATCAAGATACACAGAACTTAGGCTACCTAAAGGCTGTATCAGAGAGATGGGAAGACTCGTTCATAGCCTGGTACGATCTCCAGGCTACAGAGTGTGACGGAAAGAGTGTAGATCAGAAACCAGACTGCTTGGCTTTGTTGTCCTCTCAGCCAGCCCAGAGCATGGGCATCCTCAGCTCTCTCTCAATTCAGTAGTACTGGTCAACAAAACGATACTTATCTAGGATAGTAGACTAGGATACTTATCTCACATAGTTTAGTGTAAATAATGTAAAAGATACAATAATTATTTAATAAACAAAATCACTATACTGCTACGGGGTTATTATAATTATTATTCACCCCATGTGTGTATGTGTCACAAGGATTCCATTTAGGGAACAATTTGCGGTGGTAAAAGTCAAGTCCCACCTCTGACACTAACCATGTGTGTAACTGAGGACAAATCACTCATTTATTTAAGCACTAATTTCTGTATCTGCAAAATAAATTAGGTACTTGGCAGGGCCCCTTCCTGACATAAAAATCTGGGGTTTCATGAGTACCAGGATACAAGTATGGATAGGCAGGACAGCCAGTCTTACAGAGAAGTACTAACTGATGCTTTAGTCAATGGGCCCGCCAAGAGAGTGGGAGCCTGAAGATGGCTTTGGGAAAGGGATCCCCAAAGAGTTCACTGGGTGACAGAACACCGAGGACTCACAGGAGTGTTACTTCATAGAGGCCCCCGTGTAGTTCCCACACTGGCAAGACTTTGAGCTAAACCCAGAGACACCAGAGTGAACATTGTTGACCATCGCCTTGTCTGAAGTGATGAGGACTGACCCAGGTGTCCTCCGCATAAGTAAGGAGGAAGAGAAGCAGAGAAGGTCCAGAAATTGCAGCCTCTGAATGGGCTTCATGGCTCCTGTCTCCTTCTCTAATCCATCCCCCATATTGCCACCAGAGGGACCCTAAACTCAGATATGGTCTTCCCCCCGTCCAGATTAAGAGTCTCTGATTTCTTTCAAGAAACGCTGCTCAGTGTTACTGATCATCAGGAAATGCAAACCAAACGTACAATGAGATATTAGCTCACATCTGTCAGGATGGCTATTATCAAAGAGCAAAAGACTACAAGTATTGGCAAGGATGTGGAGAAATTAGAGTCCTTGTACCTTATTGGTGGGAACGTAAAAATGGTATAGCCACTATGGAAAACAATATGGAGTGTCCCATTTTCCACAAGGTGAAATCTAAGCTCTCTTGCTTATAGGACCCTGTATTATAAGTAGAGTCTACTCTAACTCCTCAGTTTCTCTTTCCCAAGAGCAAGCCCCTCTGAACTTACCATCTTTTCTTCATAACTCACTGTCTTCACACATGCTGTTCCTCTGCCAGGAACAGCCTCTCTGCTTGGAGAATGCTTCCTTTTCCTTTTTTGGCCTGGTTCAAATATTACCTTCATTATATGTATTATGGCAACTACCATAAAGTTATTTTTTTAAGAAGGTGTCTTTTTTCTACTGGCATATAAGCTTGTGGAGATGGACCTACATTTTATTGTGCTAACAAGTGCTTCATTAATTTTTTCCAGAGCTTACTAATGGTTAACTGAAATGACCTAAGGGATGGAGGCATCTGGAGAAAACAGATAGAAGAACAGAGCTCTTGAGAATATAAACAGACAAAACCTAACAAGGGACAAATTTAGATTCAATGAAATCATAAGTAAGGTACACTTTTCCCAATGAAATGATTTATTCAATAATTATTTGGTCAGTTTCTCTTATGCACCAGGTACTAAGGATATAAGAACGAGCGAGTCTGGCTTAGCACATCCCATCAGCTAGGATACCAGTATTCCTGGCTGACAAGGGGGAAGTGGCACAGTAAGAAAGAGAATAGCAAACAGGGGACAGATGACCCAAGGTTTTGCAGGCTAGGGTGAGAACTTCACTTTTAGTATAAATGCAGTGCTTTCTTACAAGTGATTTGCTGTAAGTTTTTAATCAGGGTAATTAACCATCTGATTGACATTTGGGGGAAGTCACACTGGCTCTTCTGCAGAGAATAGAGAATATATATAAGTGGGGATACAGTTAGGAGGCTGTGCATGAGATCAGGTGAGAAATGACATTGGCCTAGAAGCCAGAATTATCCGCAGGACGGTCAAAGATTTCTGAGCTGCACCCCTGGAATTTCTGATTCTATAGGTCTGGTGATGATGGACATGGGGGCAGGGTGGAGGATTTGTCTTTCTAACAAATTTCCAGTGATGTTGATTCTGCTGTATGGAGACCCCACTCTGGAAACCCCTGACCTCTTCTATGGCATAGAGGTGGTAATGAAGTTGGAACGAAGTATACTGGTTTGGAATATAATTTTTTTAGATATTATATTTTATATTATTATATTATATTATATTAATTATAATATATATTATAATTATATAAAATATTATATAAATTATAATTTTATCTTCAATAAAATTAGGAAGACATGCTCTTGTATCAGTACTAGAGAATACTTGGACAAGGAGCATTCCTATGAAATTTGAATGAGATAAATACCAGGAAATACTAGGAAAAGGAATATTGATCATATGAAACTTAATTGAGGTTTAAAACAAAACAGCAAACAAAAGCAACCCCCTTCATACAATAGGCAAGAGATGTATGGACATCATTTACACCCTCCTTCCCCTGCCACACACGTGAACACACACACAGATTCAGACACACACACACATAGACAAGTAAAAGAAAATGATTTCCCAAAGTGTTTGAAGAAATTATATATTATAGGATCAAAGCAGCTCCTAAAAGTTTAGGGTCTGTGAGTCGTTAAGATTGAGCAAGGGCAGGTAACTGTGCTTTATCATTGTTAGGCTCTGGAGTTATCAGATGAAAAAGGAGAACAGGGTATATAGTCCTGGGGTGTGACCTAGTGTAATTCCTTCCAGAATTTGAAAATAATGAGGTCACTGCAGATACAATCTGTTAAATTAAGATGAGGTCATTAGGATGGGTTCTAATCTAATATAGCAGGTATCCTCATGAAAAGGGTTAATATAGTCACAAATGTGCATATAGGGATGAAGGCAGAAATGGGGATGATGCTTCTATGCAAAAGATAGGAAGCAAACCACCGGGAGCTAGGGGAGAGGCATGAAGCAGATTATTCCTCACAGCTCCTAGAAGGAGCCAACCCTGCCAACACCTTGATTTTGTTTATTTTTATTATTTTGGCTGAGCTGGGTCTTCTTTGGGCTTCCCCGGTGGCTCAGTGGTAAAAGACTTTGCCTGCAATGCAGAGGTGGGTTCGATCCCTAGGTTGGCAGTATCCCCTGGAGGAAAGAATGACAATATACTCCAGTATTCTTACCTGGAAAATCCCATGGGCAGAGGAGCCTGGAGGGCTGCAGTCAATAAGGTCGCAAAGGGTCGGACACCACAGAAGCACTGAGCACACATGTATGCACGCACACAGGTCTTCATGGTGGTGCATGTGCTTTTCTGTAGTTGTGGAGCATGGGCCCTAAATCAGATGAATTCAGTAGCTGTGGCATGCAGGCTCTCTAATTGTGGCATGTGGGCTTAGTGGCCCCAGGGCATGTGGGGTCTCGTTCCCTGACTAGGGATCCAATCTGCAGCCCCTGTATTGAAAGGCAGGTTCTTAACCACTGAACCACCAGGGAAGTCACCAGCACCTTGATTTCAGACTTCTAGTCTCCAGAGCTGTGATGCAATAGGTCTCTGCTTTTAAGATTCTCATTTTGTGGTACTTAGTTATAGCAGTCCTAGCAAACCAATACAACCCCTTATGGTTATAGCTTCATTGCACTGTACACATAGCTCTTAACCCTGCCTTCTTTGTCTCTCAGATCTGCTTCTCTGTTGTACTCTGTAACCAGTGGGCCAACACTGACCCTTCCATAGTATAAACCA
The DNA here is from genome assembly GCF_963930625.1 of Muntiacus reevesi. NCBI lineage: Eukaryota > Metazoa > Chordata > Mammalia > Artiodactyla > Cervidae > Muntiacus > Muntiacus reevesi. The sequence continues at coordinate 40,169,331 of NC_089265.1, read as the reverse complement.
AGTCTCCTAGGACCCTAATCAGGGCACAATGTACTAAAGATCCCACCCAACTTTTCCAGATATGAGATTCTGACTTACTTCCCCATTGGACCTCTGCCTCTTTAAGAATCTGTTCCATGTTTTATTATTCATCTTTGTGTCCTCCCAATGATCAGAGTTCCTAAAACATAGCCTGTGTGTTTGTTGAATGAATAACAAAATTAATGAGCTAGTCACTCTTTTATCTCCACCTTCCTTTGGTAAATGGCAAAACTCAAGAGCTTTTGACCTTCATGCTGCTGTCTTTTCATCAATACAACGAGTGGTTTATTTGGGAAGCATCTGTTTTCGGATCACATTACTCAGTAAATGTGTGTTCTTAATGAAGGTGATCAGTGCAGATCAAGCTGACATCAACACTAAAGATTTGGAGGATTGCTTTGGTGTGCAAATGGAAATGGTTTGGTGCCGGGAGATAATGAATACACGAGAATTAGGACTGCGTTATTAAACGGAGGGGATGAAGCTTGTCATTAGTTCCCACTGCTTCTTGGAGTTATTGTTAATAGCTATTTGAGTGAGGAGACAGGAACATGTGGAGAAGAGGAAGTGAAGAAACGAATGTGTAGATAACGTCTGCTCACTGAGACATGTGGTGTTTGGAATCGATCATCCTGCAGCTTTTGCTGAGAGGCTAGTGATACTGAACTGATCTGTTTTCCCAAACTCCTTAGAGGTGCAAGCAGCTGACAACTCCACAGATCCCTCCTCGTGTCTGCCCCAGAGTTTGATCTCCAATGAAACTTGAAGTTCACGTGCCACGTTTGGGTGCCAGATTTTAGAGAAAGAAGATCTTTGTGTATCCAGGGAGAGTTGTTCTTGGAAAAGACGGTGGAAAAATTATCATTGAAATGAAAATATTTTTGAGAGAGAGAGAGGCATTGTTAATATGTAAGCTGGGACAGTGGGCATACTTTGGGTTAATTCTGGGCAAAGAAGAGAACACTACTTCCCTACTGATGGACCACCCAAAGTCCTGTGAAAATACAACCAAACTGTACCAGAGTTGATTCATTTAGCAGTAAGTAAATGCCCGTAATCACTAGCCATTTACTCTGCCAGGGACTGCGGTCATCTTTTCAGAACTTCCTGCACAGCAAGAAAGTTTCTCAATAAAAATCCAATGTAGTAATTTAGTCTATGTTGTTTTTAGGAAATGCTCCAAATTTTCAAAGTTACTTTTTTTTTTTCAACTTTGGTAATATGCATTTATTTATTTTTTAACTGAAGTATAGCTGATTTACAACATTATATTAGCTTCCAGTGTCCAACAAAGTGATTCAGTGTTTTCATAGATTATACTCCATTTAAGGTTATTACAAAATGCTGGCTATTTTTCTGTGTTGTACAATATATCCTTGTTGCTTATTTTATTATTTTTTAGATTTTATTTAGTTTTAGCCGCACTGGGTCTTTGTCGCTACCCAGCCTTTTCTCTAGTTGCTGCAAGTGGGAGCTCCTCTTTAGTTGCAGTGCATGGGCTCTCACTGTGGTGACTTCTCTTGTTGCAGATCACCGACTCTAGACCCTGGGCTCAGTAGTTGTGGTGCTCAGGATTAGCTGTCCTCCAGCATGTGGGATCGTCCTGGACCAGGGATCAAACCCGTGTCTCCTACATTGGCAGGTGGATTCCTAACCACTGAACTACCAGGGAAGTCGTGCTTATTCATTTTATGCATAGTATTTAAGATCTCTCAATCCCATTTGAGAAACTAACTAGTTCTCTATTATCTGTGAACTGTTTCTGATTTGTAATGTACATTTGCTTGTTTTATTTTGAGATTCCAATATAAGCAATAATATAAAGTATTTGTCTTTCTGCCTTCCTTGGTTGTAGATGAATTGACCGTAAGTGTATGAGTTTATTTCTGTGCTCTCTATCCTGTTCCATTGATCTATATGTCTGTTCTTGAGCCAGTACCATATTGTTTTGATGACTGTAGCTTCATAGTGTAGTCTGAGGTCAGGGAGTGTGGTTCTTTTAGCTCTGTTTTTCTTTCTCAAGATTGCTTTGGCTATTTGTTATCTTTTGCATTTCCATACAAATTTTAAGATTTTTTGCTCAAATACCACTTCACCACTTTGGATCTAAGCTGTGTCTGTCTTACAGATGAGCTCCCAAGTGGAGCTGGAGCATTCACTTGACTCAGGCCGGGGTGCACACAGTGCTGGTGGCTGCAGAAAGCTGACCGGCCACTTGTGTGGTTTTCATTTCGCCCTCTCCACTTGGCTTCAGGAGCACGTAGTGTGCACATGTTCCTCACAAGTGGACAACAGGTTTCCCACAGGCCTCCTATTAGTCCCACCAGCCCTCCAACCAGTCAAGGGGGTTCGTCTTCCCTGTTTTGGACCACAGACCTAGGACACCCATAGGTGGCTCAAACCACTCGCTCCCCAGGGAGGATCTCCATCTGTGTGGTCTCCCGTTTCCTGAGTCCCTTCCCAGGGGCACAGTCTGACTTGAATGCTTCTCTACCCTCTCTACCTGATTCTTCGTGGGTCTTTCTTTCAGCCTTGTTTGTACAGGGTCTCATTACCAGTTTCTTTAGTTTTCAGTGTGAATTGTTCCACAGGTAGATATATTCGTGATATGTTCATGGGGGGAAGTGAGTTGCATGTCCTTCTACTCTGCCATCTTGATAAACACTCCCTCAAAATAACTTTTAATTTCTTAAACTTTGAAATTTGTTTTTTTAATTTAATGTACCCTTCCCCAATCACTATGAATAATTAGAAAAGATAGTACAGAGAAAGAAGACAATAGGCCAGAAGTTAAAAGCAATAGACTACTGGTTAATGGATATCTAACATGCAATTTCAAAGGAGAAGACTATCATGGTAGTCACATGAAGTTCATGGAAATGGTGAAGTGATGGAAAATTAGTATTTAGAATAAAACACCTTGAGTTAAATCCCAGTTTGGCCTTCCCTAGATGTGTGATGGGGGGGGGGGGGGAGTAATTTCACGTCAATGAACCACAATTTTTGTGGTTCTGGTTCTGTGGTTTCTGTGGACTGGGATTAACGTGCACAGAGTTTTTATAAGGATTGAATAAAACAATGCATATAAGGTATAGAATACATGTCTTGATACATAAATGCTCGATTAACGGTAACTGCTGTTATTAAATCATGCATACTCTGTCTTTACTAGCAACCATTTATATCAGCTCTGATAATTTGAACTAGTATTCTTATAGAATTGTTCTGGTAATTTTATGAACATTTATTACAGCGCTCTGCCCAGTGTTGGAGTTTGTTCCTTTGTTTGTGAGACACTAAATGACTATAACTGAAAAATCAGGAATTCTTATAAAGTTCAGAAATAAATCAAAAATACTTATCATGAAATGTGCCCTGTTGCCTGTGACATATGTTTTGGCTGGAACATAACAAAACTCCATGTAACTAGAACAAGTCAGAGATCCTTAGTCACATGGCAGCTGCTCCTTGTGCTCCTTATTCAGACCTGTGTGTTCCTGTAGAGGGTGGTAATTCTGCATCTCCTTCTGGACCAGGTGGAACAACCATGGGACAAACACTACCAACTGCTAGGAATACCTGCTTTGGACCTTTAGGATAGAAGAAATAGATTTTCTTTGTACATGAGCCATCACAGTCTTAAATTTCTCTTTTTGTCCCTGTTAAAACCTTTTAGTTTAACCTAACTAACACAAACTTTCTTACACTACTCTGAAGTTCAATTTCTTTTTTTAAAAATTTATCTATTTTAATTGGAGGCTAATTACTTTACAATATTGTAGTGGTTTTTGCCATACATTGACATGGATCAGTCACAGGTGTACATGTGTTCCCCATCATGAAACCCCTTCCCACCTCCCTCCCCATCCCATCCCTCAGGGTCATCCCAGTGCACCAGCCCTGAGCACCCTGTCTTATGCATCAAATTTGGACTGGCGACCTGTTTCACATATAATATACATGTTTCAATGCTATTCTCTCAAATCATCCCACCCTCGTCTTCTGCCAGAGTCCAAAAGACTGTTCTATACATCTGTGTCTCTTTTGCTGTCTCGCATATAGGGTCATCGATACCATCTTTTAAGTTTTGTCCTATATGACAGATATTTCCATGAGAAAAAGTGGGGGTGATTCATCTATATTTCATAAAGCTAATAACTAGGAAAAGGTTGTGAAAAATAATTCCTACTGTACTCTCAGAGACATAAAACTTAGATGGTGATTATAATAAAGAATATAGATTTAGGATCAAGTATTCAGAGGCCAGCAGATCCACAGAACTCTTTCCAGGATTAACAAGTAGAGAGGGCAGCTAGCCCTTTGCAATTCTCTTTAGAAAGTCATGAACAAAGATAAGATATTTACAGTGAATTTTGAACATTTGAAGAAGTGAAGGTTGAGATTTTTCTGCAAATAGAAATACATAAGGGCTAAGATAGAAAAGGGCTTCCCTGGTGGCTCAGCAGTAAAGAATCTCCATGCCAATGAAAGAGACATGAGTTCAATCCCTGGATCTGGAAGATCCCCTGGGGAAGGATATGGCAACCCATTTCAGTACTCTTGCCTGGGAATCCCATGGACAGAAGAACCTGATGGGCTACAATCCATGAGATCGCAAAAGAATCATGCAAGACTTGAGTGAACAAACAGCAACAACCCATAGAAAGAGATGACCCATACTAGTAGAGATGTGATAAAATATGAGCTATGTTTCATCAACAAAAATGGAAAAAGAATCCAAATGGAACTAGAGCAGAGATCATTGCATAGAATACATCAGCAAAAATGCTTTTGTTGATTTCTTAATAAAAATAACATGGATTAGAATCCCACTGTCTATTTAGGGGGTTTTATATAGATTTTTACCTAAATGAATTATAATAAATAGTATTTTGTCATCATTCCATAGTTTGGCACCAATAAGTTATAATCAATACTTTGCTCATTCTCATAAATTTCCAAGTTCACTAACTTGCCTAGATATTGTTGCATGTGGATTTCAAACTGACAGTATGCTACCTATCATTTTAATGTAGGCCCTAGTGGCCCAAGAGGGCAAAACTAAGCATATTCTCCTGATAAAATGTTATATTAACTGAACATTTTTCTTTCTGGGCATCCTAAACTTTACAGAGCTATTTAAGTATTAATTCAGATGTGAAATTCTAATTTTTCAGTATTTAGACAAATAAGATTTAGAAAATAATAGACTTGTAAGAATTTGGCCCCCAGTATCCATTATTATTGGTATTCAAGGTAAACTTGAAATTCATTTCCCTGTAGCAGCAATCAAGTTATTTTGTTTGAAAAGCACCATGAATGATACAACTGGGTATAAGAAGGAAATACTTTTGTTTCCATCATTATATTATTCACCACTGAATCACAGGGGCCTAATTTGTGGGAAGGCACTTTGTAGAAACACAGTAATTATTTGTTGAATAAGTGATAGAAAGAAAGAATGAATGGGGTAGGAAGAAAGATTCAGAGTTACAGGAGTGTGGGTCTTAATTGTAGCAATCATAGTGAATCTGTCATATAAACAGCTGGATAAGTGAAAGTCAAATGTCTCCAGGGGTTAAATTCTGGGACATAAGAACATGTCATTATAGAGACCTCATATAACCTCTGCCCAGCCTGAGGCTGCCCTGGTTGGCTGGAGCCCTCACTGCATTTTTTTTATATTGTTGTTTTTTAATTAAGCAGCTAGGTTAGTTCCTAGGTTAATAATATTAATGACATTCTGAGTCTTGATTTTTTCTCAATTTTTAATCAGAAATGGAGACATGTCTTTTTAATAGTTTTAATGATTTCTAATTTTAGGAATGTTCATGAAATCAAACAGTCTGAATTTTAAGTGGAGCTGCAGATATCAAAATTGGATTTTTTTTAAAATTCAGAAATACACTACTTTCCAAAACGCCAAATGTGTGTAAGATTTGCCTACCTTTGTACAGTATCCATTCATTTACCCTCACAAAAATGCGATAAATTGAATGTCTTATTCTATTAACCTTTTATAAGGAGATTCTGCTTGTTAGCTCTCAGTGGAATTTAAAGTATTGTTAACTCACAGATCAACAGTATGATTATAAAGCTTCTTGAAGGCAATCACTGGAATGCATTAAGTAACTAGAAAGATTACATGGTGTTTCTAGCCTAATGTGGCACAATTCAGATTGCAGTAATTGGTGCCCAGTGAAGAAAAGTATCAGTCAAATCAATAAACTTAGACTCTTGTACATTGATAACTGAGCCTGGCTGTTAAAAGTCATTGATTACCAAGAGAACAGCTATTAAAAGACAGAGGCCAAGAAGCTGACTGGGATGTTTTACTCTAATAAAAAAAGTCGCTCTGCTGAAGTAAATAGTTGTTGTTTCTCAGCAATAAGTCAATTTCTGCAAGAGCACATCAGTCATTTCCCAAATCAGATCCCCTCAGCCATGCCGACCTGCTCAGCCCACGTATGTTTCTTCCAATTCCATTTCACTGGGTTTGGTGGCAAATGACAGAATGGAGGAGGGAATATTTTGACATCTTACTGCAGTATTATTCCAGATTGGGGTACTGGTGCTCATGGCATCAATTTCTAACATGTTCTGTGTTGCCTGTGGTTTTACAGACTTCCACAATCACCTTCCTCCTCTGCCCACTCTTACTCTGCAGCCCAAGGACTGAATGAAGGACTGAATGAAGTTGTACCAACTATCACTTCTGGTTATTTTGGTTATACAAGCACAGATCAGAGATGACTACTGGGTGGTCTTAATGGACCAACTGTGATGTGAAGCTCCACCAAGACTGCATACATAACGTGGCCTCTGTATGCATGCAGTGTAATGGGGATGTTAGCGATGCTGTGAATTTCTGGGTATCACTGTTAACTTGGATTCTGTGTCCTACCATCCTATAGATGTTGATACATTCCCTTCTCCCTAGTTCACAGTTATCCCAAATAAATGGCCATCAGTTCCTTTGGAGTTGAACTAGAACATTGCTGCCTTTCACACTTGCCAATTATTTCAGTGCCTTCCTCTGGGATGGGGTGGTGGGGTGGGGTGGGGCAGTCTCTTCTTCAACTGGGGGTTTCCTAATGAGAAAGGGACTCAGGTTTTTAGACCAGACAGTGGATCATGGTTCTTCATTGGAGTGATTCTCATCAACTTCTTTTTTTAAAAAAATTATTTTTGGCTATGCTGGATTTCTGTTGCTCTGCAGGCTTTCTCTCAATTTGTGGCGAGCAGGGGGCTACTCTCTCATGTGCAGCACGGGCTCTAGGGCATGTGGGTTTCAGCAGTTGTACCTCCCAGGCGCTAGAGTGTGGGTTCAGTAGTTGTGGTGAACAGGCTCAGTTCCTCCATGGCATGTGGAGTCTTCCCAGATCAGGGATCAAGCCTGTGTCTCCTGCATTGGTAGGTGGATTCTTTACCACTGAGCCACCATGGAATCCCCCCTTCAACTTCTCGATCATCCAACCTTCATTTCTTTTGCTGCTATACATTGGCCCAGCTCCCAAAGCCCTCGTCTTGTACCAGTTGTTGTAGGCTGGGCTCCCTCGGAAGCAGATTCTAAGATGCAGTTTGGATGTTTACCTGGGAATGCACTGGGTATCAGTATCTGAGAAAGGGAATGAGAGGGTCAGTAGCGGGATGAGGGAGTGGGTGAAGGGGCAACAGAGGTTCTCAGAGGACCCCGCAGAATCTCACAGGGGACTCTGAAGCCAGAGCTCTGTTGTCCTTCAGGTGGGCTAAGACAGCCAGACCCTTATGATTTCTGAAAGTCACTGGATGTGAGCTACTCCGGGAAAGGGGTGTGACTTTTGAGTGTGGTGGGTCTGTGTAGCTGAAGCATTCCCTGAAGGGGCAGAAAGCTGAAGGTCGTCTGCACACAACAAGCAGTAAATAGCGAGGCTTTGATGGGAGGGGTCTGAGCAGCACGCCCCATGTCTACCACAGTAACCATTATCACCTGAATCAGGGCTTTTTTGTGACCCAGGGGGAGCGCTACTAGTAAAGGTACGATAAAAACAGGTGAAAACACGCACTGTCTTAGGCAGACACAGAGTCACTCTGGCTATGATAACGTCTAATGACACCCGAAGCAGACACTTGACTAATTACAGCAGCACCCTGAGTTTTGCTGATGTGGAAAAGTGTTCATTCTTCTATTGTTTTTTGAACATCTACTTATCAACTATTGGGAGGGGTCGGGTATTTGAAGGATGTTATCAGGAATACAACATGAAGCCTCTTCTCCATGAGTTTGCTGATCATAAGAAACACTATAAAAATATTTTCTCATGACAAAACTGTGTTCTTATGTAAAGTCCTTAAAGATACATTTGTGCCATTAAATCAAATACTCTCCAGCTTATTTCTTTAAAAACTGAGCTGACAATGTAGAATTTTTTGTGTTAAAAAAATTTTTTTTTTACCTTGTTGTTCTTGTTCAGTTGCTAAGTCATGACTGACTTTTTGTGACCCCCCCCCCACCATGAACTACAGCATGCCAGGATTCCCTGTCCTTCTCTATCTCCCAGAACTTGCTCAAACCCATGTCCATTGAGTTGGTGATGCCATCCAACCATCTCATCCTCTGTTGTTCCCTTCTCCTCCTGCCCTTTCCCAGCACTGGGATCTTTTCCAGTGAGTTGGCCCTTCACATCAGGTGGCCAAAGTATTGGAACTTCAGCTTCAGAATTAGTTCTTCCAGTGAATATTCAGGGTTGACTTCCTTTAGGATTAACTAGTTTGATATCCATGCTGTCCAAGAGACTCTCAGGAGTCTTCTCCAATAACAGGTCTGAAAGTATCAACTCTTTGGTGCTCAACCTTCTTTATAGTACACCTCTCACATCTGTATCTGACTACTGGAAAAGCCATATCTTTGACTAGACAGACCTTTTTTGGCAAAGTGATGTCTCTGCTTTTGAATACACTATCTAGGTTTGTCATAGCTTTCCTTCCAAGGAGCCAGCATCTTTTAATTTCTGTCACCATCTTTTAATGCTGTCACCATCCACAGTGATTTTGGAGCCCAAGAAAATAAAAGATGCCATTGTTTCCACTTTTCCCCCATCTATTTGCCATAAAGTGATGGGACTGGATGCCATGATTTTAGTTTTTTTAATGTTGAGTTTTAAGCGAGATTTTCACTCTCTTCTTTTATGCTCATCAAGAGGTTCTTTAGTTCCTCTTCCCTTTCTGCCCTTACAGTGGTATCATTTGCATATCTAAGGTTGTTGATATTTCTCCTGGCAATCTTGATTCTAGCTTGTGATTCATCCAGCCCAGCACTTCAAATGAGGTACTCTACATGTAAGTTAGATCAGCAAGGTAACCTTATACAACATTGACATACTCCTTCCCCTAGTTTGAACAAGTCTGCTGCTTCATGTCCTGTTCTTTTTCTTCTTGACCTGCATACAGATTTCTCAAGAGGCAGGTAAGGGGGTCTGCTATTCCCATCTCTTTAAGCATTTCCCACAGTTTGTTGTGATTCACAGAGTCAAAGGTTTTGGCTTTTGGTAGTCAGGGCATGAGTTTGAGTAAACTCCAGGAGTTGGTGATGGACAGGGAGACCTGACGTGCTGCGATTCATGGGGTTGCAAAGAGTCGGACACGACTGAGCGACTGAACTGAAGCAGAAGTAGATTTTTTCCCCCTGAAATTCCCTTGCTTTCTGTATGATCCCATGGATGTTGATAGTTTGATCTCTGATTCTTCTGCCTTTTCTAAACCAAGCATTGTACATCTGGAAGGTCTTGGTTCATATATTGATAAAGCCTAGCTTGAAGGATTTTGAGCATTACCTCACTATAATGTGAAATAAGCACAATTCTGTGGTAGAATGAACATTCCTTGACATTGCTGTTCTTTGGGATTGGAATGAAAACTGACATTTTTCAGTCCTGTGGCCACTGCTGAGTTTTCTAAATTTGCTGGCATATAGAGTGCAGCACTTTCACAGCATCATCTTTTAGGATTTGAAATAGCTCAACTGGAGTTTTATCACCTCCACTAGTTTTGTTCATAGCGATGCTTCCTAAGGCCCACTTGCCTTCACATTCCAGGGTGTCTGGCTCTAGGTGGATGACCACACCATCTTGGTTATCTGGGTCAATAAGACCTTGTTTATAAAGTACTTCTGTGTATTCTTGCCACCTCTTCTTAATCTCTTCTGCTTGTTAGGTGCTTATGGTTTCTGTCTTTTACAGTGCCCATCTTTGCATGAAGTGTTCTCTTAATATGTCCAAATTTCTTGAAGAGACCTCTAGTCTTTCCCATTCTATTGCCCAAACACTTGGTGCTAATCCACAAAAACAAACTCTCCTTTCCAGAACCATCCCTAATCAGCTGCTCAAAAAACTAGCTGAACTTTGGCAGGTCTCTCCTGCTAAAGTCTTACAAAAAGATTTCCGCCTTCTTACCTAGATTAAATGGCCCTTCCACAACATCTTCTGACCAACGTTTAAGACTAAAGGCTTATGCTAATGGTTCTCTGGTTGAATTTTTTCTAATAAAAGAGAGATGTTAATGAGAATTAGGAAAAGTTGAGTACCAGGAGAAAATTATTGCTTCTGTGACTATCAAGATTTATAAGTGTACTGGACTAAAAGGGCACCTATAAATCTCCGTGAACAGTATGAAAAGGCAAAAAGATAGGATGCTGAAAGATGGTCTCCCCAGGTCGGTAGGTGCCCAATATACTACTGGACATTGGTGGAGAAATAACTCCAGAAAGAAAGAAGAGATGGAGCCAAAGCAAAAACAACATCCAGCTGTGGATATGACTGGTGATGGAAGTAAAGTCTGATATTAAACAGCAATATTGCATAGGAACCTGGAATGTTAGGTCCATGAATCAAGGCAAATTGGAAGTGGTCAAACAGGAGTTGGCAAGAGTGAACGTCGACATTTTAGGAATCAGTGAACTAAAATGGACTGGGTGGGTGAATTTAACTCAGATGGCCACTATGTCAACTACTGTGGGCAAGAATTCCTTAGAAGAAATCAAGTAGCCATCATAGTCAACAAAAGAGTCCTAAATGCAGTACTTGGATGCAATCTCAAAAATGACAGAATGATCTCTGTTCGTTTACAAGGTAAACCATTCAATATCACAGGAATCCAAGACTATGCCCTGACCAGTAATGCTGAAGAAGCTGAAGTTGAACGGTTCTATGAAGACCTACAAGACCTTCTAGAACTAACACCCAAAAAAGACATCCTTTTCATTATAGGGGACTGGAGTGCAAAAGTAGGAAGTCAAGAAATACCTGGAGTAACAGGCAAATTTGGCCTTGGAGTACAGAATGAAGCAGGGCAAAGGCTAAGAGAACGCATTGGTCATAGCAAATACCCTCTTCCAACAACACAAAAGAAAACTCTACACATGGACATCACCAGATGGCCAACACTGAAATCAGATTGATTATATTCTTTGCAGCCAAAGATGGAGAAGCTCTATACAGTCAGCAAAAACAAGACCAGGAGCTGACTGTGGCTCAGATCATGAACTCCTTATTGCCAAATTCAGACTTAACTTGAAGAAAGTAGGGAAACCACTAGACCATTCAGGAACGACCTAAATCAAATTCCTTTCAATTATACAGTGGAAGTGACAAAATAGATTCAAGGGATTAGATCTGATAGGCAGAGTGCCTGAAGAACTATGGATGGAGGTTCATGACATTGTACAGGAGGCAGTGCTCAAGACCACCCCCAAGAAAAAAGAAATGCAAAAAGGCAAAATGTTTGTCTGAGGAGGCCTTACAAATAGCTGTGAAAAGAAGAGAAGCAAAAGGCAAAGGAGAAAGAGAAATATATACCCATTTGAATGCAGAGTTCCAAAGAATAGCAAGGAGAGATAAGAAAGCATTCCACATTGACCAATACAAAGAAATAGAGGAAAACAATAGAATGGGAAAGACTAGAGATCTCTTCAAGAAAATTAGAGATACCAAGGGAATATTTCATGCAAAGATGGGCTCAATAAAGGACATAAATGGTTTGGACCTAACAGAAGCAAAAGATATTAAGAAGAGATGGCAAGAGTACACAGAAGAACTATACAAAAAAAAATCTTCACAATCCAGATAATCACGATGGTGTGATCACTCACCTAGAGCCAGACACCCTGGAATGCGAAGTCAAGTGGGTCTTAGGAAGCATCACTAAGAACAAAGCTAGTGGACGTGATGCAATTCCAGTTGAGCTATTTCAAATCCTAAAAGATTATGCTGTGAAAGTGCTGCACTCAGTATGCCAGCAAATTTGGAAAACTCAGCAGTGACCACGGGACTGGAAAAGGTCGGTTTTCATTCCAATCCCAAAGAAAGGCAATGGCAAAGAATGTTCAAACTATTGCACAATTGTACTCATCTCACATGCTAGCAAAGTAATGCTCAAAATTCTCCAAGCCAGGCTTCAACAGTACGTGAACCATGAACTTCCAGATGTTCAAGCTGCTTTTAAATAAGGCAGAGGAACCAGAGATCAAATTGCCAACATCCACTGGATCATTGAAAAAGCAAGAAAGCTCCAGAAAAACATCTACTTCTGTTTTATTGACTATGCCAAAGCCTTTGGTTGTGTGGACCACAACAAACTGTGGAAAATTCTTCAAGAGATGGGAATACCAGACCACCTTACCTGCCTCCTGAGAAATCTCTATGCAGGTCAAGTTAGAACTGGACATGGAACAATAGACTGGTTCCCAATCAGGAAAGGAGTATGTCAAGGCTATATATTGTCACCCTGCTTATTTAACTTATATGCAGAGTACATCATGCAAAATGCTGAGCTGGAAGAAGCACAAGTTGGAATCAAGATTGCCAGGAGAAATATCAATAACCTCAGATATGCAGATGACACCACCCTTATGGCAGAAAATGAGGAAGAACTAAAGAGCCTTTTGATGAAAGTGAAAGAGGAGAGTGAAAAAGTTGGCTTAAAACACTTTTAGAAAACTAAGATCATGGCATCCAGTTCCATCACTTCATGGCAAATAGATGGGGAAACAACGGTAACAGTGAGAGACTTTATTTTGGGGGTCTCCAAAATCACTGTAGATGGTGACTGCAGCCATGAAATTAAAAGAAGCTTGCTCCTTGGAAGAAAAGTTATGGCCAACGTAGACAGCATATTAAAAAGCAGAGACATTACTTTGCCAACAAAGATCCACCTAGTCAAAGCTTTGGTTCTTCCTATATTCATGTATGGATGTGAGATTTGAACTATAAAGAAGGCTGAGTGTTGAAGAAGTGATGCTTTTGAACTGTGGTGTTGGAGAAGACTCTTGAGAGTCCCTTGAACTGCAAGGAGATCCAACGTGTCCATCCTAAAGGAAATCAGTCTTGAATGTTCATTGGAAGGACTGATGCTGAAGTTGAAACTCCAATACTTTGGCCACCTGATGTGTAGAACTAACTCATTTGAAAAGACCCTAATTCTGGAATTGATTGAAGGTGGGCAGAGTAGGGGATGACAGAGGATGAGATGGTTGGATGGCATCACTGACTTAATGGACATGGGTGTGAATAAGCTCCGAGAGTTGGTGATGGACAAGGAAGCCTGGCGTACTGAAGTCCATGGGGTCACAAAGAGTTGGACATGACTGAGTGACTAAACTGGACTAAAAGGGCAAAGTGAAGGCTTAAAGCTACAAATATAGTATTCTGGACTTTGGATATTCTTTATATCTTTGAAAAGAACCAAAGAAATAATCTCTAAATCATACGGAATGCAGTCCTTGTGGAATAGGAGTATAGTGGTCACGTTTCTGTACATTTTGACGTTCACAAATGAGAGTTCATTTGAAAGTTACAGCAGGATCTTGAAATAGATAATGATAGTTATTGCTAATATCAACATTTGATAAAGAAACTGAGACTTAAAAATATATGAATTGCTAACAGTTGGTGAAGTGTTAAAACAAACATTTTCTATCATGACTTCTGGAAATGGATTTTGCCCTGTAATGAAAATCATAGTGGGAAAACAGTAAAGCCATCTTGAGTCTGGGAAGGGACCATTTTTGTCATTGCTTTATCTTAGCACTAACAGAGTGTCTGGCACTTAATATGTGCTTGATAAATATTTACTGGTTGGAAAAATTAAAGAACTGAGAGTTCTAACGAGACCTACTACATGAGCCCCTATACATGGTTGTGGTAGTGAAAGAAATACAATAGTCTTGAACAAGAGAAAGTAAACAGATTCTATACGTGACTAGGTAGATAGGTATCTGTGCCAGCAAGGGCCTGGAACTGAGTGGCAGGATACACCCATGCAGAACCAAGGAATTTCTAGATAAGGTTAATTTACAGAGCACAACTGACCTCTGTTTGCATTTATTCTATTACTTTTAATAATCCAGGTTTTGTTGGATTTAGGATAGCTAGCCATAATTTTAGGCAGACATAGATAGGAATAAAGACAATTTCTCAGAGAGCAGCCTCGAGTCTTTGTCTTCTCCATTCATCTTTTAGGCCCAATTGAACTTTGGACCAAGTGACAAAGCTATTGTTAATGCCTAGGGTCAATAGAATTTATGAAAGTGGAGAGGATGATAAATTGTAACTAAGGTGAATGTTCCAGATGTTGTAAACTACCGCTTTTAATACTCAGAACTTTAATAAGGTGATATTTATCTTTGTGTGAGGTGTGAGAGAGGCATATAATTTTTTCATATGGATAGTTATTATTGAATAACTGTTATTGAATAGCTGTCAGTGACTAGAGAGTCTTTTCTCATTGATCTCAATTACCCATTGGTCTCAATTGCCACTAATGTCATTGACTAAGAGTTCACATGTTAGTAAATCTGTTTGTGTTCTCTCTATTCTATTTCTAATTTATTCTATGAAATATATTACAAAATTCAAATTCTGCAAAAGAATGTACATATATATGTTATAAGGAACAAAACAGCAGATATTGTACTACTTTATTGCTATAGCTGTGTGTCACTCTCTGATTCTAATTGACTCTTCACAAAATGTTTTACCTCTTCACATTTATTTGAATCATAGCCTAGTAAGACTGAAGGATCTTTTAGCCCAACTCATTGCTTCATCTGTAAGGGAATGGAAATGTACTGCTGTTAAAATGAATAACTTAGCTATATCTATATGTATATTTATAGAAAACAATATAGTGTGGAAAAGGTGAGGGGCAAAGGATATGTAAGGTATGATATGTTTTACATTTCCTTTAAACAGGACTTTATACAGAATTTTATGAATTATATTTAATATTAATTTTATATGCATACATAAATTGTAGGAGTATACTTATATGTATTTAAAGGATATGCCCCAATTTCAGAATATTGGAAACTTCTGGAGAGGGAAGGAGGTAGAGAGAGAGTAAAATTTGAGGAGAATGCAACTTTAACCATTGTCTCAGTTATCTAGTGCTGTGTAACAAACCACCTCAAAACTTAGTGGCTGGGAAACAGTAAATTATTGCTTATTATTATGTGGATTAACAATTGCAGCTGGAACAGACTAGGCACTTCTGGTCTTAGCTAGGCTCACTCATACATTCGCAGTCAACTATCAGATCACCTGGGGGCTGGTTGGCACTAGGGAGATGGGAGTGACTGGGACTCATGTCTCTCATCACCCAGCCCCAGTCCTAATCATGTAACTGGCAGGATTTCTTTTAAGTTTAGGCTACCAAATCAAGTCACAGAGTTTCATTTTGTTGGTTAAACCATGAGTCCAGCTTACTTTTAAGAAATACAGAAAAAGACTTTACTCTTAATGGGAGGAAGTGCAAAGTGACATTGGTGGGATATGCCTACAGGAAAATTGGATCCTCATGTATTTTCATAATTGACCACTGCCACAACTATAGCCTTATTTTTAATTAGAAAAAATGTCAAAATACTAAAATTCTGAGAGGTAGATGAATGGACACCTGTTATTTCTGTACCCTTCTGCATGTGTGAAATTGTTTGTAATTGATCATTTTAATAACATTGAAAACATGATTACACAGTCATCTTTTGACACCAGAAGTCAAAAGATGGGACTTTGATGGGACTTTCCTGGAGTCCCATCAAATCAATGCCAATGACCCATAGTTACACACCTAGATTCTTATCACCTGGAACTTTTAATATCGTGTAGATAATATTTGCAGCATTTGGGGGCCTAGCTCAATTTCCAGTTAAATAGCAACATTCAGTCTTCTGATTTGCTCCTGTTGCTCTAATTATTGAATACTTACCTGGAGAAATTGTTTCCTTATTTCCTAACCCATCCTGCCACAGGCTTCTGTGCTGGGTTAAACCCTGGCTAAGGAAAACACCTGTAGACTGCAAGATAATGAGAGCAGAAAGGATTGCATGGCTGTCTGTGAAGCTTTGCGCATGTGTTCACTGATGTGCCTATGGTACAAATGGAATGAAACAAAATTTGTAATAGATATGAAAGATATTTCTGTCACTGCTATGTTATCTATGGAGAGGTTTATCCACAATTGAATTTTAATGTCAGTGTAGAATCCTCCAATGTATTTCTCAGCTTTCCTTTTCCTACTATTAAGTTGTGTATAAGGAAACTGTAGGCTGATTCTAATAGCAGCCTAACAAAAGCATAATTAAAGATGCAAACATGGTGTGGATCAGACATCCCAAGTGCCAACACATATTACGTTGGGTAATCTGCTATTTTGGATTATCCCTTTGTTTCTCTGAGTAATTGAGAGTTTTCTATATCCACAATTAACTCCCGCATCTATATATAACTAAGCCCTTTTAATTTTGTATCCAACCTACAATTGGACCTGCTCTACCCAAGAATTAAGCTTTTTCCTGGCCACCTTTTCAGACCTCTGGGTCTCCCCATTCAGCCACTTGTGACAATCTGTCCCAGAAAATTGGAAAACCGTTCAGTTTAATTGGTTCTAAAATGGAGGATTCAGTGCCTGTGCTGAGTTTGAGGATGAAACTAACATTTTACAAAGCCCAGCCCAGCAGCAGCTGCCCTTTGGGATTTGGGAGGTAGAGCGGCAAGTCACTCTGGAATTTAGAGCTTTATTACAGAGAAGTGCTAACTCTTCTGGTTCTGCTTATAAATGGAATAAAGGGAGAATCTGGCTCACCCATGAGTGCTTTAACCTTGTACATGCTCAATATCCTTATGAAATGCAATATCTTATGATCCTTTAAATAACAAATGACCTTATTCCCTTTTATAGGGTCATTAAGACCTCTAACGGTCAAGGTATAAATCCCAGCCACTACTGCACATCTTAATTTACTATTCATATGTGAAGTTCTCTTTGGTTCTCAATTACTATACAACAGCAACTGGCTCATCAAATTATCCCCATCGGAAAGTGTCTGTTAAAGACATTGCGGTTTACATCTGAGGGCCCTAATTAAAGTCACAATACTTGATAAACCTTGAACAACTAGTAATTGAAAACTAACAATTAGTACCATCCACCTCAGTTGAGATCAGCTCTACTGCTGGCAACATGACTAAGCAAAAGGAAATTAGCACACCAGAGAGGGCCCACATGCCAAATATGTGTTAATGTCCACTCCTGGGTTTCAGCCAGTATAGTAAAAGGAACTTGGCATTAAAATATTATTAACTGAAAGTCTTTATATATATATCTGTGCCATGGAACAGATCAGTCTGATATCCCTGTGGCTTTTCAGGCTTTATCATGCTCATTACTGTTTTCATCATCCTATCTGTGGGTATCTGTGGAGACGGTGCTATAAGACCATCTCTTTGAGCTTTTTCTCTCAAAAGCCTGTGGCTTGCTTTCTTTCATAACAAAGCATAGGTCACATTGTCCTACTGTATTCTGCATATACTCCCCCCGCTTTGTGCCCTCTATTGTCCACACCCTCAGAATATCTGAGGCTCAAGGCATTGCAGGAAACTCATGGATTGATTTGGTGAGTCTAAGAGAAGCTTGAAGGACTGCAGGCACTGTGTCGTGTCTCCCAATTAGCTGCCATACTATTCTGAGACCACCCATTTTGGGGGGTAACTGGGAAGAGCATATTCTGGTTCCCTGTCCTAGAAACTTGCTGATGGGACTTTTCTAACTGGTAATGCGTTCACTGTGGTCTTTCTCAATGGACAATAGGAGTAAAAATCTTACACTGACCTTCTATTTTGTTGGTCAGCATTGTGCCCCCACTCTCTTATTCTCATTTCATTGAATAGCTAATGAAATGGGATATTACTTGAAGGAGCTTCAGCAGACTTGATGAAGCATCCCAAATGCTTCCTCTCCAATCTGCTTACCTCATGTTTTTCCAGGAGTTCTTGGCAATGGGAGAAGTGTGATGCTTCAGCAGTCTTCCCTGAAAACACTGCTGCACTTACCATGGCAGATATGGTTTAAGATGGTTTTGTAATCTTTATCATCCTCTTTTTCACCCTTTGCCAGAGAATCAACTTGACCATTCCAAAGTCTTCCAAGAAACTGATCCCATAAGTGAACGATAGGTAGTGGTACTTTGTGTTCTTTTATACAATGAGCAAGTGTGGCTTAGGAAGTTTTGTAGTTTTATTGCAAAATAAGTACTAGTTCTCAACCTGTTCACTGCTCTGAAACTTGACAAAATAAGTTTTCACAAGAGCAACTAGATGCAGATTCATTCCATGGCAGGCTCTGGGATCTGCTTCAAGCTAGTCCTTGTGTAGCACTGAGATACGTACCAACTATGCCCCCCACTCTTTCTCTTATCTTGGTGGACCAAACCCAGAAGAAAGCTGAGTCAAATATTATCCAATATCAAGTTACTGCAAACCAAATACAAGATATTCTCTTTGTATGGGATAGATCCTTACTCCCTGGGCTATCCACAAGATTGAATAACTTCAAAAGGCATGGTCAGTGTACACTAACTAGAATACTGCTTAAATGGTTTTGTGAATAGTTTGTCCATCTGGTGAATGTAATCAGTGCTACTTTAAAGTACTTAAAATTAGCTCTGAACTTGAAATCAAAATTATTCTGTAATTTCCTGTCAAACAGGAATTTAATGCTATAAATAGATAATGGCCAATGCTCAAGATAGCCATTGGCTTTTCTATAGGCACTTTAATTGGTTGGGAACAACCCTAATGAAAACCATCAAATAGGGATATAGAATCTTCTCTCTACCACTTCTCAGTCTTTTGGCTAAAATCAAGTGTAGAATCCTCTCTACTCCACTTTTTTGTCATCCTACTAGCCGCTCTCTTTTCTAGAACCCATCCAATGACATTAATAAAGGGAATGCTCTCAGCTGGTTGAAAACCAGTTTAAGAAAATCCGTGATAACAGTAAATGTTATCTGGAATTCTACAGAGTTTTCTGAGAGTCATCAAGAGCAAGAAGAATGAAATTCTGATCATGCAGACAGTATAACAAAGAAAGGGGACAGCTTACTGAGACCTTGCTCACAAAAGGAGCATCAAGAAGGAGAACATACCATAGGAAGCAGAGAGATATTATAGGAACCTATCCTTTGTCCATAAAGAAAGAATTCTGTATCATATCAAGTGGGGCTTATAGGAGGCTGTCTGCCAGTCAGCTCGTGGAATCTTTGAGACTCTGGTTTATAGAGCTTAGAATTCATTTATTCTAACATTTTTTTCTAACATGTTAACCCTTCTTGGATGGTCACTTGACCCCTGTTTGCATATCCACAGGGACAAGGATTAACTCCTGGTTGTGGCGTGTTCCAGTCTCGAACAGCTCTGCTTACTGATGTCAAATCCAAGTTTGCGCCTCATCACCTTTCCTCCGTTGGTCTTGGTCTTCTCTCCATAGGCAGAAAAAGTTTTATTTCTTCTTACTCAGAAGCAGTTTGATCATCATTTCAGCACAATTTCCAGCCTTATATTACTCTCATAACAGTTTTAATTCTTATTTTGGAAAATAATGAGAAAAATATAATTAGTAAACTACATCCAGATGTAACCAGTATGTTAATATTTTAGTACATATCTTCTAGTTTTTGTATCATTTTATATGCATATATTCTTTATAGAGCAATTAAGATTATAGTGTGTATTTTGTTTAAAAGTGGCAATTTTCAGATAATAAATTATCAAAAGCATGTTTTTGTATGTTTTCTTCTACAGTATTATTTTAATGGTTGAGTCATATTTTTTATCAGACCATATTTTATTTACAGCATTCCTTTTTTACTCCATTAAAGGCTAAGCATTTAAATGTCTTCTGATATAAAAATACTTCAATTAGTATTTATTGATTTATGTATGCTTATTTGCTGCTTATTCTGTGCTAGCAGCTGTACTCGGTGCTGGGTAACACAAGATAAAACAATTTTAAAATGATCCCTGCTCTCAAGAAGCTTAGAGTCCTGTAACTTAATTTATAGTCATCTTATTGCCTTAGGTAATAGGTAATTTTAATTGCCTAGAAGTAAATAGCTGAACCAGGATAAATGCATATTATGCACCGGATCATCCTTTGGTTCTATTCAGGAGTATACTCTCCATTTTTGAGCCTGTTTTCTTATACTCTTATGAGCATTAAATTTTTATCATTTTGTTAAGCCTTCCAAATTTGTTAGGTTAGCTATTAAATCATCATTGTTTTAACTGGATTTAAATATAATTTAAGTTTTAAATTTCTTTAATTTCTGCTAATTTGCTGCTAAAGCAGACCATGTTCAGCAGACTGGAATATTCTTCATAAAATACTTTTACTAGGATAAATGAAAAAATAAAGTATCCTTTTATAAGCTAACAAGTTAAATCAAAGGTAGAAAATACCTATGACCTCATTTCATCATTGCTTTGAACTTCAGTCAGATTGCTTGCTTGTTTCTTCAAGTGGCTGGCTTATGTTTCAGAAAGTGTTGCAGGGTGCTCAAAACTGAGTGCTTGCTTTTACAGCTGATTTCTTCCACTGAAAAGCCTTTGACCCTGCCCCCCCCCCCATGAAACCAGGTTTTAATAGGGTTAATTTAGTTTTCAACATAGCACAGTGACTTAACTCTCAATTATCTTGTGGTAGTATGTGTTTGTCTCAACCTACACATTATTTTCATGTAGCTGTGTTCAATTGCATGTGAGTAACTGTGTGTGGCTTTGTTTAACAAAGTGTCACCTGATCCGTTCCACAGCCGCCATCATGAAGCAGAGAGCTGTGGGTCGGTCTCAGAGCTCGAGAACAAAGTCTGAAACGGGAGTCCGAGCCTCAGTTACCCTGGGAGGTTCTCTATGGGGGTCTTGCTGTGGCCTTTGCCAGGTGAGATGGCCTTGCTCTTGGTGAGATGAAATCACACAGAAGTAACTAGACACTGCTTCATCCCACTGCTCTGTGGGTGTGTGACCTGACAAAGAATCGGCCCACATTACCTGCTGGCCTTCAGACATAGTGTGTGTGCTTGTGTGTGTGGTAGTCACTCACTCATGTCCAACTCTCTGTGACCCCATGCACTGTAGCTGACCAGGCTCCTCTGTCCATGGGATTCTCCAGGCAAGAATACTGGAGTGGGTTGCTCTGCCCTCCTCCAGGGGATCTTCCCAATCAAGGGATCAAACCTGAGTCTCCTGCATTGCAGACAGATTCTTTACTGTCTGAGCTGCCAGGGGAACCCTAGTAGATGCCCCAAACTGTGGGCAGGAATTAGAGCAAAGAAGACCCAGGCACCTAGTGTAATGGTGGTTTCTGCTTAGTCTTGAAGGAATTAGAGATATGTTTGGTCCATCTTAGATGTCACTTTTCCATGAAGCTTCTTCTGGTCTTTTCTAATGAGTGTAATATAGACCCCTGCCCCCTCCTCTGAAGCTGCCAGCTAATAATAGCAAACACATCTGTAATGTTTATTATTCTAGGCACTCTACCTCTAACTCATTTAAACCTCACAGCAACTCAGTGGCAACAGTATTATCTCCGTTTTTGTGAATGAAGAACAAAGAAGTTAAGTAACTTGTCCAAAGTCACACATGTTTCCTGATAAGTAGGAAAGCGTAATTCTAACCCAGGCAATCAAGCTCTAGACTTCACTGTGCTCTCGTTTTAAACCTCTCCTTTTGAGGATATCCTCAACATCAACTATTTGCCCTGGAATGGACAGTTTAAGTTCCCTCTTTTCATGATAAGGGAACCATGCCTAGAGTGATTTGTCCGAAGTAACACTATCAGTGAGAGATAAAAATGAAATTAAACCCAAATGTCCTGGCTCCTTCATTATGTTGCTCTGAGAGTGCATCCCATATCACAGTTAGGATATCTTATTAGCTGGCATCTAGTATCATAGGTGTTACACTTATCCTAAGCACTTTATTGTGAACAGGTGGTGCTAGTGGTAAAGAACCTACCTGGCAATGCAGGAGACGTAAGAGACACAGGTTCAATCCCTGAGTCAGGAAGATCCCCTGGAGGAGGAAATGGCAAACCACCCACTGTAGTATTCTTGCTTAGAGAGTCCCATGGACAGAGAAGCCTGGTGGGCTACAGTCCATGGGGTTGCAAAGAGTTGGACATGACTGAAGTGACTTAGCTTGCTAGTTTACAGCATGACATAATGCATTGTTTATAAATGTTCATCTTTTATATTTTAGCATCTCTATCTGTACTATTGTTATAATAGTTTAATTTTTGCCTGTTATTTTTTTTATATTTGCTTGTATGCTTACTAAAATAGGGCACCCACTACCAAAAGAAATAGCACCACAATCAGGAAATACTAGAATAGTGGTAAAAAACAAAAAACACTGACTTGAAGATGGGGTCATGTGGTAGCTTTGTCACTCACCACCTTTTGGGGTAACCACCAGAGCTCTCTTCGTTCTTTAAAATGGGTCAAAAATATCCTTGTCTTTTTTATCTTTCTGGATGGATGGGGTGATCATATGAGGAGAGAACTGGTTTTTTATATACTCTCGAAAACAATCATCATTGCCACCATTGTTACATGCACCTTCTTACTCCGTATAACACCCATCTGAGCATATGTGGCTAGTAAATACTCAAGAAATGCTTATTGAATGATTGGAGATGTTTTCAAATTCTGTGTAACTCTCAACATCCCCTGGAAATTCAGACAGATAAAAAGGAAGTTTGAATTGCACTTGCTGTCTTGCACCTGCCCTTTAGAAGGTGTTTCTTGGTGCCTTGCATCACGACTTGATTCTGACTCTTCAAAGCTCTTATATCCTCGCTGTTTCCCATAAGAAATCCAATAACTCTCAGCATTTCTGAGTTGGTAACTTTTCTGAAGAATTGATAGATGTATGGAATGGTATCAAATCCCAATCCACGTAGCTTCTGTCAACTCCCTAGTTTTCATTTTCATTCATATTCATATTTCTCTCTTATATACAGTTTTTCATTCTCTTATTTATATTCATTCTCATATATATGTGTGTGTGTGTATGTATGTCTCTTTTTCTCTCTCCATTCCTCTTTCTAGTGCAGATCTTTTCATCCACTCTTACCCTTAGAAAGCCTAAACAGTTCTTATTTCAACCTTCTGACTATAAGTTTAGCAATAAAAATAATAATAGCAACAGCCTCCTCCTGCCACATACATTCATCCTTTGTTCCTATGGCAATCCTATAAGATAGACAAGGCACGTATAAGGCAAGTCTCTGTGTTATAGGTGGGAAAACAGAAGCCATAAAACATCCCAGTTTGGTTATGATATTCTTATAGAAAGTCAACATTTGAAATTTGATCTCCTTATTCTGAGTCCAGTGTTCTTTCTACTTCAACAAGAAGTTCTCAAGGCATCTCCTCTATGAAACTAGGGTATTTAGAGTAATTGGATCAAATGAGATCACTTAAGGAAAGAGTTTAGGTGGGTAAGTAAGAGAAGGGATCCAAAATGGAACCCTGAGAAATGCTGGCATTTAGAAGAGAATCCTGCAATGAACACTGAAGTAGAGTGGCCTGAAATAAGAAAAAACATAGAACCACGCAAAACTTGGTAGGATGAAGGAACTAGGAGAAACGTTTAAGGCTGAGAGTGAAACAGCTGATCTGTGGCTGCTAAATAGAATGAGAATCAGACAGTCCTTGCTGCAGCCATATATAACCCGGACAGGGATGCAGGTACCCTAGAAGGTGCAGAGGCTGGGAGCTGGAGTTTAGGGATTGTGGAGCAATCCCAGGGCGAGGGCTGCTGTTGACCGTAGATCAAGGGGATGTGAGGGAGGAGATTGTGGTGGGAAATGCCTGTGAAGGAGAGTAGGGCAGCCATGGAAGCAAGGTGATACTGCTGAGTCATGTGTAGTGGGTATAGCCATCACCATAGCCTCTCTCCCACTACATGCCCTCATTGGCAGTTATACAATAGAGAGACTGGCCCATCAAATGCCTGGCAACTGAACTACAGAGTAGGACCCCACCCAGGGTGTCCCTTTAAAGTGCTTGACACATGGACCTACAGAGTAGGATCACAGTTAGGGGGGCGCCTCTATGTGCCTGAATGGGTGGAGCTATGGGGAAAGACTGGCCAAAGAGGCCTTCTGATTGCCAGCTACAAGAGGCTGGAAAAAAGACTCTGATAGGGCCATAACTCCTGCAATGGAAGCAGTCCATGTCCCTGCACACTTGGCACCACCAGGGTCCCTACAAGCCAAGCAGCTGTGACATCTTCACACTCAACACTCACTGGGGCAGAGCTGCTACAGGCAAAAAATTCTTGCATCTATGCACAGAAATCACTTTCATTTCTATATATTAACAATGAAAAATCAGAGAAATTAAGGAATCAATCCCATTCTCCATTGCAACAAAAGGAATTAAATATCTAGGAATAAATTTACCTAAGGAGACAAAAGAACTGCACACAGAAAATTACAAGACATTAATGAAAGAAATCAAAGATGACATAAACAGATGGAGAGATATTCCATGTTCCTGGGTAGGAAGAATCAATATTGTGAAAATGACTATATTACCAAATGCAATCTACAGACTCAATGTGATCCCTATCAAATTACCAATGGCATTTTTCACAAAAGTAGGACAAAAAATTTCATAGTTCATATGGAAACACAAAAGACCCTGAATAGCCAAAGCAGTCTTGAGAAAGAAGAATGGAGCTGAAGGAATCAACCTTCCTACTTCAGATTATACTACAAAGCTACAGTCATCATGACAGTATGGTATTGGCACAAAAACAGAGACCAATGGAAAAAGATAGAAAGTCCAGAAATAAACCCATGTACCTATGGATACCTTATTTTTGACAAAGAAGGCAAGACTATACAATGGGGCAAAGACAGCCTCTTCAGTAAATGGTGCTGGGAAAACTGGACAGCTACATGTAAAGGAGTGAAATTAGAACACTTCCTAACACCACACACAAAGATAAACTCAAAATGGATTACAGACCTAAATGTAAGACCAGAAACTATAAAACTCTTAGAGGAAAACATAGGCAGAACACTGGATGACATAAAGCAAGATCCTCTATGACCCGCCTCCTAGAGTAATGGAAATAAAAGTAAACAAGTGGGACCTGATTAAACTTAAAAGCTTTTGCACAGCAAAGGAAACTATAAGCAAGGTGAAAAGACAACCCTCAGGATGGGAGAAAATAATAGCAAATGAAACAACTGACAAAGGATTAATTTCCAAAATATACAAGCACTCATACAACTCAACACCAGAAAAGCAAACAACCCAATCAAAAAGTGGGAAAAAGACCTAAACAGACATTTCTCCAAAGAAGACATACAGATGACTAACAAACACTTGAAAAAATGCTCAATATTGCTCATTATTAGAGAAATGCAAATCAAAACCACAGTGAGATATCACCTCACACAGGGCAGAATGGCCATCATCAAAAAGTCTACAAACAACAAATGCTGGAGCGAGTGTGGAGAAAAGGGAATGCTCTTGCACTGTTGTTGGGAATGTAATTTGATATAGCCACTATGGAAGACAGTATGGAGATTCCTTAAAAAACTAGGAATAAAGCCGCCATTTGACCCAGCAATCCCACTCTTAGGCATATACCCTGAGGAAACAAAAATTGAAAAAGACACATGTATCTCATTGTTCATTGCAGCACTGTTTACAATAGCTAGAACATGGAAGCAACCTAGATGTCCATCTACAGATGAATGGATAAAGAAGTTGTGGTACATATACACAATGGAATATTACTCAGTCATAAAAAGGAGCACATTTGAGTCAGTTCTAATGAGGTGGGTGAACCTAGAGCCTGTTATACAGAGTGAGGTGAGTCAGAAAGAGAAAGACAAATATCACATTCTAACTCATATGTACGGAATCTAGAAAAATGGTACTGAAGAATTTATTTACAGGGTGGCAATGGAGAAACACACATAGAGAATAGACTTATAGACATGGGAATGGGGAGGAGAGGGTGAGATGTATGGAAGGAGTAACATGGAAACTTACATTGCCATATGTAAAATAGATAAAATAGCCAGTGGGAATTTACTGTATGGCTCAGGAAACTCATACAGGGGCTCTATATCAATCTAGAGCGGTGGGATGGGGAGGGAGATGGGAGGGAGGTTCAAGAGGGAGGGGATATATACATCCCTATGGCTGATTCACGTTGAAGTTTGACAGAAGGCAACAAAATTATGTAAAACAATTATCCTTCAATTAAAAAATAAAATTTTTAAACAATAAGAGAAAACCCAGAGGAGGGTATTGTTCTAGGAACTAAAAGAAGACAATGTTCCAAAATAAGTGTGGTCAAGTGGGTTTAATTGTTAAGGATTCACTTGGAAAATAGAGTCCACTGTTCAGTTAGTTCAATCAGTCGTGTCCGACTCTTTGCGACCCCATGAACCACAGCATGCTAGGCCTCCCTGTCCATCACCAACTCCCGGAGTTTACTCAAACTCATGTCCATCAAGTCGGTGATGCCATCCAGCCATCTCATCCTCTGTCGTCCCCTTCTCCTCCTGCCCCCAGTCCCTCCCAGCATCAGGGTCTTTTCCAATGAGTCAGCTCTTTGCATGAGGTGGCCAAAGTACTGGAGTTTCAGCTTCAGCATCAGTCCTTCCAATGAACACCCAGGACTGATCTCCTTTAGGATGGACTGGTTGGATCTCCTTGCAGTCCAAGGGACTCTCAAGAGTCTTCTCCATCACCACAGTTCAAAAGCATCAATTTTTCAGCGCTCAACTTTCTTTACAGTCCAACTCTCACATCCATACATGACCACTGGAAAAACCATAGCCTTGACTAGATGGACCTTTGTTGCAAAGTAATGTCTCTGCTTTTTAATATGCTTTCTAGGTTGGTCATAACTTTCCTTCCAAGGAGTAAGCGTCTTTTAATTTCATGGCTGCAATCACCATCTGTGGTGATGGACATAGCAAAATGGAGAGCATTGATGATCTGGAAAAGAACAGTTTCACTGGAGTGATTGAGCAGGAAGCCATCTTGAGATGGGTTGAAGTATGAATATAAAATGAAGACTTGAGAATACTATGTGTAGACATCTTGGGGATAAGAAAAAAAAAAAAGCAAGGTGGTAACTAGAGGGATATTGACAGTTCGGGAGAAGGAATTTTCTTTGCATTCAGGTTTGCTAGAACAAGTTTGAGTGCTGATGGTATTAATGTAATTGAGAAGATAAAATGTGTAAACAGAGAGGTTAATTGAAGGCTTTTTGGTTTTCTTTCAGTAGCTTTTACTAATCCCTTTCCTCTCTTTTTCTCTCCCTTTTCTTTCCTTCCTTTCTCTTTCCTTCCCTCTTTTATTCTTTTTCTTCTTTCTTGCCTTCCCTTCCTCCCACCTCCCTCCTTCATTCGTTCCTCCCTCCTCTCTCTCTCTCTCTCTACACACACACATACACACACACACACACACACACACACACACACACACACAAAATGGGTTCCCAAGGACGTACTACTTATATACTATCTGCTTGAAGACCTAGCATGCAAGATTGCAATCCAAAAAATCCAGCTCCACTTCAAAACTTGACCTCTCTTTCTGTCACAGCTTGCCCTTGTCAGATTGTTTCTTTGTCCTCAGAACATTTTTACTCCCTCAGATCATGAAGTCCTTTAGGCCAACAAATTTAGAACAGAAGAGGAGTGATAATTCCATTAATGCCACTTCTCAAAAGGTATTCACATTTTTAAAGTGATACAATGGACATGGTAATCACCACGTGTGTTATTTTTCTATTACTTCTTCACAAATTATCACAAATTTAGCAGCTTAAAGCAATACCCATTTATTCTCTCACAGTTTCTATAGGTTGGTAGTCCATCATGGTTCAGCCAGGTTCTCTAGTCATGGTGTCATAAGACCAAAATCAAGGTGGTGGCCAGTTGTCCTCTCGTCTGGAGTCTCTGGGAAGGAATACACTGCAAACTTATTCAGGATGCTGAGTCAGTTCTTGCGATTGTAGAACTGAGGTCTCTATTCCTTGCTTCCTGTCACTGAGGGTCTTCTCTCAGCTTCTAGAGGCCAGCAGTGCTCCTTAGCACACGGCCCTCTCCATCTTCAAAGACAGGGAAAGCATACTGAAACTCCTCATGCTTTGAATCTCTCAATTCCATTTCTGCTACAAGCCTACCAGTCAGAAAAGTCACCACTCAGGCCAGGCCCACACACATAATCTCCATATCTTAAGGTTAGCTGATTTAGGACTTTACTTCAGTCTGCAAAAGTCCTTCACAGCAGTAGCTAAACTAGTGTTCAATTGACAAGGAGACAGAAATCTTGCTTTAGCTTATTGGAATCAGGATAGCCTCTCACCCATGGAGAAGACTCAGCCCCTTATTAATGACAGCTGCCAGTCTTGGTCTCTCAAAAAAATCATTTGTATTTCCTTCCCTTGAATTCAGTAAAATAAGTTAGTTGTTTCTGTTGATGAAGATGAGAGGGTATTTGAGAAGATGCTCATTACTCACAACCCAAATAGTTGTGGTTAAGAGACTGGGTGCTTGTCAGTAACACCCTTACTTCCAGTCATCCATGTCAAGGACATTTAGCATCTTATGTGTTTAAAGCACCATCCTAAGCCAGCCCTAGAGGGGAAGAAGAACATACAGTGTCTCCACTTCTTGGGGAAAGCTACCACCCTTAAGATGCAGGGAGCCATCATTGTGTTCTTGCGAGAATGGAAGATTAATTCAGATGATAGCCACCTTCCCCTGCCTGCCCTCCGCCCCTGGTCATAGTGCCTCTCCTGCATCTATGTGCTTAGGCTCTATTATTTCTGTGGATGCAGAGTCCACATTTGGCTGACATTTGATTCAGCCATGTGACTTGCATTGGCCAATAGGATGCCAGCAGACTTGACATAAGCAGAGGCTTGAAAGAGTAGGAGCACATTTTGCTTCCTCTCTTGAAACCTTTCATGCAGGATGAGTATAATCCCAGGCAGCCAGGAGAATGGGAGGCCGTGTGGGACAGAGCACAGCCCATCTAGCCCTGACCATCCTTAACCTCCCAGATCCTTGCCGACCCAACAAGTCAACGCAACAAGATGCAGGAGCAAGTCCCGCCCAGATCCATAGACTCACCCAATTATTTGGAGGGAGAGGAAGACAAGTTGCCTAAAATTTATGGCCTTATTCATTTGAGAGACATCAACTGCTTCAAATACAGCCCAACTCTCCCTCTCTTCAGATTTTAACAAATCTGCCAGATTTTTCTGGCATCAGCGTCAGGGCTTTTAATAAAGTAAAAGAAAGGGAATTAAGACAGAAGCATGATTATGTGAGTTATTCTTATGCACTCATAGAGAAAGAAAAGCAGAGATTGCCAGCTGCAAACATCTGCAATAAAACAAGTCTTGGGACAAAAGCAACTTATGCTGCTGTCTCCTTCCCCTCTTTCAAAAAAATAACAGTCTTATAAAGGGCAGTAAATCAGTGATAAGTTACTAGTTGTATAATATGTGCCTGTCCATCTCCTGAGATATTAAACCAGGTCCCTTTTGGCTCACGTTCTGTTTCTGTCATGAAGTGTCCAATAAAAATCCTGTTTTCTGAGGGCATGTCAGGAAAGAGCAGGGCATAGACTTGCTGAACCCTCCCTCACCAGTCCAGGAGAGCCCTGGGCAAGCCTGTCCTTGTGGCCTGCCCCCAAGACGGAGCCATCAGAGTTCCTCTCTGATCTGTAGCCCCTGGCAATCACACAGAGCTCAGAGAAACCAGTGTAAAAGGAAGGGAGTGTCTGTAACACACTCAAGTCCCTCCAAGTCCAAGGTGGTCTAGGAAATTTCTGGGATAGACCTCACCTGGGTAGTGAGGGAGGATGGGCATGGGACTGGAATTCAGGAAACCTGGAATCAAGTCTTCCTTTTATCATTTAATTGTGCGTCCTTGAACAAAATTTCCAACTTTCTGGACTCTGCATTATCTCCCATAAAATAAGGATAATATGGCTGTTGGCTAACCCCATAATTGAGTTTTTTACATTGGATAATGTATGGGAAAAGTGGCTAGACACTCATTCTTTTTTGTTATTCCAGTTTTTTTGAGATGTGGCACACAGCACTGTATGAGGTGTATAGTACAATGATTTTACATATATGCATCATGATATCATCACAATAAATTTAGTGAACATTGATCACCTCATATAGATATAAGATTAAATAGAAAAAAGTGTTCTTACAATTAAAATTCCTAAGATTTACTTTCAACAACTTTCATGTATAACATACAGGTGTGTTAATTATGTTTAAAATGTACATTGCATTCCTAGTACTTATTTATCTTATACCTGGAAGTTTGTACCGTTTAACTGCCTGCATCCACTTCCCTCTCCAGCAACTCACCCTGCCCTGGTAGCCACAAATCTGACCTCTTAGGTTTTTTTTGTTTGTGCCTTTTGAAGTATAATTGATCTTCAACACTATGTTAGTTCCTATTATACAACATACTGATTTGGTATTTCTATACATTTAAAAATGATCACCCCAGTCGGTCTAGCCACAATATGGCACCATACAAAGATATTATATGGCTGTTAAGTGTATGGGATTCCCTAGTGGCTCAGATGGTAAAGAATCTGCCTATAATGCAGGAGACCTGAATTTGAGCCCTGGGTTGGGAAGATCCCCTGTAGTAGGGATTGACTGCATTCCCCACACTGTACATTTCTTACCTCTGACTCAGTTTTTGCCACTGAAGGGTTGTACCTCATAATCTTTCTCATCTATTTCTCTCCTCCCTCTATCCACCCACACTCTGGCAACCACATGTTTGTTCTCTGTATCTATAATTCTGTTTCTGTTTTCTTATGTTTATTCATTTGTTTTGATTTTTCGGTTACCCATATAAATGAAATCATGCAATATTTATCTTTCTCTGCTGACTTATTTCACTTAGCATGATACTCTCTAGATCCATCCATATATTCATAAGTGACAATATTTCGTTCTTTTTATGACAGTAATATTCCACTGTGTGTGTGTGTGTGTGTGTGTGTATACCACAGGTTCTTATCCATGTATCTATGAGTAGATACTTAGATTGCATTCATATCTTGGCTATTGTACACAGTGTTGCAATGAGCATACTGTACATAAGTCTTTTCAAACTAGTGTTTTTCTTTTATTCAGTTAAACACCAAGGAGTAAAATTTATGGATTATATTGCAGTTATAGTTTTAATTTTTCAAGAATATTAACACTGTTCTCCATTGTGGTTGCACCCATTTAAATTCCCATCAGTAGTGGACATAAGTTCCCTTTCTTTCACATTCTTGCTAACATTTGTTATTTGTTGTCATATTAATAATAGCCATTCTGACAAGTGTGGGTGATTATTCATTGTGGTTTTGAATTGTATTTACCTGATGATTAGTGATGTTGAGAATCTTTTTATGTGCCTGTTGGCCATTTGTATGTCTTCTTCAAGAAATGTATATTCAGATCATATGCCTATATTTAATTAGGTTATTTGATTTTTTTTGATGTTGAGTCATATGAGTTCTTTGTATATTTTAGATATTAACCACTTACAGTTCAGTTCAGTTGTGTCCAACTCTTTGTGACCCCACGGACTGCAGCACACCTGACTTCCCTATCCATCACCAATTCCGGGAGCTTACTCAAACTCATGTCCATTGAGCCAATGATGCCATCCAACCATCTCATCCTTTGCTGTCCCCTTCTCCTCCCACCTTCAATCTTTCCCAGAAAAAGGGTCTTTTCCAATGAGTCAGTTCTTCACATCAGGTGACCAAATTATTGGAGCTTCAGCTTCAGCATCAGTCCTTCCAAAGACTGATTTCCTTTAGGATTGACTGATTGGATCTCCTTGCAGTCCAAGGGACTCTCAAGAGTCTTCTCCAACACCACAGTTCAAAAGCATCAATTCTTTGGCACTCAGCTTTCTTCATAGTCCA
This sequence comes from Muntiacus reevesi, assembly GCF_963930625.1. NCBI lineage: Eukaryota > Metazoa > Chordata > Mammalia > Artiodactyla > Cervidae > Muntiacus > Muntiacus reevesi. Next base: position 40,136,987 of record NC_089265.1, on the reverse strand, counting down.
GCTCTCACATCCATACATGACTACTGGAAAAATATAGCTTTGACTAGACAGATCTTTGTTGGCAAAGTAACATCTCTACTTTTTAATATTCCGTTTAGGTTGGTCATTCCTTTACTTCCAAGGAGCAAGCATCTTTTAATTTTATGGCTGTGGTCACCAACTGCAGTGATTTTGGAACCCCCCAAAATAAAGTCTGACACTGTTTCCATTGTTTCCCCATCTATTTGCCATGATGTGATGGGAACAGATGCCATGATCTTAGTTTTCTAAATGTTGAGTTTTAGGCCAACTTTTTCCCTCTCCTCTTTCACTTTTCATCAAGAGGCTCTTTAGTTCTTCATCACTTTCTTACATAAGGGTGGTGTCATCTGTGTATCTGAGGTTATTGATATTTCTCCTGGATATCTTGATTCCAGCTTGTGCTTCTTCCAGCCCAGCATTTCACATGATGTACTCTGCCCCTAAGTTAAATAAGCAGGGTGACAATATACAGACTTGACATTCTCCTTTCCCAGTTTGGAATCATTCAGTTGTTCCAGTCCAGTTTTAGCTGTTGCTTCTTGGCCTGCATACAGATTTCTCAGGAGGCAGGTAAGGTGGTCTGATATTCCTTCTCTTGAAGAATTTTCCACAGTTTGTTGTGGTCCACACAATCAAAGGCTTTGGCATAGTCAATAAAGTAGAAGTAGATGTTTTCTGGAACTCTCTTGCTTTTTTGATGATCCAGCAGATGTCGGCAATTTGGTCTCTGGTTCCTCTGCCTTTTCTAAAAGCAGCTTGAACATCTGGAAGTTCATGGTTCACGTATTGTTGAAGCCTGGCTTGGAGAATTTTGACTATTACTTTGCTAGCATGAGATGAGTACAATTGTGCAGTAGTTTGAACATTCTTTGCCATTGCCTTTCTTTGGGATTGGAATGAAAACCGACCTTTTCCAGTCCCGTGGTCACTGCTGAGTTTTCGAAATTTGCTGGCATACTGAGTGCAGCACTTTCACAGCATCATCTTTTAGGATTTGAAATAGCTCAACTGGAATTGCATCACCTCCACTAGCTTTGTTCATAGTGATGCTTCGTAATGCCCACTTGACTTCGCATTCCAGGGTGTCTGGCTCTAGGTGAGTGATCACACCATCGTGATTATCTGGGTCATGAAGATCTTTTTTTGTACAGTTCTTCTGTGTACTCTTGCCATCTCTTCTTAATATCTTTTGCTTCTGTTAGGTCCAAACCATTTCTGTCCTTTATTGAGCCCATCTTTGAATGAAATGTTCCCTTGGTATCTCTAATTTTCTTGAAGCGATCTCTAGTCTTTCCCATTCTATTGTTTTCCCCTATTTCTTTGCATTGGTCAATGTGGAATGCTTTCTTATCTCTCCTTGCTATTCTTTGGAACTTTGCATTCAAATGGGTATATATTTCTCTTTCTCCTTTGCCTTTTGCTTCTCTTCTTTTCACAGCTATTTGTAAGGCCTCCTCTGACAACCATTTTGCCTTTTTGCATTTCTTTTTCTTGGGGATGGTCTTGAGCACTGCCTCTGTACAATGTCATGAACCTCTGTCCATAATTCTTCAGGCACTCTGCCTGTCAGATCTAATCCCTTGAATCTATTTTGTCACTTCCACTGTATAATTGAAAGGGATTTGATTTAGGTCGTTCCTGAATGGTCTAGTGGTTTCCCTACTTTCTTCAAGTTAAGTCTGAATTTGGCAATAAGGAATTCATGATCTGAGCCACAGTCAGCTCCTGGTCTTGTTTTTGCTGACTGTATAGAGCTTCTCTATCTTTGGCTGCAAAGAATATAATCAATCTGATTTCAGTGTTGGCCATCTGGTGATGTCCATGTGTGGAGTCTTCTCTTGTGTTGTTGGAAGAGGGTATTTGCTATGACCAGTGCATTCTCTTAGCAGAACTCTATTAGCCTTTGCCCTGCTTCATTCTGTACTCCAAGGCCAAATTTGCCTGTTACTCTAGGTATTTCTTTCTTGACTTCCTACTTTTGCACTCCAGTCCCCTGTAGTAAAAAGGACATCTTTTTTGGTTGTTAGTTCCAGAAGGTCTTGTAAGTCTTCATAGAACCATTCAGCTTCAGCATTACTGGTCAGGGCATAGTCTTGGATTCCTGTGATATTGAATGGTTTGCCTTGTAAATGAACAGAAATCATCCTGTCGTTTTTGAGATTGCATCCAAGTACTGAATTTAGGACTCTTTTGTTGACTATGATGGCTACTTGATTTCTTCTAAGGGATTCTTGCCCACAGTAGTTGACATAGTGGCCATCTGAGTTAAATTCACCCACCCAGTCCATTTTAGTTCACTGATTCCTAAAATGTCGACGTTCACTCTTGCCATCTCCTGTTTGACCACTTCCAATTTGCCTTGATTCATGGACCTAACATTCCAGGTTCCTATGCAATATTGCTCTTTAAAATATCGGGCTTTACTTCCATCACCAGTCATATCCACAGCTGGGTGTTGTTTTTGCTTTGGCTCCATCTCTTCATTCTTTCTGGAGTTATTTCTCCACTGATCTCCAGTAGCATATTGGGCACCTACAAACCTGGGGAGACCATCTTCAGTGTCCTGTCTTTTTGCCTTTTCTTACTGATTGTGGGGTTCTCAAGGCAAGAACACTGAAGTGGTTTGCCTTACCCTTCTCCAGTTAACCAGGTTCTGTCAGAACTCTCCACCATGTCCCCATGACATATTTAATTGGGTTATTTGATTTCTTTTTTTTTTTTTATGTTGACTTATAATAGTCCTTTGTGTATTTTGGATATAACCACTTATCAGCTATATCATTTGCAAATATAATCTCCCATTCAGTAGATGGCCTTGAGTTTTGTTGATAGTCCTTTGCTGTTGAAAAGCTTTTTACTTTGCTGTATTCCCATTTAGTTTTTTCTTTTTTTTTTTCTTTTTTTTTTAATATTATTTTATTAGTTGGAGGCCAATCACTTTACAACATTTCAGTGGGTTTTGTCATACATTGACATGAATCAGCCATATAGTTACACGTATTCCCCATCCCGATCCCCCCTCCCACCTCCCTCCCCACCTGACTCCTCAGGGTCCTCCCAGTGCACCAGGCCCGAGCACCTGACTCATGTATCCCACCTGGGCTGGTGGTCTGTTTCACCATAGATAATATACATGCTGTTCTTTCAAAACATCCCACCCTCACGTTCTCCCCCAGAGTTCAAAAGTCTGTTCTGTACTTCTGTGTCTCTTTTTCTGTTTTGCATATAGGGTTATCGCCACCATCTATCTAAATTCCGTATATATGTGTTAGTATACTGTAATGTTCTTTATCTTTCTGGCTTACTTCACTCTGTATAATGGGCTCCAGTTTCATCCATCTCATTAGAACTGATTCAAATGAATTCTTTTTAACGGCTGAGTAATATTCCATGGTGTATATGTACCGCAGCTTCCTTATCCATTCATCTGCTGATGGGCATCTAGGTTGCTTCCATGTCCTGGCTATTATAAACAGTGCTGCGATGAACATTGGGGTGCACGTGTCTCTTTCAGATCTGGTTTCCTCAGTGTGTATGCCCAGAAGTGGGATTGCTGGGTCATATGGCAGTTCTATTTCCAGTTTTTTAAGAAATCTCCACACTGTTTTCCATAGTGGCTGTACTAGTTTGCATTCCCACCAACAGTGTAAGAGGGTTCCCTTTTCTCCACACCCTCTCCAGCATTTATTGCTTGTAGACTTTTGGATAGCAGCCATCCTGACTGGCGTGTAATGGTACCTCATTGTGGTTTTGATTTGCATTTCTCTGATGATGAGTGATGTTGAGCATCTTTTCATGTGTTTGTTAGCCATCTGTATGTCTTCTTTGGAGAAATGTCTGTTTAGTTCTTTGGCCCATTTTTTGATTGGGTCGTTTATTTTTCTGGAATTGAGCTTCAGGAGTTGCTTGTATATTTTTGAGATTAATCCTTTGTCTGTTTCCTCATTTGTTATTATTTTCTCCCAATCTGAGGGCTGTCTTTTCACCTTACTTATAGTTTCCTTTGTTGTGCAAAAGCTTTTAATTTTCATTAGGTCCCATTTGTTTATTTTTGCTTTTATTTCCAATATTCTGGGAGGTGGGTCATAGAAGATCTTGCTGTGGTTTATGTCGGAGAGTGTTTTGCCTATGTTCTCCTCTAGGAGTTTTATAGTTTCTGGTCTTACATTTAGATCTTTAATCCATTTTGAGTTTATTTTTGTGTATGGTGTTAGGAAGTGTTCTAGTTTCATTCTTTTACAAGTGGTTGACCAGTTTTCCCAGCACCACTTGTTAAAGAGATTGTCTTTTTTCCATTGTATATCCTTGCCTCCTTTGTCAAAGATAAGCTGTCCATAGGTTCGTGGATTTATCTCTGGGCTTTCTATTTTGTTCCATTGATCTATATTTCTGTCTTTGTGCCAGTACCATACTGTCTTGATGACTGTGGCTTTGTAGTAGAGTCTGAAGTCAGGCAGGTCAATTCCTTCCTTGCCTGAGGGGGTAGATCCAAAATTATATCACTAAGACCAGAGTGAACGATATTACTGTGTGTGTTTTATCCTAGAAGTTTTATGGTTTCAGGTCTTACATTAAAGTCTCTAACATAGTTTGAATTTATTTTTATGCACGCTGTTAGAAAGTAGTCCAGTGTGATTCTTTTGCATGTAGCCGTCCAGTTTTTCAGTAGTGTTTATGGAGGAGACTGTCTTTTTCTCCATTGTATATTCTTTCCTTTTGCCATAGGTTATAGAGCATGTGATTATTTCTGGGCTCTTTATTTGGTTCCATTGCTTAATGCCAGTTTTTATGGTAGTGCCATACTTTTTTGATGACTGTAGCTTTGTAATATAGCTTGAAATCAGAAAGCATGATACCTCCAGCTTGTTCTTCTTTCTTAAGTTTACACTGACTCTATTGTATCTTTTCTTTTTCCATACAAATCTCAGAGTTATTTGTTCTCATTATGCAAAAATAATGTTGTTGGTATTTTGATAGGGACTGAATTATATCTTATATACACTATATGTTGGATAGTATGGTCATTTAAAAAAAATGTTAGTTATTCTAGTTCATGAACATGGTACAACTTTCCATCTGTGTTATCTTCAATTTTTTCATAAGTGTAGTTTATTTTCCATATACAAGTCTTTTACCTCCTTAATTATTCCTGGGTATTTTATTCTTTTTGAGGCAATTGTAAATGGGATTTTCTTTATTGCTTTTTCTGACAGTTCATTGCTAATGTACAGAAGTCCAATGGTTTTCTGTATGTTAATATTGTATCCTACAGATTTACCAAATTCTTTGATAAGCTCTAGTAATTTCTTGGTAGTGTGTTTAGGATTTTCTTTATAGCATCATGTCATCTACAAACTTCCAGTTTGTATTTCTTTATTTCTTTTTCTTATTTGATTGCTGTGACTAGGACTTACAGTACTATGTTGAATAAAAATAGTGAGAGTCATTTCTGTCTTATTCCTGATGTTAGAGGAAATGCTTTCAGCTTTTCACTGTTGAATATGATGTTAGCTGTGTGCTTATCATATGTAGCCTTTATTATGTTGAGGTTATATTCCCTCTGTAATCACTTTATAGATAGATTTTATCATATATGAATGTTGCTGACCTCTTAAGTTCAAAGACATTTTTAACAACCTTGCATTTTTACTACCTTCCCATGTTTACTGTTATTGACATACTTTATACCTTTTTGTTTTCTGTATCTCTTAACTATTTATTGCAGGTTTGGATAATTTTACTATTCATCTTTTACTCTTCCTATTAACTTTACATGTGGTTAATTTGATACCTTTATGTATATATGCCTTTATCAGTGAGTTTTTGCTTTCATAATTTTCCTGTTTCTAGTGTGTCCCTCTCTGTTTTGCTTAGAGAAGTTCCTTTAGTGTTTCTTGTAAAGAAAGACTAAAGTTTTTGTGGTGCTGAACTCTTGGCTTTTGTTAGTCTGTAACACTTTTGATCTATCAAATCTGAATTAAGGCTTTACCAGGTGGAGTGTTCTTGGGTGTAGATTTTCCTCTCATTACTTTAAATATGTACCACTCCCTCTGGTCTGCAGGGATTATGTTGAAAAGTGATCTGATAGCCTATGGGAATTCATTTGTATGCAACTTGCTGCTTTTCCCTTGCTACTTTTATTTTTTTCCCTTGCTACTTTTAATATTTTCTCTTTATCTTTAATTTTTGTTAATTTAATTATAATGTGTCCTGGTATGGTTCTCTTTGGGTTGCTCCTGTTTGGGACTCTGTGATTTCTGGACCTAGATGTCTGTTTCCTTTCCCAGGTTAGGGAAGCTCTAACTGGAGTTGGATTTAAGAATGGCTGGCTGAGGGATCCAAAGTATCTTGGAGCTGGCGTCAGTGTGCTATCGGGGTTCTCAGAGCTGTGGCTGGCTTACTGGCGGGCAAAGATAGGACCACAGAGCCCTGATGTCAGCCCAGTGGTGAGCAGGGACAGTCTTTGACACTCTGACTATAGAATCTGGGGTATCTCAAAGCTGGTGTTGGCCCACTAGTGGGTGGAGCCAGATCCTGGGTGGCTGGCTGAGGGGCCATGGTATTTCTTCCCTGGTGTTGGCTTACTTGTGGGCAAGGCTAAATCTCAGAGACCTCAGAGCTAGTGCTGGCCTGCTGGTGGGCATGGTGCGTCCTGACATGACAGACTGCAGGTCTGTAGTGGTCCTGGGGCTGGCATCTTTCCTATGGTGGGCAGGGTCAGGAAATTCAGAGGATCCTGGGGCTGATGCCCACCCACTGGTGGTGATGCTGGGTCCTGTGTTAGTGCTTACTTACCGGTGGGTGGAGCCAGGTCTTGGGATCACTCATGCAGGGCCTTAAGGACCCCTAGTGCCAACATACTGGTGTTCAGGGATAGATCTTGGACCCTCTGATAGACATGGCTGAGTCCTAAGGTGGCTTATGGGTTCTTAGGGTAGCTAGCTGGTGGATGGGGGTGTGTGTCTGCCTGTCTATTTGCTTGACCTGAGGCATCCCTGAACTGGTGCAGCAAGGATGGTGATGGTGCTAGGTCCCAAGAATAATAAGCTAGAGGGAGGATTCCAAATTGATGTTTCCCAGTACCAGTGTCCTCATAGTAGACCAAGCTCCCTAAAATGACTACTGCCAGCATCTGTGTCCCCGGGGTAAGCTCTAGTTGCCTCCTGCCTCTCTGATGCTCTCCAAGATTGGCAGGGTCTCACCCAGGTTCCTTCCAAATTGTGGCTTCTCAGGCATGTGAGAGTAGTCTCTTCAGCCCTCTGGCTTTCTCACAAGTAAACCCCACTGGCTTTCAAAGCTAAATGTGCTGGAGTCTTATCTTTCTAGTGAAGGGCCCTTGGACTAAGGAGCCCACTGTAGGGCTCTGTCTCCTCCTCCACGAGGAGAACGTCTGTGATTGCAATTATCATCCCATTAGAGTGTCACCCACCTGGAGTATGGGTCCTGACTACATCTCCACCCCTCCTGGCCATCTTGCTGCAGTTACTTCTGCAGTTACTCCTGGCAGTTACTTCTTGATAGCTTTTGTTGTAAAAGGCTTTTTCCCCTAGTCTTCTGGCTTTTCTCATCAACAGTTGCTCTGTAAATAGTTGTAATTTTGGTGTATCTATGAGAAGAGGTAAGCTCTGGGTCTTAACGAACTTAACCATGCCCTTCGACACTCATTCTTGTCAAGTAATGTGAGACCATGGGTGCTAAGGTCAGACTAGCTGGATTCAAGCTCCTGCCTCTTAGTGACTGCTTGACCTTGAGCAATTTACTTAACTCAACTTTCCTCATCTGTAAAATTGGGTTAATAAAAATTCTTATAAGTTTTGAGGATTAAAGACACTATCAGAAAAAGTCCATGGAATATAGTAGCACAAAATTAATATTGCATTATTCTTATTGTTGTTATTTTAAGTATTATTAATCTCTACTTGGTATCCGTAGCATTTCTATCTATGCTTTATTGAAGAAATTACTAAAAGTAAAATAGACAAACATTTGAACTCACATTTCTGGTTCTCAGCTTCTGAATCCTACAGCCTAGAAAACTAATTAGCCTACCTGCCCAGTGATGGTGCCAACAGGATTAAGTGACATAATTTAGGTAAAGTGTCTGGAAGACAGCACTTACTCAATTTTGGTTATCTTCCCAACCCCACCCCCTTTTTCTTTATTGTGGTAAAAAATACATGACATATTATTTACTATCTTAGCAATTTCACATGTACAGTTCAGTAGTATTAAGTGTATCCTCACTGTTTTGAAACAGATTTACAGAACTTTTTCATTTGACATATTTGAAACTCTATACACACTAAATAATTTCTCTTTCTGCCATTCTCTCAACCCCTGGCAACCACCATTAAATTTTCTACTCCAATTTTCTGCTATAGATACCACCACATATTAATAGAATCACACAGTATTTGTCCTTTTATTACTGGCTTATTTCACTTAATACAATGTCCTCAAGGGCTATCCATATTATAGCATGTGATAGGATTCCCTTCCTTTCTAAAGGCTAAATAATATTCCACTGTATGTATATATACCATATTTTGTTTATCCATTCATCCACATTTAGGCTGCTTTTACCTCTTGACTATTGTTGTACTGTTATAAATGTGGGTGTACAGTCCCTTTTATCTCCTGTACTGATCCAAGTAATCAAATTATAGGCATGTAAACTTTGTTTTCATTTTTGTCTTTTCCTAGTTCAGGAAAATTATATTTTAATAACAATAGTTCTACAGGTGTTACCTTTTTCTTAAGTTAATATCTTTTTAAAAAATTATTTATTTTACTTTACAACATTGTATTGGTTTTGCCATACACTGACTTGAATCTGCCATGGGTGTACATGTGTTCCCCATCCTGAACCCCCTCCCACCTCCCTCCCCATTCCATCCCTCTGGGTCATCCCAGTGCACCAGCCCTGAGCACCCTGTATCCTGCATCAAACCTGGACTGGCGATTCATTTCACATGTGATAATTTACATGTTTCAATGCCATTCTCCCGTATCATCCGGCCCTCGCCCTCTCCCACAGAATCCAAAAGACTGTTCAATACATCTGTGTCTCTCTTGCTGTCTCACATACAGGGTTATTGTTACCATCTTTCTAAATTCCATATATATGCATTAGTATATTGTATTGATGTTTTTCTTTCTGGCTTACTTCACTCTGTATAATAGGCTCCAGTTTCATCCACCTCTTTAGAACTGATTCAAATGTATTCTTTTTAATGGCTGAGTAATATTCCATGGTGTATATGTACCACAGCTTCCTTATCCATTCATCTGCTGATGGGCATCTAGGTTGCTTCCATGTCCTGGCTATTATAAACAGTGCTGTGATGAACATTGGGGTGCTCATGTCTCTTTCAGATCTGGTTTTCTCGGTGTGTATGCCCAGGAGTGGGATTGCTGGGTCATATGGCAGTTCTATTTCCAGTTTTTTAAGGAATCTCCACACTGTTTTCCATAGTGGCTGTACTAGTTTGCATTCCCACCAACAGTGTAAGAGGGTTCCCTTTTCTCCACACCCTCTCCAGCATTTATTGCTTGTAGACTTTTGGATAGCAGCCATTCTGACTGGCGTGTAATGGTACCTCATTGTGGTTTTGATTTGCATTTCTCTGATAATGAGTGATGTTGAGCATCTTTTCATGCGTTTGTTAGCCATCTGTATGTCTTCTTTGGAGAAATGTCTGTTTAGTTCTTTGGCCCACTTTTTGATTGGGTCTTTTATTTTTCTGGAATTGAGCTGCAGGAGTTACTTGTATATTTTTGAGATTAATTCTTTGTTTCTTCATTTGCTATTATTTTCTCCCATTCTGAAGTCTGTCTTTTCACCTTGCTTATAGTTTCCTTTGTTGTGCAAAAGCTTTTAACTTTAATTAGGTCCCATTTGTTTATTTTTGCTTTTATTTCCAATATTCTGGGAGGTGGGTCATATAGGATCCTGCTGAGGTTTATGTCGGAGAGTGTTTTGCCTATGTTCTCCTCTAGGAGTTTAATAGTTTCTGGTCTTACATTTAGATCTTTAATCCATTTTGAGTTTATTTTTGTGTATGGTGTTAGAAAGTGTTCTACTTTATTCTTTTACAAGTGGTTGACTGGTTTTCCCAGTACCGCTTGTTAAAGAGATTGTCTTTTCTCTATTGTATATTTTTGCCTCCTTTGTCAAAGATAAGGTGTCTGTTAAGTTAATATCTTAATGTAGACTTCAGAATTAACAAAATCAAAGGTAGAAAAAGAGAAAGAAAAATACTCATTCTGCATTTATCTGTTAACTTGGAGTCATATTTAGCTCTTGCTATGTGCCTGCCTGGAGAAGCCCCTTGTACAGAGGAGCCTGGTGGGCTGCAGTCCATGGGGTTGCAAAGGGTCGGACAGGACTGAGTGACTTAGCACATGTGCTTGTTGTTGAGGAAAGAATATAAACAGACTTTCTGTAAATGAGATATACTCCAGTTTACATTATTACTAAAGATGAATAACTGTCAACAAGCATCCTATCAGAAGTACAGTCCAATTCTGACTTCTTGTTTAGTTATCTGTTTTTACTCCCCCTTAAAACAGTAGCTAGCACAGAGCAGGCAGTTAGCAAATACTCTTAACAAACCTTGAGCGAATGAAGTTTTCATAAGGAAGCGAATCACTTGAACAGGAAACTATTAAATCTCAGGGTGGCAAAGAGAAATGTTTTATATTAGAAAATTAGAAAGGGGAAAGTATTACTTTCTCCAGGAAAAAGAGCAGAGTCCTGGAGGACTAGTTCAGCAGTGCTTCCTCTATCAAAGATGATAAGATAATTTAAAAAAATGTTTCTTGAGTTAAGCACTTTTTCATCAAAGAGCTAAGTGTGTATGAGGGATATTTTTTAATTCATATGACTTATACAGTCAGTACATATTCTAGAAGCTATTATTGTTTAGTTGCTAGATCATATATGACTCTTTGCAACCCTGTGGACTGTATCCTGCCAGCCTCCTCTGTCCATGGGATTTCTCATGCAAGAATACTAGAGTGGATTGCTATTTCCTTCTCTAGGGGCTCTTCCTGAGCCAGGGTTTGAACCCACGTCTCCTGCGTTGGCAGGTGGGTTCTTTAACCACTGAGCCACCAGGGAAGCCATTTTATAAGTCATTCTACCAACCTTCAACCTTTAATACTTAAAAGTACAAGATTCTTTATTTTCTACCACAGCTTCTTGTCTGAAAGACTCCACACCAATAATCAGTTTATCTCCACATTAACGAATACCTCTACCTGATTGAGATCATAGACTAGAAACACAAACTCCTTTAGAAAATTCAATTCTACAGATAGTAGCAGCTAGATCAGTTGAACATTCATTCTGAGGAATATTACCTTACTAATGTACCTTGGGCATGTCAAGGGTAAAAGGTAGAAGAGAACAGCAAAATCAGATTGCAGAAGAGAATCTGTTTCATTGTTTTTCCTGCCCTGCCCGTTCTCTGGTTCTTGAATTCAAGGGTTGGGGCTTTAGAAACTGGGCAGAGGGTGGAGGAAACCTTCTCTGGATATTGATATGAAAATATCATAACTGAATTGTGATTATAGTACATTGCCACAGAGTAAATACAGACACAATCCAGATCTGTTTCTCATCATAGATCTACTCATTGTGTTGAGTAAATAGCTAGACTACCTCTAAAGCCTTTCACTTCACTGTAATGCAAATCTACAATTAAGGAATTTGTCCAAGATGACCATAGCTGGTAAGTGACATCACTCAAGTTCAAGTTCATGTCTCCTGATCCCAAATGCAAGAAGTTTAGATTTAAAATAGGTAGATGGTTGAATGGATGAAAGGATACATACATGCATATACTACTGAGACTTTATTAAAAAAAGGGGAGGCAAATTCCTGATGACAGTTTAGCAAATATACTATCCTACTTTTTAAGAAGTCTGACTCCTCTTCCCCAATTATTTTTCTTTTTAAAAATGAGTGCCAGATTGACTGTCCAGTTGCCAATGTGACAAAATAAACATTCTATGCTCTTTCATTAGCCATCCACAGGCTGCCTGTCCTGTGACTGGACCATCACATACTCTTGCCCTTTTTGTGCCAAGGCCATCAACATGGTATGCAGCAAGGTATCCAGTACCCAGCCTGACAACATCATCTGGTACCTCTGGGGAGGGGAAAAAAAGAAGCCAACCAACCACCAACCCTCTAGAAAAGCATTTGCTAACTGCCCACTAGCAATTGTTGAGTGATAACACATGCAGTTCTCCACATGTTTATGCAGAGTCTCAGATTTATCTGACAGTTTTACACCCTCAGGCATGATACACAGTAATTAAAATTAAAAATGTTTTGACAGCCTAAACAAATGGCTATATAAATTAGAAAGCTGTAAAAAGTCATGGTAGCCAAAAATAAAGACATATAGATAAATCATAAAATTATAAACAAGGAGAATGTTTTAATACAGGCATGTTTATTCCAAGACACTTAAAAATACAGGCTAACTTTTGCCTGAAGGAAGATGGTGGTGAAAAGGAATCATGGAAACTAGCAAAACCATTCTTTCCTGCTTAGCAAATCTTTTTTTCTACCATTCTCTGGTAACTAAAGAAAGGAAGAAATTTGTTGAGGCTTTCCAGCTTCCTCTAAATCTATAATCAGCCATAGAATCTCCATATTTTAAAAGCACCTAAATCAGTTGCCTTGAATCTTTACTATTAACCTTCCCAAATGTGTAAAATGATGTGGGCTATATAAAACCTGGCTTGGTTTCACATTTCTCGAATGCATGGCATAAAACATGTGTTTATGAAATGAGCCAAATATATGATCTGCATGTGAATATAATTCCTTTCAACTAGATGTGCATGAATGTTAAAGTGTCGTCTTTCACTTAAATCTATCAGGTTGATGTCAGAAGAAATCATTGTAACATCTGGCCTCAATATTTTTCCATTTCTCCCAACTAAGCCTGCTCACCACTTCCCTAATACATTTAAGTACTAGACAGTTTCAAAAGAGGGAATAAAAAAATAATTGGAAGTAATCAATGGGATTTTCTGTACCTAGAAAGGCTAGATTGCTGGAAACCAACCATATCATGTGGATAGTCTTTGTGATACATTTTTCAAAGCAATCCTTTATTAGGCAGAGTTCCTGAAGATTTATTGCCACTTCGTTATTACGTCTCATGTATCCATGTATTAGGAAATGAGAACTGAGGCAACACCAAAAGTCTTTGTGGCAGTCATTCAAGACCTTCTCACTTTGTCCTGAACTCATCCTTTCAGTCCTTTGTCCTCTTAGCTCTATTTCTTATTCTTTAACCCACCACTGCCTCTCTTGACTTGCTATTGCTGTTTGGTCTCCCCAATTTAATGCTCTTTACTCACTCCCCAAAAACAAAGGACTTGGTTCAGATCTGCTTTGCTAGATCACCCCACTGAGAATCACCTCAGAGACATACAATCTGATTTCCTTGGTCTAAGCCCCCATTCCACACTGATCCCTGTGTAGTCCTGCCCCATCTTCAGATAGGGCAAAGGGAATTTTACCCTGATTTTGAAAGAAAAACACATGATCTTAAAATAACCATGTTTACAATAATCCATTATTGAGAATTTTTACATTTTAGGGTTTCTCAGATGTTTCTGATAAATGAATTTGGGAATTGTGGCAGTTTGTTTTGTTTTAGCAGCAAAGCTGTTTCATCCAGCGAACTCTTTAAAAATGACAATAATTACAACCAGAGAAAACACCTAATGTGTAAAAAGACAATTCCTGCTAAAACAAAAACAATATAAGATGAATTAAATCATTTGCTCTTAGAGCAAAGCCTGAGCCAAGGGCAGCAGAATTAGGTGCCTTAGGTGAAGTGAAAGTCACTCAGTCGTGTCTGACTCTTTGAGAGTCCATAGACTGTACAGTCCATGGAATTCTCCAGGCCAGAATACTGCAGGGTGTAGCTGTTCCCTTCTCCAAGGGGTATTCCCAAGCCAGGGATAGAACGCACGTCTCCCGCCTTGCAGGCTGATTCTTTACTGTCTGAGCTACCAGGGAAGTCCTTACTAAGTGAATGGAACAGATCAAGTCTAAGGCAATAGTCACAAGGACTGTGTTACACCATCTTTTTGTTTTTAAAGACAGTAACAAACTGAGACATTAAAAAAAAAAAAAAAAACAACTCCCAAATGTAAATGTTGACAATTGAATTTCAAAAACCACTGTCTATCCTTCCTTCACAAAATAAAACCATCTCATTAGGCCAGAAATGACCCCAGCCCTCAGTTCGCAACCTGTAATTTAAGCTTTTGTATTAGTTAGCTATTGCTATGAAACAAATTACCCAGGAATTGAGCAGCTTAAAACAGCAAACATTGATCTCACAGTTTCTAAAAGTCACAAATCCATAGCTGGCTTACTTTGACGGTTCTAGCTCAAGGTCTTTCACAGGTTGCAGTCAAGCTATCGGTTGGAGCTAGTCACCTCAGAGCTCGACTAGGGTTGACCCACTCACTTGACTGCTGGCTGGAGGCCTCCATCATTCTGCATATGGGCCTCTCCATTGGGCCACCTGAGCATCCTCACAGCATGATCACTGATTTCCCCTAGAGAGAGTAAGCTAAGACAAAAAGCAAGATAGAAGCCATAATGCCCTCATGACCTAGTCTCAGGTTATCTGTCAACAACTCTGCCTAATTCTGTTGGTCACACAGACCATCCCTGGTATGATGTGAAATTGGATTTCACAGAGGTGTAGTAGCATGAATTGGGAGTTACTGGGAGCCATATTGCAGATTGACTACTATAAGCTTTAGAAACATCAAAATGGGTCAAATAATGGCTGCTCAAATTTTTATTCAGATTTATACCATAAATCTGGCTCCCTTTTTTCTAGCTCCTTATCTTCATCATTTATTCCTCTTTTCCATCTTCTCTCATCACTAACTTGACTCAGGAAAACCCTGCTTTTCTATTCAATATTCTTTTCAGGCTAAGATTTATCAGCTAGTTCCTGCACTTCTGTTCATCTAGTCTTGATGAAATGAACTTCCTTTGTATTTAACTATTGGCTCCAACTGGCAATTTGTAGTACCATATGCCAGGGGTCTGTGAGGCAGAGAGTAGAAATTAGAATTAGAAGTTTGCAGGTACTGTGCCTCAGACTCCAACACAGTGTTCAGAAAACATTTGCAGAGAATAGAGTGCGTGCCGGAGTCTGTGCTGCTACTGGGGGATTTATAGATAATCCTGATACATCAGAGAAATCATGAATCAGAGGTCTAGGTGGTTAAACAGAGAGTTGGGGAACCAGCCAGGAAGTATAGTAATGGATAGGAAATCATCAAAAGGGTTTTGGAGATGCCTGGCCATCTGTGTACAGAGTGGCAGAGAAACAGGAATGCAAACATTAGAAAGAGTTGAGACATAGCACAATTACTAAAGCATATGTCCCAATTGCTCAACATTTGCCTTATCCAGGAGTTGATGTGAAGACGTAAGAGTCCCTGGATCCAAGTGTGAAGAGGGATAAGATAGCAGTTGTCTGATGGAAAGACCACTGTGGCTAGAGTTGAGTTTAGATGATGATGGACAATTGGCAGTGATTTTGTTTTGGTTCCCTCATCTGTAAAATAGAAATAATAGTAATGTAAAATACTACTCTCTAATATAAAATCAAATAAATGCAAGTATATAAGTGAGCAAATATATAGAGAGAATTATAAAGTGTCCCAGGTTTGTTTTGAAAATTAGTTTAATTCATTTCGTATATGCAAGGCATTTAGAGCAGTCCCTGGTACACAGTAAACACTGTGTAAGTGAGAGTTACTATCATTCACTAATCAGAGCCTCATTTCCCAAATCCAGGGGGAGAATACTTACAAACCATACATAGCTTATTTCAAGTGTCTACTGAAGATAATTGATAAGAAAACAATGTGACAGTGTACTAAGAGGAAAGAAAGATGAAGTCAGGCAGAATACTGGATAATACCAGCAACTAGGAGACAGAATAAGAAAAATGTATACATATTTAATTTTAATTGGGAAAAGAAACCCTCTTAAATGCATTAGACATCTCTTTAGTGTCTTAAAAAGTGTTCTCAATATGGCATATTTTTTTCTTGATTTTACAGATTATCATATTTTTTATACTAGAATATGATATCACAATACCTTTTGGAGTTTTTTATTATATGAAGTGTTGTATCCTGTACTAAATGATTTCAGACTTCTAAATTTTTAATGTTCTTATGTTTGCTATTATGTCAAAGAATCAGTAAAACTATACTGCTAATGGCTTTTACCTGTTAGTGCTATCAGAATCCCAAATTCAGGTAGACTCTCCCTTTTTTCCAATTGGCTGCTTCTCTTCATTCCCCAGTCATCAATGACTGAGATTATTAGGATTATCTGCAAAATATAAGACAGATTCTAAGTACCTGAGAAATCTTCCTATGGATAAAATATCTGGTCTTTATTGCAACTATTTAGATTCGGAATCTTTCTTGCCTCTAGATGACTATAACACTCTCAGGATTTCACACTGAAAGAGAGGCTTACACAAGAGTAGAAATTGTGGTAGGAATTACTGCTGCTGCTGCTGCTGCTAAGTCGCCTCAGTCGTGTCTGACTCTGTGCAACTGCATAGATGGCAGCCCACCAGGCTCCACCGTCCCTGGGATTCTCCAGGCAAGAACACTGGAGTGGGTTGCCATTTCCTTCTCCAATGCATGAAAGTGAAAAGTGAAAGTGAAATCGCTCAGTCGTGTCCAACTCTTCGTGACCCCATGGACTGCAACCTACCAGGCTTCTCTGTCCATGGGATTTTCCAGGCAAGAGTACTGGAGTGGGTTGCCATTGCCTTCTCCAAGAATTACTGGGGGAGTACAAATAAAAAATATTTATTTGGAGGAAGTCTAGACGTGTAAGAATCACAGGGAAGCTGCCAACAGTGATTCCCAATGGCTTGCAACACTGACCTGTAATTCTTATGACTCAGGAAACCTACAGAAGCCAATTCTAGTGATTTTAGCTGTCTACAGCACTTCAAGAGTTATTCTCAGAAGACTCATTGGAATTCAAGAGAAGCCCTACAAATTCTTGATTTCTAGAGAATACCTAGAAGACAAAGGAAGCCACTGCAGATTTTCTCAATTATCTACCTATAGCTGCTGCCAGAGTAATGATTTCTTCTGTCCTATTTTCAAGTCTTCTAAGATACTATCCTAAAACCACACAATGAAAGGGATTCTATAAAATGCAGATCCAGACTTTTTCTCTGAAAATGTAGAAAGAATGAGGTGTAATACCTAGTTGACAATAGAGAGTTTGACACTGTCTACCCCTTTATCAGCTTAGCAGTTATGCACACCTCTCTACCCATATTTGAAATTTCAAATAAAAACATCATGCTTGTGGCTAACATATATTAATATAACTATACCTTTAATAATCAAAGATATACTCACTTTATCCCCCCAAATGGAAAACAGAAATTTTATGTTTATAAATTTTATACTACTTTTGAGTAATTTCATTCTTTTCTCAGTGAGTCCTCTTTTGGTATTCTATAACTTAAAAAGAAGACATTATTAATTAATATATAAAATTATATATAAGAAAGCTAAGAACAAACTATGTATGTCTACTACAGTCTTCATGTCTGAAACTGGTCATGAGACTATGTTGGTTATTTGTTTCTTCCATGGTTTAGTCTGTATTCCCTTTATTTTAGCTAAAATCACAGCTGCTCTGACCCATACCTTCATTTCTAGGGTCTTTATTGGTCTCCCAATATTGCATTGTCATAGTCTCCCAATAACTTTTACTCTATACATGTAAATTCCAAGAGTTTCACAAGAGAATATTCTATTTATAGACATAATCTTTCATGTCTCACCATGTAACATTATGAAACCACTCTCATTTCTCTAGTAAAATTGAGTACCATAATGTGTCTTTGCCTGAAGCATTAGGCATTATGACGTTATAGCTAGCAGCAAAAGAAACTCCAGAGTGCCAGCTAATAGCCTCAACTTCCAGTTAACTACATTCACTACTGTGTTCCCAGTGGAAACACCCCTCTCTTGAGAATTAATATCTTTAAAGACTCCAAAGTCACAAAAGCAAGAAGCAAAAAATTTGGAATAGGCTATTAAGGGATAATAGAGAAAGAAGTCCATTTTACCCCTTCATTCCCCGAATTGTATGTTCTAGCTATAGGAAAAATAGCCCAGAAAATATATGGCACCATATTGTTTTTTTCCCAAATCTATAATTGAGTCTATAACTGGGTCTTGAGTAGGCTGTTCCATTGTTCTATCAGGGAAGTCTCTTTAGGGTTATAAGAGAGATAACATCAATGAATATTGTGGTTGTGCATCTATTCTTTTGTTGTAAAATGAGTTTCTTTGTTAGGAGCAATGTTGAGTATGATGCCTTGATGGTTAAGAAGATACTCAGTGTATCCACAGAAGATATTGTGGGTAGAATCACTGCAGATTACAGGGAGGATGAGCAAATGGAATTGAGTATCAATTCCAGTGAGTAAAAATTTCATACTTCATGATGGAATATCCCAGTGTGATTCAGGTCACTTCAGTTCAGTCGCTCAGTCATGTCAGACTCTTTGAGACCCCATGAATCCGCGGCACACCAGGCCTCCCTGTCCATCACCAACTTCCGGAGTTTACTCAAATTCAGGCCCATCCAGTCGGTGATGCCATCCAGCCATCTCATTCTCTGTCGTCACCTTCTCCTCCTGCTCACAATCCCTCTCAGCATCAGGGTCTTTTCCAATGAGTCAACTCTTCGTATGAGGTGGTGAAAGTATTGGAGTTTCAGCTTTAGCATCAGTCCTTCCAGTGAACACCCAGGACTGATCTCCTTTAGGATGGACTGGTTGGATCTCCTTGCAGTCCAAGGGACTCTCAAGAGTCTTCTCCAACACCACGGTTCAAAAACATCAATTCTTTGGTGCTCAGGTTTCTTCACAGTCCAACCCTCACATCCATACCTGACCACGGGAAAAACCATAGCCTTGACTAGACAGACCTTTGTTGACAAAGTAATGTCTCTGCTTTTTAATATGCTATCTAGGTTGATCATAACTTTCCTTGTAAGGAGTAAGCATCTTTTAATTTCATGGCTGCAATCACCATCTGCAGTGATTTTGGAGCCCCCAAAAATAAAGTCTGACACTGTTTCACCATCTATTTCCCATGAAGTGATGGGACCAATGTGATTACTTGCCACCAAAGGGTTGAACTGTGTTCCCAGGAAATGATGCCATTTTCAGCATTCAATATAGTCTCTATTCTTGGTGTGTTGGGCACTCAACAGTGATTGTTATCTGTGTTGTTAAATCCATATAGACTTTTAACATACCCTTCCTGCAAAGTCTGCTTTGTTCATAAACCCATGACTAGAGAAAGAGGCTGACTGATATCTACCCCACAGATCTTCTTGTCCACTTGATTAGTAAGAAACTCCTCTTCAGGGAAACCTTTGTGTGAAATTCACCTGGATAAAATTATTTTTATACCTAGCACCCATTCTGAGATTGTTGTTGTTGTTATTCAGGCACTCAGGAATGTCCAACTCTTTGTGACCCAATGGACTGCAGCATGCCAGGCTTTCCTGTCCTTCACTATCTCCTGGGGTTTGCCCAAACTTATGTCCATTGAGCCCATGATACCATCCAACTATCTCATCCTCTGTTGCCCTCTTCTCCTGCCTTCAATCTTCCCCAGCATCAGGGTCTTTTCCAATGAGTTTGTTCTTCACATCAGGTGGCCAAAGTATTGGAGCTTCAACATCAGTTGTTCCAATGAATATTCAGGGTTAATTTCCTTTAGGATTGACTGGTTTGATCTCCTTGTTGTCCAACAGACTCTCAAGAGTCTTCTCCAACACCACAATTCATAAGCCTGAATTCTTTGGTGCTCAGCTGCCTTTATGGTCCAGTTCTCACATCCATACAGGACTACTAGAAAACCATCAGTTCAGTTCAGTTGCTCAGCCATGTCAGACTCTTTGTGACCCCATGGACTGGAGCACACCAGGCGTCCCTATCTGTCACCAACTCCCAGAGTTTGCTCAAACTCATGTCCATCAAGTCAGTGATGCCATCCAACCACCTCATCCTCTGTCGTCCCCTTCTCCTGCCTTCAATCTTTCCCAGCATCAGGATCTTTTCCAATGAGTCAGTTCTTCTCATCAGGTGACCAAAGTATTGGAGTTTCAGCTTCAGCATCAGTCCTTCCAATGAATATTCAGGACTGATCTCCTTTAGGATGGACTGGTTGGATCTCCTTGCAGTCCAAGGGACTTTCAAGAGTCTTCTCCAACATCGCAGTTCAAAAGCATCAGTTCTTCGGCACTCAGTTTTCTTTGTGGTCCAACTCTCACATCCATACATGATCACTGGAAAAATCATAGCTTTGACTAGATGGATGTTGGTGATTTTTAATATGCTGTCTAGGTTTGTCATTGCTTTTCTTCCAAGGAGTGTCTTTTACTTCCATAGCTACAGTCACCATCCACAGTGATTTTGGAGCCCAAGAAAACAAAGTCTGTCACTGTGTCCCCTTTTTTCCTATCTATTTGCCATGAAGGGATGGGACCAGATACAATGATCTCTGTTTTTTGAATGTTGAGTTTTAAGCCAACTTTTTCACTCTCCTCTTTCACCTTCGTCAAGTTCTTCTTCACTTTTAGCCCTTAGGAAGGTGTTATCTGCATATCTGAGGTTATTGATATTTCTCCCAGCAATCTTGATTCCACCTTGTGATTCATCCAGTCCAGCATTTCGTATGATGTACTCTGTATATAAGTTAAATAAGCAGGGTTTTATACACACACACAATATATATATATATATATAGTCTTGATACACTCCTTTCCCGATTTGGAACCAGTCTGTTGTCCCATGTCTGGCTCTAACTGTTGCTTCTTGGCCTGCATATAGGTTTCTCAGGAGACAGGTATGGTGATCTGATGTTCCCATCTCTTGAAGAATTTTCCACAGTTTGTTGTGATCCACACAGTCAAAGGCTTTGGCATAGTCAATAAAGCAGAAGTAGATGTTTTCCTGTAATTCCCTTGAGTTTTCTGTGATCCAAAATATATTGACAATTTGATCTCTTGTTCCTTTGCCTTTTCTAAATCCAGCTTGAACATCTGGAAGTTCTCAGTTCATGTACTTTTGAAGCCTAACTTGAAGGATTTTGCACATTGCCTTGTTATCATGTGAAATGAGTACAATTGTGTGGTCATTTAAACATTCTTTGGCATTGCCTTTCTTTGGGATTGGAATGAAAACTGACATTTTCCAGTCCTGTGACCACTGCTGAGTTTTCCAAATTTGCTGTCATATTGAGTGCAGCACTTTCACAGCATCATCTTTTAGGATTTGAAATAGCTCAACTGGAATTCCATCACCTCCACTAGTTTTGTTCATAGTGATGCTTCCTAAGACCCACTTGACTTCACTTTCCAGGATGTCCGGTTTAGGTGAGTGATCACACCATTGTGGTTATTCGGTCATTAAGAGCTTCTTTTTTTTGCAGTTCTGTGTATTCTTGCCACCTCTTCTTAGTATCTTCTGCTTCTATTAGGTCCATACCATTTCTGTTCTTTGTTGTGAAATGTTTCCTTGGTATCTCTAATTTTCTTGATGAGAACTCTAGTCTTTCTCATTCTATTATCTCCCTCTATTTCTTTGATTATTCACTTAAGAAGAGTTTGTTTGTTTGTTTGGTTGGTCTCTCCTTGCTGTTCTTTGGAACTCTGCATTCAAATGGGTATATCTTTCCTTTTCTCCTTTGCCTTTTGCTTCTCCTCTTTTCTTAGCTATTTGGAAGGCCTCCTCAGACAACCATTTTGCCTTGTTGCATTTCCTTTTCTTGGAGATGGTTTTGATTATTGCCTCCTGTACAATATCATGAACCTCCATCCATAGTTCTTTAGGCACTTTGTCTATCAGATCTAATACCTTGAATCTATTTGTCACTTCCACTATATATTCATAAGGGATTTGATTTAGATCATACCTGAATTACCTAATGGTTTTCCCTACTTGAGATAGTTTCAGCCATGGATTTTTTTCCTCTGTCTTCCTTATCAGTCACCCCTCAAATTTACATCCTTTCACCATCTGGCTGAACCATTGACTGTTGCCCACAAACTGATGTAAACCTTACCTCTGCCTATGTATCTTTCCAGGTAAAGGTAACAACTAGATGTGTCACTGAAAATTCTGCTGGGAGTATTCCCTTCCCAAATGTCTTTCAGAATCATTTCAGAGCATCCTTATAAAGCTGCAGCAGTCCAGTTTGGAGCTGTGATAGCATTCCTTTTGGAATTTTTAGGCCTTTACAGTAGTGCTAAGTTCACTCCTTCTTATAATTAGTGGCATGAATTTTCCATGGGTTTGAGGGAGAAGTGCCTTTGTTCAATCGTAGTTACCAAGAGTCAGCTGCACATGAATTTACTCAGTCCTTAAAGACCTACCTGAGTCTAGTCTCATATATCGCCCTTCCAATTGGTGATGAAGTGCTGTCATGCATCACTGAATTTTATATATCTTGATGACACACACAACACCTTATTCATGAGCCATAACTCAAATAGCATGGTCACTTCGTCTTCTGTGGTCAGTTGTTTAGTCTTCAGTATGATCCAATAACAGTCACTATGTTTTCAAGATGAGAATTTTTTTGTTGCAAAACAGGGCATGTCTTTCTATCCAAATTTTAGAGTTATATATACTCTGTCATTCTCTTAGTAGGTTTGCCAGAAGTACCATATCAAAACCATATAAATTACAGATAATTAGGTTACAGTTTTATCTACTGAGTCATATGGTTGAAATGGGAAATCAGCTTGCACTGCTTCCTGGACCTGCTGCAAAATCTCTTCTTACTTTGGGCTCCCATCACAATTGGCACCACTGGTAAACTAGATAAAGACTCAATAAATGGGTACAATAACACATTCCTATGTTGTCTATATAACTTCCAAAATGCAACCATCTTCACCAGACATTGTGACTCTATATTAATAATAGATACAGGATACATCAACTTGTCTTTCTCTTTAAATAGAATGTCTCATTATTTCCTAGATCCCTGAACTGAAAATTGCACTGGGGTAGCAGGCCCCTGAATTTCCTTCAGGCTTATTCTTACCTTCTAACATGCATATATTTCATAAATTCACCTTGAGTACTTTCTACTTCCATGTACACTCAGCATTGTCATCAACAGTGGAGCGTACGATACCCTGTGAGGTAGTGGTGTGATCAAGTTCATTTTAGACAACATGAGTTCTTTTCAAACTCCTGTTGTGCTCCAGATCATCTGGAGATCGTGTTAAAATTTTGATTAAAATCTTGTTAAAATTTTGATTCAGTAGATCTGGAGTGGGACTGCATTCCTAACAATCTTCCAGGTGATAGTAAGGACACTTTGAATAAAAAGAGACTAATTTCAACAAGAGAATCAGAAAGTTCACATGTTGTTGAGTCACTAAGTCATGTCTAGCTCTTTGCAATCCCATGACCTACAGCATACCAGTCTTCACTGTCCTTCACTATCTCCTGAGTTTGCTCAAACTCATGTCCATTGAGTCAGTGATGCCACCCAACCATCTCATCCTCTGTTGTCCACTTCTCCTCTTGCCCTCAATCTTTCCCAGCATCAAGGTCTTTTCCAATGAGTTGGGTCTTTGTGTTAGGTAGTCAAAGTGTCAGAGCTTCAGCACCTAGGATTGCCTGGTTTGATCTCCTTGCTGTCCAAAGGACTCTCAAGAGTCTTCTCCAGCACCACAGTTTGAAAGCATCTATTCTTTGGCCGTCAACCTTCTTTAAGCAAAAAGTCAACATACCCCTGAAGAAAGTCACTGATGGTATAATGCTCTCCTTTCCAAGTGAAAGCAAGCTGTTTTTGGTGATCCTGTTGATTGCAGAAAAAAGATGCCAAGTCAGTATCTATATAGCAGTTTGCAAAGTTTGTGTCGGACATGCCCCGATAAAGAGACCACAATTGGAACAATTAATGTATATGGAATAACCTCTTGATTAAATCTGTGAAAATACACTTTCATCCTCCAAGAGCAGTCTATCTCCTGCACAAGTTCAATTAGGAGATAAAAGAGAATTAATAGAAATCAGCACATTTCATCCTTCAAATCTCTGATGGTGAAACAATTCTCTGCATTTTCCCTAGGAAAGCAGTAATATTTATGATTTACCATCTTGATAGAAAATGTATTCCAGATGGTTTCACTTGGCCCTTTCCACCATAATAGCCCCCATTTCATGGATGGAGTAACTAGAGTATCAGATGTGTGTACTGGGTCAGTTGCCAAGTATATCTGCCCCTTCCTTGCATCTAAAGTGAAAGTGAAGTCGCTCAGTCATGTCCAACTCTTTGTGACCCCATGCACTGTAGCCTACCAGGCTCCTCTGTCCATGGGATTTTCCAGACAAGAATGCTGGAGTGGGTTGCTATTTCCTTCTCCGGGGGATCTTCCCGACCCAGGGTTTGAACCCATGTCTTCCGCATTGCAGGCAGACACTTTACCATCTGAGCCACCAGGGAAGCCCCCTTGCATCTAAAAACTAGAGAAATAACTACAGAGAGGAGCTGTAAACCCATTGGTCTTACTATAAATGGACTTAAGCTTCATTTATCAACTGAACTTCCTAAATCCCTACTCTAAGTGATATATCAGGTCTACAAAGATTAGTGTTTGCATTCATTTTTAAGAGGTGTACTATAACCTCTGAAAAGTCTAGGTAGTTGTTTTCCCAATACACAGTCACTCTGGTAAATAGCCACTTTGAGGAAATGCTGAGAGGAAGAAATGTAGATCATACTTGGGACAGTCTTGCAGGGTCCTTCTTCAAGGAATCTCTGCTTAACCTTCACTCAGAAAACTGAATGTTGTACTGGCTTGGGGATTGAGTGAAGAATTATGCTTTTCTCCCTCTGATGTCTTAAGCCAGATCTCCATGCACTAGAACTCAAGGATGTTTTATTTTTTCCCCTACTTCTATGTATTAAGTGCATCTCATTAAGCCTGTTCACCAGCTTTAGTCACAGGGACATCATAACCACTCCCAAAGATTTCTACCAGCTAAATCAAACCACTCTGAATGGGGTTATAGACCCAACACCTATTCCAACAATAGCATCGATCTTATTATAGGCACTTAAGCCTTGCCACTTAATCATCTCCCATTTCTGGAGACCATCATCCACTAATGAAATTAAGGAACCTTTTTCAGTGGCTGTATCTTTTGCCATCATTCCTGGATTACAGAGAAAAGCCACACAATTTCTTTCAGGGATGCTGGTGCCACCTTTATTTAAGTCATCTCTTGATACCTTAGATAGAAGTGTACCCTCTTAGCCCTCCTAGGAGCCTAGTGGTCTGTATGCAAAAATTGACATGATAAATCAAATTTATCATTCTAACCTTCTTAAGTTTTTGAATTCTTTCCTCTGCATCCTGCCAAGAAAGTTCTAACAATTCAGACATCCCAGAAAGTGTTGAGTCTTGTCTTTCAGATAACCAAGTAAAATTTTAAATACTAGCTTATTGAGATAACACACTGAATGCAAATTCTATGCTAAGTTCACCCATCTTGATAAATTTTGCATTTCTTTCTTCCTTGTCTTAAAATTCATTTCCCTACACGTTCTCCAGGTTCTGCTGATATCATAGGCAAAACCTTTCAATGAAAATGCTCCCTCTTCTAGAGTCAGGCATTGCAACCATCTGAAATCTACAGAGATTTGTCTCAGATTATGTATGTGGAAGCAGAAAAGCTGGTAGAGGTGAGTTTTAAGAACTGATATCCTCTTGCAAGGCAGTTGTTTCAGATGGGGTCCTTCAAAGGGCTTTAGGCAAAGGAAGGCTAGCATTCCTCCTGGGGATCTGTTAATGAGATCAGCAATCACAAAGGCATCCAGGGAAAGAGAAGTCTATTCAGTCAGCATAGATCCTGTGCCCTCAGGCAGACATGCCTTAGTTTTCTACAGAACTGATATTAAAAGTTTATCTGTGCAGTGACTAAAATTTATGAACTTTGAAAAGAGAGTCAAGCATGTAAATGCTACACTTCCATTTAGTACTAGGTGTTGTATCTTTTGCCATTATGCATTTTATTAACATGTTAATTACCTAATAATTGTATAACCTAAAGCAAGGAGAAAACAGTCCTAATTATTTAGATAGATTTATTTGACTCATTGCTTTATTTTGTTCGTAGTTTCCTTCTATTATTTCTGCGATTTGTATTTAAGTGTTTTATATTATACTTTCTGAGAAGTAGCTCTAGGAATTGTATAGAATCTTCTTTCCTACTTCCCTAAGTCAATACCCTGATTCAATGGCCTTCAACTGAAAGCTAGTGAAAAACCTGGTCTCCTAGTAGATTTCTATAGAAGAGCTCAAATTCGATATGCTTTGATGATTAGTGAAGAATGCTCTATTTTATTTTGTACTATTCCAATAATTCATTTTAACTATTATGTTAAGAAATAATAAACCATATAATCATATTTGAATCTATATGAATGCATGTAGCCATACCATGGGCAGAGTTCTCTCTGGAGAGGTACAAAGAATCATCATTTCAACTATCATTTAAATTATTTTAAGATTAACTTCCAAACTGAATAACATTAAAATGCATAATTCTTACCTGCATAATGTTACTGTGGAAATCACAATCTCCATTTAAGAACTGCTTCTATTTAGCAAAGATAAAAAATGTGCCAGTGTTTAATTCTCTAGACAGGCCCCATTGAATGTATATGCATGTGCCAAATAAAGAGGCAGCTTCACCAAAGCCAGTTTTTCAGCTTCTGTAAAGTTTATTATGCGATGCTAATTCTCTTGACATTAATGCATGTTTATTTATAAGCAACGAAAAATGATTGAAAATAAAAAATGTCAAGTAATGAATTATGTGAAATAGACATATTGAAAACGTGAAATGATATAAAACCACATACAAAAAATAATCACAGCTTTTTTTTTCTAAATAGATGCCTGATTGCTTTTACATTCCCCCTGAAGGTTTTCCTTCAGCCTCGAAGGATAAATTACACAAAAGGGACAAGTTTTCATGAATCTGTAGGCTGACATTTTTATAATAAAAAGTGAGAAATGTTTAAATAATACTAAGGGTTGATCAGAGTGACAGAAAACCAGGAGACTAGACAGAAGGTTGGTGTGCCATCCTTAATTTGTGTATGCAGAGATCAGGAAATTTAAAACTAAAAACTACATTTTGCTGATGGAAGTTGCTTGTAAAGAGTAGCCCTTCTGGACAAGGTTAGAATTTCTTAAAATCTTATCTACTGAGTTGATTAATTGACTGCTTGGTATATCAGTAACCCTATGCATATACTTCAACCTGCAAGTTCGAGATTTGGAAAGGGCATTAGCCTGCATGTAGATTTAGCTCCTTATAGACATCAATTTTGTCTTCTTTTAAAAATACTTATCTGTTTGGCTGTGCCTGGTCTTAGATGCGGCACATGAGATCTTTTAGTTGTGGCATGTGAACTCATAGTTATCGACATGTGGGGTCTAGTTCCCTGACAAGGAATCAAACCTGGGCCCCTTGCCTTGGGAGTGTGGAGTCTTAGCCACTGTACAACCAGGGAAGCCCCAACATCCATTATGTGTTAATGGCTAAAGAAATCAATGCCTAAATCATCAAGAGTGTGAAAAAGCCTATGTGATAGTTGAGCAAGTATCTGGAACACAGCTTATAACCATAAGTCCTAGTTATCCAGGAAAGTGCTAGCAGTCATAAAAGACAGGTCACCTCTTTAAATACCTCACCTCCACCTGCTTGTGTCTATATCACCTGCCTCCTATGAGGATGAACCATGTACTTACTTACTGAGACCAGCCCCACCATTGTGCACAGTCCCACCAAATAGACTCTCCAGAACTGCTCCCTCTCACCTGTATCTTTATTTCACCCTCTCTGTGAGATTATTGGCTTGACTATAGAACCTCCAAGAACTGCATCTTTCTGAAATTCTCCCTTGACTCCACATTCCCCTCTAAGCTTCTGCCCGTCTCTCTGCTCCCCTTTATAACAAAACTTTTCAGAGAGTTGCCTCTATTCAATGTCTTGTCTTCTTCATCTCCCATTTTCCCTTGGGCCCCCTCCCATCAAGGCTTGGTCCTCATCACTTTCAGACAGATAACTGTTGTCAAGACAACCCCAGGCCCCTTTGCTGCCAAACCCCGCAGGATGTTCCTGGGTCTCCTGGTACTGCAGCTCCTCAGAACCACACACCTGGCCACGCCCTTCCACACGATGCTCTTTCTGTGGCCGATGGTCATGGCACCTTTCTCTCTGGGTCCTCTCTCGTCTGACAAGCCACGTCTCATGTCCCCGACCTCTAACTTTGGAATACCCTGCAGATTTTGCCTGAAGCTTCTTCTGTATTTAGACTCACTCTTCTGGTGATTTAATTACATTGTCAAGACTGCCAAATACTCCCAGATTAAACACTCTATCCCAGGCCCCTCCTCTGACCCATACACGGGCATATTCTCTGCCTCCTTAACATCTCTGCTTAGATGTCCACTTGTCACCTCAAACTCACCATGTCCAAAGCTGAACTCCTGACTTCTCTACTGAAAGCCTGCTGCTGCCTTCCCCATTTTAGGGAGCTCAACTCTGTCTTTCCAGTATCTTAGACCAAAAGTTTTGGAATCATCCTTGACTTCTTTCTTTCTCTCACACCCTCATCTCCATACCATCAAGTTCTGTCAACTCTACCTTCAAAATATTTCAGGCTCCAGTCACTTCTCACCTGCTCGCCACTGCTGTCCTGGTCCAGGTCTCCATCATCTCCTGGACTTTTGCAGAGGCCTCTTAATGAGTCTCCCTGCTCCCCTGACCCCCCGTTATTTCCTCTCCTTGGTTCTCCACGCAGCAGCCAGTGTGAGCCTTACAAGCAGTTTGTCAGTGAGTCAGGTCATATGGTTCATTTGCATGGGACTCTTCAGCGTCCACTACCTTAGAAGCAGACTTTAAGAGGAGGGTTCTTGATCAAATGTTCTGTCAAAGAAGCGTTGTGAGAAGAGAATGTCAGGGGAGAAGGGAGAGCAAGACATGGAAGTGGAGGAGGAGATCAGAGAGTGTGGATTCAGGCAGTGGCCCACCCTCAGCTGACCTGTCAAGGGAGAGCTCGAGGATACACCTTACCTGAAAGTTGTCTCTACAATGCGGGAAAGCTGGACTTTTGTCCTCCCTGTCACTCGGTCATCTGCTTTAGGCCACTCTTCCTGTGGCTCCTCCAGCAAGTCAAGCTCCTTCCCTGTTCAGTTTCCCTCTGGTCGGATGTTTGTACCCAGGCATCACCACATTCCACCCCCTCATGGCGCACTAGTCTCTGTTCTGATGAATCTTGTCACTGAGGCTTCCCCTGGCCATGTGACTAACAGAACAACTCTGTCCCCCTTTAGCTTATTTTATCTTTTGCTTAGCACTTAGTATCTCTTGATATAAAAATAGACCATGTTGGCCTCCCCAGCTGCAGGCAGGGGCTCTGTTTTATTCACTGTAGAACCTCCGAGCCTAGCACAGTGCCTGGCATAAAGCAAACCCTCAGTGAGTAACAAGTGAGGAATAATGACGACATCACAGAACATTCCTAGGGAAGATTGATCTCTGGGACAACGCGGGCCCTCTCTCTTAGGATAGGAAGACAGATTTAGCGACTCTGCTTATATCAAGTCCTCTACCTAAAATATTGGGAAACAGCTTCTTTACACCTAAGTTATTAAAAAGACACACACAGTGCCTGTACCACTATTGATTTTTAGCTTACACTGCAGGTTGCTGAATTGTTCCCCTTGACCCTTTGCAGTTTGGACAGGAACTTCTTTCACAAACACATGGTTTTTCTGGTGACAAGCGGTCCCGCCACTGTATGAAACCAAGAAAGGACAGTCAGAACTTACATGTACAGAGTGTCCTGGACACCAGGAATGAACTGTTTTGACATCTATCCCACTCTCTTTCTTGAAACCTCCAAGATTCTGAAATCAATTTTTAGGGACTGGGACGCGAAAACAGAATGAGGCTTTTTCTCAGTAAACTAAAGAGTCCCCATGACCACTATCCATGACTCTTCCAGAATCTTTTCATGTAGACATTACCAAATGTTAAAGAAAAGCTAACAAGAGACAGCAGTGTTTTAGTTATCTTCATTTATAGATAAGTAAAAAAATGCAAAGCTTGAGGAATGCTAAAACAAACTGTAACGACACTTTCTTTCTGGATAACCAGCATTAATAACTTCTCTTTGAAAGTCAAAAGGAGGACAGGGGGAGCCCAGGCTACAAAGCAAGGATCACTCGCCCAGAGGGATTCTGAGGGCTCCAGCTGTGAGCTTAGCCGTGCACTCACATCCAAATAGATGTAGGAGGAAGCACATTCACACAGCCTTTGGGGGGATCTTCATCATGCTTTCATATTTTCCTGTTTTAAATATTGAATGAGTATTCCCACATACAGTGTTCCCTGTAAATTGGCTCCTCTCTTCCTAGAAGTATTCAATTCCCTAAAATGGCATGCTTAAATTAAAGAAGAAATGGCATGATGGAGAAAGTTGGGACTGTTGATGGCAATACCAGAGCTAAAGCATGACATTGCCTTTTTTGATATTTGGTTTATAGAACCTAGATACTAGTGTCTCATTAAAAAGGGTGAGATGATGCTGTCTTGTGTGCTCTCTGCATGTGGTGTCCTTCCGGACAGAGGCCTTGGTACCTGTTCAGTCTTGAGTCTGCCCAGGCAGGATGGCTATGGCAAAATGTCTTGGTTAAAATAAACTAGAGGAGGCGTGAAGAAAATTGATCGGTCTTGTGAATAATAAAGGAACAAAGTTCATGTTAGTTTGCTGGGGCTGCCATAATGAAGGGCCACAAATGGCTTAAATCACAGAAATTTGTCGTCTCCTGGTTCTGGAAGCTAGACAGTCAAAACTGAAGTATTAGCAGGGTTGATGGCTCCTGAGGATGTGAGGGAAAATTGTTTCACGCTTCTCTCCTCACTTTTGGTGTTTTGCTGGAATCTTTGACATTCACCAGCTCGTGACAGCTTAACTCCAGTCTTCACATGGCGTTCTCTCTGTGTCTTTGTCCCTGGATCCATATTTCCCCTTTTAATAAGAAATCCATCATATTGATCTATGACCCAACCTCACAACGTCATCATACTTGACCAACTTGGAAATAAGGTCACATTCACAGATGCTGGCCAACTCCCACATGTTCTG
Source organism: Muntiacus reevesi (assembly GCF_963930625.1). Lineage (NCBI taxonomy): Eukaryota > Metazoa > Chordata > Mammalia > Artiodactyla > Cervidae > Muntiacus > Muntiacus reevesi. The sequence goes on along the minus strand of NC_089265.1, from coordinate 40,105,646 downwards.
GAGGGTCCTGATTCAAGCCCCAGCAAAGGAGGGCAGCAGACTCTGTGGGAGAGAGCTGGAATTGAACCTGAGAGATGTACTAATTCTGTTCCCCTCATCCTTAAATCGGAGAAGGCAATGGCACCCCACTCCAGTACTCTTGCCTGGAGAATCCCATGGACGGAGGAGCCTGGTGGGCTGCATTCCATGGGGTCGCTAAGAGTCGGACACAACTGAGGACTTAACTTTCACTTTTCACTTTCATGCATTGGAGAAGGAAATGGCAACCCACTCCAGTGTTCTTGCTGGGAGAATCCCAGGGATGGCAGAGCCTGGTGGGCTGCCGTCTATGGGGTCACTCAGAGTCAGATATGACTGAAGCAACTTAGCAGCATCCTTAAATCTCTTTAGGGCATCCTCATCCATGCATCTATAAGACTATGGGAAGAAGGAGTGGGGCCCACACTCAAAGCAAAGACTCCTTCAAACTACATTCAAGCTCAGGTCCTAACTGGCTTTGGAAGCAATATAAATGACTAAAAAATATCATGTTCTCAATCTCACAGGACATCTAGGAAACAGAAATGGAAGCAGGAAGATACACTGAAAGGAATATAAACAGGGGAATGATGTGGCCTGATTGCTTTCTCTTTAGCTTTTTTTTTTTCTAATTGAAGAATAGTGTAAGCGCAGTGTTACACTAGTTACAAGTGTGCAGTATAGTGACTCATAATTCTTAAAGATTGTACTCCATTGTAATTGGGCTTCCCTTATGGCTCAGTTGGTAAAGAATCCACCTGCAATTCAGGAGATGTGGGTTCAACCCCTGGGTTGGAAAGATACCCTGGGGAAGGAAATGGCAACCCACTGCAGTATTCTTACCTGGGAAATCCCAGGGACAGAGAAGCCTGGCAGGCTAGAGTTCATGGGGTTGGACATGACTTAGTGACTAAGCCACCACCATGACCACTCCATTATAAAGTATTGGCTATATTCCCTGTGTTGTACAATGTATCCTTGTACCTTATTTTATACTTAATAGTTGTACCTCTTAATCCCCTAGCACTCCCCCCGCTTCCCTCTCCCCACCGGTAACTGCTAGTTTGTTCTATCTGTGAGTTTGCTTATTCTTTGTTGTATTTACTAGTTTGTAGTGCTTTTTTGGATTTAACATATAAGTGATATCATAAAGTATTATATCTTTCTCTACAATAGAGGATAGAGAATTAACTGACTTATTTCACTTAGCATAATACCCTCCAAGCCCATCCATGTTGTTGCAAATGGCAGAAGTTCATTTTTTTGAATGACTGGGTAGTCTTCCATTGTATATATGTTAGGTGGATCCATGATAAAGAATCTGCTTACTAGTGCGGGAGACACAGGAGACGTGTGTTCAAGCCCTGGGTTGGGAAGATCCCCTGAAGAAAGAAATGACAACCCACCCCAATATCCTTGCCTGGGAAATCACATGGACAGAAGAGCCTGCTAGGCTATAGTCCACAGGGTTTCAAAGACTCAGACACATCTGAGTAACTATGCACGCGCACGCGTGCACACACACACACACACACACACACACACACCCCACATCTTTTTTATCCACTCATCTAGCTAATGGACACAGGTTGCTTCCATACCTTGGCAGTTATAAATAATACTACTGTGACTATTGGGCTGCATGTATCTTTTTTGAATTCATGTTTTTTTTTTTTGTCAGATATACTCTCAGGAGTAGAATTTAATATATTTTGCTATGGACAGATACCAAAACTTAAATAGGTTAGATTTAAGATTTTTATAATACAAAAGAAGTAACCTACAGAATATCAATATGTAAAAATAATTCGGAATCCTTTGAAAACAGTCTCTAGAAATTCTAATTGGGATTATCTGCCTAAGTGGGGAAACCAAACAAAAACCCATCCCAGTGATTTCCAGGGATACCTTAAATGGACCCAGGATAAGTGAATTTTTAGAATTAAGTCCTTTGAAAAGAGCTTAGGTTTAAAAGTTAAAACAATTTAAATAATTTCTTTTGAAACTAATGATCCAACTCACAAGCCTCTCTTACACCAACAAGAAGTGCGTAAATACCCAGCCGGTGACCCACCCAAGTCTGGCCAGCAAAGGTGTTGTGCAGGCTCCTTGTTTCATACCTGGCCTTTGGAGATAAACAAATCTCAGCCCCTATTCCAGCCTGCACCAGCTCTGAGCCTTGGCCAGGCTGCCTCACGTCTCCAAGCCTCAGTTAGCTCATCTCTAAAACAGACTGGTGGGTGCACAGCTTCCAGCATCCAGGTGAGGATGAAATGAGATGATGACTGTATCACCATAAAGTGCTAGGACCTTGCCCAGTGGATTGTGAGAGCTCAATAAACAGTGAGTATCAGTTTTAAAAAGCCTGAGTGTGGTTCTTCAGTTTCTTCAACTCCAACAGAGAAAAATCGTGTGATGTATTAACTTCTAAATCGGCACATCCTTGAACACTGCCTTTTGTGCCACTAATGAAAGGACATGCCTTTTTCAAATGCCAAAAGTCCCACAAAGGAAATAACTGGAAATTATATACATCTCCTCAGCACCCCTCCCTTCCAAAAGGAGAAGAGCTTTTCATTTATAACCACTGGACATCTTAATCCAAGAAGAATCCTCATCATATTATAGATTGATGTCATGGGAACAAAGCCTATTACGAATCAGTACCACAGTGCATCTTTCCTAGCTGTCCCAAATTTCAAAGGGCTAGATTACCCTGCTGTGTATTTCTTTTTCCAGTTCAAAGCTTACAAGAAGCTCACAAGAGAAACTGGCCCATATAGTTCAACTAACTTTAGTGAGAAACAGCGTGTCCACTGGGTAAATACAAAAATGAGACCCAGACTTCCCAAGGCTCAGGATTTCCATGCTGATTGAACTGTCATAAAATTTAGACCAAAATAAAGAATGTTTTTATGTGTCATTCTTCATAACACCAGTAGGGATGAATATTATCCAAAATTAAAGTGGTATAAGGACAACATTTTTTAAATAAACGGGATGAATTAGACATCAGTATTTTCTGTTATATACATTTAAAGACAGTGTGCTGTCTCATTTTTCTGTCTTACGTCTCTGATTTTTCAGTTTGGTTTCAAATATATAACTGCTTCCTGACTCCTACCAGTTCATTAATTATTAACAGAAGGCTATCAAGAAGTCAAAACTCTGTATTAAGACAGTATAGTTTACATTGGAATGCAAATACATTTCTTCACCTCAAAGAGGGCTTGGTTTATTGTCTCAGAATAAAAAGAATATACTTTTTATTTTTAGTTTTTAAATTTATTTTATTGAAGAATATTGTTTACAATTATTTTTGCTATACAGCAAAGTGATTCAATTATATATATATATATGTATATAATAATCATTTTCATGGTCTTTCCCACTATGGTTTATTGCAGAATATTGAATATAGTCCTCTGAGCTATATAGTAGGACCTTGTTGTTTATCCATTCTATATATAATACTCTGCATCTGCTAATTCCAAATTCCCAATCCCTGCCACATCCCTCCCCCTTAGCAACCGCAAATCTGTTCTCTATGTCTATGAGTCTGTTTCCATTTCATAGGTAAGTTTGTGTCATATTTTAGGTTCCACATATAAGTGATATATGATATTTATCTTTCTCTGACTTACTTCACTTGGTATGATAATCTTTAGGTCCACCCATATTGTTGTAAATAATGTTATTTCATTCTTTTTTATGGCTGAATAGTATTCCACTGTATATGTATATGTGTGTGTACAATGTGTCGGTGGACACCTAGGTTATTTCCATGTTTCCATGTCTTGGCTATTGCAAATGGTGCTGCTGAGAACATAAGGATATCTGTGTCTTTTTGTATTGTACTTTCGTCTCAATATATGCCCAGGAGTAGGACTGCCAAATCACATGGAAGCTCTATTTTGAGCTTTTTGAGGAGCCTCCATACCGCTTTTCATAATGACTGCACCAATCTACAAAGAATATGCTTTTTTGAGGTAGCATTGAGTTGGTTGAATTACTAGAAGGGCTTGGTTTCCAAAAGGCTTACAGAACAGTTTCCTTTGCCTGAACAATTGGTATTAATGTTTTCTGGGCACCTTGGGTAATGCAAAGATATTAAGACACAATGCTTGCTTTAGGAACCCATAAGTTCAGTAGGATGGAGTATTTAGAGACCACAAAGACAACAGGTAGTGTATGGTAAAGATTATACCTGTGCTGTAGTGGCCACTGGGTAGTATCCTGAGCCATGAGGCAAGCTTCAGACTTGAGGGAGTGGAAAGGGTTAAACATTTAGGGTTGAGGAAGAGTGAATGTCCTGAGCCACGCTGTGGATATGGATATGACCTAGATACAGATGGAAGGAGGTGACAGGTAGCCCGCCTTGGAGTGTTTAGCAGACACCATTGATGTTGTGCCTTGTATGCGCTTGACCTTCCTGAGTTCACCCACACTTGTGGGAGACAACTCCTTACACCCCCAGGAAGCCCCCACTTCAGCTTCCTGTTCTCTCTGCTTCTGTGCCTAAGAGGAGGGCTGGCAAGCAGGCAGCAGGTTCAACCTAAAAATGTAAAAGTGTGTATGTGTTGAGGAGGGTGGGGCTTAATGCCCTCAGAGTAAACCTCAGCCCAGGGAAGATGGAGCCCACGAGTAAATGTCCTCTGATGTGGTGGTTCTGAAGTATGTTCCTCTTCGCTTTCCCAGGAGATTTCAGTGGAATTGAGCCCCAGGTGCCCACAAACATAAGCCCATTAGTAACTCATTGTTGACGTTTCTCCCTTCTTTCTTTGTGCTTCATAAACTAGATTCGCCCAAGTCTTTGTCTTAGCATCTGTTTGGGGGGATATTGAGACAGAGTCCGATGGGATGAAGGATGGTGTTCCATGATGTGGTCCCTGCAAAGGACACTAGGAAAGTTTCTGCTGCTTCTCAGTGTCATCAGCACTTCAGCCACAAACCACTGGCTTGCAGTTCCCCAAATGTGCACACTTGCTCACGCCATAGGTCCTTTGCTGGTACTCTGCCCATCAGGAGAAATAGCACCCGTGCCTGTTCACCTCCAGTCGGCCTATGGAAGTTGCTGTTTCTCTCTCCAGATTTAGACCATACATGGACTTTTCTGTGCAAACTCTCCTCTATTCCACTTCGCTAGTCTCTTACAGAGCTGGGCACACCCTTCTCTTCATACCCACAGTCTGTCATAGCATTTAGTACATGATTTGTAGACAGCTGGTCTACCTAACTGTCTGTGACATAACTGAGAACTCCTAAGGGCAGGTTGGGATTTCTTCCATGTTTTCTTTGAATTCTTAGGACCTAACCTATCCAGTACCATACCATGGGTATGGTAAATAAACAAATGCTCAATACATGTTTGTTTTGAAATAATAGTGTCCTAGATGGCACTCAGTGACTCCTGGCTTTTTTATTTCCTAGTGAGAATATCTGCAACTGGATTTTATTTTCAGAGGTCTTTGCCCTTATTCTCAGCCTAAACTTCTCAGGCCTAGGAACAGAATTTGGTTAACCTCCTAAACATGAGAGAAATGTATTAATCTGCTGAGGCCAGACTAATACTTCTACCCCTCACTCCATTCTGGCAGAAATACAGAAAAAGCCTACTTGTGTATCTTCACTCTCACTGTGATAGTAGATCTTTTGGAGAGCTACATTTCCCTTTTAAAACATGTTTTTCCATGATAACCTCTTTCTCAAATTTTCCAGCTGCTTTTGTTCACATTTTAATGCCACTCACTCTTTTCTCATCTCATCAATTTGATTCTTGTAGATTTTTGCTCGTCTTGCCTCTCCCCAGAGTCAGAGCTTTTTTTTCATTCAAGTCCCTGAATTTATTTCCTATTTGGTGCCTAAATAGACTAAAAGCTCCAGCAAAGGTGAGGCCTCAAATGTTAAACTCCAAAATCCATCCACCAGTCTTTGGCTGACTTATATTGGATCCACTCTCCTGTTTTTGCCTGCCTGTCCTGGTATCCCACCTTTGTTTTGGAATCTTTCTTCTGCTTTTGTTCCCCCTTTCCTTTTCTCCCTGCCCTTGTATGTAGGATCCCCAGCGTTACTTTCTCAGTCTCTGCTTCTCACTATTGAACAGCTCCTACTCTTTCAGTACTTTCACTGCCCCTGACCACCAGTCAACTCCCTTTATTGTCTCTAGCTCTAAGCTTTTCAACAAAATTCAAATTCTGCCATCCACCTTGCTCTTTAGTGTCTGCACTCTGTGTTCTGTGAGTGACTCCAACTCATATTAAGAATTAAACCCATCTTTCTTCTTTTCCAGCTTCTACTTTCTTGATCACAAACCATTGTAGTCATTGCTGATTCTTCCCCTCTGTTTCCCCTCAGAGTCAATCACATACAAAGTCATAAAGGACTTACCTTCAAAAGATCTACTACATTCAAAAAACTGCTCTATTCTTCCTACTGCTGCCATCTTTAAAGGCTTTCCTGAACCTTGTTTGGAATGACTGCAATAGCTTTCTGATTCATCTTTCCACTTGAATCTCTCCTTCATCACTCTACTCACTTTTTGCCACTAGGTACATTTGTTAGTGTCATCATTCACAATTACATAGCAGTGAGAACTCTTGGGTGGAAGTCTAGAAACCTCAACACTGAACAACTAATAATCTTTACCCTCCAGAACTTCACTGCACCATCTTTAAAATGTGAAAAATGGGCTAAATGATTTCTACATCTCTGTCTTGCTCTACAGTTTTTTCAATGCATTTATTAGGATATAATTTACATACTTCATAAAGTTTACTGCTTAAAGTATACAATATTTTTGAACATATTCACAAGTTCTATCATCTAATTTTAGAATATCTTTATAAACCTTAAAAGCAAACCATTAACAGTCACTCCTCATTTCCCCAACCCCAGCCTCCAGCATGAGGCAACTGCTAATATATTTTGTCTCTATAGGTTTGCCTGCTGTGGACGTTTTATACAAACATGATCGAACTACATGTAGCCTTTTGTGTCAGGCTCCTTTCACTTAATGTTTGCAAGGTTTATCCCTGCTCTAGCACACATCAGTTCAGTTCAGGCGCTCAGTCGTGTCTGACTCTTTGTGACCCCATGGACTGCAGCACACCAGGCTTCCCTGTCCATCACCAACCCCCAGAGCTTACTCACACTCATGTGCACAGAGTTGGTGATGCCATCCAACCATCTCATCCTCTGCCATCTCCTTCTCCTCCTGCCTTCAATCTCTCCCAGCATCAGGGTCTTTTCAAATGAGTCAGTTCTTCTCATCAAGTGGCCAAGTATTGGAGTTTCAGCTTCAACATCAGTCCTTCCAATGAATATCCAGGACTGATTTCCTTTAGGATGGACTGGTTGGATTGCTTTGCTGTCCAAGGGACTCTCAAGAGTCTTCTTCAACACCACAGTTCAAAAGCATCACTTCTTCAGTGCACAGCTTTCTTTAAGTCCAACTCTCACATCCATACATGACTACTGGAAAAATCACAGCTTTGACTAGATGGACCTTTGTTGGCAAAGTAATGTCTCTGATTTTTAATATGCTGTCTAGGTTAGTCATAACTTTTCTTCCAAAGAACAAGTGTCTTTTTATTTCATGGCTGCAGTCACCATCTGCAGTGATTTTGGACCCCCCTCCCCCAAAATAAAGTCTCTCACTATTTCCATTGTTTCCCCATCTATTTGTCATGAAGTGATGGGACAGGATGCTATGATCTTAATTTTCTGAATGTTGAGCTTTAAGCCAACTTTCTCACTTTCCTCTTTCACTTTCATCAAGAGGCTCTTTAGTTCTTCACTTTCTACCATAAGGGTGGTGTCATCTGCATATCTGAGGTTATTGATATTTCTCCTGGCAATCTTGATGCCAACTTGTGCTTCTTCCAGCCCAGCATTTCTCATGATGTACTCTGCGTATAAGTTAAATAAGCAGGGTGACAATATACAGCCTTGACATACTCCTTTTCCTATTTGGAACCCATCTGTTGTTCCATGTCCAGTTCTAACTGTTGCTTCCTGACCTGCATACAGATTTCTCAGGAGGCAGGTCAGGTGGTCTGGTATTCCCATCTCTTGAAGAATTTTCCAGTTTATTGTGATCCACACAGTCAAATGCTTTGGCATAGTCAAAGCAGAAGTAGATATTTTTCTGGTATTCTCTTGCTTTTTCAATGATCCAGCCGATGTTGGCAATTTGATCTCTGGCTCCTCTGGCTTTTCTAAATCCACCTTGAACATCTGGAAGTTCACGGTTCACATATTATTGAAGCCTGGTTTGGAGAATTTTGAGCATTACTTCTCTAGCCTGTGAGATGAGTGCAATTGTGGGGTAGTTTGAACATTCTTTGGCATTGCCTTTCTGTGGCCACTGCTGAGTTTTCCAAATTTTCTGGCATATTGAGTGTAGCACTTTAACAGCATCATCTTTTAGGATCACATTTTTCTGACTGAATAATATTAAATTTATAGATATACCACATTTTATTTATCCATGAATCTGCTGATGGACATTTTTATTTCTGCTTTTTGGCAATTAGGAATAATACTGCTATGACAGCTGTAAAATTTTAGACATTATTCTTATCATAGCAAGAGAGAAATGGAATAATATTCCATTTTTCATTATTCTTTACAGATAAGTTGTAAAATACTGTTTTTACACTGGGATGGGAATTCACAAAGGACAAATCTACTAACAAAAGTCTGAGAAGGTGTCTCACCCGCCACGCATGAAAAAAAACTTGAAGAAGTTTGTTACTGCTTTCAACTGTGTAGCCATGTCTATTAAAAGCCACTTGTAAATAGCTAACTTCAGCTCTGGCATGCCATAGATTAGCCATATTTGTTTTCCAGGGAAGATTATAAATAGAGGGGGAAGGGGGGAGTGAAACAGAATGTATTTTGCAAATGAGCCCAGATGGAAAACTAACAGATGGCCATGCACTGTATTTTGTGTGTTCAGACCTACATTTAAATTAAAAATTTTCATAATTATGATTAACGTCTGTAGCAACACTAGTTTTCCTGTGGTGGAATCATATATCATGTATTGGAGGTATTGAATAGAACATTTTCATGAAAAGGTTGCAGACTTTATACAAATTTTGGTACTTGCCTGCCCTGCACTTAAGAAGGAAACAAAACAAAACCTCACTCAGCAACGACAGAAAGTGCTGAGAAAACTTCAGTGCAAGTGGACTTTCTATAATAAGCCCGTCTGCCGCCATCTGGCTTTTCCTCCCATGTTAAAACTCAAAGCCAGTCATTCTGTGCAGAGGGGAAAATAATGGGCCCTTATTTGCATGGCTATATTTTTTTTTAGATTCTGATGTGAAGAGTTTTCTTTGGGATCACATGCAGTTTTTTATTTTCATCAACATAAGCATTATTTATTTTCTAATGGTATCTCTCTCATCTTATATGTTACCCAGCTTCATTTTCTTTGCTTCTCTCCTTTTCCCCTTGCCCTTGGTGACTCCGTGTCTTCTTACTTTCCCAGTCTTCTTAGAAGTGGGCAGTGTTGAGGAAGATCTATAAAATTTCAGTCCTCACAGAATCAGGACTCGGGAGTCTGCACAGTAAAGTCTGACTCACTCTTTCTAGAGCTTTTGGTCAGTTGGGTGGACATTGTGCAGACTCGGATTCTAGATGTATAAAATGGGGGACTCTCACTTCTCTACATGACGTGTCTAATCTACTCTCCCTGTTTTTGGTCTGCCATGGTGCTCTGCTCGGGGATATGTCCAGGCTGTATCCCATTTGGGTGGTTCCTTATTCTTGCCTTCTGCTCCTCTGACTTACTCTTCACCTCATGTAGGATTTTTCCCTCCATCACAACGTCACAACTTGGCCCATTTTTGACTTACAACTCTGTCTGAATGTTGGCATTTTGCCTTGAGCCAATTATTCTTCCCCCGGCATAATTTTTGTTTCAATGTATGAGAAATATCACACCCTGTTGTGCTTGCTACTTGACTCCAACACAACACAGTCCTCAAGGTGACTCCTCCTAGGTCCTCTAACTGCCAGGTTCCCCTCTAGTGGAGCTCCAGCTGGACAGACCAATTGATGTATTGCTCTAGGATGCCACTGACAACAGCACGTCTACACACAGGAGGGTATTTTTCTTTACTGATTCCCTACATCTGCTTCATTTTGACCAAAACAACAAATAATATTGACAAATATTCTGAATTCTTGTGGTGGTAAGACCCAAGGTTTACAGTTGGGACACTAGTTAAATGAACTTCCATTGAGTCTGAAAAGTGGAGTTGAAGAAATTTGTTTTAGATAATTTTCAGTTTTTCAAGAAGTCATGTGAAAGGGTTGAGGTAGTGATGGGGAATAAAACCAAGAAGTGGTGGTCCAGCCCTTTGATTTATGCTTTCTGATTTTGCATTAGAAATTTTACTCTCTTAAACACACTAGAGAGAAAAGAATGTAGGTAGAGATGGGAGTGTGGACAGCACGACTGCTTTAGGATATTTAACATGCAATTCGGAAAAAGTTAAGCCAAAGTTTTGAAAACATCATCATCCTCTCCCTTTTCCAGGTTCTCAGGACAAGTCTGAGGACCTGAAAAGGATAAATGAGAGGGCCTCAACAGCAGCTTCCCATTTATAAGTCAAATCAGCACCTTTGTTCTATGAATATTTTAAAATATCATATGTGCCTATACATTGGAGAATGAACATATTATTATGCCAAAAAAAAAAGAAGTCTCAAAAGAGTTGCTGAGCACTTAACAACATCACTAATTACTTGTGTAATGTTTGGCAAACAGTCAAAACCAGAATTTTTTTCTAGTAAACATATTTTTACACATTTGTCCTCCCTACAAAAATAACCAGTTGAGATGCATATATTTTCACTTGCACATGTTTGCATTGCTGAGGCGTAAACCAATCCTCCCTTAAAAGGTTCGTTTCAAAGTTATTAGCTAATTCATAAGCCCAGCAAACCTGGGGGCCTGTGAGCATATGCTTTGCATTGAAACACCAACGTGGTAATCAAACAAGGAGCAATCTAATATGAGCTTTCAAGGCAGGTGAATTTGACTGTAAATCATGGTCCTGCACATAGGTTTGTATTTTCTATTCTTAATTACATCTGTGCAGATCTCCATTTGCTTATGGTTACCTAATATATCGAGTGGGCTATTTGCATTCCCAGAGGCACATTACCATGGTGTGCACTTCTCTGAGAGAAAAAAAAAAATTGACTCAACCATTAACTCAAATATTAAGTACAAAAAAAGATATAGAAGTAAATGCTCTTCAATTCAGCAAATGCTTGTGGAACACCTCTGCACAGTGCTGATAGGAAGGCATAGGAAATCCATTTCACCTAAACTCATTGAAGCTCAATCTCCTCATCTATAAAATGGGGGTAATAGCAGGGAAAAAAAGAAGTATTCACTTAAGTGCTATATAAATATGAGTAAGAGGTAGTAAATTGCAATCCAATACTTTGTGTTTTATCAGCACCACTTAATTGCAGATATTTTTCTGTGAAAGACTTTGTGAATGTGATGGTAACAAACACAGAAGACAGTTGCTTTTACATTCAAATTGCCTATTTTGTTTTACTTTTATCCATCTTATATTATCTGACAAAGAGTTTATGATGACCAGTACCAGTCGGTACTGCATGTGATGTACCAGCAATATGACCTGGGAACATGTCTTCTATTTGGGAGAGGCTATCAGTTTGTGAAAACAGAAGGAAAGCTGACTAGCTCTACATAAGCTTGTTGTTATTTTTGTTTAGTCACTAAGTAATATATGACTCTTTGTGACTCCATGGGCTGTAGCCTACCAGGCTCCTCTGTCCATGGGATTTCCCAGGCAAGAATATTGGAGTGGGTTGCCATTTCCTTCTCCAGGAGATCTTCCCAACCCAGGGATCAAGCTCATGTGTCTTGTTGGCAGGCGGATTCTTTACCACTGAGCCACCTGGGAAGCCCACATAAGTTTAAGGAAAGGTTTTAAAAAAGAAAAGACAGCTCTCATATTGCTTCTAGGTGACTCTGTGGATTTCCTCAGATAAGAAAGCAAAGAACACCAACAGATGACTCCCACGGTATTGAAAATGGCATGTCTAAATGTAGCCTCTCTGGGACTGTATCTGCCTGAAAAATGGAAATCTGCATGTCCTACCTACCACACAACATCCTTGTGAAGATACAAAACCTATACCATTTGTCAAAGCTCTTTATAAATACCAACCAGCCAGATCTTTGTTATCTTCCTGTTAAGCTCAGTTTAGGAGATGAGAAACCAGGTGTCAAGGAGCATCAGTAAATATCCTTCCCCGGAAGAATAGGAATAAGTGAGGTAAGCTGAGAGACATCTTAAGCTCCACCTAACTTTGACATTTCCATCCTAATTATTGTCGATGTTGTCTCCTCGTGGCCATCTGAGTAGTGAGGGTGATGTATAATGGCAAGACTGAAGCCAGATCATGCCTGTTAGAAACAGAACAAGAAAGGAAAGGAAGTCGTCCGGTCAGTTCAGACCTCCAGCGCTTCCCCTGTAACATGAAGCTGAGTGGGATGTTCTCCGAGCACTCTTCTGACTCCAACAGTCCCAAAATCAGAGAATAAGTGAGTGGTGGTTTACGTGTGTGGAGGTGAGTGATGGCATACTGATATCACGGGGACCTTCTCTTCGTTATCATGAGGGGTGAGCATTGGAAGATTCTCTAACACAAGGCAATTGGAAGCTGTGCTCTACGGCCTGAGGGTTGCCTTCTCAGCTGGCCACGGAGGGTCAGAGAGGCTTGTTCTGAAAAGCCAGGTCTTCTGTAGGCCCTGCTCATGGGCTCAGAGCCCGCCGCTCATCAGCCCCTTATCGGTGTCCCTGGTTTCCTTCACGTGCATTGCAGAAGTGTGATTTCCCCAGCTGACCCAGTCACTGCAGTGACAGAATCATATTTGCAGCGGCCTTTCAAGAGTGTTTCAGATTAGAAGTGACCACAGTGTATGGTCTCAGAAGTCACAGGCAGTTGACCTTCTCCATTTAGGAATCTCGCTTGAGGAAAGCCAGTAAATACTTCTATATCCTTTTTCTTTTTCCTCTGTTTCTCTCATCTGTCCATATTCTTTCCTTTATTCACCCACTCACTAACTTATTAAATAATCCCTTTATTAATTTTCTTTCTGAAGAGCCGTTTGCTGTTGAAACCTCGGTCAGGTTAGTAATTGCTGATTGGCTGGAGCCCTGGGCCATTTTTGGAAAATGGCCCCAAAGTGGCTTGTTCTTGCCAGAATATAAAGTCCTAATTAGAAATGTAATTCTGAATTGAGCTGAAGATAAAGATGTGGATGAGAACACTATTCCTTTTAAAAACCAAGAGGTTATTTAACTTGCCCAGAGTCCCTGTACGTGGCTGGGTTGGAATTCAAACCCCAGTCTTCCTGACACAAGATCCCATATTTTTCCAGGAACTCTCACCGTCAACAGGGATGGAAATTGTTCAGAAAAGCAGCCGCTCTCTCAGAGCTTCCCTCCTGCCTGCAGAGTTTCCAAAAGGCTCTGCATCCTTGTGCTTTTTAATCCTGGGGATACTGTTCATGACTGAATCAGTGCAGCAGGAACTGAGTCTTAGGTCCCAACCTGCTGGCCTCAGCATCTATATAAGCCCCCCATTCTGTAGTCATTCCATTACATGGTCAAGATTGAACATTTCTCTACCTTTTACATTCAGGATAAGTTGATTTCCTGGGAAATCATGATAAAGAGGTGTCATCACAATATAATGAGTTTGATGCACTTAGTACTTGGAGGGTTTGTAGGACTGGATATGCATGTCCCCAGAGTTTCCCTCTCTGTTGTCTGAAGGCCTCAGTTCTTGGGTGATCTTGGCAGTGGCAGCAGAAACCTGCACAGCAAAACACAGGAAATCCTTCCATTAATATCAAGTACTAGAACCAAAGGTGCCTGCCAGTAGCCCTGTGTGTAATCAGGGCTGTGGGTTGTGCAGAGAAACTTCTATTTCTTGAGAATTAAATGGCCAGGTATCTAGTTGTAGTCTGACATTCACTAAAATAAGTTCTGTGTGACAGGGCTTTTTAAATGCTCTCGGGTGTTTTTTGGGTTGCCCTTTCCCATTTTATTTTGCCAGAGATTGCTTTATAGAGAGAGTATAAATCTCAGATAACTGACATATGTGTCTGAGAACTCTCTCATCTCTTTCTATTCTAGAAACTAACAGAAAAGTTTCAGCTCTCATATGCTGAGCTTGTGAGAAATAACTTCAGTTAGCATCATATCAGGTTTTGAAAGCTCATGTGTTGCCAGACCTTTGCAGAAAAGAAGTAGGATGGCATTATGTATCATGTTCTTGGTTGGCCCTGGTTATGGTTGAAACATTCAAGCCAGATCCATGTGGCCCATTCAGGATGACAGCTCTCTATAGCTTCCTGTTCATATCTAAGTATCTTGGGTAAATATCTCCTCCACTTCATTCACCTCTGAACTTTGCTTACCAGAGACTTGCTGTCTGCATGCTAGTCCTGCCAGGAAGCAGAACTGTGATGGTTACTTTTATGTGTCAGTTTCACTAGAATAGGGGCTGCCCATACATCTGATCAAACATTTTTCTGGGTATGCAAGTGAGAGTGTTTTTGGATGAGATTAACATTTGAATCAGTAGGCCAAGTAAAGCAGATTCTTCTTCCTCATTTGGATGGGCCTCATCCAGTCAGTTGAAGGCCTGAATAAAACAAAAAGGCTAACCCTCCTGGAAGTAAGGGGAACTCCTCCTGCCTGACCACCTTTCAAGTTAGGACACAGCATTTTATTTTATTTGATTTTGATTTTCTTTTCAAAAAATTGAATTAGAGTTGACTTATAATATTCTGTTAGTTTCAGGTATATGACATGATAATTCAATATTTTTAGTTAACACTGTATACAAAATTATTACAAAAATATTGACGATATTCCCCATGCTGTACATTACATCCTTGTAATGTATTTATTTTAGACTTAAAGTTGTGCCGCTCCCCGACCCATCTCTCCTCTGGTAACCACTACTTTTTCTTCTGTATCTGTGAGTCTCTCTCTCTCCATTTTATTTGTTCATTTGTTTTATTTTTTAAGATTCTGCGTATAAGTGAAAGATTATAGTATTTGTCTTTCTGTCTGGCTTTCCACTAAGTATAATAGCCTCTGGATTCATTCATGTTGTCACAAATGGTAAAAATTTTATCCTTTTTTATGGCTGAATAATATTCCATTGTGTGTATACATCACATCCTCTTTATTCATTTATCTGTTGAGGGACACTTAGGTTGCCTACATATCTTGGCTATTGTAAATAATTCTGCAGTGAACATTGGGGTGCATTCTTTTTCAACTAGTGTTTTTCTCTTCTTCAGATGTATACCCAGGAGCGGGATTGCTGGATCATGTGACAGTTTTATTTTTAATTTTTTGAGGATCCTCCATATTGCTTTCCACAGTGGCTATACCAATTTACATCCCCACTAACAGCACATGAGGATCGCCCCCCATTTTCTCCATAGCCTTGTCATACAACACATGGGGACATAGGTTTTTTTTTGTTGTTGTTGTTTTAATGCTATTAGACTCAAACAGAAACATCAGTTCTTCTGGGTCGTCAGCATACAGATCTTGAGACTTGTAAGCTTCCATAATTGTATAAGCCAAATCCCTTATAATAAATCAATATCTCTCCATTTTTCCTATTGGTTCTCTCTGAAGATCCTATGTCTGAAAGACATAGCTCTTCTCAGCTATTCTCCTCTTAGAGAATAACATTCACAGATCTCCATCCTCATTCTCCTCTTATCTAATGTCCTAGGGCTACTGTAACAAAGTAACAGACTGAGTGTGGTAGAACAACAGAAATTTACTTCCTCACAGTTACAGAAGCTAGGGGTCTGAAATCAGATGTCACCAGGGCCAGGTTCTCCCTGAAGGATCTAAGGAAGGATGCTTTATTGACTCTTGCAGATTCCGATAGATGCTGGCAATGCTTGGTGTTCCTTGGCTTGCAGCTGCTTTAGGAATTTCTGCCTTTGTCTTTGTATAACTGTCTTTCCCCCTCAGTGTGTCTAATTTCTCTTTTTTAAGGATGCCAGTTTTTGGATTAGGGACTTGAATTCAGTATGACCTCATCTTAACTAAATACAACTGCAAAGAATCTTGTCGACTATTTCTATTGCCTATGAGAATTCTCTTATATAAGTACACACAACACACACCCCACCCTTGAAATAATATTCACAGAACCAGCTGTGATACATGCTTGTACATAGAATAGGAAGACTATAAAACAAAGAGAAATGATAGATGATAATTTCTCAAGATATTTTACTGATTCAGTGGTAAGAAGTGTCTACTTTAGAAAGCGTTGTACAGTATAACACTTATTTGGACATGCTCAGAAATGACTGCTGCCACAAAAGAGGCAGGATGCAAAGGAGTCATATGATAACTTCCTTCAATGCTGGAAACACATGTCAAGGTTCCAAGGCAATAAGAGAGTAGCATGCAAAGCCGCCGCATCCGCTGCATGGTCAGCCTTCCTGTCAACCGTATCTGATTGCTTTCAGGGGTCCTGCAGTTGCTTCTTCAGTCTGCTGTGGCCATGGTAGCAGAGATGGTTTTACTAACCAGGAATACTTGTTGAAAAGATCAACATTCCTCAAGAGATGCCACCTACTTGCCAGTTTATGCTTTTGGGAGACTCTGCTCAGACTGTCCAGTTCACTTCTGTTTTCTATTCACCACTCGCGGTTTGTGTTCTCCTGTCAAAACTAAAGTTCAGTATGATTTTTGGAGTTATCTGGATGTTTTACAGGGGTTGAGGGTCATACTCTCAAGATACACTCACCTCTGGGAGTTCCCCAGTGGTCCAGTGGTTAGGACTCGGCACTTTCATTCCTGTGGCCCAGGTTCAGTCCCTGGTTGGGGAACTAAAATCCCATAAGTCACACCACTGGGTCCCACCAAAAAAAATTCATGAACGATACACTCACCTCTCTGGTGCAGGTCCATCACTGAAGATGACTGAGAACTGCTCCTATCTCCAAACTTGCCTTTTCCCAGCATCCTATTGGGGTTGAGCCCTTACAAAAGACAAATATACATGTTAGTCCCAAATTCCTTAGAAATCTCTCCCACTACTGCTATATTTAAAAGATATAACCAAACAGGACCTACTCTATAGTACAGGGAACTCTATAACAAACTAAATGGGAAAAAAGAATTTGAAAAAGAATAGATATGTGAAAAAAAAAGAAAAAGAATAGATATGTGTATATGTGTAACTGAATCACTTTGTTGTATACCTGACACTAACCTAACATTGCTGATCACCTGTACTTCAATATAAAATAAAAAGTTTCAAAACAACAACTATAAGTGTAAACAGAATAAATCAGTCCTCAGCAGCCAGAAAACATAAATAATGTCACACTGACAGTTACACTCCAAGTTCTAGTGTTATTCTTATCCACGTGCTCATATCAGATCACTCTTCAAAGCCACCCTGTCCCTCGAGCATTTCTGGGAATCCACAAGAGAGAGTATCAGACACTGCAGCAAACACTTCTTCTACCCACCTCATATCCTCTGGACATTTTACTCCAGTTGTTAATGTAAGAACCACCTTTACAAGTAAAACCTGAGAGCATGTAGCCTCAGCTACACTAGGAATCTCGTTTTCTGTCAGCAGCTTCTCTACGTATTTCTTTTTTTCTTTTTTAAAATTTATTTAGGGAAACATACTCCCAGGTGTAAAACCTGGGCCAGTGGAGGATAAGAGTCATGCATAAATGCTTCCATCTTCTATGATCCCTCAAATGTATAATTATAAGGAGAATTCTACATGGTGTTTCAGAATTGCAGTAAGATGGAGCTTCAGTTACCCAATTGGTGATCAGCTCAGTAACATATCTTTGCACCAATGTTTCCACCTTCACTATTCAATTTTTCCAGTCCCCAACCCCTGCTCCCTCAGATTGCTATACACAAGCCCTTGACTCAAGCTCTGCTTTCTGGGGCAAACTCACTTAGGCTAAACACATTGCTTCTTTGCTACAAATACAGAGTCACATCTGCCATACTGTTTACCCTTACCTCAACTTCAGCTAGTTAAAATACACATGCTACACAAGAGACTTCCTGAAGGGATCTCATTGTTGCCCCTGCTAATGGTATCCCACATAATGTTAAGGCATCAAGGGTCTGACTCTTTGTGACCACATGGACTGTATCCTGCAAGGCTCCTCTGTCCATGGGATTCTCCAGACGAGGATGCTAGAGTGGGTTGCAGTTTCCTTCTCCAAGGGATCTTGCTCACCTCGAGATCGAGCCCACATCTCTTGCAACTCCTGTGTTGGTAGGTGAATTCTTTATCATTGTGCCACCTGGGAAGCCCATACAGATAAAGGCTACTTGTCAAATGTTCTCACTCATCTCTCTATCATCTTCCCTCATACCACCCACCTCTTACAAAAGTAAAACATACCAAATTCTTCACTTCTCTTTTAGGCAAAGCAAAAATTTGCTTGCTACCAGTACACACAAATAATTATGCTGGACTAGGGGAACAATGTGAGGCAATGGCACCCCACTCCAGTACTCTTGCCTGGAAAATCCCATGGACAAAGAAGCCTGGTAGGCTGAAGTCCATGTGGAAGAGTCCGACACGACTGAGTGACTTCACTTTCACTTTTCACTTTCATGCATTGGAGAAGGAAATGGCAACCCACTCCAGTGTTCTTGCCTGGATAATCTCAGGGACAGGGAGCCTGGTGGGCTGCCATCTATGGGGTCGCACAGAGTCGGACACAAATGAAGCGACTTAGCAGCAGCAGCAACTGGGGAACATTTCATGCAAAGATGGGCTCAATTAAGGACAGAAATGGTATGGACTTAACAGAAGCAGAAGATATTAAGAAGAGGTGGCAAGAATACACAGAAGAACTGTACAAAAAAATCTTCATGACCCAGATAATCATGATGGTGTGCTCACTCACCTAGAGCCAGACATCCTGGAATGTGAAAGTGGGCCTTAGGAAGCATCACTATGAACAAAGCTAGTGGAGGTGATGGAATTCCAGTTGAGCTATTTCAAATCCTAAAAGATGATGCTGTGAAAGTGCTACACTCAATATGCCAGCAAATTTGGAAAACTCAGCAGTGGCCACAGGACTGGGAAATGTCAGTTTTCATTCCAGTCCCTGAGAAAGGCAATGCCAAAAAATGCTCAAACTAGCACACAATTGCACTCATCTCACACGCTAGTAAAGTAATGCTCAAAATTCTCCAAGCCAGGCTTCATCAATATGTGAACCGTGAACTTCCAGATATTCAAGCTGGTTTTAGGAAAGGCAAAAAAAAACAGAGATCAAATTGCCAGCATCAGCTGGATCATCAAAAAAGCAAGAGAGTTCCAGAAAAACATCTATTTCTGCTTTATTGACTATGCCAAAGCCTTTGACTGTGTGGATCACAACAAACTGTGGAAAATTCTTCAAGAGATGGGAATACCAGACCAGCTGACCTGCCTCCTGAGAACTCTGTATGCAAATCAGGAAGCAACAGTTAGAATGGGACATGGAACAACAGACTGGTTCCAAATAGGAAAAGGAGTACGTCAAGGTTGTATACTGTCACCCTGCTTATTTAATTTATATGCAGAGTACATCATGAGAAATGCTGGACTGGATGAAGCACAAGCTGGAATCAAGATTGCCAGGAAAAATATCAATAACCTCAGATATGCAGATGATACCACCCTTATGGCAGAAAGTGAAGAAATCAAGAAGCCTCTTGATGAAAGTGAAAGAGGAGAGTGAGAAAGTTGGCTTAAAGCTCAACATTCAGAAAACTAAGGTCATGGCATCCGATCCAATCACTTCATGGCCAATAGATGGAGAAACAGTGGAAACAGTGTCAGACTTTCTTTTGGGGGGGCTCCAAAATCACTGCAGAGGGTTACTGCAGCCATGAAATAATAAGGCACTTACTCCTTGGAAGAAAAGTTATGACCAACCTAGACAGCATATTAAAAATCAGAGACATTACTTTGCCCACAGAGGTCTGTCTAGTCAAGGCTATGGTCTTTCCAGTAGTGATGTGAGACTTAGATTATAAAGAAAGCTGAGCCCTGAAGAGTTGATGCTTTTGAACTGTGGTGTTGAAGAAGACTCTTGAGAGTGCCTTAGACTGCAAGGTGATCCAACCAA
Organism: Muntiacus reevesi; assembly: GCF_963930625.1. Taxonomy (NCBI): domain Eukaryota; kingdom Metazoa; phylum Chordata; class Mammalia; order Artiodactyla; family Cervidae; genus Muntiacus; species Muntiacus reevesi. The sequence continues at coordinate 40,085,407 of NC_089265.1, read as the reverse complement.
TCCATCCTAAAGGAAATCAGTCCTGAATATTCATTGGAAGGACTGATGTTGAAGCTGAAACTCCAATACTTTGGCCACCTGATTCGAAGAACTGACTCATTTGAAAAGACCCTGATGCTGGGAAAGATTGAAGGTGAGAGGAGAAGGGGACGACAGAGGATGAGATGGCTGGATGGCATCACCGACTCAATGGACATGAGTTTGGGTAAACTCCAGGAGTTGGAGATGGGCAAGGGGGCCTGGCGTGCTGCAGTCCATGGGGTCACAAAGAGTCAGACACGACTGAATGACTGAACTGAACTGAACTGAAGGGTGGTGGCAAAGAGGGTCATTTGTGATTCCATCCTGAGTCAGCCAAATTCTGACTTCAGTGTGTTACATTAATGAACTTTCAACTTCTATTAATTTTAATTTTTATGAAATTTTGAAAGATCTCTTTCCATTTACATTTATTACAAAATATTGCTATATTCACCATACTGTACAATACATCCTTGAGTCTGTCTTACATGCAATGCTTTGGGTCTTCTACCAACCCCCACCCCTCCCCACTGGAAAGCACTAGCTTGTTCTCTACATCTCTGAGTCTGCTTCCTTTTGTTATATTCATTAGTTTGTTGTATTTTTCAGATTACATAGAGAAGTGATGGAGCTTCCCAGGTGATGCTAGTGGTAAAAAACCTGCCTGCCAATGGAAAATATGTAGGGATGCAAGTTTAATCCCTGGATCAGGAAGATCCCTTGGAGAAGGGCATGGCAACTCACTCCAATGAGTTGCCTGGAGAATCCCACTGGACAGAGGAGCCTGCTGGGCTATAGTCCATGGGGTCACAAAGGGTCAGACAACTGATGTGACTTAGCATGCATGCACACACACACACACACACACACACACACACACACACACACACATATATGAGATATCATACATTGCTTGTCTCCCTCTGTCTGACTGATACCATCCAAGTTCATGTTGCTGTAAATGGCAAAATTTTCATTCTTTTTGATAAGAGTAGTATTCCATTGTGTGTGTGTTTGTGTATCATATCTTCTTTATTCCTTAATTTATTGATGAACACTGATTGTTTCTGTATCTTGGCAATTATAAATAATGCTATTTTAAAGATTGGGGTGCATGAATCTTTTTGAATTAGTATTTCTGGTGTTTTGGTTTTCTTCAGATATATACCTAGGAATGGAATTGCTGGACCCCATGGTAGTTCTCTTTTTAAATTTGAGCAGCTTCCATGCTGTTTTCTATAGTGGCTTCACCAATTCACCTCCTACCAACAGTGTACAAGAGTTCCTTTCTCTCTTGTTGTTGGGTTAAGCCATTCAGTCATGTCTGACTATTTGCAACCATGTGGACTGCAGCACGCCAGGCCTCCCTGTCCATCACCAATTCCCGGAGTCGGCTCTTGGCATCAGGTGGCCAAAGTATTAGAGCTTTAGCATCAGTCCTTCCAATGAATATTCAGGGTTGATTTTCTTTAGCATTGACTGATTTGATCTCCTTGCTGTTCAAGGGACTCTCAAGAGACCTCTCCAGCACCAGAGTTTGAAAGCATCAGTTCTTCCGTGCTCAGCCTTCTTTATGGTCTGACTCATATTTGTACATGACTACTGGAAAAACCACAGCTTTGACTCTTTGGACCTTTGTTGCAAAGTAATGTCTCTGCTTTTTAATATACTGTCTAGGTTTGTCATAGCTTTTCTTCCAAGGAGCAAGCATCTTTTAGTTTCATGGCTGCAGTTACCGTCCACAGTGATTTTGGAGCACAAGAAAATAAAGTCTGTCCCTGTTTCCATTTTTTCCTCATCTGTTTACCATGAAGTGATGGGACCAGATGCCATGATCTTAGTTTTCTGAATGTTAACTTTTAAGCCAGCTTTTCACTCTCCTCTTTCACTTTCATCACGAGGCTCTTTAGTTCCTCTTCACTTTCTGTCGTGAGAGTAGTGTCATCTGCCTATCAGAGGTTATTGATATTTCTCCAGCAATCTTCATTCTCGTTTGTGCTTCATACAGTCTTGCATTTCTCATGATGTACTCTGCATTTTGGGCTCCAAAATCACTGCAGATGGTGACTACAACCATGAAATTAAAAGATGCTTGCTCCCTGGAAGAAAAGTATGACCAACCTAGAGAGCATATTAAAAAGCAGAGACATTATTTTGCCAACAAAAGTCCATCTAGTCGAAGCTTTGGTTTTTCTAATAGTCATGTATGGATGTGAGACTTGGGCTATAAAGAAAACTGAGCACCGAAGAGTTGATGCTTTAGAACTGTGGTGTTGAAGAAGACTCTTGAGAGTCCTTTGGACTGCAAGGAGATCCAATCAGTCCATCCTAAAGGTAATCAGTCCTGAATATTCATTGGAAGGACTGACGCTGAAGCTGAAACTCCAATACATTGGCCACCTGATGTGAAGAACTGACTCTTTTGAAAAGACTCTGATGCTGGGAAAGATTGAAGGCAGGCAAAGAAGGGGACAACAGAGGATGGGATGGTTGGATGGCATCACTAACTCAGTAGACATGAGTTTGAGTAAGCTTCGAGAGTTGGTGATGGACAGGGAAACCTGGCATGGTGCAGTCCATGGGGTTGCAGAGAGTTGGTCCCAACTGAGCGATTGAACTGACCTATGCATATAGGGCTTCCCAGAGGTGCTAGTGGTAAAGAATCCGCCTGCCAATGCAGGGGACATAAGAGATTCCGGTTCAGTCCCTGGGTTGGGAAGATCCTCTGGAGGAAAGCCTGGTAACCCACTCCAGTATTCTTTTTTTTTTTTTTTTTCTTTTTTCATTTATTTTTATTAGTTGGAGGCTAATTACAGTATTGTAGTGGTTTTTGCTATACACTGACATGAATCAGCCATGGATTTACATGTATTCCCCATCCCGATCCCTCCTCCCACCTTCCCCCCCCCCCCCCACCCCATCCCTTTGGGTTTTGCCAGTGCACCAGCCCCGAGCACTTGTCTCATGCATCCAACCTGGGCTGGTGATCTGTTTCACCCTTGATAATATACATGTTTCGATGCTATTCTCTCAAAACATCCCACCCTCGCCTTCTCCCACAGAGTTCAAAAGTCTGTTCTGTACATCTGTGTCTGTTTTTCTGTTTTGGATATAGGGTTATCGTTACCATCTTTCTAAATTCCATATACATGTGTTAGTATACTGTATTGGTCTTTATCTTTCTGGCTTACTTCACTCTGTATAATGGGCTCCAGTTTCATCCATCTCATTAGAACTGATTCACATGAATTTTTTTAATGGCTGAGTAATATTCCATGGTGTATATGTACCACAGCTTCCTTATCCATTCATCTGCTGATGGTCATCTATGTTGCTTCCATGTCCTGGCTATTATAAACAGTGCTGTGATGAACACTGGGGTGCATGTGTCTCTTTCAGATCTGGTTTCCTCAGTGTGTATGCCCAGAAATGGGATTACTGGGTCATATGGCATTTCTATTTCCAGTTTTTTAAGAAATCTCCACACTGTTCTCCATAGCGGCTGTACTAGTTTGCATTCCCACCAACAAAAAAACCTCGAATAGCCAAAGCAATCTTGAGAAAGAAGAATGGAACTGGAGGAATCAACCTGCCTGACTTCAGGCTCTACTACAAAGCCACAGTCATCAAGACAGTATGGTACTGGCACAGAGACAGAAATATAGATCAGTGGAACAAAATAGAAAGTCCAGAGTTAAATCCACTCCAGTATTCTTACCTGGAGAATTCCATGGACAGAGAAACTTGGTGGGCCACAGTCTATAGGGTCACAGAGTTGGACACACACGCACATACTCTGCATAAAAATTAAATAAGCAGGGTGACAATATACAGGCTTGCTGTTCTGCTTTCTCAATTTTGAACCAGTCTGTTGTTCCACATCCAGTTCTATCTGTTGTTTCTTGACCTGCATACAGGTTTTTCAGGAGGCGGATAAGGTGGTCTGGTATTCTCATCTCTCTGCATCCTCACCAACATTTGTTATTTCTGTTTTTTTTTTTTTTGATGATAGTTATTCTGAGGTGAGTGAGGAGATACCTCTCTGTGATTTTGATTTGCATTTATCTGATAATTAGCAATGCTGAGCATCTTTTCATGTGCCTGATGGCCATCTACATTTTTTCTTTGGAAAAACATCTATCTATTCAATTTCTCTACCCATTTTTTTTCCTTTTAAATTTTTATTTTTTTTAATTTTTCACCAGAAACATTTTGTACTGGGGTATAGCTGATTAACAATGTTGTGGTAATTTCAGGTGAATAGCAGAGGGACTGTATCCATTTTTTAGTTGAGTTGTTTGTTTTTCTGATGTTGAGTTGTATGAGCTATTTATAGATGATGAGTTTTAATCCTTTATTAATCATGACATTTGCATATATTTTCTATTATTCACTAAGTTGTCTTTTTGTTTTATCAGTGGTTTCCTTTGCTGTGAAAGTGCTTTTGACTAGGTCCTTTTTGTTTATTTTTTATTTTTTCCCTTTATTTTAAGAGGTGGGCCCAAAATTAGTGCTGCAATTTATGTCCAGGAGTGTTCTGCCTGTTTTCCTCAAGGAGGCTTATCATGTCTGGCCTTGCATTTAGGTCATTAATCCATTTTAAGTTTGTTTTTTTTTTCTATTTTTGCTTTGCAAGTAAATTTATCTGCATCATTTTTCTAGATTCCCATGTAAGCGATATTACATGAAATTTGTTTTTTTCTTTCTGACTTCCCTGTGTCTGACAGTCTCTAGGTCCATCCTTGTATGAAGATGCCACAATTTCATATATGGTGTTACAGAATATTCCAGTTTCATTCTTTTACATGTAGCTGTCCAGTTTTTCCAGGGCCATTTATTGAAGAGACTTTTTTCCCCCCATCATATATCATATATTCTTATCTCCTTTGTCCAGGGGATTGCAAAGAGTTGGACGTGACTCAGTAGGCATGCATGCATGCATGAGTTAATTTCTGGGCTTTCTATTTTGTTCCAGTGATTTATGTGTCTGTTTTGTGTAAGAATTTTTCCTTTCCATGTTTATCAAAGTTTTACTTGTATATATCTAAAAATCTAGTTCTTCAGGTTGGTTACCAAAAGTAGCAGTTTCTTCTTTCCCCTACAGTTTGCCTTTTTTAAAGGTAATCTTTAAAATTTCTCCTCATTTAACCCTTTCACCGCTTACCTCCATATGTCTTAAAAACATAACCAATGGTTGCCAATTTTTAAAAGATATTATTATTTCTCTCTTTGTGAAATAGCATGAAGAGTTCGTTTTCACTTTAGCTCTAAAGCTATCACACACATTTTTTCTTCCCCTGTCTTCTCAATAAAATTATGTCACAATTTATTTGCATCAATACTCTGTGTTTACTATGTGCAAATTTTATTCACAGCTAAGAAACTATGAGAGGAATTTTTTTTCTCTGCGCTACTTTTTCCTTTGCCTGGAATTAATTTTTTTTTTTTTTTGACTCTTTATCACTATTTCAATCTCAAACTTTCTGTCACTATTTAAGCGTACTATCAATCAATATGCACATAAGGCTTTCCGTAAGTTTTGTCATCTTGGAGAATTCTCTCCTGGAGCCTAGTTGCCAGCCAACTATTTGATAGCCATTCTATTTGAAATCTCCTTTCACCATCATCAGACTACTTTACCTTTCTCTTGTGTCCCCTCTCCTGTTTCCTGTACTCCATGCTTTTCACTACTTTATTTACTCTCCTATTGCTGGAGGTCACTTCTAAGAGCTTCTTGAAAAGTCATTCAGGGGAGATAAATTATTTAAAACTGTGCACGTCTGAAAATAGTTTTCTTCTCTCCCAATACCTGAGTGATATTTAGCTGGGTATAGAAATCTAGGATGGACGTCATTTTCCTTTAGAATTTTGAAGGAATTTCTCATTTTCTTCTATTTTGCTGTACTTTTCTTAAGAAACGTAAAGCCATATTGATTGCTCATCTTTTATATGAGCCCTAATTTGTTTTATTGCCTAGAAGATTTTAGTACATGTTCTTTGTCTCCAGTGTTTTTAAGTTTCACTATTACCTTGCTGTGCGTCTGTTCACTATTATAGATTGTCAGTGCACCCCTTTAACCTGGAAGTCATGTTCTAATTCTGAACATTTTGCTCAAATAGTATCACTGGTGATCCTCTTTCTTCTGTATTTTTTGTTCTCTCTTTTGGAGCTGTAACTTACTAAACCTCCTGTTCTGTCACCTATTTATTTTTTCTTTATCTACTAAGTTTTTTTTTCCTATCTTATTATCTTTTCAGGCTTTCAATTGAGTTTTTCATTTCTGCTATAATTTTTTATTGCTTGCCAAAAACCAGTGGTGTTCTCTGAATATTTCTTTTTTTTTTTTTTAATAAAGCATTCTGTTCTCTCTTTGTGGTTACCTTATTTTCTATCTCTGAGGTTACTAAGGAAAATAATATTTAAACTTCTTTCTCATTTCAGTATTTGTTTATTCCAAGTTGTCTTTTTATGTTTGTTTAGTTGGTGTTGCCCTTTCTTGTTAGAAGCTTTTCTCCAAATTTTTAAAATTCTTTAATTATCTACTTACATGAGAATGAGAGCCTGTAAACTCAGTAGTTTTAGAGAAACTCAGGTCGGGTCTGTGACCTGTGACCTGCTTGAGTCACAGTTGAGACTGTTGAGAGTAAACACTTTGCATATCCTGCCTTAGGGATAAAAAGCCTCGTGCAAGAATTCTGGAACCCTGGTAGAGAAGATAGCTGGGAATCTCAGCATTTTCTAAGTATTTGTTCACTTAATTTCCTATTTTTATCATGAAACAATGGTTGATACTGTGGAGAAGGAAGACTTCATACATTTTTATGGGGTGGAATTGCCAAAACTTGTAATCACCTAAGATATCCTTCAGTAGGTAAATTGATAAACAAATTGTGGTACATCTATTCAATGGAATATTACTTAGCAATAAAAGCAAATGAGCTATCAAACCATGAAGAAAAAAATAATGAACCTAAAATACAGACTACTAATTGGAAGGAGCTAGTCTGAGACCTCTATATTATATTTTATAATTCCAATCATATGGAATTATGGAAATGGATAGCAAAAAGATCAGTGGTTGTCAGGGGTTTGGGGAAAAAAAAGGAAGGGCTGTGTGAGTGAAGCACAGGGGTGCTTCATTTTTAGGTGGTGAACCTATTCTGTATGCTACTGCAATGCCAGGTACCTGCCATTATACATTTGTTAAAACCTATGGAACTTTGCGGCAAAAGTAAGCTTTAATCTGTGTACCTTAAAAAAATCATTTAAAAGGGCAGAGATCTCATGACGGAAAGCAGACTGTGACAAGGAAATCTAACTGTATTACAGCGACAGGAAACAGCCTCACTGAAGGGAATGGGGGGATGTTGGTGGCCTAAGTTGGGAATGAATAGAGTTTGTAGGACTAAAGACAAAAAGGAAGTACAGTCTAGTTAATAAAGTTGGTTTCCATGAGGATAGGACTTAACAAATATGATATATAGGTATATATGCTATATGTGTCTACTGGAATTGAAAAATTAAGAATTGTATGGCAGACAGTGTGAGCCAGGTTTCTTTCTATTAGAATAGGAATCTACAGTTATGCAAGGAAAGGAGGCTAGAATTATCCATGTGGAAATGAATTAGAATTTGAGACATTAGTATGTATATGGGTCCAGATTACATATGAAAATATTTATAGATAGAAGTTAGTTATATTAGTTAGCATACATACATATAGTCCTTGCTCTGTCAGTTGCAGAGGACCTATAAGCAACAGTGCCCAGTAGCAACAAATAACAGTTGCGACACCTGTATCTTGGTTTCTAATATCATTGTTCAACAAATTGGATAAGGATATCTTGGAGGATATTTCTCCAAATCCTTGGAGAAAAGGATTTCTTGGAGAAATATCCAAGATATCCAAGAAAAGGATATCTTGGATCTAGGAAAATACACATGATAAGACTGGAACATATTATGGTAACAGATAGTAAGGAATTGCTAACAAAACAAAACAAAAAACCTGCATTGATGGGATTTTGCCGAACAGACACAAGACAACAGTACAACTTAAAGAGCTCTGAGTGGCCAAAGCTGGAACAATTTGAGCCACAAAATAAATAAACTAGCATTGTACCATATCCCAAAGTATAAAATAAATATCTCTTAGTTCATACCAGGTGTAAATAATTGACAAAATAAATGAGGATGAAGAGACAAATATCCCATGCAGAAGAATTTCAAAATAATTTATGTAGGTATTCCATCCTCAAAAAGGAAGACTATATCACTACACTCCTTAAGTGTGGCCTACACATGGTGATTTTCTTCCGTGGAGCAGAGTATAGCAAGGAGGAAAAGAGTACTTTACAGAAGAGAAATTTGTTGTACCGTCACCCTCAACCAGGTGATCAGGGTCAATATCTAGAGTGATAAATCACATTGAAAGCACATATCTCTGTTATGATGTGATGACATGTCACTATACCTCTGTTATCATCTTCCTCTAAACCTGTTATTCCAGTCTAGTCATGAGACAAACATTAAGAAAATTCCATTCAAGCGACATCCTACAAAACACTTGACCAGTACAACTCAAAACTGTCAAGTTCATAAAAAATAAAGGAAATCTGAGAAACTGTCTCAGCCTAAAGGAGCCTAAGGAAACCTGACAAGTAAATGTGATGTGGTCATCGGGAAGAAATCCTGGAATAGAAAAAGACATTATTAGGTGGAAAGTAAGGATGTCTGATTAAACTGTAGACTTTCATTAACAGTAATGTTTCAGTTTTGGTTCAATGACTGTAGCATATATACTACACTAAGATGGTAATAACACAGGAAACTATGTGAAGAAGTATTAATATATAGGGATTCTCTGTCTTCAAATATTATGCAAATCTATAGCAATTCTTAAAAATAGTGTATATTAATAAAATTTAAACATGGAAAAAACTACCTACTCTCAATCATTCTCCCTCAGATATTTCATATACTAGTTTGTTTTTTATGTCTATAGACTAATTTGTTCATGTGCCTTAATTTTCAAATACTTGACATTACAGTCATTTGCTTCCTTATTTATTTAACCCTTTATAATGGCAGATTATATTGCAATTATTTTACTTTATACACTCTCAAAGTCAACTGCAAAAATCTTTAAAAAGTTATGTCAGTACCAACCCTAAGCTATCCATGCTTCTTCCTATTAAAAATGGAATACTATATATACTATATATAATAGTGAAGGGAGAAGCTAAATATTTGATGTAAATATCAGCTCCACATTATAGCGTTATAAGTCCCTATGTTTTTTAATTTCTTAAGAATTATACAAAAATAATTTAAAAGTTATTAGAATCTTAAGATTCATTGCTTTTTTAAGGGATCTTTTCCAAATGAGAAGATGAAATAGAAAAACAAGATCAGGTTGTATCTTGCTGGGAGCAAATAATCATAAGTAATGCTCTCCCAATTAAAATTATATCAATAATAGTTTTATTAACTTCAAAAATATTTACTGAGAACAAATTATGTATAAAATTGTGTAAATATCTGCAAGGCAACTAATGAGGTGTTTCACTTTTTTCCTTCCTTCATGTGTCAAGTGGGTACTTATTGTTAAACTGTCATGTCAGAGCCTGAAGCTCATAAGAAAGACCAGGCTAGAGGGGGATTTAATGGTTTTCTCCCTATTAGTAATGATTACAGTAGTGGAAGTAGATAATCTCTTCCACTAAATGCCCCTAGAAAAGAGAAGGGAAGGAATGATAAAGAACAGGAAGGTGCCAGCAGTAATGTTTCATAACAAATCATCTCCAAGCTCAATGGCATAGAGTCTGTCTTCTCATGCTTATGAGGCTCCAGTCTTGACTGAAGGTTGACACATGGAAGTTTTGTTCTGACTCAGGCTGAAGGGACAGAAGCCACCCAGAAGGACATCTTTTCAAGGTGATTACAGACGTACAGGCATTTGTTGTTTAGCTGCTCAGTCATGTCTGACTCTTTGCAACACCATGGATGCAGCACACCAAGCTTCCCTGACCTTCAGTGTCTCCTGGAGTTTGCTTAGACTCATGTCCATTGAGTCAGTGATGCCCCCTTCTCCTCTTGCCCTCAATCTTTGCCAGCATCAGAGTCTTTTTCAGTGAGTCAGCTCTTCACATAAGGTGGGCAAAGTATTGGAGATTTCAGCTTCAGCCTTTTGCAAATGCTTCATTTTTTATGAATTGAAATTTTGTGCCCACCCAATGTTGAACAAGTCTATCACTGCCGTTTTTTTCAACAGCATTTGCTCACTTTGTCTCTTTGTCACATTTTTATAATTCTTACAGCATTTAAAAAGTTTTCACTGTTTTTAATATTATTTCATTGTTGGGCTCAGACGGTAAAGCGTCTGCCTGCAATGCGGGAGACCCGGGTTTGATCCCTAGGTCAGGAAGATCCCCTGGAGAAGGAAATGGCAACCCACTCCAGTATTCTTGCCTGGAGAATTCCATGGACAGAGTAGCCTGGTGGACTGCAATCCATGTGGTCGCAAAGAGTTGGACTTGACTGAGTTACTTTCACTTTCCCTTTTTCAGACTAAAATAATTCACTGAAGAAAATTAGAAGGTTACTAGTGTAAGTTAGGGCCAGTTCACACCAAGAGCTTTGTTCTAGATTATTGTGTCCCAAAGTTTGGCCATCTATCAGGTGATCTACAAGTAGTATGTTCATTTCAAAGTGAAAAAAAAAAAAGAAAAATTTTATTCAGATATTTTTTACAAATTTGAAACATAAGGTAAATTATAATTTTCCATAAAATCAATCCTATTGTGCTTTTAAATATCATTATTTTCTTAACAGGTGGCATTCATCTTGGCTAGAGTAATTTCTTCCTTGTCAACTTTCTTTCTTTTCTTAATAAGCTTTACTAAAGGTAATTTACATAAATAAAATTCACTACTTTTAAATGTGAAGTTTAAGCAGTTTTGACAATCATGTATAGTTATTTAGCCATGAGCATTATCAAGATACTCAACACTTGCATCAACCCAAATAGTTCTCTTGTACTCCTTGCAGTCATTTCTCTCTCTACTCTCCCCAGGATCTGATGATTACTAGACTGACTCTCTGTCACTATGGCTTTACATTTTTTAGAAGTTTATGTAAATGGAGTCATATAGTTTTGGGGGACTCAATTAATTACTAGCATGATTATTTTGTGATTCATCCATAAGAAAATGCATCAGTAGTGTGTTCCTTTTCATTGCTGAGTAGTATTCCATGATATGGATGTACTGTTATATGTTTAATCATTTACCAGTTTTTGGTCAGTAGGATTGGTTTCATCTCAAGGTTATTATTAATACAGTTTCTCTGTGACCTAGATCTGGAGACCGTGCTGTTAATCTTCATGGTTTTGTCTGTTCAATGGAGTTTCTGTGAATATTCATGTGCACATCTTTGTGTGGCTGGATATTTTTATTTCTCTTTGGTAAATATTGGAGAATGCTATTTCTGGGCAATGGGGGTGTATCCTTTGTAAGAAAATCCCACTATTTTCCACACCTGCTGTATTATTTTGCACTCCCATCAGCCGTGAGAGTCCCTGTGGTTCCATACACTTACTAAGCCATGGCACTAAGGCACGGCACTTAAATTTTAGCTGGAATGTCAGGTATGTAGAGTTTCATTTCATCTCACAGTTGTTTTTATTTGCTTTTCCCCTAATAATTAATGAAGTTCAACATCATTTTATGTATTTATTTACCATTTGAAATATCTTCTTCCATGAAGTTTCTTTTCAGATGTATTGCCCATTTTTAAATTGGTTTTTTCTCGTCTTTCTATTTAGACATAAGTGTTCTTTATAGAATTTGAATACAAGTCTTATCGGCTAGATGTTTTGTATATATTTCCCCCAGTCTGTGACTTGCTTTTTAATTTTCTTAACATTATCTCTCGAATAATAAAATGTTTTCATTTTTTTTTAAATATAATTTATCAAATTTTTATTTTTTGTAAACTTTATTTTGTAGAATTTTAAGAATTCTTTAATTAAAGGTCACAAAGATTTTCTTACATATTTTATCTATAAATTTTATAATTTTCTCTAATATATAGATCTATTATCTTTTTCAATTTAATGTTTATATAAGTCATGAGGTAATGTTTGAGATTTACTTTTTTCTTAAATGTGAACTTCCTATTTCAGTGCCATTGCTGAAAATACTATCCTTCTTCCTTGGTATCTATACCAAGAAAAGTGACCTTGTATTGGTGAGTATATCTCTGGATTCTCTTCTGTTACAGTGTTCTGTATGTCTGTCCTCATGCCAATACTATGCTTCTTGATTACTGGAGCTTTATGATAAGTCTTGGAATCATGTACTTCAAGTCTTCCAACTTGGTTCTTTGCTTCATTTGTTGTTTTTTACTCCAGATCCTTTGAATTTATATAAATTTTAGGATCAGCTTGTTAATTATTGCAAAAAAAAAATCCTCCTGAGAATTTGATTAGAATTTCATTGAATGGATAGATCATCTTAGGGAGAATTAAAATGCTGACTTGTCTCCCCATTGATAACTGTCCATTTATTTAAGTCTGTCTTAAATTCTGTAATCATTGCTTTGTCATTTTCAGTGTGCAAGTTTTACATGTATTTTGTTATAGTGATTCCTGTTTTATTTTAAAATATTATTATAAACATTTTATCAGTTTTCATTTCTAAATGTTCATATTTAATGTATATAAATACAATTGAATTTTCTATATTGACCTTATATTCTCTGTAAAATTTATCTGTTGATTATCTAGTAGCTTATTATAAAATCCTTAAAGTTTTCTAGTCAGACATTCATGCTACTTTTGCGTTAACATTTTTACTTCTTCTTTCCCAAATTTGTGTCTTTTGTTCTCTTTCCTTGCTGTATTGAACTAGCTGAAACCTCTGTCCTACTGGACAGAAGTGATGAGAGCAGATAGCCTTGGGTTGTTTCTGTGCTTGGGAATGGCGTTTTAGTCCTTCCCCACTAAGTAAAATTTTAGCTTATAAGTTTTTGCAGCTTCCTTTTATCAGTTGATATAATTGCCTTGTATTCCTTGTTTTTATCACGCTTGAAAGTGAATTTTGGTAAGTGCATTACCTGAATCTGTTAAGATGATCATGTTTCTTCTGTTTCACCTTATTGATATGATGGATTACGTTGATTATCTTTTAACTGCTATTTGAGAATTGCATTTCTGAGATAAAGTCTACCCGCTTATGATGTATCATCCTGTTTATATGTTGCTCACTTTGATTTGCTAAAATTTTATTAAGGATTTGTTAAAAATTTTGTTCAGGATTTTATATCTGTGCTCATGAGGGATATTGGTGTTTAGTTTTATTTTCTTGGAATGTCTTTGTCTAATATTCATACCGGAGTAATAATGGCATCACAAAATCTTAGGAAGTTTTTGCTCATTGCCTATGCTTTGGGAAATTTTGAGTAGAGTTGATATTTCTTTATGAAACATTTGGTATAATTCATCACTGGAATCATCTGCACCCTAGAGTTTTTGTGGGATAATTTTTACCAACAAATTCAGTTTCTTTACTAGATAAAGGGCTTAATTGGGTTCTTATGTCTTCTCAAGTGTTCTGTGGTAGTGTTGGTCTTTTGAAGAGCTCTCCACCTATATTATTGAACATATTGCCTAGAATTGTCCATAATTTTCTCTTATCATCTTTTTTTAATATCAGTTTGTTTGTAGTAATGTCTCCTCTTCTGTTCATGATGTGGATTACTTTTATCTTTTCATATCAACCCAATTACATATTTTTATTTTATTAATATTTTCAACAGCTCTTTGTGGGCAGATACATATTATTTGTCTTTTTGTTCATATATATATATAACTGCAAATGTGTTATTATTACATTACATCTTTTTTCACAAAATGGCAAAATAACTTGAAAATAGTTCAGATAGTCTTAAAAGTGTTGCTGGAAATTTCAATGCAAATATTACTACTGAGGAAAAAATTATAAAATTAAGTAGTTAAAACAATTAAATATGGAGGATGAATTTGAATGTTAAAGTGAATCTATAAGTATCATGATTCTGTAAAGGTAGTTAAAATGTATTGCAAATTGTAAATATAATGATTTTTAGTTGAAAAAAATTCATATTCTTTAATTCATTGATACAATGTTTTTCAATAGTGGCATAAAATCATCAGAATTTCAGCAGAGTATAAAGATCATAAAATAATTGACTTTCTAGTACAAATTTATACCTTTCCAGTTAGAACTGATGAATTTTGCTACCAAAGAGAGGTGAAATAAAACATATTCTAAATTTCACCAAGTAAAAGATAGCTATAATTCAAGTTATTGCAGAGAGAATATACAACAAGTTGTAAAGTTAATGATAGTATGTACAGAAGGAAAGAAAAGTATATTAATTATCTATTGCTATGTCATAAAATAACCCAAAACCCAGAAACTTAAACCAACTTATATTTATTATCTCATAATTCCTATAGATCAGAAATTTAGGTGTGACTTACCTGGGTGGTTTTAGGCCAGGGTCTCTAAAGAAGTTGTAGTTAAGGTGTCAACTAGGACTGTCGTCATCAGAAAGCTTGACTAGGGACTGGGGAATCTGCTTCCAAAACAGCCTACTTTGTCAGGAAGCCTCACTTCTTTTATGATCGCTGGATGAACTCAGGTCCTTGATGTGTGGCCTCCCTATGTGGCCATTTGAGTGTTTTTTTCACAAAACGGCAGCTAGATTCCCCTGGAGCATGTGATCTGAGAGAGAGCAAGGAAGAAGCCTTATTGCTCTCCAAAACCTAGTCTCAGAAGCCCTAACATATTCTATTTATTAGATTTGAGCTACTAAGTCTAGTTCATACCAAGGGAAAGGGGAATTAGTGTTGATCTTTGGAGGAATGTCAAAAAACTGATGGGCATATTTTAAAATCGTAATACAAAAGCTATGGTAAAAGTCATCTATAATCTAACACTTTGGGATTTCAGTATCATACTGTATGAAAAGTAATTAGTATCATGTGTGCTGTTAGCTGACATATTGCTTTAAAGCTTTACCAAACCACATTTGGTATACAGATAATAATATGTTAAAATATATATATATATATATAAGTGCTGGATGACTTGTTTGTTCATTGGTGAAAAGTCATGTCATAGAAGAGCTTTGTTTGTGTAGTGGATGATCACTTTATGCACTGTGGTATAGATTGTCTAGGAATAAGTACTGCATGTTACACCAGTTATATGTATAGAAAGAAGAGTGTTCACTACACAAAGAAAAATGTTGCTCTTATTTGCAGACTGCTTCATTCATAGAATACAGGTGATGGTGGACTACATGATTTGTAACATTCTTTCAATTTTGAGAGAAATTTTAAATACAAACAAATTGCAGCTATTGATTGTAGGTCTTTTCAGCTTTTATGGCAAAGAAAACAGCAACCATGTAAAATGTTGTTTTTCTAATACATGGCACTTGTTGTTGACGTGTTGAGGAAGTGATACTTGCACAAATTTTTATTAAATGATGAATGAGCTGAAAACATATAATGAAGTTGCTATTCCTGTCCATAGTTGTTTCTATAAGTGACTTTCTTAAATAGTACAATCCAGAATGAAAGCTTAGTAGTTGAGACTTAAGGTTCTGGAGTCAGATTTCCAGGATTCAAAACCCTGGACCACTCACAAGCTATGTGATTTTAGACAAGGCATTCAATCTCTCTATAACATAATTTAATTATCAGTAAATAAGTTTTGTGATAGTACCTACCTGAAATAATTATCCTAGGGTTTACATAGGATAATCCATATAAAATACCTATGCTGCCTGGTATATAGTTCAGTTCAGTCGCTCAGTCGTGTCCGACTCTTTGCGACCGCGTGAATCGCAGCACACCAGGCCTCCCTGTCCATCACCAACTCCCGGAGTTTACCCAAACTCATGTCTATCGAGTTGGTGATGCCATCCAGTCATCTCATCCTCTGTCGTCCCCTTCTCCTCCTGCCCCCAATACCTTGCATCAAGGTCTTTTCCAATGAGTCAACTCTTCGCATGAGGTGGCCAAAGTATTGGAGTTTCAGCTTCAGCATCAGTCCTTCCAATGAACACCCAGGACTGATCTCCTTTAGGATGTACTGGTGAATCTCCTTGCAGTCCAAGGGACTCTCAAGAGTCTTCTCCAACACCACAGTTCAAAAACATCAACTCTTCAGCACTCAGCTTTCTTTATATTCCAAGTCTCACATCACTACTGGAAAGACCATAGCCTTGACTAGACAGACTTCTGTGGGCAAAGTAATGTCTCTGATTTTTAATATGCTATCTAGGCATATAGTTACCAGGTGATAAATATTAGATGTTTTCATAATTGCTATTATACCTTGAATGTATTTCTTCAGGAATGAAATATCACAAGTTTCAATCTACATATAAAATTTCTGAGGAAGCCATAACTGTGGTGAAAACAACTCAGTCACCATGATGTTGACTCTTTACCAACACTTAATGATTTCCTTTACTCATCTATAAAATAATCTATAACTTATTATTCAATGTATTTTAAACCCATATATAAACTTCCATGGAATATGAAGAATTTCTTAGCTGAGCAAAATGCAATCATAGGGTGGATTAGGAATACTTCATTGCTGTCTTCTAAGATAAATCACTCAGCTTTCCAGTTTTGCAGTAGGGTGTGCTCATTAACTTAAAGCAGAGCTATAATTAGTCTTTAGTGTGGAATCTATGCCTAAATTCTGGTCTGTTCAAGTCTGAGGTTAATAACTCTGTGTGAAAACCATAAACTATGAACTGGAGTTTTCAAGTTTAGCAGTAATAGAGAATAAAATAAGATGACTGGGTAAGGAAATTAACCTATAAATGTAGCTGTTTATCATTTAGCTGACTGTAAATGTTTTGATGAAATATTTCAACAGTATTTTCCCTCTCTCAAGTATGAAATAACTATTTTTAATATGAAAAATATTAGGCTTTTAAATAGTGATGAATCTATTTTTTAAATGCCAAAATTGGTGCTTGTTTTATTCCATGAAAAACCCTAATGGGCATTGGTCACAAAATTAAGATTGTAAGTAGTCTTGCTTTAGTCAGAGCCACACAAAGAGCCATAAAACAAAAAAGACAATACAAGTGATAGAAATTTGGAGGAAGGAGAGAACACTTCAAGGAGAGGGAGTTAGTCACAAAGAGATTTACGGAGGGGGTAGGATCTGGATGGCATGTTAAAAGAGAGGTGGAACTTTACATATATAAGTGAGGATATATAAGCTGGGGGTAACTTTTTATTAAAAAAAAAAAAAAGTAAATGTGTAGCATGACAGTAGGAAGCCTTTGGGTATGTTAAAAAGATAGTCACTATAACAGTCTAAGACAAAGGAGTAAGGGATAAAAGAGATCTTAATTGGACCCACAGTAACAACAACAAATGAGGTCCATCAAATGCTTGGCACCAACTCAGTCTAACTCAAATGTTAAGGCATCCACTTATAAACTATATTTAGAGAGGATATAAGAAGAAAGTGGGAGAGAGCAAGTAGTCATAAAAGGCATTAAGAGGGAGCAGCCTCATTTCTTGCCTTCTTTCACCAAGACACACATTTCTGCCCTTCTGAAAAAGAAACCATGCAGGATGTTCTCTGTCAAAAAGAGAAACCTTCTTTTGTATAATAAAAGTGGTGTGAGAGAATCGTTAGTTAAATTGTCATGGTGTTGTTTTTTGCTGTGAAATGGCAGATTTAGCAGCCTTCACTCTCTGTATTTATGACTGTGATGGGGGAGACAACTGAAGTAAACATATATCTCCATGACTTTGAGTAGAATTCAAAAGTCATTTCAGCAGTTTGAGTTAACAAAATGCAGTGCTATTCAAGAAATTAAACAAGGGCTTTATTTAATTGACTTCTCTATTAAAAGTTTTATCTGTTACTTAAATTTGTAGATATAGAGAATATCTGTTCCAGCAGCTGCTCTGTCTTCTTCCTTTGTCTTTCATTGCCCGACTACCTGACTTTATTTCTCTGTAGAGAAAAAGATGTGACCTTACTGTTTTACTGCTCCAGGGAAATTCATTCTTTCATTTTTGATGGGTTAACAACCATTAAAAAGCAGTGATTAACAGCCTTCCTCACTCCCCATCCCCCAGAACACAGAATTTGGGTGAGGCTGTAAATGCTTATATACTTGGCCTCCTTTCCCTGTTTTTAGGAGAAAAAAATATTCTTGAGAAAAATGTAGACTCAGAGAATCTCTGTTCCCCAAGTGACATGCCATTTTGGATAGAGGGAAGTGACATGTCATAGGACACACATGGCGCATGTATGTAATAGTGTGGGAGAAAGAGGAGCTGGATGGTTAACATGTGGAGCCCAGGGCAACGTGGGTGAGAGAGAGAGAGAGAGTTCTTTATGGCTAGTTGCTTAAAGATACCTTAAAAATATCAGCACTGTTGGACAATAGGAGACAGCAGGGATCTTAATGAGTTCCTGTGACTTCCGTATCATGATGGCTCCGCTGCTGACCTCCCCTCTCTCCTGGCACTCCACCTAAAGTACAATGCTGGCTTTCCTTTACAGACAAACCTATAGCATAGAATGAAAAAGGGACCACCATCAGACAATGTATGTCAACAAATTTCTCAAATCAGAAACAAATGGAAAAATGACTCTGGCTGAAAGAAGTAGAGAAAGTTCCACCTAAGCATCTTGCCTAGGGTTTCAACATAGGAGGAAGTTTTTCTTCTCCAAAGAACTTCCATGAAACTGCAGATCTGGTGGTAACATATATGGCAAACCAGTAGTATTTAAGTGGGACTGAAAGCAATGTGCTTATGTAAGAATCTGAATTTTAAAAATGCCTTCCCGCCCCCCATAGGCAGAGCCAGCAGCCAACTAAGTTTGTCCCTAAACAAAAAATCAAGAGAACCCTAGAAGTCTTCCTTCTGAAGACATTGAACAGACTGTAAACCATCTCATGAAGAACTAGGAAAAATAGTGCAGATACTGGAATTCCAAATGAGAACTCTTTTAGGCTTCTGGGGGATGCCCTTTCACCGCCTCCTCAGGATAATGCCTGACTCCCTCCCCTTCACACTCTAGCAGTGTCAGGCCACAAGCCTCAGTCATACATCCAAAAAGCTTGCTGGGAGCATTCTTTCATTCGTAATACAAATTGACAACCAAGAACTCCTAGGCATTTCACTGAATTTTAGCATGAAGGAAAAGACCAAATTAATAAAAATAAAAATTGACTGAGAGGAAACAGAGACAATGTAGGAAAGAACAGGGGTTTATGGAAATAAAGGAACAACCAGAAAACAAGAAATAACTCTCAAAAATTAAAATCTATAATGAGCAATTTCACTCCTGGGAATTTATCCAAAAAACTCAAACAATAATTCAAAAAGATACATGCACTCCAATGTTCATAGCTGCATTATTTACAATTATCAAGAATGGAAGCAACCTAAGTATCTATCAACAGATGAATAGATAAAGAAGTTGTGGTACATATATACATATGGAATACTGTTCAGCCATAAAAAATAATGAAATTTTGCCATTTGCAGCAACATGGATGGACTTGGAGGGTATCATGTTAAATGAAATAATTCACATGCATACCTATGGCTGACTCATCTTGATATTTGGCAGAAAACAACAAAATTCTGTAAATCAATTATCCTTTAATTAAAAATTAAATTAAAAAAGCAAACTAACAAATATAAGCAAAAAGAAGCAGACACACAGATATAGAGAACAAACTAGTGGTTACCAGTGAGGAGAAGGTGGGTGGAGGGGCAATGTAGAGGTAAGGGACTAAGGGTTGCAGACTGCTATGTATAAAATAAATAAACTACAAGAATATACTGAACAGCACAAAGAATATAGTCACTGTTTTATACTAACTACAAATGGAGTATAACCTTTAAAAATTGTAAATAACTTTATTATACACCTGTATATAATATTTTGCATGAACTTTATTTCAATATATGTAGTTACATATATAATTATCAAAAAGTTGATTCAAAGGAGAAAGTAGAAAATAAAGGCAAGATAATCTCCCAGAACATACTGTAAACAGAGAAAGAGAAGAATTAATGAAGAGATGCAAAATCTGATTAAAAGAATTTCCAGAAAGAAAGAGAACCAAGAAAATGAAGGGAAGTACATTTACATAGAACGAATAAGAAGAATTTTCAGACCTAAAGAGAGATACATAACTCTTTCAATTGAAATACCTACCTTACGTTGATATTTCCTCTCCTCTTTCTCCCTGTCCCTCCTTATGTCTGTTTGTCTCTCTCGCCCCACTGAATAGGTTATATAAGTTAAATCCTCATTTATCATAAGAGAAAGTTCATAAAATATATAAAGTGGAAAAATAGTAGAATCAAAACTAGTGAGGTTTTCTTCTTGAGAAAAATTTTGTATTGGGTAGAAGTTGGATGGTAGACAAGTGTTTTAGGTTCTGTTTTTCTGTGATAAGCTATCAACTTTATTTCATTTTTTTTAAAATCAAGCTTTACTTTCTTTGATTTTTAAAGATGTAACAAATATTTAAATAAAAACTAGACTATACACCTGCTAAGACAAATAGTCAATTAAAATTATAACATGGTAAAAGAAAAACTCAAAAACCCCCAAACCTTTTTTCTTTAACCTTTTCCCCAAACTTTTGCTGGCCACTTATTTTCATTCCTTTCTTCTCCATTCAGTTCCCTAGGGTCTCCCTATGTACAATCTGACAAGGTTCAGAGTTTGCACAGTGATCTAAGCCTTAAACTCAAGTTCTTAGGTGTGGAAAGAGCAAGCTGTGTTTGCTGGAGTCTTTAACATCATCTGGCTCCTATATGTTAAAGTCAGCACTGACGACATATTTAGTTCAGAACAGAGAAATAAGTCAGGGATGGCAATTCTCATTACTGAATCACTCGTTTGGTGACAAGAAGTTCTTGTTCTGCTGATCTGTTGTTGTGCTCAGGAGGGCTGTGAATTTCCTCAAATTGAACCCTAGTTAATTCTTTTTTTTTTTTTTGGTCTATGTGGGAGATAGAGGAGGTCAGAAAGGTGACCTTCCCCAGGAAAAAGACCACAGATTTTTTTTTTTTTAAATCTTAAAGGATACCTTGACTAGAAAATGTACAAGAACTATTGACAGGCATGCCCTCATTTAATCCTCTCCACAGCCTTCAAGGTAATAGAAGAAGACAAATAACATTTATCGAGCATGTATCATGTTTATATATTTCTCATTAATTCTCCAGTACCCCCATGATGGGTTCAGTGTTATTATCTCTATTTTAACAAGGTCAAAAAATCTGGGATCTTATTAGTACTCAAACTTATGTCTATTTGCGAGACCCATGTTCTTTGTAGTGTGTGCCTCCTTGTCTGTGCGTTTAGTTATTAGATAATAATTTTTTTCCACTGGGGGAGAAAAGAGAATAAATTTAGTGGGGGAGGAGTATTATGTTTTGCCATAATGATTTGCATAGCGGTAAAGGTGACCTTCATTCTATTCTCAGTGCTCCATGGGTTTGAAGTACTCTGACATGAGTGCTCAGAAATCTCCAGCGTGTCAATTTATACCCACTACTATAAAATAGGTAGCTAGTAAGAACCTGCTGTATAGCACGGGGAACTCCACTGAATGCTCTGAAATGGCTTATATGGATAAGAATCTTTAAAAAAGAAGAGTAGATATATGTGTAACTGACTCATTTTGCTGTACACCTGAAACTAACACAACATTGTAAATCAACTAGACTCCAGCAAAAATTAAAAAAAACCACCTGCATAAGTAAGCAGCTGGGAGATGGACAGACCAATGGCTTGTGAGCTACTGAAACCGCTTGCTTTCTGTGTATAATAACGTGAGTGTTCACACTCTGTAAAACTAAAGAACGACACAAGGGAAGAAAGCTGTGGCACCCTGAAGACACATTTCATTTAAAAAAAAAAAATACAAAATTAAAACTCAAGACTTCCATCTTCATCTTTGAACACAGTTAAAATGGACTGGCCAAAAACAGAAATGAAGTTGCCAAATGGGCCTGAAATCTCAATGGTGCCCACTTAGCAAACACAGCAGCAGCTGCCCCAAATACATTGCTGGGCGCCTGTTTTGTATTCAAGATAGATAGCCCTCAACTGCACTATCTTAGCTAGTTTTTCTTAACCACTCTTGATCTTTAAGAAATAATGAAGGGAAATCGCTCTTAAAATCCCTGTAACATTTGACTAAACACACACACAGGAAAAACCTTTTCAATTGATTAAATTCCTAATTTACAACTATTAACCCCAGGGGTTCTTCCTTCTTTTGACAAACTAAATGAATTTGGAGTCATGGAAGGAATATTTTTAAAATATATGTGTGTGTATATATATATATATATATATGTATTTATATCTCAGATTCTCAGATTAGGTTTATTTCATAGGCACACAAGCTTTTTGTCACTTTGGATGAGAGTATGGAAATTAAACTCAGTTGGCTTGTATATCAACCTCACAGTACCTGTAAACTTAAGTTACTGATGAGTTTAAAAATGATCTCGTCTAGCTTGTCATGCCAAGGATGCATCTTTTCTACAGTTTCTTAGAGATGATTCCTCTTGCCTTTTTTAATTGGAATGCATTAAACATATAACATTTAAATTGAAGGTGTACAACTTGATTTGATGTTTATATATTGTAATATGACTGCCATTGTGGCAATAATTAGCACTGCTATCATGTCACATAATTATCACTTCATTTTAGTGGTTGAAATAATTAAGAACTAGTCTCTTGGAAAGTTTAATGATTATAAGACAACATTGTTGTCTCTATCCGCTATACTGTGCATTAGATCTCTAGGACTTATATATTATTTATTGCAAGTCTGTGTTCTTCAACAACATCTGTCTTTCCTCACCTCCCCTCACTGCCCCAGTTTCCTAGTAACCCCATTTACTTTCTATTTTTATGAGTTTGGTCTTTTTAGATCCACATATAAGTAATATCATAGTCTGTCTCTCTGTGTCTGTCTTATTTCACTTAGCATACTATCCTCAAGGTATAACCATGTTGTTGCAAATGGCAGGATGTCCTTTTTTATTATCACCAAATAGATTATGTGTGTGTGTATCTCACATCTTTATACATTCATTCATTGATGGGCACTTAGTTTCCATATCTTGGCTATTGTGAGTAAAGCAGCAATAAACATATTTATAGATACATCTCTTCAAAATCCTATTTTCATTTCCTTTGAGTATATGCCTAGGATTGGAACTATTGGATCATATAGTAGTTTTATTTTTAATATTTTTAAGGAAAGTCCATATTGTTTTCCCTAGTGACTGAACTAGTTTACATTCCCAACGATAGTGTACAAAGACCAATAATCCGTATCCTTGCTAACAGTTATTTTTTTTCTTTTTGATGATAGCCATTCTAAAAACTATGAGGTGATATCTCATTCTCATTTTGATTTCCCTGATGATTAAGGATATTAAACATTTGCTCATGTACCTGTTGGCCATGAACCTGTTGAATGTCTTCTTTGGAAAAATGTCTATTTAGTACCTCTGCCTTTATTTGAATCAGTTTTCTTTTTGTTATGAATTGTATGAGTTCTATATATATTTTGAATATTAACCCTTAATCAATATAGGGATTTCAAAAATTTTCTTCCATAGGTTGCCTTTTCATTTTGTTGACTGCTGTTTTGCTGTGCTTTTAAAGTTAGATTTAATCCTATGCATTGATTTTTGCTTTTGATTTTTGGCTTTTGATGTCATATAAAAAAATTGTCAAGGAGCTTCTTGCCCATGTTTTCTTCCAGGAATTTTATAATATCGGGTCTTATGTTTAGTATTTGATTTATATTAAGTTAATTTTTGTGAGTGGTGTAAGATAGGAGTTCATTTTTGTTGTTCAGTTTGTGTTTATCTTGTGTTCCCAGCATCATTTGTTGAAGTAACTGGAGAAGGGATAGGTTACCCACTCCAATATTCTTGGGCTTCCCTTGTGGCTCAGCTGGTAAAGAACTCACCTGCAATGTGGGAGACCTGGGTTCAGTCCCTGGGTTGGGAAGATCCCCTGGAGAAGGGAAAGGCTACCACTCCGGTATTTTGGCCTAGAGAATTCCATGGACTATATATATAGTTCATGAGGTCGCAAAGAGTCTGACACAACTGAGCAACTTTCACTTTTACGTCCTTTTCCCATTGGGTGTTTTTGGCTTTCTTATCAACTCTTAGCTGACAGTACATGTAGGGGTTTTTATCTGGGTTCTCCATTCTATTCCATTAATATGTGTGTCTATTTTTATGCAAATACCACACTGTTTTGATTATTATAGCTTTCATAGTATAGCTTTAAATCAGTAAGTGTGATTTCTGGTTTTGTTCTTTCTCAGGATTGCTTTGGTATTGTGTCTTTTGTGATTCCATACCCATTTTAGGATTGTTTTTCCTTTTCCTATAAAGAATGCCACTGGAATTTAGATAGGGATTGTGTTGAATCTGTAGATGGCTTTGGATAGAATGGGCAGTTTAACAATATTAATTCTTCTGATTCATGAACATGTGATGTCTTTCCATTTGTTTGTCTTCTTCAGTTTCTTTCAACAGAATGCTATGGTTTTTGTGGTACAGGTCTTCCACTTCCTTTATTAAATTTATTCCTAGGTATTTTATTGTTTTTGATTCTCTTGTGAATGGGATAGTCTTATTTATTTGTTTTTCAGATGTTTTGTATTATTAGTGTATAGAAATGGAACTGATTTCTATACGTTGATTTTATATCCTTCAACTTTACTGAATTTCTTGATTAGTTCCAACTAATTAATTCCAACTAGCTAATTTTTGGTTGAGTCTTTGGAATTTTCTATATACAAAATCATGTCATTTGCAAATAACAACAGTTTTACTTCTCACATTCTGATTTAGATATATTTTATTTCTTTGTCTTGTTTAATTTCTTTAGCTAGGACTTTTGACAGTATAAGAGTGATAAGATTAGACATGCTTGTCTTATTCCTGATCTTATAGGGAAAGCTTTCAATTTTTCTCCATTGACTTTAATGGTAACTATAGGTTTGTTATATATAGCTTTCCTTATACTGACGTATATTCCTTCTATACCCAATCTGATGAGTCACTTCATAGTGGGTTGTGCTTTGGTCGACTAAGGTACAGTGGTACCTTTGGTGATTATAAGCAGTATTCAGCAGAGACAGGAAATGACAGATATGTTATGGAAGCCTAAAGAACTAGAGTTGGTTCTCAAAGACACATGTAATACCCCCCACCCCCACTCCCCCGAGACACCTTTAAAACATTTCAGTAAGGGAGACTTAGAGTCCTGACACATCAAGTTCAGGTATATCCATAGAAATACTATTTTGTTATACTCTTTGGATCTATTTTTACCCCTCAGCTGGGGTAACTTGGGGTATTTATACATAGACTCAATTACTAAGTACCTGTTGGCCTCCAACTTGCACTATTACACTATTTTTATTCTGTATAACTCCATAGGGCAGTCATCTGAAAGCCCTTCAAATGTTTGAAGATAATTAGGAGACCTTTCCTAAATCTGAGATCCCACAATCTGTACCTACCTTTCATCTCAGTAACTTCACCATTTTCTTGTTTGACATGGGTACATACATCAAACATGTCCTATGTGTCAGAATCACCTGAGATACTTGTTAGAGATACAAAATACATATTCTGGGTCCCTTCTCTAGAAGATTCTGATTTAGTAGGTCTAGAATGGGAGCCATAAATCTCTATTTTTAAACAGATGACTCCTATGTCAGTGAACAAATCCTAGCATTGATATTAACAATTTTACCTTATTGGCCTCTCTACTTTGAAAATATGTGATTAATGAATTATGTGGTATTCAACAAAGTTAACAGTATTCCATACAGGGACTCATTTGTTAGAGTCCAACACAACTGTTTATCCTTTCTTTACCCAATGTCTGTCAATGCAGGTTTGAATTGCATTAGCTTTTCATCAGTCTCTGATGATTCATTATGACCTTGCAATCATCATTACTAGGTAATAAATTAAAATTCATATTTTTTTGCACAAACAACTTTTGGTCTATTCTTTCTGTACTGTAAAGTTCACATTTTAAACCTAAAAGGAAAAGTTTCTATTTCTGTTTGAAACTTTATCTTGATCTGATTCACAAAGGTCTTTTAGAATCATTAGAAGTTTAAGTAATATACATGCTCTCCTTCCCAGTTTTATATTACACGCAAACTATAGAAGCTTATTTCTATAACTTCATACAAATTAATTAATAGGGATTTTGTATAGGTTATAACCAAGAACACAGAACTTGTTATAGAAAGACTTGCACTGTATGCATCTCCTATTGCTGCTGTAACAAATTATCACAGACTTAGTGGCTGTATACAAAACAAATTTACTAACTTACAATCTAAAGTCTAAAACAGGTCTCCCTGAGGCCAAAATCAAGGTGTTGGCAGAGCCAAATTCTTTCTGGAGGTTCTGAGAGAATCAGTTTTCTTGCCTTTCCAGTTTCTAGAGGCTGCTGCAGTCCTTGGTTTATAGCCCCTGTATTCCTTGGCCTTTCGCTTCAAAACCAAGAATAATGGTCAAGTTGTCACTCTGGTTCTGACTCTTCTATTCCCTTCTTCCCCAGGTAAAGAACATTGTGATTGTGTCTAGTCCTGAATAATCCTATATAATCCTTAAAATCAGCTGATTAGCAGCCTTAATTCTCCCTTGCTGTGTAACATAACATATCCACAGGTTCTAGGGGTTAAGGACATCTTTGGTACTGTGCCCACCACAGGCATCAATAGTAAGAATACCCTGAAGGCATTACGTTTTTCAGATCACAAAGCCTATTTCCACATACTATTCTTCTTTCATGCTCACACATTCCTGTGTGCTGTAAAAGGCAGCTGTTAGTAGACCCATTTTTAAGATGAATTCAAAGCTCTAAGACTATAAAAGCTCTCTTAGGGTAGAAGTCACTAAGGGGTAGGGTTGGTACCGGAGCCCAGGTGTTTTATTCCTGGCCCGGTGATCTTTATAATCATTTAACCAGCTATGAATGCACCTAATGTCTTATCATCTAAACTTTCCCCATATTTGTCATATGAACATCATGAAAGACGTTGTCAGATGCACATTACTATATGCCACTGCTCTAACCAACAGGCCAAAAAACTTATCAAAAAGGAAATAAACTTTAATTTTTCAACATAGGGGTCTCATGTTACCCCCTAAGGTACTAAGAAAAGGTAGTAAGAAAAGTAGAAAGGTACTAAGAAAAGTAGAAAAGCTATTTTTCTTTATTAATTGATTTTTTGGAGGACTATGAAAACCACCAGAAGTCCAGTCTTAGGTAGTATTACAGGTTGATGACTATTTTTTACTGGCCTGAAGACTCCCTAATACACCTTTTATGCCTTTGGGTATTCTCTTCAGAATTCCTCAAACCTGCTGAAAATTAAAGCTTCCTCCCTTTGTTTGAAGGAGCAGAGACTGCGACAGTAACCATTTCGGGAGGCTGAAAATCAGCAAGGTTCTAATCTATTGTCTATCTCTGGAGAAGCTGTCTGTCCCCCCTTCTGTTTCTTCTATGTCACTGTTTTTCGCTTGCCAAACTGTTGATACCAATTTTAATTCTCTTCTGCCTCTTAAAAAATGTCCCTTTCTTGGCTTCCTTCCTATATTATTTCTTCCAACCTATCCCAGAAACCTTCAGCCTGTTTAATGAGCTCCTCCATGGAGACACATACTTAAAGCACATTTCTTTTCTCATCAAGCAAAGAAACCAGATTGCATTCACAGCGAGCAAAATTGTGTGCTCAAGAGCCCCAGATAGGAAGATACAAACAGCTGCAGCAGTCACAGCATTATTGTTCTTGCATTTTGGGGACACAGGGCAAGGTAGTTGTGTCATTCTCCTTTGGTTTTCCTCTGTGGCCACTACTTTCAGATTCCTTCATTTCCAACACAAATCTGGTTGAGAGTCCCCCTCTGGGAATCTGCATTCTATTTCTCTTTTTAATGTTTTCTTCTTCACCCTGCTGCCCGTTTCTGTGAGCATCTCCCAAGGTCCTGCCGACTTTTCTTTTTAAAATCCTGGTTCTAAACATCTGACTCCCCAAAACTTTGCAAATACTGACTGAATCTTAGCATACCTAAGATGGATTCCTTCACCAGCCCTAAATGGTTTGTTCTCATGAATTCAGCCTCTTACAATTTTGTCACAGCTCCCCATGTAACATCTTTGTTTCCCCCTCTCTCCCCTGTACCTACAGTAATTTCTCCCCAAATACTATAGCTATTAACTTTATCCCGTACCTTCTTAGTGTCTGCTGCATTTGATCATTTCCCCTGCTATCATCCTAGCTCAAAAACTTATTATATGCTGCATGATTGCAATAATCTAACTCAGTGGTTCTCAACTCTGGTTGCACATTAGAATCACCTAGGGGAGCTTTAAAAAAAAAATTCTTCAGTCTGGTTCCAACCTCAAAGATTTTGATTAAATTGGGCTGTGCTGGCGCCCTTACATGGTTTGTTTTTTCTAAACTCCCAAGGCAATTCTAATATGCAGCTAGGATTCAGAACCATCAGCTAACCTTCAATTTCTCCCCATATTTAATCCATTTTGCATACTAGACTATGATTCTAAAGGGTTCTTTCTTCATATATACCCAATACTTGAAATACACTAACACTTATGTGATAATTTTTGAACTGTTTATTTTACTTCTGCTACCATGTAATCTGACCCCAGTCCGCCTGATGAGCATGAATCCATGATCAATTAGTACTTTATCTCCTGATGCTGCCTGATAATTTCCTGCCTTCATACATTGTCTATACCCTTTCCATGTATTCATTTCTTCCTACTGAGACTATGTCCAATATTTCCGTTTTTCCACCCCCAAAGTCTTTATTTTGCCACCTGAACACATTTCCTCCTAAAATCCAAATCACTTCTGATTTATGCCAGCCTTTCACCATAGCCTGGGGCTTCCCTACTGGCTCAGATCGTAAAGAATCTGCCTGCAATGCAGGAGACCTGGGTTCAATTCTGGGGTTGGGAGAAACCTCTGGAGAAGGGAATGGCTACCTACTCCAGTATTCTTACCTGGAGAATTCCATGGACAGAGGAGCCTGGCAGTCTACAGTCCATGGGGTCGCAAATAGTTGAACATGACTAAGCGACTTCACTTTACTATAGCCTAGTGGTTGAAAGACAAGTCTTTTGCTAGTGTATAGAACAGCTTCTAATCCTAGCTTGTCGGATTCCTGCAATGTGACTTTGGGGTGTTGTGGAATCTCCATGAGTTTTGTTTGTACATCTGTTAAATGAGATAACCCTTCTTTTAGAGTTGTCTGAGGATTAGGTTAAGTGAAATAATGTGTAGGAAATGTCTTGCACATACATACGCCAGATAAATGTTACCCGTTTATTATTTTTGTTATTATTATCTTTGTGTACCTGTGCCATAACCCCAAATAGATTATAAGACACTGGACTAAAGACAGAGTCTTATAAAACCTCATATGCTCACAGTGTCTAATGTTGTTCTTTGAACATAGTAAGTAATCAACATGCTTGTTTACTATGAATTTATAAATGATTCTAAACATATCAAATGCAATTTAAGTAACCGTGACCTCTAGCCTGGCTGTCGTGCCCTTTGGTGGCAGATAGACCATATGTGAAATCCTGATTTTTAGCTTATCGTTTATAGCACGGTTTTATAAAGTGATACAAAAACACCTTGAAGCATTTTAAAAGGTTTACGACTCCCTGGGTGTAGTTCTAATATCACTCTTTCCAGGTCCCTAAATACCCTGAGATTCTGCCAAATATATGTAGTCCATCTTCCCAAATATGAATGCTCATCTAATCCTATCAAAAATGGACCAGTGACATGAAGTGGAATTAATTCTTTTGAGGCCAGTTTCCTGATGTTTATTTATTCCTTCTCCAGGAAAGCATTGGCAAGTGAGGCATTTCTTATTTGAATACATCTGTGATTAAACTCTGTGCAAAGGTATTTCCAGTGGGATTCCATGAAGAATACTCAGGGTTTGGCTTTGGTCACTCTAGAGAGCAGCATACTAGCTACTTACTTTATAGACTTTAAGTCATAGAGAGTCTAGTTTAAGATATTGCTCTCTTCCTTACTCTTTCAGGATTCTCTCTCCTTTCCTTATGCTGTTTTCTCCTAATCCGTATCAGAAGAACTAGTTCTGAAAGGCTCATCCAGAATTAATTTGCCTTTTAACAAAATGAACATTATATCAACTGACAGGAAAATTTTGTCAAATGCGAAGAGCAATCAAACCTAAAACCATGCACACAAACACACACACATACACACACACACCCTGTTATGAACTGAATTGTGTACCCGCTAAATTCGTATGTTAAAGGATAACTCATAGGTAACTGTATTTGGAAATAGGATCTTTAAGGAGGTGACTAAGGTTAAATAAAGGTGGAGCCCTAATTCAATAGGACTGGTGTGCCTATAAGATGAGGATGAGACCCCAGAGATCTCTCTCACACAGAGAGAAAAGGCCTGTGAGAATACAGCAAGGAAGTGTCTGTCCAGAGACCAGGAAGACAGAACTCAGCAGAAACCAGCCCTGACAGCACTTTGATCTTGAACTTCTAGCCTCTAGAACTGTGAGAAAGTTAATTTCTCACTGTTTTAAAAACCACCCAGTCTGTGGAGTTAGGTATGGCATCCCTAACAGACTAGCATATATACTCACACTCACATTGATACAGACAAATACCAAAAGCAAAACTTTCAAAACTTTATTTTCTGAAAGGAAGATGCTGGTTGTCATCGCCCCCACCCCCAGTCCCCCACTCCTGTTGGCCTGCCCCAGCCTCCTGGACTCTCTGCCTGTGACCGTAACACTTTGCCATCAACTACAGTAAACTTTAGCAATCCTATACATAAGGTGTCCCTATTAAACCAGGAGTACACTAAGGATATGGCCAACCATAATCCTGGGGAAAGCTCTTCTGGATTACTGTATTTTTCCAGACAACTCACTGTTAACCCTGTAAGCACGGGCTCCATATCATCCTTTGAGGAATTTTTGAACTTCAAAACCTTTCTAAATATGCTGTGCACTTCCATGCTATCTTGAACATTGGGTGGAATGTGTTTCCACTTCCCGTTTACTCAGAGTCATTTCTGTGAAATGCTGCTAATGAAACTCTAGATACATACAGACGTGGATGTGGAGGGTTTTTTAATCAATCAGTTTATTTATTTGGCTGTGCTGGGTCTTCATTGCCAAGAGGGCTTTTTTCTCTAGTTGCAGTGAGCGGGGGCTCCTCTCTAGTTGGGGTGCACAGCCTCTCACAGTGGTGGCTTCTCCTGTTGCAGAACACAGGCTCTAGGGTGCGCAGGCTCAGTAGCTGTGACTCATGGGCTCAGTAATTGCGGCTTATAGGCTTAGAGGCAGAGTGTGGACTTCCGTAGTTGTGGCTTGCAGGCCCTAGGGCACAGGCTCAAGAGTTGTGGTACATGGACTTAGTTGCTCTTAGACATGTGGGGTTTCCCCAGATCAAGGACTGAACTCATGTCTCCTGCATTGGCAGATGGATTCCTTACCACTGAGCCACTGGGGAAGCCTGATGTTGAGGTTTTAATAACAGACACTGTTATGTCAATGACTGCGTTAGTCCATTTACATGTATTACATATATACCCATTTAATCCTCAAAACCACAGGTCTAAAGTAGGTATTACTATGGTCCTCATTGTACAGATGAGGAGATGAAATCCCAGAAAGATCCTATGGGGAATTAAGAGGGGGAAGCTGGGCTTTGAAATGAGGCTGAGCTGGCTCCAAAGCCCATGCACTCAGCCATGATTACTCTCGCTGCCTCTGCAGAAGATTGAGATGTGAAACCCAATATGGGGCAAACACCAGCCATAACTCTAGCATCTACTCTCTTGACAAATTCTTTGAGGTCCATTAATGGGAAATGGCAACCCACGCCAGTAATCTTGCCTGGAAAATCCCACGGACAGAGGAGCCTGATGGGCTACAGTCCCTGGGATTTCAAAGAATCGGACACAACTGAGCAAGTAAACAAAAACAATGTTTAGATACCTGGCTTCTTTTCATAAATGCCACACAAGCATATGCAGGTGCAGCAGCTTCTGGGCAGTGTAGCGGATCTGGGTTCTGCATAAGACAGGTGACTCAAAAACTGGAGCTCCCGTGTCCACACTGGAGTTCGTGGTACCAGGACTGTCATTGTCTTCTCAGTTTTTATTGGATCCTTTGACCTGTCAGGGCAGTTCAGATCATTAGCTGTCATTGAAGCGTCCCTAAGAGGCCAGGTCACCTTTGTAGGTGTGCTGTTGAGTGGACAGCTCAGAATTTGGCAGAAAAAAAAAAGTCCTACTCCCTAGCACTCACATCTTGGTTTCAAATATCTTTCTTTCATTTTTAAGACTGGGAAAGTAAATATACAAAGTGAGCCTGAAGCCTCTTGTAGAGATAGAAAGTAAGGAAGCATTGAAAACAAATAACAAAATAATGGAGGGATATCACAGAGACACAAGTAAAAGAGCTCATAATGGCTAAAGCTGGAATCATCTGAGTAACAAAATAAATAAAGTAGTATTAGGTTATAACCCAAAGTATAAATACATATCATGTAAACATCATGTAAATAAATGATTTAATAATTAGGGAGAAGATACAAATTTTCTATGGAGAAGAATTCTAAATAAATTATGCAGCTAGTTCATCCTAAAGGAGATGGGGTATAACTCCCCACTCTGTAAGAGTGGGTTGTGCTTAGCGACTTCCTTCTAAAGAGTACAGTACTGAAAGAATAACATCACGATGGAGAAACAAGACAAACAGGACCTCTGTCAGATGATCAAGGTCAATATCAATGGTGATACCACATATTGATAGAATGTACTATGGACATAATGTGATGAAACTGGGCTCTGGTGGTCTTCCAGCCAAAAACACATTACCTCATTATCCCATTCTAATCAGGAGGAAAACATAAGACACATCCCAATTACAGGATGTTCTGCAAAAGTACCTAACCAGTATGCCTCAAGACTGTTAAAGTCAACCACAAAAAACCTGAGAAACTAAGGAGACATAAAGCATGAAGATTAAGTGTAATGTGGTCTCAGGGATGGGATTCTAAAGAAGAAAATGGCTACTATATAAAAACTGAGGAAATTTGAATCAAGTATGGACTTTGTGTAGTAATAATGTGTTCGTTGGTTCAGTGACTAAGGTACTTCCTAATATAGGATGTTAAATCATAGAGAAGACTAAATGTAAGGCATATCAGAATTCTTTTACTATCTTCATAATAGTTCTATAAATCTATAATTATTCTAAAGTAGTTTTTTTTAAAGTCACTTTGCAAGACATCTGTTTCTCAGGCAGAGTTGCCTAGAGATGCAGTCACATATCACCCATGCACCAGCCAGCAGCTTCTTGGGTTCAGATGTAACCAACCTATTACCCTCCTCTCCTTTGCCCTCCCACCCATTTGCCTGGGGTATCTGCATGTAACCCGCCTCAAAGTTCCTCGAACACTTGGCTCATCCGCTATGTTTTTGGGGTTATAGTGTCTTCAGTTTTAATGATGTGATTAGATACTTAGGTAAAAGTAGTATTATATAAGTCATAGTTCCCATGAATATCTCCCCACATATTGTTTACTTGTTTACTCTGAAATTGCTACACCATCACTTCCACTCAAACAGATTCAGATCAAACTGTTTGCTAAAATTCTATCTAGCTGTCTACTGTGCTGATTCAGTTTGAAATGCCAGGACCAACCTTTTTTCAAAAATCAAATAAGAGTATAAGGCAATTTTTAAAGGCCTTGGGTCCTGGAAATGAGTATCCATGTAACTTTTCTTCTTCTCTCTGAGAACCACTCATGTAATGGACCAAGTTCTAATTCAACATTAAGAGGTGCTGGTCCTCAGCTTCCCATGACACAGAATCCATACACATACACAAAACTGGCACAGCTTCTAATTTTTGTCTTTTCTCAATTTTAATGCCACTCTGGGAAAATTGATCTGTCTTTGATCCCGTCCAGCTCAGTGGCATGACATACAGACGGGTCCTCACAGGTTGTGAGCTGGATCACAGATAACATAATTACCAAAAGACAACAGCTTGTCATCTTATGATTTATTTATCAAAGAGAAAAGTAGTGTATTTTCAGGTTCATCCTGATATCATCTAGTATTATACCCATGAAAGTGGAGGGGAGGCAGAGTATATTAGCAAGTGGCTTTACTATTAGCAAGTTAAGACACCCTGGTAAGTCAAAGGAATTTTATATAAATTCTCGCCTTCAACTTTGAGTCATATCTTTTGATTTATGGAAAGTCCATAATGCCATGGGATTTGTCCTCACCTATTCATTAGGCAGAGATGCTGTACTCTGTGCATTTGGGGCTTCTCCACATGGCTGCCCCTCTCACCAACACGGTAGAAAAAACCCTCACCTTTGGTATCTCTATCTTCTCTGTTGCGCAGATACCCATGAGGCAGTCAGACTTGTGTATTCCTCTTCTATCCTCTTTAGTCATCATGGATCATCAGTTGTGTCCTTGTACACATTTACGTTTGTACATTCAAGAGGTGTGTGTGTGAGTGAGGGGAAGGGAGTGGGAGATGGAGTCTGGGTCTGTGGCACCCCAGCTCCTTGTGTAGAGTAGATATTTTCTATGCCCAAGATGGACATTGTGTTAGGCTTAGAGGATCTCTGAGACTTCCTAGCCTGAAGCTGCCTTCCCAAGCGCTGCCTTTTGTTGCTCCTACCTGTGGTAACTGCTGTCCCCCAGGAGGCAGTGAACCTTCCTGCCACATGGAGATGAATACTCCTCTTCCCACATTCTACCATGCTTTTTAAGAAGGTGAAAGGGAAGGGGCGGGATCTCCTGCAATCTCGCTTCATGCCTGGCACACCCATCAGAGCAGATCTTGCCTGGGAACATCGCTGTGTGTATCCCACAGAGAAAAGGTGAGGAGTCCATGTTCTGGGTCCTCATACTGAGATGCATATGTTCTTTCTTCTACACCTAGCAGATCTGACCTGTGCATTGAAGGGCTCCCATATGGTGATGAAGATCCCTCACTCTTCTTCTGCACCACACAAACTCCCATCATCTCCACATCACTGGCTCTTTTCTTCTCCACCCACAGAGAACACATGCCATCTGCACTGTCCTGTCATCAAATAGGATTTCTGTGATGCATCTACCTGGGCTGCAGTCGTTCTCTTACAGAAGCTCTTCTTCTGTTAGGGTTCCCCTGTCTCATCCCATTTCCTGTGTTTCCTGGACTTCGCAGACACCACCTTCTGTTCAGTGCCGCTCACTCCCGCAGAGTTAACTGACCCAATGCAGCACAGTTGGGTCTGTCTCTTCTGGCTTTGTTTGTTTTCTGCTGGCTGTTGAAATGTTGATTTTCATCCAAAACATTTCCCTTCCAGCTGCTTCTATGGCTAAAGTAATTCCAAAAGCTTTAGGGTTACATGATTGCCTTCCTTTCCAGATCTGCATGCCTATCTGAAAATTTCAAACAGACTAACATTTTCGTTCAAGTAATGAAGTTCAGTTTTATAGTGCTGCCATAGATGGGAACCTTTAAGTTTTTTTTTTGGCCGCTGACATTATATCCTAGATAAGCGTATCATACCAGCCTTCACAAAGAACAGAGCACAAAGGAAATAAGATACAGGAAAGGCAAGATTTCTAGGGGAAAAGGGAGAGTTGTCAGCACTTAAAAATATTAAAATGTATTTTAAAATAGTATTAGTTAAATGAACAAATTGGTGTGTAGGAAGTGCTTTACAGGTCACCAGAAATGGACCAAGGCATCTTTGCTTTATAATGACAGCAAAACCAACTCCCAGGTGGCTCAGTGGTAAAGAATCCACATTCTAAGCAGGAGATGCAGGTTTAATCCCTGTGTCAGGAAGGTCCTCTGGAGGAGGAAATGGCAACTCACTCCAGCATTCTTGCCTGGGAAATCCCATTAACAGAGGAGCCTAGCAGGCTGCAGTCGGTGGGGTCACAAAGGGTCAGACACAACTGAGCACGCTTGCACGCATGCAAACCCAACACCAGAGAAACATAACTATGAGTGCCCTTGGTCTAAGAACAAATCACGTTTTGATATTACTGCCTAGTAACTACACACCTTTATGGCTAACAAAATTATAACAATAGGCAAAGATGAGATTTTTGATTAATTGGTTAATCATCTATTTATTTAGCTATCTGTCTTTGCATCTACCAGCTTTCATTTTTCTTACTATCATGGGCTTGAGAAATGACCCCTGAGTTCCCTTCAGAAACATTTTATCAAGGCTGCTCAGAAGTTACAAACATCATTTTTCTCTCACCAACCAGAAGAATGATTTGATCTGAGTCTGACCTCTACTCTGCCAAGATCATCCCTCAGTAGACTTGCTGGAGAGTCATGAATAGACAAAGGGAAGCCATCAGGAGGGAGAGAGAAGGGACTCACAGACAACCATCAAGGGAGAAATGGGCTCCAACAAAACATTTGTAGGGCCTGGAGAAAGTGTGGGATAAAACCCCAAAGTGCAACCCCACTTTTCTTCTTGCTGCTCCGCCTTTTGCGTGTGTGTGTGGACACCATTACCTGCTCTTCCAAGTTCTATCATCATTTCACCACTGTCCCTCTCTTGGGTTACCACTCATGCCTAGGTCTGTGTATGCTGAAAGTGATGTCTACCCTAAGGAAGGGGGGACCTGGTGGAGAAACCTTGCAAAGGACTTCAAGTGCTAGAATCATCTAGAGAATTATTTGCAAAATCCTAGGTGTCAAGAGTTAGGTCTGAAAGGGGAGGCTAGAGAGAAGAATTTCCTTTTTGTCCCTGACCTCCTTGCCCAAATGTGAGCGGTGCTGCCAGTGGAGGACTGCAGAAGAGACCCCCAGAACACAAGGCCCAGGGCAGCCAACATTCTTGCCCAAGATTTAGACTGAGTTATCTCCCACTTGTAATGAGAGAGCAGAAATAGAGCTGTTCAGATATTATCCTTTCTATGTCATGTTTTAAGAAATAAGACAAAACCTAAAAAAACCCTAATGGGAGATAATCTAGAATTCTTTACCCCAAAGCTAAAGAATGGTGAGCTTCATTAGCCAGAGTAAATAATTATCATCAAACCATTGTAGGTTGGTTTGGGGGATATGTGTAGATGACTATATGATGTTACATTTGACTCTAGCTCTGAATGTAGAATCACTTTATTTGAAATTAAATTGTGCTGCAAAACAATACAAATCTCACACTGAAGCAACAGGGCAGCAGGCCAAGCCTCCATATTGTGCCCCTCAGCTTAAATTTCTTGCAGCTTCCAGCTCTATTTCTGAGAAAGAACAGGCTAGATTATCTCTAAATTCCTTTCTAATGTTAGGATTCTCAGACTCAAATTCAAGGAACATGTATGTAGTAGTTGCTATTTGTGCCATGCCAGATCATTTCACATACCCTCTGTCAGTTTCGCCTCTTCTGGGAAATATCAGTCGTCCTGCTTGAAGATGAAATAGTGAAGGCTCCGAGAAGTGGAGGACTTGATATGGAGCTCAGGGTTGTGTATACATGGAGGCGATTCTTAAACACAGACCCTTTACCTCCACTTATGGAGGTACAGCTACAGCAGGGGGTCACCCCAAGTCCCCTTTGATGTCACAGCCTAGGGCCAAGCAAGCTCTTGGAGAATAAGGACTTAGCTCATGAATGTGTCACCACTTTCTAAAACAGGCCCTAAAATGTTCTCAGCTCTCAAAGAACATGACTACTTGGATAAACCAACAACTTGTAGACCTGCTGGTACCCACCCACCTACTAAATTAATGGAATATTTTGATGTAAACACTTTCTTTCTAATAAATTTACCCTTATTTTATGTAACAGTCTGAGCAGCAGTCAACACAAATCCTGACTTTGTGGGATGAGTTTCTCTCCTGCTTCAGGGAATCTATCTTTTCAGTTAATATTTTTTAAAAGACATTTTCTCTCAACATCCTCCCATCAGTATCCATTTGATCCTGTTTTTGCCAATCTTTTTTCTGACTTAACAATATCAGGTGTTAACATGTCTATCTGGTAGAGAAAACACTGTTAATCTAAAAAATTTATAGCTTCACTGCTGCGCCATAGATCCAAATTTTATATAAAACCATCAACTACTCTTCTGTTTGTTTTATACTTACTTTAACTTCTTTCATAGGTTCATAACTTTAGAAGAATCCTTAAACATAATCTAGGCCAGTTTTTGTTTTTCCAAACTGGTACATATGCTGATATGTTAGATTTAGGTGGTATATAAGTCGAGTATTTTTCTAAATAATTATATTTTATAATATTTTAATATTTATTTTAATGTATCTTCTGATAATGTTTCTTTTTCCGGTAACTTACTTTCCTTTAATGAGTGACCAAAAAATATACACACATGTATAGGTAGGTAGGTTTACTCACTAAGTTGTGTCCGACTCTTGCTACCCCACAGACTGTAGCCTGCCAGGTTCTTCTGTCCTTGGGATTTCCCAAGCAACAATACTGGAGTGGATTGCCATTTCCTTCTCCAGGGGATCTTCCTAACCCAGGGATCAAATCCAGGTATCCTGCACTGCAGGCAGACTCTTTACCAACTGAGCCACCAGGGAAGCCCCACACACATGTATAGATATCTATATATCTAGATCACCAAACCTGAAATGTTCTGAGTATTATTGTTTAGGGCAAGGCCATAATTCAGAGCAAGACTACTGACAAGTTTAAAACATTAGTGGATTTAAAGAAATAAAATAATAATGATAAGTTAATAATAATACAGATGTTTCTTAGATATGGCGAAAATCATGAAGAGAATGATTGAAATTTGGAAAGCACCTTGTAAATCCAATTGCTGCATCATTTTATGGCCAAGATGCATGGAGGTAAAATGACTTGCCCAAGGCCCCAGGGTTAATTAGTGAAAAAATGAGGACCAGACCCTAAACCACCAGGTTCCAGGTAATTTGTTCACATCAATAATGCCCCACTTTTAGATTCTGAGCATCATTAACCTGCTGTTATGTGATTCATATTATGAATAAATTTTTATCCACCACTGACATATGCATAAGATTCTAACTTTCATAATTGAAGTTTCAAAGACAGAAAAGCCCTCTGGTTCCCTCAGAGGAAAAAGCACTCTCCGGTATAATTACAATTTGTGTTTATAATGTGCCTTTCATTAGGGGACCTGAATGAACTCTAGAAAATTGATCTGATGACTGGTATTATCCTCATTTTATACATTGAGAAACAATGACCCAGACAGGTTAAGTGAATTGTCTAGGGTCAGCGGGAATGTCAATCACTGAGAAAGAGACAGAATTAAATCTCCAGTCCCCACCTCACTTCTGCAGCTTTGCCTTTCCTGTTCGGCCACCAGTCACTTACCAGATTCTGAATTACAGGGATCGCCATTAAGTGGGATTCTAGCCTAAGACTCTACTTTGAACCTTTTCAAAGGGCATGTGGTAGGTAGCCAGTCTTGGAGCTTTCTGTTTTAATACATGGTTTTTATTACTTGAGTGGATAACTGAGCTTAAATCTGTCCCTTTTGTTCCCTTTGGTTGTTTTAAATTTACTTTCACACACCTAGAATTCTCTTTCCTGCCTGTTCCTACACAGATGGGGAAATAGCTAAAACTACGAAGTCAGACAGGACACATGTTGAGATGTTCACACTCTTACCTGCTCCGAATTCCTAACTCAACCACTTGACTAGCTATTGGCCAAAAGAAACCATCAAATAACTTCATTGTTGAGTCATGTATTTCCTACTCCCACACAGTGGGTATTACAGAATGTTTGGCCTTTGCTTAACCATAGAAGGACGGCTCCTATTGGTCTGATGCCCTTCAAATGCCCTCTAGTGGTTGAAGGCTCACATGGGCTCCACTCTCCCTCCTGTGAAGCACCAACGGCTCTGAATACATAGAAGAATTATCCTTTGAAAGCTTGCCTCTGAAGGACACTTGGCGCATACTAAATAACACAATTTGTATGGAAATACAAAAAACCTTGAATAGCCAAAACAATCTTGAGAAAGAAGAATGGAACTGGAGGAATCAACCTGCCTGACTTCAGTCTGTACTACAAAGCCACAGTCATCAAGATAGTATGGTACTGGCACAAAGAGAGAAATATAGATCAATGGAACAAAATAGAAAGCCCAGAGATAAATCCACGAACCTATGGACACCTTATCTTTGACAAAGGAGGCAAGGATATACAATGGAAAAAAGACAACCTCTTTAACAAGTGGTGCTGGGAAAACTAGTCAACCACTTGTAAAAGAATGAAACTAGAACACTTTCTAACACCATACACAAAAATAAACTCAAAATGGATTAAAGATCTAAATGTAAGACCAGAAACTATAAAACTCCTAGAGGAGAACATAGGCAAAACACTCTCCGACATAAATCTCAGCAGGGTCCTCTATGACCCACCTCCCAGAATATTGGAAATAAAAGCAAAACTAAACAAATGGGACCTAATGAAACTTAAAAGCTTCTGCACTACAAAGGAAACTATAAGTAAGGTGAAAAGACAGCCCTCAGATTGGGAGAAAATAATAGCAAATGAAGAAACAGACAAAGGATTAATCTCAAAAATATACAAGCAACTCCTGAAGCTCAATTCCAGAAAAATAAATGACCCAATCAAAAAATGGGCCAAAGAACTAAACAGACATTTCTCCAAAGAAGACATACAGATGGCTAACAAACACATGAAAAGATGCTCAACATCACTCATTATTAGAGAAATGCAAATCAAAACCACAATGAGGTACCATTACACACCAGTCAGGATGGCTGCTATCCAAAGTCTACAAGCAATAAATGCTGGAGAAGGTGTGGAGAAAAGGGAACCCCCTTAAACTGTTGGTGGGAATGCAAACTAGTACAGCCACTATGGAGAACAGTGTGGAGATTCCTTAAAAAACTGGCAATAGAACTAACATGTGACCCACCAATCCCACTGCTGGGCATACACACTAAGGAAACCAGAATTGAAAGAGACACGTGTACTCCAATGTTCATCGCAGCACTGTTTATAATAGCCAGGACATGGAAGCAACCTAGATGTCCATCAGCAGACAAATGGATAAGAAAGCTGTGGTACATATACACCATGGAATATTACTCAGCCATTAAAAAGAATACATTTGAATCAGTTCTAAGGAGGTGGATGAAACTGAAGCCTATTATACAGAGTGAAGTAAGCCAGAAAGAAAAACACCAATACAGTATACTAACACATATATATGGAATTTAGAAAGATGGTAACAATAACCTTTTATGTGAGACAGCAAGAGAGACACAGATGTATTGAACAGTCTTTTGGACTCTGTGGGAGAGGGCGAGGGCCAGATGATATGGGAGAATGGCATTGAAACATGTAAGTTATCATATGTGAAACAAATTGCCAGTCCAGGTTTGATGCAGGATACAGGGTGCTCAGGGCTGGTGCACTGGGATGACCCAGAGGAATGGGAGGGAGGTGGGAGGGGGGTTCAGGATGGGGAACACATGTACACCCATGGTGGATTCAAGTCAATGTATGGCAAAACCAATACAATATTGTAAAGTGAAATAAATAAACTAAAAAAAAATAAAACACATCATAACAGAAGTCCTTGCTAATGCAATATGCCAAAAAGCAAAATAAAATGTATACAGATTTGAGGAAAAAAAAAAAAAGAACTTAACCATCCCTTCCATTCCTGCGGGTGATTAAGCTATCTTCTCAATAGCAAATACACAGTATGAACTCACTGCTCTATGGCCTTCAGAAGAACTACTTCTAAGCAAACACACTATGCCTTATGCTGTTAAGAGTCCACTGTATACATAATCTCTGAATTCATTTTGTAGGGCTGCTTAACAAGGTACCACAAACTCAGTAGGTTAAGAGAAGCAAAAATTTATTCTCCAGGAGTTCTGGAGGCTAGAAGTCCACAATCAGTGTGTTGGCAGGGCCACGCTCTCTCAGGAGGCTCCAGGAATAATCCTTCCTTGACTCTTCCAGCTTCTGGTAGCAGCATGCCAGCTTCTGCCTCCATCTTCCATCGTGTCCTCTCTCTCTGTCTGTGTCTTCACATGGTCTTCTCCTCTGTGTCTGTCTGTGTCCAGATGTCCTTCTCCTACAAGAACAGCAGTCACAGTGGATGAAGGCCCACCCTAATGACCTCATCTTAACTTGATTCCATCTACACAGACCTTGTTTGACATTCATGGGTACTGGTGATTGGGACTTCAACACATTGTGGGGGAAACAATTCAAGTCATAATAGTTGTTGAAGTGGTTGTTGTTCAGTTGCTCAGTTGTGTCCAACTCTGCGACCCCATGGACTGCAGCACGCCGGGCTTCCCTGTCCTTCACTATCTCCCCAGGTTTGATCAAACTCATGTCCATCGAGTTGATGATGCCATCCAACCATCTCATCCTGTTGTCCCCTTCTCCTCCTACCTTCAACCTTTCCCAGCATCAGGGTCTTTTCCAGTGAGTCGACTCTTTGCATAAGATGGCCAAAGAATTGGAGCTTCAGCTTCAGCATCAGTCCTTCCAATGAATATTCAGGATTGATTTCCTTTAGGATTGACTGGTTGGATCTCCTTGCAGATCAAGAGACTCTCAAAAGTCTTCTCCAACACCACAGTTCGAAGGCATCAGTTCTTTGGCCCTCAGCCTTTTTTATTGTCCAGCTCTCACATCCATTCATGACTACTGGAAAAACCATAGTTTGACTCTACAAACTTTGTAGGCAAAGTAATATCTCTGCCTTTTAATATGCTGTCTAGGTTTGCCATAGCTTTTCTTCCAAGGAGCAAATGTCTTTTAATTCCATGGCCACATTCACCATCCACAGTTATTTTGGAGCCCGAGAAAATAAAGTCTGTCACTGTTTCCATTGCTTTCCCATTTGTCATGAACTAATGGGACCAGATGCCATGAGCTTCGTTTTTTGAATGTTGAATGTTGAGTTTTAAGCCAGCTTTTTCACTCTCCTCTTTTACCTTCATTAATAGGCTCTTTAACCCCTCTTCACTTTCTGCCATAA
This sequence comes from Muntiacus reevesi, assembly GCF_963930625.1. NCBI lineage: Eukaryota > Metazoa > Chordata > Mammalia > Artiodactyla > Cervidae > Muntiacus > Muntiacus reevesi. The sequence goes on along the minus strand of NC_089265.1, from coordinate 40,042,152 downwards.
GGGTGGTATCATCTGCCTATCTGAGGTTATTGATATTTCTGTCCTCAATCTTGATTCCAGCTTGTGACTCATCCAGCCCGGCATTTCGCATGATGTACTCTGCATATAAGTTAAATGAGCACAGTGACAGCATACAGCCTCAACTACTCCTTTCCCACTTGAAGCAGTCCGTTGTTACATGTCCTTTAATCTGCAAGGAGATCAACATGTCTAACTGTTGCTTCTTGACCTGCATACAGATTTCTCAGGAGGCAAGTAAGGTGATCTGGTATTCCCATCTCTTAAAGAATTTACCACAGTTTGTTGTGATCCGCAGAGTCAAAGGCTTTGGCATAGTCAGTGAAGCAAAAGTAGATATTTTTTTGGAAGTCTCTTGCTTTTTTGATGATCCAATGGATGTTGGTAATTTGATCTCTGGTTCCTCTGCCTTTTTTAAATCCAACTTGTACATCTGGAAGTTCTCAGTTCATGTACTGCTGAAGCCTGGCCCAGAGGATTTTGAGCAATACCTTGCTAGCATGTGAAGTGAGTACAATTGTACGGTCGTTTGAACATTCTTTGGCATGTCCTTCTTTGGAATTGGAATTAAAACTGACATTTTTCAGTCTTGTGGCCACTGCTAAGTTTTCCAAATTTACTGGAATATTGAGTGGGACATTTCAACAGTATCATCTTTTAGGATATGGAATAACTCAGCTGGAATTCCATTACCTCTACTACCTTTGTTTGTAGTGATGCTTCCTAAGTCCCACTTGACTTCACACCCCAGGATATCTGGCTCTAGGTGAGTGATCACACCATCATGGTTATCTGAGTATTAAGATCATTTTGTGTATCTCTTCTGTGTGTTCTTGCCACCTCTTCTTAATATCTTCTGCTTCTGTTAGGTCCATACTGTTTCTGTCCTTTATTGTGCCTATCATTGCATGAAATGTTCCCTTAGTATTTTTAATTTTCTTGAAAAGATCTCAAGTCTTTCCCATTCTATTGTTTTCCTCTATTTTTGTGCACTGTTCACTTAAAAAGGTTTGCTTATCTCTCCATGTTCTTCTCTGGAACTCTGCATTCAGATGGGTATATCTTTCCTTTTTTGAGGTAGGGACTGTTATTCCCATTTCAGATAGAGAAATCAGCGCTTGGAAGGGTTAACCCTGTTACACACGATCAAACATCAAACAGAGGGTGGTGCAGCTCTGTTGAATCTCAAGACCAGTTCTATTCCCTTGCCCTTTCCGGCTAAGGACACTTAACATCTCTCAGGGGCCTGGCCTGCTGGGGTGCTGTTTTGACACTTACTGAGGATCCAGTGGAAATCACAAAGGGTGTAAAAATCATCCAGATGATGCAGAATTACCAGTGAAATGCTAGGTGCCTGCATTCCTTAAGTTCTTAGTAGGGGCCAGGCACCACCGTCAGCACTTTTTACGTCCTAGGTCCTTCAGCTTCCAAGGTGACACAGACAGAAGCACTCTTGTACTGTTTTATGAATGAGGAAACTGAAGCAGAGTGGTTATATAAATGGCCCCAGGTCACATCTTTGAGCTGCAGAGTCTGGATTTCAACACAGAAGTCTGATAGCAGAGTCTGCTTGGATTGGAGTTCCCCAACATTCTCTTTTTCTAGTCCTTCAAATCATTGCTCCTCATTATTCATTTTGCGTCCTGTTTTAAAAGACAAGTTTAAAATATCACCTAGTAAAGAGCAGATACCTTATACTGCTATGTACCTTCATAACTTCGGATATATTGCTGGTCATATCTGTATCTCCTCATAGACCCTGAGCTCTGGGATACAGCCTGGGGCCATCTCAGCCACGCTGTTAAAATGAATGAAGCTGAATCCTGGGACCTCAGCCGAGTGCCCTTCCCACCTTCCAGTCCATTAGTGAAACTTTCTATAGACCTTAGACGTGCATGTAAACCTAAGAGTGGGACAAAGTCACAGAGCAGGGCCCCTTTATGATCTGGTCTGATGACATTTTGAACCCGTCTGCCACCAGGAAGTAATTTCTCCTCAGGGAAACCCCTGAGAGAGGTCTAGCAGCTCTGCTTCAAGGGGTGTGTCTGGAGGGCAGGGCCAGCCCTTAATTAATACCTCCACTTGTGCATAGCTGTGAAGCCTACACCTCTCATTACAACTAACTCTTACTAGGGGCCTGAAACTCATTTGAAAAGAATGCCAAAAGAGGTGAGGTGCTGCAGATTTATCCCTTGCATCCTTCCTATGAAAATTCTAAATAATCTAAGAAGAAATTCTGCCAGTTCCATTTTGGAGGTCTTAGAAACCATGCTGTTTGAGTCTTCCACTGGGCCGCCTCAGGCCTTGGAAAATAGCCAGCTTCTCTCTAGGCTAGAGCATGTACGCAACTTCAACCCTGGGTGCCCGCGGAAGGAGAGAATGCCCTGCTCAGGGCTATATGTGGATGTGTAAATTACAGCAGATGATGCACTTAGCAATTATGTTCCTTGCATACATAAGCAGGAACAACAGCTCCCAAACTGCCAATATCCTTCTCAATTCTCACAGAATGACTATGTGTCACACGGTCACACAGCAGGGGGTCTGGAAATGAGATGAAGGAATGGCACAGTATGAAGTTTCAATTTTGGAGAAGCACCCCTCCTGCAGTAGAGAACAAGCAAACAAAATCCCAGAAGGCGCGATGGCCTGGCTGCTCTGCACGGCCCAGCCCTCCTGAGTGTGGAGATGGTGCACAGAGGAGACTGGAGGAACGGGGAAGAGGGCCAGCAGTTCTGGAGCTCCAGCACCTGGTGCAGCTGCGGGAATAACTGGAAGAGTCGGGGAATGTTGCTAACTACTTGGGAACCGAATGGGAAGCTTTAATGAAACAGCCAAAGCTATACTGCACATTTCATATGCCTGGATGGGACAGGGAGGTAGCATAAAGGAGGAGAGTAGGTTTGATGGGGACTCTGGGGGAACTCTACAGAACATGTGTGCCCCATCTAAAGGGTAGCTCCACTCAGTCTCGAGCAATTGTTTCTAAGCAGGAAGAGCTGACTCTTCTAATCCTTCAGGAAAAGCTGAAAATCTTTGGTTGGGGAGAGGTGGGTGTTTGTGAGAGAGACCCATCTCAATTTGTAACTTGGCAATCAAATTATTGAAAACATTGTCTAGATTTGTGTCAGTTATCTATGCTGAGTAACAAACAACCCTCAAATCAGTTCTTTACAACAATAATCTTATTCTGCTTATGACTTGTGTTTCAAGAATTTAAGAACTCCAATGAGTGATTCACTTCTGACCCAGGTAGTGTCAGCTGAGGCATCTGGATCTATGGGTCCATGATCCAAATAATGGATTCTTATCCCCATATCTAGCACCTCTCTATATGTTCTCCTTGGTTTTCTATGTCTCTCTTTCTTTCTCTGAGTGGTGTCTCATCCTTGAGGGCCTCTCCATGTGCTTAGCCTTCTCATAGCATGGTGGTCTTAAGAAGTTATACATTGACATGGCAACCAACTTCCAAGAGGCAGAAAATAGAAACTTTCAGACCAGTTAAGAATCATGCTTGGACCTTCCACAGCATCACTATCATCCTTTGCTGTTTGTCAAAGCAGTCACAATACCTGCTTAGTCTCATGAAATCGGAGGCAGAGAAATGGACCCTGTCTCTTGAAGGGAGGTGGCAAAGTCATGACACAAGAGCACTGGGATGAGAGGTGTGGTTTTGTGCACTTTAGAGAACACACTTTGCCTCAGTAATAAAACAAAAAAACACTTGTGCAGTGAGTGTGGCCTGAAGCCCAACAGTCTGTAGTCTTTCACATAAAGGTTATTTATAGGTGCAGTCAGCGATCATGACTTACAATGTGTATTCTGCAGGTGGACTGCCTGGGTTCAAATCCTAGCCCTGTTCCTTACTATCATTGGCATCTTGGGAAGTTCACTTAACATCTCTGGATCTTAGTTTCTTGGTCTCTGGTAACAATAGTACTCTACCTATCTCAGGAATATTTTATGAGACTAAAGGATTTAATACTTGTAAACTGATTAGAGAAGAACCCCATGCAGGATAAGAATTCAGTAAGTAGTAGACAGTGTATTTGTTTGCTTGGGCTGCCATGGTGAAGAACTACAAACAAGGTGCTCAAACTGGAGACGTGTACTGTCTCCTAGTCCTGGAGGGTAGAAGTCCAAGATCAAGGTGTCTGCAGGGCTGGTTTCTTCTGCAGGCTGTGAGGGAAGGATCTGTTCCAGGCCTGTCCCTTTGGCTTATAGATGCCCATTTTCTCCCTTTGTTTCTTTACACATGCTCCCCTTTATGTGTATCAGTCCCTGTGGCCAAATTTCCCATTTTTATTAGGACGTCAGTCCTATTGGATGAGGGCCCACCCTAATGACTTCATTTGAACTTGACTCCCTCTGTAAAGATCCTGTCTCCACATGTGGATATGGCAGGGTTGGGGGCAGGGGAGGGAGATGAATTGGAAGGTTGGCATATATTGGAAGGTTGGAAGGGATTGACGTATATACACTGTGTAAAACAGATAGCTAGCGGGAACCTTCTGTATAGCATAGAGAGCTCAGCTTGGTGTACTGTGATGACCTAGATGGGTGGAATGGTGGGTGAGGTGTGGGAGGGAGGTTCAGTAGGGAGGGGATATGTGATAGCTGATTCACTTCATTGTACAGCAGAAACTCACACAGCATTATAAAGCAACTGTGTGCATGAGTGCTCAGTCATGTCTGACTCTCTGTGACCTCATGGACTGTAGCCCATCAGGCTCCTTTGTCCATAGGATTCTCCAGGAAGGAATACTGGAGTGAGTTGCCATGCCCTCCTCCAGGGGATCTTTCTGACCCAGGGACTGAGCCCTTATCTCCTGAATCTCCTAGATTGCAAGCAAATCCTTTACCCACTGAGCCACCTAACTATATCCCAATAAAATAAAAGACCCTCTCTCCAAGTAAGCTCACATTCTGAGGTCCTGGGGGTTAGAACTCCAGTATATCTTTTACTGAAGGACACAGTTCAACCCATAGCAGACACAGTTGCTGTGGTTCATTCACACAGTTGGTATTTCTAGTGTGACTATCAGACATACACAGCACAATCCTAATGCAACTAAAAAGATGCAATAATGTGTGTGTGTGTATTTACAGAGAGAGATGCAATTATACACACACACACACACACACACACACATACATATATATATATATATATATATATATATACGTATATAAAGTAAAAGATGACATTTTGTCCTCTCAGAGTTGCAAGAGACAGCCCATAGAAGGCATTTACTATTATTAGGGCTTCCCTGATGGCTCAGGGAGTAAAGAATATGCCTGCACTGCCGGAGACCAGAGTTTGATCCCTGGGTCAGGAACAGCCCCTGGAGAAGGGAATGGCAACCCATTCTTACTATTACTAGGAAGGTGTGGATAGTTCAGTCACTCAGTCATGTCCAAGTCTTTGTGACCCCATGGACTGCATGCAGCACATCAGGCTTCCCTGTCCATCACCAACTCCCAGAGCTTATTCAAACTCATACCCATTGAGTCAGTGATGCCATCCAACCATTTCATCCTCTGTCATCCCCTTCTCCTCCCACCTTCAATCTTTCCAAGCATGAGGGTCTTTTCCAGTGAGTCAGTTCTCACATCAGGTGGCCAAAGTATTGGAGTTTCAACTTCAGCATTAGTCCTTCCAATGAATATTCATAACTGATTTCATTTAGGATACAGTGGTTGGATCTCCTTGCAGTCCAAAGGACTCTCAAGAGTCTTCTCAACACCATAGTTGAAAAGCATCAATTCTTCAGTGCTCACCTTTCTTTGTAGTCCAACTCTAACATCCATACATGAATATTGGAAAAACCATAACTTTGACTAGGCAGACATTTGCTGGCAAAGTAATGTCTCTGCTTTTTAATATGCTATCTAGGTTGGTCATAGCTTTTCTTCCAAGGAGCAAGCATCTTTTAATTTCATGGCTGCAGTCACCATCTGCAGTGATTTTTGAGCCACCCAAAATAAAGTCTGTCACTGTTTCCATTGTTTCCCCATCTATTTGCCATGAAGTGATCGGACCAGATGCCATGATCTTGGTTTTCTGAATGTTGAGTTTTAAACCAGCTTTTTCACTCTTTCATGTTCATCAAGAGGCTCTTTAGGTCTTCGCTTTCTGCCATAAGGGTGGTATCATCTGCATATCTGAGGTTATTGATATTTCTCCCAGCCATCTTGATTCCAGCTTGTGCTTCATCCAGCCCAGCATTTCACATGATGTACTCTGCATATAAGTTAAATAAGTGGGGTGACAATACACAGCCATGATGTACTCCATTCCCAATTTGGAACCAGACTATTGTTCCATGACCAGTTCTAACCATTGCTTCTTGCCTTGCATACAGAAATGCAAAAAGGCAAAATGGTTGTCTGAGGAGGCCTTACAAATAGCTGAGAAAAGAAGAGAAGCTAAAGGCAAAGAAGAAAAGGAAAGCTATACCCATTTGAATGCAGTTCCAAAGAATAGCAAGGAGAGATAAGAAAGGCTTCCTTAGTGATCAATGCAAAGAAATAGAGGAAAAAATAGAATGGCAAAGACTAGAGATCTCTTCAAGAAAACCAGAGATACCAAGGAAACATTTCATGCGAAGATGAGCACAATAAAGGACAGAAATGGTATGGACCTAACAGAAGCAGAAGATATTAAGAAGAAGTAGCAAGAATACACAGAAGAACTATACAAAAAAGATCTTCATGACTCAGATAACCATGATGGTTTGAACACTCACCTAGAGTCAGACATCCTGGAATGTGAAATCAAGTGGGCTTTAGGAAATATCACTACAAACCAAGCCAGTGGAGATGATGGAATTCCAGTTGAGCTATTTCAAATCCTAAAAGATGATGCTGTGAAAGTGCTGCACTCAATATGCCAACAAATTTGGAAAACTCAACAGTGACCACAGGACTGGAAAAGGTCAGTTTTCATTCCAATCCCAAAGAAAGGCAATGCCAAAGAATGTTCAAACTACCACACAATTGCACTCATCTCACATGCTAGCAAAGTAATGCTCAAAATTAGAAGGGTGTGGATGATCAAATTCCCCATGAATGATACAGTAAGAGTGCAAGGGTGAAATCTGGAGGAGAGACAGAGTCTGTAACTGATGCCCCCACTGAGATCTATCACACAGCTACCATTAGCCTCGAATAGAATGCTCTGGTGCCTGTGCGTCTCCACCACACCTGGCTGCTTGACCCTCAGGTTCTACCATGGACCTTGCTTGAGTCGCTGAACTCAAACTCAGCTCTAGGACAACTTGCAGAGCCTTTGCACAAACTGCAGTGACTTGGTCTTCAATCTGACCTACGCACTGCCTCCTGCACCATAGATAAGTCTCTCCACCTAACCACACATCCCCAGATGTGATCCACGACCCTATTCCCAGCCATTCATGAAGTCTTAGAAATGGGGGTGCTCAGGCAAGAGTATGCAGATGAGATGAAGTTCTGAGTGGGTCCTAAAGATTATAGAAGATCCCCTAAGAAACAGAGGATGGAAAAGAGGGTATCCATTGGAGAGGGCAGTAAGTGAGCACTCAGAAGCAGGACTGTCCATATGCAGGAGGCATGGGAAAGTGTGTTTAGCTGACTGACAGGAAGGCTTTGTTTGGGGTCAGAGCGAGGGGTAAGTTTAGAAGGACCCACCCGACTCCTGGAGGGTGAAATTTGATCTTACCTTCCTTTGACTTCTCTGCCTCAGTGTTCTCCCTCCTCCCCATGCTCCCCATATACACCCCACAATAGCGACTAGAGACAACTTTGTGTATGATCAGTCTTAGTAACAAGAGCCATCACTGACGCTCAAGCCAAATGAGGATGCCATTTGACAGTAACCACTCTGCCCCACTCACCACGTCCCTGTGGGTGACAGGGGAGGGGCTTCCAGAAACCTGGAAAAACATCTCCTGTTCTTCTGTTATATTGTGATATTGTGATGCCTGTGTAGCAGAATGCCAAAATGAGACCCCCAGCCTCACCTGCACCTGACATACCCATCTGATATAGAAGAGAATGAAAGTGAGCTGTACACCCAGATGCTGCTTTATCTCTAGTGCCATGACTTGTCATCCATGTAGGCATCTACTGTCAGTCTCTAGGGGACACCTTGCACCTTATTGCCGCTGAACACAAAACAAAAAGAGCAGAGCAGAGTGGTTATGAGCTCAGACCCCACACCAGATGGCCAAATCCCAGGCCCACTTCTTGCCAGTGGTGGGATTCTTAGTAACCATCTATGTCTTTGTTTCTGCATCTGTAAAATGGAGACAGTGATTATATATATACCTGGTGAATTAGCAGATAGAAATCTCTAACAGCGTGGAAACACATAAGAAGCACTATGTAAATATTAGCTCTCATTAACATCAGTTGCAGGAGTGTGCAAACTACATACAACCTAGTGCAGGTCTGAAAATCCCTGCTGTCTGTGAAAGAAGAGAGTCTAGGATTTGTCATGGGGACAGCCAAGATAAGGACCCCAACATTAAGATTCCAGGGGTAAATCAGTGAGCAGTCAACTTCTCCAGTCATCAAATCTCCTTTTCTTCTTTCGGCCTCTGAGCTCACTCAAATCTCTTCTTAAAAAAAATTTAAACTCATCGGGGCGCATAGCAGATAGGAAGGTAGCTGTTTCACTGTCAACACCCGAGTATCACCTTCATCCTTAGATATGTGTGTGTGCTTAGCTGCTCAGTCGTGTCCAACTCTTTGTGACCCCATGGACTGTAGCCCACCATGGGGATTCTCCAGGCAAGAAAACTGGAATGGTTTGCCATGCTGTCCTCCAGGGGATCTTCCCAACCCAGGGATTGAACCCAGGTCTCCCGCAATGCAGGCAGATTATCTGCCATCTGAGCCACCCGGGAAACCCCATCCTTAGATATCACACCCATCTATTGATAGAAAATATTTGTATACCTGTGCATGTATTCTGTTTATTATACAAATAGAAGTATACAACTGCACATACATATGCGTGTACACTACGTTGGGTGTGTTTCTTAATACCACTGTCATTTGTCCAGACTGTGTCTCTTGCCCTCCTAAATGATGCTTTAATAAAGGAACAACAAACTATAATTAATTCTGTAGAGAGCTTAACATAGAATTACCAATCACCTAGATCTTAAATCAAGCTCTAGAAAATAGGGTGCTGAGATAATGTATGCCACATTCAAAACATGTAAATAGAAGCTCACCAATAAAACTTTATTTTAAAAATCCAGAAGATGAAATGGGGGTACTTTAGGAACTGTTTTCTTAGGGACAAAGGAAGTCAGAGCCTGATATGGCAGCCCAGTGGGCTGAGTTTGAGGGAAAGGGCATAGCTTTAACCTCCTCTCCAATATGTTTGGCCCTTGGCATCCCATTTCTTTTCAACACCACTGCCGACCTGAGAAAAAGATCTTGGCTTAAGTTGCATGTGAAAATGAATTTGTAGGTCTCAACCCGGCTCTTGTGACTGAGTGTAGCACTGCATAATTTGACAGGTTTGGGGCTGATTGACAGTGAGAAGCAGCCTGCAGGATCTCACAGGTCAGGAGAGAAAGGGGGCTGGCCCAAGAGCCCCGGAGCATGCTGGATAGCAGCCTGCACTTGACCAAGTTCTTCCTACAGATGAAACAGCACAAGTCCAACAAGCTTGTCTGAGAGGCTGTGGGTCATCCACAGAAATGAAGGAGAGAGAACACTCCAGCAGGTCAAAGTGAAATCTTTCAACCTGAGCAAACTCAAGCAGAGGAGGGATCCCCCAGGGAGGAAAAGCCCATGGAAATATGGACCTTCATCTGCTGCCTGTGCACAGGCAGGAACCCCTGAGCTTTCTGACAACTCCAAAGATTCTTTCAGCGCCAGCCCATCTTCATTCTAATTTGAGCTGCCTGTGCAGCCCCATCCATACTTTTCCTAATCCTGTCATTCACCTTCAAAGGCCTAGTGATTTTTAGGGTAGATGGAATTTTGGGGCAGGCATCCTAGACTCTGAGGTTTCCAAAGTCATTATCATTTGACAGATACCACATGCCCAATTGGCAGATGCCATTTGGTACCTGTCCCCTCAATTTGGTCATCCATCATCACCTCCACCATGACTGTGTGCTCTGAGAGAAAAGCATACCTCTAGCTCAAGAGTAAACCTTGACTACTCTGAGCCACTCTTATTATTACTATTCTCCTGACCAGCTATTTGGCGGGAGGATGTGGCACCCCGTCCTGAGCAGTGGGACATGAGAGGCAGTCTTCTGGGAATAACTGACTAGGAAGGAGTTCCCAGACAGACACACAGGAGGAGAATCTCTCACCATTCTGGTGGATGTTGTCATGTCTGTGTAACATGGATGTTAAGATGACCCCTCCCTCATCTGTGCCTGAGACAGCAGTGGGATAAAGACCACATATACATTGAAGGTGATCTGAAGACCTCTCGTGCGGCACTTCCAAAGGACCTTATGAAAAACCAGGTCTACTGGGGTAAGAGTATGAAGGAAAAGGAGTGTTGTGGAGACAATATTTATTTAGAGAGAATTGTTTCCATGATGTATTCCCCCGCCCTCCAGAGTAAACGGGGAACAGTTCAACTGCTTCACTTACGCTGGAGTGACTGGGCTTCCCCCACCACCCCTGCGTTTGGGAGAACTCATGGAGTCAGCTTTGCGTCTTGTTTTTAGAGGGCATGAGAAGGACTGGCTGGCACTCACAGAGTTTGTCAGGGTGAAAGATGGACTAGCCATGGGTCATGCAGAGGAGAGGCAACACTTCATGATCATGGGGCCACACAGAGGGGCAGAGGGACCAGAGGTGAGCCTTAGTCCGCTGGGGCTGAGGAGGGATTCGTGACTGATCGTCCATAAGAGAGATGCAGTCACCAAAGAAAATGACGTAAGAATGATGGGAATGTCCTGTGAGCCCACAGGAGTATCACAGGCAAGTGAGATTTAAATAGCCCTAAGAAATAAATACAAGTAACAGATACATAACTAGATAGATAAATAGATATGATACCTTTTCTGAGCCTCTACTACTCCCTTGGAGCATATTCTTCTGATTAGCAAGTAGGGAAGGAGGTAAACACACCTCTTTCCCAGTAGTGAACCAAGAGGGGATGTGGGAACAACCCACAGGAACAGGCAATTAAGGGGTTCATTGTCTTTGAAGAATTTTACAACAGTAATAACACTGACTTAAAGTTAGTCTGTTCTCCATTATCACCAAGCGTCAGCAACTCTCACCAGTGCTATGGGGCAGACCATGGCCACCACATCGCCCTCCTTGCTACCCCACCTTCCTTACTCACAAGACTCCTGTTATGTGAGACGATAGTTTCCCTCATCATATAAGCCATTTGGAGTGTTTTTCCTGTTACTTAAAGGAAAAGACACTGAGCTAGACATGAAACAAAGTAAGGTAGCCATCAAGGGGTTCAGAATTTCATTAAGTGAGGTATGGGGTGGACAGAAGTGTTTTCTGGGGTGAATGTCACACTTAAGGCAAGTCCTGACACCAACCAACTGTATGGACAGGAAACACATTTGGAACTGTTAATCCTACAAAGCAGAGAGTTGTTGGAGGACAAGAAAAGTCTTTTCCCATTTATATGCACATTGTAGTTATTTTACCTGAATGTCTCAGTGTAGAAAATAAAACACAATTTCTGAACTCAGAATGGACTTGAGGCCACATTAAATAATTCAGCAAACAAGACAAATGGGTGGCAAGTCTTTGTCTGTGCTGCACACACTACTTTTTACTTCCTTCTCCTTGTCCCTCTCCCAACATCTCACCAATTCTGTTCACTGTCAAGTAAGTTGATGACCATTCAACAAACCCCTATGGAGAATCTAGTGGACTCCTGGCACTGCACTAAACACTGGGTCAGATATCTAGATAAAGCAGTTTTCCAGAAGCTCCTGTGGAGGAGGAAATGGAGCTTCAAAACTGCTAAGTGGGACTCAGAGCAAGTTTGGTCCAGCTTGAATGTTCACAATCTTTCCACTTGGCTACTCAGCTTCTAAGAAGCACAGAAGTATCTGACTTGTTCCCTCCTTCTATGAGCTCATAGCCAAAAATCTATGCAATCTGGGAAAAAATGGGGAAAAAAAGAAAAATATACAAGTGATAGGTATTGCTTAGTCCTTCTAGAAGTTAAAGAAACTAGATACTGCAAGAGAAGATAAGCATAGCTGATAACAGAAACACTTAGGTTTTGTCCCTGGGCAAACACTTCTAGAGGCATTTGGGTGTTAAGGCCTACTTCCTTTTTAGAGCTTAATTTTAGTAAATCATATCGATATATAAATGCCATTGATTCTCTTATGGGTCCCATTTACAATAAACTCTGAAAACAGACATCTCCTTTAGGTTCTAATGTTTTTTTCCTTCCAGTGTTGTTTTTATTTTGATAGGAACAAATTCTTGCAAAAAAGTTTGTAAACAGTGGAGAAGATGGGCTTCTTTCAGGCAGGTATCTCTCCTGGTGTCTCCCAGTTTATTCCTAAGTGTACCCCATGTATTCCTTTATCATAGGATAGAAAATGCTTAAATAATATAGTAAATCATTTTGTATTTTTCTGGAGAGAGTAGATGAGTGAAATGGGAGTGGTATAACTGTTTACATTTATTTTATACCTAATTTTAGGCTGATTTCAGAATGTAAATCACCCAGGATTTTTAGCTGTCCTCCTTTCCTTGACTGAGAGCATTTGTATTAAGAGAAAAACATGGTTGGGTTTGAAATTATCATTTCATTGACTATCATAAGTTTAGAAATAAAGATTTGGTAGGAAGATAGAAGAAGCCATTTTCTATTATCTAAGCTATTTTTATTTTTCTGTTTCCATTATATATTTATATGTTCAAGAGTTGTCTGTACTTAAAACAATCTTTACCCATTCTATTTAAAAGACAGATCTGTGTTGACTTGCACTACCCTACGCAAAATCAAAAAATCTCAGAATTTAGAAGGATCATAGGAAGATTTCCCAGGTTCTAAATAAATGCCTCGGTATCTTTTCCAAATATCTCCAATCTTTACTTCAAAACTTTCAGTAAATAAGGTAGTCTTTTGGAGATAAGAACAAAATTTCCTTAATAATGAGAACTAACAAAATTTTTGGTGCTGTTTGCTTTTGTACTCTAGGAATTTGACCCAATCTGCCCACTTTGTCTAAAAGTGATGGACTTTTAGATAGATAGGTCTTCTTATAAATCTTTTTCCCAAGATAAACATGTTCACTTCCCCCTCTGCCATGATTCTGTCTTGGCCCACAAAATGGGAATTTTTGCTTTCTAGAAGTATTAAAAATTGTTTTGCTTGTTCCCTGTCCCCTCTATCTCCTTCCCAAAGAGCTGAGTAGAGCCTTATCTGGTATGGGAGATTGATACAAGTCCTAAACTTGGGAGGCTGAGCCCCTGGTTGACCGTCTTTTCTGCAATCATGCTAGAGAGACGGTATTCACCCCTGTTCCTCCTTCCATGTCCTAAATCAGAGCCCATGCTGCCTTACAGAGGCATGGCTGAAGGACCTTCTCCATTCTTGCTCTCTGTCAAGTAAGATATGATATCTGTATAAAGTGCAGGTACAGGCAGATTCACAGATGCTCCTTGATGTGAGCTAGTTCACTGTTTGCTCCATCAGTTCAGTCCTTGCAAGCAGAGCTCTCAAAATCTATGGCTGCAGTTCCAACCCATCTCCATGAATAGTTTTGCCAGCAATAAAAATGACAGTTCAAGCTCCTCTGTTTGTATTTTTCAACTTCCGAATTAGAAAGGAGAAAGGATGCAATTCAGTTATAGAAGGACAAAATCCAGCATATTACTTTATACTGCATCAATTATGGTTTTTAGTCTTTTGAACATTCTCCAGTTTGTCAGTCTTATCAGTCCTGAATATTCATTGGATGTTGAAGCTGAAACTCTAATACTTTGGCCACCTGATGCAAAGAACTGGCTCATTTAAAAAGACCCTGATGCTGGGAAAGATTGAAGCTGGGAGGAGAAGGGGATGACAGAGGATGAGATGGTTGGATGGCATCACTGACTCAGTGGGCTTGAGTTTGAGTAAGCTCCATGAGTTGGTGATGGACAGGGAGGCCTGGTGTGCTGTAGTCCATGGGGTCACAAAGAGTTGGACACGACTGAATGACTGAACTGAACTGACCTATCAAAATCAGATTCCCAGAACTGAACAGAGTGTAATCAAGTGTGGATCCCCAGCATAGAAAGTTCCCTGTGTCCTAGACACTAAAGCTTGCTAAATACTTGGATCATAGACACCTTAACTACACAGATCCTGAGTACTTTATACAGACATCATATTTTACCTGATCAGCGTCAGAAAACTGAGAAAATTGCTCCTCCAGAAACTCAAGGAGTTACCCCCAGCTTCCCCTCTACCCCATATGGCACTTTCAAATAGGCCCCTTTTCGATCATGAAGGCCAGGCATCAGTAGGGACTTTGATTCTCCACTATAGAGACCTCCAGAGAGGAAGGCTGTGAATAAGATCATCTGTCACTAAAAACTACACAAGGGGAAGAGCAGACCCTGACACTGTCTCACCTCCATTCTTTGCAGTTCCAGATGATTGGAGGAAGGAGTTTCACTTAGTTTTCAGACTGCAGGGAACTAGCACTTTGGGGATGTTTTCTGGGCTCACTGTACCCAGGGCAGTCATCGTATCCAGGAAGCCGATCTTTTCAGTTACTCACTTGATGAAAACATCTTTTGTGGAATACCTCCTCCACCAAGTAGATTGCTTTAATGAAACAAACAAACAAACAAAAATGTGTATGAGGTCAAAGGGAAGGAATGGCTCCCTGTGATCAAGGAAAACTCAGTGACTCCTAAAATCCTCCAGCTGTAGCTTGAGCACCCTCACAGGCGTGGTGGGGGGTGGGGAGTCTCTCACCTGACTTTGAGATTCCTGCCTCCATCATCTCTACACCTGGAAAGTTGTTCATATCAGGCCTCCCTGCTGCTGCCACAGTCAGCTGCAGAGAGGGGTCCCTTTACATAGTTATCCTGGTTTGATTCCCCCTAAAGCAGAGCTGGGACCAAAGACATGGATGCCGTTCATTCATATGGGAGGTGATCCCGGGGAGGGTATATGAGGGCTGAGGGAGATGAGAAGAGCCAATAAAGAGAGTGTTAACGCATGAGTTGCTTTTGAGGATACCTTGGACTCAAGCCTAGAGAATACCCTCTAGAGAGTTGGGAAACACACCTCTGAATTCACCTACCAGTCTGAAGAGCCTGGGACATTTCTCCACTGTCTCCCTTCCTCCATGGATATAGGGCTACCCCCTCAAGGAGGTACATCCACTGGCCATCCAGGTTGTACCTAGTTGAATGGAGCAAGCTCTCTTAATGTTAGAGAAAGGCTTTAGCAGCGAGGAAGGATGACACAGGAGGCTGTCAGCATGCTAGACACTGTCTACTCCAGGATCTGGTCTCACAGATACAGGTGGAGCATCCAAGTCATCTGCTCTAACACCTCAACAGTCCAAGTGTAGGGGGAACAACCCTTTTAACTTTTCATTAGCCCAGATGAAAGGGACTACTGTTTAAAAACCTAACCCTTCCAAATGTTCTGTGCTGTGTGCTTAGTCGCTCAGTCATGCCCAACTCTTTGCAACTGTAGTCCACCAGGCTCCTCTGTCCTTGAGTATTCTCCAGGGAAGAATACTGAAGTGGATTGTCATGCCTTCTTCCAAGGGATTTTCCCAACCCAGGGATCGAACCCAGGTCTCCCACATTGCAGGCAGATTCTTTACAGTCTGAGCCACCAGGAAAGCCCAAGAATACTGGAGTCGGTAGCCTATCCCCTCTCCAGGTTATTGTCCTGACCTAGGAATTGAATCAGGGTCTCCTGCAATGCAGGAGGATTCTTTACCAGTTGAGCTACCAGGGAATATTTAATAAGAAAAAAAGGAAAGAAAAGCAGATAATATAAGGAAACACTCCAGACAAGGTCTTGAAATACTTTTGCTGATCCCCAGCAACTGCACACTGTCTCCATGGATGGCACATTTTTACAGAGCCTTGCCAAACTGCCTACTGCCCTCGAAGCACCAGCATCTGTCCCCTACTGTGGATGCACCTTACCTCCTGCCACCTGGGAATGTTCTATCAGGTTCTTGGCAGCTTTATTTTCAAGGTCAAAAGGACCATAGCATCTTTCTTCCTTTGGTGGTTTTCTAGTCAGAGTATAAGTTGTGCATAGTTTTCCCTGCAACAGTTTATAAAAGTGTAAGTCATTAACATCATGATCTCCAGTGCTGAACCCCCTGAGTTTGAATCCTGGGTCTTGACATTTGTGACCTTGGGTGAGTTTGCTTAATTGCAAACCTCAGTTTCTTCATCTATAAAGCAGAGATAATGAGAGTCCAGTCCATAGGCTTGTGAGAATTTAATGACTTAATATAGAGACAATGACTAGTACATAAAAGCACTGTACAAATGTTGGTTATTATTGTTATTATTATTAGACTAGAGTTTACATACAGGGAATTAGCATAATGAAGTGACCTTCCACAACAGATCCACTCTGTAAAGCAACAACTACTCAGTAGCCATATCTGCAACAAAAATCAGTACACTGTGTACATAGCAAGAAGATCTTTCTAAGGGCAAGAGCATTGCCTAGGCTGGAGTGAGTTGCTAGGATCCCCTCTTCCTTCTTTAACATGTATGAATTTGGCCAAGTCTAGCAGAATCTTTTTTTTTTTTTTAACTTTTTATTTTGTATCGGGGTATAGCCAGTTAACAAACAGTGTTGTGATAGAGTCAGTTGAACAGCAAAGGGACTCAGCCATCCATATACGTGGACCCATTCTTCCCCAATAGAAGAATCTTTTCTGGCCTTTTCTAACACCCTTAAGTTGGAAAGTAGATACTTGCCAGGCACAGGACTATACTAGCCATAGACAGAAATACCCATCTTTGAACATAGCTGTCTCCTCTGTGGCTTCAGGTAGCCCAAACTAGAACCTTTCTTTGAAGCTTCTCAAGGAGAGTGCTGTGAGGTCATTACTAAACACTTTCTTGGTTAGACCATGTCTTTTTCCATTCTGTCCATTTCACAGAAGTTTGTGAGTGTCTGCCTTAGAAAAAAGATAAATGCACTCAACTTCAATGTTTTGGCTACTTGCCATAGCAAGTCTGAATGAAATGGTTTCTGAATGGTATAAGAGCTTCATCTTTTTCTGTGTCCCTTACATAGATAACTGAATAGTTAATTTATACTCGGCTAAGAATCCGTCCCTTATCTTCTTTTCTCTCTGGACTTCTGTTTCTGGGAAATTACCGTAAAGGCCTAAGGAGTTGCTTCAAGTTGACAGTGAGGTCCCAAACCTTGGGTCATTCTGTGGAGATGCCACCAAAGGGAGCCAACTGTGGGAATAGGACACCTCAAATTTGCATCAGCCTAAGTCCAGCCTTCTCTGTCCTGCCTCCCCTTAATTACAAAGCACAAATCACTCCACCTCCTCTGGTACAGAACAACTTGACCTCTACCACCCCCTGGTGGATCATCAGAGTATGCTAGGTGAGTACCTCCGTTTTGAAATCGCCACATGGGCCCAACAGACTTACAGAATCAAAGACTGCCTCTCACAAGCCTTCCACATTCTCATTCAATCTACTGATTATTTAGAGCTGAGAAATAATTTGCCCCCAAATGGTGCTAGCCCTTTTTGCCTTTGTATTCCAACTTATTCTATTATACAGACGTGGCATTCTTTATTGTAATTGCCTGGTTACTTGTCTGTTTCCCCAAATAGACTGTAAACAGTAGAAACCTGATCGCGCTAAGTGGTTTTCTTGAGGCCACATAATCAGAAGAGAATCCCAGTATCGAGATCAGGTTTCTCTATGCATGGCCCGCTGTGCTGTTCATTTGCAGCTCCGTTTTGTGTTCTGAAATAGTTTTTTCTCAGAAGGAGCATTGAGAGAGTGGTGTACCAGGGCTCTGAAGACAGAAATTCTGCTCAGGTGAGCTCAGTCACTCACCTAGTCAAGGTCCCTGAACAAGAATTGTGGTGTCTTCAGATGATGGCTGAGGTCCCTGTCCAAATCTAAATGACCTACTTGAAAGGACTGTCATGAATTAACAGTTCAGAGAAAGAGAGAGTTATCCATCCATTCCACAAATATACATTTATTTAACAAATATTTAATTCAGCATCTACTGCATGCCTGACTGGATGCCAGGTATTCAGGTAAACAAAAAATGCAACTCCCTTGCCCACTGACAATTTATGTCTTGATTTTAGTGGGTTCACTGGCCAACATCTCTTACTAATGAGCATGGATAAACAGAGTGATGCATCTGTCATCAGCATACTATCTTCGGAAGAATTCCCTCATGGTTGTGCATGTGTGTGTGTCTATGTGTGTTGGGGTAGGTGGGAGAGGGAATGCTGGTGAAAAGTGCCACATTCAAAATCACTGTCTCAAATTCCTGAAACCAGCAAACACAAATCAACAACACCAAGACAGGTTGGGTACGTCCAACACAGGTGTCTCCTCCCTGACAATGTACTGTTTCCAAAATCAAGCCAGTTGTTGCGTGCTCCTGCCTAGATGCCAATAGGAG
Organism: Muntiacus reevesi; assembly: GCF_963930625.1. Taxonomy (NCBI): domain Eukaryota; kingdom Metazoa; phylum Chordata; class Mammalia; order Artiodactyla; family Cervidae; genus Muntiacus; species Muntiacus reevesi. The sequence continues at coordinate 40,023,521 of NC_089265.1, read as the reverse complement.
TGCCCCATTAGTGCCAATTTGTTTTTTGTAACACAGACACCTGTCACCAAAGAACTTGACAAAAAATAACCAACTTAGTCACTGTGGATGCAAACTGGGCTGAAGCTAATCACCTCGAGGTAAACAGGAAGCCTTCAAATCCCACTGCAAACCCTCCCAGGGACCCAGCCCCTCTGCCTGTGGGCAAACCTATGGTGTATTTCTGACTGATGGCAAGACACCAACAGGCAATTGATTTTTTTTTTTTCTCTAAATGCAAGTTATCAGCCTTTCCTTCCAGTCAGCTGCAGGCTCCCCCCTGGCAGTTCAAGACTCATAGCAATAATGGATTATCTTTTCTTTTAATAGCAAACCACCTTCCGCTGAGATGGAATGAAAGTTGCTGGAGAATGAGAATAGATTTCACCAAGAAGTCCTTTAACACTCTTTAGGAAACACCTCTAGTTCAAGTATTTAAAAAAAAAAGAAAGAAAGAAAAAGCCCTCAAAAACTAACCAGGTTTCTGCTGTGTGACTCAACCAGCCACCAGGAATGTGCTGGTTGCCTCTGAATCAGCCCTGCATGACAATCACTTTCAAACTCTTTCCACCTCATGCCAGCGGATCTGTTCCCTGGGTGTGCAATTGTATGGGGCAGATGCCTTCCAAGGAGTTCTCAGACCCAGATTAAGAACACGTAATGCATGGACCGAGGAGCCTGGCGGGCTACAGTCCACAGGGTTGCAAAGAATTGGACACGAGTGAGCGCGCACACACCACACCAACGTATAGTAAGCAAATGAACAAGCAAGACATTTTCCCAAAAGCGCACAGGCAGGAGACTCAGTATTGCCTATCCTTTGATAGAGGACACGTCTAGCCCACTGCATTATGGGGAGCAGAGAAGTCTGGAGTCTGAACCTGCCCCAGAAGGGGTTTCTTTTCTCCTCACAATGCCATGCACTAAATGGCAGATTTCGTAACCTTCATTGTAAGGCGCCTCTCATTATGAGAAAGCAAGCGCAGAGCCTGGCTTCTAACTGGAGTGTTTATAATGAAAATGGATTATATGCATCCTGTTTGCTAAGCAGTTATCCCAAGGCAGGGATTGAGTCCAGATTCCTTGCCTCGCTGCCTGAGTGGCAGGCCATGAATAGATCGACAGGTATTTGCATGCAGGGTCTCTGACCTGGAGAAAATGTCGGGAGATTGAGAGCCTTCAGAGAGAGCTACAGATGCATATTCTTTTGAAACGTGGCTGGGTTTTGCAGTCTATTCTTGGAAAAGGCAAAGAAAGGGGGAAAGAGTTTGAATTTGCTGTCGCTGTTTAAAGCTATCCTCCTGAGTCAAAGTGAGACCGTTTTGCTTTGCCCACCTTAAGTTTTTCATTAACTGGAAGTGACTCTGGCTCTTACCTTCTCAAGGAGATGAAATGAGTTTTATAGGGTCGATGGCAAGTGGTGCCTTCCCTGGATGTTTTATAAAACCCAGATCTGATCCTCTTAAGATAGGCACTTTTTTATGAGAGAAGGCATTTCTCAGATGCTCTGGATCTAAATTTTCTTCTCCTTCTCTTTGACTTGCTCAGCTCCTGCCAGCTGCCGACCAACTTCTTCTTTCTGATGCTGCTGTAGTGTTTCAGGGCTGTGCTTCCAGCCTGAAAGGAACCTTGCACTAATGCACGCAGGACTTTGGGATCCTTCTGAGCAGGGATCTGCCAACTTCTGTCATCTCCAGTCTCCTTCACCCACCCTCTTCCTCCATTATGATGAACTTGCATGCTGAGATGCATACTGAGAGATGGCAGTTAAAAAAAAAAATATGCACAAGGACCAGAGGGTGAAGTCTTAGAAGATAGAGGAGACTAACAGAGTCATTGCATCCCTACAGTGGGGTAGCGCTGCTCAGCTCCTAACACCAGTTTCACAAGAAATTACAGTTGCCTAGGGAATGTGTGCACATCTTTGGTGTATCTATACAGTGGAATACTACTCAGCAATATAAAGGACTAAACTACTGACAGACACAGTAACATTAAAGACTCTAATTCATTATTCTAAGCCAAGGAATTTAGACACCAAAAGCTCTGTGCTGTATGATCCCATAACAGAAAACTCTAGGGACCAAAATCTGGTCGAGTTTCCAGAACTAGGAATAGAGGGGGATGCTGACCTAACAGGTTGACTCACCATCCCTGTTTACTTGGGACTGTCCTACTTACATAGCCCAGAAAGCCTTCATCCCTGGTAACCACTCAGTCCCAGGCAAATCAGAACAGTTGGTCACCCTGGATCTTGACAAAGAGATAAAAGGGAAATTGCAGAGCGGTGTTGGGGCGCGGAGGGTGTTGGGAGGAGGAACTGCAGTTTTTAAAACTCCCATAACTGTGCACTTACTGGTAAATTTTACTCTATGTAAATTATACCTTAATAAAAGGCTAGAAAAAAAATCTCCTCCTCTTCCCCTGTCAATTCTTGAGAGAGTGAGCTCTCTACACACAAGGGTTTTGTGTCTCATGCTGTTTCCCTTCTCCCAGCATCTAGCATTGCATCTGCTGTGGTGTAATTTGCTCAAAGATTGCATCCTGCTGTTTCTTCTCAGATGCTACCTGTCATATCACCACCTATAGATTCTTTGTAAACAATCTAGAGTCTCTAAACATGACATTTTCTCCATAGAAATACAGAGAGTTAAAGTTTTCTCTATTCCCTTTGGGTTGTGATTTGATAGTCAGGCTCTTAATATGAGACAGATCTATTAGGCAGTGGTTTCTAAATACAATAGGCGTAGCAAATTCCTGGAATGCTTGTTAAAAATACATATATAAGTTCCTAGAACTATATCTAGACCCACGAATTCTGAAGTTCCAGAAAAATAACCTAGAAATCTGTCTAGTTCACAAGTACGTATGATCAAGCCTGGAAAGCTGAAAGACAGAAAACCTGGTGTTGGGAAGCCTCAGTACCAGCCTTCAGGTCTGGTCACATCCTCTTCCCTGGATCCCACGTCACCCCCCTGCCAGAGTCTGCTGATGAATCACTCACTCGTTAGTTCCATTTGACAAATATTTATTGAGCACCTACTCTGTGCTACGGCTGCAGTGGTAAAAATAAAGCAAACAAGTAAACACAATACATTCAACCACTGATGGATGTTGTGAGGGAAACACACAGGTAGGCATGACAGTGCCTGGACCACGTGCTTCTTACACAGAACAGTCAGGAAGGACGTGGTCTTCGTGGATGCTGACTCTGCCCTCAGGCAGATTTCTTGTGGGGAGCATAGTTAGAAAGCCACTGACATATGTTCCAGTCCCCGTCTTGCCATAAGCAGCTGCCATGGACCAGACTCAGTATCCTCATCTGTAAAATGAGGGGGTAGATCTAGATGTTGATCTCCAAAGAAGCTTCTCAGCCTGACAGTCTATGTTTCTGGAGTTTATTGTTGTAATCAAATAAGGCGAATCTGATACATATTTAATGATATACATAATTGTTATTGTGTTGCATGATAATTAGCTATCAATGGTAAGCAGTTCACACAAATGGCTGTAATTAGCATTTTCTTATACATAAGCCAACCCAAGCTTTTGGTGTTTCTCACTTTTTGCTTTGTTATTCTGTAATTAGCATCAGGGTCCTCTGTTCTTCTATACTATGTGTCATTCAATGAGAACCCATGTCCTTTTCTCTCACACACCCACACAGTGATATTGACAGTTTAAACTATCAGGGCGGTTTATTATGTCACTCAGTCATGTCCAACTCTTTGCGACCCCATGGACTGCAGCACACCAGGCTTCCCTGTCCTTCACCATCTCCCAGAGTTTGGTCAAACTCATGTCCATTAAGTTGGTGATGCCATCCAACCATCTCATTCTCTGCCGCCCTCTTCTCCTCCTGCCCTCAACCTTTCCTAGCATCAGAATATTTTCCAATGAATTGGCTCTTTGCATCAGTTGGCCAAAGTGTTGGAGCTTTAGCTTCAGCATCAGTCCTTCCAGTGAATTTTAAGGGTTGATTTCCTTTAGGATTGACAGGTTTGATCTCCTTGCAGGTCAAGGGACTCTCCAAGAGTCTTCTTCAGCACAACAGTTTGAAAGTATTCAACCTTCTTTAGGGTCCAACTCTCACATCTGTACATGACTACTGGAAAAGCCATAACTTTGATAGATGGATCTTTGTCAGCAAAGTAATATCTCTGCTTTTTAATATGGTCTCTAAGTTCATCATAGCTTTTCTTCCAGGGAGCAAGTGTCTTAATTTCATGGCTGCAACCACCATCTACAGTGATTTTAGAGTCCAAGAAATAAAGTCTGTCACTGTTTCCATTTTTTTCCCCATCTATTTGCCATGAAGTGATGGGACTGGATGCCATGATCTTAGTTTCTTGAATGTTGAGTTTTAAGCCAGTTTTTTCACTCTCTTTCACATTCATCAAGAAGCTCTTTAGTTTCTCTTTTCTTTCTGCCGTTAGGGTGATATTGTCTGCATATCTGAGATTGTTGGTATTTCCCCCTGCAATCTTGATTCCAGCTTGTGCTTCGTCCAGCCCAGCGTTTTGCATGATGTACTCTATGTACTCTGCATATAAGTTTGTCCATCCTGAGACTGTTGTATTACTGCTTTCCTTTCCATCATCAAGGAGCTATTCATGTAACAGCTGCTCTTGGCTCCTTCCTCTGCTGTGTTGGGTGGTAGAAGGACTAAGGACCAGAAGAAACCACAAAAATTCAGAGCATTGGAATTTTTTGGAAAGGATAGAAAAACCAGCAGGGAAGACACTACGTGATGATGAACCCAGATCTTCTGAGATTCTGGGAGTATCAGGGAAAGTGTGAGTTTGTTTGGGCTGCCAAAACAAAATATCACAGACTAACTGGTTTAAACAACAGAAATGTATTTTCTCACAGTTCTGGAGGCTGGAAGTCAAAGGTCAAGGTATCAGCAGGTTTGGTTTCTTCTGAGCCCCTCTTAGCTTGCAGATGCTCTGCCTTCTCTCTGTCCTCGTGTGATCTTTCCTCTGTGTGTGTGGATTTCTAGTGTTGCTCTCTTTGTGGAAATTCCTTTTCTTATAAAGACATCAGTCAGATTGATTGAGGGTCTATTCTAGAGACCTCATTTTAACTTAATGTTTTATTGATAAATACCTCCCTCCCCCAAACACTAGTACATTCTGAGGTACGTGGGATTAGGACATCAGTATACAAATTGGGAATTAGAGGTGGGGACACAGTTCAGCAATAACTGAAGGGAAACTGTGAAGGAAAACTAACTTTCCAGATAACAGGAGTTAAAAAACTAACAAGAACCAGGAATTCAGTCTTTCCTTCAGGTCTGGCAATTCCCAGAGCTTCTTTTGTAAGACTCCTCTACCACAAAGGCCATGCCCCCAGTTGATGACTAGAGCCTAATTCACCTTTCAGAAAATCTCCCTTTCCACAAGCAAGAATGAAAGTCTTAAATGATCTTAAAATAATACAAATGAGTCTATATAGAAAACAAACAGACTCTCAGACACAGAAAACAAATTTATAGTTACCAAAGGGGAAAGGTTAGGAGGGAGGGATAAATTAGGAGTATAGGATTAATGGATACAAACTACTATGCATAAAAAAGATAAGTAGCAAGGCTTTACTGTACAGCGCTGGGAATATATTCAATATCTTATAATCTGTAATAGAAAGTAATCTTAAAATGTACACATGTATGTATGTGTGTGTGTTAGTCACTCCATCATGTCTGAGTCTTTGCAACCCCATGGACTGCAGCCCACCAGGCTCCTCTGTCCATGGAATTCTCCAGGCAAGAATACTGGAGTGGGTTGCCATTCCCTTCTCCAACACGAGTGTGTGTGTGTGTGTGTGTGTGTGTGTGTGTATAACTGAATCATTGTGTATAACTAACACAATATTGTGAATCTTTTTAAAATACTTCAATTTTTAAAATATTTTTTAAAAATCACAGTTTAAAAACAGATATAAATACTTGGGAAAGTGAGCCCTCGGGGTGAGCAGGAATCCCTGGCAGCATGAGAATGTCCTTCCCTGTTTTTGTAAAGAGAGGGCAGAGAGCTAGGGGCGAACATGGCTGACTCTGCCGTTGGTTGCACCGCCCCATCAGTCTTTGGTGCCAGCCAGCTCACGGCTAGGTAGACAGGATGGAAAGCAGCGGCCCCAGGAGGCCAGGGATCTCATGTTCCTCCCATACTCTATGCATTTGCATCTGGGCCCCTGCCTCCTCAGGGGTAACCTATGACGCTAAGTGTGAGATCTGAAAACAGAAGCTCTAGAGTGAGAACTTCTAGCAAAGCCTTTAAAACAAGGCAGCAATAGAGGAAAGCCCCAGATCTCCCAAAACAGTTTTCAAAAGGGCCACGAGCATCAACCTACGCCCTTAACAGGTCGCATGAATCTGCTTCACTCTCCCTGACCCTTCCCACAACATAATAGACACGAGGGCACTTTGCCATGAACAGAAACAGAAATATAAGCAAAGGAGTTTCAGAAACGGAATTGGGAAAGTATGAATATGTATTGCTAGGAAAGGATTTTACTTTAATTTCGTGTCTTAATATTATAGGCTTTTTTCTCTTCTTTTCTTTAAATCCTTGATCTAAAAACAGGAAACCTGGGTTTCAATTTTCCTGCTCTATTGCCATATCAATGAACTGGTCATGTACCCTCTGTGAGCATGGTTTCTGATCCTTAGCTTAAAGGAATTGGAAAGCTTGCGCTCTGAGATCCCACTAGGATATTTTCTTCTGCAACTATATGTTGACAAAACAAGAACTGATCCAAATAATTGACAGAGATAAGCTTAGTTACTGTTGTACATTTTTGGTCAGATATATTAGTTAACTTATATGTACCGAAGTCTCATATTCTGATGAAACTTGTGATTACTCATCTATGAAATGGGGATATATTTGTCGCGCTAGTTTTCCACGGATGAAATTAAATAAAGGGTGTAAATGAGACGATGGCTCATGCACAGCAGAGGCTGAGTAAGTGTTAGTTCTTTTCTTGTTAACCCTGGTAATCCCCTTGGTGCCTGGTTTGGTTGATGTGCAGTAAACATTTTGCGGTTTGTGAAAGCAGCCTGGAGATACCACTCTGGTAAGAACCTAATGCAAATACAGACCAAAGGGACTAAGATGTGCCAATAAGGTAGTGATGAAGTTGTCTACACTTTCTGCCATGATATATATATATATGCCTAAGCACACTTACTCAGGATTTCCATAAACTCAAACTCCACCTGTCATTTTAAAAATATTTTTGGCAGGACCTGGTGAGCTACAGTGATGCAGATGGCCTGGGAAGGGTCAAGCCCTGGAAAAGGTAGCCCAGGTGGTTATCAGTAATATTTGAAGTCCTCTGGTGTTCAAAGGGACAGATACGAGGGTATGACCAGCAGCAGCATAATCATTATTGAGTCCTTGAGGACTTTATTAGTTATTCATTTTATCATCACAACTCTTCCAAGTGGTATTGATAGTCCCACTTTTTCTAATAAATGACTTATTGCTGTAACAGTTTAAGTATCTTGTTGAAGGTCGTAGAGTTAGTGAACAGAACAGTAGGTCCTGAATTTGAACGTTCAACTCCTTTTCTCCAAAGTCCTTGTATGCTCTGCCTCAGTGTTGGGTAGTCCAGGAGCAGGCAGACTTTTAGAAATAGACACTGGCATTCAGGATGTTGGTCAGTTGGTACTGTGCAATCAAGGTGCTAATCTAGGGTCAAGACCAGACTCAGAGTTGGATGAGGAGCAGGTAAAAAACAAGTGTGTCCCTGGACAGATTACTAAGGCAGAATCTCAGACACACATCCCCTGACAAAGGCAAGGTAGAGCTCCCCTCCACAACAGGGCATCGAAAGAATCTAGGGACAAGAAAGAACCTTATTGTGAGAGTTAAGATAAAAAAAAGAATCTGAAGCAAATAAGTGGCCTGAATGAGTCAATGCTCAAACGTATTGAGCAGAATCTCCTCTTACGCTGACAGCAATATCTCCTAGAACCCACATGGAGCTGAATTTATCAAAGGATGAGAAAAATAGAGAGGTGAAAGGTTCCTTACTAGGAATAGAGAAACGTTCCAAAAGAATACAGTTCTGGTTCACTGGAAGTTTGGGTGATCAGACCTCGTGTGTCTTCAAAGGATTTGAGAGATGAATTTTGATGCCCTCTGTTGTACCTTAATAATCCCAAGAAATAAGAGATGTATTTCCTTCTTTGCATTAAAGAGTGCTTTCCTAAGAGCTTCAGAGAAACTTGTTTCTTGGCATAATACATAACTTGAACTGAACCTCCTTAAGGCCCATCTCAACATGTTTCTACAAAAACTGACATTCAAATAAGCATTGAAGAGTAATTTAAATATTTACTGAAATCCATCAAAAGCACCAAAGAAGTATATGAAATTTTATGGCATGAAAAGAGCCTAAATATCTTCACCTATCTTTCTCCTTTCCTACTTGTTACTGTTGCAGCTTACCTCCTTCCAAATATTTTTTCTCTAACCCTAATCCTAACCCTAACCCTTCCTCCCAAAGGAATCCCCACTCATGGTGGATGGCAGAAAGGAGAAAGCTGTAAACAATATGCAGCATTTAATATTTTGTCCTCATCACAGAAGTTCCAGGTGAATTGTGAACAGAAAGCCAACCAGTGCTAGGAGAACCACTAGCTATTATTTAATCACCTGGCTTTACTCTGTTCCATTTTGCCTTCAAAGTATCTCCCTCGATTTCCACCAAATAAATATACTCATTTATTTGATCAACTGAACATCTAGTAAAGTCTTGGTTTTGCACAGTGCACAGTGAAGTGAGAGATATATGACAGAAGTCCTGCTCTCAAAGAACCTAGAATTAAGTAGGAATGACATATATATGTGTTAGTATACTGTAATGGTCTTTTTCTTTCTGGCTTACTTCACCCTATATGCAAAACAGAAAAAGAGACACAGAACAGTACAGACTTTTGGACTCTGTGGGAGAAGACGACGGTGGGATGTTTAGAGAGAACAGCATTGAAACATGTATATTATCTAGGGTGAAACAGATCACCAGCCCAGGTTGGATGCATGAGACAAGTGCTCGGGGCTGGTGCACTGGGAGGACCCAGAGGGATCGGGTAGAGAGGGAGGTGGGAGGGGGGATCGGAATGGGGAATACATGTAAATCCATGGCTGATTCATGTCAATGTATGACAAAAACCACTACAATACTGTAAATTAATTAGTTGGAACTAATAAAAATAAATGAAAAAAATAAAAAAAATAATAAATAGGAATGACAGAACATACCCCAAATCACTACAGTAAATTGTATTAAGTGATTGGTCCATAAAATGTGGATTAAGATTCAGGATCTTCTGCAGGATTAACTAAAACTAATCACACAGTATACTTACTGATTACTCCTACTTCTGTTTTTAAGATATACATGGAGTCCTCTTGTTCTTTTTCTTTCCATATTTTCTAAACATATTTCTCCAGTGATGTCATCTTAAAGGAAAATGAAATTAGATCAAAATGGACTTAAATCCAGACCTGAAGGAAAAAAATGCCCTAAAAGACTAAGAACTATGTTTGTGAAAGAATGAACCATCTGACTGATAGCCTGGGGAAGATATCTAAGAACCTTTAAGAATTTTATATTATCAGTCTGTCTCTCTGATCTTGTCTCCATAATGACTAGTACCAAGATAATTTCTAGAAAATAATATGATCATATCTCATTTAAAATGTCTTACTGCCTTTGAGATTTCCCCTTGTCCTCTGGTTTTGTCCAAATGCCTTGACATGACTCAGAAGTTCATTTTTTAGTAGGAAAATGAACCTCCTATCTCTCTAGCCACATATTGTGTCACTCATCATTTCCAGCATATTCTCTGCTTCAGTCCTTCTTAATCATTTGTAGAAATGGGTAACTTCTATATCCTGAGCTCATCCCATTCGTGTCTTTATTGCCTTGGACTGTAATCACCTTTTCCCAAGTTATCCGCCTCCCAGACAATAAGGACCATGCAAAAGTGGACTAGTTCTGCCAGAGTTATCACTGATCCCTCAGAGCCTATCTCAGTGTCAGAAAGTAGTAAATATTTCATGAATATTGCTTGAGTGCATAACTTAAAAGCATAAGGGAATCATGACTTGTCTTGAGTTGGGTTCCTTGGAAACATATTCTGAGGTGAAGATTTTCAAGCAGGAGGTTTATTGGGAGTAGCTGTAGTAGGACCTTCCAGTGGGAGACATCGAAATGTAACGTAATATGGATCCCATAAGAAGTTCTGAAACTGAAATAATCCTTCAGCATTTTCCCTACTAAAGGCAGAAGGACCAGATCTTTGTACCTAATTATCAAAAGCCAGCTGCCTCCAAGGAGGAAGTGTCACCTTGGGTGATTTATCCCCTTTGGATAAGGGCAATTCCTATAAAAGGATTCAGCTGTGAGTCCTCAGCATCTAGCTCTCCAAGCAGCTGAAACAATGAGAGCCCTGGTCTTAGACAGGAATTTAAACCATGACCTGCAGTGTCTGCTACATTTCCCTTTCACCTGCAGCACAAGGCATACATGCTTCAACTCCCTAAACTCTGAAAGTGTCCCTCTGCCCTGAAACCCATCTAATTGCAACCTCTGCTGCTCAACTGCTGGTGGAGTGAGCACCCATACCATTACCAATCACACTCATTTATCCACTCAATGAGTGTTTGTAGAGCATCTACTACATTCTAGGGATTATTCAAAGTATAGAGCATTCATCAGTACATAAAACAGACAAAAAGACCCTATTTTCTTTGAGCTTCCATTCTAGAGAGAGACAATTAGAAAAGTAAGAAGTGGGGCTGAGTGTCATAAATACTATGGAAAAAGTAAAGCAGAGATGGAAAATAGGGAGTGCCAAGATTTGGGAGAGGATGAGTATCTTAATAGTAAATAGTCACGTAAGGTCTCACTAAGAAAGTCACATGTGAGCAAAGCCATTTAGATAGTGGAGGAAAAGCTATGCAGGTAGAGAGACTAACAAGTGCAAAGACCCTGGAGTGAGAGCAAGCCTGAATGTGAGAGAGTAACCAGAAAGCTAATGTTCCTGGGAAAGAGTAGAGAGCTAGATCCCAGTGGGAAATGAGGTCAGAGAGAAATGGGAGGACAGGCAGGTCATAGGTCATTGTAATGACTTCGTCCTATACTGCCCATGAGTTGGGAGGCCATGGAAATTTTGGGTATAAGGGTAAGAAGATATAACTTACATTTTAAAGGATCACTATGATTGTTGTTGGAAATAAATATTAACATATGGGGAAAGGGAAGGTGCAGGAAGCCAGTAAAGAAGCTATTAACATATTCCAAATGCCAAATAGTGGGAACTTGGGCCAAGGCAATAACAATAGAGATGTTGAGAAGTGGTTAGATTCTGGAAATATATTGAAGGGAGAGCTGGATGGGATACAGGTTATGAGAGGAGTCAAGGATTTGAGTCTTAACAACTAAAAGAATAGGGTCTCCATTTACTGAGATGAGCAAAAGAATCTCAGTGAGGGCAACAACTTTGGGGGAAAATGGTTAGTTCAGTGTTGGCCATGTTAAGTTTAGAGATGCCTGTTGGACATCCAAATGGAGGTGTTGAATATATGTGATATGCTGGGGAAAAGTCCCAGACTAGAAATAAGAATGATGAGAGCCATCAGCACACAAATGATCTCTAAAACCATGGGACTAGACACGATCACCAAAAGAATGAGTGTAGAGAGGAGAGGAGAGGAGAGGACGATTTTAAAGACGGAGCCTTGGGGCGTCACACAAATGGCACTGTGATGCATAGCCTCCTGCCTCATTCTCACTGTGTACCATGAGAACCTGCATGTGGATAGAAATGCATCTTCCACCATACCCAGCATGGCTAAAAGAACTTGGGCTTGAGAATGGGATATACCAATGTTGGAATATAGTCTTTGATATTCACTACGGTAATTGAATTTTTGGTTCTAATTCTTCACTTGCCTGTATTAATATTATATATCCACCCCTTTACCACGGTCCTATGGTGAGATATATGTCCTCTACTCTTGGGCTTGGACTTGTGCCTTGCTTTTTCCAGTGAGTTTTAGTGGTTGTGATATATGCAGAGGTTTGAAATGTGCTTGTGTGGTTGGAATTGCTCTGCCATTGGCATGAGAAGAAATACTTTGGGTACCATGAACCTCCTGGAGAAGGGCATGGCAACCCACTCCGTAATCTTGCCTGGAGAATCCCATGGACAGAGGAGCCTGGTGGGTTACAGTGCCTAGGGTTGCACAGTCTGACATGACTAAAGCAACCTAGCATGCATGCACCGTGAACATCAAGCCTGGGAGTCAGAATGAGATGCATGTGGCAAAGCCACCCTAGCCTCCTCATAGGCAAGTAAGAGATATGCTTATTGTTGTAAGCCACTGTGATTTTATACTTGCTTGTTATGCAGAAATAACTGACTGATACAATCCTCACCTGTTAGTTGTATAGTTTTCTATACAACTATAGTTTCTTTGCCCATAAAGGATTGAATATGTCCCCTCTTACTGAGTTGTACTGAAATTGAAGTGAAATAATGTACAGTCCTGACACAGGGCCCCAAGGATATTGATTAACTTATCCTTTGCCCCCTCCAGAGCTGATGGTCAACTTTTCCTTGCTAGCATCAGTTCTAAGAGTAGTAAGTTTTTTGTCAAAAAAAAGTCACCCCTGCCAAATGAAAGGGGTGGGTATCCAAGTTGATTTGTCAGTTGCCTTCATCATTTAGAATTGTAACACAAGCTACAGCAATATAATTTCTTAGGTTCCCCGATAACTAGAGCCACAAACGCCAGCAAATCTAGTTCCATTGTTTCTTCATGGGATCCCCTATCTTTAGAAATACCAATATAAGCCTATTTCAGCAGTGCACTTAGCATACCCCGTGTCCCTTGAGAAATAACTGGCTTTTGTTTATGACGAGCCAGAATACGTGCACACATGCACACACTCTGCAGTACACACTGCCCTTCCTCAGCTTAGGCTTTTGTTCATCAAAATAATAGAAAGTAGTGGCATAAAGCCATTCTCTGAGAAATAATTCATTACAAACAAAATCATCCAAATGCCACTTCTGCTCGCAATGACCTTCAGCAAGTGAGCCCCCAAAGACTCACCTGCAGCATTCAGGGAGGCAGTAATACAACATCAACTCCAACAGTGCTTATTGCCTCTCTGGCTTTCACTCACCTTAGCCAATCCTTTTTGTGCCTTTGCCTTCTGAGGCTGACCTTTAATCCTTGTAATCAGAATGTAAACAGTTCAACAGCTCAAGTAGCTTTCTTTGAGGATGTGGTGATGGGCTGGGTAACACTTCACCAAACACCCCCACCTTTTCAGGTAAAGCTCGAAGAGAAAGTTGGACCAAGGCTTTTGTATGTATCTGGGACATCTAGTCTATGGAAAAATTAATCAACTATGGGGGAAAAAAGAGCTTCTTGCAGTTATGATTTCCAGTTTGCAGAAAGAGGACGTATGATGAATATCCACTTCTTCATTTTCTTAAACCCACATACCATGGCAAGAAGTTGAGTCCAGTCATCATTAGAATTTACCTCAGGATTAGGCTGAGGTCTTAAGGACTCACACAAGGCCAAGATATCAGAATCGGTCCATGCCGGGTACCACCCGAATGCCTCCTTTCCCCTACATCCTGCTGAAACTCTTGATCTCAGCTGCCACACATATGTGATGCCTTAGAGTCTTTGCCAAGGGCTGGAACTCCAGTGCTTGGGTTCTAGCCTTTCACAGTACACGTGGCTGCCTCCTCAGAGGCCTTGTAGCTTGCTCTGGGATTGGCCACAAAGAGGACATGAGTCCTGGATTCCTCTCTTGTAACTCTTACTGCTCCTTCTGACTCAGTCTGACCTCTGACCTCAGCGAAGTTTGACCTTTCCCCTTCCAATTATCCTCAAAGACTGCCTGTCTCCTCTAGCTGCTCTAAGAGCATTTAGTATCTTACTTAAGTATTTTACTTAAATAGATAAATAAATGACAGAAAAGGACAAAGTCCTGCAAGAGCCTTCTCCTCTTGGCAGAAAATTCCATATGCAGGTTGGCTTGAGAATAGGGGAAGGAGAATAGAAATCAGCATCTCAGAATATCACCCTGCCCAGGTTGATTGTTTTATTTTATCTAGAACATTTGATTCCTTAAAGGAAAAACTAGAGTGGGTGGCTGAGCTGTGGACATATGGAAGTGGAGAAGAAAAACTGGATATAGAACCTGCCTCCTAAATGTAATGTTAGAAATTGCCTTAGCCTGGGTTTTCCAGAAAGCAGAGCCCAAGCAAAGGCTTGTGCAGACAACCGCCAAGAAGGGCACTTCAGGGAAGCTTGAGTGAGGGGCAAGGAGAAGGGTGTAGGGCAGCGGGAGGGCCAGTAGGAGCCACTGTTGAGCTGCCCACCTGAGTGGACTCGTTATCACCAGGTCATCCCTGAAGATGCTAGATAAACTCCGTCTCAGCATCTTCCATCTTGGAGGGGAGGGAAGGGGAAAAGCATTCACCACTTCGCATTGACCAAAACTTACCGCATGGGGTGTAAGTCCTCCACAGTTCCAGCTGTGCATACCTGGTGCCAAGCGCGAGACTGCAGGGTCCACATCTGGACCTTAGTGGAGAGGCCCTGGTGCTGGAGCCCAAAGGCTCTCAGGTGACATCTCTGTGGAGTTAGCTGGAAGCCACAGAGCTGGTCCCCTCAGAGGTATCTGGAACCTGAAACAGATGAGGCCAAGACCACCTGAGGGATTGCTGAAGATGTCAATATAGTGATGTGTGAGGCTATGCCAAAAGGAACTGAGTTTTAACATATGAAGATAGCTTTATAAACATATATACATGTATTTTTATATGTTATAGATACATACAATATATTATATTCATAAATGATATATAAATAATATGTCTGACTATATAAAGTGACATATTTAGAATGAACCCGAAAATATAATAAAATGGGCTTCCCAGTTGGCTCAGTAGTAAAGAATCCACCTGCAAAGCAGGAGAAGCAGGCTCAATTCTTGGGTTGGGAAGATCCTCTGGAGAAGGACATGGCAACCCACTCCAGTATTCTTGCCTGGAAAATACCATGGACAGAGGAGCCATATACTACTTTCTAAATCTAAACTGACATTGTCTTTACCAAAGTTGCCATTTATTTATTCATTCATTTAGGTTTTTTAAAAAATTTTTATTGGGGTATAGTTGATATACAATGTGTTAGCTTCAGGTGTACAAAAAAGTGATTCAGTCACATATGTATGTGTGCAACATATATATTTTCTTTTTCAAATTATTTTCCATGGTAAATTATTACAAGATATTGACTATAGGTCCTTGTGCTATACAGTAGGACTTTGTTGTTTTTTATGTTTAGTAGTTTGTATATGCTAATCCCAAACCCCTAATTAATACCCCCTCTTTCCCCTTTGGTAACCATAAATTTATTTTCTATGTCTGTTAGTCTGTTTCTATTTTGTAAATAAGTTCATTTGTAACATCTTTTTAGATTACACATATAAGTGATATTGCATGATATTTGTCTTTCTGTATCTGAATGGCTTCATTTTAGTATGATAATCTCTAGGTTCATCATTCATTAATTTGTATTTGTTGGATTTCCACTCAAGTAGTGAACAAAACAAGTCAAGTCCCTGTTCAAGGATGATGCCATCAGAAAAAATATTTGTGAAACTTACAAAATTACCTTAAAGGTCAGCGCTGAATTCTTTTAGTATTTTTAACCATTTAAAATCTTTCTTTTGGTAATTCCATTTGACTTCTTGTGAATTGCCAGAAGCAAAAATATTCAGATCAAGAAATGGTGGGAAGTCAACAGGAGTTGTAAAGGTATTAGTCAAAACAGAGATGTCAATACCAAATATGATGGGTTTGGTATGATGGGTTCCTTGTAGGATTAGGAAATAAGACATGTCTAGAAAATGCAAAAATTATATATGATGGGTTCCTTGTAGGATTAGGAAATAAGACATGTCTAGAAAATGCAAAAATTATATATGATGGGTTCCTTGTAGGATTAGGAAATAAGACATGTCTAGAAAATGCAAAAATTATTAAATGGAGTATGTGCATTTTATCGATTTTGTTTTATTTTTTGGCTGTACTGGGTGTTCATTGCTTTGCATGGATTTTCTTTAGCTACTGTGACCAGAGTCTACCCTTGGATGCAGTGTGGGCTTCTCACTGTGGTGACTTCCCTCGTTGCAGAGTTTGGGCTCTATGCACGAGGGCTTCAGTAGTTGCAGTGTGTGGGCTTAATTGCTCCTCAGCATGTGGGATCCATCCCAGACCAGGGATTGAACCCATGTCCTCTGCCTTGGCAGGCAGACTCTTAACCACCGAACCACCAGAGAAATCTCCCTTTTTTTGTGCATTTCAGAAAGTAGCATTTGCTTATATTTCCTAAGACTCACCTCTTCTTAGTGTGAGAAGCACTACTTTGGAGAGAGAGCGAGATGAGTGCTAAGTTTCTTTGTTATCTTCCCTCTTATTCTAGGACATATCAGGAAGCTATGACAACCCTAAAAATGCTGGCATTTTTCTCACTTAAGAATTATGATAGAAATAAAAGAAACTTCTTCTCTCTCAAGAAGTATACAAGCAACTTTATAGTCTCCTTCTAAAATGGAAAATAGCTTGAATTGGAGACTCCAGATGACAGTTTATTATCTTTGCCAAAAAAATTTTTTACAGAGATAATTCACCAAAAACCTCCAAAATGTTCTAAAATTTGAAGTGAAGTATAATAACAACTTTAAAAATTATATCCAGTATATTTTATGCTAACCAGTCATTCTGTTGGTCTTTTCCACAATATCAATATGCACTTTGAACAGTGTATTTGAGAATCTTGAAAATTATGTACTCTTATTCTACAAAGGAGGAAATGAGGGCCCAGCGAGAAGATAAATCTTAGCTAATGTGCCTCCATTAATTAGTGACCATGGGTGGTCCGTAGCGCAAGGGTTCAACTCCTGCTCCAGGGGTTTTCGTTATATACAGTCCCTCACAGAGGGGAACATCAAAACAACTTAAATATATTTTAACTATTTACATACAAAGCCAACTCAGTTTCATGGAACGATTTAGCTCTTTCTGAAGTTTGCTTATGCCTGTTATCTCATGGCTCAGGCAAACAAACAAACAAAAAATCCATTTAACCAGTCTTTTTAGAGAACAACTTACTGATCATAAATTTTCACTCAGCATACCATTAGGGACCTCACCTCCAACCCTTACACTACCCAACACTCCAATAGATTCCTGAAATGGAGTATTCAAATCAGAAATATTATACCAAATATGTTTTTCACCATCTCATTACATATATAGATATATTAATATTCTATATTAAAAACAGAACATGCTCTTTTGAACCTTTGTTCACCCATTTCTTCAACAAATATCAATACCTTACTTAATGTGTCATGCTCCATTGCAATCACAATATCAAAAGCATCTTTCCAAGTAGTAAAATATAGTTCTGCAATATTTCACATGATTGTATGATATGATATTGCATGATTTCATTTTTATAAAGTGCTATTATTGAAGCATAATGATGCTGATAATCCACCATCCCATGTCTTCCTGAAGATGAAGGCATCTCTGAGAATTCTTGTCTTCTAGGTCAAAATGCTTTAACCCTCTTTGTTTTATATCCTTTAACTTTCTTTGACCAAATCATGAAGAAGGGTATGAAACAGCAATGAGACCTCACCTTTTTCTAAGTGAGGAAACAGAAGCTTTCATTATTTCTTCAGTTGATCATTCTACCAGAGTTCATCAAGTCCCTCTGTCAGGTCAGGTCCTGTGATAGAGCGAGCAGTAGAGAGATGAATGAGGCACAAATGCTTTACTACAGAGTATCACAATTGGAAGACCACCTTTGCTGAATTTAGACAATTCTCCAGCTGAACCAGAGCAAAGGTTAAGCTAACTTTACCACTGTCTAGTCCAGAGTGTAACTCTAATTTGTGTGTTTTCTCCTGTACAGATCTCTTGTTCAGTTTTAGGATTTGTATTAGTCATCCACTGCTGCATAACAGATTACCCTAAGACTTAGCATCTTAAAGCATCAAACATTTAACATCTCACAGTTTCTTGAGTGTCAGGTATGTAGGAAAAACTTAGCTGACAATTCAGGCTGAGTCTCTACAGTTAGGGCTGCTTCATACACAGGATTGCTGGGGTGGGAAATCCCAGTTCCAGGCAGGCTCACTCATATGACTGTGGGCAAGGTGTCCCATTTTCTTGCCAGCTGTTGAGGCCTCCATGGCTTGCCGCGTGGACCTCTGCACAGGGCTATGAGCTGGCAGTACTGCATGTTACCTGTTCTCTGCCATCAAGAGGACAAGCTCCTACTTTGGGAAAATGAATGGAAGTACGATGCATGAGACAGGGTGCTCAGGGCTGGTGCACTGGGATGACCCAGAGGGATGGGATGGGAAGGGAAGTGGGAGGCGGGTTCAGGATGGGGAATACATGTAAACCCATGGCTGATTCATATCAATGTTTGGCAAAAAACGCTACAATATTGTAAAGTAATTAGCATCCAACTAAAATAAATAAATTAAAAAAATAAATAAATTCACCAACTTACAAATAGCTAGTCAGAAATCCTGAATAGGCTATGTATGCCTCTTTATTTCATAAAGAATGGCAAACTATGAATAAAAAGAAAAAAAAAAAAAAAAAGAGTGGACGTAAACCAGCAGTGCTGAGAAGGCTGAGTGGTCCTTCAGTGATGTAACCCTGGGGAGTGAGACCGTCTCCTGTGGAGGAGCACTATAAGAGGCTAGCCACATGGTACCTGAGAGTTGAGGCAGAGGACAGAGATCAGAGATGGCCAGGGGCTGACTCTAACGGAGTTTGAAGCCCTGGATCCAGTCATGCCTGAAGACCAGGATGTATCAGTATGAATGAGATGACTGAGTGTCTAATCAGTTTGAGTTAGTTTTCTTTCTTGTTTTCTCTTTATGTGAACTCAGGTCCACAAAATTGGATTAATCATGGTCGTTGGTTCATGACAACTGTTAGTTCAAGCATAATCGTCTTTCAGTTATTTTAATAGCATAATGAATACTCACAGTTCTTCACCCCAAGCGAGAATTACAACGTAATGTCAGTGTTGCACATTGAATTGTGTCCTCCTACAACTCATCTGTTGAAGTCCCGACCCTCAGTTCCTCAGAATGTGATCTTATTTGTAAATAGGATCATTCCAGATAGAATTAGTTAAGATGAGGTCATTAGGGTGGGCTCTAATCCAAAATGACTAGGGTTCATTTACAAAGGGGAAATCTGAACCCAGAGTCAGGTATACATAGAGAGAAGACACCATCTAGCAGAGAAGGGAAGAAGAGTGAACAGTTCTTTTCTAACAGTGCTCATAAGCCCTAATATTGATTTTGGATTTCCTGCCTCTAGAACTGTGAGACAGTAGATTTCTGTTTCTTAAGCCACCTCATTTGTGGTACTTGATGAAGCAACTGTGGCAAGCTGATACAGTCAATCACTTGTATTTACTGATCTGCTCTCTATTCTGTCGTCTTACCTTCCCTTTGGAATTAACATCTTCTGAACTCTGTGTGTATAGACACATATATATAACTGAGCCACTGAACTAGAGACAGAAGCTACCTGCCCCCACAATTCACATTATGCAAGAAAAATAAGCATTTATATATTTAAGTCACTCTCATGGTTTCTGGTACTTGTGGTCAAAATCATTACCGATATATAGAGAGATGAGCTGGATTTTCCAGTGAAGTGCATGCAAAAGGATCTGAGGATTGCATTTTGGAGCTCCACTTGTAGAGGAGAAAAGATTTATATATTCAAATCATTAAATACAGAGTTCAGTGTCTCAACTGCTTATACATAGGTAAACTGAGGCTCTGGGGAAGGAAATGGCAACCCACTCCAGTATTCTTGCCAGGAGAATCCCACAGACGGAGCAGTCTGGCAGGCTACAGTCCATAGGGTCGCAAAGAGGTGGACACGACTGAAGCGACTTAGCACAGACTGAGGTTCAGTGAAGGGAAGTGATACGTCCATGGTTCTATGTCTGAGAGAGACCAGCCTTGGGTAAAGAACTAATATGTGCACACATATTTTCTTTTTTCCGATCGAAACCGGTAAATACAGACTTCTCCCAATTCCCAGCTCTGTAACTTCGATGGTGTTATTCCCCCCTTAGCTTTCAATTCACCAGACTTAGTTTTATCTCAATCTGCCTTCCACTTAGCCAAGAGCATCTCCCACAACCACAAGTTATATATCACTTTCATTTCTCTTTCCTGTCATGAAGCAATACTGACATTCTTGGATGAGAACCCTGTGAAACAGCTGTTTCCATTAAGTGCTTCTCAGGTATTTGGAGAAAATTCTAACTGTTAATGATGGCTAGATACTATGTATGTGCTCCGACTCCCTGTTCTGTTCTTTTCTTTTCCTTTTATATTACAAACAGCCATCATCCCACAAGCAAGCTTACACTATTCTGGAGAGTGTGTTCATGGAAAATAATCTGCTGAGAAAGATGACCAAGAAAAGGCACGTGGTTAAAAAAAAAAAAAAAATCTAATCACTAAAAGGATATAACTGGAATGCTCAGCTTTGTTAATGGGAGAAAAAGCACCATCCCTTTCTACACAGACCATATATATGTTTTTTCTAATTAAGTTCCCATTCAGTAGCCTCAACAAAGCTGCATTCTGTTGTCTCTTAACTCGGTCCCCAAAGTGCCGGCGAAAACTTTATGCTACTTAATTGCCACAGCAAAAGTGATGGAAATCATTAATAGCTCTGATAATGCAGGCATTAAGATTTGGATTACTGCTTTGGGATATTTTTTCTAATGAAACAATGGTTTACTAAGCTGCAACTATTCAGTATATCACAAAGAACAAATTTCTACATGTGGACACTTGTTGGTGCCTGCACTGGGAAAGGAATTGGCAACAAGTTATGCCTCAAAAGTCTACACTATTAATTAGGGTCAATATATCCAAATGTACCTTTAAAAGGGAATGGTTCCAAGCCAGTATGACTAAACTATTAGGGGGATAAAAATTGTATCAAATCGTTAGAAATTATATCTATCAAGAGAGGGGATGAACTGAAATGGAAGCATAAACCCAAAGAATAACACTGACAAGTATAGAATTGTCTAACCAGATTTGACCAGGAGGAGGAGTCTTATCCAATGCACCTTCAATAGCAAATGCATGAAAAGAGGTGAAGACATCAAGATAATTTACCCTGTGCCATTTATGTTCACTACCTTCTCTTTTTCTGATTTGATCCTCAGCAGTCAATTTATTTTTCTTTCAATTGGAATATAGTTGGCTTACAATGTTGTGTTAATTTCTACCGTATAGCGAAGTGATTGAGTTATATAAATATATGCATTCTGTTTTATATCCTTTTCCATTATGGTTTGTCACCAGATATTGAATATAGTTCTCTGTGCTATCCAGCTGCACCTTGTTGTTTATCCATTCTATATAAACTAGTTTGCATCTGCTAATCCCAAACTCCCTCTCCATCCCTCTCTCTCCTCCCTTCCCCTTGGCAGCCCCAAATTTATCGTGATAATATGACTGCCCGTGGAGATCTTCAAACATGAGGAAAATGTGCCAATGTAAATGCTATAGTCCACAAGACAGGAACATTTCCAAATACAAGTTAATAAGGAAGGATTCTAATTTTCTGGGTTAGTATATCAGTATCTGCCAGCAGGGTGAGGGCGAGTCTTCCTCCTGAAAATACACCCATTTTCAGTGGAAGGAAACCCTGTTTATGGACCCGAGAGGCTGAAGACGGTGGCAAACTCAACATGGTGACGTCATCGTGGAAGGCGTCTTCCGGTGGCTACGCCCACCCCTTGTTAGTTGTCATTTAGGTCTGTCTGCAACAGAATTGGATGAGAGTGAACCAAGTTCATGGAGGTGAATCCTGGGGCTCCTGTCTTCTCATGCTCAAGTCTTGCAGGACTCTCATTCCTATATCAGAATGACACATTTACAGACATTAGGATCAGCCTAGAGCTTGAGATGAACATCTATTTCATCCTTTTATTTCAGTTAAGCAATCAATAGGTTTTCACCCAATACCCACCAAAAAGGTCATCAAGAATTCCTTAAAGAAAGATGTCATTTTTTTTTTTTCATTTCAATTCCAAGTGGCCATATCAGAAAAGTTCTATGAAAGTACGAAAGACAGCAACTTGAGGGTCTTCTGCTGAAGCCAACTACTCCATCTTTAATGTATCAAAAGCAGGGTGGGACTAGTCAGCATTTGAAAATGGGTTCCTCAGTGCCGTGTGCACTGAGGGATGAGAAAAGGCCATGAAGGAGGCAAGGTGGCACGGAGATAGGACTGTCGTGTAGGAGTTTGAGTGCCTGATCTTGCGTAGGGCATGACTCCATTAAGGCATGACTTCCATCCTCTCTCTCCACGTTACTCCTCTCCTTTGTCAAAAACCCAGTTTATAGACCTCAGAGGCTGAAGACCGTGGCAAACTCAACATGGTAGCAGAGCATAAAACTATATGAGATTGAAAATCCCCTCTGGGGCTAGCAAGGGAGGAAAATACTGCCTAGGGAGAGCATCTGACTTTGGACTCTTCTGCAACCTAACTCCTCAAATTCCCCAGGATGTTTGCAAGTGAGTCCTGAGATGGTCGAGCATCTGATTGGACCAGACCTCCCTAATTCGTATCCCAGCCATTCCTTAATGCCAAAGTAAAATTTCCACTTACATCTGTGGGAAGGAAGGCACTGGCTAATTTCTGTCATTTGCAGACTGTACATACTGTCGCCTGATGCTTGCCTTAAGTTGAGAAAATCTCACCTCTAGCTAAAGATGTCTTCAGTGTGGTCATTCTCGGGTGTTGCAATTTATACCCGTCACTCACTAAGGATGCAGAGACTTCAAGCGACTGCATGATCACTAAACAGCACAGATCTATGGATGCCAATGGCAGCTGGGTACAGACCTGAGGAAACAGCAGAAGTGCTGTGAAAGGGAAAGCAAACTGAGACAGACAGTCAACCTGGGAGGTTAGGATGGACCAGGAAGCTTCAACAGGGATCTTGAGAAGAGATACCTCAGGCCAGAACCTATGGAGTTAAGTACCTACTCCCCAGGTCATGCCTGCAGGGTTCACCAGCAAAGTTAATAGCAACATTTTCTGTTGCAGTCATGTTGCAAGATACACACCAGCACCAAACAGCAGATCTGACATCTGAGAAGCTTTGTGGGCAGAGAAATACCTACCATTTACTAACTTTTCCTGCTCTACCTGAGCAAATGACAAATTAAGCCAAGTCTGGAAATCAGTCTTTCAGCAAAGCTATACATTAGGAATTCATTTCCTTCTCAGCACTTAGAAAATAAAAGAAGGCATTGAAAAGGAGGCCTTGCATGAGACACCCATGACCCTGAGGTAAATTGGACTTGACTGAGACAAATGCTGCCCTGAATTTGCAAAAGAACATCACATGTATAGATACACAAACATATGTGCATGCATATGAAGAGGATGACATGTGTTTAAAGAAAAAACTATTCCCCTGCATGGAGAGAAATCATTTCTCAGCATGAAAAGCAAACACCACGATGGTGAGAGTCCCTAGCAGATACAAAGCTGCTACTCTTATTCTTATAAGGATCAGACAATAAGTACAACTACCTACCATATTTTAAATAAAAAATGATGAAGATGACTGGAGGTTGGAGTTTTCTGGGATGATGCAAACACACATTCAGTGGGCCATCTGGTCAGTGGTTGCTTTCTGGTCCAAGCTGACTGCACCTAAGCCGATGGCAAGTCCTTTTACAGATTTTTCTACTGTTTCATGTTATATTGAATAAGGGCCCATGATGACAAGAGCATAGTAATAATATGGAATGGGATATAATGATAGCCTTACAGATTGAAGTGGGGTGGCTTTCATTTTGGAAAGGGTGGTTACTACCCATCAGATTCAAACTGGATGTGGCAGATGGAAGAAAAGGGAATAGGTTCCTTGCCTGCAGGGGTCCGATGAATGGGCAGAGCTGCCTTGCCAACAAACTGAATGACCCCAGATAACTTGGCAGGCCTCTGTCAGAATAATCACTAAGAGTGAGTGAAAAAAAAAAAAATAGTACAGATTTTAATTTTGGGGGAAAATTTTATATCTAATGAGTCTGAAAAAATAAATGATTAGGCTGTGGATATTAGTCCTTTTGTATGCATTACTTTTAAAAAAATACACAATGAAACATTATCAGTGCTTCCTATGCAGACATTTTAAGGGAAAAAATGTTTCCTTCTGTCATCCTGAACTTGAGGAAGGAAAGTCCCACTCTGGAAACTTCAGTTTTGGAGGGTTTTGTTTATTTTTTATTTTATTTTGTTAATTGGCATATAGTTGATTTACAATATCATGTTAGTTTCAGGTGTATATCACAGTGATTCAGACATACTGCACAGGAATATGAATATGAAAAAATATGTATGTATGTATTCAAGCTCAAGTGTGCATTCTCAGTCATGTCTGACTTTTTTGACCCCACGGACTGTAGCCCACCAGGCTCCTCTGTCCATGGGATTTCCCAGGCAAGAATACTGGAGTAGGTTGCCATTTCCTCCTCCAAGGGATCTTCCCGACCTAGGGATCAAACCCATGGCTCTGTGTATCCTGCATTTCAGGAAGAGGGCCTTGTTGGTTATCTGTTTTATGTATAGTAAAATAGTAGTGTGTGTCTGTTAATCTCAGTTGTTCTAATTTATTCCTCCCCCTATATGGGCTTTCCTGGTAGCTCAGTGGTAAAGAATCTGCCTGCAATGCAAGAGACGTGGGTTAAGATCCCCTGGAGGAGGAAGTGTCAACCCACTCCAGTAATCTTGTTCAGAATATCCCATGGTGGGTCACAAGAGAATCAGACATGTCTGAGCTACTGAACAACAATGACAACTATTTTAATATGGACATGTCAATGCATAGGCTTGCTGTTTGTAAAGTACATATTTGGACTTTGCCTATCTCTAATTACATGATATGAACTCTTGTGATCCTTATTTAATTTTTTTTCTAACTTAACAAATGACAGCTCTGGAACTTAGTACTGTCAGAGGTCTATCAAAAATATCTCCTGCATTGACTACACTCTTTTTGCCTTAATGAAAACTCTGTATTTTGGATGGCTGTCTCTAAGTGTGATCCTCAGCTAGGAAAAAAGATGTATGAATGTAAAGACACTTTCAGAAGTTTCCTTCTGGGAGGGATGCATTCTATTCTTCAAAGATATCTAGTATTTTATAGCTTGAAACACTGTAAATCACCTAATCCAACTTCTTCTTTCTACAGATGAAGATGAAGCCCAGTTAAAATACATATAAATAGGAATATCATGAGGCTACCCTTTTCCTCCAATGCAGTGTTCTTTAAAATAATGTCTTGTATCAAAGTGATACCTACCTGATCCTTAAAATAGTATAGGAGAGTTACTAATAAAAAACAATATAACCCCTATTTTGTCCCAGCCCAAGCCCAATTCTGCCACATAGAAGATCATTTTCCTAAATACTTAACTCTAAATAACATACTAGTAACTGGATTCCTTGATTCCTCGACTTTAGAAATTATTCATTGACTTTTCATTAAGAAAGCTATGGAATTAGCTCACTTCAGCTGCCCTTTTTATACTTCAAACTTTTATAGTATTTTACTATTTTTCTAGTAGCATTTTATAGCACTAAATGATACATTGGAACATCTCATGTCTTATTTCATCAATATTCTAGCTTTTCTTGACCCTTTACATGTAAAATGAGAATGTCCCTGCCCAAATTTCTATCCTTCCAAACCCTGATTGCTGTCCTCAGATCCTTATTCTGTTCTATAACCATAATTATAGATGTCTTTCATATTTTCAGTGAAGTTTTGGAGATGAAATATGCAAACAATGTTTATTATTTGCTCATGTAGAGCCAAGTATGTTCTGGGATTACATTTCCGTTCTGTGTGAATCTAAGGAAATGCCCAGTATACCACACAAAGAAGGATGATCCTGGAATCTAGGTCAAATAAAATCTCTTCTTCTTCATCAAAGTCTCAAAATCATTTTATTTATTTATTTATTTTTCAAAATCATTTTAGCTTGCTTTGTGTTTTCACCATGGCTTTCCTATTAGACTGTTTTTTCTGGAGTTAATAATCACATTTTCTTTTTCATTGAATAAATACATACTTTCTCTGCCATATTCCTTAGACTTTTCTTTCTAATGCTTGCCAGTGACTCCATTCTTTTTCTTGAAGGTTCTCTTAGAGCTTGTTGACTTCTTATATAGAACAGATCAATTGCTTTCAAGGCCTATTGAAATGTCTTTCAGACTATGATATCATTTCATTGGACTCTATCATTCAGTTCCCAGGCCAAAAAAAAAAGGCAAGCAGAAACCACTCTAGATAATTAAATCAGAGAGAAATGAATTTCCTCTTGAGGTAATTCATTACTAAAGTGTTGGAAAGAGAGAAAGAGTAAAAGGAAAAAGGTGGTATTACCCAGAGACAGTAACTGCAATTAAGCCACCACCAGTGTTGCAGGAACATCCTCTGCCACTGAGAAACGCATAGCCTCCAATACCTTGGTGCTCTAGGAATATATACTCTACAGATGCTGTTGAAAATTCTACCAACGTGGCTGGTACAGTCGTGTTAAAGCTACTGAAGTCACTGCCAAAATACAAGGCCTTCTGTCTTTCTCCTATCTTCTAAGGGCATTCACAATTCTCTCACTGGATGAAACAAATTAGAACACAGCTAACAATGGAGTCTCAGAAAGGTAGTTTTCAGGCTCAGGCCCAGGATCACAGAGGAGAGTCAGAAGGTCAGAGTGTAGCTGAGAGCCAGCAAACAAAATCTGGAACAGACTTTGGATTAGTTTGTGGCTTACATCTTCCATGTTTTGGTGTAAAAGCTTCTAATTTCTCAGTAAATTCTTCAGAAAGTAAACATTCTGAGTGTTGTGAGTTGGAAAATGCTTGTTTTCTGTTTTCATATTTGATTGGTAGTCTGGTTAAGTACAAAATTCTATGTTTGAAATTGTTTTCATTTAAAATTGGGAGACATCACTCCATTGTCTTCTAGAATCATGTACTCCTCTTAAGAAGTATGTTATTCTTCATTGCAGGGTTTTTTACCACTTTTTTTCCCCTGAATAAAAAGTTTCTCAAAACTAATTCTTCCTCAAACTATGTTTTAAGTGTATTCTCAAGAGACATCTGCCATCACCCTGGGACTAAATCTCTCAACTGGATTATTGCAATAGCCTCCTAACTGCAGTTTCCACTCTTGAATCCACTTCCCAAAAATATATTACCCACAGAACAACCAAAATTATCCTTTTAAAATAGAAACCAGTTAATGTCATCCTTCTAATTAGTATAGTTCAATGGTTTCCTCTGTCAATTAGTTTTTGCTGCATAACAAATTACTCCAGAACTCAGTGGCCTGAAACAACAAATATTTGGATTTCTCTTGTAGTTTTGTGGGTCAGTGAGAAGCACTTCTGGCCTGTTGAGTCTGAACCTGGATGGTCAGAAATGATCTCACTCAGATGTCTGGCTGCTGGTAAACTAGTTGACCTGGATGGGGAGGGCCAGCACCCAAGCTGAATTAGCGTATCATTGCCCCATGTGGCACTGCACCTTCTAGTGGGCTTCCAGCTTGCCGTCTTCCCAGGGCAGTCCTGGGGTCTTGGGGTTCCCTGGCATTGAGAGGGAACAGGCATCAATGTACAAATGCTCTTCAGGTTTCTGCTGGCATCACAATTACTAATGTCCCATCACCTAAAGCACATAACTTGGTGAGAGTTGCACTTCATACAATCATTGTGGTCCATGTAGATCTACAAAATCATGTTGAAGTCAAATGCAGTCAAGCATCATTCTATCAATACGTGGTTACTTCCTTTACTAGAGATTTTTTTCAGACAACTCTAATTTTCACTACTTCAATCACCCATTACTGTCTATACTAAGTGCTAAAGCTGAAGATATACATATGGCTAAGACATAGTCTCTGGTTTTAGGATGCCCCTGGAGTGAGGCAGCCACATGTAAGCAATCTGTGATTAAGATAATTAAAGGAACCTACCTGAATTGAAAAAGACAAATGAGCAAACAGAGAGTGCTCATTGTGTCACATTTGACGAAAACTGGCAAGCTCACACTTAGACAAATACTGGCAAAAATTCTGAATTTTAACAATAAAGCAGAAAAACCCTCTAAGTATGAGGAAAATTAACAAAAAGAATCATCAAAGAAGAAAAATACCAGATTGGCCTAAAATTTCTCTAAAGCATTATATACAGAATTCATGGGAGTAGCATCTATAGTTTTGGAAAGTTGCAATCTAAGAATTTTTCCCAAATTGTCTGTCTTTAAAAAATCCTCAGATTTAAAAGGGCCCTTCTTTTAAAAAATTACTTTATTATGTGTGCTACTTAATGGAGAAATGAAATCAGAGTAGGAAATCTAGAATGGAGAATTCAAGTTATCAAAAGACTTGAAGGTCATACCTTTCTATTTAGCCTATAAACTCAAGATCCATTTGAATGATATTGATATATTGTTAGGTGGATACTAGAGCCTGGAGCAAGGATATGGCCTGTATTTTGCTGTTATTTGTTTTTACTTCCACTCTTTTCTAAGGGAGAAGAAATGTTTTCTCTAGCCGTATTCTTCCTGCCAACCTTCAGAGGGCATATCTTAACATAAAACAACCGGTACAGCCCATCCAAAGTGGTTAAGTCACTTGTATGGTTTAGACACTGCCAAGATGATTAATGAACAATTTTCGCCCTGTTGTACTAAAGCAGAATTGTGCTCATTCAGTCTTTCATCCATTTATTCATGTATCAGTTTACCCAACAGATAGTTATTTAGTGCCTCTATTTACCTGTCACTGTGTTACTTGCCAAGACTGAATGGTGAAAATAACAGACAATTCTTTGCTTTATAGCATATATGAATATGAGTAAGATAATAATCTTAAAGTTCATTTTTATTACTAATGATTTAATCAGCTATAGAGTTTACTTTTTTAATGTATTTATTTTTAATTGAAGGATAATCACTTTATAATATTGTGTTGGTTTCTGCTATGCATCAACATGAGTCAGCCATAGATATACATATTACACATACTTAGAGCAGTAAAGGGCAACCCACTCCAATATTCTTACCTAGAGAATTCCATGGACAGAAGAGCCTGGCAGGTTACAGTCCATGGGATCACAAAGAGGTGGACGCAGCTGAGCGGCTGAGCACACAAACATATTAGAGCTTACATTCTAAAAATATATATTAAATAACCTGAGCAATTAGAGATTTGGATTGGGAAATATTTTCTATCACCAAAGCTCTCTTTTTAATATTTTTACCTAAGACCTATGAATATTTTTATGCAAAAATAAATGCATATAAAAATAACAGTAAGAAAACACATTAAAATATTGAAAGTGGTTAGCTCTGGGAGTGGGAAAAAACAGGGTTTTTATTCTTTCTTTTACTTTCTGAATTCACTAAATCATCTATATTCAAGCATATATTACCTTTATAGTATGTCAGTAAAGGTAAATCTAGTCCCTGGTACAGGAAAAAGTAATATCGGTGGCTGTCACAAGAAAAGTTGTTTTTTGTTCTTATCATGGTCTGGTAAGGTTGCTCCTGAAGAGGTACGTTTTTTTTTTTTTCAAGTGTGATTCAGAGGCCCAGATCCTCTCCATTTTGTGTCTCTGGCATCTTCACTGTGAGGTTTATCCTGGGAGATGTGCCCATTCTCACATTCCAGAAAGGGAAAAGTTGACTCCCTGGGAGGATTGTATGGGTCCTGCCTTGAAGTCACATATTTCACTTTTTCCTACATCCCCATTGGGCAGATCTCAGTCACTTAGCCATACCTAGTTGCAAAGGAAGCTGGGAAGTATAATCTAGCTGTGTACCCAGTGTGAAGGAAAAGATGTGCTAGTGAACACATCAAAGTCTTAGCCACAATCAGCTCTTCCATTTGATTCTCCTTCTCACACATAGAACACACTTGTTCCTATAGCAGCAACTTTGAGAGTCAACTCAAAGTCCCAATCAGCCACTGTAGCCGTCTCACAGCTCTGCATCTCTGACATAGGCACAGTCCGTGCCATCTGGCTAGATGTGACTCCTGTGGTCCAGCAGTCTGAATTAAAAAGACAAGTCATCTTCTCCTATCTCTCATCCCAACACACCCACTCAGTGGTGGGACAGGGAGAGGATTAAAACAGCCAGCTCTCCCATGGACACAATGAAGGGATGGGGGCAATGCCACTGATTTTGCTTTCTGGGAGCAACTGTCTTACCCCTTGCTGCTGACTTCTCGTTCTGCCTTCTGAAAATTCCTTATTATTCGTTTTTAAAGATGCTACTGATGAAAAAAAAAATGCTCCTTCAGGGCTATACAGTTTTCACTGCACACTTCAAACTGGTATAAATGTCAATGCCTGAAGGCTTTTTAACTCCTCAGATGGAGGGATTTTTTTCAGTCCAGGTTTGTGGTTTTGTTGGCAGTCGCCATGCCCTAGAAGACACGGTCAGCTTCTGATCTATTTCTTCCATTCAATTTAATGTATTTGTAACCACACCCAAAATTGTCTCCTAATCATGATTTTCAGACCTGGTTTATTTATTTATTTTATCACCACCACCCCCTCTTCCTCTCTGATTTTAGTGATGACTTTCTTGAAGCTGTCTAGAATTATGGTACGGGTGGGAAGTCCACACCCTCAAGCTGACCTTTGCCACAGGGCTGAGTTTTATTGGGCCTTTGTTACATAAATCCTTTTCCATGCTTATCTCTTACTGCTTGGGATCTAGAAGCAGCAGCTTTTCCAACCTTTAGTATCATTAGTTTCTGGACTCTCTAATCTGTTTTATCCTGTGTGAAAAGTGCTCAATTTCATTCTGAAGTTATCGCATTTTTTTAAATTGTAGTAAGATATTCATAACAAAATTTATGATCTTGTCCATTTATAAATGTATCATTCAGTGGCATTAACTTCATTTATTGTTGTATGAACATCATCATCATCTATCCACAGAACTCTTTTAATCTTTCCCAGCTGAAACCCTGTACCTATTGAAAACTAACCCCCCATTCCTCCTTGCCCCGTGCATGCACATGAGGTTGCTCCAGAGCCTCCTCTGTCCGTGGGGATACTGCAGGCAAGGATACTGGAGTGGGTTGACATGCTCTCCTCCAAGTGATCCTCCCAACCCAGGATCAAACCTGTGTCTCTTACGTCTCTTACACTGGCAGGCAGTTCTTTGCCAGCTGAGCCAGTCCCTGACAACCACCATTCACATTCTGTCTCTATGAACTTGGCAACTTTAGGCTGTGTGGAATTCTTTTTTACACATGCGGTCTTTCTGTAGCTACCTTCTTTCACTTAGCATAATGTCTTCAAGGTCCATCCATGTTGTAACATGTCTTAGAATTTCCTTCTTTTAAGGCTGTATAATATCCCACTGTGTATATATACCACTTTTTGTCCTTTGACCCATGGTTATCTCTTTTTGCAATCATTTGCTAAAAGTAGAAAATAAAATCCAACATACCCCATTACACTGATTGCTGCCAACCTCTTCCCTTCAAGCTGACGTTTTAGTAGCTCATAGTTTGTTCCTGCAAGTCATCACAGACAACAGTTTGCCCAAGTGTTTTATTGCTGCATATTATCTGTTCTTTTTCAGACTTCAGTATCAGTTACCTCACTGCTCCTCCATGACCGCCACATCAGTGTCCATGTTTTAAATGCCATTATGATAGCATCCCACTTAATGATACTGCTTACATCATTTCTTACAATAATTCTAATAGATAAACCCTCAACTATTGGTATCTGTCTTAATTTGGGTTCTTCCAAAAGCAGAAGCCATCAAGGACCTGAGTGCAGGCAGTTTATTTGGAAAATGATCCCAGGAAGCAAAAATGAAAGAATTAAGAGATAGAGAGAGACCAGCAAGAATGAAAATACAATATGAAATGTGTTATCAAGTCACTGCTGTGGACTCAGTTCTACAAGAATTGTATACAGAATGCCTCCTATAACTGTCTTCCTGAAGGGTGGAGACCAGAGCATTTACTGACCTTCTCCTGTCCCCATTGGCTGAGGGTTGCCACTGGGATATTAATACTCCTGCTTTTCCATGATGCATTTGCTTGCATGCAGGCCAAGTAGATTCCTGCAGGGGTGGAGAAATCCCCTGGACAAAATGTAGAAAGATGCTCAGTATATATTTGAAGTGGAATATAGTCAACACAAGTCTGTCCACGTGTTTATAGAACTCTTCACCTCAGGGGCAGCAGAGATCACAGGTGGGCCTAGGAGATACAAGAATGTGATACATGGCAGCAGAAATATATGAGTTTAGGCTCACAAACATCTCAGCCAAATTCATGTGTCCCCGTTAGCCCTCCTCCAAACAGCATGACCCAGGCATCTGCCATACTGTAGCTCTGCCATCTTCCAACACATGATCGCCAAGGTCACCATGGATGTTTTTTTATTTAACATGGACAAGAAGGAAAGCAGCCTGGAAGTTTGCCCATGGAAAGTTTTTATGGTAGACCTGGAAGAGACATCTAACACGCCCATCTATATAACCCATTGAACAGAAGTAAGTCACCTGACTACATCTCCCTACAAAGGAGGCTGGGAAACACAGTCTGTTTTCAGTTTCAGAGGGACTAGAAAATGGTTTTAATAAACCCATAGAAGCCTCTATCATAGAAAGTAAGACTGTATTTATTTTTCATCTAAGGCAATATATATTAAACTTGTTAAGCCTAATTTACCAATTAGTTAAGACTAATTTACCTAATTTACTAGTGAAGCAGGGCAAAGGCTAACAGAGTTTTGCCAAGAGAATGCACTGGTCATAGCAAACACCCTCCTCCAACAACACAAGAGAAGACTCTACACATGGACATCACCAGATGGCCAATGCCAAAATCAAATTGATTATATTCTTGACAGCCAAAGATGGAGAAGCTCTATACAGTCAGCAAAAACAAGACCAGGAACTGACTGTGTCTCAGATTATGAACTCCTTATTGCCAAATTCAGACGTAAATGGAAAAAAGTAGGGAGAACCGCTAGACCATTCAGGTATGACCTACATCAAATCTCTGTGACTATACAGTGGAAGTGACAAATAGATTCAAGGGATTAGATCTGATAGACAGAGTGCCTGAAGAACTACAGACAGAGGTCCATGACATTGTACAGGAGGCAGTGATCAAGACCATCCCCAAGAAAAAGAAATGCAAAAAGGCAAAATGGTTATCTGAGGAAGCCTTACAAATAGCTGAGAAAAGAAAAGAGAAAGGCAAAGGAGAAAAGGAAAGATATACTCATGAATGCAGAGTTCCAAAGAATAGCAAGGAGAGATAAGAAAGCCTTCCTCAGTGATCAATGCAAAGAAATAGAGAAAAATAATAGAATGGGGAAGACTGGAAATGTCTTCAAGAAAATTAGAGATACCAAGGGAACATTTCATGCTAAGATGGGCACAATAAAGGACAGAAATGATGTGGACCTAACCAAAGCAGAAGATATTAAGAAGAGGTGGCAAGAATACACAAAAAAACTATACAAAAAAGATCTTCACAACCCAGATAATCACGATGGTGTGATCCCTCACACTCACCTGGAGCCAGACATCCTGGAATGCAAAGTCAAGTGGTCCTTAGGAAGCATCACTACAAAAAAAGCTAGTGGAGGTGATGGAATTCCAGTTGAACTATTTCAAATCCTGAAAGACGATGATATGAAAGTGCTGCACTCAATATCCCAGCAAATTTGGAAAACTCACCAGTGGCCTCAGGACTGGAAAAGGTCAGTTTTCACTCCAATCCCAAAGAAAGTCAATGCCAATGAATGCTCAAACTACCACATAATTGCACTTATCTCACATGCTAGCAAAGTAATGTTCAAATTCTTCAAGCCAGGCTTCAACAGTACCTGAACTGTGAACTTCCAGATGTTCAAGCTGCTTTTAGAAAAGGCAGAGGAACCAGAGATCAAATTGCCAACAGCCATTGGATCATCAGAAAAGCAAGAGAGTTCCAGGAAAACCTCTGCTTCATTGTCTATGCCAAAGTATTTGACTGTGTGGATCACAACAAACTGTGGAAAATTCTTCAAGAGATAGGAGTACCAGAGTATCTGACCTGCCTTTTGAGAAATCCGTATGCAGGTCAGGAAGCAACAGTTAGAACTGGACATGGAACAACAGACTGTTTCCAAATAGGAAAAGGAGTACATTGAGTCTGTATATTGTCATGCTGCTTATTTAACTTATATGCAGAGTACATCATAAGAAATACTGGACTGGATGAAGCACAAGCTGGAATCAAGATTGCCAGGAGAAATATCAATAACCTCAGATATGCAGATGACACCACCCTTATGGCAGAATGTGAAGAAGAACTAAAGAGCCTCTTGATGAAGGTGAAAGAGGGGAGTAAAAAAGTTGGCTTAAAACTCAACATTCAGAAAACTGAGATCATGGCATCTGGCCCCATCACTTAGGGCCAATAGATGGGGAACAATGGAAACAGTGTCAGACTTTATTTTTCTGGGCTCCAAAATCACTGAGGATGGTGACTGCAGCCATGAAATTAAAGGCACTTGCTCCTTGGAAGAAAAGTTAATGACCAACCTATACAGCATATTGAAAAGCAGAGACATTACTTTTCCAACAAAGGTCCATCTAGTCAAAGCTATAACTTTTCCAGTGGTCATGTATGGATGTGAGAGTTGGACTATAAAGAAAGTTGAGTGCTGAAGAACTGATGCTTTTGAACTGTGGTGTTGAAGAAGACTCCCGAGAGTCCCTTGGACAGCATGGAGATCAAACCAGCCCATCCTAAAGGAAATCAGTCCTGAATATTCATTGGAAGGACTGATGCTGAAGTTGAAACTCCAATACTTTGGCCACCTGATGAGAAGAACCGACACATTGGAAAAGACACTGATGCTGAGAAAGATTGAAGGTGGGAGGAGAAGAGGACCTCACAGGATGAGATGGTTGGATGGCATCACCATCTCAATGGACATGAGTTTGAACAAGCTCTGGGAGCTGGTGATGGACAGGGAGGCCAGGCATGCTGCAGTCCACGGGGTCACAAAGAGTCAGACACGACTGAGCAAGTGAACCGAACTGAACCCTTTGACATAGAAATTGCACTTCTACAGGTCCTTCTCTCATGGATATTCTCCATTAGATTCTCTGGATCTATTATCTGCCCTTCTTTTCTTCATCATAGACTCCCTAGTATTCTGACTTCTATTTGGATTTGGCCACTGGAAAGCTTCAGCATGTGGTCAGAGAACTGGAGGAGAGAAAAGTGGGAGCATATAGTTCCCTGGCAAGGCCACATGTTAGGAGTGGCTGAATTTCTCTAGTGCAGGCCACAGCTCATGTTGGGAGGCCATCTCCCACGGCTCCAGACACCTCCACAGCTTCAGCTCTACTTCAGTCTCTGAGTTCCAGTTGCTGCTCCCTCTCTTTCCTCCTTTGTCCTGATGCAGAGACAGCTCCCAGCTATTCACCAGTTCTTAATAGACACCCCCTTTAATGCTGGTCACACTTGTCTAAACAGTCCTTAGTTACCCCATTTAAGTTTGCCTTCTTTTTCCTTTCCAAGCCCCAACTAATACACCATCCTAGAAAAATAATCCTTGCAAATAAGGAACATACAAAGATGTTCAGCACAGCCATATTTAGAAAAGTCAAAGCTCTCAAATTGACTGTCTAATAATTAGGAAGAGTTGAATACATTGCAATAAATGTATGGTAGAAAAAATATACTAACATGTGAGTTTTTGGTGTATTTTTCTGTCTTCAACTTCAAGAACCCTGCCTAAATCCCAGGAAAGTACTGCTCACGTCTTTTCTTGCTGTTCTCCCTCCCTCGTCCTCAAATATTTTTCACCAGGATGAATTACTGAATTGAGGATGGGGGCCCCACATCTACATTGTGGAAGAAATAGCTTGATTTGCATTGAAAGAAAGGAAGGAGAAAAAATATTATACCAGTGAGGGGAATATGGGACCAAAAAGGGGGGACAGAAGATGTGAGGAGATGAATGGACAAAGAAGAACTTTGCCATATGTGTTTCTTTTTGTAAACACTCTTCCAAAAGAAACCTGCAGTAAATATCTTTGTCATTTATAATACTCTCTGAAACTCCTGAGATCCCACTTTCTTTCCAACTTATTGATTGCTCTCTACGTGCTCCTGTGCAAAGTGAGTTGCCTTATTTCATGTGTTTGAAGCATGTCCATATTCAAGATGAGGAAACTGAAGCACAGAAAGCTTAGCTGAGTTTTTTATGCCATCCCTATGTGTTCAGGAACTTTTGTCCCTCTGATGAAATATTACATAGAAATTGTGTTTTAAAAATTCTAAATATCTGAAACCTGTAGTTTTACCTTTTAACATTGTTCCATTCTGTGCTTGTAAAACTAACCCATCTAAAAATCTGAAGGCCTTTGTGGTGGGAGGAAGAGAGAGAGAGAGAATAAAGACTGAAAGGGAGTATAATCAATAATCAGAGCATTCACAGATTTCATTCAGCAAATATTTATTGGACTGAGGAAACACCAGTGAACAAAACAAAATCCCTGCATCTGGAGAACCAACACTCTAATGGGAGAGTGACAGTAACACAAAAAGTTACATGAAAAGTGACAGGAAGTAGCAGGACAGAATACTGTGAGGAGTAAAGCTTGGAGAGAGTAAGTGAAGGGGGCTGTTTTAGATCTAGGGAAAGTGTCTCTGCGAAGTAGGATTTAAACAGACATCTATCTATGGCTGATTCATATCAATGTATGACAAAACCCACTGAAAAAATAAACAGAGATCTAAGGAGGCCACATGTGAGAGAGGAAGGTGATGAAGTTTAGGCCATGCTACTATCTGGGGGAAGAACATTTCAGCAAAGAAAACAGCAAGCCCATGACTCTGGAGCAAGAGCACTTGAGACGTGGCGAATGGAAGGATTTTCTTCTTTTTTAAGGCTTGATTTTTGTATGTGTGTGTGTATGTGTGTGTGTGTGTAATATTAAGAGTATCAATGCTATTATTGTGAAATGTCAGCCACTTATTGATTGTTCACTTTTCTAAAAAGCACAGTTGATAATAAAATAAACATACCCAGTATATATTGCATTTTGTTCATTTATCTATTAATAGGCACTTATGTTGCTTCCATATCTTGGTTACTGTGAATAATACTGCAATAAACAAGACAGTGTAGATATCTCTTTGAAATAATGATTTTATTTCCCTTGGATATGTACCTAGAAGTGGGATAACTGTATCATATGTTAGTTCTATTTTTAATTTTTTGAGGAACCTCCATACTGTTTCTCATAGAGGCAGCGCCAATTTACATTTCCACCAACAGTGCACAAGGGTTCCCTTCTCTCTACATCCTCCGCAACAATTATTATCCTTTGACTTTTTTATAATATTCATCCTGACAGGTGTGAGGTGATGTCTCATTATGGTCTTGATTTGCATTTCCCTGATAATTAG
The DNA here is from genome assembly GCF_963930625.1 of Muntiacus reevesi. Lineage (NCBI taxonomy): Eukaryota > Metazoa > Chordata > Mammalia > Artiodactyla > Cervidae > Muntiacus > Muntiacus reevesi. The sequence goes on along the minus strand of NC_089265.1, from coordinate 39,985,829 downwards.
TGATGTTGAGCATCTTTTCATCTAACAAATTCTGTTAGCCATTTGTATGTCCTCTTTGAAAAAATGTCTACACAAGTCCTTTGCCCATTTTTTAATCTGGTTATTTGGTTGGTTTTTTTTGCTATTGATTTCTATTACTTCCTTGTATATTTGGGGTATTAACCCCTTATAAGATATTCACAACACCATGGATGCCAAGTGAAATAAGCCACAGAAAGACAAATATCACATGATCTTACTTATATGTGAAATCTAAAACAAACTCATAGGAGCAGAGAGGAGAATGGTAGCTGTCAGAGGCTGGGGGAATGGGGTTAAAGGAGAGAGATTGACCAGAGGGCATAAACTTTTAGTTACAAAATGAATAAATTGTATATACCTAATATAGAGTATGGCTTCCCTGATGGCTCAGATGGTAAAGAATCTGCCTGCAATTCAAAAGACCCAGGTTCAATCCCTGAGTCAAGAAGATCCCCAGAGGAGGAAATGGCAACCCACTCCAGTATTCTTGCCTGGCAGATTCCATGGACGGGCTATAGGCCACAGTCCATGGGGTCGCAAAGAGTCAGACATGACTGAGCGACTAGCACACACAATATAGAATATAGGGAATCCCTGGTGTCTCAGCAGTAAAGAATCCCCCTGAAATGCAGGAGATGCAGGTTCAATCCTTGGGTGGGGAAGATCCCCTGGAGAAAGAAATGGCAACCCACTCCAGGATGCTTGCCTGGGAAACCCCATGGACAGAGAAGCCCGGCAGTTGTAGTCCAGAGGGTCACAAGGGTTGAACACGCCTTGGCAGCTAAACCACCACCACCGACATAGAGTATGGTGACTGTAATTAATAACAATGTATTGTATACTTGAAATTTGCTAAGAGAATAGATCTCAAGTGTTCTCACCACACACACAGAGTAACTAAAGGAGGTGATATATATATATATATATATATATATATATATATATATGTTAATTAGTTTGATCGGGTAAGCATTTTACAGTGTATATGTATATCAAAAAAGTCACATCGTATACCTTAAATATATTACAATTTGTAATTGTAAAAAAAAAAGCAAAGCAAGAGTATGCAGGGCAGACTTGCTAAGTATCAAGAGGGCAGGCTTGCTCGAGCTCAGTGAATGAGGGAAAGAGTAACACAAAGTGATCAGAGGAACAGCAGGGGGTCATATTTTTGGTGTTGGAAGCCACTGTAGGAACCTTAGATTGTATTCCACTGCAATGGGATGCCATTGGGTGGTTTTGGACAGGGGATTGTCTGATATTCACATTTTTCAAATGGTTCATTCCGGCTACTCTGGAGAGTACTTTTGGTTTTCTTTGTTTCTCTACTTTAATAATAAGCAAATCTTAGTTTTACAAGCAATAAGATAAAGCACAGTTGATTAAGACAAAAGGCAATTATATTAGTTATATATATAGTTGTGTAACGTATTACCACAAGACTCAGTAACCGAAAACCATAGATGTTTATTATCTCAGTTTCTGTGGGTCAGGAATTCCAGAGCAGCCCAGATGAATGCCTCTGGCTGGTGCCTCTGGCTCAGGGTACCCACATGGCGGGGTACCAGTCAGTGGACAGCAGGCGCAGTCACGTCAGGCTCACCTGGCGGAGATCTGCCTCCGAGCTGTCTCACATCCTTCCTGGCTCTTTACCAGAGACATCAGTTCTTCACCAAAAGAGTCACTTTCTTATCCCAGATCCCATCACTTCTGCCATGGTCTAGTCTTTAAGAGTCACTCAGTCCAGCCCACATGGGGAGGAGTTACCCAAGGACATGAATACTGGGAAGCAGGAGATAAGGAGACCATCATGGAGGTGCTGTTACAGTAGCCACTATCTCCAGGCTCCTTACTTTAAAGAAACATAAACCCATCTGGATGTCGGTCTAGACCCTACCACTCACCTTGAGGCCTCTGCAGGGTGGTTGTGGTGATGCTTCTGAAAGGGCTTTGAAAACTGTCCAGCACAGGAAAATGGAAGGGCTTATTTTGCTTTTCTCATGGGTAGCCACTCCAGATTTGTCCTGTATTCTTCATCTGCTGTATTAATGATTTGTCTTTCATTGTGGGTTATGTACTTTTTTTTTTCCTAGAGTGAAAATCTTCCAGTTTGAACGGAGAAGTGACAATACGGAGGAAGAACACTGAGTGTTAACTCATCCAAGTTCAGGACAGGCTTTCTATTTAACTTTATACCTCCCAGTAACAGAAACTCTGACCGCCCAATATCAAAGACCTGGGTATTCCCTACAGATGGGACCAGCAGAAGGGGAGGGTCAAAGAAAAACAGGATGTGAGATACATTTGCCTTTGATATGTGTCTTATTTCATATTTATCCAAGTTTGATTGTAAACTTTTTGAAGGCAGAGACTTTATTAGTCTCTAAACTCTGTATTCAAGTTGTTGTTGTTGTTTAGTTGCTAAGTCAAGTTCGACTCTTTTGTGACTCCTTGGACAGTAGCCCACCAGGTTTCTCTGCTCATGGGATTTCCCAGGCAAGAGTACTGGAGTGGGTTGCCATGTCCTTCTCCAGAGGATCTTCCTGTCCCAGGGATCAAACCTGTATCTCCTGATTGGCAGATGGATTCTTTACCACTGAGCCAACTGGGAAGCCCCCTATATCCAACCTATGTGTGTGTGAGTGCTCGGTCATGTCTGACTCTTTGCAGCCCTTATGGACTGTAGCCTGCCAGGCTCCTCTGTTGTTGGGATTGTCCAGGCAAGAATACTGAAGTGGGTAGCCATTTCCTACTCCAGTGGGTCTTCCCACCTCAGGGATTGAACTCTAGTCTCCTGTGTCTCCAAACTGGCAGGCAGATGCTTTACCACTGTGCCACCTAGAAATCCTTATATTCAAGATTCACCGTTAAATAATTTTCTGAAGAAAATCCTCCTCTACTGAAGGTAACTCAGCTTTAAAAACAGAAGTTACGAAGTCAACCTTAAAATTCATCCTTGCCTAAATTGTGTCGTGCTATTCCATGAAAACAATTCCTCAGAACAGAGCCTTTGTTTCAGGATTCAAAGGCTGGACAATTTTCTAACATCTTCATGTTTGCATTTTTCACCTTTGGATCCCCCGTCTCTTTCTGGGTATTCCTCCCACCCCAGGTGACTACTCCTTCATTTTCAGCCTCTTCTTCAAATACTGCTACTTACTCTTAGACCTGTTTTTTATTGTATTTCTCTAAGACAGATACTCATCCATACTCAAGTATTAATTTACTCTAGTATTTGCACAGATCCTGTATCTCCCCTTCTCTAATTACAGTATGGAAGGCTTTTTTTATTTTTCCTAGTTAGAGGAATTCTTAGATAGCCAGCAAGTCGCCATAGGGAGTGCGAAAAAAAAAGGAGAGCCCCAAATCAGAGGAGATCTACTTGTTTGAACCTAAAACTGAGCAAGATTTAGTCTTTTTAGGGTGAATGGATTAGGAGGGAAGTGTCAGAATGGACTGCCCATTATCTAAATCTCTTGTGAATACATTAGCATTAATTAATACATACATGAATATGTTTTACATTAATTTGTGTTGTTGAAATATATGTGAGCCGACCATCTGCCGAAGGGCATGTGGGAAGCATTCCCAGAATTCTCTCAGTAGCTCTGAACTGGAGTGTTCACCCCTGTGTTCTCTGTCCTTGTTTAGACAAGAGATGTTTCAACTCTTCAAACAATTAGGTGAAGACTTGTTTATAGGGAAGACGGCTAAGACAAGAAAATGATAGTGTCAGCGGCTGTTCTATTTGAGTCGGAGGCGAATGCTGCACGCCGAATGTTTGCTGCCTACTCCAGGCTTAGCTTGTGCAGCTATGACCTTAACTGGCAAAGCTCGAAGGAGGAGAAGCTGCAGTTATTGATTGATTCTGTGGGCTCAGATGCTTGACACACATTATTTCATTGAGTCCTCCACACCGGCCCTGAATTAGATCATTTCTGCAGAGGAAAAATGCAAGGCCCAGAGAGCTTAGTATGTCCAAGGTCATAGAACCAGGGCTAGAGTACAGGTATGTCTCCTCCAGGCTCTGCTTTTGGAGAACGCCTATCAGCTCCAGCATAAAGAGACCCTGAGGTTGACCCTCAGAAGTCATTTTTTGGAGTAAGAGAGGAAGGCAAAAAACAGGTAGAGGCTGGGAAGAAGACAGACGGGAAGAGGCCAGAAGGAGGAAAAGCAGAAGACCGGAAGTAAAAAATAGAGGGGGAAAGAAGCGAACTTCAGGAAAGGAGTAGGGAGAAGTGACTACAGAACAGGAGTGAAATCGACTGTGTTTCAAGACAGAAACAATAAAAAACAGTGTTCTTATTACTGAACAGCAGAAAATTCAGTTGTTATTTTCTACCTATCAAGAGAAGTAATGACTACAGGTGGGAAAAGAAGGACGTGATGTTTGTTAAATGTCTTCTGTCAGGGCTTCGGCTAATCCATGGATTTGGGGAAAGTTAGAAAAAGACATCTTCTCTTGCTGGAGGTAGCTGCATGAGCACCGGCTTGCCGAGTTGGTTCTGTCTTCAGGGCCCCCTCATTCTCTCATGTGGGGAACAGCCTACAGAAATGTGCAGGCTGGCTCCACCTGTTGTGTGCTAGGGCCTTGACATGCATTATCACATTATTATATACTACAATTATTCCCATATTGTGGGTCAGGAACCTGAGGCCCAGAGGAATAAATATTATACCATACAGACCAAACACATACACATGCACACACACATACAACCCCAAATATCCCAAAGTCACTCAGAAAGTGAATTCACTAAAATGATGTAATTGCAAGTAATTTGGAAACTCAATAAATAATCAGGTAATCTATGAGCTGACTTAAAAACCCTGAAATTGTGTGAGCTTCGGGTTAGGATTGATGAGGGAATGGACTGATTTTCCTACAGTTATCTTGCATACATCTTCCTCTGTCTGCCGGGTTCACCATCACACATTAGCAGTTGCAAAAGGCCCAGCTGTAACCACACAGCCGAGAGCACGTCTCCTAGTAGTTCCCACTGTGTGAGAAGAAAACCTGTTTTCCAGGAGCTTCTAGCAAATGTATCCACCTCCTTTCTAACTGGTTCATATTAGATCACATTTTATTGTTAAACCTATGATCATGGATAGGGATAGGATTATGATGGTAATATAAGCCTGATGTATATACCTAACACATAGAACCTGATGGAGCATCAGTTTCACCAAAAGGTATAACTTCTAAGAAATTATACACCAGTATGAAAATCAGAGTCATTACCAAAAGGAGGAATGGGTACTTGGACTGGCACCCATGTGTAAGAAGGAATGGATGCTTGGAAGGGCATCATGTGTCCACCATAGTAAGTGTAGTAGATCTTACATTATCACTTAATTATTTTCACCCCTTCTGTCTCTCCATGGGAGAAGTTTACCTTCTGGTCTTCACTGAACCTGGGCTTAAGGATGTGACTTAACCTTCCTTGCCCTTGACTTTAAGTTTTGTCATGTGACTTGCTTTGGCCAATGGAATGTTAGCAGATATGACCTGAGCACAGTTGGATCTATCCTCTTACACGCCACCATCACCATATGAACATAAACCTGGTAGAGGTAGTCCCCTGGTACAAGAAGAAAACAGACATATGGACCAGACCTGGGCATAACCCATAGCTTGAAAGCCAGCCCAAAGAGGAGGCCCAGCCTAAGTCAGCTGATACCTAGCTGATCTAGGCCTATGAGCAAAAAAGAGCAATTATGTCAAGCTGCTGATTCTCAGAGTATTTTTGTATGCAGCATCACGGTGACAAGGAGTGACCAATCTGGTTACTGAGTCCAATCTGGCGATGTTCTTTCCTTACGTGACAGCATAGAGCGTGGCTCCATCCATTTTTTTTCCCCTTTTCCTGGCTGCAGTCGAGCCTGGGTCTCAGCTGAAAATGAAGGCTGCGGCTTTATTCTCTATTTTCGGCCTCACAAAAACATCTGAGAGAGTCGGCAGCAGCTTTTGAAGGTCCTAGAGAGCTAGCTGGCTATCACACCACGTTAGCTGGTCAGCTTCATAAGGCGGAACCACACCGCAGCCATCACTTCCAAACCCTGCCAAGCGAAAACTTTGCAATATTGAAATGGCTGCACCTCAAACCGTCATGTGATTTCTGTATCAGAGGAATTTTAGGAACAGATGGTGAGCACAGACGACAGTGACGGTTGTACTCTGCATACGGGGCAAAGGGGAACGAGTGAGCAAGGGGGTGAGAATCCAGCAAATTCTGGAGGAAGGCTTGTGGAGGGGCGAGAGAATTGCTGGGAGCATGTCTTCTGCCTGCAAACCACAGGTTGTAAGAAGTTGGGAAAGAAAAACCCCCAATAGGCAGTGACAGGGGGATGAGCTTTATGAAAAGAGAGGTTTTGCTTCTAAAGCAAAAGGATTCAAGGTTTCAGCAGTTAAAACACACACCAGAAAAACAGGCAGCAAAATTAATCAGTTCACCTGAACTTGACCTTTAGGCTGGTGGATTTGTTGCTTGAGGACATATGGCAGCATCAGAAGAGTTGAAGATGGAGCAAATGTACAGGAACTGGACTCCAATAAATAGCCCCATCCACCCCACATCCACCACACCACCAGCTCCCCCCGAAACCCCCTTGAGTTTTGAAAGATGGGGCGGGGGGTGGTTTCTGTGGACGTCTCAGATGGCTGATCCCCTAATTCTATCATGAAATGTATTTCCCCTGGAGCTGGTATTTATCGCGGAATCCTGGCACGGCTCCTGAAATGTTGCATCTGCACCACTACACTGAGGTTCCTTGTAGTTCATTAATATGCAAGAGGGGCTGTGAAATCCTCCCTGTTTCTGACAGGAGTTCTTACATGCCTTTCTGGAATGCTTCATCTCTGAAGTGGTCTGGCACTGAGACTTTGCTTGTCTTCTTTTAATCAGCTCCATCTTGTCACTACATAAAGAGTTAAACAAAAAAAAAGAAGAAGAAGAAGAAGAAGCTTTCTGAAAATCTTGGGAAGATGCAGGGCATCTTTCTTTCCTTTCTCATTTTTTTGTCATCCCCCACCCCCCTCCATGAACACATCAAAGTAAGAAGTGACATGCAATGCCCTGGAGCTCTTAGCAACATGCTTTTAGGTTTGGAAAATTTCATTTTCTACCTTATGATGATTACATGAGGAAAGATGAAATGCTGGCTTTGAGGTTTATTTGGGAAAGAGATGTAATAAATGTTGTGGCTTCCCACTGAATGGAACAAATCCATTCTGGTCATGGGGGGGATGTTAAAAATTGCATGTTGTGTGTGCATGCACACAGTCTGTGTGACTTCAGTGGCATTTGTGGCCCTAGATGCTGAGCCAGGAGACCTTGTGTGGCTTCTTTCAGAAAAATGCTGAATAAAGTTTTTCATTTTATCCAGCTCTGAATGCATTCGATTCCAAACGAAAATGAGTTCCCACCCTGTTTGAGCTACAGCAGTTGCCTTCAAACCCATCCCCCACCCCCACCAACACACACACACACACACACACACACACACACACACACACATGACCATAGGATACATATAGATTAACAGTTGACAGAGTCCCCTTAGCTGAAACCCAAAAGTGTGCCAGCCTGTGGAAGGATTGATCTAATGTCCCTTTTACAGAAAGTTGGTTTTTTCAAACACTGGAGTAGGGCTGAGGACAGTCATGTTTTTCTCTGTCTGTCATGGGTTTTTTTTTGTTTGTTTGTTTTTTTGTCCCTGTGTTTTTGCTCTTGCCTGGGGAACTTCTCTATTAGCTAGGAGCTGAATAGAAAATGATAAGCTCCTCTTGCCCAGGAAACAGAGCCAGCAAGGCAGGGAAATATCCTCATGATTTCAGCCCTGTGCTCCTTAGTAGGAAAGGATGCTAGAAAGAAATCGAGTATTCACCAAGTAAACCATTTTCCCGCACAGAGAAACATGCAGTCTCGGGCTCTATTCAGAGCTCTCACATCACACATGCCGCTCTTTGTTCAGCTCACAGCTGGACCACACAGGTTGTAAGATGCAGGATTTGCACAAGCTTCGCCCATCAGCTCTGGCAGGCCACCCTCCATATAGAGTCGATCAGCAGCCACCCCCAGGGTCAGTTCTTCAGCCTCTCTTGATCACGGTACTCATTTGGGTTTGGAGCAGAACTACGAAATTTTTGCTTTGGCTGCAGAAAGAGGAGAGACCCTGATCCCTTCTCATAAATAACCTAAACCCTGGCTGTTCAATGACAGTTCAAATCTCTGTTTACTCTCCCTCTTAAGGAAATAAGAAGTTGCTTGGATTGAATGCTTAGTATGTGTTCTCAGATGGATTCCCTGTCCTTATTCTGATCAGCTCTATATTTAAAAGGAGAAGACAACTTGTAGACATTTTAAAATATTTAATTCTTAAGTTTTTGTTACTCCCCACACTCCATCTGGAGAAGGAAATGGCAACCCACTCCAGTATTCTTGCCTGGAAAATCCCATGGACAGAGGAGCCTGGGGGACTACAGTCCATGGTGTGGCAAGTGTTGGACATGACTTAGCAACTGAACAACAGCACTCCATCTGAGGCAGGTACTATGCTTATTCCTACCTCACAAAGGAGAAAAGTACACTTCCTCCTCTGAGTCTGTACAGTTGCCCCAAGGGCACTGATGGAGCAAGAGCTCAGGTTCAAATCCAGTGCATCTGACTCCAGAGCCCAAGCCATCAACCACCTTGCTATACCGCCCCCTGCTGGTGGAAAGTTCTTAAGGGGCGTCCCCGTGGTCTTCTGTTCCCCTCTCGGGCACAGGTACTGCAATTTCTGTTTGCAAATTCATTTCCTTCACAAGCCTTTGGTGTCTTCTTAAGCAGTTATGTCCAGATACGCTTAATACGTGTTTGTTGAATGATTTAAAAAATAAACTAGTAGGCACAGCACATCAGAGAATTTAATGAAGGGCGAATGGAGAGTAAGATTCAGGATGAGAAAAAGAATAAACACTCGTATGAAAACAAGAGATGAAAAGAGGCAGGGAGCTAGACTCTAACGAGGGAAAGGAAAAAGATTTGAGGCTGATGTAATGACTTCCCCATCAATTTTGTGACCAAGGTTGGGAAAGTTACTGTAAAGGAAGGGAGAGTGTGTCCACCCAGTTGGAGCATCTGTTGATCTTCTTGGTTTAGAAGAAAAGGCCATGGAATGGGCTATCTTTCTGTGTCTACTTCTCACTAGTTAAGCAAGTAAGGAGTAAATCAGGGCAAGTTATTTGCTTTCTTTGGACTTCCATTTCTTAGTGGGTATTGTGAGAAAGTGGGATTAAAAGACTTCCTGTAACCTTGCAGGAAAAAAGCAGGGGCATATAATTATATTACCAGGTGATTGCAAGCATTTTACAAATATGACAATATGAATTACAGTTATTGTTATCAGTAATAAAAAGAATGCAACAGTGAGTGCTTCTTACGAACCAGACATTTACTATACATATGGCTGTCTACTTTTATGAAGGCAGAGATGCTGGTTCCAGAAATTGCATAATGTGCTCAAGCTCACTCAGCTGATGAGTGGCTGATCTGGGATTTGAATTCAGACCAGTCTGACTCCGAAGCCCACAGGAAGGTACCTCAGGGACCCAATGTCACTAGATCCCTCCTTCGCAGATGTCACCTCAGAGGGGACCTGCCATCATTTTGGCTCAGAAGGCCCTACTGACTGCCCCTCTCCTGCGTGCATTACTGGCCTGCCCAATGCTGACAGTCCCCAGAGAGGAGCCCCGCAGGGGTCCCCTCGGACTGTCACCCACAAACCACCACTGCCTCCCCAGCAGCAGCCGTGCCTGCTGGTATCTTCGACCAGTAGCAGACGGAGGCAGAAGGAGCAAACCGTTCCCTAGAAACCAATCCTTCCCGCTCCTTTTCCCAGAGACCTTGAAGCCAAATCCCTGAGTTAATTCAGGGAAAGTGTCATGTGACTCCACCATCTCCAAGGCTGTCACTTGCCCATTCACTCACTGCTTACTGGCAAAAAATCCTTCTGTCTGGATGCCATCAAGTCGTTTTCCTTCAGTGTCTCTATCTACTCCATTCCAGATTTAAAATTTGCTTCCGTTGTTGTATCAAAACAATCAATAGAAATTCGATACAAAACATAGGAGTTTTTAAATGAACCATCCTGTACTCTTTACAGTTAAACTCTTTAAAGACTACTAATGACCATAGTCCTTTAAAAATAGTTTAATCATCTACATATATGTATGTAGATGAATTCATAAATGTCATGTGTATATATGTGTATACCTGCATAGTAAATTAAGTGACAATATCTACAAGCGGATACATAGCTTAATAGCACACACACACACACACACACACACAGGATTTATCTTATTGGGCTTTTTTATTTTTGCATTTAGCAGGTTTTCTTTTTTTCTTTTAATTTATCTTAATTGGAGGATAATTACTGTACAATATTGTGATAGTTTTTGCCATATATTGACATGAAAAGTCCTATCTAATTGGGTTTTTAAAAATATTTATTTATTTATTTGGCTGTGCCACGTCTTAGTTGTGGCACATGGGATCTTTATTTGCGGTATGGTGGACCTAGTTCCCTGACCAGGGATCAAACCCAGGCCCCCTGCATTGGAATGAAGTCTTAGCCACTGGACCACCAGGGAATCCCTGTCTTGTTTTTTTTTTGAGGGATGGAACCTGGGCCATTCACTTGCTTATTTGCTCTCAGATGAATTCCCTGCTCTTGTTCTACCCTACTATGTTTTAAAGAGGGTTATAACCTACACATATTTTTAAATATTTATTTTTTAAATATTAAGATGTTCATGTGTACCTTATACTTATGTTGTTATAGACGTTGAGCCTAGAACTACAACAACAAAAACGAGGGCTCTAATCTTGGGATATGAGGTTTAAAGGAGATTAATCATATTAATCTCCTGTGGATTAACCACATCCACAGCCAATCCTGGTACATTTACTTTTAAAGTAAACAGGTCTTCCCTGGTGGCTCAGATGGTAAAGTGTCTGCCTGCAGTGTGGAAGATCCAGGTTTGATCCCTGGGTGGGGAAGATCCCTTGGAGAAGGAAATGGCAACCCACTCTACTATTTCTTGCAAGGAGAATTCCATCGACAGAGGAGCCTGGCAGGCTACAGTCCATGGGGTCACAAAGAGTTGGACATGACTGAGCAACTAACACTTCCACTTTTTCAAAGTAAACATCAAGTTTATACCTATTAGACAAGTTTGAAAAGCATAACTAGTTTGCAGAACCAATGGGAGCCCATATTACATACATAGAGTCCAATCGGGCAAGTAGAACTCCCGGGTTCATTCAGTAAAGGGGATTTAATATGACAGAAGACTAAAGAAAAATATGTCTCTTTAAAAAGCCAAATGAGCGAACAGGCAACTGGAAATTGGAAACTGTAAGAAGGCACTCTCATCCTGCAGCTAGGTAGACAAAGACAGGAAGCCACAGTGGTGGCTGCTCTCGGGCACCTGGGGCCCACAGGAAGGCTGGCCTGGTGACCGCTGGAGCTCCAGAGGGGGCACGGCAGTGGCCAAAGATGCTACCAGAGCAGAGAAAGAGAAGGGAGAAACACCCTTACTTCTCCCCTCCTCATATCCTCCAGCCAGGTGTCCAGCCAGGCCCTTCTACTGAACAAGCCTAAATAAAATCAAGAAGCCCAAAGGATGCATTTTACAAGGATCAGCGCTCTAAAGTACAGAGCAGGGCTGGCAAGTTGAGGCAGTGTAGACCTGAGCCAGTGGAAAATGACTGACCCTGATTTCATTGCTCAAAAACCAATTAAGACCTTTCTTAATAACTGAGATCTGTATCTAGAACTCGATACTGGTGTATAAGTGGCATAAGGACATTGTCTATATTTAGGTTGCTGTCCCTGTGATTTTTCAGTGCCTTCCTCAGGAGGAAGCTTATTGAACTCAGGACTCAGCAAGCATGTGGCTGGCTTTGACTCATGAAATATGAGCAGAAGTAATCCACTCTGCATCTGCCCCAAAGCTGTGAGAACCATCCAGCTTTCTTCCCCTCTGCCACAGACCTGTGATTCCCCAGGTTAGATAACAAGCCATGTCATTTATTATCTAAGTTGGGACACTATTTATTATGCTTTTTTTTTCAAATTCAGAGTTGAACCCCATTGCTTTAAATGGAGAGGTCCTCCACCTGAAAAGATATGTGGAGTTTGAAGGAAAACTTTGTGCATAGTCCATAATTATACAACTAACATACTGTCTAAAAAGAAGTTTGTCTCGTGTTTCCCATTGTCTAACACAAATAGGAGAGTGTTCAATGGTGTGTTAACTGCAAAATGGTGAAGACCTCAGAATATAGACTCCTCAAGTTCATACAATTAACCCTAGCTTTGAGATGAGTAAACATTAACAGAACTTGGGTATTTCTTAGAAGTGATCTTAAAAATTAAAGAGAACAGTTCTGCTCATGTTACTCCCTTGCTTATAAACCTCCCCTGCCTCCCTTCCGTATGCAAGCTTCCCAGAAGATAAAAACCAGACTCCTTGGCTTGGCATAAAATCCGACCCCAATTTATCTGCCCAGCTCTTTCTGCCCAACACACCACATATTCCAGAAGCTTAACTTTTCAGTAGTATTAAGTTGTCACTGTCAAACTCCAAACCTTTTACATCCTACCTCTCTATGCCTATAGTTTCCTCTCCACCCCAGTTTCTCCATCCTCTTTTGGTAAGATCCAGACAAAGATGCCACAAAAAAAGAAAACTACAGGCTAATATCACTGATGAACATAGACGCAAAAATCCTTAACAAAATTCTAGCAAACAGAATCCAACAACATATTAAAAAGATCATACTGATGTATGGACCAAGTGGGCTTTATCCCAGGAATGCAAGTATTCTTTAATATCTGCAAATCAATCAATGTAATACACCACATTAACGAAAGATAAAAACCATATGATTATCCCAATAGATGCAGAAAAAGCCTTTGACAGAATTCAACATCCATTTATGATAAAAACTCTCCAGAAGGCAGGAATAGAAGGAACATACCTCAACATAATGAAAGCTATATATGACAAACCCACAGCAAACATCCTCAATGGTGAAAAATTAAAAGCATTTCCCCTAAAATCAGGAACAAGACAAGGGTGCTCACTCTCACCACTACTATTCAACATAGTTTTGGAAGTTTTGGCCACAGCAATCAGAGCAGAAAAAGAAATAAAAGGAATCCAGATAGGAAAAGAAGAAGTGAAACTCTCGCTGTTTGCAGATGACATGATCCTCTATATAGAAAACCCTAAAGACTCTACCAGAAGATCCCGTTCACCTTTCAAATCCAGGCTCAAACGCCCCCTTCTGTGAAGGCGTCCTAAATGGACAGTCCCCACGCTGCCCTCTGCAGTTCTTACCACATCTGCTGTTGGAATTCCTTTCTCTGCTTGATCATAGCTCCTCTGGGACTGTGTCCTCTTCATCTTTATACATCAAGCATCTATTATGGAGCCTAGTGCATTCTATGTCCTCTCTAAACACCTGTTGAATAAATGAGAAAATAAATAAATGAAGAATTCCCTATTTACCTTCACCTGCTGCTCAGAAATCAGGAGATTCTCTGGAATCTTTTATGAATTCCAGACACCTAGTGTCAAACTCCAGGTATTTGCATGAGTGCTTAATCATGTCCAACTCTTTGAGGCCCCACAAACTGTGTAGACTGCCAGTTCTTCTCTGTCCATGGGATTCTCTAGGCAAGAATACTGGAGTGGGTTGCTATTTCCTTCTCCAGGAGGTTGTCCTGATCCAGGGATCGAACCCAGGTCTCCTGCAATGGCAGGCAGATTCTTTACTGTCAGAGCCACGAGGGTAGCCCTCCAGGTAATTACCTATTGCTAATTACAGATACAGTACTTTCTGATGTTGCATAGAGTTGAGTTTGATGTGTTTTATTTTGAGTGCTTAGAGTTGATTAAATTTGGAGCTGAAAAGAATCAGAGATTGGCCAACGCCCTTCAGAGAAAAATGAGAAGTGTCAGGCAAAAAAACATGGAGTTAGCGGTCCCACAACTAAACCAGTATTCTTTTTATTCTGTTTTACTTGAAACTGTGTTTAGGGGAAGGTTGATCATATCAATATTCACAAAAGAGGACATATAAAGAGAAAGTGAAATGTTTGGAAAATTAGTCATACTTGAGAGTAAATAAAGCGAATCAAGTTGTGGTAGTATCATTTTACACCTACGAAAGTTTTCTAAAATGATACAACCCAAGACTGCAATGGAATTAGATTCTTATATACTTCTGAAGGCATAGTAAATTGGTACAATCTTTTTGGGATGTAATAAGGAAAAACAGAACAAGTTATAATGTTTACACTGTTTTGATTCTATCTAAAATACCAGGAATTTATTCTATGGAATAGTTTAGTAATACTGGAAAACTTTAAGTATTAATACTTAGTGCAGCACTGCCTAGTGAGAACAACCTCAGTATCCAATAGGCTGAGATGGCATGTTAAAGCTATGGAAAATTTTGCTGTCATTAAACATTGTAATTATGCAGCTTACACATACACATGGAAAATATATAACACAAATTGAATATAGTAGAAATCAAAATAGTATGTGCAATAGAATAGCAACTTTATAAAAACATTCTTACAGAAAGGCATCAGAAGGCAATTTTTATGAGTTGTGATAGGATAGGATTATGGTTTTTCTATTTTTATCCACCTTTTGTAATGTTGCTGTGACATATTTTTTCTAATAAGAAGCAGGTGGAAAGTAAATATACTCACCAGTGGGAATTGGAAGAATTCAAAGGGACTTGGTGAGGCAGGTGAATCATGTGTGTTTTTGCACCTAGCATCCCTTACCTGCAGTGGTGGAAATGGAAAGTGAAGTCAGGAAGTGTGGCCTCTGTAGGAAATCTTTTCAATTTGCAGGAAATAGAAGATGAGGAGAAACTTACAGAGGAAATCTCCCTTGATTTTGCTAAGAAGAGAGAATACGATTTGATCAATGCTGCCTTAGTATCTAAGCCTGACCACTGGTTTCTTGGACCTCTGCTGTCTGCTCGTCAAGTCAACCATTTCTCAAGACACCACTAAGTGCCAGGCGCTGATCCTTTGAAGCGTCACATATTTAATTCAGTGACTCTCCATTATAATTCAGCGATGTGCTCCCTATCATGTTTTCTGTATGTCATGAGACCAGATTCTGGGACACAAGGCCTGTCTGCAAAATCCTTCTGTGAGTCAAACCATCGGCCAGACTGGTACACTGAAGTACTTACAAGGAGGTACCCTCATTACCCAAAGACGCTGGAAAGGAGCTCAAATCACTTGTCTGCCTGCCACAGACCAAACCCTCTATTAGGCCCTTCACATGTGTTACCTCGGTAAATCATAAGGGGAGATGGGTGTATAGCACAGCCCCTGTTCAACCCCAAAGCTTGAACAGAAGGTCACAAGGTACTCCTCGGCAAAGCCTGAAGCTACCGGAAGCCTCAGGACGTCCCTGCATTTGAACTTCCTTGTCTTTATTTTCAAATGAGGAGCTAATGGCTTGCAGGGAAAAGCACTGCCTATGTAGGACTGTTTGACAGATGGCAAGATGGGCCATATCCTTGGCCCTGGTCACCCAAGACTCGGAGCATTGCTCCCCTGTGTTGTGACAACTAAAAATGCCCTACACTTCCAAACCCTCCCTGGAGGGGGCTGCCTCTGCTTCAGAAACACTAAGCAATCCATATTCATTCCACCAATGTATGTTTATCAAGTGCATGGAGAAGTCCATGCCAGGCACTCTGCTGGCAGACAGGCGTTCATTGGGGAAGAATGACATTTAAAGCAGTGCCATAAAATGAGAGAAACGCGACAACAGACCCAGTGCTGTGAGCACAGAGAGGAAAATGCATCTAACTGCCTCGAGCATCCAGGCCAAGTTTTGTGACCTGTCACCAGGAAGGGACTCCAAGGAGAGTTCAGATCTGCTGTTCCAAGACCCCCGTTCCTAGACTCCATCCGAATCTTAAGTATTATTTCATTTCAGGCTCCTTATTTATCTCCTTGAAGAATTAATTTCTTCCTATGAAAAACGGAAATCATCCTAAGGTCTGTCCTGCCCACCTCGCAGGGTTGAATCAGGAGGAAGCCCTGCGGTGCACTGTGCACGTTAGTCTTATAGCAGGGCTTCGCGTCTGGGCGGAATTTGTCTTCTTGGCTGGGAATCAGGCATGTCTGGAAATGTCCACTGACTTGGTGAGGCAGGCAGCCAACTGGCATCTATTTTTAAGAAGTTGGTTACCTTGGATTTTCATCTGAGCCCTGTGAGGAGAGAAGTTGTTTGCAGAGATTGAAGAGACTGTTGTCATAGGGGGCTCTGTGAGACATAGGGCTCAAGGATGCTACTCAGGTAAACAGATTATAAGGTGAAAGGGACTTTCCTAGCAGTCTAGTGGTTAAGATTCCATCTTCCAGTGTAGGAGGCACAGGGTCAAAACCTGGTGGAAACCTGGAACTAATATCTGACATGCTGTGCGACCCCCTCCGCATCCCCCAAAAAAGCGAGGCCTGGAGCTGGGGTTGGGAAGGTGGGCAGGAAGCCCTCACTGCGTCTCTGCCATCTCTGCCCGCAGCACATCCTTGCTCCATGAGGACTGCTGAGTCCCCAGTTCCGCCTTGGCCTGACTGTGGATGCCAAGACCCTCACTGGCACCAGTAGCAGTAGGGAGATGCCTGCTTTTGAGTGGTTTCACAGACAGGAGACGTCAGCCAGCAGGCCTGGGGCAGAAGATGACAAGGGAACTGACTGGTGGACACAGATGAGTTAACCCCCACATGCCTTCAGCATATTCGCTGACATTTGACACCAAATGAGGGTATTAACCAAATCTGATTTATTGCTATTCATGTGACCTCATTGGTACCCATAGGCTGGGAAAACTCAGATTATGGTTATTTACCCCAGTAATAACACACATCTCCCAGACAGTAGGAGAGGTGGCATCTGTCCAAAGGTCAGCTCTGGGCATGCACTGTCTGTCTCCCCAGACCTGAGGGAAGCCATGACAAGGAAGGCGTTGACGTGGAACCCTGCTGCCATGCAACCTGAGTTTGGCGTTGCTCTTCCTCTCAGTAAACAGGGTACCAGAAAAAGCAATTTTCCCAAAGCCTCCTCATCTGAGTAAAAGTGAAGTGACTGTGGGGTGTTTATTGAAAGTGGTGGTGCCTGGAAATCAGTACTTGACTCTTGATATCATAAAGTTTTATGAACCCAGTCATTTCTGGTCAGGTCATAATGCTAATGGGCTGAAGGGTGGAATTTCACTTCCTGGGGCCTCCCCAGGTATTAGAAGAGATAATACTTGGTAGATTGCTCTCAGGATGATTGGACGATTAAAACAGTCCCCCCCTTTCCCACTGTGAACTCACATTTCCTACTGTGGCAGTCTATATTTTCCCAAGGGGGTGAAAACAACAACTCCCATCCGCATGCTCCTTTTACAGTGTAACTAGACATTCCTCCAATGGAGTGATGGGGTCCCTTACCCCTCCCCTTGAGTCTGGGTGAACCTTTTTGTGATTGGCTTAAATCATGAAGTGGAGCTCCGTGACTTCTGAGGTCAGAGCACCAAATTACCATGCGCCTCTGCCCTCTTCTCTTGGAACCCAGCCCCCCGGTTCTGAAGAAGCCCAAGCAGGCTGTGGAGAGACTCCTGTGGAGAGAACCAAGGCTCCAGCTCCGAGTCCAGTGGAGCCTGCAGACAATGGCCAGCACTGATTAGCCAGCCATATGAGTGAGGAATCCTGAGAGTGTGTCCTCCAGATTATGTCGCCACTGTTTCTTGAAGGCAGGAAGCTCCATCCCGGTTGCTCACAATAAGCTCCACCTTCCATCTGAGCTATTTTGTTTTATTATAACATTGGATTCTTTGCCTTCTAAATCCTACTGGATTTTGCTTTAGAATTTGTCTCATCACCAAAAATTCAGTTTGGTTAGTTAATCCTGGCCCTTCTTGAGAGAAAATTGCAGAATTTGAGAAACACATTACTTTAATACCTATATTGCAAACAACTTTTAAATATTATCAGAGACCTTCAGAGTTGGGCTTTTCTCTAGAAGTGCCACACTGTAGGACCAGAAGATGACCCCTTAAGCTGACCTGATGTGTTCTTTTGGGGGAGATAGAGGAGGGATGAGTTTATTTTTTTTTTTAATCATTCACGTCCCCTTTTCTTTTCACCTTTTTTAATGTCATCCTCAGAAAGCTATGTCCTTGTCTTGCTCTTATCTATAACAGAGACTCCTCTCATCAATTTTCCCAATTTTCACTTTGTAAAGTAGGACCAAAAAGGAAAAAAACAACCAAGGACCGCTGTTACATTAATTTCCCTTCTTTTCACCTCATTTCAAAACCAAGTTATTCTTCCTGCGGCATTTCTACCAGCCATTTTCTTCTGCAACCTGTGGGTTTCCTGCAGAGAGAGGACAATGGGCAAGTTAAGTGAGAGAGATGATTTACAAGGCTTTTTTCCTTTTGCTCTAATTTACAAGAAAATCGTCCTTGCATGGATGACAGGCTAAAGCCCACATCACTAAGGGATTCATTGTGATGGGGGAGAAAAGAATAAACAGAATAATATTTCATATTAGTAATGCCAAATATATTTGATGGTTATAGTTCACTTATGCCTTGCATATTAGTAAAAATGCCTTTTTTTAACTGAAAGAATTTATTTCAGACAGCACTTCCATTCTTTTGTGCTAATTTGTATCTCTTTCAGTTAGGATTATGTTAGACTGCATAAAATAGAAAACCAAAATAAAAGAGGTCAGAAACCACAAAGTCCTATTCTTTCATGTAAAAGGCAGCCAGAACTGAGCAGTCTGGTAGGACAAGCACTACAAAGACGCCAGGACTCAAGACTTCTTCCCTCTCTGCTTTATCATTCTTAGCACATAGTTTCCATCCTCAAGCTGACTGCTGGTGTGCCCGGCATCTTATCTGGGATCCTGGAAATCAAAGGAGGAAAACAGAATGGAAAATCCAGAGGGCACCCATCTGACTCCCTCCCTTTAAGAGGCATCCCTGGAAATTCCATACAATGGGCCGCTTACATCTCAATGGCCAGAATGTAATCACAGGACCATCTGTAGCTTCAGAGAAAGCAAGGAAAACATGAGCACCACGGCGTGTAGAGAGATCTTTCCCTTCTCCAAGCTCCTCCAATGTTTCTTCTACTCTACCTGATTTAATACCCAAATATAGCTTTCTTCTATCGTTCTGCTTCCAGGAGCAACCAGAGTTCTTCACTAGAATTGCAAGCAATGTGGATAACTTCCACATCCCTTTTACTGAACCCTTTACAGTTCCTGAGATAAGACTAGAACATGTTGCCACACCCCCAAACTGTGGAATTTCTGTTTCTCACTAAAGAAAGAGAATGAATTTTGGATTGATAACCAGCAGTCCAGATATGATATAAAAAATGCATACTGTCTCATTCATCCTCTATGTTACATTTCAGCTTTATATAGTTGAATAAATAGTTTTGGATCACCTCCTCTGTTCCAGTTCCAAATCAAGCGCTATGAAGAGTGTCATAAATGTATGTCACATAGTAATTGCTTCCCCTCAAGGACCTTACAACTTTATATGGAACTCTGCTTTCTCATGAAACACAGAACAGAAGAGAGCCATCATCAGGTCTTAGAGCATACAGTGTGGATAAGAAGCTTTGGAGGAAAATGGAGAAAGGAGGAACCTCTAAAACCTGTGATGTTAATGTTTTTCCAAAGAATATACTAATAGACCCTGCATTGGGAGCTGAAAAATATGGTGACACATGTGATATCACCTTGGCTGTACCCCCTGGTTAAGCTATTCTGGGTGTGTCTGTGAGCTAGGTTCTGCTGATTCAGTATTTGAATCAGTAGACTGAGTAAAGCAGATTGCCCTCCCCAATGTGGGGAGGCCTCATCCAATCCTTAGAAGGCCTGAATAGAACAAAAAGTTTGAGTAAGAGAATTCTCTCTGCTTAACTGTCTTTAAGCTAGGACACTGGGCCTCTCCTGCCTTTGGTTTCAAACTCCAGCCGGAACTTATACCACTGCTCTCCTGGTTTTCAAGCCCCTTGACTTGGACTGGAACTATCCTGTTAACGCTTCTGAGTCTCCAGCTTGCTTACTATATAGATCTCGAAACTCCTCGGTCTTCATAATCACATTCTCTGAAGGATCCTGACTAATACAACAAGCATGCAACAAAACTTTTAGTACACTGAGTATCATCTAAGTCTTAAACCCAAGGACACGCACAAGAATACAGAGATGAAAGTTACAGCTCTGTTCTTGAGTTAACATATGGACCACTCGTGGGGGAGAGGAGAGAAGACAGTCTGTGATGATACCTTGTGAGAATACTACGATAGAAGGATGAACAGGGTGCTGGGGGAACTCTGGGAGAGAAAGGGAGGGAGACAGAGAATGTGTCTCAGAAAACTTCCCAAAGAAAGGGTGCAACCATGTGGGAGTGTGTAGCGTATACTTGATCAAGTGTGTCTCTTTTTTTGTCTGCACCGGGTCTTAGTTGCAGCACATGGAATGTGTAGTTGCAGCATGCAAACTCTTAGTTTCTGCATGTGGGATCTAGTTCCCTGACAAGGGATCAAACCTGAGCCCCCTGCATTGGGAGTGCGGAGTCTTAGCCACTGGATCACCAGGGAAGTCCTAAGGAGCATGTTTTGGATTTTGTTTTGTTGGAGAGACTTGCATGTTTTTAAAGACTGGGAAGAAAGTGCTGATAGAGATTGAAAATGTTAGAAGGAGGGACAGTGGGTGATAGAGAAGACAGGAGGAGAAGGGATTCAGAGCTTGTAGGAAGAGCTGAGCCCACGTCCAGAATGAGTAATGTTGATCAGGCATATAAAGCTCAGAGTTAACGGACCTCTCTAGGTTCCTCTGGTTTAGCAAGCCTAGATTCCCAGTGTGGAAAAGGAGGCATAGAATCTGAGATTTAAGGGGAAAAACTCATTTAGGGAATAAAGACTGTGGATGTGTCATCAGATCATGACCTCTGGAAGCTCTCCCAGTGGCAGGACCCAGGAGAGGACCACAAGGGCCCATGTTGCCTCCATTTCCTCTCTTTTCTTCTTTTTTTAAAAAATATTTATTTATTTAGTTTTGGCTGTGCTGGGTCTTTGCTGCTGCACACAGGCTTTTCTCTAGTCCCCGAGAGTGGGGCTTCTCATTGTGAGGGCTTCTCTTGTTGCAGAGCATGGACTTCAGCAGCCACAGCACAGGAGCTCATTAGCTGTGGCTCCCAGGCCCTAGAGCACGGACTCAGTAGTGGTGGTGCATGGATTTACTTGCCCGTGGCAAGTGGAATCTTCCTGGACCAGGGATCGAACCTGTGTCCCCTGCATTGGCAGGCGGATTCTCATCCAGTCTGCCACCAGGGAAGGTCCTCCTCTGTATTCTTGCCTGTTATGTCTCCCTGTCTGCCCTCTGCTTGATTTCTGACTGTTTCCTCTCTCCCCTCTTAGACATAACTCACTCACTTTTTTTGTAGACTCATAAACCCAGTGAGTTTCCTCTTATCATCCAATTGTGTGGTTTGTCAACCATTTGTCCACCACTGACCTGAGTGGTATAATCTGTTCTGGACCCTGGATACTGAGGCCAACCACCTGGGGTCCCCAGCCGCCTCCCCCACTGCAAGTCCGTGGATGCTGTTGCCTTTGGAAGGCCCGAAGCAGATGTGGGAGTTCCTACTTGCTCTTGAACCTGCCCATGCAGCTTCTTCTCTTCCTAGTTGCTTCTGCGGGTCCAGGACAACTGGGAAGGTACGAAGGGTCACAAAGGAATTCAAAATATTCTGTTGACACACAGTTTCAGTCTGAGCTGGTGTGATTTGTGTAATTTGAAATAAATGCAATAGCAGCACCATTTATTTCCAACTCTCCAGTAAGATTATTAACTTTTTCTTCCAAAGATAAACTTGATTACATTACTTATTTATACTATGTACATTGCATTAGCGGTTAAAAATGCATCAGAGTAAAAAATAATCTTACACGGTTTTTTTTAAGTGGTGTTTTCTTATCCGCTGCTAATAACAGCTTAGATTATTAAAAAGGAAGAATTTTAAATTTACAATCACCTTCAGGTCTAGTACTGCTTGTTTACTTTTACACAGTTTGCAAAACTTGACAGACAATCTAGAAATATCATCTCTGCTCACTTTCAATTCCTCAGATTCCTCATTTTTACCCCAGCGCTGTGCTTTAGTGCTCAGGTCTATGACATATTGGGAGAGGCAGGATGATATATAAGAAAAAAATGGGAGTTTTTGGAGCTGTATACATTGTGTTTATGTAGCTTACAAGCCCAGTGTGCCTTTTAGGAGTTGAGGACTGGAGTTACATCATTAAAGAGAAACTCACATTTCAGTGGTTTTAATTTGTAAATACAATGACAAATTTACCGGGTGTTCACTGTGAACCAGGCACTGTGCTCTGTGACCACGTTTAATCTGGACAACAATCTGATGAGACAGGTATTACTATTTTCTGCATTTTATAGAGGAGCAAGGTGGGACTTACATGAGCTAAATTAAGGATGTTCACCAAATAACCTAGAAGCCAAAACGACATGTCTGACTCTAAGATAATACTCCTATCCATGGTCCCAACACTACCTGGCATGTAGATCAGCTCCAGGACTAAGAATAGCACCTACACAGTAGGTGTCATCTCTAAAGGATGAAGAAGAGATGGAGGTTAGAGAAAATCCCACATCCCCAGCAGGCAAGACCATTCAGTGTTACAGTCCTTCAGCCTTTACCCTGTTCTGGCTTTGTCTTGATTCTTGCTGGAGAGTATGAAGCGTGGGCCCCACTAGTCCTGAGGGGTGCAGCCCTCTTGTTGGGCTGGTAAGAGAGCCCCAGGTGCTCAATTTCATTCATGTGGACTTGGCAATTAATTGGGGCTTCCCAGGCAGAGGAACCAGAGATCAAATTGCCAACATCCATTGGATCATCAAAAAAGCAAGAGAGTTCCAGAAAAGCATCTACTTCTGCATTACTGACTATGCCAAAGCCTTTGACTGTGTGAATCGCAACAAACTGTGGAAAATTCTTCAAGAGATGAAAATTCTTCAAGCAGACAACCTGACCTGCCTCCTGAGAAATCTGTATGCAGGTCAAGAAGCAACAGTTAGTACTGGACATAGAACAATAGCCTGGTTCCAAATCAGGAAAGGAGTATGTCAAGGCTGTATACTGTCACCCTGCTTATTTAACTTATATGCAGAGTACGTTATGAGAAATGCTGGAGTGGATGAAGCACAAGCTGGAATCAAGATTGCCGGGAGAAATATCAATAACCTCAGATAGGCAGATGATGGATTCCCTGGTGGCTCAGACAGTAAAGCGTCTGCCCGCAATGCGGGAGACCTGGGTTTGATTCCTGGGTCGGGAAGATCCCCTGGAGAAGGAAATGGCAAACCACTCCATTGTTCTTGCCTAGAAAATCCCATGGATGGTGGAACCTGGTGGGCTACAGTCCGTGGGGTCGCAAAGAGTTGGACATGACTGAGCAACTTCACATGCAGATGACACCATAATTATGGCAGAAAACAAAGAAGAACTAAAGAACCTCCTGATGAAAGTGAAAGAGAAGAGTGAAAAAGTTGGCTTAAAACTCAACATTCTGAAAACTAAGATCATGGCATCTGGTCCCGTCACTTCATGGCAAATAGATAGGGAAACAGTGGGAGACTATTTTTTTGGGCTCCCAAATCACTGCAGATGGTGACTGCAGCCATGAAATTAAAAGATGCTTGCTCCTTGGAAGAAAAGTTATGACCAACCTAGACAGCATATTAAAAAGCAGAGATATTACTTTGCCCACAAAGGTCTGTCTAGTCAAAGCTATGGCTTTTCCGGTAGTCATGTATGGATGTGAGAATTGGACTATAAAGAAAGTTGAGCACTGAAGAACTGATTCTTTTGAACTGTGGTGTTGGAGAAGACTCTTGAGAGTCCCTTGGACTGCAAGGAGATCCAAACAGTCCATCCTAAAGGAAATCAATCCTAAATATTCATTGGAAGGACTAATGCTGAAGCTGAAACTCCCATACTTTGGCCACCTGATGGGAAGAACTGACTCATTTGAAAAGACCCTGATGCTGGGAAAGATAAATGGGGGGAGGAGAAGGAGATGATAGAAGATGAGATGGTTGGATGGCATCACCGACTCAATGGATGAGTTTGAGTAAGCTCTGGGAGTTGGTGATGGATGGGGAAGCCTGGTGTGCTGCAGTCTGTGGGGTCACAAAGAGTCAGACATGACTGAGCAACTGTTCTCAACTGAAGGTGGTGCTGCTGGTAAGATGCAGGTTCATTCCTGGGTCAGGAAGATCCCCTGGAGTAGGAAATGGCAACCCTCTCCAGTATCCTTGCCTGTGAAACCCCATGGACAGAGGACCCTGGTGAACTACAGTTTGTAGGGTCTCAAAGAGATGGATACTACTGGGTACACGTGCACACACATATACACACAGACATACAGACACACAGACACACAGACACACAGACACACACACACACACACACATTTCCCTATTCCTTTTCTTTTCACAAAGTGCTAGTGTATACGATCTCATTCAAATCTCCCAACAATCCTGATGAAAATGAGATGAATCAGAGATTCAAGCAGTAGGCTCAAGTCAACAGAGTACTTATTTGTGCCACAAGGAGAATTTGAGGACAAACCCACCTTATCTGTGTTAGTTACAATTCTTAGCTATGATGGTTCCTCCCTGAGGTTTTTTTTTTTTTTGGCCACACTACACAGCACTTGGGATCTTAGTTCCCTGACCAGAGATCAAACCCAGCCCCCCGGTAGGTTCTAACCACTGAAAGTGCAGAATCCTAACCACTAGACCTCCAGGGAATTCCCTTTTATTTATTTAGTTATTTTTCACCCTGAGTGTTTAAATGAAACATGAATAGAATAAGAAATGAGTGCTTCATTATGTGATCATGACAGCCCCCTGGCTTGGAAGTTTCTTAGGGATGCCCATCACTGATGACGTATACAATGACAGATGCAGGCATCCTTCACCACTGCCTTAGTCACACCGTGACTGAACCAAACCCGAGCACAGTAAAGCCAATCTACTGACATTTGGGTTGTGGTGAAGGAAAGTGCAGTGTTTATTGCAGACAGGAAACAAGGAATCCAGGTAGCTGAAAGGTTTTTTAAAATGGCATAAGGGAGGGGGTTGTGGGGTATGTGATCAACCCATGGACGTTCTTCTGATTGGTTGGTAATGAGGTAACTGGGAGTCAGCATCATCAACCTTCTTGTTCTGAGCAGTCTGGGGTCCACATGCTTGTGGGCAGCATATAGTTAGCTTCTTCCACTTGGTGTGGGTTTCAGTATCTGCAAAACAGCTCAAAGAACATGGCCCAGAGTATTAACTACAGCCCTTGAAGAGGAACTAAAGGTCCTTGACCTTTTTCATGGTTGAACCTCAAAGGTGGCAGATTGGGGAACCTCCCTGGTAAGAGCCTGATTTCAAAGTTTCACCAAAATTGAAAACTGAGATCATTCTCTTCCTCTACCGAAGGAGCATGGCTACAACATCCCATCTCTGCAGTCTCTTCATAAGGGTGTTCAAAAGAACACAATCTGCTTGGATCATGTTTTCACCATAGCTTGTGATGGCAATTGTGTTTCTTTACCCATCCCTTCAAAGGCCATGTATAAATCTTATAAAACCTGTGATTAGACATAGAACGCCTAGCTGCCTCTTTTTTTTTTTTCTTCCTGGTTTTGAAGAAGCTAGTATTTCAGGTGGAGAGGAAAGAATTAGAAAACACATCCCTCCCATATCCTTAGGGAAGTGGGTAATTAGAGAATCTCAGGGAATTTCCTCAAGGTGCCTCCTGATGTGAACAGAATGATAGGGACCATTTTCTCTTTCTTAAAGGTGCACAATGAAGATATATCTTTGGATTGAACCATGTACCACTGAACAATGTACCACTGCTAAGCAGAATTGAAGGGTGAATTAGGATGAACTTTCTTTCTTCTTCCAAGTCCATGAAAGCATTTCCTATCCAAGTTAATAAATATTTCAAGTATGGTAGTAGTATTATCTATGTGACAAAACCCAAAGCTGAGCCTCCCTCAAGGAGCTTCAGGTCTGTTGGAGAGAGTCATCCAATCCCCAGACTCTACCACAGTATTTACTTAAATTATGGCTCAAAGAGGGATAGGAGCAAAGTGTTGAAATTAGTCATAGATAGAAGTTTTTGAGGACAAATGGAAAATGCTTCATGGATGAGGAATCTTTTCACCATTCCATGTTGTTGTTTTGTTCAGTCACTCACTTGTGTCCAACTCTTTGTGACCCCATGGACTACAGCACACCAGGCTTCCCTGTCCTTTACTATCTTCCCGAGTTTGCTCAAACTCATGTCCATTGAGTCAGTGATGCCATCCAACCATCTCATCCTGTTTCCCCCTTTTCTTCCTGTCCTCAATCTTTCCCAGCATCAAGGTCTTTTCCAATGAGTTGGCTCTTTGCATCGGTGACCAAAGTATTGGAGCTTCAGTATCAGTCCTTCCAATGGATATTCAGGGTTGGTATCCTTTAAGATTGACTGGTTTGATCTCCTTGCGGAGATCTAAGGGAGTCTAAGGGACTCTCGAGAGTCTTCTCCAGCATCACATTGTGAAAGCATCAATTTTTTGGTGCTCAACCTTCTTTACAATCCAACTCTCACATCTGTACATGACTACTGGAAAAGCCATAGCTTTGACTATATGGACCTTTTTCAGCAAAGTGATATCTCTGTTTTTTAACACGCTGTCAAGGTTTGTCATAGCTTTTCTTCCAAGGAGCAAGCATCTTTAAATTTCCATGACTGACAAGTAAATGAGCTCACCAATCTCATTAATCCTCATAGTTTAAGTGAAAGTAGTGGAAAGTGTTAATTGCTCAGTCATGTCCTACTCTTTGTGACCCCATGGTCTGTAGCCCACCAGGTTCCTCTCTCCATAGAATTCTCCAGGCAAGAATACTGGAGTGGGTTGCCATGCCCTTTAGCAGGGGCTCTTCCTGACCCCAGGATCAAATCCAGGGCTCCTGCATTGCAGACAGAGCCTTTACCATCTCAGCCACCTGGGCAGAAGCATTAATCCTCATAACTTCTTATCAAGTAGTTTAGAGTCTGTACCATTTCATAGAGGTATGTAATAGTGAAGGAAATATAAAGATAACAGGAAGGAATCAAGTGTACAATAACAATATACAACATTAAGTAAATGACTACAAAATGTAAGAAGCCCCCCATATATCACTTAATTTAATCCACAAGAACCCTGCCTGGCCCGATTGCACCCTTGAAGAAACTAAGGCTCAATAATGTTAAGTCATCTGCCCAAAGTCACAGAGTTCCTAATTATCAGAGCCAGAATTTGAAGCTAGGTCTGTCTTTTCTGGCTTTTTTTTCTTATTTCACTATACTGCCTTTTTAAAAATCATATAAAAGGCAAATAAATGATTGATGTCATTCTTCCTCAAGGACATGAAAGGAATGTACAAACAGCACAGTCCTTTCTGTGGTAAAATCTTTTAATTATGACCCAAATCACAGCACCGCCGTGCTAAGCTGATTGTGAGCTCACCTGAAGTCAAAGCACTTCACAGCAAGTTCAGTGGCAACAATTCAGCTCTTTTTCTATTAGCAAATAGAGAACCCTGGGAAAGTAGTTTTATCCAACTTAGACCAAAATGTTGTAGAGTGAGACATTTACAAGGATGCCAGCAGGAGGGGAAAAGAAAAGGGAAAGGTAGAATTTGCAATTTATTGTTTTAAAACTTCATTTGGGAAGATGCTGTCATTAGCTTTTCAGAAAAAAGGACACCCCTTTTGAGGACTGTTTTAGGGAATAGGTGCAGTGATTTTCAAGGCCTGAATGAACAGGCTAGCAGTAGTGTGTGGCTGGAAGCATTTGTCCATCTTGATGGGTTCAGAACCTATTCTACAGCCCAAAAGGAAGAGTCCATGTTTCAGACAACACTCAGGAGTCAACAATGTAAGTAATGAGATATAACTCATCTTGTTTGTTCCCAATGTAGGCGATGGATTCTATCATTACTTTCAATGATGTATTTGCCCTCCATCATTTTTAATCTTTGAGCATTGTCAGTATCTACAAAAGACTTTAGAATCATCTAACCCAAAATATCCTCAACTTTTCTTCTTTTAAAGGCTCCAAATCAGGAAACAGCATCACAAAACTTTAGTTTATTACCTTGTTATTCTTTTGTATTACTTTGTCCATTCTTTTATGTGAGACATGTGTGTGTGAAACATAAATGATAAATTCTAAAACTTACCTTTGGAACTGAGCAACAGCTTCCTCAGTTCCACTTGTGTTCCTCAATAGATGACAGAGGAGACTATACTTAAAGATTCCAAATGAAAGAATCTTCTAGCTCTTAGAAGAGGGGGACACAAGGATGATGAAAGAGGGATGCCCTGGAAGATCTCCCAGGAGATCCAATAAAACATTGCATGTAAATTAAGTTCATTATTCAGCTAAGTCTCTCTTAACAGCAATATTTCCTATTTTGAATTAATTTCTCTGTAACAACATGACAGCCAACTTCATCACATGTAGAAGCAAGAAAAATTCACCAGGACTATGAAATTCATTGATTTATTTCTTCAGCATGTCCTAAGAACCAACTCTTGTTACCCTTTGCTCATTACTATCCTCCCCCTTCTGAGGATGGCTCAGCAGTAATGAATTGCCTGCA
Source organism: Muntiacus reevesi (assembly GCF_963930625.1). Taxonomy (NCBI): domain Eukaryota; kingdom Metazoa; phylum Chordata; class Mammalia; order Artiodactyla; family Cervidae; genus Muntiacus; species Muntiacus reevesi. The sequence goes on along the minus strand of NC_089265.1, from coordinate 39,956,986 downwards.
ATGCAGGAGAGGCAGGAGACAAAGGTTTGATCCCTGAGTCGGGGAGATCCCTGGAGGAGGAAATGACAACCCACTCCAGTATTCTTGCCTGGAAAATTCTGTGGACAGAGGAGCCTGGTGGGCTACAGTCCATGGGGTCACAATGAGTCAAACATGATTGAGCAACTGCGCACACAGCACACATCCTCCCAGTTCTGAGCAGTGAAAATGGAATATTGAGCAAAGGATAATTTCATCCCCAAGGTTCATAGTTAATTTGTTAATCATGCATATTTGTCGCCAATATGAGTATAGCTTCCACCTCTCTCTGTTATAGATCATTTCTTCACTCAAAAACTGTTGTAAGTGTGCATTTGGGCCCAAAACAGTAAGTATATCCCGTAAGTCTAGCAAGAAATACCAGGCATGCTAGGTTATTTTTACTGAAATCTCAATATATAACCAAAAGAAAGTTGACTTCTGGTGTTGTCTCTTTAAGGAGAATGGGAAAAAATGGCGACTTACCATAGTAGGGTAAATATCAAAAGATAGATGTTAAAATTTTAATGAAAATTGTTAAGAGTTTGTGCCATAGGAAGTTTAGTGAATATATTCTGAGTATCAGGCTCATGTTTTAGAAGCATGTTGTTTTCAGTCACCAAGTTGTGTCTGACTCTTTGCAACCCCATGGACTGCAGCCTTCCAGGCTTCCCTGTCCTTCAGTATCTCCTGGAGTTTCCTCCATGTCCACTGAGTCGGTGATGTTGATGGCTAATTAATTTTTTTCATTTCAAAAAGGAGGAGGCTAGAGAACAGGGTCCCAGTGACTGACAGGGTTCTTTAAAGTCTGAAAGACATGAGAAAAATGCCAAGATAACCCTCAGGTTTTCAGGGAGCACTGCCATGTTTTGTTTCTATAACTTCATCTCAGCAAAGGGCATGCTCAGCATCCAGTGAGTGTGTTATTTAATCCCTTAGGAAAAATGGGAGCCAAGCGGTTCCTCTGAGGAGGACTCAGGAGCAGAAGCTCTGACCATGTGGCCTGCACAATTGTGCCTGTGAAATCTGGGACAAGATAAATACCGGAGGGTTGAGGTCAGCTCTCAGAGGCAGAGACAGGTATGTAGCAGGAGTGTTCAAAATAGTCTTTGAAGCAAGATGGTCTGTCTGTTTATCTGTTCCCCTCCAGGTTTGAATCTGCAGTTCCATGTCGCTCCTGCCCAGGGCTGGAGGACAGTAGGCAAAGGGCAGAAGCCAGACAGACCCTCCTGTCTCCTCCCAAAGGAGATGACCGAGTTCAGAACACGGCGTTCTGAGTTTAGGAGTCAGGCGGGCCATGATCTTTCGGAAAGGTGACTTTTAATGTGCAATCATAACCATGACGTTTGCTCAGAAGCAGCTGGCCTGTACTGGCACCCTGGAGCAGCCACAGGTTCAGAAAGTAATACGGGTATTTCCATGAAGCTGGGTGCTGACACTCATCATTTTCATAATGACTGTATTTCTCATCTCCTTCATTTCCATGGGCCAAGCATAAAGTGTGCAGGGAAGCAACTACCTGTGTGTGCTTCTATTTACTCGAGTTTACAGCTCTCGTACAATACTGATTAATCCTCCCTTCTCCATGACACTGAGGCAGTAGCATTCTAATGCCATCTTTATTATTGTTTGGCAGATCCCATACTACTGCATACAGAAATAGTGTAAATCATGGAACTAGTGTTTGAGGTCCATAAAACGCAAGGTTATGAATATTTCATTACTATACATTTTATTTCCCTGTCTATTCTGCATCTCCCAAAATGTTGTTTGTTTATTTATTGGCTCGCTGTTCACCAGGAATACTTAATTCTTAATATAAGCTAGGACCGGATCACCAACCCCAGCTGTGTGGTCTGAGCTACCTTTGAAAGTAATGATAGATAGGTTTTGTGTTTGCTTTCCTTTTTACATCTTTTTTTCCAACACAACACCACACTGGACTGTTAGGCAACCTCTCTAACAGGAGTTTTAGCCCCTATGTCATAATTGCATTGATTTGCAAGCCCCACAGATTGACTCACAAACACACCTCGTGTGACCCCTGGCCACGTATTTCAATTTTTCTCAACGCCCCATTGTATCCCTCGTTGGCTGAAGTAAGCAGTTAGATCTTGGCAGTGAAAGACACATTGTCCAAGTGCAGTTAGCTTCACTCCCCGTGCTGGTCCACGTGGTTTGTATGAATCAGCTGGTCCTGCAAGAGATGCAGCCATTATCACCTGCTTCTGAATTTTCCTTTGACCACAAAATTCATATTGGTAAATAGCCAGGGGGATTCAGTCTTAGCAAAAATCAGAGGCTGAGTGCTCGGCATTCAGGTGCTAACTTCTCTCCCACCATAGGGCATAGCAGATATTAATACAACTCTTTGGTACAGGCTGCAAAATATATAAAATATCATAATTATATCTGCAATTCAGCAATGAAACAATTTTCCCCCTTTCTTCACTGTCATCAGCATAATAGCAGCCTATGGGATTTGTATTTTCTGGCTGTGAGCTCTTTTATGGGCTGTAGGACAAAAAAAAACTAGCAGGTTAGTTTCACAGCTCTGAGAAGGCCTCATGACAGAAATACTGCTTTTAATGTTATTGTCTCTTTCTAGCATGTAATCCACTCTCTTTGGCTGGAGAGGCTTCGGTGCTGATGCAGCGTCACTTACTTATGTTTTTATGATAAACCTCTGTGCTCCCTCCTTGCTTGCCCCTCCCATCTGGATGGGGACATAATTAACCAGTTTTCAGGATCATGATATGTTATCTGTCAGGAGGGGGTTAGTCAGAGGGGAATGAAGTCAGAAGGAGGCACGTCTCCAAGGTTTCTCTTGGAGACATAAAAGAACATAAGAAAGATGCATTCTGAGTGAATCTTCACATCCCGTTTATTTTGCTAGCCAAGACAAATATCACAGCTCATATCTAACATTTGAAAAGCAGGGCCAAATAAAATGATGGATTAATAAGTCCAAGGACAGAATAATAGAAGGAAAATATATTATAGAGGATGATGCCCGTCTCAATCTGAAAGGGACAAGAAAAAAGCTGAAATGGAAATGGGGGAGTGGTGTAAGAAGTGTACCATAGCAACCTTAAAAAAAAAAACCCTCCTGGAGTTATGCTAAATATTAATTAATGTTACCCAAGACCCCTATGGTACTATTACTTCAGAAACAGGTATCTTCAGACCATTTGAGATTCATTTTGTTATAACCTAGACTGTGAGCATCTTGGATTGAACATTGGCCTAAATATTCCCTATATAATTATTGGTAATAATATTCTGTGCACATTTATATCCCCCATCATCATCTCTGATGAGGCTAATCCAGTACTTTCTGCATGAACTGTTATAATACCCAAAGCAGCAGGATGGAATATTATCAAGCTTGGGTTTACCGATGGAAAACCTAATATAACGGAGTTCATTTCTAGAAAACAGTGTTGGGATGGCATTTGTTAGAATCAGCCGTACAGACAGACACCTGGACTGGACTCTGAGGTGACTCACTAAAGTGGCCATTTTTCAGAACAGTATCCTGTTCAGTTCCAGGAAGCCATTCTCAATACAGTTCTACAGAACTCAGAAAATATTCTGTAATCGCGACATGCTCTTTTAATGAGAGGTGAGGTTATCTGAATTCTCTCGTCATCTCAGCCACAGACACTTGTGTAGTCATGTTCTGCTGGCCTTTCTGTGACTCAATTTCATAAATGGTAAAAGGTGGAAAAGAGCCTTTCTATATTAAAGGAAACCCTTTAGGAATGAATAGCATTTTTAAATCTGCAAGTTGCCTAAAGATCCCTGGAGACAAATAGTTTCCCTGTTGTATTTTTTAAAAAATGAACAGACCAATAGTTTCACAAGCAACAAATCATTACTTAAACAGAATTGTTCAAGATGTCCTATAAAAGGAATTAATTGAAGAGAAAGCCTGGAAGTCACAAAAAAGGATTCAATTGTAAAATAGAAAAGCTGTCATACATGTTAGACCCTTCTTGAACTCTAAGATTATAATGAGGACACCATCATTGTACCCACATTTAAGGGGGGAAAAAAACATAGCATCTGAAAATTCAAATTTACAAACCAGATCAATTAATGGGTGATTATTCACACTATAAAAGGATTTATCACTTTACAAATGGATTCCCTGCAGGGTTCCATTTTAATAACTAAGCTTTCTCCACATTAGGACTCACTGCCAATTAAAAGTCAATCAGAAGCAAAGATAAAGCGTCTCTGAAATGAAAATGTATGTCAATGGGAAATCATCAGAGTTATAAAAATTCACATTATGTATAACTTAGCCAGGACACAGAATTTTTTTCAGAAGCCTTTATTGAGCATCTACTGCAAACTCTGCTGGTCCCAAAGAGTCATTGCAAAGAGATCTCAAAAGGTGGAATGAATGGTCCCCATCTTGGTGTGAAGAGGTTCTATCAGCATTTCTGAGGGGAGGAGACAATGCTTTCTTGTGAAAGTAGATCCTTCTGTCACTTCCCTGTCATTAACTGCCAAGGAGGCATCTCTGTCATTGTGTAACCACAAAAACTCCTTATATATTCCCAACAGCTTTTGTTGGGAAAACAAACAAAACTGACATCACTATAGAGGAACTTTTTGATGCTCAGAAAGTCTGAGCATCCTAAGATGCTCAGGAATCCTAGGACATTAGTGCTAGAGGACTTCAGAGAGGCCAGGTAATTCAGCTCTTTCTTTTGGATGAGGGAGATATTGAGGCGAAATGAAATGAAGTAGCAAGTCTTCCAGTGACCACTCCAAGAATCTGTCTATCAAATCTCCTTGCAGGAAGTGAGGACAATTGAAGGTCTACTGTCTAAACTCAACTTTTTTTCTATGTCAAATTCTCTCCATATTTTGTCATGTTTTCCCTCTTTACCTCTGTCCTTTTCTCTTATTTTCAGAAAAGGAGTCCTCTTACTCTCTGTTAGCTTCAGCTTCCATTTCTTCCCTGGAACCTCTCTTCTCAATGGCTTTGTTTCTTCCAATGGTAGGATTTTAGAACAGGAAGGATGATATGCAGAAATATGGCCCAATGATTCCAATGGCTTTGTGGACAAAGTTCTCTAACAAAACAAGGAAAGTCTTCTGCTGGGGACTTAAAGAGGGGAGACGGTTTGGAGCTGCTGTAATGGGTTTGATAGGGTGTAACTGACTCGATGGGCATGAGTTTGAGCAAGCTCCGGGAGTTGGTGATGGACAGGGAGGCCTGGCGTGCTGCGATTCATAGGGTCGCAAAGAATCAGACATGACTGAGTGGCTCAACTGAACTGAACTGAAACAACAAGATGAAATAAATAGATTCTTTTTTTCTTGTGCTTGCTTCTGTTAAGGTCTAGCTGATGAGATTACACAGAACTTTCACTGACCTAACCAGCATATTTTCATTATTTTCTGCAGCAACTTGTAGCAATCTAAGGATATGAGGAGAGAAAACCCCCTTGGAAGTCATTCATAACCAGTCAATGATACAATATAAGAAGAATGGGGGATCTGGGTTTGATAGCAAACGTATCTTTGGAATGGCTGACTGCAAGGTCTACCCCAGAGAGGCAACATGATTCGACAGGCAACCTGGATCCCCCAACCCGGAAAACTTCAAGGAGCCAGAAAGCATTTGACAGTCTGGCTCTGATGGTGAGAGAATGGACGAAATGGAAGTGGCGTTTCCAAGGGAAAGGTCAGAATCAGTTCTCAAATATGTTAATAGTTTTTGCATAACAGTTTGTTGTTTCTGATATGGGCAGCTGGTATGGTTAAGGCCGAGCGGGAACCAAGTTATTAGCAGAAATGTTAAAGCCTCTAAAAATGGTATGGAAAGAAAGAATGAGACAGGTGCTGAAGTCATTTTTATAGAGTAAATGGAAGTGAATTTGAAAAGAATGACTCAAATTTCCATTAAAATGCCTCTGGGACAAAAGATTACAAGAAGATATGCAACAATTCTCAACTGCCTTCATATTAGTAGAATGCATTTGGGAAACCTAAAATAAGGCTTCATTTACTCACTGAATTCATATTGATATCATTATTATTCAATCGATAGATATTTTGGATACAGTGTGCATAGTATAAACAAGGGGAATATCAACCTTGTGTCAGACACTATGCTAAGCACTGCTTTCCAGTTGGGAATAAACAAGTACCTGTCTTAAGGTATTACAGCCCAATGAAGGAGGTTTAAAAACGTGCAATCTCAGCAGACCATAGTAGGTACTAATGTAGGTGTCTGCTCATAGAAGGATTGCCTGAACCCAGTCAATAGAATCAAGGAAGGCTTCCTAGATGAGGCAAAGTCTAAGCTGAGACTTGAAAGATAATATGAGTCAAAGAAGTGGCAGGTGATACCGATAGGTGTTCACAAAGGAAACAGCAGGAGTAAAGACTCAGGAGCAAAAAGGAGCAGGAGGAGTTGAAGGTATGTAGCTGACAGGAAGTTAGGTTGGGAGCAGAACAGTGGTTTAGTCACTAAGCTGTGTCTGACTCTTTTGCAACTCCATGGACTGTAGCCTGCCAGGCTCCTCTGTCCATGGGATTTCTCAAACAAGAATACTGGAGTGGGTTGTCATTTCTTTCTCCAGGGGATCTTGCTGATCCAGAGATCTGCAGTGGCAGGCAGATTCTTAAAGCAATAGAAGGCACTAAATGTGCAAGGATCTCTTATCATTCTGTTAGCTAGTTAGAATAGGGAAGCAGGGTCCAAGAAGGCCATCAGAGGAAGCTGCTAGGGGAAAAAAAAAAAAAAAACCTGCAAGAGGGGGAAATCATGGACCTAAGTGGGAACCTCTGGTAGGTAAGCACACCTCCTTCCCTAGTTGGTCTTGGGTGTAACCAATCAAGCATACATTGGTGCAATCTTCTTTTTGCAGAGGGTGTAACCAATCAGACCCCAGGAACCTGCTCAAGAGAGGGAATAAGGGATACAAAAAAGGGAAGTCAAAAGAGAATAGGGCCACTCCTGCAGGGGGTGATCTGTTCTCATGCCTCGAGAGTGTATTGCTTGCTGCATGCCCAATAAATCTTGGTTGCTTGAGCTATAACTGGTCTTTCCTTTCAGTTCTTTGCTACCATGAGACAATAACCAAGGGAGAAGAACTGACCTGACAACTCTAAGGAGTTGTCATTTTATCCTGAGAGCATAGGAAGCATATGAAGAACTTTTTATACAGGAGGAAGAACATGATCAGATCTGCATTTTAGAAAGCTCCTTCTTGTTGCCATTTGGAGAGTGCATTAGTCTGTAGAGGTGGGCATGGATATAAGAAGTCCTGTTACACTAAGTCATTATACTAGTGAGGGAAAGGTAAGATGGAAAGATAACACCCAAGACTTTCTGACTTAATGAACAAGAAGGGCAGTGGCCCAAATCGCTCACATTTGAAGGGAATAGGAAGATAATAGTCCCATTTTTGGCATTTTGAGTTTGAGATGTGAGTGGAATATGAAAGTGATTCTGGTCAGTTGCAGATGTAAAATCAGATTCCACGAGAGACCTGGGCTGCAGATGGAGATGTTGTTCCTTCCTGTAACTGAAGTCCGGAGACAGGGGGGAATCCACCAGAGATGATGAGGAGAGGGGGTAGCTGGGAGCTTGAGGAACTCCACATGTCACCATCATTGCTATAATTCAGATACAAGATTATGCTGTTCCAGCAGTCTAAAAGATCATAGCCACGGGAGTGAAAGGATATGAGCAGGTTTTTGGAAATGTTATAGAGGTGATTCCAAACTTAACATTTGTGAAGCCCCAGGATGTCTTTTATTGCAGCAAATGCTTGGTTGACCCAAATACTTTAGAAAGTCATTTTGTTGTGGTTGGCAGGCTACAGTCCATAGGGTCACAAAGAGTTGGAGTCGACCGAAATGACTTAGCATGCACACACACACGAAGCCAGTTCAGGTACCCCCAAACAGAAGACCCTGCTAGTAACTGGCAGCCTTCCCTGCTGCCACTGCACAAGGGAATTTTCAGCAACACATAGTCATTTAGGGCCTGAGATTAAATTCTTGAAGTGTAAACTAGTCTTGAAGGTACAAGCTGTAATCCAATGGATAATTTATAGCAAAGACAAGATATTCATTGACACCCCAGTATCTCCATCTAATTCGGTAATTGAGTGTTCCTACTTGTCTTCTATTTGGCTGAAAATCTGGTTCACTCAGTCTTTTCAACAGCTCTAGAGGAGAGCCTATGCATTTTGGAAAACCAGAAGATATTCTTTCAATGTGGTGATAAAGACACCATACACATAAACTTTCTAAAATCCAGGTTACTGAATCTCTCTTCCCTGGGTTCCACTCAGTACCTCATTAGCAACTCTTCTTTTTCTGAAGTATTTTCTCAATCTGGAGAAATGGCAGTTTCCCACTCTCAAGTCATTCCTAAGGGGCGTGACTCTGCTACGTAATGTAACTCTCCCTACCTGAACGAACTCACTTTCATGTTCTGCCTGCAGGCCCTGTACAACTAGCTTGCTTTCTTTCAATATTTATTGAGAAGTTATCCCTTAGCAGGTGTTGTTATAGGTACCATAAGTATATTCATGAATATCATACTTACAAAAATATTTTGAAACAAATGCTTTTATAACATGCATTTGATAAATTTGGAAACAGGTTAGAATGGATAAGTTGAACAAGGTCACACAACCAGGAAGTGGTGACAAATATTCACATATGGCCCTAAAGTTCACACTCTTAACTACTACACAAATAGATTTTCCTTTTCTTTTGGGTCTTCTGTTTCTGTTTTCTTTTGGGACTCTGTGGCCTCTGATGCTCTTTTCTCAAAAATCTACAAACAATAAATGTCTGAGAGGGTGTGGAGAAAAGGGAACCCTCTTACTAACTGTTGGTGGGAATGTTAATTGATTCAACCACTATGGAGAACAGTACAGAGGTTCCTTAAAAAACTAAAAATAGAACTACCATATGACCCAGAAATCCCACTATTGGGCATATATACTGAGAAAGTCATAATTCAAAAAGACACATGTGCCCCAATAGTTCACAGTACCATTTACAATAGCCAAAACATGGAAGCAACCTAGATATCCATCAACAGATGAATGGAAAAAGAAGATGTGGTACATATATACAATGGAATATTTATTACTCAGCCATAAAAAGGAATCACTACAAATGTCATTTGTAGTGATAACTAACTTTCTTTACTCTCTAACCCTGCCTCCACTTTCAACTACGAACTCACTCCGAGCTTGCAAAACATGTATAAAATTTAAGATCAGCATTTTCAAAGCTTTGCCTCTTCGTTTGATAGCAACTTGGGCTAAGAGGGTTCTCAGTTTTCTCATCCATAAAATGGGAATGATATAGGGTTACAACAGTACCTGACACATGATTATGGCTCAGTAAATCTTAACTATCATTCTTACCATGACTAGAGTTGAAGTCCCAGCTCCAAAACTCTGTAATGAAAAGAAAGGTACCTTCTCTCTGAGCCTCAGTGTTCTCATTTGAAAAAAAAATGGAGATTACCATGCCTGCCTATCTCCTAAAGTTAAGAAAATCCAGTGGAAGACAGTAAGTAAAATTACCTTGCATGTTACAAGAATCTATGGAAGTATTACCCTTTTTACATTTTCTTTTAAGGTAGTGCCTTACTTAGGTGTCATCACCGGAAAAACAACAATAATTGTTTAGAAGCCTAACTGAGGCTATAGAAAATGTAAGAAATAGAAAATCTGGCTTACAATTTTGTCATATAGCTGCCTTTGATAACATATTTGAAGGAGACTCAGAGATTCTCTAACTTTTATTTGAGGTTAAATTCTCCAAAAGCTGCATACCTGAACCATGAACACTTAGTTCTCAGTAAAAATATCTTCTCTGAATTATTTATTAATACAAGGCTATTACACTTAAGAACTAATCTAAGAAATGACCACATGAAGCATGTTCTGCCTCATTTATAAAGTTCCCATTGAAAACATTTGTCCATTCTTCTACACAGTATTTCTAAGGATCTACACAATAAATACCAGCAAAAACTTAATACAGGGACTCATTTCAGTGCCTTTTTATGTACAATTACAATTCTGCCTATGATACAATGATCACAATGCATCTTAGTTCATACTCTGGTTTATTAAGGAGATTGCACATGGCCTGGAACTGGCCAGCTGACAAGGATTTAGGTCAAATGGGGACAAGCTGCTCATTTTCCCCTCTTACAGACTGTCTCTTCCTTGACTTGGCACATCACTCTTATCCTCTGCTTACTGGTGATTTCTGCTTGTGACTAACCTGGCCCAGGTACTGCCTCTTGATCTCTTTCTGGCCTCACCTCACTAACTGGACAAATTCTCTCTTTCCTGCAGTTCAAATCCCTGAGGGAAGGTATGTGATTGCTTCAGCCAAGCACGGGCACATCTGTTTAGGAAGAACCTTTCGTGCAGGCCCATCTCGTCTGCTGGCAAGCTGGAGATGGGCCACCTGGAAGGCGGGGACCATTCTCAGTTCAGCCAGGACAGGACGGAGCTGCTGATCCGCAGCATGCGGTCCAGGCAGCTTCCCTGACTGAGGTCTGCTCTTTTATCTTTCTTTGTACTTCTGTTTATTTTTTTCTCAGTGCACAGGAAATTTATGGTGTTGACATCTAAGCCTTCTCTGGAATAAGTGTTTTTTTTTTTTTTTTTTAAATAAATGGATATAATACATTGTCTTAGAAACCTTTTAGAGCAGGCACTAAACCAACCTTACAGCTTGTTTCTCTTTCTGAAAAATAAAAGGAAAACCTAGTTATCTGAGGGTTTGTTTTTTACAGATTCTAATTAGTTGAGATTTTCTTAATGAAAGGCTACTCTGGCATATTCCCTGAAGGATGGAGTACCTCTGTTGGCCAGTGTTAGTGGTACAAAGTTGGACAATACCTTGTCTGTGCACTTCCTGTTTCCAGAGTCAGATCTTACAGGACCTGAGTGATTGGGTATGTTTGGTGGTATGCTGGAGTCAGCTTGGGCCCGTTCTCAAGAGTTGGTTGTTTCACTTTCAAGAATTTCGTGGGTTGCTTGTTAAACACAGCCATTGTTCAAATTCAGTTCAGTCAACTCATAATTATATAACTTTTATTAAAAACATAGGTAGTAAATATTAAAAACCCATCACTTTCTTATTAGTTTGCTACATTAGCTCTCTTTTTAAAACCCTTTTGCGGTACTTATTTTATTTTTAAAATTTACTTATTTAATTTTGGTTGCACTGGGGCTTCATTGCTGCATGCAGGCTTTCTCTAGTTGTGGTGATCAGGGGCTACTCTCTAGTTACAGAGAATGGGCATCTCACTGTGGTGGCTTCTCTTGCTGTGGGACGTGGACTCAGGTACTCTGCAGCATGAGGAATCCTCCCAGGCTAGGGGTTGGACCTGTGTCCCCTGCATCAGCAGGTGGATTCTTTAACCACTGGGCCACCAGGGAAGTCCCTACTACCTTATCTCTGCTTTTGAGGCTAATGTCACCTCTTGTACCTTTGTGGTTAAAATACTGGATAATGGTGTTTCCCTGCAACTCTCTTTCAAATCCACGTGCAGAGACATCACACTGGCAAGCTGAAATCCCAGATAGTGGGAGTGTTTACACCATAGAAATGGACACATGCTACAAATCCACTCTTTCCCGCCACCCCACCCTCTTCCTGGAGATCCCGTTATTAGAAGTTTGCCACGACATCACTCCATGTCTGTTTTACCAGTTGAAAGCAAAACTTTTAAATATGCTCTAGCTTGCAACAATCTTGAGGTTGGATAAAGAATACCTTTTTAAAAAGTTGGAAACCCGTTACTGTAAACCCCAGTCACCTTTTAATCCATTATATTTGTTCTATAATAACACAAGTAGTGAAACCTTTTAGATCATCTGTTTCATTTAACATCTTTTCTCTAACCTAGAAAATGTCAGAATGCTTTATTTTTTGGAGGGGCTGGTTTAAGTTCTCTGAAGCTTATACACATAAGCCCATACATTATGCACCTGTACAAAATGCCCAACTGAGAATAGTGGTACCTTCACCTAATGATGGAGTTTAAGCTTCTTGAAACAATTGCAACTTAACATTTAAATACAGATATTCTACTGTCTTATTCACTACACATATTCTTGAATCCAAATGAAAAAGTATAATTTTTTACTCTACATTTTTGATTCATGGTGACCTCATTAACCGGCAAGCAAATTCATCCTAATTATAAACTTTTCAGACATTACGGCATTAATAGAATGTGGAAGAGGCTTACTGATGGAATATCTCATTCCTGTATTTTGTCCCTTAAGAAACTGCCAAAATAGTTGAATGTTTCAAATTCTTTTATGAAACAAATGGACAGAATGACAGCAAAAGAAAAAAAAATTACATATGACCTAATCACTACTAGAAAATATATGTACTTGGGGCTGAGGGAAGGGGGAAGTTCATGAGTCTGGCAAACAGGCAAGGTGGGCCTGCCGTCGGTCGATTTGTATGATGAGCTGAGGAGTTTCCCAGGCAAACCTTGTCCGAAAAGAACAGAGAACCAAATACGAGTTCAGTCAGGAATAGAGCCAGAGACGGATGATCATGAATACATTGGAGCATCTGTCACTTGGATGAGCTCCTGGCGTAGTCCTTCACCCTGTGTCTGAGTCCAGATGAGCTGGGATAATATACATGAAAATGGTAGGGTTGCTCAGGCGAGCCATCCTAAGATGTTAAAGCATAGGCAGTACTGCTTTGGGAGCCTTCTAGTGTAGCAGATGTCCAAAGAGAAGAAAAGCACCAATGCCCCCAACTCACAGCGGGATTCTGAACAGTTGCAGCACCGCACGGGTACTTACTAGGCATTGGTGGAGGAAGACCCCTGGGGGTAGTAAGCAGCCAAAGCAGCAACAGCTCGGCCCATCCGGGGCCACAGTCCCTTGGTCAGGCGTGTGGGATGGGCAGAGATGTATGGATATCTAGTGGAGGAGGCAGAGACAGGACATGTTCCACACATCAAGCACAGGACACAGAGAGTCTCATCAGAAGAACAGAAATGAAGGTCATGCACAGTAACTAATTTGACTTATTTCTTCTGAAAAAACTTTTTATTTTATATTGGAGTATAGCCAGTTAACAGTGTGACAGTTTCAGGTGCAGAGCAGAGGGACTCAACCATACATATACATGTATCCATTCTCCTCCGGGGACTTTCCTGATGGCTCCCTGGGCAAAGAATCCACCTGCAGGGCAAGAGACATAGGGACGCGGGTTTGATCCCTGGGTCAGGAAGATCCCTGCAGGAGGGCATGGCAACCCCGTCCAGTGTTCTCGCCTGAAGAATCCCATAGACAGAGGAGCCTGGCGAGCTACAGTCCAAAGGGTCACAAAGAGTCAGACATGACTGAGCAAGTAGACATGCATGCCATCTCCCCCAAACTCCCTCCCATCTAGGCTTCCACATAACATTGAGTAGAGTTCCCTGCGCTATACAGTAGATCCTTGTTGTTATCCATTTTAAGTATAGCAGTGTGTCCATGTCCATCCTAAACTCCCTAATTATCTCTTACCCCCTATTCTTCCCCACTGGTAATCATAAATTCATTCTGTAAGTCTGTTTCTATTTTGTAAATTAGTTCATTTGTATCATTTCTTTTTATATGCTGCATATAAGGGATATCATATGATATTTCTCTTCTGACTTACACTCAGCATCTGACTTATGTCTGAATTCGCTGAATGTACTAAGATTCTGAGAAACTTCACGGGAGGGGAAGAACTTGCAGAGGCCTAGAGTTTTGCATTAGTGAGTGCTGACAAGAGCTTATAAGAAAGAGTTGCATCTTTTCCTGTCTTTGGAAGGAGATTCCTGATGCAGATTTAACTAACACAAGGCCAAGAGCCCATTCTCATCAAGCTGCTAGAAAGTCAGTACCGTGATATACAGTGGAGGTACATATCAATGTTCATGGGCTGTGCTGGTCATTGAGTTACTTCCTCAAAGAAAAGTCATTTGATAATTTCAATGGAGTTTCTGAAGGAATCTAACTATGCTCCCCATTCTAGCTGTGGGGGCCACAAGAGCACCCACTTTCTGAGTTGAGGTGCCCCTTGAAGATCTCTTTCACTGGAGAATTTGGTTACCACCTTGGGTACTTGAAGTAGGAGCCACCTCGGCTCCTTAAATGATAAACCCTTTTAAGAGACATGTGCATAGTCTGTATTCTCCCTAGGAATTAGTGAGCCTGTTGGGAGAACAAAGGCAATGGAAACTCTAGGCTGGCTCCCAGAGGATACAATTAGGATGCAGAAATAAACCACTCCTCCCAGCACCTGTCAGAGCAGCACAGACAGTGTCATTGTGCACGTTACAAAAAGCAGCCTCTTGAGTAGCTGAGTTGCAAGAAGACACACCTTCTTCAGGCTGGCAGGCCCTCACTGGGGCACAGTTTGTCAGGCAGGCACCAGGCCCCATCCCGCCTGCCTTTGTTCATTGCACAAAATGCACGATCCTATGATTCAGCCCACCAGGACATGACATGCGGTGAGATGGGAGTTCATGGAATACACCTTGTATTGAGAACCAGGAATGAATCTAGAAGGATTCGCTTTTGGAGATCTGAGCCAGAGGCTTCGCTTAAACTGAAACATAAAGAAGGTGTGGCTGGAGCCATCACTTGGGGTATTAGCCCTTCCATCTGGCCAGACAGTATACGGATAGCATTGTTCTGCAGCCCCAAACAGCTACCAGTCATAAAGGACACAGAAGACCCAGAAAAGAACTTTTTAGAACCAGAAAATGTCATCTCCATGATTGAAAAAAATTATTGCAGGCTTGGAAAAGATCCTGAAATTGATGGAGGTCGTCTCCTCACAAGAGAGGCTAAAAGATCTGCAGGTATCCTGGCTGCCATAAACTGCTCCAGGGACCTAAGTGAGGGGAAAGCTCATGCATTGCTGGGCTCATCCATGACAGTGACCCTGGCAGTTGAACCAGGAGGAGATGGAGGCTTTGACAGAGATGACATAGATGCACCAGGGTGGGGACAGGAGGAAGCAAAGTGAGACAGTTACGTCCTCCACTGGAGATCTGCCGTCTTTGGCATATGGGAAAATTGGAAAGAAAGGGCTTATCAAACATATTTGAGTAATTCCAAAGATGGGGTGAATCTAGGGGAATAGAGAGCTGGACACCAAGCGTCTGCAGTTGGAGGAGAGGGATAGTTCTGAGAGCAGAGGGCTGACCCCCATTGCATTTGGTCTCCTGGCTAGAACCCCATGCACAGGTGATGTGGGAGTTTACAGATGGCAGTGGTAGGAATGGAAGTTGGTGGCATTGTCAATAGGACTTGAAAGGACCGTCACCGAGCTGGAAGACAAAGTAACTGTTTGGGAGCCCCTAAACAGGGCAGTGTCACAAAAGGCAGCATTCTCTCCTACTTTGTAGAAATCCCTGGCGGTTGGGGCATCTTAGGGGTGTTGTGGAGGTGCAGCTCACTGGTGCCTTTTGAAGGTGCCAGTGCTATCCCAAGGCAACGAAGGGGCCATACCCCGCAGAGGTGACCCCAAACGTGGGGACGCGGTGGGGCCAGCAAAGGGGGCCGTTCCGATAGAAACAACCACGCCTGTAGGAGGAAGAGGATCACAGAGCCACATGGCGGTGGGGGGTTATTTGTGAGCATATGTGACCATGGACTTCCAGAGTTGACCACACAGGAAGGGGGAATTTTGCCAGGGACCTGGAATCCAGCATTCACAAGCTATGGCAAGAGCCAGCAAACCCAAGCGAGCATAGACCTTACTTCTGAGAAACATTTGTTCTCTGACAGTTGGGAGAACAGGCAAAAGCTATTATATCCATCATCAGAAATGGTTTCCAATATCTAAAAAGTGCTTATTATCTTTCTGAGCTCAAACTCTAAAATCTAAAAATATGCAGCCTGCTTAAATAAAAGTGCATCGCTCCCCTCACCAACAGCCCTCAGTCCTCACTGGCCTTGTTTGTACCTGAACCTGCCAAGCTTGCTCTTACCTGAGGGATTCTGCATTTGCTGCTTCCTCTCTCTGGTATGTTCTCCCTCAAGGCTTTGCAAAGTTGGCTCCTTCTTGTCACTCAGATCTCAGCTTAAATTCCTCTTCTTCAGAGAGGCTTTCCCTGACTATACAGTTTTTCAGCCCATCTCTCCACCCACAGACACTCTTTCACACTATGTAGTTTTATGTTTTAATGACATTTATCATTAGCTGAAATTACCTTGTTGGATTTTTTTTAAGTTACTTGTCTATTGCCTGTCTCTTCTCCCACAAAAATGTAAGTATCCAAAAATCCAAGCTATTTGTCTGTCTTACTCCTAGCTGCATTCCCTAGCATATAGTAAGTACTCCTTAAGAATTTGTTGAATCAATCAATTTTAAACATTCATTGGCAATTTCTCTGCATTGGGGGAAATCGCTCACTATGTGTCAACATAAAAAAACAGTATCTCTAGACTCTATCTTGCTAAATGAGAACCAGGAAAACTTCTGCTTTGAACTTAGCATATAATCTTGATTTGTTTGTATGTGTTGACAGATCATTTTCAAATTCATGTCTCTAACATCTTTGTACACTGACACTTTCTGCATATCAATACTCGAACGTTCATTTTGTGGGAGCATCATGTGTCTTTGCTGTTCAGAATTTGCCTCTTCTAACCCAGTGCTGCTAAAACACCACATCACTAAAGATAATTCATGATCTATCAGCAATGCATAGGATAACCTTTGACTCCATCAGGAACACTAAAACCATCTGTGTATTTTTAGGAAACTGATCTTCAAACTTGTACTTGCTTTAAGAAATGTTTGTAACTGGAGATTCAGTTTCAGGCACAATTCAAGTTCCTCTCTCGTGTTTTAGCAACTTTGCATACCCACTGGGATCACGTCTCATATTTTCCAAGTCCTTTTAGGTGGCTAGTTTGACACCAAATGAGCTTCTAAGACACACTGCTGAATCATCTTCATTGGAAAGTTTTAAGAATAGAATAGGTAACTGCCTACATTAGATTCATTGTCACAGCACTTAGAAGCTGAGGAAAAAAGCCAATGCACCCCTGAGATTTGCTCTAGCAAGGTGATTTTTCTACCTTTGGAAAATAATTAGTCCTCCAAAACTGTCAAGTTTTGCTCTTAACAAGTAAAATAATCTTGAGGGGGAAAAGACTGTATGAATCAATATTGGGGGTTGTCCATACATATTTTTTTTCCATTAAGCATGTAGTGGAGGGATATTTTGAAAGGATGTTTAAGGCCAAAAAAAAGACCACTGACTTTTGGGAATATTTCCTGTTGCGTTTGGCACTTTTAAAATTTTTGCTCTTTTTCCTTTTTTATGTTAATCATCCCCTAGTAACTAGCATGGGGTATTTGTGAAATTCATTTACTCCCATTTTGTTGTATTGTCCAACAGATTGTTTCTAGTACCTTCTGATGTGTGGCAGCTGTGTTTTAACAATTCCAAGCGTACCATATGAAAGTAATCAAAGACATTAACACACTAGTGTCTGCAGCTATGGAGGTATTTCCTGAATGTGGTGCTGCTGGGCCGTACAAAGTTGTATGTGAATTACTTTTTTTTAAATTTTTTAGCATGTTGAAGTGTTCTCTAAATAAATGTAGAATCGTCACATTTGTGTTTGTACCCCTGTCTTTGTGGTGTAGCTATCAACAAGGAACAAGCATACTAAAATCTGTACTGGAGATCCATTTTTACAGAGCATAGAGTATATAACACGTTAATCTGTGCAAAGTGATCTCTCAGATTCCCAGTGGAGGAAAAAGTTAAAGTTTAGTGTTTCCTCTGATATAGTGTACCCTGGGTAGAGTGGTAATGGCTAAGTACATAGCATCCTAATATAAGCAGTTCCTGGGAAATGTTGTGCATACAGTATTTTATTACAGTAAGACTGCACTGTGCTTAAAGTAAATATCCCTGGATCCCCTCCAAAGCTGGGAGAGTGGGGTTGGGTTACAGAATCTGCTCATTTAGCAATTGTGTATCATAATAAATGAGAGATTTGAAAAAAAGGGTTGCTTTGTTTATCATAAAAGGTGAAGAGGGGTAGCCTGAAGAAAGTATACTGTCAAAGTAGTGTTTGTCAAGAAAACAATACAGTTGCATGGTCTTGAAAGACGATACAATGCTATGTGTTGTATTGCCTCCCTGGCTGCCATTTCGCATGTCTTACGTAAGCGAGGGATCCAAGGACGAAGCTTAAAAATTAAGGCTCCAAATGTGGCAGCAGCTGTCATAAGTCATATTTTAAGATCTGAGTCTAGCTTTTTACAGATGCAATGTCACAACACTTTTGCAATCTTTATCAAAAAACATAAGCTCATTTATTATTTGACCGTGTATTGCAGCATTTCAGTGGTCATAAATGTTACAGATAGAGGTAAGGATGCAGATACAGATTTTGAGAGAATGAGTCACCTTTCATTTTAGTGTATCAAGTTCACTGTCCTGGCTAGATGAAGTAATCTTCTGAAGCATGCTTTGAGTAAGGGGTTCTAGGACTCCGTAGCCAAGAGTCTGCACTTACTTGACATTCCATTTCTCCCCGGTGACCACTAGTAACAGAGTCTCACTGTGTCTGGCCCATGCAGGACTTTCACTCTTAATTAAAATAGTGACACCAGAAGCTTTTAATGATTCCCCAAATGCTATTATAAGGCACAGGGTAAATGTTAGAGCAGGGGCCCATCTTGGGGGAATAAGTAAAATTTGGAAAGAACATTTTCCGCACCGCTTCATCCACTGCCTTCCTTTGGCCTCCCCCTGGATCTCACTGGGCACTAGGCCACGTCCGACCTTAACTCCTTGCTGGAGGGATCTCTCTGGAACATCAGACACCAGAAGAGCATATTTTCCTAACCAGAAAAAGAAAACGGTTCAAACTTTCAAGCTCTCTCTCTCCAATTTCTGGATTTCTCCTGAATCTAATTGTCTTCCTTCTTTACCCAGATAAATATGTGAAAACCATGAAAGAAAGTATCCTCTCCCCAACAATACCTTGAAAAGCTTTCACATTATCAATCTTAAATGGAGTCTGCATTTAATGAGCATTTCCCTGGTGGCTCAGATGATAAAGAATCTGCCTGCAATGCAGGAAACCCAGGTTCAATCCTGTCAGGAAGATCAGGGAATGGCAACCCACTCCAATATCCTTGCCTGGAGAATTCCATGGACAGACCACAGGGCAGACATGACGGAGCAGATACCACCACCAGCAGCAAATGACAATACTGATTTCCTCCTTTAAAAAAAAAAAATCTATCTAAGTAGGTATCTATTTGACCACACCAGGTCTTAGTTGCAGCACATGAGATCTTTAATTGTGGCATATGATGAACTCTTGGTTGCGGCATGTAGGATCTAATTCCCTGACCAGGGATTGAACCTGGGCCCCCTGCATTCGGAGCTGGCTTAGAGTCTTAGCCACTGGACCACCAGGGAAGCCCCTCAAGATTTATCTTTCACCTAGACTGAATCCTTGTCCTTAGAGGTGTGCATGAATGTGGTCCACTAGAGACATGGAGATGAATCTCTGGGTAGAAAGATAGATATTGCTTTGAGAGGGAAATGTTAAGGCTTGCCCTGCAATACAGAACCCTTGCCACTTACCTCTCTCATTTCTGAGCCTTCACTTTGCCTGTTCTTCTCAAACAAAATTAAAAACAGTTCCTGAAAAGCTGCCATTTGGATCCACACACTCTTTTGAGGATGCTTAAAATGTGCAAGGTACAGTGCTATGCGGGAAAGAGGCAAAAAATGAAAAGATCAAGCACCTTTTCCTCCAACAGCTCACGAGCCAGTGGGAAGGCTGGACGTGTAAGGGAAGGGAACTTGAGCTGGCAGGAAAGCTCAGTAAAGGCCCTGAGGCGGCCCATATAAAAGGTAGAAACTTTGTAGCATGCTTGGGAAAAATAGAATTGCTTGATGTGGCTAAAGATTAATGTACATGGAAGAATAATGGGAGGAGAGATAGAAGAGGGGCTAGGAATGGGAACAAAGCTCACGTGACAGCCTTGATCCAGACAATGGGGGTTTCAATGCCAGGCTAAGGTTTGACATCGCATCCTAAGCAGTAGAGGGCCACTGGAGAACAGAGAAACAGCAACCAGTGTGATCAAGTCTCGCATTTTCCTATTAACTGCTGAGGAGGTCTTCAAGTTAGAAACTCAGAAATTATTCAGGATAGCTTCAACAGGAACACCAACATCACTCAAATCTTGTGAGAAAACGATCGTTTTAAAACTAGCAAAATTATATCAGAAGAATAGATGTATCTATCTCTCTCTTTCTAGCTATCTATCTACAGAGAGGTAGAATCCCTTTGCTGTACACTTGAACTAACACAACATTGTAAATTAACTATACTTACAATTTTTAAATGGTTAAAAATTTATGACAGAGATGGCAGAAATGATATTGAAAACCTATATTTTCCACCTCTCGATGTTGTGCATTGTAGTCTTGGTTGATCCTAGAACAATTACAAAACAGAAAAGGCTTGTCTTGGGGTGTGTGTTACCCAAGCCACCTCCATCCCACCTCCACCCCCGGAATCTCCATGTATTCTCTTCCATCCCAAACATGACAGAAGGAAGAGTGAGTGCTCCAGCCTCACCTAGCTTAATGCTTTAATGAAAGTTTGGGGCAAAGAACTATATAAATTTAATGTTATATTAAGTGGACGACTTCTTTTGGGTGTGATCCCTGAGGGACAGGTTTAAATTATCTTGCTTTTTCTTCTTTCACCAATGCAAGCTCCATCTGATCGTTTACCCTTGAAACTCCTAGGGACCAAAGTCCTTGTGGTGCCAGGGTGGGACTTCAAGTCACAAACCGCCCATGTAGAGAAAACCCTTGAGCACACTGATATTAAAATGTAAATAATCAATAGTGTAGAACAGTGTATCCGTCAGGTTCTCAGCAGGAAATAGATGGCATGCTCAAATTAGGATCATTTCATGATAATTTAATAAAGTGTTCCTTTAGAGAGTTGAGAGGAAACCACAGGGGTTAGTGCAGCACCCTGGGATAATGTGAGCACAGGTGACACCAGTCCTGGGCCTGAGAAAGGAGAGTTAGGAACACTTCCTGAGCCCCATAGTGAGAGGCGTCACACAGAGGGGGCTGTCATGACACAAGCTCGACCTTAGATAGGGCATCACTGGCCCAAGGTGACTCTGCAGAGAGACTGTCAGGGGTATCCCTTCTGTCTGTCTCCAGGGCCCCCCAGTGGCTGACCTCAACCAGTGCAAGGGAGTCCATTGATAAAAGTTCTTACAAGTCAGCTTTTCTATGCAGAGTAGGATAGAACGTGCAGAGTACGTTTGAATGGGTGAATGGCACACCCCGCATTAAGAGGGAGGGAAAAAGAAAAAGTAAAAGCAGCAAGCTTGGGGTAAGGGTGGGAGATGTTGAAGAAGGAAAGACTGAAACTTATTTTTCCAGAGCATTGACCTTGTTCTTACGTGCATATACACACACCCTTTACAAAATTCAATAAACAGGATTGGGATGTCACTATTTCTTCTAACCTCAAAGGAAGACTTTTTAGTCACCCCTCATCCCACAAGATGGACATCCTTCTTTCTGTGAGAAAAACGAGCTCATTCAAATCTAGACACTAATGAGATTGTAAAGCGTGGACACAGTTCATTCACTGTGAGGTGCATAGACAATCTTATTTTTATTAGCCGGTTGGGAGTACATGTAAAGAACAGAAGCTAGAACAGAATATTTCTTCCCCCTTCCTGTAAGACTGCCTTTCAGGGCATCCACAGTGAGCTCAGATGGAAACCCGCCCGTACCTGGAGTCTCTCCAACATTCCTCATCTCCCTTTTCCCCCTAGTCCTTCCCCCAAGCAAGGGTCTGCTTCTCTAAGTCAAACTTTTGCAGATCCTCATTCTTGGCTCGGTCCTGGGGAGGTGTTTAGAAATTTCTGTTCAGTACCTCTTTAATTTTCCCCAGGAGTAGGATAAGATTCTTGTGCTTGAAGTCTCTGCAAGAGTAAGCCATCTCTTGCTAATGATGAACATGACCTTGAGGCATCATTGTTCTAAAAGGACCTCTTCCCTCCTGCACACAGCTCACTCCTCACCTGTACTCCCATCCCCACCTCTCCCCCAAAAGGATTAAGAGAGGCAGAAGGAACCTGAAAGCTTGTTTTGTCACAGTACCTTTAGGGGATTCTTTTTTAATTTTTATCTTCCTGGCTTTCATTCCCAGGAAGCTCTTCTCCCATACACTCTTTTTTGAAATTTATTTTTAATTGAATGATAACCGCTTTACAAAACTGTATTGGTTTCTGCCATAGATCAACATAAATCGACCATAGGTATACAAATGTCCCCTCCCTCTTGAACCTCTCTCCCACCTCCCACCCCTTCCCACTCCTTTAGGTTGTTCCAGAGCCCGTTTGAGTTCCCTGAGTCATATAGCAAATTTTCATTGTGGGGATTCTTTTTTTTTTTATTGTAATCAGACAACAGACTCCTTGGTTGATTTGATTGGTTTCATAAAATATGTGCATTTTTCTTGTATGTTACTAAATTATCTTTTTATTCCTAAGCCTTTTGCTTCCCAGGTGGTGCAGTAAAGAATCTGCCTGCCAGTGCAGGAGATGCAAGAGAGGTGGGTTTGATCCCTGAGTCAGGAAGATCCCCTGGAGAAGAAAATGGCAACCCACTCCAGTATTCTTGCCTGGGAAAAGTCCCATGGACAGAGGAGCCTGGTGGGCTACAGCCCAAGGGGTCGCAAAGAGTCAGACATGACTGAGCGACTGACACTTTACTTTATGCCACCACTGTCCAGCAGTGTGCTTATTATTATAGTGGAAGGAGCACTGAATTCAGAGTGAGATGGCCAAGACAACAATTCCAAATCCAAAGCAGGAGCTGGGCTCTGAGGTACCTTTGCATCCTTCTCTAACTCTTGGACTCTCAGGCATTTCCACGCCTTTTTCTCCTACTCCAGATAAGTGCAGAGTTAAAAAGAACTAATCTGCAGTTGTCTCATCTCCATTTTAGATTCTCCTACCCACTAGTTAGGGAAGGGGGAGTGAGCTGGCAAATTTACCTCAAGAATTCAGGAGTGAGCAGAATAGGGCCAAACAAAAATGACTCTTCTTCACTATCACAAGAGCTGGAAGACAAGTGGGTGTCTCCTCTTTCAGAGCAGATCAGTTCCCCTGCTCTCCAAAGGGTATCCTCTGGAAGGTGTGAACCCATCAACCTGTACTAATCCCAGATCTGTCACATACTACCTGTGTAATCTTGGACTAGTCACTTTCCAATTTTCTTATTATAAAATGAGAATAGGCATTTCAGAGGTGCTAGATGATCAAGATATATAAGGTGTATGAAAATGCTATGAATAGTAAAGCCCTGCTGCTGCTACTAAGTCACTTCAGTCGTATCCGACCCTGTGTGACCCCATAGACGGCAGTCCACCAGGCTCCCCCGTCCCTGGAATTCTCTAGGCAAGAACACTGGAGTGGGTTGCCATTTCCTTCTCCAATGCATGCATGCATACTAAGTCGCTTCAGTCGTGTCTGACTCTATGCGACTTTATGGACAGCAGTCCACCAGGCTCCTCTCTCCACAGGATTCTCTAGGCAAGAATACTGGAGTAGGTTGCCATTTCCTTCTCTAATAGTAAAGCCTTAGGTGCAGGTAAAGTACCTCTAACAGAGTTGCCTATATCAAGGCAGACATCCTCTGTGTAGGACCAGATTGCAAATATTTTTGGCTTAATGGGCTTGCTGGTCTCTATTGCAACTGTTCAACTCAGCAATTGTAATGAGTGTGAAACCAGCCTTTGATGTACATAGAGATGATCATACTAAGTAAAGTAGGGGAGACAGACAAATATCATGTTATCTCTTATACGTGGAATCTAGAAAATGAACATATTTACAAAACAGAAATAGACTCACAGACTTAGAAGACAAACATATGGATACCAAAGGGGAAATGTGGGGGGGGGTGGGGGGAGCAGGCAGATGAATTAGAAGGTTGGGATTAACATAAATATACACACTCATGTATATAAAATAAATAATCAAGCAGGGCCTACATGTATAACTGAGTCACTTTACTGTACACTTGAAGCCAACACAACATTGTAAATCACCTATAAACTCCAGTAGAAAATAAAAATTTTTAAAAAGGATGCCAAAAGATGGTAATAAATGAGTGTGGCCAGATATGGCCCTTAAGCCATAGTTTGTAAATGTCTGTTGTAGTTTATGGTATCACCTGGGAGAAGAATGGGGAAAAAAGTTGGGCCAAGTAAGCTTCTCATATGTTTTTCCTTTAAGTTAAAACACTGAACAAGGTGAATTACAAATGTTAAAAAATGGAAAGACACGATTTGATGCTAGCCATTGACACCTGATTTCCTCCTAGAAAAAGAAGAGTAAGAGAAAGTACCCTGACAGGTGCCTGGAAATAAAACGTGAGAATGTGGGACCTTGGGAATGAAGCGATCAGGTGTGTCTGAGAGAGAAGGAGTAACGTCCCATTTATTCCAGACAGGATATGACAGTGGGAGTCTACATGATTCTCAGTGTAGCCTGGCCCTGTGGATCCCCAAATCCTCAGGAGGGTTATTTAACTCATGAGGTGTTTAGAGTGAATGATTTGGGTTTTATTTTTCTTTTTGTTGTTTTAGAAACCGGTGAAGAGATTGAGGCCTCATATCTTGTTCATTTGGAGCAGACCCTCAGTATTGTGGGATCTTAGAGCATAAAGGCAAAGAAAATCATAAAAAAGTAAGTTGTAGAAATACTTAGAAATCACAAGGAGGCCTACTGGGCTGCCACAGACCATGGAAATGGGGTGTAGAATCATTTCGCCAGATGTCCAGAGGGCAGAGGCCCCAGCTGGGGTCTCTGGCAGAGACATTGAGCATATCATGATGTAAACAATAATGATTACAGCAGTCTTACAAAACATGCCAAATACTTTCTAATAAAGTGGTAATTAAAGTTCTTTAAAGGTTACTAACCACCCCATTCCACTGATTATAAAAAAAATTCTTTAAAGAAAAATTGTAAGTTATGGACAGTTTTACCTAACTTTAAATGAAGATTTATCCAAATTTTACCTTTTTGGGATGAAACTGTTTTTCTTAGGTGATCAGTCCTTTTTGTGAAAAGCTTTCTCATAGATCATATTCTCTGGGATCAGAGTGCCAAACAGCCCAGTGCCAATTTTGGTTTAAAAAAAATTAGGAGTTAGCAATTAATACTGAGCACTTGAAGAAAGAATGTTCGTAATAACCCAAGACTCCAGATAATCCACCATAGGACTGTGACACCTAAATGTGTGTGTTGACGTCTCTGAGGATAAATGGTGCTAAGAGTGTCACAGTCAGCTCTGTGCTCACATAGTCTGGCCCATTGTGTTTAATCTTTGGCTGTAAGATTGAAGTGACCCACTGCTATTGGTGACTAAAGAAAGCATTTCAGAATGTCTTTATCATATAAGAAAGGCACTGTGATAGAGGAGAAAGACTTCTTACTAGGAAATGGGTGATCTGAATTTAAGTATTAATCCTGCTACTTCTTACCTCTGTATCCAGAGTTCCTACCAGATTTTGAAGAACCTCAATTTCATCATCTGCAAGATGGTAATCATACCCATCCTATCATTCATCACCTGACTGCTGTGAGAATTGAATGGGAAAAGGTAGGTAAATAAAGCTTTGAAAATTGATATAAAAATACAAGTTCTTTTAAACTGCTGCTTGGAATGATATTGAAACTAATTGTTAGGTATTTTACATGCATTTTCAGGTTTTACTTAGTAGGATTCAAGCATGAGTCTACTTAGAATGTGTGTATTTCAATGTATCACTAGTATATATTAACCATAATATTGTCTTTGCTTACAATTCCTTCGCCCAATATTACCAAAGTCTGCAAATGAGTGGAATGACAGCAAATGGCAAACTGTGCCTTACATGGTCAACCCTACTGGTTGTCTCCCCAAGAGCCATCCATCCTTTCTCCTTTCTCAGTTAATAGAGCCCAGGTTTTATTCATATATCTGTATGTAGATGCACATTGTTAGCCCCCCATTTCAGGGATAAATATTAAGTTTTCAAAGCCAGTCAGAATAACCCCATTTCTTTTGCCAGTAACTGATTAAGGGAAGGGCATGTAGTTCAAATAGGATTGTTGAATGCATAATAATAAGAACTTACTGAGCACTTATTGTATGTCAGGCACTTTTTAAAGTACTTTATTAATGCTAATTCCAACAACAAACTCTATGAGGTAAATTGTATGAGTATATAAGTTTTGAAGCTCAGAAAACTGAGAGCTAGAGAGGCTTACGGAGAAGGCGATGGCACCCCACTCCAGTACTCTTGCCTGGAAAATCCCATGGACGGAGGAGCCTGGTAGGCTGCAGTCCACGGGGTCGTGAAGAGTCAGACATGACTGAGCGACTTCACTTTCACTTTTCACTTTCATGCATTGGAGAAGGAAATGGCAACCCACTCCAGTGTTCTTGCCTGGAGAATCCCAGGGACGGGGGAGCCTGGTGGGCTGCCGTCTATGGGGTCGCACAGAGTCAGACACGACTGAAGTGACTTAGCAGCAGCAGCAGCAGCAGAGAGGCTTAAGGAAGTATAAAATTAGAACTAGAATACAAACCCAGGTTGTGTGGCTCATTATCCATGCTCTTTGCTATTATGTGATACTGAGTTGGAAGTCTCCTGATAGTTTTCTCCTGATAGTTTCCAGGATGCATGGAAAAAGTATCCTCAATAACAACAAAAAGATACTAAACAGGGTATGTCCTGCTTCCTTCTGCTAGACATCTAATGATTGCATGTGATGCCCAGAGTACTGGCAGCCATATTGTGATGAGAAAGCTAAGCAGATACACTAAGAGTGATGGAGTAAAAAGATGGAAAAAATCCTGGGTCTTTGATATTGTGTTGAAACACTGATTTTACAAACTCTGAAACTTGCCTACTTGAGCAATTCTTATTCGATAAAATATTTTCATCTTTGTCGAAACAGTTTTGATTTGGAGTCATCTATTACTTGCAGCTTAACACATGCCTTCTGAATTAACACAGACATGCTATTAGGTGTGGTATGTCCAACCAAAGTGATTGACTTGCCTTTGAAGTAGTGGCTTATTGTCACTGGAAATATGTTAAGGATGCTGAAAGGAAATGACAACTTTGGAAGAATAGGTTAGACAAATTGATCCAAGATGTCTTCTGATTCTAGGTTGCTAATTTCAATGAAATTCTAGTTTTTCTCTAACAAGCAGGGTTAGTAAGATGAAAAGTGTTAAAATACAATTGAACAACTTTTTGGAAAAATGTAAATATTTAGAAGGTAAAAGAAGGAAAAGTAAATTACTGGAAATGCAGACAGATCCTATGGTTCAGTCAAAGAAATAAAATCAAAATAACTTGGAGATTCAGGATAAGCCAAACTTAATTTGGGGACTCATTTCCTCAGTTACATTCTTTAAAATTAAGCAAACAAAATTCCTAGTTCTATATCAGCTACCTACACACTTCTCTTTTCCTTTTGCCTCTGGCTTCTAGAAGAAGAACATGAGGCCTCTTTCCTAATTTCTCTCAAAATCCTTGTTACTTGCCTTCTACTCCCCCACTGAACTGGAACTCCTCAAGCAGTGGTCACTAATAATTGCTTAACTTGCAAATCCTAGGTGGGTTTTCAGCTCTTGACTCATCCAACTTCTTTGTTGCATTTGGCCTCAACTTTCACTTCTTGCTTCACCTTTCATCATCTCTCTCTGAATAACCTCGCTGTCTCCCATTTACACAGGCCCAGTTCTATTTCACCAGCCCAGAGTTTTCTCTTAACTGGAAACTTCCTATTTACAACTGCCTCTTCAGACAGCTTCTGTATACGCCCAGGAAACAGGAGTCATCTTGGTTCCTCTGTCTCTCTCTGCCTTCACATTTCCTACATATCTTGTCAATGCAAATACCAAAACATGTGCTTCATTTGTCTCTGATCCATTTCTATTGCCTAACTCCAGATCTTTGTCTCTCATCTAGGCTTCCAAATGACCTGCCAAATTCCATGCAGACCACCAGCATAATATATCTGAAGTACAGGACTGATGGTACTTTTTCACTTTGGATGATTCCTCATTTGTGTAGGTGACTATTACCTTCAGAATAACACCCATTTTTCTTAAGATATTGCTGCAACTGGCCCCATCCCACTGGCTTAGCCTCAGCTCCAGCTGTTCCCTCCACGTACCTTGTGGATTGCTTTTGTGAGATGGCCTGCTTTTCCATCTCTGAGCTGTGCATTCATGCTGTTTCTTTGAGTGAATTGTTTCCAGCTACCATTCCTTGACCTGGCAAACACTTTATATCTCAAGGTATACCTCAGATTACACTTCTTCCTTCTTTATCTCACCCACCACCAGGAAGTCTTTATGCTTTCTATCTATTTCTATAAACATGCCAACACCCAAGCATGCTTGGGAAAAGCAGGAGCTACCTGGATAATGCAATGTCTCATCACCCCGAGCTTCCTGGAAGTGCCTGAGGACCTGATTGCAGCTTAGCTAATGTGTCCTTTTCTGCACATCTTTTGATCTGAGACCAGGAAGCTGGCATTCAATCTCTCTGCCATTCAAGGTAGGGGGAAAATGATTATTCTACAAAGAAACAAACTTACCCCGGTCTCATATTCCTGTAAATGGCATAATCAATGGAACAACCATGTAAAGATTTTTTTATAAGAAAAAGTTGTGACCCAACAATTTTATAGCTAACACATTTTTGAATGTGTGTATAAGAATCTCAGAAATCTGAGGGCTAAAATTGAAATGTCACCCATATGTCTGTCCTGAAAAGTTTAAGAGAAGAAATGAAACTAGAAGAACTCAGGACTTAAAAAGTTTAGTCATCAAGGAACAATGGTAATCCAGAATTATAATTTTTTAATCAAAATTGAACACAAATATTAAATTATCTTGATAGAGAAGATGAATTAAAATATTGACTTAATAACACTGATCTGACTATAAAGCCACAGAAGACAAAACAAAACAGAATACTAAGTTATTCACATTAACTTTATGATTAAGCATTTTATGAAGTTCTGACCAATGCATTTAGAAATGTATAAGAAAAACAAATGGAGCACAAATGAGAAAATTATTATGGCACTCTTAAATGTTGTTATTTATGTGAACAAGCCCAAAGAATCATTTCAATAGAGCTTAGTAAGCTTTATGTGAAATAAATGTACATGTTAGGTATACAAACTCCCGGAGTTTTTCCTGTGTATCAGCAATAACTGATTAGGAAATGTAATAGAGAATTAAACTATAGTAGCTGTAACAGTTGGAGGTAAAAATTGAAGAAAAGATATTTCCTTACTAGAGGGTATAATTTCCAAAAGCAAAGGTAATACTAGGCATGCAAAAGTCAGTCACAAAAAAATCATTAATAACAGTAAATAAAGAATTACATATAGGAGCTAACAACAACAAAAATCTACCCAAAAGGAAACTATTTCCCGAAGACTGTCAGTTTCTACAGAAGAGGAGAATGACTATAATAAATGGAGAAACAGAAAATCTTAGTCTTAGAAAAATGCCAATACCTCCTCAAATAATCTTTAAACTTAATGAAATCTGATCATTCTCAATATATTTTTTTTCTGAAACTTCATGATGTTGTAAGGCTCACATAAAACCAAAACAAAACAATGAACAAAAAATTATAAGAGATTGGAATAATGAGGGGTGGCTTGGCACCAAGCTATCAATATGTGTTACAACTCTACAGTAATCAAAATAATATGGCACTGATGTTATCTTCTAACTCTGATTTTTTTTTTCTTTCCTTTTTTCCCTACTGTAATCCTGACCTGCTCAAAAGCATCCTTTTCTATGAAACTTTCTTGGGCTACCCAACCTGGAAGTCATTTCCCATAACACATCTGCCTTTCTTTTTGGTCACTGATATCATATTCTTGGCTATATAGCAAAATTTTACATGCCTTTTCTCCCACAAAGTTTATATTCCTTTGTTTTTATCATCTTTGTCCTAATATATTTTTACCTACAAGATGCAAAAAGTAGTTTTCAGTAACAGTAATGGTAGAGAGCAATGTGAGATTTAATAATACAATGATGCCATAACTTCAAGATTACATCTGAGGACCACCAATAGCAGCAGTACCTAGGAACTTAGAATGCAGGATTGCAGGCCCCACCCAGATATGTGGAATCCAAAGCTGCATTTTAACATGATCCTAAGGTGATTTATGTGCACATTAAATTTTGAGGTGCACTGCCCTAAAGAATTTCATGGAATAAAAAATTTCATAACTCTTCTGAAGCAATCAAACATAGTTGGCTATCTTCCTGTGCTACAAGCAAGTAGAATTATTCAAATCTTACACTTCCTTGATAGGCAAAAATTTAGTGACACCATAAAGTGCATGAGAAATGTGGGTTCAGAGACTAGGATAAAACTAATGATAAAAGCAGACTCAAGGGGCATGTACAGGGACATTATGAAGAGGGCAGTTCACAGCCTGGAAATGATTTGATGCCTTTTCTCTTCTCCTGTGTGTATTAGTCACTCAGTCGTGTCTGACTCTTTGCGACCCCGTGGACCACAGCCCACCAAGCTTCTCGGTCCATGGGATTCTCCAGGAAAGAATACTACAGTGGGTTGCCATTTCCTTCTTCATTCACTTCTCCTATAGGGCTTTCTAATTTCTCTAAGTCTGATCTCCCTACTGAAATATTTCTTTATTATCACTCACTTCATCTACATTTTAACCTGGGCAACCTAAATCTCACCTCCAACTAATTATCCTCTTAAACAAAACTAATTCTCCCATGTGAGGTCCCCCCACTGTATCAACCTAAGCCACAGCCCCCAGATCATCCACGAGAAGGTGAGTCCCTAGCAGCATAGAGTATAGCTTCCTGGTTCACTTGTTGTATCTGCAGACAACAGAACAGGACCAAGTATACAGCAAGCTTTCAGCAGTTGAGCAGTAAACTGATGAATCTAAGCAAAGCAAACTGGATAACCTTTATTATTCCAGGTCCTTCCACCTGGAATAATACCTGGAATGATTTACGATCAGTGACCACATCTCCTTGGAACAGGGCTTATTTTCCCTTGTAAGTTCCTTTTCATCTAATTTCATTGTATCACTACCATCATCACCACCAGCATCTGGACTGCCGTAGTAAAATCTGAGAAACCCTCCCTGCCTCCTTTCTCTGATTCTCTAATCTATCTCCAAGCAACCGTTTTACAGTCTTGTCTTACCCAAAGTATTAAATCCAAACATTTTACACTGACATTGAATTTTTTGAGTCCAAACCCAAGTTTTTTTGGGCTTTGTTTCATGATTTCCCAAAGGAAACCTTCCTCTTTAGCCAAGATGATCTACTCATGCTTCTTTAGAGTGCATTTCCTGCTCAGATCTATTTTCCTCAAATAAAATGTCTTTCCCTATCATATTTACCTATCAATCAGGACATGGCTCATTCCACTGTCTCAATGAAACCTAGCACCTGGCCACTCTAATCCAGGATTCATAATGGATTCATTCTGGGGGTATCAGTGATCTCTCCCCTGTACTCTCATAATGGGTATCAACTACAATGCCCATCACTTACTATGCGTATTCCTTTGAATGTAAATCCTTCTGCATATATGTGGCACATATGGGTAAATAAAGAGAACAGGTTAAGGTGGCCTGAAATTAAAGCCTGTGTTTACCACATGGTAGCATTGGGAATGTCCTTCCCCTCTCTGGGTCTCAGTGTCTGCATCTATAAGAGTGCCTACTTTACAGGACTGAGATATGAACATAAATCACGTACTTTAAAATCCTCTTAGCAGGGTGTCTGGAACACAAAGGGTGTTCAACAATATTGGTATCTCTTCCCAGGACTCCTCCCTTACAGTTGAAGCTAACTTATATTTTTTATGGAAGATGCCCTGCAGAAGGAAATAGCAAACCACTTCAGTATTCTTGCCTGGAAAATTCCATGGACAGAGGAGCCTGGCGGGCTACAGTCCATGGGGCACCGAAGAGTCGAACACGACTGAGTGAGTAACACTTTACTATTGAGTTGGCCAAAACGTTCATTCAAGGTTTTTTGGTGAAATGCTATGTGTGCATGTGTGCTGATTCACTCCAGTCACGTCTGACTTCTCGTAGCCCTATGGACCATGTGGTCCACCAGGCCTCTCTGTCCATGGCATTCTCCAAGCATGAATGGAGTGGATTGCCTTGCCCTCCTCCGGGGGACCTTTCTGACCCGGGGATCAAACCCATGTCTCTTCCATCTCCTGCATTGGCGGGCAGGTTTTTGTTTTGTTTCTTTTTTTTTTTTTACACTACTAGTGCCACCTGGGAAGCCCCATAAGATGTTATAGAAAACCCCAAAACTTTTGGCCAACCCAATGTTTCAGTACATCAAAACACTTATTTATTCATTGGTGAGTTGACTAAGGTTATTCATAGACATCAATACAGACTTTCCACTGGAGGATTTCAGGAGCAAAATTTTCTATTCCTTTTGGACCAGACACTAAATACTCCTCTATAAAAGAAAAGTATTAGGGAATATGTGAAAGAGAAAGAGAACATGATTGGGGTCCTGTCTTAGATTACTTACTCTGTCTCTGATAACATACCTTGTAAGGGAGTTTAGCTTTGCCGTTACAACTATCCTGAGAAAGGGAGTGTGTTTTAAAGCAACTGCCCTGTGTAGCTTTGGATAAGGCTTAACCTCTGTTAAGTCTCTCTCCTCATTTAATGCTGAGAATTGACCTGATGACCCTTGTTGTCCCTTGGATACTCTGAGGACAGAGATGCTTTGCTGTAGAATACTGAGATTACATTATCTCCTTTATCTTTCATCTGTGGAGCAACACTAAGAAACAGCCTTCATTTAAATAACAAATCTTTATAAGATTTATTTCAGTTTATAGAAGAACAATGCTACCAACAATTCTACCAACCTAAGATAATACGTTGTAATTCAATTATTATTAAACCCCTAAATTTCCATAGTCATTCTGCAAAAGTGTGATGCCTTATATTTACCAGTAACTGATGACAATGCTTAATGTCTGGCTTACTTAGAGAAAAGGCAAATTACTATGTACTGTTTGAGCAACTTACTCAAAATTAACTATTAGCGTAGTGGTCAAACTAAAGACAGCCCATGGATTTCCTAATTCCTATTTCTTAATTTTACTAAACACTGTACATAATCTTTGAGTCTGAATTAGAATTGTTTTAATATGACAGTTGTCAAATATGGCAGGGTTCAAGTGGAATACTATCACTTTTTACCCAGCAGTACAAAAAAATGTTTTCCATTGATCTTATGCATGCTCTGACATGATAGATGATACCATGCTTAAAATTCACACACACACATTTCCAGCAAATTAACATCTGTGCTCTAGATGACAGAAGATATAAGGGCATGTTATACTTGCCTTTATGTAGATCAGTTGGTATTTGGGGGTGGAGAGAAATCCATTGATATTTATTTCCCATCAACCTAATTTCTTTGTTTAAGAGTCTGTGGAAGGCCAGCTTAAGGTCACCCTGTGGTCATAGGTTTCCATTCAGCAACCCGTGGGTGGGACCTGCAGTCACATCTCAAAGCCTGAGTCCCCAGGCTTCAGCTGGGACCTGCTGAACAAGCTGCAGGGTATGTGTGGGCTTTCACAGAGTCCGCAGCCCCCAAGTTCACTAGCACTGTTTCAGGAGCATCCCACTGACCCAGAAACCTTGGTCACTGTCTTCTCAGGAAAGGCTGGATCTTCCTTTCGCATCTCCTCTGTCTCTAGAAGAATTCAGGTATGACTTCATAGAGGAGATCAGGGCCGTATGCTCTGCCCACACTGGACTGCCCGGGCCAGCATCTGCCCACTGGTGGCTGCCTTAGTATTGCACAAGATGACAGTGTCCATGGGACATGGGAACACTGCAGGGCACCTGTGTTACAGAGCCAGGGGGCATGTCGGATGCCCCTGAGAGGCTGGGGGTCTGCCCTGGGATTGCTGTCTCCCACATCAGAAGTTCTCAGCAAGCTGCTTGGAGCTGGTCATACAGGGTTCTAGGTGTTGATAGTTATCAGTGGATGAGCCTCTTCTGGCAACAGCCAACCTCAGGGCAGCACAGGGGCTGGCACTCTTAGGGAATGAGGCATGACATCAGCTGTGTCTATCTGCAAGTCAAGGCTGGTACTGCCCAAATGGGTTCACAGGAATTTGAGGGTACTCTTCTCCTTTATCTGAAAGACACAAAGCTTTATCTGAAAGACACATTGGAAAGGGTTTCCTTTCTAAGGGCAGCATGGAAGGGCTTCTGTTTGTTTTTGCTCACTTTACTCGGACCAGACTCCTAGCAGGTATGAATGAAACCTGAGGTCAGGGACCAGACACATCTGTTAGACTTGGACCATGTGCCCTCAGCCTCATGACAAAAGCTGGTTATAGAGGCTAGAAGCAGCCCCACATTCATGAGACCCTTGCCCATCGGGGTGTACATATATCTTAGAACCAACCAGGATAATTTCTGAATAGATAAAAATACTGTCTCTGTTGCTAGAGATGCCTGGATCAGAATGCAGGAAAGAGGAGTGCAGTCCTTCTTATATTATTTCCCTCTGCAGTGAAGGATCAGATCATCAGTGTGCTTAAGGAGACAGTGACTCAGCAAATTTCTCTCTCCTATCCTGTGCTGTGGATGGTGACTGCGGCCTTGAAATTAAAAGACATTTGCTCCTTGGAAGGAAAGCAATGACAAACCCAGACAGCATATTAAAAAGCAGAGACACCATTGTTCTGACGAAGGTCCATGTAGTCAAAGCTATGATTTTTCCAATAGTCACGCATGGATGTGAGAGTTGGACCATAAAGAAGGCTGAGTACTCAAGAACTGATGCTTTCAAATTGTGGTGCTGAAGAAGACTCTTGAGAGTCCTTGGACTGCAGGGATATCAAACCAGTCAATCCTAAAGGAAAAAAAACCCTGAATATTCATTGGGAGGACTGATGCTGAAGCTGAAGCTCCAAGACTTTGGCCACCTGATGCGAAGAGCTGACTCATTGGAAAAGACCCTGATGCTGGGAAAGATTGAAGGCAGAAGAAGGGGACAACAGAGGACGAGATGCTTAGATGATATCACCAACTCGACGGACATGAATTTGAGCAAACTCTGGGAGATAGTGAAGGACAGAGGAGCCTGGCGTGCTGAAGTCCATGGGGTCACAAAGAACTGGACACAGCTTAGTGACAGAACAAGAACACCCTGTGCTGGACACAGGGGCAAATGATGAAAGAGGGACAGGGAAGACTTCAGCCTCATCACAGGTGCTAGCCCTCCTCTGGTCAGCATTCTCTCTCCCTCATTACCCTCTTTCTTCTGCCAAAGTTAGCACACTGGATCAGTAGGTCCCAAAGTTATGTGTGACCCTTCCTTGGGCTGGACACTCATCTGGCCAGAGAAACTAACAGGCTAGGAAATCCAGCTGGGCCTGGTTGTATTTTGCCCACGTCTGTTACAGCATATAGTGCATTCACTTGAAGTGAGTGCCAGAGCTATTTAATGTTACAGTTTGTTTGTCTGATGCCCCCATCCAAATACCACACATAGTGTCATGTACTAACACAAAAAGACATTGGCGAACAGTCTCAACTTGGTTAACAACTCATGAATTATAAGAGGAACACTTTCAAATTGGATTTGAATGCCACAGTTCCCAGGATGGCAGAAAAGGCTGGAAGCATTTGGAGACATACATGGGCTTCCCTGGTGGCTCAGGTGGTAAAGAATCTACCTGCAATCCAGGAGACCTGGGCTCAATCCCTGGGTCGGGAAGATCCCCTGGAGAAGGGAATGGCTACCCACTCCAGTATTCTTGCTTGGAGAAGCCCCATGGACAGAGGAACCTGGTGGGCTACAGTCCATAGTGTCGCCAAGAGTTTGACATGACTGAGTGACTTTCACTTTCGTGCTGCTGCTGCTGCTAAGTCGCTTCAGTCATGTCCAACTCTGCGACCCCATAGATGGCAGCCCACCAGGCTCCCCGTCCCGGGGATTCTCCAGGCAAGAACACTGGAATGGGTTGCCATTTCCTTCTCCATACCCCTTAATAAAACTCCATCATCTTATTCAGGAAGAAATAGAGGCAGAAAGTTAAAGTGACCGCCCCCCCCCCCCCACACACACACACACAAGGACTCACACAGCCACTTAGGACACGAACTAGAGCTAGAATCTTTAGCCCCCACCTGCCTTCCAACCCTGGGCTCTTCCAGCCCAAGCTGCTGCCATATATTCAGTTTTACTGCAGCTTCAAAAATCCAGCCCCTCAAAACCTTTCCTGGAATTGGACTTCTGAGCCGAAAAGGATTTAATGTACGCTTTTGGGAAGGGAGAGCCACAAGCTGTCTAAGTGGTTTGATCCAGTTCGCCAATATTTACACCGTAGGATAATCTGCATTAACTTCATAAATAATGTAAATTCCTCCAAAG
The DNA here is from genome assembly GCF_963930625.1 of Muntiacus reevesi. Classification (NCBI taxonomy): domain Eukaryota; kingdom Metazoa; phylum Chordata; class Mammalia; order Artiodactyla; family Cervidae; genus Muntiacus; species Muntiacus reevesi. The sequence continues at coordinate 39,920,367 of NC_089265.1, read as the reverse complement.
TGAGTTAACTGTTAACTACGTGGTCTTTGAAAAAAAAAAAAATCCATGTTACACCACCACCCTAGCAGAGTTAACAACACCACGGAGGACCGAAGGTAACCCTGGGTTGTAGTCACCGCTATTGACCATCGTGTAAGTGTGACTATTTTTAAAGTACTGTACGCCTCGTTAAGCTGTGCTCTGAAAATGAGAAATTTGCTTTAACTGCATTGTTTTGAATTGCTGAGAGAAGAATCTATCAACCACAAGGTGCCCTGCTGCTGAACTCAGCCAAAAAGCTGTTAATAACTCCAGCAGATGTTTCAGCTTTTGAGGCCAATAGACTGCCTCCCTCCCTCCCCGCCCTCCCCTTTCCAGAATGCGATGCCAATAGGACTGAACTCCACCGTCTGTGGTTGCCGCCAGCGCGGCTGCCGCCGCTGGGGCCAGTGGTCCCACTGCTGCTGAAGAATGATTCTTTCAACTACCAGTGGCAACAGAACCTCAGCCCTTTAAGGTCAGAACATCGTTGCTTTTTACCATCAGAAGTCGAAATCTCTGGAGGTGGAAATGACGGAAGGGCGCAGAATTGGTATTTCTGGTTGGCTTTGCCTGCCAGCATGGCCAGTCATCTTGTTTGGCTTGTTGTGGTTCCTCCCAGCCTAAATGCCTGTCTCTCGGACTGATCAGCATGTCGGCTTGCTGGGTGGAGGGTCACTCGCACACGAGGGTCCCTCTGGTCCTGGACAGAGGATGCTGGGTTGGCAGCTTTATGAAGGAGGCCTCTGTATTGCTCAGGTTTGTGGGCTTGTCTGTCTGATTCGTGGGGCTCTTGATGCCCTGACCTGAGCAGTCCTGCAATATTAGGAGAATATATTATAAATACAACTGCATCCCTGTGAGATAGCTGGAATATGAGGGCATACAGGGCCCCCCGCAGGCCCAGGTGGGGAGGTGTCAACGTCTCTGGACTGAGATAAACCTGACATCTTAACCTGAAACTAAATGTATGTTCCAAGGCTTTCCAAATGAGAAGAAATTGGAAAATAAGAGGAAAGGGAAGCTCATACTCCCTCCTCTCCCCCGACTCTCCCCCTCCACCACCGCCACCTCCCACTCACTTATTTGAAAGAAAGTGCTTTAAGGCACCCCAGTGGCAGCAGGGTGACCAAGAAAACACAGGTGCACCACATTTACAGAATATCACGTTGGCGAGGAACTGCATGTCTACACATATCATCACACAGAGAATTGCCATTTCCAAGAGGGGAAGAATTGAGAGGCAGAATTAAGTTCATAAATATTTTGTTTCCTTATTTTGGTGTAACACAAAGGCAGACTATCCCAGACTCTGTGGACCTCTATTGTCAGCTTCAACATTTGCCAGCCACAGTAACTCAGCCCCAAAAATCTCTGCTGTATGCCATGCTGGCTATAAAAAGTAAGTACTTTTTCCCTGGTGCCACTGTCGCCATACTGTTTACATCTTCTCAGCACTGCGTATTTCTCTTTCTCAGGCAAAGCTCAGGAATTTGATATTAGGCTTAAAAAAAAAAACTGGATGAAGTAATAGATTCCACTGTGACTTGGTCTACATCCTTTTCAGTACACTTGCAGAGTGCTCATTAATGTGAATGGAATTTGCACATACGTATCGAAGGGAAAGCATTGTGTATTCTTTATTTTCTTATCAGACCGAGCACAACACTGATACAACTGGGAGTCCAATGACATCTTTTTTTATTTTTTTTAATTCTGAAGCATAAGTAACTCAGGGTAAAAATGATTCACTCTGAAATGTGGTGTTCCCACCAGCAAATGGGATGAGCATTCCTGCTTAGACAACTGTGATTCCAAGAAGTCAATACCAAACAAGGGTTCTTTAGTAAAATAAGCAACCAATGTGGTGATAATAAGATAGGCTAAAAGAAAAACAGAAAAACTCCCTACTGAATCAGTAGAAAATACATTCTCATTATTTTTTTTTTTAATTCTGTATTAATCTACCCATATGCATCTCCAGAGGGGTAAAAACACAAGATGAGGAAAAGAGAATCGAAAATAATCATGGCTGAGTGGAGAATCAGACCTGCCAGCAGTGAATATTGGTAAAAGGCATTACTAAACTCTATGGAGATGTCTGAGGCCCATTTAAATCCAGGCCATATACTTCATTAGGTCTTGAACTTTATCTGGAATCTTCCATTGCAAGAGATGATTTTCAAGCTATTTCGTTCTTGATTATTTCCAGTCCAAGTAAAATGGACAATGAAAAAAAAAAAAAAAAAAAAGACGTTTCTATGCTATTTCCATGATGGATGTTCATGACCAAAATAACTCTACCATCTGATGTATTTCACAGTTTTAAGTTAAAACAGACCTGGTATAATATGCTTGTACATCTGGCTCAGGTGCTTCAGTTGCCATATGTTTGTGAAATAATCCAAGGAGATGTTACAATTGCACGTTCCCCTTGGGACCTGAATAAAACGTGCCCACAAAGAGTTACCTAATTATTCATTCCTGCCAGCAACATCCTCGCCTGATAATAAGGGGGTGCTTAAAATGAGACAATAGTGGTTTCAATCTTGAGAGATGTCAGTGCCACTTATTGTTTCAAAAACAGAAAGTCTTTCGCATTTTTTTAAAATAAGAAAAAAATATCCTTGGCCTTTAAAGCAAATAAAATTCTCTGCAGGTGGTATATTTGGTATTCTTATGGGAGCAAATTCTGTCATGCAAGCGTGCCCCCAAAATCACTGGCTGAAAGCCCATGTAGCCCCAGCGGAAATTAGTGACCCCAAGATTGATGGTCCCTAAGAAATGGCTGCTCAGGTAACACTACATGTTTATGGAAAACTTTATAATTGCTTTCATATATGTTGCCGTATTTAATTCTTACAACAACCTTCTAAAACATACAAGGCATACCATATTTGGTCTTGCCAGTTGATGTACCGATTCTTCATAGCACTAATTAGCCAGAATGGTGAGCATCTTTTTAAAACTTAAAAAAAATCTTTTAGTCTCAACCAATGAACACTAGTTGCCATAATGCTTAGTTCTCACGGTAGGTCATTGATGATCTGCCTTCTTTCCTCTTTTCCTGCTACTTACAGTCCTTTTATTCCATGACTCTTTCTTTTCTTTTTAATGATTCTCTTTTGATTCAAAATAAAAATTTTCAGTTTTTTTCAAGGGTTAAAAAAAAAAGGAGAGGAAATTAATGATTAAAATACAGGCTGACCATGAAGATACAAATTTTAACGTAGGCTAGGACAAAGTTCAGATAACTAAATCATGCTCTAGACCTAGCTTAGCCCACCATTAAACCAATTTAAAGGAATGTGGCAAAGATGAGGATATCAGCCAGTAATCCTCTGTTAGTGTGTTAATTGTATATTGACTGAAGTCACAAATTATGTGGAGAATTGTATTTACACAGCCTTAGGCTAAAAGACCCTACATAGCCAGATTAGGTTAGAGGTTCTTTTTCCCTAGAGTGTAAACCTCAGAGTCAAATAGGATACCAGGATGAAAGATAGGGAGGAGATTGGCCTCAGGTTACCCAGTTTGTAAATGGGTATCAATGCCCAGACCTCTGCCTTCAACATGCTGGTTCAAAACAACAGTTTGTTTGTATGTTTATTGAAGTATAGTTGACATACAATGTTATATTACTTTTAAGTACATAACATGATTTGATATTTTTATGGATTATACTTCATTTAAGATTGTCATAAAATATCAGTTGTATTCCCTGTCCTGTATATTACATCCTTGCATCTTATTTATTTTATAAATAGTAATCTGTACCTCTTAATCCTCCACCCCTGTCTTATCCTTCCCCTTGCCTCTCTCCCTACTGGTTACTTGCTTGTTCTCTATAACCATAAGTCTGTTTCTGTTTTGTTATAGTCAAGGTATGGAAACCACCTAAAGATCCATTAACAAATGAACGGATAAAGAAGATATTTTAAATGGATGCAATGAAACATTACTCAGTCGAAAAAAAAAAAGAATAAAATTTACCAACCTTAACTATCTGAATGAACCTGGAGGGTATGCTTGTACTTATTTTACTTATTCTTAGTTAAATAAGCCATACAGAGAAAGACAAAGACTGTTTGCTTTCGGTTATATATGGAATTGAAAAAAGAAAACAAAAGAATGTAACAAAATCTTAATAAATTTTGATTGCTCAATATGTGATTTTTTCCTATATATATATTCCCCATGAGAAGAGCCAATTATTGCAAGGAAGTGACTGACCTGACTGCTAGTCTCTTACTGGGGTGAGGGAAATTTTAAAAAAAGTTTGTAGACAAAGTGTGACAAATCGTTTTGCTGAGAAAGAAAACTCCACAAAATCGTCCTTGTTCACATATCCTGAGACCAGGAGGAGAAAGCGGTGATAGTTTAAAGAGGTCCGTGCATTCTTGGCCTCAGTATATGATGAATCTTAGACGACTGTCTGCTGAGTCCGTGAGAGTTGAGGGCTCTATTATCAGAAGCTGAAACCCATCATCTCTTTTTGCTTAAATTGAAGTGTAGTTGATGTACCATACTGTGCCAATCTCTGCTGTACAATGAAATGACTCAGTTTTACACATATATACATTCTTTTTTAAAAAATACTCTTTTCCATTATGGTTTATCCCGGGAAATTGGATATAGTTCCCTGTGCTATAGAGGGAAACCTATTGTTTATTCACTCTAAATATTAAAGTGAATAGTTTGCATCTACCAACCCCTGATTCCCAGTCCATCTCTCCCTCCTCCCCTTCCCGTGGCAACGTGAGTTTGTTTCTGTTTTGCAGGTAGGTTCATTTATCCCATATTTTAGATACCATATATAAATGGTATCATATGGTATTAGTCTCTCTTTCTGACTTACTTCACTTAGGATGATAATCTCTAGTTGCATTCATGTTGCTACAAATGGCATTATTTCATTGTTCTGTATGACTGAGTAGTATTCCATTGCATATATGTACCATGTCTTCTTTATCCATTCATCTGCTAATGAACATTTAGGTTGTTTGCACTGAAACCTATCTTCTTGAAGGATAGTGTCTCGGCAGAGCATATGCACAGACTTCATCCAATCCCTTTTCCAACACCTACTTCAACTAATTCATTGAAGTAGTTAGACGTGGTCAAGGATATTCACAGCCATGATCTAAAGTTCTTAAAAATAAATAGATGTCCTAGTGGTGGTTTGGCAAATGGATTCTTATTATAGCATAAGTTGTGGTCAGGATACATCACAGTCTGTCTCAGGTTGTTTGTGTTAACCAAGTGGGTGCATGCATGCATGCTCAGTCGCTTCAGTCCTGTCTGATTCTTTGCAACCCTGTGAACTGTAGCCCACCAGGCTCTTCTGTCCATGGGATTCTCCAGGCAAGAATACTGGAGTGGGTTGCCATGCCCTCCTCCAGGGAATCTTCCCAACCCAGGGACTGAACCCGCATCTCCTGCATTGAAGGCAGATTCTTTATCCACTGAGTCACCTGGGAAGCCCGACCAAGTGTGTATTCCTAATTTTAATTTTGGCAAAGCACGTTTTGAGACTCCCTAGGCAAATTTTTTCTCATTCATTGAAATGATATAGTTTTTAAAAAATGTATAATTTTCTTTAACTAAATATTTGTTGAGTACCTACTAGTATACTATATGCTATGTATACAAAGTTGAGAAAGCAAGTTTCTGCTCTGAAGATATTTGAACAAGTGAAGAATCAAACTTGCAAACAGGCAAATACAATGAAATTTACTAAATTGGGTGATCCACAAAGATGAGTGGCAGATTAGGATAACACATTTAGATCTGTCCTGGAAAACTTCCCAGAGGAAGAAGAAACATGAATACATGTTTTCCAGACAGACAAAAGATTTTAAAGTGTATGCTGTGAGTAATGAGAGGCCAATGATCAACTGTAAGCAAAGGAGTAACATAATCAAATTTTTGTGTTTGAACTCTGGGGCTACTGCAAAGAGGAATTGGAAATGGGAATTTCTGGAAACTGAGCAAATGTCATGAGATGTATTGCAGTAGTTAAGGGACTTGATGGACCTATTCAAATAGACTGGTGGTCCCATTAGAGATGAGAGGTACAATAGGAGAAAAATAAATTAAAAATGCATTATTTTGGAATGTGAGAAAGGAGTCAAAGGCTTCCAGACTATTGGCTTGGGTACTAGAGGAAAGGTCTAGAATTCATTAATATACAAAATAAAGGAGAGAATGCAGGTTTTGTGGAGTAACAGGGATGAGCATGAAAAGAGAAGCATGTTCAGTTCTGGACGGACTGTGGAATGTCCAGGTGGAATGGTTTAGAAAACAGTTTGGAGGAGAACAAGATGGCAGAGGAGCAGGTGGACGTGGAGTACATCTCTCTCCATGGATACATCAGGAATACATCTTCAGACACAAATGTACACAGAACACCAGCTGAGAGGGGGCAGGAGTGCCTGACCTGTGGAAAAGAATATATAGACTCATGCGAAACTTGGTACAATGAAGGAACTAGGGCGAAAAACAGGAGTGTTAGTAGCATTGAACCTGCCCCCAATGGGTGGGGGAACTGAAGCAGGGGTTCGAGCCCCACATCGGGGCAACTGTCTGAGTCAGAGGAGAAACATTTAAGGCTGAGAGTGAAACAGCTGATCCATGGCAGCCTAAATGGAATGAGTATCAGACAGTCCTTGCCACAGCCATACATACCTGGGACAGGGACACAGATCCCCTGGAAGGCGCAGCAGCTGGGAGCTGGAGTTTAGGGATAATGGAGCAATCCCAGGGCGAGCACTGATGTTGACTGTGAAGAGAGCAATCGAGGGGATGTGAGGGAGGAGATTGTTGTGGGAAATGCCTGTGGAGGAAAGCCAGGCAGCCATGGAAGCAAGGCGATACTGCTGAGGTACGCATAGGGGATGGAGCCATCACCACAGCCTCTCCCCCCACACGCCAGCATTGGCAGCTGAACAGTAGAGAGGCTGGCCCATCAAACGCCTGATGCGCTGAACTACAGAGTAGGACCCCACTCAGGGTGCCCCTTTAAGTGCCTGACGTGCCAATTACAGAGCAGGACCCCAGCCAGGGGGACCCTCTATGTGCCTGATGCAGGGAACAACAGAGGAGGATCCCAGGCAAGGGAGCCCACTAAGTGCCTGAAACGGGCGGAGCTGCGGAGAAAGACTGACCAGAGAGGCCTTTTGATCGCCAGCTACAAGAGGCTCGAAAAAAGACTCTCATAGGGCCATGACACCTGCAGCGGAGGCAGTCCGTGTCCCTGCACGCTTGGCACTGCCAGGGTCCCTGCAAGCCAAGCAGCTGCACCACCTTCATGCTCAACTCTCTGGGGCAGAGCTGACACAAGCAAAAAGTCTTCAGCCTATCCACACAGGATCACTTTGGCAGTGTCCAGCTCTGGGACCCTGCAGACTGTGGCCGGCCAGGCTTCTATGTCAGGGAGCGGGGGGTTGCTGCCAGAACCCCTGCCAACCAAGCAGCTGCACCACCTCCACACCTGGCCCTCACAGGGGCAAACCCAAGTCCTCCAGGGCAGCCTCAGGAGCAAACCCCAGTGGACAAGTGCAGAGATGGAAATAAAACCCCAGTGCAGAGGTGGAAATAAAACCACAATTGAAACCCAGAGGCAGTGTGACTAAGGAAGAAGACCCAAAACCTTTGTACCAGCTGTACAAAGCTGCCGATTAAATCCACACGATCAACTAGGCAAACTCTGTGTCTATGGAATATACAAAAGGTCAATGAGAGCTCCCACAAAAGAAAACACACTAGTTCAGATAGCTGTGGACATTGGAGGCAAGAACACAGAGGAGAAGGACCAGACTAAAATCTGAGCTGCCCCCCCAGCAGGTCCAGAGATGAGCAGTGTTGGAGAGCATCCTAGGGAAGTGAGTTGGACTGTGACTCCCAGCGAGGGAAAGGACTCTGACAGCAGTGACTCAAGAAAAACATTTATTATTATCATGGTTTGACTGCTTCTGTAGATTCTTTTGGATTTTTTTCTTTTTTTCCCTTTTATCCCCGCTCTGTTGTAGTTGTCAATTTTATTGGCACTCTGAAATAGAATTAAGCTTTTGAGCTTTTTTTTTCTTTTCTTTCTCAGTCACATTTTTTTATTGTTATAAACCTCTGCCTTGACATTGAGCTTTTGCAGTTCTGGGGAGTTTTCCTTTTCTCCTATATTCTTTCTTCTCCCTTTTTTTCTTCTCTCTTTTTTATAATTTTAAGTTATAATTTTTAAAATCTATTATATTTTTTCTATATTTATTCCTTTGTTTGCCTTTCCTACTGTTCTTTTCCCCTTGCAGTTAATCTTTAATGCATATAAATCTTCTTCATCTACCTCTGTTTAATTTTGCATATCTATTCTTTCTTTCTTTTCTTTCTTTCCTTTCCTCTCAATGTATTTCTTAGTTCTGTTTTCATTTCTTTATTTCCCACTTGGCACCTTGCTTTAGTTTTGTTTTCCAATTTGTACTTTAGTTAGTTTTGTTCTTAACTGGTAAATATTTTTTATTTCCTTTGTTTGCTGGGTCAGTCTATTGTACTTTACTTTTGTTGTACTATTTTGACTTTGCTCATGGGTGTATATGTATATGTGTGTATTCCATTATTTTAATTATTATTTGCCTGATTTTGTAACTGCCATTTGTCTGGGGTTCATCTTTGCTTTCTCGTTTTGGGATATTTGTTTTAATCTCACTTAATGCCATAACAAACCACTTGTGGAATCTTTGTTCCTGACCAGAGATCAAGCCCTGAGTTGAGAGATCAAGCCTTGACCAGAGATCAAGCCTTTGAAGTGGGAGCACTGACTCCAAGACCATAGACTACTAGAGAACTAACCCTAGGAAGTATCAAATAGTGAAAACTCACACAAAGTTTGTGAGTGAACGAGGACGATTTTGTGGAGTTTTCTTTCTCAGCCTTCCCCATCAGAGGAAAAACAAACAAACAAAAACTTAGCACAAATGTCACCCTATATAAAACTTACACAAACCACTGGACCAAGCTTAGGAGGACAGAAACCAAAAGGAAGACAGAACTCAACCTTGAAGCCTGGGAAAAGGAGACCTCAAACCCAATAAGTTAAGAAAAATAATAATAAAAAGGCAGAGAAATACTACACAAATGAAGGAACAAACTAGAAACACAGAAGTCCAAATAAATGAAGAGGAAATAGGCAAAATACCTGAAAAAGAATTCAAAATAATGATAGTAAAGATGATCAAAACCTTGAAAACAAAATGGAGAAAATGCAAGAATCAATTAACAAAGATATAGAAGAATTAAATACTAAACCTTCAAAGACAACACAATTACTGAAATTAAAAATAGTCTATAAGGAATCAATAGCAGAATATCTGAAGCAGAAGAATGAATCAGTGAGCTGGAAGATATAATGGTAGAAATAACTTCTGAAGAGCAGAATAAAGTGAAAAGAATGAAAAGAACTGGGGATAGTATCAGAGACCTCTGGGACAATATCAAATGCACCAACATTCAAATTATAGGGGTCTGAGAAGAAGAAGAGAAAAACAAAAGGTATGAGAAAATTTTTGAAGAGATTATAGTTGAAAATTTCCCCAACATGGAAAAGGAAATATTTCATCAAATCCAAGAGGCACAGAGAGTCCCATTCAGGATAAACCCAAGGAGAAACACGCCAAGACACTTACTAATGAAACTAACAAAGACTAGACACAAAGATTATTAAAAGCAGCAAGGGTGAAGGAACAAGTAATATACAAGGGAAACCCCATACGCTTAATAGCTGATGTTTCAGTGGAAACTCTAGAGGCCAGAAGGGAATGACAGGATATATTTAAAGTACTGAAAGGGAAAATTCTACAACCAAGATTACTGTACCCAGCAATGATCTAACTCAAAATTGATGGAGAAATAAAAAGCTTTTCAGACAAGCAAAAGTTAAAAGAATTCACTACCACCAAACCAGCCTTACAACAAATGCTACACAGACTTATATAGTCAAGAAGTACAAGAGAAGAAAACAGATCTACAAAATCAACCCCAAACAATTAAGAAAATGGCAATAGGAACATATATATCAACAATGACTTTAAATGGAAATGGATTAAATGCTCCAACCAAAAGACACAGACTGACTGAATGGATACAAAAACAAAGCCCATATTTATGCTGTCTACAAGAAACCCACTTCAGACCTAAAGACACATATATATTGAAAGTGAGAGGATGGAAAAATATATTCCATGCAAATGGGAAACAAAAGAAAGCTGGAATAGCAATCCTCATATCAGACAAAATAGACCCTAAAATAAAAAGATTACAAGAGATAAGGAAGAATACTACATAATGATCAAGGGATCAATCCAAGAGAAAGACATAACAATTGTAAATATCTATGCATCCAACATAGGAGTACCTCAATACATAAGACAAGCACTAACAGACATAAAAGGAGAAATTGACAGAAACACAATAATAGTAGGAGACTTTACCACCCACTCACACCAATGGACAGATCATCAAAACATAAAATTAATAAGGAAACGCAAGTCTTAAATGATCCATCTGATGAGATGGATCTCACTGATGTCTTCGGGATATTCCCTCCAAATGCAGAAGAATATGTCTCCTTCTCAAGCACACCTGGAACATTCTCCAGGATAGACCACATCTTGGGTCACAAATCAAACCTCAGTAAATTTAAGAAAACTGAAATCATGTCAAGCATCTTCTCCGACCACAATGCTATGAGACTAGATATCAATTACAAGAAAAAAAAAGTGTAAGAAACACAAACACATGGAGACAAAATAACACATTTCTAAATAACTCACAGGTTCCTGAAGAAATATAAAGGGAAATCAAAAAAATCTCTAAAAACAAATGACAATGAAAACACAACTCAAAACCTATGGGATGTAGCAAAAGCAGTTCTAAAAGGAAAGTTTATAGCAATACAATCCTACCTCAAGAAAAACATGGAATAGACAACCTAACTTTATACCTAAAACAACTGGGAAAAAAAGAACAAAAAAAAAAAAAACACAAAATTAGTAGAAGGAAAGAAATCATAAAGATTCAAGCAGAAATAAATGAGAAAGAAATGAAAGAAACAGTCGTAAAGATTAATAAAACTAAAAGCTTTGTTCTTTGAGAAGATAAACAAAATTCACAAGTCTTTAGCCAGACTCATCAAGAAAAAATGAAAGAATCAAATCAACAAAACTAGAAATGAAAAGGCAGAGGTTACAACAGACAATGTAGAAATACAAAGGATTAGACTATTTTGAACAACTATATGGCAATAAAATGCATAACCTGGAAGAAATGGACAGATTCTTACAAGAGTTCAATCTTCCATGACTGAACCAGGAAGAAATAGAAATTATGAACAACCCAATTACAAGCACTGAAATTGAAGATGTGATCAAAAATCTCCCAAAAAACAAAAGCCCAGGACCAGATGGCTTCACAGGAGAGTTCTATCAAACATTTAGAGAAGAGCTGATGCCTATCCTTCTAAAACTCTTTCAAAAAATTGCAGAGGGAGGAACACTTCCAAACTCATTTTATGAGACCACCATCACCTTGATACCAAGACCAGACAAAGACAACACAAAAAAAGAAAACTGCAGGCCAATGTCAGTGATGAACATAGATGCAAAAACTGTGAACAAAATTTTAGCAAACAGAATTCAGCAACACATCAAAAAGCTCATACACCATGATCAAGTTGGGTTTATTCCAGGAATACAAAGGTTCTTCAATATACACAAATCAATAATGTGATATGCCATATTAACAAATTGAAAGATCAAAAACATATGATAATCTCAATAAATGCAGAAAAAGCCTTTGACAAAATTCAACAGCAATTTATGATTAAAACTCTTAAAAATTTTAATCTACTTTTGAACCTGCCTCAACATAGTTAAGGCCATATATGATAAGCCTACAGCAAACATTATTCTCAATAGTGAGAAACTAAAAGCATTCCCCCTAAGATCAGGAACAAAACAAGGGTGTCTGCTTTCACCACTATTATTCAACATAGTTCTGAAAGTCCTAGCTAAAGCAATCAGAGAAGAAAAAGAAATAAAAGGAATCCAGATCAGAAAAGAAGAAATAAAGCTCTCACTGTTTGCAGATGACATGATACTGTACATAGAAAATCCTAAAGATAGTATCAGAAAATTACTAGAGCTAATCAGTGAATTTAGCAAAGTTTCAGGATATAAAATCAATACACAGAAATCACTTGCATTTCTATATACTAACAATGAAAAATCAGAAAAATTAAGGAATCAATCCCATTCACCATTGCAACAAAAGGAATTAAATATCTAGGAATAAACTTACCTAAGGAGACAAACAACTGTACACAGAAAATTATAAGACACTAATGAAAGAAATCAAAGATGACATAAACAGAGGGAGAGATATTCCATGTTCCTGGGTAGGGAGAATCAATATTGTGAGAATGACTACACTTCCACATGCAATCTACAGATTCAATGCAATCCCTATCAAATTACCACCGGCATTTTTCACAGAACTAGAACAAAAAATTTCATCATTCATATGGAAACACAAAAGACCCCAAATAGCCAAAGAAGTCTTGAGAAAAAAGAATGGAGCTGGAGGAATCAACCTTCCTGAATTCAGATTAGAATACAAAAGCTACAGGCATCAAGACAGTGTGGTATTGGCACAGAAACAGGAATATAGGTCAGTGGAACAAGACAGAAAGCCCAGAAATAAACCCACAGTTTTAGAAAAGGCAGAGGAACCAGAGATTAAATTGCCAATATCCACTGAATCATCGAAAAAGCAAGAGAGTTCCAGAAAAACATCTATTTCTTCTTTATTGACAATGCTAAAGCCTTTGACTGTGTGTATCACAATAAACTGTGAAAAATTCTTAAAGAGATGGGAATACCAGACCATTTGACCTGTCTCTTGAGAAACCTGTATGCAGGTCAGGAAGCAGCAGTTAGAACTGGACATGGAAAAACAGACTGGTTCCAAATAGGAAAAGGAGTACGTCAAGGCTGTATATTGCCACCCTGCTTATTTAACTTATATGCAGAGTACATCATGAAAAACTCTGGGCTGGAAGAAGCACAAGCTGGAATCAAGATTGCTGGGAGAAATATCAATAACCTCAGATATGCAGATGACACCACCCTTCTGGCAGAAAGTGAAGAGGAACTAAAAAACCTCTTGATGAAAATGAAGGAGAGTGAAAAAGTTGGCTTAAAGCTCAACATTCAGAAAACTAAGATCATGGCAATTGGTCCCATCACTTCATGGCAAATAGATGGGGAAGAAGTGGAAACAGTGTCAGACTTTATTTTTGGGGGCTCCAAAATCACGGCAGATGATGATTGCAGCCATGAAATGAAAAGACACTCCTTGGAAGAGAAGTTATGACCAACCTAGATAGCATATTAAAAAGCAGAGACATTACTTTGGCAACAAAGGTCCATCTAGTCGAGGCTATGGTTTTTCCCGTGGTCATGTATGGATGTGAGAGTTGGACGGTGAAGAAAGCTGAGCACTGAAGAATTGATGCTTTTGAACTGTGGTGTTGGAGAAGACTCTTGCGAGTCCCTTGGGCTGCAAGGAGGTCCAGTCAGTCCATCCTAAAGGAGATCAGCCCCAGGTGTTCATTGGAAGGATTGATGCTGAAGTTGAAACTCCAATACTTTGGCCACCTCATGCGAAGAGTTGACTCATTGGAAAAGACCCTAATGCCGGGAAGGATTGGGGGCAGGAGGAGAAGGGGATGACAGAGGATGAGATAGTTGGATGGCATCACCAACTTGATGGACATGAATTTGGGTAGACTTCGGGAGTTGGTGATGGACAGGGAGGTTTGGCGTGCTGCAATTCATGGGGTCGCAAAGAGTCGGACACAACTGAGTGACTGAACTGAACTGAACCTATGGGTAACTTATTTTTGACAAAGAAGGCAAGAATATACAATGGGGGCAAAGACAGCCTCTTCAATAAATGGTGCTGCGAAAACTAGACACCTACATGTAAAAGAATGAAATCAGAACACTTCCTAAGACCATACACAAAGATAAACTCAAAATGGATTAAAGACCTAAATTTAAGACCAGTAACTATAAAATTCTTATAGAAAAACATAGGCAGAACACTCAATGACATAAATCAAAACAAGATCCTCTATGATCCACCTCCTAGAGTAATGGAAATAAAAACAGAAGTAAACAAGTGGGACCTGATTAAACTTAAAAGCTTTTGCACAGCAAAGGAAACTATACAAAAGGTGAAAAGACAACCCTTAGAATGGGAGAAAATAATAACAAATGAAACAACTGACAAAAGATTAATTTCCAAAATATACAAGCACTCATACAACTCAATACCAGAAAAACAAACAACCCAATCAAAAAGTGGGGAAAAGACCTAAGCAGACATTTCTCCAAAGAAGACAAACACATGAAAAGTTGTTCAACGTTGCTCAATATTAGAGAAATGCAAATCAAAACCACAATGAGATATCACCTCACACAGGTCAGAATGACCATCATCAAAAAGTCTACAAACAATAAATGCTGGAGAGGGTGTGGAGAAAAGGGAACATTCTTACGATGTTTTTGGGAATGTAAATTGATATAGCCACTATGGAAGACAGTATGGAGATTGCTAGGAATAAAACCACCATTTGACCCAGCAATCCCATTCCTAGGCATATACCCTGAGGAAACCAGGGTTGAAAAAGACACATGTATCTCATTGTTCATTGCAGCACTATTTACAATAGCTAGAACATGGAAGCAACCTAGATGTCCATCAACAGAGGAATGGATAAAAAAGTTGTGGTATATATACGCAATGGAATATTTCTCAGCCATAAAAAGCAATGCATTTGAGTCAGTTCCGATGAGGTGGATGAACCTAGAACCTATTACACAGAGTGAAGTGAGTCAGAAAGAGAAAGATAAATATCTTCTTCTAACGCACATATACAGAATCTAGAAAAATGGTACTGAAGAACTTATTTACAGGGCAGCAGTGAAGAAACAGAGAATAGACTTATGGACATGGGGAGAGAGGAGGGGAGGGTGAGGTATATGGAAAGAGTAACATGGAAACTTACATTACCATATGCAAAATAGATAACCAATGGGAATTTGCTGAATGGCTCAGGAAACTCAAACAGGGGCTCTGTATCAACCTAGAGGGGTAGGATGGGGAGGAAGATGGGAGGGAGGTTCAGAAGGGAGGGGATATACGTATCCCTATGACTGATTCATATTGAGGTCTGACAGATAACAACAAAATTCTGTAAAGCATTATCCTTCAATTAAAAAGTAAATTGAAAAGAAAACAATTTGGAGACATGGAACTGGGGCTCAGAATCAAGATTTAGATGAAAAACATTGTTAGGGACAAGACCCCCCCCATAAGTGACTAAAGTGAGAAAACAAAATACTGACATTTAAGGAGTGGCGGGGAGAGAGAAACCAATCAAGACACCAGAACAGAGCCATCAATGCACAGGTAAATCAGGAGAAAGAGAAATGCCATGGGAGACAAAACCAGAACTTTTAAGAGTATGAAATTTCAGCAGAACAAGCCATGTATATTGAGAACTAACTGTGCTTAGTCTGTTGGGTGAGTAAGTACACAGTACTATCTCAGTGCAGGGATTTGGGGAGAGCTAGATTAGAGTGGAGAAAAGATGCAAAGTGACGTGGAGTCAGAGAGAGTAAGTCTAGGTTGTACTTTGTAAAAGAATAGCTGTTAAAGAAAGAAGCATGGGGATGCTTTTTGAGAAATGGTCATTAAATGGCTTTTGTTTTTTGTTTGTTTTCCAAATGAGAAGGATAACCATATCTTTATGCTGAAGGGAATAGCCAATACAACACTGAAGGGAAGAAAAGGATGTGACTGATAAAGCAGATTTCCTAGAGAGGCAGTGTGGAATAATATCCCCTGCACCAGTGGATGGAGTTGCCTTTGATAAGAAAACTGTTTTTTGCTAGAGATGAAGACAAAGACAAAAAAGGGATGAATGCAGATGTGGGTGGGCTTATGGGGAAATGGCAGAAAAAAGCCACTCTTGGTAGCAACTCATCCCTAGCTTAGAAACAAGGTCATCCCAAAGAGAGAAGATTGAAAGCTTTGAAGAGTGGTGAAGGTTTGGTATTGCAGCTCGGGGAAATGGGAGAAGCACATGTAATAGGACTGCTGAGTAACATTGCGGGAACAACTGAGATTAGTTTTAGTCCAGATTTATGGCCTCCGTTCTATATGGTTGTGATTTTTCTTTTTCCTCCAGCAGAGCAATGCTCAAGAAATGTTTACAGCTGAGGAGGCACTGAGGGGATTGCCTGAAGGACATGAAGTCCATCCATCTCTCCAGATAGTTTAGATTATTTCTCAAGATCAAGGTAAACCATCCAAATTAAATAGTTGAACTTTATTGTTCTGGTCCCCCTTCTTCACTTTTACTGAATTTCATTTTCGTCTCAGGCCTCAGTTTCTTGGAGGGAACCTATGGCAGACAGGCATAGGCCAGTCTTCATTGTGAGCACCCCAGGGGCTGTGGAGAAAGGGCAACCTCTGACCCATTCATGTTTACCAGGTTTACCTGGTATAAAGCTAGGCACAGTCCAGAGCCTGGTCTTGACATTGGAATACTCAGGTTCACATGTAGAATTCATCATCTGTTAGCTGGTTGACCTTGAGCCTCTTAACTTCTCTGTGCCTCAGTTTCCTTGTCTGTAACATAACAAGATATTTATTCCTACTTCATAAGGCTACAGTGAGAATTAAGTGAGACAGTCAATGTAAAAGTGCTTAGCACTGAGGTGAATCGTTAAAATCCTCCATGCTGATTAGCCAGCTTTGTTGCTGTTGTTATTATTATCTTCCAACTCTTCTTTTCAGGCTTTGTGTTTTGTCTTTATCCTCAGTGTGACATGTATTTTTATGCATTCGTTTACCTCTGGTCTCCACTTAATTTTTTTCCCTTTTTTTCATTACCCATACTTCACTTATTTATTATCTGATATCTACCTATCACAGTTTTGGAATGAGGCGGAACCTAAGAAAGTGAATTCAAGGAGGTCTTAACCCAAGCAACAACTGTAAAGACTGTTCTGTCAATTTTTGCCCCTGTTGTAGGATATATTTCAGAGATGAGAAAAAGGACTTGAAACTTTCTTATCCCACATTTGCATCCAGAAATGCAAGTTTCCTTGAAGTCCATTTCGCCTGATACTTACTTTTTTTTTCAACCATTCTTGTTCAGTGCCTAAAGGGACTTCACCCTAATTCAATATCAGCTCAAATATTTCTCATTATAAATAAACAACATATTATTGTATTTGCAGAGAAGGGCAGATTACTACAATGAGAGAAGTGGTTACAGTTTGGGGACGGATGAGGGCTGGACTTAGCACTTCTCTGCTTCTTACTAGCTCTTTTTGCCATTGGAACTCTGGCCTTGGTTCTTTCATCTGCTAAGTAGAGTTTACAGTTTTGATCTCATAGTGTGGTTGTGAGAAGTAAAAAAGGCACACAGCAAAAATTAGTTAAGTCTGCATCTAGTTCAAGAAGTGACATTCAAATACCCATTCAAACTGGTACCTGAAAAATTGGACCAAGAATTCAATAATTCTTAAATATGTTTGAAAGACAACCTGAGCGTATTTTCCTTATCAAACTTTAGCATTTGAAATACATATACTAACCCTTTAGGACTATTCAGTCAAAAGTCAAAAACTTTACTTAGTTTTAAAAATATTCAAGAAGTTTCATCTTGGTGTCAGTATATCAACTTAGTCTATAATGTCATCAGGGAAACATGGAAAATATCCCAGATCCAATTCTTTGCTTTCCGCTAAATAAGTTATCTGTGAAACCCCTGATATACAAATGTATATCTTGGCTGTTAATAGCTTTGTTTTTATTTCATTTTTCTTATTGCTGTTTTTGTTGTTGCATTGGCCAGTTAAGTACCACACATGAGAAGCCGCTTTTGTTTTCACTCAGGTTATGTGGGCATGGGATGGTTTATCCCAGGTGTTGATATCAAAAGGATAGCAAAAGGGTTTAAGGCCAGTTCTTTAAGGAAATACGAAGACCCACCTCCCTGTCCCTCTTCCCTCTCTCAGGGCCAGAGTTGAAAACCAGAGGGCGTGTGTTGATGGGCTACTCCCACCATCACAGAACATCCCCGAGAAAGCAGTGTCGGAAGCACAAAAAGAGCCCACGTACAATGGTTAGTCTTCAAAGGGGCTCATTTGTTATATTGCTCAGAGCCCCACCGAGTTGCTGCAAGCTCATAACCGCCACTGATTTCAAAGGGAGCTCTGAACTTGCATACGCTCCGCGAGGCACGGCGCAGGATGAGAAACAGCCTGAGTGGCTTGAAGCCATATTCAGACATTTTTTAATGTTCGTCAATGTCTTTGGCACCATCACTTTCACACAGAAACCCACTTACCTCCTGCTGCAAAGTGTGAAATAAAGCCATTTTCAAGCCTGGGTATGGGATAGTCTGGAAATTGGGCTAAATCTTAAAACCACATGAAGACTGAAAATAGGATTCAGAAGCTGGAGCTCAGCTCTCACTAACCCACTTCCAAGGTCAGGTCACCGTGACACCCCGCCCGGTTAGATACTGTCAGTGCCACCTGCGAAGGGTTAAGGCAGTAAACATGGTTGTCTCAGGAGGTACAGGCCCATCTCCAAGGCATCCCAGGATCGCTGGTCTGCAGAAGAGGAGAGAAGCATTATTTCAGTCAGCACTTTCTCGGGACCCAACTGGCACTTCCCTGGGGAAATTCAAGTTAGGAACTGGCATTTCTTGCCACAGTGCTGGGCCTCAGGAGGCGCTGTAAGTGTCTCCTTGGTCCAGACAGTTTGTAAGGAACAGATTCAGATCCATCAAAGGTCTTCCCCTGATCACCTGCATAGTGACCAGCTCTTCCCCAGTTGTGTTTCTGTGGCTCCCAAGTCACCAAGGCAAGGAGAAAGAGATCCCTTAGGGACTCAGAAATGACCTTGTACCCTCCAGAAAACTCTGCGACAGGCAATTCTCCAAGGAGCCTCTGGACGAGTCTCCCTGAGCACCTTGTTTTTTGAAGGATAAAGGAAAAAAGGTCTCCTTTTTGTTCACTGTTCAATGAATATTCATTAAGTCTTGGACAGTGGATTGGATGCCATCTTTTAGTAAGAAAGAGAAAGTTATTTATTTGGAAGAAAGGGAGTTAAATAATGAGACATGAGATGTGGTTTTTAGAAATCGGGAGATGCCCTCAGTAAGTTTCAAACTGCAAACCTCTTCTCTAAAGTTCATAAGAAAGTATTGCTAAGCATTTATATACTCACATGCTCACTTTTTCATCACTCCTTTAACCAGCGCTTACTGAGTACCTGCTTCACGCAGATGCGGTTCCACTTGTTGGGATCAGCAGTGGACAAAGCAGATGAAAGTCCCCTCAGCTTGTGTCCAAGCGGCAAACACATGTTGTTTGTTCAGTCACTAAGTCATGTCTGGCTCTGCCACCCTATGGACTGCAGCCAACCAGGCTTCCCTAGGATAACAAAATAAGTAAGAAAACTTTTAAGTTCATGTTCTTCACACAGTGAAAGATGTTCACTTACATGTAAGATCTGTGGCCTTAAATGAAACCTAAAAGTAACATTTTTTGACCAAAAAAAAAAAAAAATTCTCTGTGTTTCTGTCTCTCCTCAAGAGGTCTGTGAGTATATGTAGCCATATATGGACAGATGAGGCACCACAAGTAGTTTCTAGAAATGTATCAAGTCATATCTGTCCACGATGGCATCCCTAAATGTCCCCATCATCAGTGTAAACACCTTTGACTAATCTGTCTTAACTTTCCGCTGTCCTTAAATACTCATGCAAAAGGCCAGCAGGCTGTCTCCCTTCTTTCTGTTGCATCTTCTTATCACTAAAAGGAGACAGCCCAGCCCACTTTTACCCCTAAAACACAATATACTTATATATATTTTCCCCCTCTCATCCTCCTTCCCTTTATCTCTTCTTTTCTTCCTTTAGGACCTATGTTGTGCCAGACATGGTATATTCCCATAGGCCTCATCTTAACCACACTAAAAAAAAAAAGAAAACTAAATCTTGATATGATTGCTTTTAGAAACACTCAAAAGAACTACATAGAATGAAAAGACGTGAAAGTCAGATTTCTCGTAGAATATATGAATGATACCACTGCCAATGGCAACACCTTCCACCTACTGTAAAGAGTTTACAAGTCCTTTTTAAAGATATGTCATTGTTGTTTAGTCTCTTAAGTCATGTCCGACTCTGCAACCTCATGGACTGTAGCCCGCTAGATTCCTCTGTCCATGGGACTTTCCAGTCAAGAATACTGGAGTTGGTTTGCTTTTTCTTCTTCAGGGTATCTCCCCAACCCAGGAATTGAACCCACATCTTCCACTTGACAAGCGTATTCCTTACCACTGAGCCACCTGGGGAGCCCATAACACATCATACAGCCTTCTAAACCATTGCTTCCCAAAGTGTAGTCCTCAGAGCGGGAGCATCAGCATCTCCCAGAAGTTGCTAGAAATGTAAAATCCCATGCTCTGCCCCCAACATACTGGACCAGACTCTGCATTTTAACTAGACCCTCAGGTGCATTTTATACACATTAAAGTTTGAGGATCTCTACTCTAAACAGTCCCTGTGAGGAAATAGAAAATCTTGTTGCCTGTTTTACAGGTAACAAAACAACAAAAACTAGGGGTTAGAGATGTTTGACTAGTGAGTAGGTAACCAACTGTTGCAAGCAAGAGAGTTCCAGAAAAACATCTATTTCTGCTTTATTGACTATGCCAAAGCCTTTGACTGTATGGATCACAATAAACTGTGGAAAATTCTTAAAGAGATGGGAATACCAGACCACCTAACCTGCCTCTTGAGAAACCTGTATGCAGTGGAAGCAACAGTTGGAACTGGACATGGAACAACAGACTGGTTCCAAATAGGAAAAGGAGTATGTCAAGGCTATATATTGTCACCCTGCTTATTTAACTTATATGCAGAGTACATCATGAGAAACGCTGGGCTGGAAGAAGCACAAGCTGGAATCTAGATTGCTGGGAGAAATATCAATAACCTCAGATATGCAGATGACACCACCCTTCTGGCAGAAAGTGAAGAGGAACTAAAAAGCCTCTTGATGAAAATGAAGGAGGAGAGTGAAAAAGTTGGCTTAAAGCTCAACATTCAGAAAACTAAGATCATGGCATCTGGTCCCATCACTTCATGGCAAATAGATGGGGAAACAGAGGAAACAGTGTCAGACTTTATTTTTTTGGGCTCCAGAATCACTGCAGATGATGATTGCAGCCATGAAATTAAAAGACACTTACTCCTTGGAAGAAAAGTTATGACCAACCTAGACAGTATATTAAAAAGCAGACACATTACTTTACCTAAAAAGGTCCGTCTAGTTAAGGCTATGGTTTTTCCAGTGGTCATGTATGGACGTGAGAGTTAGACTAGAAAGAAAGCTGAACACCGAAGAATTGATCCTTTTGAGCTGTGGTGTTGGAGAAGACTCTTGCGAGTCCCTTGGACTGCAAGGAGATCCAACCAGTCCATCCTAAAGGAGATCAGTCCTGGGTGTGCATTGGAAGGACTGATGCTGAAGCTGAAACTCCAATACTTTGGCCATGATGCAAAGAGCTGATGCATTTGAAAAGACCCTGATGCTGGGAAAGATTGAGGGCAGGAGGAGAAGGGGATGACAGGATGAGATGGTTGGATGGCATCACCAACTTGATGGATATGGGTTTGGGTGGACTCCGGGAGTTGGTGATGGACAGGGAGGCCTGGGGTGCTGCTGTTCATGGGGTTGCTAAGAGTCTGACACAACTGAGCGACTGAATTGAACTGAACCAAATGTGGAGTCAAGGACCACTATTCTTTCCATTATACTGCGCCCCCTATTTGAAGGATCTGTTGCATACCTCTTTGTGGATCTGCCATCACCCAGCTCAGCATTTCATAGAAGGATCTGCACAATAATTATAGCCTGGTATTGTCCCCTGGTGGCAAGTAGGCCAATGCTAATCTGCTTCTTAATTATCTATTCTTCATATAGGATGGTCTTGCTGCTTCTCATCTGAGAGTTCTAAGGTTATGACAGGGAAAAAGTTTCATATTTAGAAATTTCTCCAGTTCTCTCCAGTTCCTCACCAAAGAACATGTTCACTGGATAGCAATTTTTGAGGTTTCTGCTGTCAATTTCCTTTCCCCAGCTGGGTCTTGAGTATTTTATCTGATTATCTTGGAAGAAAGGGGAAAGATAGCCATCACATCGCAAGCACTTCCTGGGTACACAGCTCGTGCTCTTTATGTGTTATTTCAGAATTCTCAGAGATGAGGGCATTTCAGTCTAGTGTGTCTGAGCTGGGACAGAGTAGAGAGGACCCCTGTTGGGGGGATTTGTCTGTTGCCAGATTGACTCTGTTGCCCTATTTTCCAGAGGCAGAAGGTGAGACTCAAAGGTGACACCCGTGGCAATCCTGGGCATGAAGCCAGATTCTGTCCTACCATGCTGGCCTCTGCCTAGAAGTAAGTCTTGCGTGAATGAGCACGGAAGGCGACCCAAGGCAGGGGCAGGCTCTTGTTGTGTGCTCACTCACTCAATCGTGTCTGACTCTTTGTGACCCCATGGACTGTAGCCCGCCAGGCTCCTCTGTCCATGGGATTCTCCAGGCAAGAATACTGGAGTGGGTTGCCATTTCTTTCTCCACAGGCTCTCATTATCTTCTGTCTTTGGTTAGCACGGATGAAACGGCAGGTACCCATTTGCTAAACAAGAAAAGTAGGTTCCAAGTTCCCCCTGCTTTTAAGGGTGAAGTTAAGTCACTGGAATGAAATCAAAACAGAGAAGAACCCACTAGAGGGATGCAAGCTAAATATGCAAAACTTCCCCAAAAGAACTCAAAAGCCAGCCCAATAGTGTTGCTTGGGTTAGTACGTGAAAACATCCTTATCAACACCATACAAGTTGGCTAAAATTCAGACATATGATCTAAGCAAGTCCCTCTATATGAGTCAGTTTTAAATTCCTCATGCTTAACAAGGAAGTGGGAAAATGTCACCATATTCTTCAAGAAAAGAATGAATAGATTTCTCAAACTGGTGGGGCTGAGAAAGGCATCTTCCTGGCTCTCAAACAGACAAATCCCCCCAAGAGGAGTCCTCTCTACTCTGTCCCAGCTCAGACACACTAGACTGAAATGCCCTCATCTCTTACTCTCTGAGAATCTGCAGACAATCTGCATGGAGGTATTTCTACTGGTCTTAAAGAATTCAATCGGATATTATAACTCCTCAGATTTTAATGTATGCTACAAATGTTTAACTGGCTTGGCATTTAAGGATGTAAACTTTCCAATCTTTTCCTAGAACCCTGACACTACAAAAGGGACTATCGTAATTAGGAATAAAACTGTGCAGTCTTCACTAACCAGAAAAGCACTCTCTAAACCCAGGGAGGCTCTACTTGTATTCCAAGAAAAGTCAGGAAAATGGTGCCATGAGAACCCAATAAAGATATGGGGTCAGTTTGTGCTTGCTGGAATTGACTAGGGTTTTGTGACGTGACTTTAAAAAGCAAGGAAGAGCAAATGCTTCTAGCAGAAAAGATCTGAGTAGAGGAAAAATGCTGAAGAATGATGTTAAGCTCAATCTTGTTTAAAGTTTCATCAGATGATTTCAGTCTCGATTGCCTAGATTCATTCAGCATCACTGCCTTGTGATGGAGCCACCCTTATTAGCCAAGGATAGCATGGTAACTGGTTGGAAGCTGCTTCTTTCCTGGTTGTAGCATGTGACTAAAAGAAGGCTTTCTGAATTGCAACTGGGAGTGATACATCCCAGGTGATGCAAAATAGCAAAGCAGTGTGTATAAAACCAGGCACAGGCCAGTCTCAAAGATGACTGCAGGCTTCCCTTTAGTTCTTTAATCTCTGCATCCATTTCTGTCCTGTCAGAACCGTCTACTCTGGGGCCTCACTACAGCATCAGTCGCAGGAAGAGCCAAGTGTGTTACAAGCCTGTGTGTTTTGATGCCTAAAGAAATTTGGTTACTCACGTCACCAACCAAGCATGTTCTAAGGGTTTTGGCTGTGAGGCAGTCCCATACATAGGAGGAAGACAAGCACATTCGGAAGGAATTTGATTTATTTATGTTTTCTGCATAGATGCTTGTGATGTGTGTGCTTCCTAGAAAGTCAGCATGGATCAATTGCAGGGAGCAGGCTATCTAGCTGTTATTCTGTCTTTGAGCTGAAATTCTGATCACCCATGTTTCAAAAGCTAATTAAGCTGTGGTGCAGTTGTAACAAAAGGACCCTGGACAGGATCTGGGCTCCAGTCCCTGCATCTAACTGGTTCCATGGCTCTAGGCAAATGAGCTCTCCACTGGGATGCCACTGCTTTGTCCTGCAGCAATAATCACTGTGTTTATTAAACACTTTCTCTGAAGTGAGAGGCCCGGGTTCAATCCCTGGGTCGGGAAGATCTCCTGGAGAAGGAAATGGCAATCCGCTCCAGTATTCTTGCTTGGAAAATCCCATGGATGGAGGAGCGTGCTAGGCTACAGTCCAGGAGGTCACAAAGAGTCAGACATGGCTGAGCGACTTCACTTTTCACTTTCTCTGAAGTAGGGGTTATGCCAAGTACTTTAACTGGGTGATCTCATTTAAACCTTGCAGTCCCCCCAGGAGTGGGTTCTATGGTTACCTCCTTTTTGCAGATGAGGAAACTGAAGCATGGAAAGTTGGATAGTTTGTCCAAAGTTACACAAGTGACATATGCAAGTAGCAGGATTTGATCCAGTTTCCTGGGTCTGTGCTCTTAACCCCTCAGCTGCTTACTTTTCTCATGACCTCACTGCCCCAGGCCAGGGAGGTGTTCTAGAAATTCCTGACTGTATTTAGAGATGACTGGCTTAACTTATATAGCTCATATATGCTCCTGTGTGTTGTTTACTTTGTTACATTTTAACCATTTCTTGATTTTTTAATCAAAATCCCCAAACTGAAGTGTCTGAATGAGTCGTGGAAGGATCACTTCCTCTAGGATTATGAGTGATTTTCTGCCCTTTATAAATTCCTCTTTTTATAAGTGAAGATAATAATGCCTGGCTTATTAGGTTGTTGTGAGGCTCCAAGCAAAATGGCTAGAGGT
This sequence comes from Muntiacus reevesi, assembly GCF_963930625.1. NCBI lineage: Eukaryota > Metazoa > Chordata > Mammalia > Artiodactyla > Cervidae > Muntiacus > Muntiacus reevesi. The sequence continues at coordinate 39,895,124 of NC_089265.1, read as the reverse complement.
AGAAAGCAATGTATGAAGAGAATTTGTTTACTAGTATATTTAAATACCAGCTCTTTGGGGAAAGACTTTCTTATATGATATATCTGCTGTGATATGAAATACTGTGCCCTCATGGTTGTAGATGCTAAAGTGAGGGTCTTGATCATTACTTTGTGGTTTTCAACTAAAAGCAGAATTCTTTTTTTTTTAATTAAAATTTTTTCAACTTTATTTGCATGCTGACTTTTAAAACTTTTTTATTCTAATATAGTTGATTTATAGTGGTGTCTTAGTTTCAGGTGTAAAGCAAAGTGATTCAGTGTTATACATACAGCCTATAATTTTTTTTTCAGATTCTTTTCTATTATAAGTTATTATAACATAAAATAAAGTTGCCTGTACTATACAGTAGGACCTTCTTGTTCATCTGTTTTTTGTATGGTAGTTTATATCTGCTAATCTCAAGTTCCTATTTTATCCCTCCCCTGCCTTTTCTCTTTTGGTCACCATAAGTTTTTTATGACTGTGCGTCTGATCCTATTTCATAAATAAGTTCACTTGTATCAGTTTCTTTAGAGTTCACATATAAGTGATATTATATTTATCTTTCTGTATCTGACTTACTTCAGTTTGTATGGTAATATCCTGGCCCCTCCATGTTGCTGCAAATGGCATTATTTTATTCCTTGAAAAAGAAACCTTAAATGCATTCTTATTTACCTTAGCACCATAAATTGATGTAACAGGAAGAACAGTTTAATGGTGATAGTGAAGCAAAGAGAGCTCACATCTATTGAGTACCTAAATTTGTTGTAGGCGTTATCTCAGTGAATTTCCATCATTGCTCTATTGAGAAAGATGTGAGAAAACTGAAATACAAAGATGTTAAGTAGCTTCCATAGGACACGTGGCTTTTTATTAAGAACGAGGATTGAAATAGAAGTTTAATCTGTCTCCAGATACCAGGACTTTCACTGTGTCATGCTGAAGGTGAATGTAAGCTTTTTGATGTTAAGTCACTTCAGTTGTGTCCGACGCTTTGTGACCCCATAGCCTGTAGCCTGCCAGGCTCTTCTGTCCATGGGATTTGCCAGGCAAGAATACTGGAGTGGGTTGTCATGTCCTCCTCCAGGGCATCTTTGTGACACAGGGATTATACCCATGTATCTTACATCTCCTGCATTGGCAGGTGGGTTCTTCACCACTAGTGCCAATAGATTTTTTTTTTAATTTATGTATATACTGTTCACGTATCAGTATATTAAAGTATCCATCTTAGTAGTCAACATTTTCACAATAAATTTCTGCTGATAAACTATTATATCATAAATCCAATAATCATAAAAGTACACATTGGAAAATACCTTAAAATTATGAAGTTCAACTCCTAATCCACTGCTTTCCAGCTTCTACTTGAATACTTCCTACCATGTGGAACTCACTGTTCCAGTGGCAAACACTTTCATTTTTGAATGCTTAGGTAGTATTGCCACTAGGCCATCCCCTCAGGCATCTCAAACCAAAGATGTTCACAACTTAATTCATAAAATAGTTTCATAGTTCTATTTATAGTTATTGGGGATCTGAGCTTACCATAGGAGAGTGGGCCCTAAGGGAGCTTTATCCCATCAATAATTAACTAGAGATTACATTTTAAACATCCATTCACTTTTTCATTACCAACGCCAAAGAAAAAAGTCAGTAAAAATTGTTACCCTGTCTCCTTGGGATTTTCCAGGATCATCTTGTATCTGTCAAGGTTTCCATCAAGAAGCTAGTTCATGATACCTTCAGATGGAACCTGGGGCTTGTTAATGAAGGGACCCTTACAAAGGTATGGGAAGGGCTCAGGGGAATCAACAGAGTCTAATGAAGCATCCCGGTCAGCAATAGTGGAGGACCATTAGTGCATGTAGACATGAGAGAGTGAGAGGAAGGAGCAGACCCTTGAACCCAAGAAAGTAACCATAAAACATGACCCCTCCCATTACTCACCCCCAAACCAAAACAAAGTGACCTGAGGTGGAGGCATGCAGCCAATCAGAAATTCAACAGGGGAATAGACACCTGACCTCACTATCCCTCACCCCACTTCCAACTGGTATCGCCACCATGTTCTCTCATTTCCATCTACTAAATCAGTTACAGGATGGACAGCTAGTTTCAAAGTAGTCTAAGATCATGGAGGGAAATAATAATGCTATAACCTGTTAGATTTTACCATGAGAAAAGATTAGAGTTTCTCTCTTAGATGGCGCCAATTAATTCTAAAAGAAATTGTGTGACCTTTCTTCTATATTTTTGTGTCATAATTAGAAGACCAAACCTGCTAAGAAATACATATAAATACATACACACATACTCAGAGGCTATTTAATCTTCACATATCAAATGAACTTTTTTTTCTCTGATTTCCTTCTAAGACTTTAATTGTTCTTTGTTAAAGCCTTTATTAAGCTTTAAACACTGGTAATGCAAGGCCTAAGCTCTGAATTACTAGTCTAATTGCTTTCTCCCTAACTCCAATATGTTCAAAGCTCTGCCTTTTGGGACTTGCATCTTAACTAAAGTTTTCTGAGACTAAAGTTTTCTGAGCAAAAGGTCTCAGAACCAGATCTTCCAATGGGATCTGCTTATGTCCTTGAAGATAAAAGGTCTGGTGAATTGAATTCATTTCAGATAAGCCAAGACCACTGGGGGAAAAAATGGAAATCCTTTCCTTTGTTGCAAAACTCTCATGATGGAGTTGACACACTTTGAGCAACAAATTCAAGGAAATTTTTTGCACCCCTATCATTGGATGATGGTGTGGTAGTCTCTCTTTAGGTGTGTTGAGCCTGAGATGGCAGACAGACTTATATAAATCACATAGTAAGTAGTCTACCTCACCATGCACATACAACACCTTTGACAATGGAACACCGATCAAGACCAGTACACCTCGGTGATAAAGATGACAGATTCCTTTGCAGCATGAGCAGAATAAGGACAGCATTTTGTCTTAAAAGGTAGCATAGATATCACACAGTCACCAGTGAGGCTATCAGGTTCCATAATTCCTTAATGTGTGTGTATTTTTCCTCTTAATGTTAATTGTGTGGCTGGTGTGCTGAGAAATACACCTTTTTAATTTATGTATTCAAGTATTTATTCAGTCCCCTCTTTGCAGAAAGTATAGCAATAAGGACATGAGACAGTATATAAGACATGATCCCTCTTCTTAAAGAACCTGGGGTTTAGTTGGGTGACAATGTCACATCAAAATGAGGGGAGGTTTTGAAAGCAAAATGTTGCCAGAGACTTGGTTCCAATGACATCTTTTCATTTGTTTCATGCTACAGCTCTTACATTGGCAAGGATCCATGAGACCATGTGGGAGAAGATATTGGGGTTGTATATGGGCCACAGGTCATGACTACTGTGATTATCAATTGATTCAGTCTCAGAAATAGACTCATACCCCTGTCATCCCCAGTCTCATGACACCATGTCTTAAGATTTTGTGTGTGTGTTAGTCACTCAGTCATATCTGACTCTTTGCGACCCCATAGTCTGCCCAGAGATTAGCTCTCATTAACTCTTACATTGAACTGTGACAGTCTCCTAATTCATTGCCTTGTTTATACTCAAAAGTATCTTCCTTTTATTCTCCCTAGATCCATTCTCTAGCTCCCTGTAATGCTCTTTGTAAAACATGAATCTGGTAGTCCCACTCCGCCTCTTAAATGCCTCACAGTGTCCTGTGTCCACCATAAGGCTCATCAGGAGTGCCGTGTGATCTGATTCCTATAGACTCCAGCAGCTTCCCGTGGCTCCTGCACCTACACCTTCCCATGGATTCCACCAGAGTGACGCCTCTGGTGTGCTGCATCCAGCTGCTGCTTCGCGCTTCAGTGCCTCATCCCTCTGCACATGGTTTCACTGGGCCTGGGCTTGCCCCTTCCTGACTCCACCCCTGTTCTGTAGATCTAGCTCCACTTTTCTCTATCTCTGTCTCCACCTCGCAAGGACCATCATTTTCTCCCTGGACAAGTATCGTCCTTTAGTTGCTAAGTTGTGTCTGACTCTTTGTGACCCTATGGACTGTTAACCCTCCAGGCTCTATCCATGGGATTCTCCAGGCAAGAATACTGGAGTGGGTTGCCATTTCCTTCTTCAGGGTATCTTCCCAACCCAGGGATCGAACCCATGTCTCCTGCCTTACAGACGAGTTCTTTACCACCGAGCCACCGGGGAGGCCCCCTGGATAAGTATAGTAGCTTCCTAGGTTGTCTCCACTCCATGTCTGTTCTTGCCTGCCTCCAGTCCATTCTTGACCTCCAGGATGGAGGTAGCCATCCCTCATCCCCTGTCTGCCCCTTCCTGTCACCCTTAGGATAAAGAGCAGAATCTTTATCAGAGCCTATATTTGTTGTTCAGTTTCTCATTTTATCAGGCTCTTTGCAACCCCATGGACTGCAGCACACCGGGCTTCCCTGTCCTTCACCATCTCCTGGAGCTTGCTCAAACTCATGCCTATTGAGTCGGTGATGCCATCCAATCATCTCATCCTCTGTCATCCCCTTCTCCTCCTGCCTTCGATCTTCCCCAGCATCAGGATCTTTTCCAATGAGTCAGCTCTTCTCATCAGGTATTGGAGCTTCAGCATTAGTCCTTCCAATGAATATTCAGGACTGATCTCCTTTAGGATTGACTGGTTTGATCTCCTTGCAGTGTAAGGGACTATCAAAAGTCTTCTCCAACACCACAGTTCAAAAGCATCAATTCTTTGGTGCTCAGCTTTCTTTATAGTTCAACTCTCACATCCATACATGACTACTGGAAAAACCATAGCTTTGACTAGATGGACCTTTGTTGGCAAAGTACTGTCTCTGCTTTTTAATATGCTGTCTTATGTTGGTCATAACTTTTCTTCCAAGGAGCAAGCGTCTTTTCATTTCATGGCTGCAGTCACCATCTGCAGTGATTTTGGAGCCCAAGAAAATAAAGTCTGTCACTGTTTCCATTGTTTCCCCATCTATTTGCCATGAAGTGATAGGACCAGATGCCATGATCTTTGTTTTTTGAATGTTGAGTTTTAAGCCATTGTAAGCCTGTCTAGAGGGTCATATCAGGCCCCACTTGTCTTTCCAGCTTCGTGACCCACTTAGCAGCTTGCTCCAACTGCAGCGCCCTTCTTTCATGCCCTTGAAAGTCCTGTTTCCTTCTGCTATAGGTTTTGCTGATGCTAGCCTCTTTCTCTCTCTTTTTTTGGCTGCACTGCACGGCTCATGGGATCTTAATTCTCCAACAGGGATTGAACCCGGGCCATAGCAGTGAAACACGTGAGTCCTAACCCGACTCTCCATGCTAGCCTCTCTTGCCTCCTATTTGTCCCACAGATCTCAGCTTAAGGATTACTCTCAGAAGGAGGTCTTCCTTCATTCTGGTCCAGGTCAAGTCTCTTTATTCTGAACTTTCATAGACTGTTCCTTTTCTACATAGCACTTACCTCAGTCTGCAGGGGGTTGTAAGAAGTATCTGCCTGTGTCCCAAGTGCAAGTTCCAGGAAGGATGGATGGTCTCTGCTGTTGCTCATTATTGAACACCCAGCCCAGTACAGTAGCCGCACAAAGAGGCACTCACAGACTTGTAACCAATTAGTCCAAGACTCTCTGGCTTCATTTGGAAAGCCCTCGTATCACTATCATCTCTCGGTCCCCTAGCAGGCTTTGTATGTGTTTAGAGCCCACATCTTCGTTCTGTATTATTTTACTTGTCAGTCCCTGGAGGACCTCAGAGTCTAGAAAGAGAAGCAATAGCTTAATTAACCCTACATCTACTGCACTGACACATTGATAGTGAACAATACATTCATCAATAAGTTCTTCTTAATTGAGGTAATATTCATATAACATGGGCTTGCCTGGTGGCTTAGATGATAAAGAATCTGCCTGCAAAGCAGGAGACCTGGGTCCAAACCCCGGGTAGGGAAGATCCCCTAGAGAAGGAAATGGCAACCCACTCCAGTATTCTTGCCTAGAGAATTCCATGAACAGAGCAGCCTGGTGGGCTACAGTCCATGGTGTTGCAAACAGTTGGATGTGACTGATCAACTAACACTTTCACTTTTCTTTCACACAACAGAGAATGCACCATTTTAACCATTTTTAAGTGTATAATGCAGGGATATTTATTACATTCACAGCATTGTGCAGGCATCATAACTCCCTCATTTCAGAACATTTTTATCACCTCCAAAGGAAACATTATACTCATTTAGTAGTCACTTCCTACTCTCCCCTGTCCCCCAGCCCTGGAAACCAAGAATTTTCTTTCTGTAGAGTCTCCTATCTTGGAAAATTCAAATAAATGGAATGACACAGTATATGGCCTCTTGTGTTTGGCCTCTTTAACTTAGGATATGTTTTCAAGGTTTATCCATGTGATAACATGTATCAGTACTTCACTGTTATGGTTGAATAATATCCTATTGTGTGAATATATTGCATTTTCTTTATCCATTCATCTGTTGATAGACATTTGAATTGCTTCTACCTTTTGACTATACTGAATAGTGTTACTACAAACTTTTATGTACAAGTTTCAGTTTGAAAAGCTGCTTTCAGTTCTTTTGGCTATATGCTTAGGGATATAATTGCAGGATGAATTATCTATGATATGATATGATATGATAACTGTATGTTCAGCTGATTGAAGAGCAACCAAATTGTTTTCCACAGAGGTTGCACCATTTCACATTCCCACCAGCAATGTAAGAGGGTTCCAATTATTTTTCCACACCCTCATTTTCTGTTTTGATTGTGGCATTTTTATTATTTTCTGTTATTTACAATTTTTAAACTATTATCATAGCCATCCTGGTTGGTGTGAAGTGGTATCTCATTGTGACTTTGATTTTCATTTCCCTAATGACTAATGATATTAAACATCTTTTCATGTTCTTCTTGGTCAGTTATATATCTTCTTTGGAGAAACATGTATTCAATTCCTTTGCCTACTTTTCATTGGATTGTTTGTCTTTTTATTGTTGAGTTGTAAGAATTCTTTATTTATTCAGGATACTAGAGCCTTATCAGATGTATGATTTGCAGATATTTTCTCTTGTTCTTCAACCATCTTTTTACTCTTTTGAGGTGCCTTTGAAGTACAAAGTTTTAGTTTTGACGAGTTTCAGTTTGTCCCTTTCTTGATTTTGTTTCTTGTGCTTTACACATCATTTCTAAAAACCACTGCCAAATTCAAAGTCACAAGAAATTTAGCCCTATATTATTTTTCCATACAGTTCCCTTGAATTCTGAAATTCTATAGTTCCAAATATTATTGACTACCTACTAGATGCAAAGAACTCTTGGAATTTCAGGGAAAACTAGATATTACAGGCCCAAATATCAGAGTGGACTTTACTTAAAGGCATTATTTTAGTGTTAGGATTGTGTCCTAAAATTTAAGCTTTGGAAGTGCCAAGATGGAATTTAGTTGTAAGTAGACTAAAGTATTTAGAACAAAAGTCTTTAAATACATATTCAAAAGAAACTTAAATGACCTCTAATTAAAATACTTAAAGTGAAATTGCAAGTGCATAAAGGCTGTTAATATGCTTTTAGAAAAGCTGTGGGGAAAATATGACAAATGACAAGCAGTACCTGGATTAAAGACATGCCATTATTTGTGTAGGGGGAAATGTCAACAAATGCTACATACAGTTGTGAACTGAACACAGGGAAAGCCATCCTAGATAAGAGGAAAAGGAAAAACTTAATTTTAGTTGAATCCAAGGAAATATAAGCTGAAGACTTGCCCTATACATAGTAAGTGCTCAGTAAAGAATTTGTTGGATGTGAAATGTAGTTTCTAGAACAAATGAATACCCTGCCCAGAGTAAGTACCCAATAATATGTTTGTTGAATACAAAATCAAACTCCAGGGGGGAAGAAAGCGAATTTGATGTGACCTATATAATTGTCCACTTCATGCGAAGAGTTGACTCATTGGAAAAGACCCTGATGCTGGGAGGGATTGGGGGCAGGAGGAGAAGGGGATGACAGAGGATGAGATTGCTGGATGGCATCACCGACTCGATGGACGAGTTTGAGTAAACTCCGGACTTGGTGATGGACAGGGAGGCCTGGAGTGCTGTGATTCATGGGGTTGCAAAGAGTCGGACACGACTGAGCTTCTGAACTGAACTGAACTGATATAATTGTTACTTCATTAAGAAATGTAATTTCAACATAGATTATTGATAAGGAAGAAGTAACGACATTTCAGAGAGGAGCATTTCTGAAAAGAAACAAAAGGAAGAGGGAAGGAAACTTACAAGCCTACAGGCACAATATGGGGCAAAAAGTATTCAGTAAAAAATGGATTTTCACATCACAGAGATATAGCGATGTACTACAGGTAAAGGAAAACCCAGCGATTATGTGCCAATAATCTAGTATTAAGGGCTTCCATGGTGGTTCAGACAGTAAAGAATCTGCCTGCAGTGCAGGAGACACAGGTTTGATCCCTGTGTTGGTAAGAAGATCCCCAGGAGAAGGGAATGGCTACCCACTCCAGTATTCTTGCCTGGAGAATTCCATGGACAGAGGAGAGTGGCAGGAAGCAGTCCATGGGGATGCAAAGAGTTGGACACAATTGAATGACTAACACACCCACACAAGCTTATTTAAATAAGTCAACTTAGAGTAAACATACCTTTTCTCTCTTGTCCTCTCCTTCCCTCCTCTCTGTAAAGCTTTTCTACCTCCCTTTTGTATTCTAAAGAATCTTTTAGCAATAGTAGGAAAGTCAAGAAGACAAAGATTGTAAGCAAGGATACCGATCGACGTGGGAGTGGTATTGTTCATTACTAATAGAGCTGACAGTAGTTCTCACACACTACATTTTTCTATTTGTTTAATTAAGGCAGAGAGGTCAAACAGAAGCCCTTAAAAATGTTCTCTCTCATGATTGTCATGGTGGGTTCAATACTGTAGAGGTTTGTCAAAACTCACTGAGTTTTACACTTAAGTATAAGTTACATCTTCATAAAGCTGACAAGAAGGAAATGTAAATGTCAGCTGTAAGTAGGTTAATTGTAGTTCAGGGAGAAGTGGGCTACTGACTTCAAGCTGGAGAGAGAGATTTACCAAGTTTGGAGGTCCTGCAAGATAGCTTTCACTGTGGAAAGCGAGGGGAGAGAGAGATATATTAACAAGGATGTTGTGGAATTTAAGTAGATTGTGTAGTCTCATCCTGGAAACAAAGTCCTATGTTTTAGAGCAAAAATGAGCTTAATAGCAACAACCAGAATGCAAGGGATTTTGAAAATTATGAACATGGGATCAAGGTGCTTTATGACAGAAATTATTCTTAGCTTTTAATGACGATAGGATGGCTCCTATCAAAACATTAAAACCCCAGAAACTAACAAGTGCTAGTAAAGATGTGGAGAAGTTGGAAAACTTGTGTACTGCTGATGGGAATGTAAAATGGTGTCCAAAGAAAAACAGACTCTTATGGAAAACAGTATTGTGGTTCCTAAAAAATATTTGTCAATAGAATCACCATATGATCCAGCAATTCCACCGCTAGGTATATATCCACAAGAATTGAAAGCAGGAATTAAAACAGATATTTGCAGACTCATGTTCATAAAATTGTTTGGAAGCCTAAGGGTAGAAGCAACCTGAGTATCCATCAGTGGATGGACAAATAATCAGCATGTGGTACGCACATATAATGAACTATTATCCAGCTTTGAAAAAGAAGGTAATCCTGTTAAATACTTCAACTTGGATGAATCTTGAGGACACCATGCTAAGTGAAATATGGTCTTCACAAAAAGACAAATACTGTGTGTGTGATTACATGTAAGAAGAGTAGTCCAATTCATAAGGACCAAAAGTAGAAGGGTGGTTGCCTGGGCCCAGGGGTCAGGGGTGCAGGGGGGTGGCAGAGGGCAAGGGGAGAACCGAACCTGTAGGCAAAAGGTTGGGAGAAACTTCCATTTTCTTAAAGTAGGGAGAATTCAAGCAGACACTTGCATGGAATTGTAGCCTCGATGTTTCATTGTCTCCTGTGTTCCTCCAACAGCAAAAGGAGGGTCTTCATAATTTGAAGACCCGCAGACAATCGAAGATGATGTTCAGTGTGGCATTTAGGAGAGAAGGAACAAAATAATGGCAACAGGAGGAAAGAGACAACAGAGAAAATGACTGAGAAGGGAATCAAATTTGCAAAAGTAAAATTAGAAACCATTTCCTGAGTGGGAGAAGGAAATGAGAATTCAGAATTTGTCAAAAGAGAAGGGTAACAAAACAGCTGAGCAAGAAAGGAAGATGTTCTAGAGAAAAGTGCTGGGGCCTAGGGGTTCCAGCTAAGGAACTGAACTGTTGGCTGGTTAATTTTTGGTTCAAAAATCAAAAAACACCCTTTTTTCTATAGGTTGCAAATATTTATCGCCTGAGTGGTAGTTGTGATGAAACACCTTGAAAATTACAATATTTGTATGCAGACATTTTATAAGTAGAAGTCTTCTGATAGAAATAAAAAAGCAGAAAGTCACTATTCAGTTATATATTTGGGGATTCTTTTTAATAAAAAATTCTTACTTATTTTGTGTCAAGAAGAACACCAGGGAATAAAATTATTTTGAAAAGAGGCTACAATTCATACCCCCCCCCCAAGTGGGCAGTAAGTAATTGTATATGAATAAACTTTCATATCTAGTTGTTTGAGTAAGTACTTAAGCCTTTCTTAAAGTGATTATTCAGGGAAAATTATTCAGTTGGGATTATCCTTACTTTTTATAACATTTTTCTTTCCTGGTATGTGGCTTTTAGCCAGTCCTCTGATTCTTAGAATGCTCCAAAAAAAGATGAATTAAGGAAAAGGAAAGAAATTCAAATAAGTCAATGGGGCTGCTTGGCAGTAGTGAACATGAAACATGTGATTATAAAGAGGATGAAATGAACTAAAATCACAGCAACTGCTTTTTCCCAATAGTACTTGCTATTTCTATACTACATTTCCATGGAAGAAGGAAAACTGAAATAGTATAATAAAAATAGCTAATATTCATCAAACTAAGCATATGATGTCCCAGGGCCAGTTCTAAGTGCTTTTATATATTAACTCATAATCTTCACAACAACCCTGTAAGGAAGGTACCCTGTAAGAGTCCATTGTTCAATTTTCAGAATCTTGTGAGCCTGTTAACGGCTCGAAATCAGCCATATGGAATTATTTATACCTTAGAAATTGACATATATTACAAATCAGAGCTTTAGAGGGGAGGGTGAGTATTTAAACATTTTCTAGAGTGCCATTACCATTGTCTGTCTCTCACAGCTAGGAAAACTGGGTCCAAAAAGTTAGGTAAATTTTCCATGGTGATGCAACTAGTAGTTGATAGAGTTAAAGATGCATGCCAGGCAGCACCACTTGGGAGCCCGGGCTTTTAACCATCATATCAAAGTGCTTATGATGGGACTAAAATGTGCCAGCTAGATTTACAAAACCTAGGACTCGAATTAGGGACCTTCTGTGATCCTCTGTTTAACCATCTGAGTCTCAAGACATTTTCTAATAGAGAAGTTACAATCTAAAAATGTTTCACATTTATCTTGGCTGTATCCTAAAGGAAATAGATTACGTGAAAATGCAAAATGTCCCTTGCATTAGCCTCTTCCTTCCTTCCTTCCTCCTTCCTTGCCTTCTTTCTTCCTCCCAAAGTTTATGTCTTTGCAATTGGAGTGGATTGTTTGCTGACCTCTTAGGACTTTTGGCAGCACTTGAGGAAGAGCACAGTGAATTTTCCCACTGCTGCTTATGCACTGCCTTCCTCATTATCATAGAAAGCAGAACAGCTGTGCTGACAGTGGGTATCATCATCAGCATTAATAAATATTTATTGAGCATGCCCTTTGTGCTGAGCCCTGAGGATACAGAGAGGTAGAAGTTATGGTCCTTGAGCTTGTCCAACAAGTGGCTCAAGTCACAGGTAGAAATTGTTAAAAAGAAAAGAGAGTAGCCACAATAGGTGGGTCATCTGGAGAAGCCTTTTGGGTAGAGGGTGGGGGGAGGGCAGGTGGGAGGGAGGGGGTGGGGGGCGGGTAGGGAATGGGATAGCACCTGGTCTAAAGGAGGCATTAAAGGGAACAGGGGTATTATAAGCAGGGAGAATGGTTTGAAGGAAGGCACTGAGAAAATTACATGTGTGTGTGTGTGTAAGAATAAGTGGTACCTTTTGCCCTAAGGGTAAGTTCTATAATAGAAGATGAGGCTGGAAAGGATGGATTTCTGTTTAAGAAAGGGCCTTTTGAGGTTGACAGAGGAGCCCAGCCTTCACTTTTGAGAAGGGTAAAGTAGTGCCATGAATAAGATTAAAGTTAGCCAGGTGTGAAGGATGGACTGGTGGAGAGAATTACTAGAAACAGATAATAGTAAAACAAAAATCTGTTACAAAAGGTTTTCCAACAAGGAAGATTTTTGTGGAATAACTAGAATTGTAAGCAAGATACAATTAGAATTACAGATGGTGATTTGTTGTTGTTCAGTCCCTAAGTCATGTCTGATTCTTTGTGACCCCATGGACTACAGCACGCCAGACTCTGTCCTCCACTATCTCCAGGAGTTTAGTCAAATTCATGTCCATTAAATCAATGATGCTATCCAATCCTCTGCCAACCTCCTTCTCCTTTTGCTTTCAATCTTTCCCAGTATCAGGGTCTTTTCCAATGAGTCAGCTCTTCACATCAGGTGGCCAAAGTATTGGAGCTTCAGTATCAGTCCTTCCAATGAATATTCAGGGTTGATATCCTTTAGGATTGGCTGTTTTGATCACCTTGCAGCTCAAGGGACTCTCAAGAGTCTTTTCCAGCACCACCATTTGAAAACATCATTTCTTCGGTGCTGAGCCTTCTTTATGATCCAATTCTCACATCCCTACATGACTACTGGAAAAATCATAGCTTTGACTATATGGACTTTTGCCAGCAAAGTGATGTCTCTGCTTTTTAATATGCTGTCTAGGTTTGTCATAGCTTTCCTTCAGTAAGAAAGACTAGAAAGAATGACAAGTAAATTCTAAGAAATTGGATCTAGCCAGTGGAATTATAACTGTTTTCTTTTTCTTTAATCAAATTTTTTAATGTGGACATAGATTATCATTACAAAAAAAATGCACTAAATTTTAAAAAATTGAAAGAAAAAGGGGTGCTGAGGTGAGTAGTAATTTTAGATAAAATGATGACTTATACTTTACACTTTTAGTAAGAGAAAGGAAAACGACTCCTATGGTTTTGGGGCAACTGGAGACATGGGATTGAAGTTTTGGGGAGCAGTTAATACTTGACCCTCTATTTTGTGAGCCACTGATGCTTCTGGCTGCTTGTGTAGCAACAGATGCATTTCCACTGTGACTCTGAGAACCATCGTTTCAGATTTTACAAGAACACCCTGGTTTCTGAGCTCTGTTTATTCTGCCTCATCCATTGGTTCCCCCAGTTTAGGGCTAAGAGTGACTTCCTACCATTGCTACTCTCGGTCCCTCATTTGACTTCTCAACTCTTCCGTTACCTGTGTACCAATTTTCCTGAATTAAATTCCTCTGCTTTCCTAGTTGAACCCTGACTGATACAATTCACTTGTGTACCTAAGCATGTGTATGTTGGGTCATGACATATAATACATTTCATACTGAGAATAGTTGTTAAAACAGTTGGAAAGCCACAGTCTAGGAAAATAAATTTGAAAGCATGCCGTGGATAGTGCTGGGCTTATTTCTTCTGTTGGGTTTTGATGGCTATTACTGACCTGAAGAACATGAACTTGGAGACTTTTTTTTTTTCTTTTAAAAAAGAGAAACAATCTTGTATAGTAGAAGGCATCCTGACTGGGAGTGAGGAGACCAAGAGTCTAATCTCTGTAGGTGTCCGTGAGCAGGTCATTCAGTCATTGGTTCTAGTGTGTTGTGCTGACCTTGTGCCTGGAACCAGAGGTTCTGAGATTGGTGTGTATTTTTTAAATCAGGACTACTAAGAAATTTCAGTGTTAGCATGTCTACACCAAACATTGGTATATAGTTTGTGACAGTTCATGTGACTAGTGATGTTAACATTTAAAAGATGTTTGAAAGAATAAAAGTGAAAGTCGCTTAGTTGTATCTGACTCTGTGACCCCTGTGGACTATACAGTCCATGGAATTCTCCAGGCCAGAATACTGGAGTGGGTAGCCTTTCCCTTCTTCAGAGGATCTTCCCAACCCAGGGATTGAACCCAGGTCTCCCACATTGCGGGTGGATTTTTTTACCAGCTGAGCCACAAGGGAAGTCCAAGAATTCTGGAGTGGGTAGCCTATCCCTTCTCCAGTGAATCTTCCTGACCCAGGAATTGAACTGGGGTCTCCTTCACTGCAGGTGGATTCTTTGCCAACTGAGCTATCAGGGAAGCCCACTTTCAATATACTAACATTAAAAGAAATGAGAAACAGAAAGAGCAGAGAATACATCACCAACTTGGGTATTTGACCAACATCCAGACTTAAACAGCGCTGGGAAGTCCCATGTCACAGCATATCTGGAATCCCCATTGGGAAAGGGTCCCAAGCAGCACGTCTGCTCTGTGGTTGAGACTTCGTTTGAAAGAATAGTCATTATTTATTAAATGAGTAATGTTAATATTTAATTAATTAGTTAATATTAAATAATAATTACTAATGATGATCTAGACTATTAATTATGTCTTCACTATCTACTTTCCTCAATTGATGAGTAATTATTATGTTAGCATTAGAAATAATAGCTCAGTATTCTTAAGCTCTCAGGAAAATAATCAACATTAATAGGGGCAATAGACCTGCAGAATATCAGGTAATGGTGGTTACAGTTATTAATGTCGGTAAATAAATCACAGCATAAAATGAAGTATCACTTAAAGACAGAAGTCCCCAATAGGTGGATATATTTTTAAAGCAGTTCAACAAAATATAGGTAAAGTGTGAAATATCAATGTCTTTAAGAATCGGACATATCCCCAAACCCTAAGTATTAAACAAACAAAAAAAAATGTTATATATTATGATGTTCTTTTTATCAGCAAATCCCTTATTTTCTCCCATATTTATTTAAGGGAATCAATAAGGAAAGTGTATTTAAGGATAGTCTATTGTCAAAAGGCAACTAATAGTCAGCAAAATAGTAAAATTCCAGCAGACATCACAATGTCCCTGATAAGATAAGCAATTGAATATGCACAATCCCAGACCAAATATGAGCATTGCCTTTATACCCAGCACTCGCTGAAGTCACTGACGGTTCAGTCGACTTTATCTGAAGGGAAGATAAAAGCTTCCTGCCCAGCATT
Organism: Muntiacus reevesi; assembly: GCF_963930625.1. Lineage (NCBI taxonomy): Eukaryota > Metazoa > Chordata > Mammalia > Artiodactyla > Cervidae > Muntiacus > Muntiacus reevesi. The sequence goes on along the minus strand of NC_089265.1, from coordinate 39,879,794 downwards.
AAACCTTGCCCCATGTAGAATCCAGATGCTCACAACCCCTTCCCCGAACTTTTTATACTTGTTTTATATATTCATCACTTTCTAGCTGATAAAACCACTGAAAACTAAAATAAAACCATATTGTTGTGGGATCTATTTTATCCCTACATGTGGAGAGACCAACTTTTTTCTTTTCTCGCCCAAAGCAGATTATTTATCTTAAGTTCTTTAAAGAGTCATCTAAGGTAATTTTAGTGGTGATTTCTGTTTTTATATGTTCCTGGCTTATTTTCTACTCCTCTCTTGAATTTATATAGAACTTCAAGTATAGAAAAGTGACCGAAATAAGACAACAGCAGATTGTGCTTTTGTGTACCAAACTTGAAGTAAGAATCTGGTGGGTGACGTCATTGAAGTCAAGCAGGAAAACGGTTGCACACAAATAAAAAGGCAGTCAATGGTAACTGAAAGGATAAGTCCTGTAGCGGCTGAAGGCGGTCTAAGCGTAAAAGACCATAATAAAGTCTAATAAAACAGTGTGTGAGGTGGATACAGCATATTCTGCTACCATGGCGCTTGGTGGCGGGGCTAGGAGGTGAGATCCAGTGTCACCTTCGTACAGAAGCACATATCACTCAGAGAAACAGTATCCATCAAAGCCACTGAGGACAGGGCCTGCCAAGCAGGAGGTACCATCTCTGAACAATTTGTGACAATGACAAAATTTCAGATCCTGAATCTCTGCTCTGATTCTTAATGTACAACTGCGCAATGTGTCAGGTGTGTCAGAGCCTCAAAAACATGTTGAGGATGACATTTGTAAAATCCTGTCTTGTCTAGTCAATACTATAAGATGGAATATTATTGAGAAGATCCTTCAGGATGAAATTATCCTGTCTTTAGGCAGTTAGGATGCATTTGAACTTTCTAGAGAAGTTTTTGAGTTCTATTAAAGTTTTTTTTTTAGGGGTAGACATGTTTGGACAGATGAAATGTGCACACCTATTTTATAAAAGTTATGAAAAAAGATTAAGTATTCTAGATTATTGATGCTGCTGGTAACTGTATGTCAGTAATCTTTACTCGCTTTGCGAAATATCCCTTTGAGGAGCTGATAAAATGTATGGACTCCTTCCACAGAAAATACACATTAACATGAACACGGAATTTTGAACACAGCTTCAAGGGATTCTCAAGTGTTCTGAAGATCATTTAGATTCCACCTTTCTCCTACCCCATAATGGGTTAGAGACCTGTATTGATGACAAATTACTGGGCGATTTTTACATGATCAGCGCAGATCAGTCTGAGTCTGGAGTTTTACCAAGCTGGCTTAAAAATTCTGACTTCATTCTTTAGTCATCTCCAAGTTGTCTGATCATATTCCTCTTGCTGTTAAAAAAGGGGCGGGGGAAGAATAGATAGAGCATGATTTATGTATATGTATTCATAATACATGTATTCAGTATTACTGTATCAAGTGCATTATAACACACAAAATAGAAGCTATAACAGTGTGAGATTGAGATAATAAAAAAAAAATTTTTTAAGTGAAAGTCGCTCAGTCGTGTCCGACTCTTTGTGACCCCATGGACTATACAGCCCATGGAATTCTCCAGGCAAGAATACTGGAGTGGGTAGCCTTTCCCTTCTCCAGGGGATCTTCCTAGCCCAGGGATCAAACCCAGGCCTCCCACTTTGTAGCTGGGTTCTTTACCAGCTGAACCATAAGGGAAGCCCAGCTTGCTAATCACGAGTCTACCATTGAATCGCTTTTTAATATCTCAAGGCAAAATATATGCTTGGGTCAGAATTCATCATTATTGATGGTTCAAAAAAAAAGTGATGGCCAACCTATATTTAAATTTCAAGTAGTCTTGGATAACTGTGAACAAATTAACCTATTTCTTACCAGATATAACTGGACTGTGTTGTTCTCACTTCCCAATGTGGCTGGCGAAGAACCCTCAGAGGTTATAGTGGCAGATTTGATCCTAACTTTCACCTGTCCTTGCATTGTCAGATTTACCTCACTCTTCAAGTTCTTTGAATGAATCTTTTCTTTAAAAAAAAAAATTATTTATTTTTAGCTGTACTGTCTCTGTTGCTGTGCAAGCTTTTCTCTAGTTACCATGGGTGGGGGCTACTCTTTGTGGCGGTGAGCAGACTTCTCACTGCAGTGGCTTCTCTCCTTACAAGGGAAGGGTTCTCGGGCATGCTGGCTTCAGCAGTTGCAGCTCATGGACTCTGGAGTGAAAGCTCAGTAATTGTGGCATGTGGACTTAGTTGTTCCGGGGTATGTGGAATCTTCCTGGACCAGGGATACAGGCATTAACAGGTGGACTCCCAACCACTGGACCACTAGGGAAGACCTGAAGGAATCTTTTAAAGCCATTCGGTTTTCAAAGTGATTGATTAAAACTAGATAACATAATCTGTGCATGCATGGGTCCTAAGTTGCTTCAGTTGTGTCTGACTCTTTGTGACCCTATGGACTGTAGCCTGCCAGGTTCCTCTGTACATGGGAATCCTTCAGGCGAGAATTTCTGGAGTGGGTTGCCACGCCTTCCTCCAGGGTATCTTCCCGACCCAGGGACTGAACCTGTATCTCTTATGTATCCTGTATTGGCAGCTGAGTTCTTTGCCACTAGTGCCAGCCACCAACATAATCTGTGGAAACTGTTAACTTCAGGCAATGCCAAGTTCTCCAAAGTGAAAGGACCAGAGGGAGCGCCGCTGTTCCCCTCTAGGCCTGTGGGCCCTGCTCGTCTGTTAAGTAGGCTTCAGAGATTGGTATGTGACTGGTTTACTTGGGATCATGTAAAGTTGCCAGGGTAAATAACTACAGTATTTACAAAGCTCTTTTTTCTTTTTCTCTTTTGGTCTTTACATTTTTTTAATCATTAGAGGAAAAAGAAATAAAATTTCTAATGTTCTTCCCAGATTGCTCACTCCACTTTGGAGAAGCCTATCTTAGGCAAATTACTTATTGCCTCTCAGTTTCTTTATCTGTAAAATGGGGATGATATCACATACCTCATAAGGTTAAATGGATTAAATGGCATACATAAAGGTCTCTGCACAGATACCAGCATATGTTTTAAAGGAGAAATAAAAGGGAGCTGCTATTATGATTACTACTACTCTATTACACAATTGCCATGTATGTACTCATGTTATTCCTAGCCTAATTTTAAAACGAAACAAAACCTCCTCTCAATACTGTTTATATGATAGCAAAAGCCATAGCTTCTCCTCACCTCCCACCTACTCCCACCACCCAAAACACAACAAACTCTAAAACACATCAGCCTTTTCAGCTTGGAAAAATAATATATTCTGAACACTTAATAATCTTGTTCAATAACTAAGACCTGCTAAATTCTCTATGTCAGATAATTTTAATATATATCTCTCATCCTTTCATTCAACAGAAAAATTTTAAACAACATACAATGTACTGGGCATCCGGCTAATTGTTACAGTTTCAAAGATGAATGGAACTTGCTCTACACCCTCCAGGCACTAACCATCTACTGGAGGATACCAAACAAATAATTGCATCAAAGTGATAAGTGCTATCATGGTACAGATCGGTTGCTATGGGAGCAGAGGAGGACTAGCGGTTTCCTTTGCCTGGGGAGGGCAGAGAGGGCAAGGAGGACCCTTGGAAGGTATCTTGGCTGTAGCTGAGCTTTGGAGGATGTGCTTGGGGAACCTGCATTTCATTGAGAGTGAACTAATATATCCAGTGTGGCCCCTTAGTTGCCAGGAGGTCAACCAGGCTTCCTGAGCTCACATATTTTCAGGAGGTCAAGAAGGCTAGTAGAGATCTGTCCTTGCACAGCTGTGGCTGACATGCTGAGAGGTCTGAAATTCATCACAGAATGGATTGGGAATAGAGGCTTTTGAGCTAGAGAATGGTATGATCACAAAGAGAAGTGGGGTGGTATTTTGGAGGACTGACTGTGGAGAATCTAAATTTATTGACTGTTGATTAGAAAAAAGGAGAGGAGTGTTTATTTCTGTAATAAATCTACTTGCTAATTCTGAACTCTTCACTAAATTAAATGTCATCTGATTCACTTTGTCAAAGTTTAGTTTCCATTACTACAGATGAAGTCCTTGTTCCCTAAATGGTCTTACTTGCTCCTGTTTGAAGCTAGACCACATTTCGGCCAGCATGAATAGTTTGCTGGATGAAACTTGAAGCTTCCTGACTTTGTGCATATATATATATATTTATAGAGAGAGAGAGAGAGAGAGAGAGGGTGTTGTAGCTAGATGTCAATTTTCAAACCCAGAGCCTACTCTATGCAGGATGTCAACCATGGCCTACTTACATAACAAGCGAATGTAGCCATACAGACATGAAAAAAAATGACATCTCTTCCTTGATGTCAAACTGGAAAGAGAAAAGCAAGTTCAGAGAAGACATTATGACTCATCAAAGTCCAAAAGGAAAAGCTTTGTGTGACCCTAGCATCCTGTGCAGCCTCTTGGAGTCCTTCTAGCCTTCAACCCTATTTGCTTTTGTGTGATTTTCTGCAAAACAAAATAATCCCATCATTTTCCTCCTTAATATCAGTTGTTAAATTTTGCCTTCCTTTGGAGATGAAATTCATGCTATATGTTCCACAATCTTCTTCTCATGCTGAGTGAAAGGTGCTGCCTTTTCATTTCTCCTGAGTGTAGGCCTTATTTTATAAAATTCCTACTTGCTGCAGTGCAAGCTACAAACAAGACAATTCTTCAGAGTCAAGACTTGAAGGGAGAAGGTGGTGCTTTCTTAGACCAATGTGAAGGGAAAGGGAGATGCAATATCTATATTTAATCTCTGCTCCCAGTGATAGATTTTATTTTTCCATCCCCATCATTGTGCATATAATGCATAGATACCAATCCCTCTAAGTACTGCATCAAAATTTTACATGAACTGAAGAATATACACAGGTAACACAAGGAGTGTTGTTTTCTTCTTTACTTTCCATCTGACAAAACACCAGAAGGAATGACCAGTCTCTTCCGCTAGTATCTCACTAAGATGATTGTTCTCTCTTTGAAATTTGGGATAGCAGATGAAAATGGATTCTTAAAAGGGATAAAGGGCACTTACAAGGGAATTAAGATGAAGGCATCAAAGTTTGAAAATTGGCATGTAAGGTTGGCATGCCAGGGAAATGGATCACCCCCCCCCCTTCCAGCCCAAATTAAAACTTTATATTACCTAATGTATTAAGCATCACCATTGGGTTAAAGCCCTTTTATAGACAACTAGGTTATCTGGCTATAGTATTAGCTGAAATTTATTAGGCAATTGGAAGTTCTACTTTTACTACATTACTAATTTTGTTTAAGATTTCTCACCTAGTTAATAGTTACACTGGCATAACTCCAGGCAGAAAAACAAGTTCTTACAATAGATTCTTCAGGGCATAATATATTCTACTTCTTTTATATGTGTTATCTTCTGTTGTCTTGAGTTTCACTTTGGGATAGATAGAAAATTATAAAGCTCAGGTTAACAAGCAAGTAACAAAGCCTTAGAAAACTACAGGGTACGTGATCCTTGACACTCCCAGCCACCTGAAAATGGTGCCCTTGAGGATTCTTCCTCCACCAGCAATGGACCAGCGACATAAACATTTCTTGCCATTTAATGACCCCATGCAGCACGCTGCAGCAGTGTTTGTTCCACAGCTTCATGCCTTCAACTTATCCACTGCACAATCTTAAGCACCCTAGAACTGGATTTCAGACCCACTTGCTCAAATAGAGCCAATTTTGCAACAGTAAAATGGTGTTAAAATAGGATTTTACTCTAGGGGGGGAGAAATCTTGAACCAAATAGTCACAGTGCACTTTGCATGACTAATTTAAAGCGTTACATTACAAAATAAGGGCTATGTCATACTTTTAATAACACTACCATATAGGAACAGTTTTAATGTTGAGTCAAGCACCTACATTCATCTGAGTCTAAAATAATAGGCCCCTGATTTAAAATCTCCTAACATTCTTTCACACTTCATAAAACAAAATAAAATTCTCTCAGCAAACGCTGACCTATTCATCCAGCCAAAGTACTGTATTTCAAGGAAAATGGGAAGGAGAGGTCTCAAACCCACCAAAGCGCCAGCAATGTGCTGTCTGCAACTGTAACTGGTCTTAAATGTGGGCTGGGGGCGAAGACTACGGACAGGAGAGAATAAGAGATTTATTACCTACCTTAAATCAAAAGCAGATTCCATGCTTTAACTACCCCCTATCGCCCGCCCGCCCCCACGAGGTTGTTTCCCCTTTTTTTGGGTATGTATCTTAGGGGAAGATGACAGGTGAGGGAAGGTTAAAGTGCTGTGTCTGGTCAGAGCCAACACGGGGGTTAGGGCGGGTTTGTTTATTTCTAAGGCGTTCAGCCTCTCAGCTGTTTTTCCCTCAGTGGCATTTGGAAGCTTGCAGTCCTTTAGAAAAGAGACAGATTTGGCAGGAATGTTCTTTGTGCCCGCCTTCCTTTTTACGGGGGAGAAAAGGAACAGATTTTTAATTACAGCCTTGGGTGGGGGGCGGGGTGGGGGAGAAAAAGTTTCGGGCAGCACGTCGATGCCTGTTTGTTTTTCCTTCTCCTGGTCACCACTGTGCTACCAACAGCTTGGGTGCCACTTGGAGCCTTCCTCCCCCCGTCCCCTCCCTTCACCTCCGCAGGCTCGCTCTGGCAGGCAGAGGCACAGTTAAATTCCAGCACCTTCTTCCCATACCCCTAAACTACTACGCGCTATTACTACGGCCGCCCTCCCTTTCTCTTAGCCGCCTCCGCTTCCCCGCTCCCGCCAGGAGGCCGGCAGGGGCCCCGGCAGAGGGCCGGGGAAGGATCACGGGCGCCAACTCCCTCCATCGGGGCTTGGGGCTTTCAGCGTCCTGCGCAGTTTTTCTGCTCCAGGCACAAACACGGCCAGAGAGCCGGCGCCTCGCAGACACACACAGGTCCACGCAGACTGTAGAGCTGTCTCGATCCACATTCTTGCACACCGCCCCCTCCTCCCTCCCGGAGCTCCGGGAGTCGCCGAGCGGGGCGAGTGACAGGCGCTTCCCGCCAACCCGCGCCCGGGCGGGCAGGGAGGAGCGGCGCGCTGGGCCAACTGCGGCGCGTCTTCCGGCGCCCGCGGAGGCGGCGAGGGTGGGACGCGGGGCGGAGCCGGAGTTTAGGAAGAGGAGGGGATGGCTGTCATCAATGAAGTCATATTCATAATCTAGTCCTCTCTCCCTCTGTTTCTGTACTCTGGGTGACTCAGAGAGGGAAGAGATTCAGCCAGCACACTCCTCGCGAGCAAGGTAAATATAACTTACAACTCCTTTCTCCTCTTTCCCCTCCCTCCGGCCTCCGGGCTGCAGCCGCCGCACAAACCCCTCCGGCACCGCGCCGCCTTCGCCGGGGATTATTCATTATTAACCTAATTATTATTTATTGTGCATGCACGGAGACCAAAACAAACAGGCGGGCCAACCGCCACAGCAGCAACAACAAAAAAAGCCCGCCTCCTACCCCGCGGGCCTCAGGTGGAACGCTCTTAACGACAGCTCCCGGGCGGCAGTGGAAGAAACGCGAAAGTTTCAACCGAAGCTTGCTGTTCTAATAATAATAGTAATAATTACTACTTCAAGGAAGCAAGGGGAGGAAGATCCCAACAAACCACAGCCTTGACCCTAGGTAGGCAATCAGTGATGCTCTGCCAACGGAAGGTTGCAACATACACACATGCACACACACACACACACACACACACACATGGCAAGGTTGCAATCCCCTCAGTCCTTTAAAAGCTGGGGTTGGGGGAGGAGGTGGCAGGAGGACCGGGAAGAGTATGGAAGCGCTACGGTTCTACCAGAGCAGTCCTCCCCCGAAGAGTTGGAAGGGGAGCGGGAGGAGAGGGCGAGGAGCCCGGGCTGACGGGCGGGCGCCAACGAACGCGGCTGCCACCAGCTTCCCCGGGACTTGTTTAAAGGGCTCCGGCTGCGGAGACGAGAGCTGGTCGCGGTGGGCGAAGCCGGAGCTGGCTTGCCGAGGCGGTGGCAGCCACCGCCGCGGGGCCGCTGCGTGCGGGATCGGAGGTGTCACCCACTTTGCGAGCAGGGATGGGTACGCTGACCGGTAGGCAGGCCTTTAGGCAAAGGGGCTGCCGGGGCTCTGCACCCGGGGCACTGCGGACGACCCTGCCCCTGGTACCTGGTGGCCGCGCGGACTCGGGTGTTGAAGTTCGGGGTGTGCAGCCCCGACCACACTGCTGGGAGGGAGGGAAGGAGGGAGGAGGTCCTGAAGAAGGAGGTCGGAGGTGCCCATTGGGCTGTTACCCTGCCCTCCGCCTTCTCGGGTTTGTTTTCTTTTGCTCTGCATCTTCCCCTAGCTTGGGCTGCCGGAACCTCGGGCGTGGGTCGCCGGCGATCATCCAGATACTAGGGGAGCACCCGGGCCCGGGAGAGCCACGGCGGCTGCGGGCCGGGGAGGCCATGATCCGGATAATCCTCTCTGCCTGACTGTCACAAACAGGACCCGCGCGCACCCTGTGCTGTGGCGTTCGCTGTAGAAGGGAAGGGCTGGCGCGGGGTAGGGGGTGGGGGGAGAATGGGGAGGCTGGTGAGGGCAGGAGGCGGGGAGACCGGGAGGGAGCCTGCCCCCAGAGGTGACACGCACCGCTTCCTTCTTGTTCCCTGCTTTCGAGTTTGCTTTATTCCCATCCCAACCTGGTTTACTCCTTCCTCTGCTTTCCCCCTCCATCTCGCCGTGTTCCCTCCTCCCGGTTGCGTTGCAAAACACGGCCATGCCATCTGCAAGGTGTCGCGATGCACTTCCCCAAATAACCAGTCCGGCGCGCCAGCCCCTAGTCACCCTCCCGTCTGCGGGCGCACACCGAGTGGGGCGCCCTGGGTGCCCTGCACCAGGCCTCGCAGCCTGGGCGCAGTTGCACCGCGCGGGGCGGGGCGCAGCAGTGCGGGCTCCAGGGGGACAGCCGCTCCTGGGTCCCGACACTCGGACCGGTTTCCGGCACACGCGGGGAAATCGCCTCCCGCCAGTGTCTGCGCACTCGCCCCCGCCTCCACCGCCTGGATTGCATTATTATTTTTATCCTGGTTGCAGTTTGCAGCTGAGATCCTGGTGAGCCCGGGGCTGGCCGGACTGCTGGTGGGGGGTGGGGGGGTGGCGGGTGGAGGGAAGTTGGACGTGGATCAGGCAGGAAAAAAAAAGTTTGGCAGGGAGACTAAGGAAGGAGGGAGGGTGGGAGGGGGCGGCGAGCTCCCGCAGCTCGCGTCTCGGCGCCCTCGGGGCAGGCGCGAGTGTGTCTGCGCGTGAGTGTGTGTGTGTGTTGTGCGCGCTGGGGCCGGTGCGTTGCGAGCAGCGGCGAGGGCAGCTGCTCCTGCTCGTGCCCTGCCCGGGAGCCGAGGGAGGACAAGGCGAGGTTTGGTGGTGGAGGAGCGGTGGGGGTGGCGTGTGCGTGTGGCTGTGAGTGTGCGCGCGCGAGCAGCGGAGAATCAGGAAGTCACAGCAGCGAAGCGCACACAGACATGTTTGATCGCCGTGACATGACGCGCGCGAGGGAGGAAGCGGCAGCGGCTGCGGGGGCCGGGCCGCGGGCTCCAGCGCCGGCCTAGGGCTTGGGCGGGGAGACCCGCTCCGGGCAGCCGGCAGGGCCGCCACAGCAGGCTAGGCGAGCCCCGCGCCTCTTTTTGTTCCGAGTCCCCCAGGTAAGGAGCCTGAGCCTCCGCCGCCCGCCGGGTGCGGGGCTTTCCAGTTCTTTCCCTCCCGGCCCCCTCCGGTCTCCCGGTCAGGCTTTCTTGCAAAGTCAGGCGGGCGGGGGAAGCCGGCTCCCGGCCCTCCGATCGATCGCGTGGAAAACTTTGCAGCGGGAGGCACCGCGAGGGGAAGAAGGCCTTGCTGGCTGCTGTCCGTTGTCAGTTCTTTCTCCTCCGGGTCCGGAGAGTGGAGTCGCTGTGCCCCGGGGCTGTGGCACGCTCAAACTTCAGGCCTAAACGTGCCTCCAGCTTTCGCCGGATTTACTCCAGAAATTAAATATTCGAAGTCGTCCGCTTGGTCCTGCCAGGCGTTTGGGTTTTTGAAGAGCAGAAGGCAGGCATGGGAGTCGAGGGGGTGGGGGGGTTGTGCAGAAGTGCAGGATCCATTCCTTCTTTAATGTCTGCAGCGGGTGTTATGTAATTTTAGTAGCACACGGGTGCAAAGCCCATACTGGGCTTCTCCCCTCCTTTGTTTATATAACTTTTGGGAGAGTTTTGCAAGGTCTCCCCCCCCCCCCTTTCCTTTTTCTTCTTTCCGTTGTCGACCTAATGGAGCTTGGTGCATTTGAAAAAGTAAAGCCACCTGGGTCAGTATATTATTGAGAGGTGCTATCCTTAATCTCCTGGTTATTATGCAGACTGTGTCCCTAACTGTGTGTGATGTTAGAGCATAAGGAAGACATCAAGGATACACCTTTGTCTACTGCACTGAGTGGTTATTTTTAACGTCTCTGTACATCAGTAGCAGAGTTAAAATTTCAACTTCCACGTCAAAGGACTTTTTAATTTACACCTGGATGTGCCATGCTTGTTGGCACAGAAAGATTGCTGTTTTTGTTACTGAATGGAAGAAAATTTCTATTTAACCGTGTAAGTAAGACTCAGAGACTTCTGAGAACTGCACTGAAACAAAAGCCATGCCCAGTGTTGTTGTGTGTATATACTTACATTGGCACATTCAAATGTTTCAGTATTATTTTATTTGCAGGACCATTGCCCAAGGCTTGTTTGCCTATATATACTGGACGTGCTAGGCTTCTAGCTTACCTCTAGCTTCCTGGTGAATTGTTAAGAGGTGTGGCAGGTTTGAATCCAAGTAGGTGAATTGTTATGCAAAGAAAACACACTTTTCTCTTTTAGGAATCTAATTGCCCTTTTATTCTCCTAGGCATTTTTTTTTTTTTTTTAAGTTCCCTAACAACTTGAATGTTTGCTGGTGGGAAGAAATTTGGAGATACCCATTAGGTTCATAAGATATTTATGGATGTGACTTAAAGTAGAAAAGCAAACCTGTATACAACCACTGCTCTACCTTGTTGGGGGCATTAAAGAGAAAAGTCGTATTGGTGGAGAACATTGTAAAATAAATCAGGAATTTGGGGTATCTGAACCCTTAAAAAATTGGCAGAGGTGAGAGGGCGCCTCCTTCCATGAAGCTTTTTTCTCCTGAGTGACATCAGTTACACCCCAACTCGGGGACTAGCTGCCCTGTGGGGTTTCACAGAAAATATTCACCGCCAGAGTGTGTTCAAAGCAGCCTTAGATCTTTCCTTTTGTTCGGTTTTTTTAAGTGGTTTTTGAGCATTTCTCGTCAAGTTTCTTAAAAAGTGCTTTGACCAACACCTGAGGCTTGGAATTGACCAAAAAAAACCCCAAAATGCCTTTGCTTCTGTTATATTGTTAATGTTTGGGTTCTGTTTAAAATATTTCTGGCGCTATAACTAGAAGGGAACACTTCGGCAAAGAAATAATTATTTAAAACTTTTTCCTTTGATGAAGTTTAAGATAACATAAAAGCACATCTCATGCTTTTCTCAGAGATCATTGTGGTACCCTTTACATTCCGGTAATATTTTGACATTTCATTTTAAGGGCTTATTATGTATTGAAACAAGACCATGAAAGAGAAGACTTTCATATATTATAAAAGTGGTGCCATCCTCCAGTGTTTTCGTGTTGAGTTTTTTTTTTCCTTTAGAAGTCTTCCTTTGTAAACAAGGCCTTTGTCAAACTCTCCTAGGTCAGCAGCTTTTTGATACTCCAGAGAAATAATAAATCACTGTTTTTGACATCTTGACATGGTGCCATGAGAAATGAATTGTCATAAATATAATGCTAAGGAGTGTTTCCCTACACTAGCATATTGAGATTGGTCAGACCTGAGTTAGTCACCGAAAGTTTTGATTTTCACTGTTTCTGGTCAGGATGATTTTAGAGAAGTCAGGGACAATTTGTTGCTTAACACGAGTGGCCTTAGAAACTTTATATAAATGAGTCACTTTTCTGCAGTATTTCTGGTGAACAGATGAAAAAAATTCCCTAATGTGAAAAGCCATTTTTCGGGAGCTGCTTCTGATTTTTTTCCTGTTCATTTTTTTTTTCTATAAAAGAATGATCATCTGAATTGTTCCTTTTTCTTAAACATATTTTGTAGGTGGTTTTGAACAATAGTGGATACTGAATTTTCTGTCATCTTTGGAAGTGTTTGTTTATGGAACTTTAATCTCTAGCCAGTTAATAAAGTGATGGATCATTCTATGAGTAGTTGAAAACAGAAAATACAGGTGGTGGCCTGTCATTTGGTAGAGTGTTTAGGAAGGCCTGGGATGTTTACTTTTTCTACATAGAAAGTCATGACTATACCAGGGAATATAGAAGTCTTAGAACTTAGTTCTGCCAGAGTCAATATGAAGCATAGCATATTTATTTGCCTAAAAGATATTTATCACCTAGTTAAGTGGGATCTTGCAACCAGGGTTTGGAGAATTTTGCAACTTAATTACTGCTTATTTTTACTTTCCCCCTTCATAGTAATATAGCCATTTTCTTTGAAAGTGTTTAGATATATTAGAAATTTTAAATATCCAGTCAAAGATACTTGAATACTTACACTTAGCAAAACATATAGCACAACTGATGAAATTCAGGAGCTACATAGCTGAATTTTTTGATTGTTGGATATAAACATTATTTAATTTTAATTATGAGAGAACAAGTCATTAATTCACTCATTTAAAGTGATGCTTTAGATACGAAATACAGGATTTTTGACTGAAATTTTAACATGAGTGGTGGCCTTCTGGACTTCATTATACATTATTATGTAACTGAAGCCTACTGTGAATTGTGATGTTTTATTAGATATGAGACTTTCAGAACATTCAAACAGTTATCAATTAGGAAATATGCCTGTAGAATTTTATACCTTTAAAAATAACACAATATTCTATGTAGTGTTAGGTGTGTAGGCATCAGTCTTCCACCTATATATCATTTACGTCTCTGCAAACACTATTACTTTAAAAATGTTTTAGAAACTAACCTAATTTAAATATGGGGTGACCCTTTTATAGATCGATGAATGAAGTTGATAGAAGTTAAAATAAATTTGAGGTTTAGAAACTATTAAATAATAAGTCCCCTCTCCTTTTGTCATTTTGTTTAAACTGAATTCAGAATTGGGGGGTTAAAATTACTTAAAAATAGAAAAAAAAAAAAAAAAAACAAACCTCTGACCAGAAAACATTGGGGTAAGTTATTTTACAAGTGAACAGAAGTCTAAGGGAAATTCTATATCAGTTTATGTTAGGATTGTGTTTTCTTGTTTAGGGTAACTGTATATTTCTTTACCTACTTGAGATTGTATTGTCCAGTTTTTACCATCCTACTAGGAGTTAAGTCATTGAACTTGAAACTTAAATGTCCATGAGGAAAGCTGGGCAAGTAATAACATTGCAAATATTTGCAACTGTTTGGCAGTTTTCTGTTGTGCTGTATTCCTACATGTACTAAAATGCTATTAAGTGAAGTCTATAATTCCATAAAAAATGAATGATCTGCAATTGACAATTTATGTCTTTTAAAGAACGTGCCTAAACATGTACGAATAGTGAATTGTAAACCGCACAGATCACGTGATACAGGGAGAGATCTGGGTGAGCTCTCTTGAGTTCACAGGGCAGATATTCTTCGTGATGGGGTAGGATTGTGGCCGGAGGAGGCCAGGGGTGAGGGCGCTGGGAACTGATCATCTGAGATCGGAAGAAGTCCTGAGATCACAGGCACCGAGCCTAAAAAAAACTGTGAGAAGACCAATGTACCAGTTTTGACCTGCTTGCTCAGAGCAAGAGGTTCCAGTTGGAAGAATTTTCAAAAGATAAAGTTGGAAAAGGTAGAAAGACTTGCTTTCCACGGGGAAGCATGAATTTTTTATCCGGCATGGTTTGGAGTCTTCTCTCAGAAGTTTGGAGCAACAGAATTCATGAACAAAAAGTAGAGTTATTTAGCAGATTGTGAATTCAAGTCGAGGTTGGAAATTGAAGCCTTTAGAAGGATCTGCGTGATGATGTACATTTTTCTGCGATAACTCATAAAGTGTTTTCATGTGGAATATTTTATTTGCTTCGTATCAAAATTGATGTTGTAGCTGGCTGCTGTTACACCTGTTTTATAAGAGAATTTGAAATTCAGAGGTCAAATAAACTACTCTGTGATTTATTTTTTAATAGCATTAATTATTAATAGTGTAAATGGCCATTTTTCATTTTAACTGCAATGAACTTGAAGGGTTTGTGCTTGAATTTTTGTTTCTGCTGTGAAAGTTGGGCATATCAAAGCTCGTCTGTCACATAGCCAAGTTTCGTTCAGCATATAATGGTCAAGTTTTACTGCTCAGTCAGCGTGCGCCATGTCAACCAGAAAGTTTTTAAAATATATACATGTTTAGTGTATAAATAAAATTATCTTAGCTAACAGAGAAGGAAGTGGCTATCATTGATTCTTATCGGCATCCCAAATGAGGTTGCCTTGCAAAGGGTCCTAACAGAACCTAGGAAGGATGGGTGTGTGTGTACACAAATTAGATTTCAGGCGTGTCACGCTTTGCTACTAGCTCGTTGGTTTGTCTTTTGGGGTTTTGACCAGTTGCCTAGCAGTTTGGGTTGAGCTGAATTTGAGAAGTGATAGTTATCTGTGATTACCTGTGGCCACAAGATTGGGGGTTAGATAGGTGCTCTCTACTGGAGGGCTTTGTTGTTGAGGGGCTTCTAGTACTTTGGGTTTTCTCATAAATACCCTGCTTAAAAGAATCTTTCCTTTGTGGAAACATTGGCTGTCCTCACCGAGGAGATCATCGAATTGCATCACAGGTAGATGCTTCTGAGAAGGCAGCTCATGGTATGTCCAGGGTGATAGAGTCAAGAGCCCAGCTCTTGTTGAGGCAGTGCCTGGGGCTCATGGGGCTGTAATTAGCCCTTGAAGTTGGTTGTTCTCTCTTGTCCTGCACAGATCTGCCTCGGGGCCCTTGCCAGTTCTGACTCCGGGCAAGGACGGTCCCAGGGTTTTTTATTCCAAGTAAGGGCGGCAGCTCACATCCTAATTTGTCCCCTTGACTCAATGATGAGGAGTTCACAGAAGCCCAGAAAACACAGCACACTTTTCATCCAACCGCTTTTTAAAACCTCCTCAACTTTGAATGGTAAACTGACTTGGAATGGAATGACGACGAGAAAGCTGTTTTCCGAGCTTCTCTAGAGTTTCGGGCCAGCCACGTCGAATACTCTAAGCCCAGTGTGGTTTTTATCTGTGGCACAAATCATATCATGCACTGTTTAAAGTTGCACGTCTCAGGCCAAGAAGCACGAGAACTTTGGGGATATTTCACCACCTATCCAGACAGCCTTGGCCTCTAAAAACGAAACTTCAGATGGGTTTATTTCTTTTATCTTCCTCGCTATTTTTACCAACTCTCCTGCTCACCCATCAGGAACAGCAACACTTGTGTTCCAGCTCCAGGGAAGTTGTTACTTCTTGTGGGGGGATTATCAGTTCATTTGTAGAGAAGGTTACAGAGAAAACAAGAAATCCTTCAGGGTCGGGGGAGATGGTCTGAATCAGCAAACAGACATAAAAAGAACTCTTATCTTAACTCTCTCCTGAGCTTTATCATTCTGCTTAACAGCCAAAAAACTTTTAAGAGTGATTTTTAGGGTAGTGAACTGAGCCTAACTTTTATTTCTAATATTCCGCCTTTGGCCCTTGCCGGTATGTCTTTCTGTAAACACAGCAGTGATAAAGGTCTGCTGGAGAGCCCATGTCCCCCCACGCTTCCTTATTGTGTTCCGCGAATAGTTATTTAAGAAGCATTGTCTAGTCAAGGTGGCTTTGTTTCCCTAAACTTTTTCTGTGACTAGAAAGCCACAGTTTCTAGTAAACACATGTTTCTTATCTACTTCAAGCCCACACTGAAACATCACCTTATCCATGAAGCCTCCCTTAATTCCCTTCTCTTGCCTCTGCCCGCTGAGATGTAATTCTGCCCATGACTGCAATGGACACTCCAGCTCAACCCCTTTTGGTCTTGCAGGAGCTTGCATGTTTGTTTGTTTCTTTTTTCTCACTGCTATATGTGGATAAGTCTCGTTTCTCCATCAGACTTGCCGAGCCTTGGGGTAAGCCCTCTGGTCATTCTTGTACATCCTTCATGCCTTCTGCCCTGGGAAAGAGTCAGGACGTTTGAGAATAGATCAGTAAAACAGGTCTTCTGGTTCTTTGATTAAATGTCACCATCCTCTTAAGTTCATAACGTCTGTCTCTGCCTCATATTCTTTCAAGGGCTTCTCTTCACTTCTCTGTCCCTTCATACATTGACATGCGATCCCAGTCACACCCTAATCCCATTGTGACAACTCCCGTTGTTTCCATCTTTGTTTCTGCTCCCTGCTCATCTTTGCTCAACCTGAGTGACAGCTCTCCAGGCTGGTGGATGGCCTGGCTTGCCTGAAGTTGCCCTGACTCGGTCATGGGCCCGGAGTCAAGAGACAAAGTCACCCACAGATGTGACTTTGGGCAACTCTGTGGTCCCTTTGTGCTCTCCTCTGTTAAACGGGGACATGACAAGATGTGTCCTCAAGTCAAGTCACTGAAATGGTTCATCCCATGGGGTGTGTTGTTAAGTATTCCTGCAGGCATAGGGGTCTTTCAGCTGATTGGAGTAAACCACAAAGGTAGATGTTTTGCTGCTGGTTGTCTTGGTTGGACTGGTGACCCTTAAAATTCCATGAAGTTGAACTCCTTTTAATATGCAGATGGGTGTGCCCAGGGCTTTGGGGCTTTCTGCAAAGGGGAGAGGAAGGAGATTCAGGCAGAGGGAAGATGTCTGCGGTGGTTGGAGTTGTGGGAAGCACCAACGACTTTTATTTTTAAAAGCACACACTCCAAGGTTGTAAAGGCAGGGTCAGGACGAAAAAAGACAGGGTGTACTGCTGAAAAATTCTTGGCTAAGAACACAGCGGCCTGGCCCTCGGGGAGTGCTGGTGTGAGGTGGAGGAAGCGTTGCAGGGAGCATGGAGGCGGCGGGGGTGGCGCTGGCATTGCCAGTGTACTGCCCTGTCTGTGTGTTTTACCTCCTCTGACACACACATTTTCTTTATTGTGTTGGCCCCGTAATTGTGGAATAGGTCATTCTCTTTGGTGACTGTGTAAAACTCACCCCCTCCCCCTCCAACACCAGATAAAAATAGATTTTGAGTGTTAACTTTGTGGAGAGACCAAGAGCTCCTGCCCCATTAAGGTGACCAGAGCTATAGCCTCTCCCCCATCCATCCTGCCCCCAACCCTACCATCACCACCCCATCTACCTCACTTCATCCGTGCTTGGAGGAAAGAAGAAAAGGCTTTGGATTTCTGGGCAGAGGGCGCAGGAGAATGGGTGAGGGAGAAGATGGCTTGACCAGTTCTGGACTTTCAACCTTCACCGCAGGGACTTAGTGATGCCCTGCGCCTCTGCTCAAGACTCGCCCCTCTTGGGAATCTACAGCACCCAGTTGTTTTACGCTATAAGAAAGTCTGATTATGTCTTGGAGCTGTACCATGAAGTTGCTGTCATCAGAAACGACGAGGAAGGAAAAGGAGGCGAGGACGACAACCTCACCTCTGAAAGGTGCTCCTCTTTGGTGGGACAGCACGAATCCCAGGTCCTGCTGGGAGGGTCACCGATGAATGCCCCTACACGGAAGACTGGAGGAATCAGGAGATGCTGCAAGTCATGGATTGGCAGATGCAGGGAGCCTTAGATGCTCCAACTCCAAGCTCCGGCGAAATTGAGAAGCCCCAGAAGAAAGGCGCTTTGCCAGGGACCCTGAGGGTTGGTGGCGGCCCTGAGTTTGGCAGACAGGAACCCAAGGACTCTGGGCTCCCAGTCAGAAGCCAGAGAGTCACATGCAAGTTGCTCAGTAGTCCAGATCCCCTAGCTGGGCTGCATGAGGCGTGTTTGCTCATTTGTTAGACTTTGCCATTCCTCTGAGCTAACTTCTTGTGTTCTTGTGTGTGCGCTCATCTATGCTATTTCATGGACACATGCGTTAAGGGCGTGCTTCTAAAGATCCTCGTCTTAAGAAAAAGTTTCCCATGTGACATGTTAACATTCCCCTATATACCCATACTTTTCTACTTCCCGTCACGTATGTTTTCCCCTAAGAAGTTTTCAGTAGTTTCCTATAACAAAAAAATGAGGAGCATTTTTATGGGACTGTATACTATTAATTACAACCTTCTATGAGATTCCCAGGTGAAAATCATTATATATGCAGAAAATCGTTAGATATTAAAATATAAAACATGAAAAGTAGGACTATGAGGCTGACTGAGCATTTGTATCTTCATTGTTCAAACTTGTGGTATCTTACCATCATAGCCACTGAAGCCAGTTTCAAGGTAAACCATAACAGGAAGTAAGCAATTTCCTTTTATTCACTAAAAAATAAAGGGGTTTATTAGTTTGCTGATATACATGAAAGAACATTTAAACTTGGAGTACCCCTGAATTGACGTCAGCTTCCTAAATTTAAAATGCTGACTGAACGTGTGTGTTTGTGTACGTGTGTGTGTATATATGTGAGGGGGTGGAATGCAAAAAAAAAAAAGGTTACTTCTGCCTGCTTTGTTAATCACAAAGAAAAAATAATAACATTTGGCTCTCTAGTGAATTCAAGGATATAATTCACCATCCAAGCTTCCCTGTTGTTTTAGAAACCACTTGAACGGGGTTCTCTTAGTACCCCCTTGTATCAGCAAAACAGTTTGAGTGATCCCTTGCTCGAAATCATTCCAAAGCAGTCTTTCATCGCTTCCTGTTTTAGCTCTAATTCATTTATCAGATTGGCCCAAATTCTTGCCTCCGTTGTTAAGATTTCTTTGTTTGAGCATACCTTGAACACTGACTGCTCTCCTAATTTTTTATTTTTAAATAATTGACTCTATTAATAGTTTGTCCATGCAGTTTTGTCTACAGTTCATTCAAATTTTTTTTTTAAACTCCACACTGGTTGGACGTGCTGGGGAAATAGGAGCAAGGAAGAGCAAGTCCTTGCCCTCACGGCCCTCACATTCTAGAGATTCCTCAAGAGGTGACGGTAGTTAGCTAAGAATGGAAGCAATGTGTGTGCGTGTTTTAGTTTTCTCTCTAACCTGTCATTTCTCTGTGGACAGAGCTCTGCTGTGGGTGACCAAGCCCCTATGGTCTAATTTCAACCCTGCCTCTCATCAGTGGGCACACAAATTCATTTAGGATTTTGTGGGTTTGGCATCAGAATTTTGTGCATACAGGTGTGTGCCCCAGGTGACATAATAAATCATCATGACTATCCTGGAATCATTCTGGACCATGGAGACATCAGAATTCAGAAAACAGCTTATTTCGTCATTTTGGCTCATATCCAAGAGTCAGTCATACCCACTCCATGAGGCAGTCCCCCAGTGGGGATGCCAGGAAGTCTTGGTGTGTAGGAGGTGGTATATTGCTTTGCTGGAGAACTGAAATTTCCACACCTCATCAATGTGTAGAAATCCAGGAGTCAGAGATGACTTCTCTTGTGACTCTTGGACCCCACAGAGGGCTGGGATGAATCTCTGGCCTCAACTGTACCTGTGGTCTTCTATCCATTAACTGGTGGGCGGACACATCTTAACCTGTCCCTCCTAGTCATTTCTGCTGCAGTGGAGGTGGCAGGGGTGGGGAATGATGCTCAGTAAGGGTAACTGCGTGTTGTGCCAGATGCAGAGCTGTGGTTTTACGTGTACTGTTGCATTTTAGTCTCGGTGCGTGATTGTATACGTGCATATTTGAACTCATCCTTGTCCAACTCCCATAACCTCTGATTTTCCCATGATTGGCAATTCCCTTTCATTCTCAATTTATGGAATTGTACTTTTCCCCCCTTTTGACTATCCAGAATTCTCTGAGAAGTTTGAACGCCCATTGACTTATGCAAGTGGGTCTTGGTTGGGTACATCTTTAGGAATTTTATATTTTAATGGCTTTGGGGGGGGCGGTTAATGACTTGTAAGGTGCCCAAGTAATAAAGAGCATCTGTTGAATTCAGTAATAAATTTCAAGCTTGTTTAGAATTCTGCTTATGTGTTAAATTTTAGTTTCTCCAGTGAGCCTTTTTTTGCATCTTAGATGATTTATATCTTTCTGGAGAATCATTTAGAGTTGTTTTTTCTTTTAAACAAGTGGTCTTCATAAAGAGGAGGGCAGATGGATATGGATATGTATATCACACCCTCTGAAGCATCTGGACCAGACAGGGGAGTTCTGTTTGATGTTCGTTAAAGAAATGGCACCACCAAATACTAACAACTGTTTTATTCTGATCTTAACATCATGTTTAAAACTTCCCTTTCTCTTTTCTTCTTTCCAACTCAGTATCACTGTACCGACTGGCAGAGACAGGAGAAGTAGATGTCCACGCCCACAGACCCTGGCGCGATGCCCCACCCGGGGCCTTCGCCAGGGCCGGGACCCTCTCCTGGACCCATTCTTGGGCCCAGTCCGGGACCCGGACCATCCCCCGGTTCAGTCCACAGTATGATGGGGCCGAGTCCTGGGCCTCCTAGTGTATCACACCCTATGCCGTCGATGGGGTCTGCTGACTTCCCTCAGGAAGGCATGCATCAGATGCACAAGGTGAGTTCATTCCCCTTGCCAGTCTTGTCTTCTGAGTCACGGATGGCTAATAATCCCTGATAACCAACCCCCCCCTCTTTTTTTCTACTGTGGTTAACAAGAGCATCAGCTAGGTTTTTTTCTTATCTTGTACCTTATTAAAAATATACATTATTAGGCTCTTTTATGGTTAGAGATGTTACACCAGTCAGGAAGATTTGATCTTGGCTTTTAAAAAGTGTTAGCTATAATATGCAGCTTTGACAGATTCTGTGGATTGGGGGTTGCAGGTATTTTGACTTGGTGAAGAAGTAGGAGTAAGTCTTACTTTTTTCCCCCAACTACGTCTGTTAAGTAACTTATACCATCTATGAGTAACATACTGAAAATTATCCTTCCCTGAAAAGATCTCATAGGTCCCAAAGAGGAAAAGGGAAAGTGAGTCTTTTCCTAAAGCATATTTTCAGAAAAGCCTTGATAGAAATAAAATAGTTTCTAGGGAATCCTTGAAAATGCACTTTGCTCTCTGCCTGTGAAGTGGCTTTCTTCTGGTTTTGGAAGAGGGCTCTGATTTTGTAGAGCCCAGGCCCAGTTGTTATTAAGATTATAATAATCTGCCATTTGTGAGATTCAGGTTGTTGCTGTGGGGATGATCATAACAGTATGACTTTGGTATTATGGCTTTGTAGGAGATGTGAAAAAGAATGGCCTTTTGAGAAAGCAAACAAAATCTGTGACAATTTGCATTGAAGCATAGGAGTAACCACTGTATGTTACCTAAAGGTTAGGCCTGATGAGATGTATGGCCGTTTTACATCTTTTTTGGATGATATCACAGGTAGATAAGGTAGTGAGGATGCTTCTTGATGTTAAATAGGTGAACCATGGAAGATACTGGTTTGAAACCGGAAGGTTACTGCAAAAAAGTGCAAGTCTTTTCTTTAATTGGTAGGACTGGAGTCAGTTTTAAGGTAAGGTATTGCAGCCCAGGAAGGGAAAATTAATTTTTCACAAATTTTTGTTATTTAACAGTTTTCAAATAAAAAAATTAATATATGCTTATTTTGAAAAGTAAAACCATATTGATCTAAATAAAATAAGTGGTTCACCCCAGGTAACAGCTTATTGTACATACTTTTTTTCCTTAAATTTTGACTAAGACTGTATGACGTATTTTTAATTAATTAATTAATTTTAATTGGAGAATAATTACAATATTGTGATGGTTTTTGCCATATAGCAACATGAGTCAGCTTCAGGTGTACATGTGTATCCCCCCATCTGGAACCCCCTTTCTCCCTCCCTCCCCACCCTGTCCCTCTGGGTTGTCCCAGAGTACTGATTTTGGGTGTCCTGTTTCATGCACCAAACTTGCACTGGTCATCTATTTTATATATGGTAATGTACACATTTTAATGGTATTCTCTCAAATCATCCCACCCTCGCCTTCTCTCGCTGAGTCCAAATGTCTGTTTTTTACATATGTCTCCTTTGCTGCTCTGCACATAGGATTGTCGGTACCATCTTTCTAGATTCCATATATATGTGTTTATATACAGTATTTGTCTTTTTCTTTCTGACTTACTTCACTCTGTATAATAGGCTCCAGGTTCATCCACCTTATTAGAACTGACGCAAATGCGTTTCTTTTTGTAAAAAATATGGAACACTCCATGAATTTGTGTGCCCTGCTAATCTTCTTTGTATCATTCCAATTCTAGTATATGTGCTGCCAAAGTGAGCACTGTATATACATTTTTTTTCACCTTATTTTTCTCCAGCTTCAACAAAAATACCATCTAAGCATAGATTTGCATATTCAGGTGATATACTTAAATTTTTTTCTTTTACCATAATCGAGTCATATCATCATCGTTAATTACTTTGAGACTTCTTTTTCATTTAACTATATCATGGATAGCCCTATAATATATCCAAAGTCTCTCCCTGCTTTTTTGAGTTCTTTTAAATATAGGTTTTTTAGCTTGTCAGGTATGTAAAGAAATGCTTATTTTCCATATCATATTCATTAGGAGACCTATTGAATATATAGACATGTCAAAGTCATTACATTGTCTTGTGTTCATATTGTATTAATTGGAGGATTATGTTATAGACTGGATCTGTCAATTGCAAACCTTAGTACAGGTAGGTAAAATAATTTTGAGAGGGCTTAAGGATTCTTTCACCTTCAAAATGAAAGATAAGATTTGAAGGAAATATTTAGCTCACCTTTATTATTATTTAAGCATTGAAAAGTTAAACATATTTGTAAGTGTTAGGTCATTGTTATGTTCTGAATTATTTTTATTTGTATCTTCTGATCCCTTCTGTTTTGTTCCCTAGCATCTTTGTCACGTTTTCTCCTCTTTTCTACCCCCATCGATGCTCTTTTTTGTTTTGTTCTCATTCTGCAAGTTTTGCATTTTCTCATCCTGCTTTTCTTCGGCCCACAGACCCTCAGATAATTCCCTGGGTGAAGACATGGTGAAGTGCCTGGAGTTCACACCTGCTGACCAGATGCTTCACTTTCTGAAAATCTTTTTATAGGCAGCTTTATTCCTTGTCTTTTCTCCTCCGTCTCCCTCTGAGCTTCAGCTTTTTGCTTTTCAACATTACTGGAAATAAATAAACAAGTGGCCTAAATACATCTGCTGTGTTGCTTTGATTTCCTCTCTATTATTACTATTTAACAGACTCAGAGACACTCTTTATACCAAATTCTTCCCATTTTTCTTCTGAACATCCTCTTTATGGTAAATTTCTCCTCTTTTCAAGTGCATGCTTTTGACTCTGCAGAAATTAACTTTCCTTTCTCCAAAACTGCAAACACTCATACTTTCTTGCTCAAAGTCATTTGGTTTCTATAAACTCCTGGAAATATTCCTTTCAGGCTGTTTTGAAAATTGCTATTCCAGTTTGGGGAGGAATAGACTTTTCCTTTCTCGAACACATGCTCCATTGCCCAATTCTGGATTGGATTAGTGTCCATTCAGTGGCTGTTTCTTGTGTGTCTGTTGCGTACAAGGCCTCAAGCCCTCTTTCCAGCCCCTGTTTTCTTCTTTTCCAAACTTTGCCTTTCGCCTTTTTTCTTTCTTCCTCCCTCTGTAGTATAGCTTCATCTATTTCAGCCTTTTCCCTTTTGGTATTTACCCCCATTCACTGCTCTACCCGTCTGTTTTTCTTTTCCCAACTGCCATGGAACTTTCTGGTTTCAACTTTTAAACTTTCCATAGGTTCCTTCCCCTCTGATGAAAAAAAAATTACCCAAAAAATAGATCATCACAGACATTTCAAAGAGTCTTTCTTCCTCCATTGAGACTTTGGACTCACTTCAACATACAGCAGGTTTCAGGACTTATTAAAAAGGGTGTAGAAGAATAGCTTATGTTTGTCTGCCTTGTCAACAGGACTTCATTTTTATCTGTAGGTTTTAACATAACCAAAAACCTTTTAACTGTTTAAAGCCTTAACTTTTGACTTAACAGGTAGCTTTGCTGTTGGTGTAGTCTTTTTTATTTATTTTTTTTGCCCCATCTATGAAATCTATGTAGTATATAGTAATATATATATAATATAAATGTAAAAATATATGGCTATCACATGGATAATAGATGATTGGGCCACAATTTTGAAGCCTTTATAGAATGGGATCTTAAATCACCGGATAGAAATATTGTGCCTTAAAAAGGTGCCTGACTGATGTCCTGTAAATATTTCAGCCCATGGATGGTATGCACGACAAGGGGGTTGAAGATATCCATTGTGGATCCATGAAAGGCACTGCTATGCGACCACCTCACCCAGGAATGGGCCCTCCTCAGAGTCCGATGGATCAGCACAGCCAAGGTTTGTGTCTGCTACATACCTGCTTTGGGCTCCAAATCATAGTCTTTCATCTTTCCTATTGTTATTTTCATTATGACTTGCAAAGAACAGAATTTGTCTAAGGATGGGGTCAGGCAGGTTTCTTTTCCCTGTAGAAATTTCCCCTTACCCCCCACCAACACAATTTTATATTTGATATGGGCAATTTTCTTTACAAAATTCTAGTAGTTTGATTGGCCACCTTGTGTCCGAGTACTCTGCAAAGTACACTGTGTACTTTACGCAGAATCTTTGCCCTGATCTTGTAAGATACATTGTATCACTGCAGTTTTATAGGTGATGAAGCTAAAGCTCAGAAAATTTACTTTGCTTCTGTAAGCTTGCACATCCAGTAAGTGACAGGTCCAGAAGGAGGACCCAGGTCTGCCTCCCAACAATGGCATGGATGGGTGATAGCAGGATGAGCCACCCATGTCCCTTGAATTGTACACTCCTCCTTCGTGAGGTGGCTTTTCCTGGCAGTGGAATAGCCTGTTGTCACTGGTGAATGGCTAGCTTAATGTCTTAGGGCTGCTGTAACAAATTGCCACAAGCCAGTTGACTTAAAACAATAGAAATGTATTCTCTCAGAAAGTTCTAGAGGCCAGAAGTCCGAAATCAGGATATTAGCAGGGCTGTGGTCACTCTGAAGTCTTTAGGGAAGAATCCTTCTCTGCCTCTTCTTAGCTTGTGGTGGTCACCAGCACTATTTTGACATTCCTTGGCTTGTAGATCTGTCATTCCAGTTTCTCTCTTGGTCTCCACATGACATTCAGCCTGCATGTCTGTATGTGTGTCCAGATTTCGCTCTTTCTATAAGGACACCAGTCACTGGATCAGAATCGACCTGGATCCAGTATGACCTCATCTTAACTCGATTACATCTGCAAAGATCCTATTTCCAAGTAGGGTCACAGTCACAGGCACTAAGGGGTATGTCTTCAATATAGCTTCATAGAGGACAGGGTTCTACCCACAGTAATGGCCAAATCAGTATATGGCAGCTTTCTCTTCTCTTGGTGCTTTTCCCTCTCATTGTTGAGGGCATATTGAAGATAGTAGAAATTATATCCAAAGATAAAATGTAACCTCTTTTCAGAATCACTATATGGGCATTTCATTTCAGCATGTCAGGGGCGTGATTAATCCAATACTAATTAACCTAATGTGTTGATATTCTAATTCAAAATGTATGCTTTATGTGTTGTTGTATATACATTTTGTTATTTAATGTATATGAGTTTTTTCCTCCATCCTTGATCAGATGTCCATCCACCTGAGGGAAGGTTTTGACTGTGGAGGTGGAGAGACATGTATTCACTTTTATTTATTTATTTTTTCATGTGGACCATTTTTAAAGTCTTTACTGAAGATGTTACAATATTATTCTGTTTTATGTTTTTGGTGTTTCGGCCATGAGGCATATGGGATCTTAGCTCCCTGACCAAAGATCAAAACCCTACAATCAAGGTGAAGTCTTAACCACTGGACTGCCAGAGATCTCCCTGTATTTGCTCTTAAATATATACATACATATATATCTATAAAAGCAACTCATGGAGGCATAGGAGTACATCTTCACTAATATTCCAGCAGGTTTTTGAAGATCCTAGACTCTGATCTTAAATTTGATGGTAGGCAGATTTAAGTGTGACAAATGACTCGTAAAATCCTGACCATGTTAGAGAAAAGCAGACTGGGTAATTGGGACTTTTTCAGGTACAGAAGAAAAAAATCTGAGCCATTCAGGGGTAAGAATGTATTAAGACAATACTTTCAGGTTTATCATTTAAATTCTGAAGAGACAGGTGCCTTTACAGAGCTAATGTAGATCTCATTTTTAATACCTGGGAGGTGTAGATGAGTTATATTCAGTGATTCTCAAAGCCAGATGCTGACTCTGTCTGCTCCTGGCTTTGCAGTACTTCTAATAGTGGGGCCCTGGGACAATGCCAAAGGAAATCACTTGAAATGCATGAATCATAAGTGAGGCATTTTACTTTTATGTATCTTAAAATTTCTTTCATTGCTTGGGTCCTTTCTTGGACTTCTAGAATGATGATATTTCTTGGAATTTCCAACACTTGGCACAATGTCTAGCACATAACTGGATATTTAGTAAACTTTTTTCAATTTGGTAGAGAAGTGAACTTTGTGTATTCAAAAAACACTTTTAAATAGATCTTAATTTTTATATAATTCCAGCACATAACTGGATATTTAGTAAACTTTTTTCAATTTGGTAGAGAAGTGAACTTTGTGTATTCAAAAAACACTTTTAAATAGATCTTAATTTTTATATAATTTCAATAAGTTATAATTACTTTGAAATGCAGAAGTTTGCATTAATTAAATGGAATTGGAATTAGAATGTAATATTTTTCTCTAGAAGAGTAAAGTGCCTTGTAAGCTGGGGAATTCGTTATTTAAAATATGCTTTTGAATAAGGTGGTATTGGTATAATGCAGTATTATTCTATATAATGAGCTAAAAAGAATTTAGACTGCATAATAGCATATATCTTTTTTTTTAATAGCATATATCTTTAAAAACTCCATTGTAGGAAGCCATTTATAAACACACAGGTCCAAAGAGGTGTGGTATTGATCAGAAAACTGCCAGCTTTAACTACCTAGCAACCTATTAGGTTATTTTAAGGTATTGGTTGAGAAGCAAAACCATTTCCTTCAATAAATACTAAATTGTGTACCTTATGGTCCCGATGATAACATTGTTTATTTTTAGTCCACTGGATAGAGAAAGCCTTCAAAGGAAAGTATATAATATTTAATGTTTTGTGTGTGTGTGTGTGTGTGTGTAAAGAGAAAACTCATATAAAATTGGCACTTGAAAACTCAAGTTTATTAAAAGGAGAAAGGCTGATTGCCTCTCTCTCTGCAAAAAGATGAAACTGGGGAGATAATGCCCTTGAAGCTGAGGGAAGAAAAACTGCCATTTTTTGACGACTTTTAAATGAGCAAATTAAACCACATTTCAAAAAGAGCAGATTCTGCATCAACACTGTCATCCTACAGACAAAGGTATATTTACTCTCAGGCAATTTCTTCGCCATTTTCTCAACCAAAGATAATTATGCAAATATGTTATTTTGTTTTATCATTTAGATTTTTTTCTGATTTTTCCTGAAGTTTTATGGAATGCTAGACATGTCAAAAAATAAAAGGAAATTTCTCTCTCTTTAACTGAAACACTGTCACATTTTTAATGTCATAATGTCATACTGTGATAGAATGATTCTATTAGCATCTACTGTAAATTCTAGGAAACAATTTTTCCCACCCTCCCATTTTTTTTCTTACCACATTTAAGGGAAGATTTTGTTGTATTGATTAATTCTGGAAAATGATTTTTATTTCACTCTTAGTTTCTTTCTTAGCAAATTTGAGGTAAAATGAATTATTGTACTTAGTGCAACTAAGTTGTCTCGTCTTTATAATTTTGCCATGCCACGAGTCATAGTTCAAAAGAACGATTTGATGAGCAGTGTTACACAATTACATTTAGATTAGATTGTCTAATGTTTTGGTCAGTTGTATTAGGCATCCTGTGATTTATCACGGGTAAGCTATAATTGGTGACGACCTTAGGAAAGAGGACAGTCCAGAAGGCAGGAGACGTGACCCATTTTAACACCTGGTTGTATCCCTTCTCCCATGAAATGTCAGTAGCTATAGTAGGAAGTTTTTCTTCCAGTGATAGATGCAAGGTTGGCAAAAAGGTGTTACGGAGGTGCTTTCATAATGAACAAACTACCATTTTGCACCAACATTACAATTTGGAGGTGAATTTAAACCTCATTAAGAAGGAAAAATGTTAATGGTGAAGTTAAGTGTATGTTATTGATACTCTTTGAAAATGTTTATTGTTATAAATAACATCCTGGGGTTTGAATTTCTGCTCATCTTGCAGGCTGATTGCAGGGGCATTTTCTTAGGCTAACTTCTATGATCAAGTAGAACCCTAATGCCTGCATGATTTTTGTGCTCGATTATAGAGTAGGGATTTCGGGAATGAAGAGTTAGTGGTTTTTCCATTTCTCTTCAGGGCAGGATTACTCTGAATGGAGTTCTACATCTCACCAATTGATAGAACAAAACCTACTCTTGTCTTAGGGGATCAGGCTAAATTTGTTTCCCTCTCCAAATGGCAATTTGAGATAAAAGGAACTGTATCCTTTATTTTCTCTAGCCTTTCAAATGATGATGGTGAGTCCCCAGGCAGCATGGGTCAGATATTGCTGAGCCTCTGTATTCCACGCGGATACAGAGAGCAGCTTCAGCTCAAACTTGATTAAGTGTTGAAACACACAGCAGATGCCTAATAAACACCTGTGTGATGACCTTTAAAATAATTGTGATGCCGGTGGATTTATTAATGGCAAAGACCTTTAATTTAATATTTTACACTGTGTCTTAGAATGCCTTTGAGTTGATGAGTTAGCCCTCAGTTTGAATGGAAGACAATGTTTTGGGGTACAGCAAACCACTCTGTCCTCTCCTTCCTCTTGGATCTCCCTTCAGCAATGTGCAGTCCTATATTTTTCCACGAATTCTTTGGCCAGACTCTACAGTTCATCTCTTGAAATAAGTCTCTCAAAAATTTTGTTGCATTTTGACTTTTCTTTCTTAAGTATTCTTAAGTTTTCCATTTAAGTCTCTTTATCACCCAAACAGATTACTCTTATTTTTATATTACATTGTAAATGGTTCTGGGCTTCCCAGATGGCCCCAGTGGTAAAGAATCCATCTGCCAGTGCAGGAGACGTAAGAGACATAGGTTTGATCCCCTGAGTTGGGAAGATCCCCTGGAGGAGGACATTGGCAACCAACTCCAGTATTCTTGCCTAGAAAATCCCATGGAAAGAGAAGCCTGGTGGGCTACAGTCCATGGAGATCACAAAGAGTTGGACACACCTGAAGCGACTTAGCTTGCAGCATGTAAATAGCTCTAGAAGATTTTGGAAGCTTTCAAACCTTTAACTTATTTTTATATTAATACAACAAAATTAATGTTAGACCATGGAAAGAACATATGCCTTGGAATCAGGTGAATCTTGGTTACCAAGATCTAATTGTGTGACATGGTGTGTCTAATTACCAAGATCTAATTGTGTGACATTTTAAAAAATGAGGTGACAGCACATATCTTCCAGGGGTGTTGTGAGGATTGTAGAAAAAAAAATGTATACTCCGTTCTGCTGACATCCCTCTAACTCTTCTTACCATTTCTGTGCTCCCATCATCCTTATATCACTGGCCAGACCGCCGTCTTGCTTTTGGTTTACCAGCATCCACCTTACACACTCACGGCAAAGTCCCTGGGGACTAATGATCCCCAGAGTCATAACCAGCGACCAGTGATGGAGTATAAATACCCCAGCTCCTTCTCTGGGATAATAGGGAGGCAAGTTGCACGAGGTTAATCTTCAGGCATGCACCACAGCAACTGACTTAACCATGCACTCATTGTCGGCTTCCACCCCTTCCTTATTTTACCTTTCCACACTCTTGTCAGTGTCCTCGGATATCAGCTGTGTTCAGTCTTTCCATCAGGCTCTGTTTCCAGGGAAAACTCGGCTGAAAGAGCATGCACAATGCCTGGCTTAGTGCCCGCAACCATGGAGGCCCTCAGTAATGGCAAATTATCCATGAAGTGCATAATAATAAACCAAATACTGTCCCCATGAGAGAGTCCTCGTTCCGCACTGCAGTATAGCGGACACCCTCAGGTTCTGGTCTCTAGGTTGGAGCTCCTTTTAATGTATAACACTCTCCCCTGTGCCCTCCTCTAGGTGTGCAAAGCCACTACTAGTTCACCACCTAGGACACAGGAAAGTGAAAGTCACTCAGTCGTGTCTGACTCTCTGTGACCCCATGGACTATACAGTCCCTGAAATTCTCCAGGCCAGAATACTGGAGTGGGTAGCCTTTCCGTTCTCCAGGGGATCTTCCCAACCCAGGTCTCCCGCGTTGCAGGTGGATTCTTTACCCACTGAGCCACAAGGGAAGCCCAAGAATACTGGAGTGTGGGTATCCCTTCTTCAGTGCATCTTCCCGACCCGGGAATTGAACCGGGGTCTCCCACATTGCAGGCAGATTCTTTACCAGCTGAGCTATCAGGGACACCTCTAGGACACATCGGGCTATCCACTACTTGAAATGTGACTAGTCCCAGTGGAGATGTACAGTAACTTAATACGGAAACAAAAAAGTAAAATCTCTAATAATTTTTATTTTTTGAAATGATAATATTAGGGATATGCTGGTTTAAATTATATATTATTGCAATTACTTTTGTCTGTTTCTTTAAATTATATATATATTTGACACACATAAATTTTAAATTATATATAATCCCATACTTACTAAGTCACATATGCTTTAAATTTCTATCAGTCAATGCTGTTGTGGAAAATCACCAGGATCTCCAGGAGTGTTTCTCTTTCAGGGTCCTGGGGGGCAGCCTGTGACCTCTCCCCTGTGCTTTATTCCAGGTTACATGTCGCCACACCCGTCTCCGCTGGGAGCCCCAGAGCACGTGTCCAGCCCTATATCAGGCGGCGGCCCGACCCCACCACAGATGCCACCAAGCCAGCCAGGACCCCTCATCCCAGGCGACCCCCAGGCGATGAACCAACCCAGCAGGGGTCCCTCTCCTTTCAGTCCGGTCCAGCTGCATCAGCTCCGAGCCCAGATTTTAGCTTACAAGATGCTGGCCCGGGGCCAGCCCCTCCCCGAAACACTGCAGCTCGCAGTCCAGGGGAAAAGGACGTTGCCTGGCATGCAGCAACAGCCGCCGCCACAGCCCCAGCCCCAGCCTCAGCCGCAGCAGCCTCAGCCGCAGCAGCAGGCCCTTGTTAACTACAGCAGACCATCTGGTAGGTTAATATGCAACCCAGTGAATAATGCGGAGGTCCAGCTCAGAGAAGGACGGCTGGGCTGCTGTCAGCCCAGGGCCACCTTCTGCCGCACCTCGCTGGCTCCCTTGTCTGCTTTGCTCAGTTGGCCACCATTCTTGGTCTCCTCTGCCGTGGGTCCTAGAGGGGTGCTTAAACCTTTGGAGACTCTGGTGTGAGCTGTGGCTCTAAGCAAAAAGCACAGTCCCCTGTGACTTTGCATTCCCTTTCAAGGGCTTCAAGGTTTGTTGGAAGCCCATCCGCCCTACCCCCTGCCAGGTTAGGAACCCCTGCATGTGGTGCGTTCCATTGCCAGCAGGCACGTCTCCTTGAGCTATTTTGTGTCTGTTGATTTATTTCTTTCTATCCTTTTGGTTGTGAAAACGCATTTGAGGAGGCTTGCAAGAAAGCATACCCATGGTAAAGAAATTATCAAGTAGAAAATTCAGAAACAGAGGGAAGTAGAAATCAAAGTTGGGAGATCAGCCGTGGGGGTGGGGGCCCAGGAGCTCTTGTGAAGGCTGCATCTGCGCTTCCAAGGTGACTGGAGCTGCATGGTGGTCAGGAAAGGGGACAGGGTCAGGCGCCTGGTCCTCGCCACTCAGAAGGAAGTTGCTGACCAGTTTCTCAGAGGACACAGAATCTTTTCTAGCATGAGAGTATAAAGTAACTTTGCCAGGCGGGATTAATTCTTTAATTATTATTATTGTAAGGAATACTGTATGATAGAGGCATCGGTAACATTCGTTCATAATAGAGTAAACAGAATCCACATGGCCTGTTTCCTCTAGACCCTGGCATCAGAGCTGAGGCTGACATTGTGTAAGGAGCTGAAATGCAGTAGTCTTTGGTAGTGGGCTGGTGGTCAGCTTGATCCCGCTGAGAGAATTCAGAGCTCCAAGGAGCTATGGGATGAGCTTCCATGAATGTTATTTTCTCTGGGAGGATTTTTGTTAGCCACTGGATAAGCACAAGGTTTATGGTTCTGTTCTACTAGAGCTTTGAATTCCAGAGAATTTGAATCTCAGGGAATTTGAGTTCCAGAGTCCCTCCTTGTCACTGACGCCCTTTCCTATGAGTGGATCCCTCTCATTTGGGTCAGCCCTGACATCTGATCATTGCTACTGGTTTGGGGTAATTGGTCTTCTTCTTAGGTTTTGAGACTTAGACACTGGGAAAGAGTTTAGATGTTTTTTTAAAAATGAGTATTGTTCTCCTTCTGAGTTTGTAGATGTTTCTTTCCTGGTAGAGGAAACCCTGAGTTGCCTACTGAAAGGGTAAACTCATCTTGTTAATTGTAGATGGAGCCTTAGGAATGGTTTTCAAAAGAGCACGAAAGTACCGTGTCATCTCCAGACTTCTCTGTGTGGGCTGCGATGCTCTGGTAGGTGGAGGACCCCACGGGACCAAACATCAGTGACTGTAAAGGTTGTACAGGAAAGCTGTGCATTAGGTGGTAGTTTGAACACTCAGTATGTCTAGAGGCTTTAAAATTGCAAAAACTCTAGCTCTTAGGAACGCTGCCAGAGAGAATCAGAAGTGTACGTCTGTGTATATGTGTAGTTTGTACCTCCTGAGGGCCTGCCAGCAAACCTCCTGCTCCACGCTCACTAATAAGCACGGTGCACGTGGGACGCATCTGGAGCGCGGAGACTCAGGATTCAACGCCAGGGGCCTCACGTTCTGCCCCGCCCTGGCACCCTCATGACCAGAAGGCTCACGCCCAGGGAAAGGCTCTGTCTCAAGGTCTGTGCACCGCGTGCAGGCGTCGCACGCCTGCGGGTAGAGAGGAAAAGAATCTCAGCTCCTCACCGAGAGCCGTTTATTCATATTCTGGACACAACGTCAACACCGGTGACCCTGATAGCCCGAGTCTCAGTACCCAAGGAGTGTTATTAACTAAAGGAGCCCCCAGGAGAGGCTTAGTGGTCACAGTCGGAGAGTTGGTAGCTTAAGAGGAGGGAGCAAAGTCTGTGCCTCCTGAAGGCCACTGTGGGACCGTGTCACAGAGGCAGACTTCCTCGAGCATTGCAGCTGGTCCCTAGGCTAGCCCCTCATCACGGACCTCAGTGAGGTTTGTTATTTTTAACAATGACCTAGGCACAGCAGGAAAAGATGCCAGGGTATTATTTAAGAAGGCAGAAAGCTAAATGATTCATTTCCTCCAAAGTCACAAGAAGGAGACTACATGATGAAGTAAAACTTCGAGGATAGAGCTTCAGTTACCTGGATACTTGAACATAGCAAATCCTCCATGTCCTAACCAACACAGTCCTGCGTGTATTTTCTGGATCATTTCCAAAAGAGAGGGCTCCATTTTATTATTATTACTTTTTTTCTCTTTACCTGATGCCTACATCTTCCCTCGCCAGGCTCCTGGCATTAGGGGGGAAACTCGTTTTATTACTCACTGTGTTTTTTGAATCTCCAGCCATCAGGCTTCATTATGAATGAAGCTGCTCGGGCCAGTATGTCAGAGCAGGCAAAGAGACTGTGGACAAAGGAGAAAAGAAGACACTTTCCTCAAATAAAGCAGACCCTTTCCTGCCACCAGGAGGGAGGTTACATTTCTGATCTTGTCCCCCAAATCTCAGATTTCATAGGGAAATGATTACCTTCCTTGAAAATGTTTTTTGGTTTTTTTTTTTTTTTTTTGGCAATGACATTTTGGACAAATTCAAGTAAGGCCAAAAGAAGTTTTTATTTATTTAAAAGAACATTACTTTTATTAATTGTTTATCCCTCTCCTTTTAAAAAAATTAATAAAGCAGCATAATTGCTTATAAATACCTCTGTCAGTATTTCAGGGAAAAAAAAATCAATTTAAGTATGTCTACTTTCCTGGTGGTAGCTGTGATTTTTCTTTCGTCCCATTTGCTAGTGTCACTCATGTGCAAAGAGAACTTTTTTGGCTGGGGTGATCTGCCTCAAACCCACTCCAAAGTTAGAATTCACCAAAAGCGATACCGCCAGAGCCCCCACCCAAGAGCTGCAGTTTAACCAGAGGAAGTGTGCACTCAACAGATGAGTGACTCTAGTCCTTGCCTGCTGTGGACTCCTCTCAAATGGAATCCATCATTTTTCTTCCAATTCTGATTCATTTTTCTTTTTGGAGACCAAAGCGAATTTCAAAATAGGAACTGAAAAAGTTGGGTTTTTTTTTTTTTTGCGGTGGGCAGGGAAGCCTTCATGGTAGAAAGCAAGAGTTTTATTGCTGGTTTTTTCAGTGCTTGTCACTCTCCTTGCCCCTCTTGTTTTTGTTTCCTTTGTTTTTTTTTTCCTTTTGTCATCTAAAATTTCTTAGTATGCTTCATTTAAGCCTCATTATTACATTTATCTCTTCAACCGCTGGTATCCACTTAAATCCTTGTCTAATGCACAGTTATTTGCATAAACATCCTTCTGTACCAGAAGGTAAAGTGGGAATTCTGTACAGAAATTCTGTACATGTGAGACTTAGGTAATTTAAGAAGTTTATTTACCTGTTTCTTAGATTCAGACATCTAATGAAGACTCCTCCCCTCCCTTAGCTACAATGGGACGAAACCCCTCAAGATGTCAGGACGTATATCTACCTTGACTTCTAAAGTGAGGACTGACAGGAAGACATATTTTGTACCTCAGACAGTTAAGCCTAAATTGTTGATATTGGTGAGAGAGTAGGAGATAGCTAAAGAACATAATTTGTCTTCGATCTAAAGATACCAAGATGTGAGTTCTTATCATTCTGCAGACCACGAGTGTGCTGGTTGTCGAGAGATGCTTTCTGTTGATACAGAGCAAACCTATTGAGGCAGCTCAACTCCTGAAAGGCAAGCAGAACACCTCGTGGTTAAGTAGGTGTGTTCTGGGCGTGTCTAATGACAGGCAGCTGCGTTCACTCCCTTAGCCTCTGTAAGGAGAATTTTTTGTATAACCTGTTGGCCAGAGGAGAAAATAGACCCATGCGGTAAATGAACTGGCAGTGTTTAATTAGAAACGAGTTTGCTTGTAAGTGACTCTGATGGGGACTTAGCAGGAAGCACATGGCAGTTTGACTTATCTGAGTATTTGTGCTGAATTGTATTAAACGGTGGAATCATTTTCAAGTTTACTCTTGAAGAGCGTCCTTTCAAAGCTTCTAGCTAGTACAGTACCAAATTTCCTTGAAAACCTTTCTTTTGCCGTAGAGTTTTTTCTGAAAAGCTGAGAGATTAAATTAGGCTTCTTAACTTTGGTGTCCTTGATGGCAATAAAAAATGACCAGAGCTGAGGGTTGAGCATGCGACCATGCCGTCTCATTGAATCCTCACTTCACCATTGCAGGAGGAAGGCACTGTTACTATCTCCCTTCCATTGATGAGGAGACTGAGGCACCAGGGCTTAAGTAACTTGCTTAGGCTCCCACGACTGATTGGTATGACTTACCACTTCTTTTAGAAAGACACAGGGTGCTTTAGACATACCTATTTCAGTTCACAGCAAGCTGGAATACTTTTTAGATTGGAGATTTGAATATTTAAGTCTATGTTTGGGTCTGTCTCTACCTACGTCTTAACCTTTAAGGGTCCTTCAACCAGATAAGAATGTCTCTGTATTTATGGATTAAAGAAGCCTAGCTGTGTATGTGTCAGATCTAGTTTCAAGTCACAGGCTGAAAATGACTAGATTTGGAACCAGAGATATCAGACATGCTCTGGATACCTCCGTTTGATTGTGTGTTTTTAAAAACAGTGACTTGAATATACCTTGAGGAGTCGGCATGACTCTACACAGGTATTTACTAGCCATCATGCTAAAGAAGAAAGCATCCAGAGTAAGTGAAATATGTGCACTCTTGCACTATTATGGCTTTTATTGATAACTTATTCAAATTTTGAAAGGAGGAAAAGCACTCTGAAAACTGAATTTAGGATAATTAGTATGATGTTATCAATAGGACACAGATTTTCTTTTTATTAAAGGTGGTGGTTTTTTAGAGGGCTTCAATGTGTTCCATTTATTTATTTAGTATGCTTTTTATACCAAGTCTTCATATATATTTAACTCTACCAGTTTCTTAAGCTTATTAGGGAAATTCCTAGAATCACACCATTAAAGTAACTGTTAGAAATCTCTATCTCTTCTCCTTTGGCTCAAAGCAACTCAGATTAAAAAAAAAAGTCTCCCCTGTTTTAAAGACCGTGAGGGAAAAAATAATCAAAAGTGTCCCTCCATAACTTATTCCAATGGTTAACAACCCTGAGAGTTCATGTTTATAAACCGGTTTCTTCCATATGAACGGAAGGAACTCTAAATCTGAAATATTGTGAAAAGCTTTGCATTATGTAAAAGACCTCCGGTTCAGAAAAAGAATCAGAATGTACTTAGCTGAGAAGGATCTCTTTTCTATGATAGCACATCTGTAGTGCCTAAAACAAACAAAAAAAAACAAAAAGTGCATTTTTCCCTCCAGAACTTGTCATCAATCCTAGAACAGGGCTACAGATGACCCCGGGAAGTCTCATCCAGCACTAAGTCTCTGGGAAAGTTTTGCCTAATTTCAGAAGGAGGGGAACGAAAGAACATCACCACGACACACGCTCATGCTCACAGACACACACACACTCACACACGCTGTAGTTCCCCGGCACTTTGTTCTAATTCTTCCCACACCTCTTCTCAGAATGTTTGCTATCCTTGGGTTGTCATTGAAGCCCACTTCTCACTGGTGTTTGCTGAAAACTGAAATGTCTGATTTTTCATAATGTATGTCTTTGTATGGTACATTAATAAGTCACTCTGAAGTATAGAGATGATTATTTTTGTTACCGTTTAATAATTTTAATATTTCTCTGAACAGATACAGAAATACTTGGAAGAATGCCTATTTGAGGTTTTAACATCTGCTTACTGAGATTTTTTTTTAATTTACTAAACTCGTCTGGTAGCATCACTAGTTTTATTTATAACTTTGAAATAAGTAAAAATTCACCTGGTGGAGAGATGGAACACTTCTTAATTTAGTTGAGACTCCTAAAGTTTAATGTGGGAAATTGCTTTAAATTAACTAATCAAGTACATTTTAATAAACTTAATGATTGCGTAGCCCTTTATTCTAATAAGATGAGAAAAATGCTGTCTTGAATCTTAATTTTTGCTGGGTTTTCTTAGGTGGAATGAGCAGATTCTTTATTTCCCCTGCACTGAATATTTTTAGAAATATTTTCTAACATGTAGTAAGAAATTTAAGTTCCCTAGATGTACCGATAAAGCCTATAAATATAAATCTACTTTATAGGTCATTAAGGAAAAATGCGTGCTTATTTCAGTTCACATCAGCATACTGGCGGGCTGCTGTCTGTATTATATAAACCATAGGTTCTACAGCGGGACGTTCCAGATTGGGCAGGAGGGGGCTTGTGGTGTAGTCCGCAGAATGTGATTTGGGGACCACACCCAGATTGCATCTGACCGCTGAGTGGCTCCCTTGCTTTTTCAGAACCCTAAATGCACCTGTAATTATTTTTAAAAACCCACTGCAGACCTCCACTAAAAACTGGCTCTCTATTCCTTAATCAGTTTATTACCTAAGAGTCGTTTTAGGGCCATTTCCCTTTGGGATAGATGCCAGCGCCTTTTTTGTTTTTTCCTTTCTTTTAACCCTTTCCCCCTTTCTCTTCTGGCTTTCCTCACCTTCCTCCTTTCCCTCCTCTTTTCTTCTCTTGAGACCTTCCGTGGTCCCCATCCCCAGACCCTCCCCCGGGCGGGGGTCGGCGGGCAGGCGGGGTGTGGGCACGGGGCCCCTTCCCTCCCCAGCTGCCCGTGTCGCTCTTGTCTCGCAGGCCCGGGGCCAGAGCTGAGCGGCCCGAGCCCCCCGCAGAAGCTGCCGGTACCCGCGCCCAGCGGCCGGCCCTCGCCCGCGCCCCCCGCCGCCGCGCCACCGCCCGCGGCTGCCGTGCCCGGACCCTCCGTTCCGCAGCCGGCCCCGGGGCAGCCCTCGCCCATCCTGCAGCTGCAGCAGAAGCAGAGCCGGATCAGCCCGGTGCAGAAACCCCAAGGCCTGGACCCCGTGGAGATTCTGCAGGAGCGGGAGTACAGGTAATGCACCTGCCCCGCGGTAAGGCGATGTGTGCTTGCAAGTACCGCCCAGCCTCGAGGGCCTGGGGTCTCCTCGTGTGATGGTCATTCTTCTTGGGACCCGGGAAAGGTCTAAGGGGAACTGCAGAGGCCAAGACTCAGGCTTGAGAGTGATTTTCCAACAAAGTCTCAGAGAAGAGTTTCTTTGCCACTGGAGCCTGGGGCAGGGACCCTCCAGGGCTTCTGGGTCTGAAGGCCTGATTTTCACTCTTGCGGTCAGAAAACTTTTATCCACTCCGATGACACGCCAAGATCAAAAACTCAGCCCAGAGTTCTTAAAGATACAAGAAAGTGGTCAGCTCACACTCAGACTGTGCAGTATCTTGTTCTGGTCTGTCAGTAAGCCCTTGAATGATGACTGTCAGTGGCTCATATGTTGAGTGTGTCTGCTGGCTTGACATCTCCTGATGCCAAAGCCTGTCCTTCAGAAGCTGTATATAAGGAAATAATATATTCTTTGTTTCAGTTCATGCACTTGTTGGTTAATGGCCTGGTCTCACTTTTGGGGTAGGCCCCACTTAAATGTCTTCGTATGTGGTCCCTATGTTAACTCTTACTCCAGAAGCTTCATTTGGCACATTTATCTGAATCGGGGATTGACAAAACTTTTCTCTAAAGGGCCTTAGAGCCTCTGTAAGAACTACTCAGCTCTACCATTACGGTGTGAACACAGCTAGGCAATAATGGGCTGGCTGTGTTCCTGTGAGACTTTATTTATAAGAACAAGCTACAGACAGGGTTTGGCCCGCAGACTGTAGTTAGTAGATCCTAAATGGTTAATTTTAATTAAAAAAAAAAGAAAAAAAGAGTGAGTCCAGGAAGAACTGAGTCAGGATAAAATAAAGCTAAGATCATGGATTCGTGTGTGTGTATGTGTGAAAGTCACTCAGTCGTGTCCAACTCTTTGCGACCCCATGGACTATACAGTTCATGGAATTCTCCAGGCCAGAATACTGGAGTAGGTAAGCCTTTTGCTTCTCCAGGGGATCTTCCCAACCCAGGGATCGAACCCAGGTCTTCCACATTGCAGGCGGATTCTTTACCAGCTAAGCCACCAGGGAAGCCCTGGTTTCAAGAGTTAGCCAAAAAGTGTGCTCTGCCACAAAGTGTCTGGGTTGCCTTCCTCAAGTCACATCTGTTTTCTGTGACTCAGTTTCCCCTTATGTTAAAAGAAGGCATTATACAATATTATCTTTTATAGGGAGAAGATAAAATTATACAAAGACTTTCAGTACATTTTAGCTATTATTTCCCAATGATTTAACTTAAGAAAATTAGGGGTTACACATGACAGAGAATGTTAGGAGATAATGTCTGTGCTTTTGTGCTAAGTCATTTTAGTTATGTCCAACTCTTTGCAACCCTATGGACTGTAGTCCGCCAGGGTCTTCTGTCCATGGGAATTCTCTAGGCAAGAATACTGGAGTGGGTTGCCATGCCCGCCCCCAGGGGATCTTCCTGACCCAGGCATCTAATAAGAGTCTCTTACGTCTCCAGCATTGGCAGGCAGGTTCTTTACCACTGGTGCCACCTGGAAGCCAAAATAATGTCTTTGTTGTTCAGTCACTCGGTTGTGTCCTACTCTTTGACCCATGGACTGCAGCACACCAGTCTTCCTTGTCCTTCACCATCTCCTGGAGCTGGCTCAAACTCATGTCCATTGAGTCAGTGATGCCATCCAACCATCTCGTGCTCTCTCGTCCCCTTCTCCCCCCACCTTCAATCTTTCCCAGCATCAGGGTCTTTTCTAATGAGTCGGCTCTTCGAATCAAGTGGCCAAGGTATTGGGAGCTTCAGCTTCAGCATCAGTCCTCCTAATGAATATTCAAGATTGACTGGTTTGATCTCCTTGCTGTCCAAGGGACTCTCAAGAGTCTTCTCTAACACCACAGTTCAAAAGTATCAATTCTTTGGCGTTCAGCCTTCTTTATAGTCCAGCTGTCACATCCATACATGGCTACTGGCAAAACCATGATTTTGACTAGATGGACCTTTGTTGGCAAAGTAATGTCTCTGCTTTTTAATATTCTGTCTAGGTTTGTCATAGCTTTTCTTCCAAGGAGCAAGCGTCTTTTAATTTTGTGGCTGAAGTCACCATCTGCAGTGATTTTGGAATCCAAGAAAAAAATGTCTAGGATCCCTTTAAAAACATTACCTTACTCTTTATTGTAAAACACATGACTACTTATCTATTATTATATTAAAATACTAATTTATCAGCTTTGAGAGTTACTCTGAAAGAAATCACAATAACTTGCCATTAAATGTGTATAGCTTTTTGGATGAAGAGTATAATTTTATTCTCACTGCTATTACTAATCCTCAATTAAGAGCTTTTATATTGCTGTTTCCAGCTTTTCATGTATCCCTAGAGAGCTAGATACTCATCATCAATTGATGTTTCAGTGTTGATAGACAGATTCTGTTGGGTGAATAATTTCTGTGTGGTATAAAAGTCAAATGTCAGCACTGTATATTCATTTGGGGCAGAAAAACAGTATTCATATTCAGTCCTTTCTTTATGTTGCCATTGAATAAAAAAGCCAAAAGCCATTTTAAAAGACAATAAATGGGATAGTGGGATATTGTTTAAAATTCTGACTTCCTAAGTGCTAACATTTTTTTCCTACCTTGACCATACAGAGCTACCAGTCCCTTTGTTGGATCACACGAACGCCTTATAACACAGACACTGCACCTAGAAATGCATCTGGGTTTTTTTTTCCTTCAGTTCAGTTCAGTTGCTCAGTTGTGTCCAGCTCTTTGTGACCTCACGGACTACAGCATGCCAGGCTTCCCTGTCGATCACCAACTCCTGGAGCTTGTTGAAACTCATGTCCATCGAGTCAGTGATCTCACCCAACCATCTCATCCTCTGTCGTCCCCTTCTCCTCCTGCCTTCTATCTTTCCCAGTATCAGGGTCTTTTCCAGTGAGTCAGTTCTTCATATCAGGTGGCCAAAGTATTGGAGCTTCAGCTTCAGCATCAGTCCTTCCAGTGAATATTCAGGACTGATTTCCTTCTGGATTGACTAGTTTGATCTTGCTGTCCAAGGGACTCTCAAGAGTCTTCTCCAACACCACAGCTCAAATGCATTGATTCTTCATATTTTTTTCCTTCTTAAGCCTATATTATGGGGTGTGTGTTTGTGTATGTGCTTATTGAGTCCTAAATTTTGTCATTTTTACCAGAACTGTATTTGCAGGGTGTTCTTGTAACGAGCTCATTTTAACACTTTTTTTGGGAAATGATCTTAATGGATGGTCTCCCAAAGTACACAGTATTAATTATTACTGCTTAGCCTATTCCGGTATGTGGAAAGGTTTTGTCCTCCATACCTGTGTCAAGTTAAAAACGTGTGTCCATCAGTATCTTCTGAATTATAAGCATTGCAGAAGGTGGTGGAATGGCTAATTGTTATGTTGTTATTATTATTACTTGATAACATGTCTCCTCTTCTGTTAAGCTGCCTGGCTTTTGAAGTGACCGATCTGGCAACCCTGGTTCAGAAAGCTGATGGGTGTTTTGGCTTGAAATCTCCCATGGCTGTTTTGAGAAGCTTAGGTTTATACTAGTAGGGTTTTGCAGGGGTATCTTTTATCTTCTTTAGTTACAGAGCAAGAGCTGACTTCTGCCTATATGAAGATAAATTATCCAATTGCAGAAATTAGTTAAATGTATTCCTTAAAAAGGGTTAGATTAAGTCCCTTAGGCCCTTGTAAAAGACAGCTAAAAACCCCCTTTCCGTCTCTGAGAGAATGGCTTACTTACTCCCCATTAGCACTGATAGGAAGAGTCCAGTGTAACTTTCTCTTCTGATTGAGGATTTGAGCAAGGTCTTTTTTTTTTTTTTAAAGTCTCTTCTATGATTTTATAAACTTGGTTTGAGCAAAACTCTTTTGTCAGAAATTCTTTAACCAGATGTTCATTTCTTTGTTGTAATATTACTTACCTTGTCTATGAAAAGTGAAAGGAAATTGTCAGAATATTAACTTTTTTTTTTTTTTTTTTACTTTTAAGTCACCTGGCTACTTTTCCTGTTCATCATAAAATCAGAATTTTGACAAAATTAGCTTTCCTTTTTCAGTAATAGCACACGTTAAGTTTCTGCATGTGAATACTCTGCCTCAGATCTATGTAAGCTCTTCAGTTAAAAACATTTTGTTCTCATTTAAATTGGATCCTTTCTTTTAGGTCATCTTTCCCTTATGATGAAACTTTATTGCTTTTGTCTGGAGTGTCAGTGCCTCTTTGTGTGTGTGTGTGTGTGTTTTGGCATACCTTCTTTGCCCCTGTCAATATACTTCACTCCAGTTCTTCCATCTAGAGTTAGAGGGTTGATCAGAAGTACTCCAAGAATTATGTTAGCATGTAAATTCTACAAATGTTACATGAGAAAGAAATATATTTCACATTGAAAGGGATTTACTTGAGAAGAGCCTTTTTGAATGATGTGAGCCCTCTTTGGTATCAAGTCAGAATTTAGTATGAATTCAGCATACTAGGCCCCCCGACTTCAGGAAGCTGGCCTAGTGTTTTTTGTACTGCCCTGGCCTCCATTACAACCCTGAAAATTCCTTCTCAAAAATTACCAAGAGCCGCTTCATCAGCAGAGTTACCAAAAGTCAGTCTCCCTCTCTCTTTCTTTTAAAAAGTGTCACTCAGCTCCTGGAAGGAACAAAATGTACCAGTGTCATTTTCTGTTCAAATAACTCTCCTACAGGAATCATAAACTTCTCCTCTGGACCTGAACAAATATCTGTCGCCTTTAATGGAACTCTTTTTCTTGCCAGAACAGTAACCCCTCTTGATTTACTGTTCAATCTGTATGAAAAACCTGAGTGACCTAATTCTGCTTCAATTTTCTGTACCCGTGAGGACACTAAATGAGTCTCCTGCAGTTATGCAGTATTACATCTGTTGTTGTTTCGGGAAGTTTAGAATCCTGAATCTCTTTATCGGACTACCTGCTGAATCCCGTTGATGGGAAGATGAAATTGTCTGGAGAGGAGCATTATTTAAAATGAAGATTCCTATTAACAATCACCACCGCACAAAGATAAAATTCTCTGTGTAAAAGGAGCCCCTCCTG
Organism: Muntiacus reevesi; assembly: GCF_963930625.1. Lineage (NCBI taxonomy): Eukaryota > Metazoa > Chordata > Mammalia > Artiodactyla > Cervidae > Muntiacus > Muntiacus reevesi. The sequence goes on along the minus strand of NC_089265.1, from coordinate 39,836,114 downwards.
TCTCTTTGCTCCTCCCTCTCCCCATGTGCCGAATTGGATGCATATAATTTTACTTGAGAATCTACCTTTCCTCTTGTCCTATAGTTTGCACTCTGTCCTTCTTGCCTCCCTTCCATAAAAGAAAGAGTCTTTTGTGCTGGAGGATCTGAGACTCACTGACAAATTACTAGGTCCTTTGGAGAAGCCATCATTTCAGGGGTGCAAGAAGGGCACCCCTTCCCAGCTCCCCACCGACTCCCACATCCAAGTGACCCCATGCTCCACCTACCCCACTCCCCAACTTCTCACCTCCCTGCTTCTTCTCTCCACTCTCCAACTCCCACCCTCCTGGTCCAGTGTGATTTAATCTCTACACAGTCAGGCCAGTTGTCCTAAGATTCTTTGTTTAGCCCCAGTTCCACAGTCGTTTAGACGATTAAGGAAAAAGCACCCATTCCTCTAATACATCACCTTACCCACTTTGTCAAGGAGAGTAAAACACAATACCAAGGGATAGTTTGAATTCAGATGAAAAAGGACTGCAATAAATATAGAACCAAATAAGTAAAATAACCATATCATTGGCCTTTATCTCACCCCACTACAGTATTTAAATTTCCCTTAGTATGGCCTTAACTCTACACAGGTAGAATTGTTTCAGTTTCATTTTTTTCCCCTTTAAATTATATATTTGAAAAAACTCTGTAATAGATTTTTCTCTTAATATCTTAATTGTTAAGATGCATCACCTGTTGCTGTATTGGGAATTTTTGGTTATGTGCATGTTTAAGAAATTGAATTGGATAAAGGAAGTAGATGTTTGTTTCATACAGAGAAAAGTTAAAAACCATGATTAGAATCCTGTGAGTATCAATAGTAAAAGGAATGTGGAATAAGGTTGGGAGAGTTTGAACAATTTGATCGAGAGTAAATTGATGAATGTTTATTGTTATTGTTTGAACCTAATACATTTTTAGTCTGTTGCATGGTAAAACCATTTACAAGTACTATTGTTTATGTTGGTATGCATTATTGAAATAACACAATAACAATGATGATACTAGTAGTAACACATAATAATAAATCATTCATTAAATCAGAATCACATATATATGAAATAAAAGAGGAATCTATCATAATATTATTTTTATGAAAGTGTTCATTGTTCAGTCATGTCAGACTCTGTAACCCTGTGGACTGAAGGAGCGCACGAGGCTTCTCTGTCCATGGAGTTCTCCAGACAAAAATACTGGAGTGAGTAGTCATTCCCTTCCCCACGGGATCTTCTAGACCCAAGGATCGAACCTGGGTTTGCTGCATTGCAGGCAGATCCTTTACTGTCTGAGCAACCAAGTGAGATCAGGAAAAAAATGACACATTTCCCTTATTGTTATTTTTAAAGTTTTGAAAAACATATTTTATTTCCCTATCAAAGCAAACAGCTCTAATTTTTGTTTAAAAAAGTCCTCATTCTGATACTTGGGCTTCCCAGGTGGTGCTAGTGGTAAAGAAGCCACCTTCCAATGCAGGAGACGCAGGTTCCATCCCTGGGTTGGGAAGATCCCCTGGAGCAGGGCATGACAGCCCACTCCAGTATTGCTGCTTGGAGAATCCCCATGAGCAGAGGAGCCTGTTGGGTTACAGTCCATACGGTTGCAAAGAGTTGGACACGACTGAAGCGACTTAGCGTGCACATACACACACATGCATGCATTTTGATGCTTGGGCTATATGAACTATTAAGATATTTTGCAGTGTCCAAGTCACAGAAGGTTTTCTTTTTCATATCAATATATGGCATCATAAAGGTTGACAAAACCATGAAACTAATTTTAAACAGAATGTTTAGTTAATCAACTTTTATAGCTGAGTTCCATGAGAGTTTGCAGTTAGAAAGTCTACTTTGATTATCTGAGGTGGTGTTGCACTGGTACTGGTGTCAAGCCAGTGAGGATTCTCATCTTGGCTCTCTCCTTTACTGGCTCTGTGAAGTCCACATGTTTCTTAGTGTCTCTGAACTTCAGTTTTCTCATCAATAACATGGTGCTGTTACAGACTTACTTTGTAGATGTATGTGTGTGTGTGTGGGAGAGAGAGAGAGAAGAGAAAATTGTGCTTTAAATACACCTTCAATGCAGGAGACTCCGGTTTGATTCCTGGGTTGGGAAGATCTGCTGGAGAAGGGATAGGCTACCCACTCCAGTATTCTTGGGCTTCCCTTGTGGCTCAGCTGGTAAAGAATCCACCTGCAATGCAGGAGACCTGGGTTGGGAAAATCCCCCGGAGAGCAGAAAGGCTACCCAATCCAATATTCTGGGCTTGAGAATTCCAAGGACTGTATATTCCATGGGGTCACAAAGAGTCAGACACAACTGAGCAACTTTCATTTTCACTTTAAATGCACCTTAGTGCAGTTACTGTTAGTTTAGTTTAACTTACTACCATTTACTGTTCTTTCTTTGTCAAAATCTAGTCCAAGGCAGTTTTGCCCCCAAATTTGAAGGAAGGTGATTCTAAAAATAGGTTTAAATGGCAGATCATTATTTGTAAGCATAGGACCCAGGTGAACTCTAAAACCAGTTTCTGTGACTTACAGTAACAGTATTGCAAATAAATTAAGTGGGATGTCTTTTATTTTCTGTTTTGCCTCTATTATGAGGAAGTACCTACAGTTCTGTTTTGTTTTTGTTTTTTTTTTAATGATGTTCAGACTGAGATTGCCTGGCAGTCCTTTTCTAGAAACTCTTAGTTTTGAGATACTGTTTACTATTTAGTGCCGCCCCAAACCAGATTTTTTTTTTTCGATGCCTGATTTGCCTTTTCTTTTCTTTTTTCAAGCAAGCATTGCTCACAGAGGAAATGGTTGTGGTTGGCAGGGCTTTTTTCTCTCTGAAAGTTTTGGGTTGGCTGATTTCTGTGGCCTCAGCACCTAAAACTGTCCTCATTCACTCGGCATTAAAGCCTGTCATCATCAGCATCTCGGAAGGGAGGGCCGGTGGCCCCGCTGCCTTAGGACAGAACTAGCAGTTAGAAAGAGAACTGTTGTCTCAGCTCTGCACTCTGGCTGGGAGCAAGTCAGATTTTTCCTGTCTGTCACTTTCTCTCTCTCTTCAGAGGGAGCCATGGGACTTTGACTTTGCTCCTACATGTACCCCGAGCCTTCCTTCCTGTCTCCTAGAGACAGGTTGTGAAGAAGGCCAAAAGTGTTAAGTAATATAGCACCTGTGTGCATTAGTGCAAAGGGAACTTTTCTCTGCTTAACATCAGATAACCTGTTTGAGTGTCAGAAATTTGCCATCAGTATCTGCAAGGTGTTCTGCCATGAACATAAACCTGAGACTGTTGTCTCTCAGTGAAGACCAGGCTGTAACATATATTTTCCCCTCCCCCTCCCTCATTTTATCATCTCCTTTAGACTCCAGGCTCGCATAGCCCATAGGATACAGGAGCTGGAAAATCTGCCTGGCTCTTTGCCACCAGACTTACGAACCAAGGCAACCGTGGAACTGAAAGCACTTCGGTTACTCAATTTCCAACGTCAGGTAATAACTTTTCCCCAGCACATCTGAGGTGCAGGAAATGAATGTAATTGTTCCAGAGTGTGATCTGTGCATTTTCTTAAGTCTGTTCAATATTGTTAAAAAGATATAAATTTAGTGAAAAGAGTGTATCTTTTCGACCAGCAGTACAGAACTGAAAAGTAATGAAGATGAACTGCTTATTATTCTATTTTTCTCTTCTGTACATCAGAGACATTTTTTTCTCTCCTATATTATGGTTTCCAAAGTCTGACTTATGGCATTTTGTTACTGTAGATGAAACCTTGAGAACAGATGGAGTAGCTCATGTTTGTCTTTATGATTTCAAAGGAAAACAGGAAGGTAATAGATCAGAGCTTCTTTGTAAAGAGAAATGTAAAACCCTTAGCTCTGACTATGCAAATTATTTTAACAAATATGAAAGGCCCTTAACTAAATTAGTAGCTCATTGTTTATACAAATACATAAAACTATGTTTTGTAACTGCGGATTATTCATCAACACCTACTTTTGCAGCATCTGATCATGTCAGACCCCAGCACTGACTCATGAATGATTTTGTAGCTACTGTTCTTGCTATGGTCTTAGAAGTCACTGATTAATAAAGGCAAGCATAGCGATCTATTTTACAATTGCTAAATCTGTAGGAGACTAGGGGGATGAAGTAGAGCCAACGTCCACTTTGGCGAGTTTTGCCTTGTTGACCCCAAAGCTACAGGTTCCCTAATTGTCAAACAGCCTCATTTAGCCAAAGGGGAAAAGGAATGCTTCCTGGCTAGTCAGATGGGCTTGTTTGGGGAAGGACTCAGGCATGCAAAATGAATTATTAATGAGCGAAAGTAGTTTGGAAGGATTGAATTGCATGATTTGGTCTGTTTGAGGATGTGAATAAAATTCCACGGCCAACCCCCTTGCTGTTATCATGTGAACTTGGAAATACATTTGTGTTGTTGGTTATAATATCATAAGAGGGCATCATGGTGGCTGGCGCCTACTTGACTGTAGGTATGTGAGTAGATTAGAACTTAATTAAAAAGACAAAAACAAAAAACTGTGCATTCCATTTGTTTGTTTCTTATAGGTAACTTTATAAGTCATTTAATACAATTTTATTAAATGAGTATCAATCAACTATATTTTCAGGAATAAGATTACCATTCAAATTAGCTTTGATATGCTGGATTCTGATTGGTTTCTCATTTTTGCTTCATTTTATTGAAAAACCTGTTATCTATGAAGTTTTCCAATGATATTAACTGTAATGGATGCTGATTTCAGATTCAATCAAATTATTATTTCAATGCATGTTTCCAAGCCCTCACTTTCTACCACCATATAACACATGATATGAATGAGGTGTTATATTTATGATAATCTGAAAGAAGTCTATGATATAGTAAAAATAAATAAATACCTTTCAAAGACCATTGTTAGGAGTGAGAGGAAGCCAAAACTAGTACTTCCCATTTTTATGTGAGACAGTGAATTAACATTGTTTGAGTATCTACAGCTACTTCATGTAAACAGGAAGTAGTTCTATTCTTTTTGCCCAGCGTCATCAACATTAATCTTTAAACACAAAGAGAATGTTAGCATGGCACTTAAAATGAAGTAAAAAAATTTTAAAAGCTTATTAACTAATTAATATCATTAAAATAATTAGAATGAATCAATTTGTTTAAAAACCAAGACATTCTCTACTTACTTACTGTAGACAGTGTTGTACTTGGCTTCCTATCTGATTTTTTTGGAAAGGAGACTTTGAGCATCTCTGAACATACCCTATACCCTTCGTTTACTAGAAGGCCAACTGTGATGGAGAAACTCGGGAGTCCCTTTTCGGCTCCACCGAACGGAGGGCAGGGGGACAGGGGTCTGGCCTCCGTCGGGGGAGATGTTCCAACCACTCCCCTCTCGACAGCTGCGACAGGAGGTGGTGGCCTGCATGCGACGGGACACGACCCTGGAGACGGCCCTCAACTCCAAGGCGTACAAGCGGAGCAAGCGCCAGACCCTGCGGGAAGCCCGCATGACGGAGAAGCTGGAGAAGCAGCAGAAGATCGAGCAGGAGCGGAAGCGAAGGCAGAAGCACCAGGTACGCGGCCCCACCGCGTGGCTGGGCTGAGTCAGAGCCCCTGAGAGATGGACCCCTGCGGGTGGTGGGGACATCACAGAGAGGATCCCGGGAGCTTAGGTGGTCCGACCACACCGTCTCATAGATGAGAAAGCTTAGGCCCAGCAGAGAGGTGACCTCCCCAAGGACACGGCAACATCCGTAGGGTTGAGGGGGGAGGGCGCTGCTCTCTGAATTCCCATCAAGTGTCCTAGTCATAACCCCATGGGATGCTGCTGAGGAGGTGAGCACAGGAAGGTTTCCTAGCGCAAAATCCTAGGGGAGAGGGAGCTTGGAAAGAAGAGGGCAAACAGTTATTTTTATAACAAATATATATATAGTATCCTGGGCTTTCCAAGGGCCCAGTTGGAGGTTTCACAGGGGCAGATATTTAAAAACATTCCTTTCCAGAGATTTGGAAATATTTTGATGTAGGATTTGATTCTCATGTCATAATCCTATAAATTCTGTTTTTCTGAGCTTAATTTAGTGCCTTGCTTGGTTTTGTTTTGCAAAGTGTTGGACTTGAGTGTAAATAAGGTTATGTGTCTCCCCTTCTTTATTTAAGAACTGGATACACATGATGTGTGGCCATGTTAGCTTCCTGTAAAACTCATTTTGAGTGACAATCCTAAGATATTTAAGTGAGAGCACTAACTTGCATAACATGATCCAACTGTTTGTCCTCTCAGTATAATACCTGCTTTCCTGGGGTTTATTCGAGAGTGATTTGCTTTAAATGTCATCATCACCATCAACACCACCATGTAGGTCCCTCTCAACCTCTAATCTTTCCGTTTTCATGTGGCCACACCCTCAGGACCTGGGAGGCTTTTTTTCTGCAGGCTGGCACTGAAACAAACTTGGAGAGGTCACCTCTCCCACCGCCCTGTAGCCCACACCTCTGCTGCGGGGACACACCGGGACGCCCATCCCAAATAGGTGCCAGTCCCCGTTGCTGTTCCATACACACTGAGAGCTTTCCTGGACTGTGTTGAACCTTTAACTGGGAACTGGATGTTCAGCCTTCTCTTCTCCCTGCTGTGGCTCCTTTAGGAATACCTGAACAGTATTTTGCAACATGCAAAAGACTTTAAGGAGTATCATCGGTCTGTGGCTGGCAAGATCCAGAAGCTTTCCAAAGCAGTGGCCACCTGGCACGCCAACACGGAACGGGAGCAGAAAAAAGAGACGGAGCGGATCGAGAAGGAGAGGATGCGGAGGCTGATGGTAAGGACGCTGCCTGCGGGAGTCCAGGGAGACGCTTTGCTTGCAGCCATCTGCGCTGAGAATGTCAAACAGGCCGCGGTAGAAGGAGAAAGTAAAAGCTGTTTATCAAGTATACTAATCCATTCCTTTGAACTTCGCAGGGATAAGGTAAAAATACCTTCTTTTCCCTAGATAGCATGATGCCAGTAGTCAAGGGTTAGCACTGATGAGTACAGTGTTTCCATGTCTAGGAAGATAGCTTCTCACATGAAGATAGGTTCTCTATTTATTAGGAGTTTTGATGACCAGACCTGGAAGGATGGAAGTGGCAGTTCTTTTTAAAGTAGTGCCTCTTTTCTCTCATTCTCTCCTTTTCTCCCATTGCCCAAAGCAGAAAGCCCAGGATATTTCATTGTGATTTCTGCCAAATCTTTAAGATGATCACCCTACCATACAGTCATCCCCTGGTATCCGCAGGAGATTGGTCCCTGGACCCCCACCAGATACCAAAATCCGTGATGCTCAAGTCTCTTATACGAAATAGCATAGGACAGTGAGCCTTCTGCATCTGTAGATGCAGATGCAGAAACCGCAGATTTGGAGGGCCTAAATTAAATTGTTTGATGGAATAGAAAAAGAAGAAAACTCGTAGAATCGTCTTTTAAAGCAAGTATAATATCAATACTAAAGCACTGTGAAAAATTCCAGTGAGAAAAAAAGACTAACATTAATGAAAAAATCTTAAATGATACATTAGCAAAAAAAATATAGCATGGAATTTAAAAAGTGCTTTTAAAAATAGCGCTTCTTTGGGACTAATGACACAAGTTGTTTTGAATGAATATCTCATTAAGTTGTGTCTTGGAATCTAGGAATATCTTTTTTTTTTAAGTGTCTGATGCTTATGCTTATTTTTTTTTTAATGGCAGAAATGTTTCTCTAACAGTTTAAAAAGTGATTTTTCAGTTAATTTTGAAATACTGCTTTTTTGTTATAGCTGTGTTATTGTGGAATTCTATTCATGGGTCATTCCATTTCTACCATTACTTTTTAATGGATATATAAACACAGAAGGAATTGGTTTATATCACAGGCCTACATATTTGCTTTTATTGGCCACTTATTTTTGGAATCAAATCTCAGAGCACACTGTGGACTTTAGAAAAGTGTGTGTGATGTATATTGATAGCAGACCTGCATATTCTTTGTGGGACGTAATGTGTGAGTATTGGATGAAGATAGAATCATTAGCCTCAACCTGTAATTACATCCCTAAAAAATTCCAAGTGACGAAGTCTTCCTGGCTGGTATTACAGTTTGCATTTTTTAGTCATTAATTTTTCTTTGGATTTCAGACAGTAAACAACGTATTTTAAAATGCTCTGTGTCCAGGTACTACTAAATCTTGTCATCTTCTCCTGCCTCCCACTCCTTTTTTGAATGGGAGGGACTGTCTCAGAGATTGCTAACTAGCTGGGGAGACCATTTTATAGTCATCTGAGCAGTAAGCAATCAAATTTGTCTGATTCAACTGAAGTGAGACTATATTAGAACTTCAGTAACAGATTGGTTTGACACTAATGATTAGGCATTTGCAAATCATTAATTTTTGCAATTAAATGATGGGATATACAGATAACAGAGAAACTGAAGTTTTTTTTATCACTCTTTCTTCAAGTGAGATCAACCATAACCAAAAGCAATTAGAGTTATAATAGCATTCAAGGTTCATGTTCATCCACGGGGCAGACAGCAGCCAGGAGGAGTGATGAAGCTGCTGTCACTCCGGCAAGTGCCGGAGGGACACCCTTGGACTGAAAACCCAAGCTCCTCTGTAATGGAGCTGCCTCCTAAAGATTTTGCCGTGTGTTCCTTTTATCCTGCATCACGTGAAGAAAATATTTTGGAGATATCCTTTTATTGGGATGTATAAAAAAGATTTCTCTTGAAACAACCCAGAGTACATCAGAGTTTTTATTCCATTTAACCTCATAATGTTGCTTAATGGGGAGGTGAGGTGGGAAGTACTGTGTTTTATGGCTCAGCACTCTCAGGCTTCAGGTGCTAAATGAGTTGTCTCCAGTCACCTGGGCGCACCATGAGATGCTGATCTGGGACCAAATCCGCACAACTTGACCTTTGCTATCAACCGCAGTGTCTGTTAAGCTTTGAAGTATCAGGAATTATTTGTTCAAAACCTATTCAGTTCCTTGCCTCTGGAAGTACTTATGGAAATGCTTAACGAATGAAAAGCTATTATGGAATTTGCTTCAGGACCATTCAGTTCCGAATTACAGGGCAGAGCTGGGGGAAGGGCAGAGTGAAATGAGTCATCACGTCATCACGAGTTAATTGTGTTGGTTGCTGTTGGTTATAAGAGTGAATTTACTACTTTCTCTGCTTTTGATTATGTTTGACAATTTCCAATACACAGTTAAGGATAAGCTTCAGATGGTGAATCATCAGATTGTAACACTTTTTGTGCAGTTTAAACAAAGAAGAATGGAAAGTTGGCTCGAAATGCTTGATCACACCACACAAATTGTGTAGTTATGTGTGTTGGTCTGACCCTGAACCCCCATTCTTGGGATGTAGGCATCGCACTGCCCTGTATTCCCCAGTCCCCGCTAGGGTTCGAGGACTCGGGTGGCTGGAATCATTCAGTTTGCTGCACACACCACTGAAGTTCAGACTGTCAGGGGAGGGATGTGTAGGAAAAGGTGTTGTCCACAAACTTTTATTATGTTCTCGTCACACTTTTCTTTCCCTAATAGGCTGAAGATGAAGAGGGCTATAGAAAACTGATCGATCAAAAGAAAGACAGGCGTTTAGCATACCTCTTGCAGCAGACTGATGAGTATGTGGCCAACCTGACTAACCTGGTTTGGGAGCACAAGCAAGCCCAGGCGGCCAAAGAGAAGAAGAAGAGAAGGAGGAAGAAGAAGGTGAGTACTCTGATGCCTGTGGCTGCGCTGGGGATGTGTGTTTGGGGACCAGTTTTAGGCCTGGCTTGCCCTATAATGAGTACTCCTTAACTACCCTAATGGAAGACTTAGATGGTTTTACTGCAAACACTGCTGACATAAATGGGTTGATGAGGCGTATTGGACAACATATTGGAGATGGACAGAATGTATATTCGATTCCTATTTCCACTGTTTTACACAATATTAGAAAACTAAGTACACACAGTCAATAGGAAAGGGAAAAACATGGCCCAAAGAAGGGTTTGCTCAAGTGCAATGCGTAGGCAGGGAGCTGCTGAGTTAGGAAACTGGAATGAAAAATGAAAACCAAAATGCCTTGTTCAGATTGAAAGGAGCCAGAGAAAGATGGAAGAGAGAGCTTTGAGATACTTTTAGTAACATATTTCAGCCTGTTTGGACAGACAGCTATTGCCAAGATTGTTCATTCAGTTCAGTAAGGTAAATGTGCAGGTCAGAGTTTTAAGTCATTACAGAAAACAACAGTCCTATGTAAAATAATCTAAATTATCATGAGAAATGAGGGTAAGATTTACAATCTCTGTTCTGCAGATCGTATAGCTCACTTCAGGGGTAACCTGCTTCCCTGTGTAGACCTGTGAATATATTAGATCCTCTTTGAAGCTTAGGTAGTCTGGTAATATAGTTCTTGGTGGCTGTTCTATTTTCATGGTCAGTCCTGATTGGTCTGGGTACAGACATCAGCGGGAAGGCTTTAAAATTGTGAAGATTGAGGACTGGTAGCATTTAATCATTTTTTCTCTGCACGGAATAATGGAACAAAATGTTTTTCGAAAAATAATTAATTTCATGGCTCCTGAGTTCTCATACCTGTTTCATAATTAAGGAGGAGGAATAAATGATTGAGAAGGTGCCTTCTGCACCTGATTTCTTTAGTATAAGATAGCTCCCCTTATTGTGAAGGTGAATGAGGGATGAGTCAGGGTTTGCATTTCAACATTTCCTTGGTGAGAAATAGCAAATTTTCTTGTCAAGGTCGCATTATAGACTTTGCAAAATTCCAGCTCCCAATTTCTGACTTAAAGTTGACACATGGCAAACAGATACAATTCTGTAATATTCCGTAGGTGCATGCTAAGTCACTTCAGTCGTGTTCAACTCCTTGCAACCCTATGGATTGGGGCCCATCAGGCCCCTCTGTCCATTGGATTCTCCAGGCAAGAATACTTGAGTGAGTTGCCATGCCCTCCTCCAGGTTATCTTCTCAACCCAGGGGTGGAACCAGTGTCACTTATGTCTCCTGCAATTGGCAAGCAGGTTCTTTACCACTAGCATTAGCTGGGAAGCTTGTATTCCATAGGTGGACCCATGAAATAGCAGTTTTAGTTTTTCCTAATCCTGAAGTTTATTCTGTGGAGGCTGTAACAAAAAGGTCACTGTTAGTATTTTTAACACTGCAGTTCATATTCTGTTTGTTTGTGATTAAAAGCTAATGACTCAAATTTGAGCTTCTGGCTTTTAATGAATGGATTGTTGCCGTAGTACTGAGGACTTCCCAGGTGGTTCAGCTGTAAAGAATCTACCTGCCAATGCAGATGTGGATTCAATTCCTGGGTTTGGAAGATCTCCTGGAGAAGGAAATGGCAACCCACTCAAATATTCTTCCCTGGGAAATCCCATGGACAGAGGAGCCTGGTGGGCTACAGTCCATGGGGTTGCAAGAGTTGGACACGACTTAACGACGAAATAGCAAACAGTTACAGTATTAGATTGCTATATCATCATAGGCAAAGAAAGATACATAATTGAGTAGTAATGAGTATGCCTTTGTTTCTCTGTTAATCTTTACAGAGCAGGAACCTGTTGGTATTTTTCATGGTGCTTGCAACTCTGCATATCTGTAGATTGATTCTCTACTTCCAAACTCTTGCTTTCATATTTGCTAATAGCACTTATTTTTTTCTATTCCATGCAGTTGTTCAGCAAATACTAACTGAACTCTTACTGTGATCTAGGCAGCATGCTAGATTCTGTGGGAGAGAGTACAGAGGTGAGGAAAACTTCTCCTGCCCTCCTAATTAAACCAAAGAAGGAGACAGACAGACATTAATCAAATATGCACCTGAGTATATAAGTATAAACTGTAACAAATGCTGTGAAGGAAGGCAGGGAGCCAGACTACGACCTGATTTCTTGGCAAACGAGTCATGGGTACCCAAAGTGACTCCGGTCTACCTGGCATCTCTCTCCGGGCATCTTCCATTGATGAGCTCACATGATGAAATATGCAGAATTATTACTTTATTATCAGCCCTTCCCCTCTTGCCTAGCATGCTGTCAGGATGCCTCGCACCTGAGCACTCCCTGCCCTCAGCAGTACCAAAGAGATCAGGCTCAATTTCCTTACCAGCTATCTTGTTGGGAGACACTGGATAAACGACAGCAAGACCCTGGGCTCCTTCCTGAAGACTGTCTCACAGGCTCTTAAGGCTTAGTTCAAAGTGAGTTACCCAATTTCAGATGTACCTTAATTCAAGTGCAAAGAAAATGGATGCTTTCAAAAGCTGATTATTTGACACTTTGGATTATCTGGAGTTCTTCTCCCCTCCATTAGAGTGAATGATTGAGAGTTGTTTGTTCCAGCTTCTCTGTCGTGGAGGGAGGCTGCATGGGGGCGTTTAATTCTATGCTATCCTTTTCAGCATTTCCCGTAGAAGTAATATCACGCTGCACCTATCTGCAGGGTTATCCCCTTATTAAGTAAGGCATCCCTAGATCTTTGTTTTGAAAATAGCTTCTTTACCCAGTGAACTAAAGCACTGAACTAGTGGCAACACTTGTAGGATAAGATACAGGTCACTCCAAGAACTATGCCATCAAAGAGGAGTATGATGGACCTTGTAATTTAATTGGAAAGGGGCAACTATGTTACTTTCTGTCATTTTTTAAGAATTACCCCAGTGTAACAAAGAAGGCCTCTTTCTTTCTTGGGGAGTTGATTCTGGTTACTTGGTATTAGTGAATAATCAAGTGGGTTTCCTTTAACCTCACATGACCTTGCTTAATTTTTCTCTTCTCATCATTAGAGGTGCTTCTATGAAGTATACATGTATAAGTCATTCTGAAACTTCTCTCTCTCTCAACCTGGTCTTCCATTAATGCTCTTGAAGTGGAAGGAAAAGAAGTAAACTCTGTGTATCTCCTTGAATGTTAGAGGAGGAATCATTTTTCAAGTAGTGAAATAAATGATTATGTGGCACCAGCTTCTACAGTGGGACAGCATGAACACAGCATTAATGTGCGCTTAGCGTGCCCTTGGAGGTCTGCTTCCTCTGCCGTGAGAGTTCTCACCTATCTACTGGAGGGACCCAAGTCTGAAATGGGGGTGTGTACAAATAGGATGGAACATGCTCACTTGTGACTTGGATCACTATCTAAATCACATTAATACACTGTCTTTTAAATTCATAACTGTGTCAGAAAGCATAGAATACTAATTGTTCTGGTTCCCTTGTAGGATATTGAGAGATCTCTAACCCAACTCTTTGGTCTCTTAATCTGTTAGAAGGTGATAGGAACAGAACCTGAAGCCTACATTTGTTGTGAGGATTACATAGGTTATATGCATGCATGCACACTCAGTTGTGTCTGACTCTGCGACTTCCAAGACTGTAGCCCGGTAGGCTCCTCTGTCCGAGGAATTTTCCAGGCAAGAATACTGGAGTGGGTTGCCATTTCCACCTCAAGGGGATCTTCCCGACCCAGGGATGAGACCTGGGTCTCCTGCACTGGCATGCGGATTGTTTACTACTGAGCCACCTGGGAAGCCCAAGTTTATCTAAAGCACTTTGAATGCTCCCAGGGACATAGTAAGTGCTCAGTAAATATTGGTTTTCTTATCAAGAAGCTCTGTAGTATAAATGCAGGATAGTGAGTGTCCAAATATGGTTATAGATTTCTCTGAAAATGAAATCTTCTTTTTCTACTTATTGCATATTCTCTGTGATGTTGAGAAAATAAATGGCCACCATTTTTTTTCTAGGTGAAGCTCAGTTAGCTGTTACTAAATCGGGTATCCATTGGGACAATGACAGGCCCCTTGGCTGTTGTGGCCTGCAGTGGGAAATGAGGATGTCTTGTTTTGGGCAGACTCTGCTTCCCTTACCTCCCCAGCTCCTACAAAGAGAATTTTCTAATTATTTGACCTCTGCTCTCTGATGCCTCCTGGTAATAATGAGACATTTCTTACATAGATTTAGGGTATGTTTTTCCTTGGGCTGTGGTCAGGAGCCTCATGCCAGCCCCCTGTCCCTGAACCTACTACTGAGAAGTCTGATCACCTCAGAGGTTCAGCTTCCCCAGCTATTGACTTCAGGCCAAAATTAAAGTATTTAATTCCCTCTTCCCAAATCTTTCACTGGGGTGTACACCAGCACAACTATACCCTTGGTGTTTATTGTGACATTTCTTGGAAACTCAGGATACTGATGGGAACATACTCAGAGAATCCTTGGGGGAGCACTGTGCCAAGTCCCTTTTTCATTGTGGCCTTTGGATCTCTTTCTTTCCCTCTCATCAAACAGTATTATATACATTGCTATATGTGAATCTCAGATCTGTGATGTTTTGGAGGGGGAATCTTTCTGACACTAGTGTATGATCAATATAGAGATGAAAAATGTGTTTTTCTTTTAGATAGCAAACAATTAAAAAAAACCTTGGTATAATGATGAAAACAGCATCAGATGAAAAGCTGTAATCTTATTGAGACATTTTATATTCAATTTACTCTCCAGTCTTTCTCAGTTCTTTTATCTCTTTTCCCCAGAGACTATTAGTTTATTGCAGTTTTCCTCCACAAGGAGATTTTTGTAGGTGAAAGAAATATTCTAAGGCAATTTTGGGCATTTGAGTATAGTGACTATTGTAAAGGTAAGTGAATGCAATGACACGATGATTAGATTTATTTGATAAGTTTAGTGTCAAAATGGGTGAAACCAGAAGTTTGGATCAAAGTCTTGCTTAACTGGATTGACCAGTTACTTGAGTCAAAATGTTGGAGCTGGTTTTCCCTGCAAGGCACTACTGAAGTCATGTGCAATTGCTTGTTAACTTGATATTCTTGAGTATTTTTTATTGCCTGTTCACCTGTCTTAATGCTCACAGGTCCTCTTAAGTGACAGTAAAAATAATTAAGTGATTCCTGACAATCTCAGATTTCCCTCAGAGCAGAATGAGTCTTTAAGACGCCAGCACATTTGAATGATATTTCGGTATATTGTAACAACACCTGCTGAGGGATAAAATGTGTTCACTGTATAATGTAGTTTGTAAGATATTTGATATAAAACTGTTTCTTTACAAAGTGAGGCTGTTTGTGGCGTGTGTTGTGGTAATCTGCATAAAATACCTTTTTTTTTATTTACTCAAAGAAAATATTCTTTCCTTTGAATATTTACTCATTTACTTAGCCAAGCTGAGGTCTTAGTTGCAGCATGTGAAATCCTTAGTTGCGGCATGTAGGATCTAGTTCCCTGACCAGGGATCACACCCGTGCCCCCTGCACTGGTCACACCAAGTCTTAGCCACTGGACCATCAGGGAAGCCCGAAGCCCATTTTCTTGAGTTCAGCTTCCTCAGGGTTTTCACCTTTGGGGTTTCCTTTCTCTCCTTACCTCGTCACTGATTATTTTATACAGCCTAGGGTACCTGAGTACAAAGCTTTGTTCATGAACATTCCTAAAAAGAGTGTTTGAATTCACATTGGCCTTGGAGGTCGGGAAGCCCAATTGTCTTTCATAATTTGTGTCACATCCGCTTCTGTAATTACGTCCCACCCTCCACCCATGAGGGTAGTTAGTTATCAACTTTTTGCAGGTCAGAAGAAGCCAGTACAAAGTTCCTTTAGCCCTGATTAGTGGCTGAACTGAAGTGGGTTTTGTTTTTGTTTTAATCAGTGGAAATAAGCTGAGGCATCAGCCAGTAATACTGATAGGATGTATTTAGTCACATGCTGCAGATTCACTGATACAGAACTTCCTCAGGCAGCGCTGCCACGGGAGCATCAGGTTGTTTCACGAGGAGCTCGGAGTCTGTCCAGAGTTAGCTCCAGTGGTAGCACCAGTCACAGTCTATTTGGAGTTGACCATGAACAAAAGAAAAAAAAAGGAATTTTTTTTTTTTTGGAGGGGAAGGGAGTAGAGGGTTTAGCACTAGTTTGATGTGAGAATGTGGATTTATGAAAGCATACCCGCCAGAGATTGTCCTCAAACTGGAGAAATTCAAAGCATGATGGGAGAACTTGACATCTCCTGCCATAGAGCAGACTGCCATCTGGCTTCCACCTTGCATAATAGCACAGCTGAAGTGGGTGTAAATACAGGGCACACTCGGGAAGTATAGAACGCCAGTTCAGTGAGGGAACTGTGTGTGCATTCTTAGCTCTTTTATGATTTGCAGATATATTGGCACCTAATTACAATGGTGATAATTCACTTAGAGTATGCTAAAGTGGAAAGCTTTGTTCTTGCTGTTTTCATTCATTCCTTCATTCAGCATATTTATGGAGTGTCTTTTGAGTGCCAGGACCCCTTGTAAGGTATGGAAATACATGTGTGAACAAAACAGACAGAAATCCCTGACTTTGTAATGTTAGGAAGTGATTTTCAGACAGTGCTGTAGCCAGTCTTATATAAACATAAATAGCCCTCAGACTATCATTGATTCTTTCACATTGTGGAGAATGACACTCTCAATGTATATTACATGTAACCTTGGATTATCTGTATTGACATGGTGATCCGGTCCTGCAACAGCCCCGTGAGGTGGGGACTGCTACTTTCCAAGAGGAGAGAACCAAGATTCAAGAGATTTGCTCAAGATCACATGGCCGAGTACTCATGCAGTTAGTGACAGAGCTGGGATTCAAATGCAGTTCATCTAATTCCAGAACCAAGTTTCCTAAGCCTGATATTACATTGCCTCTCAGATTTGATACTAGATGGAAATTTAAAAATTAGTTTAGAGGATTTTAAGTAATAGAAAGTCCTGCTGATGGGGCAGTTTTTAGATAACACCCTATCTGGTCGATAGCATATTCATAGAAGAGTGTTCTTCATAATAGTTTTGATTCTGTTATTTATGGTCCTTCAGACTTTTTAGTGTGCTATTCATTGAAATGGTGATCCATTTCCACTAGCTAGATACTGGAAATTGGCTTATTCATTGTCTCATTTGCTCTTCTTTGTTTGCCAAATTTGTAGCTAATTTCTGATTTGTATGGGGAGAATGGTGGGATTAATTGACTTTCTGCAATTAATTGAAAGAGTCACCTGAATATAGTGCCTGAGAATTCCAAAAATGAACTTTTCAGAGGAACTGGAACAGGGACAGTTCCTTTTCTGAGACTTTCTGCCATTGTTCTCTGAATTCATAGCTCAAACATAGGGCCCAGTGCTTTTCCATGATGGTCATTCCTTTTGAACTTGGAAATATTTTCACTTTGGGGTTGCAGAAATAGAAAATCAAATTCTAGGGAAATCATAACCAAAGGGAGCATTTCATTTGGTAGAAGTGCTACATTTTTTATGCATTGTGCTTTGGCATACATGTATACATATGTTTTATAAGAAAATTATAAAAAAAACTTCAGAAATTTCTGACATTTATGGGAACTGCCCCTCTTCAGTAAAAAGACTGGATTTTCAATCCTAGACATTTTCTGTAAAAGCTGTTTTGTCAAGAGACAATTGAGTTATTTTCACAGGAAGCAAAAAAATGTATTATACAATCAATGCCTTAAGTAAACAAAGTGGAGTTAATATTGATTCTGTATCATTATGTATATTTTTAATTAACTAAAGGGACCAGGGGAGGAAAGCTCATTTTCTTAAATGTCTTGATAAAGGAAATGACTGAAGTTGGTTTTTTTTTCCCTCCTCATTGCACTACACAGAATAACTTTAAAATAAGGATTCTGTGAAGGTGGTGTTAAAGATTTCACTTGTCAAAGAGATTGTTATAAATGTAAGAAATTTCAGACTATGTTGTGTTTATTGCAGATGAGGCTCTATCAGGTATGTACAAAATGTGACATAATTCTAGCTTTTCATTTAAGCTGTCTTTGAGGCACATAGAGGTTAATGGGCTAAGATATTGGAATATTTAAGAAATGGAGGATGACAGAATTTTTCTTGAGACCACAGAATCTGCATCAAATTTCCCCATATACTGTAGAAATGCTATTATGAAAGCCAATTAGGTAGAATGAAAAACATTCCGAGAATGTACAAGATTTTGAATGATTTTGTATTTTTATAACCCAAGAGTGGTTCAGAGTTCATTCCTGAGAGGACATGCTTTGGAAAACTTGCTAAGGGAATGGGCAAGTTGAACTGATTCAGGTTGTGTCTTCCTAGTGCCAAATACAATTACATTTCAGATTGTGATCTCGGTCCTAATGCTGCCACATCTTAAGCTCTTTGCATCCTAGAAGACATAGTCCACCCCTCTCTAATGGGCCAACCCTGAGTCACATCTAGCTTCAGACACTCCCTGCCAGTTGCCAATAAAATACACACTCTGTCTCAGAGTGAAGAGAAACACACATAAAAGGCATTAATTCTTAAGCTCTCTTGGATGGTGACAAGTAGTAATGAAATGCTATTGTACCATGAGGTCCTTCCTGTCCCCACTTTCTGGGTTCATACCTAACATTTGACATTGTTTTGCAGAAGGCTGAAGAGAATGCTGAAGGAGGAGAGTCTGCCCTGGGACCAGATGGAGAGGTAAGGGATTTTGCATCCATTTTTACTGTACTCTGCTGAATGATGCCCTGCCATTCTCTATGTATACTAATTGTATTTTTCACTCCGCTATTCATTTTTAAGTAAAAAGAGTAGTCCATTAGCATAGTAGAAAATTAAAATAGCATAAAAGAAATACTCTAAACAGTAATCTTCCATCTCAGACTGCCAATCAACTGATATTAAGTTTCTTGTATACCATTCCAGAAATTTTCTGTGCACATATAAGCATGTGTTTATGAATATACAGAATGTGGAAAAATCTTAAGTGATTCTATAATTACATTTTCCCTGTCAATGATGCAGAAGCATAAAATATGACCCAGTTTCTTTCATTTACTTTGGAATTTCATAACTCCATAAGCCAAACAATTTACGTATTTGGTAGCCTATCTTTTTGGATTTTCTGTAAGCTTACCCTATAACTTCTATTCGTAGATTCATCAGTATATTTGTAAATTTTATTTCTGTTATTTCTGATATTCTCCTGCATCACCAGAATACAGTGATTGTTTTATTGGATTTTTTTTTTTTCCTCTGGAAAACTCAAGAGTTCTGTGCCAGTGATTCACACGAGCAGGTGTCCCCCAGAGTGGGATGGGAAGGGCGTTTGTTTCAAACTGCCTTCTCCTCTCACAGGTTCTGACAAATCTTCCTGGAAGATTGGGGTGGGTGGAGGGTTGCCTCTTTCGATTCCAGAATCACCATTCACATGAGTCATGTTATGAATGTGAACAGCCCAGTGGCAGGTAAAAGGTTGAAACCACTATTCTATGCAGAAACCTCTTGAACAATAAATGTTACTTAACCACTATAATTTATCACAAGGAAAGAAAAGATCGGGATAAATGTCTAATGTGTGAGAAACAGTGGGCTATTATAGGGGAAGAATACTGTATATTAGGGCACTTAGGAAGAGCTCTAATTTGTAAAAGCCCAGCCTTACCAAAGCATGCCTCACATGGGTCTGTAATTAACAATCACACAGGGAGAGATTTAAGGTGTTAGTGCGGTAGCTCTCTTATCTCATATTATCCCCTGGGAAAATGAGCTCATGCACTTTTTTTTTTTTTTTAAATCATAGCACATGGTATGTTCTGCTTGCTACAGTGGGCAGTCCTTATCTTACCTGGTTTGTTTTGAAATAATGTTCTGATTACACTCTGGTGTGTTCACTCGGTATTTCTGCCAAAGTTCTAATTTCAGCTATAGTGATTCTCAGTTTTCTCTGAGGCATGGCACAAGCCGTAAAACAAGCTGGAGTTTAATAGGTCAAGATAGTGGAATATGATTCTTCCAAAGAAAATGGTAGCATTTCCTACTTATGTAGATGTCCTAGTTATCACATGAACATATAGATGACCTTCTACATTAATGAGGAAGAAGCATTGTCTTGAAATGCAAAATAACAGTGTCCACAACCATTGCTTCAGTACACATAAAAGGAAAGAAAATCTGGAGTAAGCCTTCTCTTTTTATTTTTTAAGGTTATTTTTGCGGATAATTGCTAATATGTTGTTTCTTATTCTGACAGTGCTTTGTTGAGGAAGAAGGGGGAAAGAACCAGTTTTGAGGGGGAGGGGGAACGTGGTCATTTCCTATTAGATATAGAAGATAACCTACGGTACACTGCTTTTCCATTTTAACTCTAGATAACAATTTAGAAACAACTTTTTGGAATTAGTGAATTGCCTAAATGTTTGAATTTTATCACTTTTAAGGAAGTAGATAACTTGAATTACTCACAGATCAAGCGTTTCCAAACAGACATCTCGCCTGGGGGTCTGCTCCTAGATGCACAGTCACCCTGTAATCAGTAGCATTCATTTGCATATGATTGCTCCAGTTTTAGACCTTTTTAAACAATTTGTTCTCAGAAGTAGGTTAAACACAGCCTCTGCAATGTCGCTTATTCTCTTAGTTTTCTGAGCAAACTATTTTTCATTGAGAGTCTAATGACGAATTTCAGCTCAAACTTGGTCGATTTGCCAGGTTTCCAATGAGCAGAGCCTTTTGCTTTATTGCAGGTCCCCATGGTTGGGCTAGGTACCTGATGGTTTGATTTTGGATAAAATGACATTGTTTCTGCAGAAGCCACACTGGCCATTAAGAGATGACACAAGTGACAATACCTCTTTCTTTTTTCCATGATTCTCTCTGAAACCATGAGTTTGTAGTAGTCTTTATCTGGGGGAAGTATCCTGAATATTCATTGGAAGGACTGAGGCTGAACCTGAAGCTCCAATACTTTGGCTACCTGATGGGAAGAGCTGACTCATTGGAAGAAAGACTGAGGGCATGAGTAGAAAGGGGAAACAGAGGATGAGACGGTTGGATGGCATCATCAGCATAACAGACAGGAGTTTGAGCATACTCTGGGAGACAGTGAAGGACAGGGAAGCCTGGCGTGCTGCATCCAGCCAGGACTCATCTCCCTAAGAGTCGGACATGACTTGGTGACTGAACAACAGCAAATTAATATTTGGGGGTTTAAGGGTTCTTAGTTGAAAATGGCAAGAATCAACTCTGCTTGATTTAAGTAAGAAGGCAACATGTTAACAGGATATTGCATGGGTGATCAGATCTCCCAAAGGCAATACCCTGACTGGGGCTACGCTGTTATTTCAGTTATATGTTACTGTGGTGTACTCTACACCTGGTTAGTGAAGACACAGCTGGCCTTGGGAGTCAGCATGGCCAATACCACTGCACTGGCAATGTTGCTACTGTTGTCTGCTCTCCTGCCAGTGTGCCCATTGGCCCTCACTTTCTTCTAGGTCCCAATTCAGAGCCTTGGTGAATGTGCCCAGTTGCAGAGCTTAGGTCTTGTGCCAACACCTTAGCTGCAAGGAAGGCCAATGTTTCCCATTTCTTTAGTGGAAAGTGACCCTCAACATCCCACCTGGGACTCACCAGGTGATGAAATTTCTAGTCACAGGAAGGGGTTTCACATACTGGATAGCCACAAACTCTAGCACAGAACTGGGAGAATATCATAACAGTAAGCAATGCCGTGTCATGTCTTCTGTCTAGCCCATAGATGAGAGCAGCCAGATGAGTGACCTCCCCGTCAAAGTGACTCACACAGAAACTGGCAAGGTCCTGTTTGGCCCAGAAGCACCCAAAGCAAGTCAGCTGGACGCCTGGTTGGAAATGAATCCTGGGTAAGGCATGAAAGCAGAATTATTGGTGTTCTTTGGCTTTTTAGATTTTTGTGGTCCTTGTAAAATCTGGGAACTAAAACAACCTGACCATTGCTGAACTGAAGTTATTACTTGCATTTGTCATTTGTACATAGAATAGGCCATATGTATTTGTGTATACACATACACACACATAGTTTTATAATTTAAAAAGCTAAACTTGCTCTTCCTCCCTGCTCTTTTCCTTGTAGTTACGAAGTTGCCCCTAGATCGGACAGTGAAGAGAGTGATTCTGATTATGAGGAGGAGGTATGTTTCTATCTCTGTTTGGAGTTCATTGGCTGGAAAGTTCTCAGAAAATACCCGGGTCCTTCTGTCTCTTCGTCCCCCACTGTTGGCCAGCGGGTGACAGCTGGCCTAGAGAGTTTGCCAGAGCTTTGCTGGTTCATGCCTAGTTTCACAGTGACTTCTCAGGGGCTCCTCCTGGCCAGCGGGGAAACTTGGTGAATTCTCAGTTTATTTGAAACCAAGAAAAGAGAAGCTGGCATTAAATCGGAGGTGGTAGAAAGGTCTTTGGAGGAAAATTGGAGATGGATTACCTTGGGAAAAGCAATTCCATGCTTCTAAGTGGTTTACACTGAGGGCTAAGAGCCTAAAAACGCCTGAAGTCCTTTAGTGCTTAGGCCTGTTTGAAGCTGTAAGTATTGAAATTTGGACAAAAAGAGCAACATGTACTTGGTTTAATGAGTTTATTGATCCTCTTGGTTTTTTTTTTAAATTGGATTCTTGTTTTAGTACTTTGGATATAATTGTTATCCACCTGTCTCAGTCTCTTGGAAGGAATACTCACGTATCTAGAACCTAAAATGGTACACTTTTAATAGAAATGAAAGAATAATCAAGGTATTTCTAAGTCAGCTTTAAATTGCTTAACAATTACAAATAGAATAAATAAATGAAGATTTTTATCTCGTTTATTAGAGCATTGCTAGTGTGTAGTCATTAAATGCAATGTTTACCAGTTTAGAGGAATCTTGGTTCAAAGAATACCATGGCCAGAGCAGAGCAACCTTACCAATGACAGCTCACCAGAATTTTAAGACTGTTTTTATTTCCTTCTGTTTTGTGGACCTGTGTTTCCGAAATAAATCTACCATGGATTAAAAATGAAAGATAATAAAAGTTATTATTATTTTTTAAAGCGTACTATTAACAAGTAAATACTTTTGGAGGCAAGCTATTTTTTTTTATAGGCCACTCTTTCTCTGAGGTATTTGAAACTTACAAAATCAATTTTTAAAATATCTCTTGTTTACTTGGATGAATGGGCCCATAAATAATCCATTGGAAGAATCTTCTCATTGAGTCTGAGGGGCAGGGAGGGACAGAGATGAGGTAAAGAAGGCTGCTGAACCCAAGGGTGCCCTCCTAAGAGTGACAGCTGCAGACAACTCCAGACAACTGGGACCAGAATGAACTCTGACCTGGGGGTCCAGAGACTGGGTCCTCATCTTGTGGCTAGTCATGTCCCCTCTTGGTGCTCACCTGGACATGAAGGAGCTGTACCCACTCCTCATTTTACCCCTTACAATTCAGTGATCTGTGATCATAGATTTAATGTTCAGCATTACTGTCATTGTCAGTCCTCATTGTTTCATTCAAAAGTGATGGAAAAGCATCATTCTCTTTAAGCC
Organism: Muntiacus reevesi; assembly: GCF_963930625.1. Classification (NCBI taxonomy): domain Eukaryota; kingdom Metazoa; phylum Chordata; class Mammalia; order Artiodactyla; family Cervidae; genus Muntiacus; species Muntiacus reevesi. Next base: position 39,812,688 of record NC_089265.1, on the reverse strand, counting down.
TCCTTTTAAAGGAAATTCTTCTAGGTTATCTGAAAAGATTTAACTTTCAACACCAAGTGAGTAGTAGTGGATATTATTATGGATATTTAGTAAAGCTTTCCAACAGGCCAGCAGAACCAAGTACACAGTTCAGAGGTGGGGAGGTGATGAATCCTTTGCCATATTATTGACAGTGTTTATCTACATATCCAGAAATATGAAGTGGCCACAGAACACACACACAGAAGGCCACATGCTTACAAGCTCCAGTCCCTCCACCCTGAAGTCGTGTGGGAACATCCAGGGTCCACTGGCATCATCAAAAAGACAATATTAAGATCTCTTCAACTGGCTTTGGAAGAGAAGGGTGTAGAAGGTCACTAAGTTATCAAGAGCAAATGTGGTCTACAGCAGCAGTCCCCAACCTTTTTGGCACCAGGGACCAGTTTCGTGGAAGAGTTTTCCCACAGACCATGAGGATACGGGCAGTAGGGAGCAGCTGTAAATAGAGATGAAGCTTCACTCAACTGCTTGCTGCTGACCTCCTGCTGTGCAGCCCTTTTCCTAACAGGCCACGGACCGGTACCCCTCCATGACCCGAGCGTTAGGGACCCCTGATCTGCAAGACTCTCTGACGACCAAATATTGATACATATCCACCTTTCTGGCATGGTTTTTCTGTATGTATTCTTGCGGAGCAAGGGTTCCAGGGGATCCCTAGAGGGTTCCTTCTGGTCCTCCATTCAGTGATTTAAACAGCGATGGAGTGGTAGGAATTGCCTGGCATAGGTAAGGGTTAAATTTATGTCTTCCCCTTGGTTGTGTTCACATCACTTGTGAAGTTGAATACTGTTCACTCTCTTTCCAGAAAATGCCAATCCTAGGGATTCCCTCTTTATTTTAAAGTGGAATCTTTGTTCCTTTCCCAGGATGAGGAGGAAGAGTCCAGCAGGCAGGAGACTGAAGAGAAAATACTTCTGGATCCAAACAGTGAGGAGGTTTCAGAGAAGGACGCCAAGCAGATCATTGAGTATGTATCTCTCAGAGTTTCGTCTCTTGCATATGCGTTTCGTGAGGGTTCTCCTCTGTGAATTTCCTTTTAGAGAATTTTGTCTTTAAGGATGGAAGCTGACTTTATGCCCAGACTCCCCTTGAAATGCCACCATCAGGGGCCACCAGCATGTCCCACTGCCCAGCCCCTTCCTTCCGTCCCCTTCTCCTTCCTGTCTCCCTCACTCCTGGGCTTCTCTTGTCATATGGACTTCCATCCCAGATGAAATTTGCCCCTCCAGCCGGCAGCCTTTCCCACCTCCCTTACTGGCATCAACGCTCCTCCAGAAACCCACGGGGGTGTGCCCTTCCCCTCCCTGTCCTCACTGCTGCAGGCGGTCAGCCCCTGATTCCCCAGCCCAGTCTGAAACACCTCGGAGTCCTTCCCCCCACCTGAGCACCCAGCTCTTCGCCTCACCCCACCCATCCTCTACACCAGTGGGCTACACAGCTCTTTGTCTGTATCGCTCTAGTGTTAAAATTTGCGGTGAAACAATCTGTGAAAGAGAACATTTTAAAGTGATGAGATTTAAAAAAGAACAAAACAAAGCAGAAATAGACATTCTGATATTTTCTCCTTTTATTCCAGGGCTCTGTGCCCACTTCAGTAATCTTTCCTTTATCCATCTGCCCCCTTCTTCACTGAATGTTTTAGGAGCCCACTCCCACCCCACCTCCATAGGAGGCTTCCCTGGTGGCTCAGTGGTAAAGAATCCACCTGCAATGCAGGAACCACAGGAGATGTAGGTTCGATCCCTAGGTCAGGAAGATCCCTTGGAGGTGGGGAGCATGGCAACATACTCTGGTATTCTTGCCTGGAGAATCCCATGGACAGTCCATAGGGTTGCAAGGAGTCCAACATGAATGAAGCAACTTAGCACGCACACTCGCATGCCCCTTCCTAGACTGACACAGTAGTTGGTTAACCTGGTGCAGAAAACATTCTGTTTTCTACCTCTTCTCTTTCCCGTGTCTTTAATGTCACCTTCTTCCCCCTCTTACCTGTCTTCCAAGCTTTGGGCAGTGTTCTGTGGGTAGGATTTATCTTTGATTTTCAAGGGCCTAGGACAGCTTCACTGGCCAAGTGTGAACTTGCAGATGTACAGTTCATGCTCATAACAGTCATTTGAAGTCAGGAAGGCCTGTGTTCAAATCCTAATGCCACCATCTTTCACGTGACCTGGGCAAATTCATGAATTCATGAACTTATCTCAGCCTGAAGTTCTCCACAGGTATAAAGTGGGGAAGGTAATAGTGACATCTACCTTGCTTGCTTTTTTGCGAGGATTACAGATAATATATTTTGCCTGCTGGGCATGAAGTAGGTGTGGGGGCTTCCCAGGTGGCGCTAGTGGTTAAGAATCTGCCTGCCAGTGCAGGAGATGTAAGAGGCTCAGGTTTGATCCCTGGGTTGGGGAGATCCCCTGGAGGAGGGCATGGCAACTCACTCCAGTATTCTTGCCTGGAGAATCCCATGGACAGAGGAGCCTGGTGGGCTGCAGTCTGTAGAGTCCTGAAGAGGTGGATGTGACTGAGCGTGCACACGTGAAGGAGGTGATAAATAAAGCTCTGCTCACTGCGGCCGTTTCTCGGCTCTCCATTCATGCACAGCTTCCCCGTGCGTGACTCTCCACTCTCTCTGCCCCAGGACGGCGAAGCAGGACGTGGACGACGAGTACAGCATGCAGTACAGTGCCAGAGGCTCCCAGTCCTACTACACCGTGGCCCATGCCATCTCCGAGAGGGTGGAGAAGCAGTCAGCCCTCCTCATCAACGGAACCCTGAAGCATTATCAGGTAACTGATGTGGTGACCGTGTGTTCTTGGCAACACAGGTAACTGTGTTCTTAGCAAGTTGCAGTCCGTTACCTAATTTTGATTGGATATGTTGTGTGCATGCTAATTGCTCAAGAGACTCGATGATGGCAGGCGTCTAGGGTTACATTCTTTCTTTTTTCATTTTTGGCCATACTTTGTGGCATGTGGGATCTTAGCTCCCCAGACCAGGGATCAAACCCATGTCCCTCTGCAGTGAAACTGTGGAGTCTTAACCACTGGACCACCAGGGGAGTCCTCACATCGCTTCTAATATAGGAATTTTCTCTGCTGTGCCTATAATTCTTCTTTTAGAGGATTCCATTTTACCTTCTTCACTAGGGCATTTACCCATTTTCCCTTTTATGGTTTTGGGATGAATTGTTTTCAGAAATCCTGACTTAACCTTTGCAACTGTTTTACCCATGGATCTCTTCAGAATGGAAAACCCAGCCACTTTCTACCAGTACAGGGACCATCTGTCTCCCTTTTTGAAGTAAATGAAGTACATTTCTTCAAAACTTTCAGTGGTGGCTATAGTTTAACACTATGAATGTAGCCACCTAAGAATTGCTGTCTGCAACATTTACATGCTTTTTTTTTTCTTAAGACACAGTAAAGGTGTGAACAGCCATGCTTTGATGGAAACTAGGCTGTAAGCATAACGGATGTTTCTTTTGACCTGTCTGTAATGAGGTCAGCGCCTGTCTTTTACCTCCTTCCACTTCATGGTGTGTTCCTTGCAACATTTGTCCTGTGAGATAGACCCCAGAAAGAATGGGGGAAATGGGTTCTGTGGTTAAATATTAATAAATATGGGAAATACAATCAGCTGTAACCTGGATTACTGTATCATTTACTATTCCAAAGTTGGAGATGTATGAGAATGAACAGAGGCCCTTATAATTGATCAGAGGTGTCACCCAGGACTTCCAGAGCCAATCAGACGTCTGAGCACTCTGGGAATGACCCCTCTTGGTAGCCCCTGCTGTGTATCAGCAACTCATGAGTCTGCAAAAATAAATGTGCCATCCGTAACTGCGTATCAGCGTCCTACAGTGAAATGAGTTTAGCTTCGTATTGCCAAAATTTCTCTGACCACCGAACTTTCTTTTCGTATATCATATTCCTATTCATAGCCTGTAAGATTAGGGTCCTTTGGAATACACTTTGGGAAGTACTGATTTGGTCAAAACTTCATTCAGATTTTTCCATAACATCCTATGGAAAAATTTAAACAAGTTCTTTGACCAACCCAGTATGCACTTTAGACCAACAGTTCTCAAACTTTTGGAACTTGAGTCCAGGGTCCACTGAACTCAGAACGCGGCACTGTGTTGGCTGCCATTGTGTGGAGGTGAAGAATACAGCTGCTGCTGCCTCGGTGCTGCTTTGATTTGTGTTAAAGCACCAGCAGTTTATACCCACTACTGCTTTTGCGTCATCAGTGCAAATGTCAATGCAATACAAAAGGCAGATGATGCCTTAGTGTTAATGAGAAAATAATTTTGATCTTGTGGTCTCCTCAGAAGGGTCTGGAGACCCTCAAGAGTCCCTGGAGCACAATTGAGAACCAGTGCCCTGGCTGTAGTGAGGTCATGTTCTCTCCAAAGACCATACTACTTGCATGAAGTTCAAAGCTGTTGCCATCTGATTTGGCCTACCTGATGTAGATAGGGACTTGGAGATGGTTCTGATGACCTCCTGTGTGTCTGTGTGTGGAAAGTGCATTCTTTAGATTATGCATAAATAACTTTTAAAGCCACATTGATTTCCGCCTGCCATCTGAGAACTTTTTAAGCATTCTTCACCACTGTCTTTTCAAACCTATCTCCTCCTCTTTCCCTATAGGAATTTTATGGCCTTCCTCCCCTGCTGACCGGCTGTTAGGTTTCCTGAACATGCCTCACTCTGCCCCTCCTCTGGGGTTTTTTTTTTTTTTTTTTTGCTTCATGATGTTTCTTATTCCTGGACTCAGATTACCCATGTCCACCTTCTGTTTTATCTGGGATTAAAACAGATGCAAAATTCAGCCCCTTTGCCAATTTCATTAAAAAATAAAGAAAGAAATCCACTCCCTTTGAGTGTCCAGATGTGTCTGGCCTTTAGCTGACTCCTAAAGGCCTGGTGGTCTCGGGGTCACATTGCAAGCGTGCAGCTCCTCCCACAGAGCACTCTGGGTTCCCACCATTCCTCCTCTGCCCATCTCTCTTTTGTGCATCCCCTGAGAGCCTCTTTCTGTTCTTCTCATCTCTTGGTTTTACTGTTGTTCTGCAAAAACCTTTAGGATGATTCAGAGTCTTGCATGGTACAAGGCACCCCAAGAAGCTTATCCAAGTACTTCTTCAAACCATTGTAGTTGCTCTTCCCAAGAAAAATTCTGGTCTATACAGTTTTATAACATTTTATGACATTCGCACTGCCAACTGCTTCTTGGTGCATGATGAACTTTGTAACTTGGTAACTTTGTAACTTGGTGCATGTAACTTTGGTCTTCTTTGTAAACTTCAGAAGGGAGGCATGCATCTTACATATGTAGATATCCATGTGCTGTAGTTCCTTGCACGGTCCTTTTCACAGAATCACCATTTAATAAATATTGAAAATGGAAGAATCACTTGTCTTGTTTTTACATGAAAGAAATTAAAATTAACGTTTCCCTAAGCATAACTTCATTAGCAAGCTAAATTGACTGTAGCAATTACACACACACACACACACACACACACACACGTGGTGCAGTGGTAAAGAATCTGCATGCCAGCGTAGGAGATACAAGAAACGCAGGTTTGATCCCTGTGTCAGGAAGATGCCCTGGAGGAGGAAAAGGCAACCCACTCCAGTATTCTTGCATGGAGAATTTCATGGACAGAGGAGCCTGGTGACTGCAGTGACATGGGGTCGCAAAGAGTTGGACATGACTGAGCACACATGCATATGTATATATATATATATAGAGAGAGAGAGACAGAGTTAACCCTCTCATTTAAACTGACATCTATCATGAGACAAGTGCTCGGGCCTGGTGCACTGGGAAGACCCAGACGGATTGGGTTGAGAGGGAAGTGGGAGGGGGGATCGGGATGGGGAATACATGTAAATCCATGGCTGATTCATGTCAATGTATGACAAAAACCACTGCAATATTGTAAAGTAATTAGCCTCCAACCAATAAAAATTTTAAAAAAATAAAAAATAAACTGATATCTGTGATAACGGTGGTGGAAGGGAGTTGATGGTTGGAGAGGAAGGTTGAACAATTTTGTATTTTCTCCCACTCTTACTTGTGTTTAACGTGGGAATCCAAAGCTGTGTCTCTGGTGCTGGGCTTTTGTACGTAACTGTGCTGAAGGTGTTCCCAGGGGTCAGCTGCCCTGGGGGAGCGCCTGCATTGCGGAGTTTCCCTGTGAGGCCTGGGAGCTTTCTCTGCCAGCAGATGCCCCTGGCTCCCTGATCACTCTGCTACCTCAGTTGAGGGGATCCCACCCCCGGGGGCTGACAGGCTCTTCGTTACCAAGAAGGCTGTTTCTAATGACCTGTGATCTCCATGCTGAACCTGCCTTCTGGCTTGTTTTTCTTTAATTCTCACATTGGCTTTTTGTTTTTGGAGTGGTTGGAATGGATTTTCGTTTGGGTTTTCTTCATCTCTAATAATTCTAGAATGCCATATACTGTGAAATGCTAAGTAGGGATGAACGGAAAAGCTGCTTAAAATCCCCCCCGGAACGCTCCAGCCCATCACTTCTAAATCTGATTAGCACTCAGCACCTGCCAAGCGGTGGGGTGATTACAGGCTCACATTTGAATTTCGTTTTGTGCTGGTACTTCCCCCCACTTTCCTACTGTGGGAAATCCGACGTACAGCACAGAGGAGTTAAGAAGTCGCAGCCCCACTTGAGTTGTATTAGTATTAATTACCTGTGCAGATCTTGGGTAATTGAAGCAATTACTCTTCATTTCAGCTCCAGGGCCTGGAATGGATGGTTTCTCTGTATAATAACAATTTGAACGGAATCTTAGCTGATGAAATGGGGCTGGGAAAGACCATACAGACCATTGCACTCATCACTTATCTGATGGAGCACAAACGACTCAATGGCCCCTATCTCATCATTGTTCCCCTTTCGTAAGTAAAGCCATTTATTCTGCAGTTATCCTTCTTTATGTTGGAGCTTGCCCGATTTGTCATTTGTCATTTAAGGCAGAGTTGTAGCCTGTAGTGGGATTATCAAGAGCATATAATCTGGATTTAGATGTTTCATTTCCCACCCTGTCTCCCATCCTGGCCTCTCTGATTGGCTACATAAGCACAAGATGAAGTGATTTTTTTCCAGTCCTTCGTGTTGCAGTCTATACAGCCTGCAGGCCACACAGTGGGACTCATTCTTTATCACACCTAAAGTGGCTCATGAAGCTGAAAGTTTTGATTTTTTTTAAGATTTCCGATTTTTTTCTTCTATTTCTAAAAGGCTACATATATTCAAAAAAATGTATATTCTTAAATCTTCCTTTAGTGTCCCCTTTAAAGCAGAAAATCCAGACTCTGAACTTTGTATTAAACTGCCCTCAGTACTGTAGTTTATCTGCAGTGGTGTTGCCACTTTGTCAGTACAGGTCTTCACTGTTTTCCATCACATTCCCAGTGCCTCGTCCATTGCAGGGTTCCTTGTGGGTTTTGAGTGGACATGCCTGCAGGAAGGAATTCCTGTTCAAAACCACCCTCCTTGGATGGGAGTGCCTTGGACTGTGGTGTGAGGTTGCAGTTCTGTTCACTGAGGTCCCTTCTAGATCTCACTGCTCATTGCAGACTTGGACCTTGGGAAAAAGTAAAGATTCTGTTTTAGTGTTTCCTTCAAATTTTGCCTAAATGAGAATTCTTCAAAGACCTCTTAAATCCATTTTATTTGAACCCACAGTACTTAGACATCCTTTCCATGTTATCTACATCTTGAACATGTATTTTGCTTTTTATCTTTATTTTGCATGTTCTGACTCGTAGATTACATTGATGGTTTGGGGGATTTTTTTTTTTTAAGACATTTACTATTTTCCCCCTGCTCCCTCCTGACAGATTTATTTAGTATTTTCATGTGCTTTATCATTTTTTTTCCTGACTCAAATTTCTCTGAATTCATATGGCCGTTTTTAGAGTTCCCAAATCACTCTGGTAATTGCTGTCTTTCAGTATTAAAAATAAGATTTTTTTTTGTCCTCTATGTTCATGCATTCTTTAATTTTTTTTTTTCCTCTCATGAGATTTCTTATGAATCCTCAAAGTTGTCACGCTTTGTGGCACTTGTTTCTAACTTATCTCTTATTTCCACACCTTTAAAATGAATGTACAGTTGAGATATTTTATATTCTCTGTCCTCTTTCAAGGTGAGGCCTGAAAGTGAATGAGAACATCTTTTTAACCACAGATTTTTATACAAACACCGCTCTGTATTTTGTTTTGTTCTACAGGACTCTATCTAACTGGACGTATGAATTTGACAAATGGGCTCCTTCTGTGGTGAAAATTTCTTACAAGGTTTGGAATGCTGTGTTTATATATAAATGTGGAAAAGCAAAAAATAGACCCTATTTTCTTCATTCCATGTGCACATCTGTGAACTGTATTTGGTTGTAAAGTTTTGTCATGTACATCATGTACTAAACAGTGAGAGTTAATCATCCCGAGAAGATTACTGTAATAAACCATAATTACTTTCAGATAGTGAAATGCAGAAGAAAATTGTTAATTATCATATTGCGAGGTTTCTGATGAGAGTAATACAAATGACAAATATCGCATATCCCGCGTGCCACCATGCCCACTGTTCCTGCAAAGTTAGGCAATTACCCAGATAGCCGAGCACCGGCTGGACACCCCTGTAGAAATGGAGCCTTTCAGCAGAGCGGCGGGTTCTCTGCTACCTTGGGGTCACCATAATTTCCTTTTTTCTCCCTGCCCTCCCTTGGTCTGCAGTAGGAAAGCCTCTCCACAAGAGTCTGAAAAGTACCCAGACGTGGGCAATTTTGCCAAGTACTTTCCTCCTGGATAATGGATCTGTGTACGATAATTGCGTGTGTGTGAGTCCTTGGTCATGTGTCTGGGCTCCATTAAGCCGTGAGCAGTGAGATACAGCGCACGCCTCTTTCCCTGGGGTAATATAGATCTGTATTTTCTTCCTGTTCAGGGCACCCCTGCCATGCGTCGCTCTCTTGTCCCCCAGCTGCGGAGTGGCAAATTCAACGTCCTCCTGACTACTTACGAGTACATTATCAAAGACAAACACATTCTTGCAAAGGTATGTTTAAAAAAATTCTTTTGTCTTGAGTTATGGACCATCGCAACTGGAATGTAAGATATTCCTCAAATTATACTCGCTACTATAATTTGCTCATTAGATGACTGCCCTCTCCCCCTCTCTCTCTTTTAGAGTCAGATATGTTTTAGTCATGGGTTTTTAATTTTATGTATGCTTGTCGTGTGTCAGTGATCCTGGGACTCTTACCTATCCTGTTGTGGTTAATGAGTTTACATATCTTAAAAGAATTTACCTGGGTTCCTTCTGCAACTCTTTTTCTCTCCAACAGCTCTGAACATCATGCTTGTGGAAGAAATAATTGTTTTTGTTGCCCTGGGATATTGTCAGCAGCGGAACTTCATGCCTCTTGTGTCTTTGTCTCTCCAGAGATGAGCAGGCATCTCTCCATATGGTCTTCTCCATATGAACATTTATCCAAGCTGTAGCTTTTGTGCTCTTCCTGTTTTATGTTTTCTTCCAGTGAAATAATGGGCTATGATTGTTTGGATGACTCTGGGTTGTTTCCATGACTATATATTTAGAGCCAGGAAAGAGTTGTTTTCTACCTGTGACCTACATATTTGCTACTTTATAGGTCCTAAACTGTCCTTTAGCCAAAAAATAGAATTTTTTTTCCATTTATGTCCTCTTGCCTCCTAATATATTCATGTAGAATGATGGGAGTAGTTTCTGTCATGGAGCAAATAGGAGAACTTCATTTTTTTTTTCCTTTAGTAATTTCTTTTACACTGCGGTGTTTTGAAAGCACTATAATCTGAAACTAAGTTATGGCCAGAACTGAACAGAATCACTATTTCTGAGGTCTGTTCAATCTCTGCATTAAACCTTTGCCCTGGGAACGGAGAGTTCCCTTCATGGCATCCTAGGAAATACATAAAGGAAATGTGCTCCCAGGGGAGGTTTAATAATTGAGATGGCACCAGCAACAATGCTGTGTGTTCGTCTTCTTCACACTCTGAGATGAATTTGGCAGTGTCAAAAATGACATGTTTTCAGTATAACTGTGGGGATATGTGTGTACATTTGAGATCCTTTTAAGAAAATTCGTATCGTGTGTTCTGCGTATGCACTTCAAAATTCATCGGAGATGTCTGGTAACGAGATGTATTGCCTTTGTTTCTGGAGAAATGAAGATCTAGAAAGGGGTAGTAGTTTTTTTGAGTGGAAGACCTAATTAGCAGCAGATCCGATAGCAAAATCATAGACCTTCGATTCCTTATTATTTCATAGGCTAAATTCAATTAGGCAGGAAGGTGGATTTAGAATATTGATTAAGTACATTTTTATCTTCTGGCCTCTTTTATTGGTAAGTTTGGGACAATTGATTGTACAACTTTAATTATTCTTAAGGAATTTTCTTAGAGGAGGTGGAGGAAGTGGGGGGCGAACCCCAAACACCTCTGGTAGTTTCTTTTACCCGGACATCCCTTCCTCACTGATGTTTTATTCCTTTTCCCCTGATTTTCCTGATGCTTCTACTGAGGAAGGCGAGGACTTCATAGAGGTCTTTGCTTCTCCCTCCTCTCTAAGCGCTTTGTAGCGGGATCCAGGGACATCTGAACGCCAGATGCTCTTCTTGGCTATTGCCACTGTTTTGTGGGGATTGGATAGGCTTTGTGGGATATTCCTCATTGTTCTCACTTTGAGAAACAGTGACCCTGGAAGGGGCTGAAGGGTCGGATGTGTGAGGGGAAGGGGACTCTGTGTAGATTTAGAAAGGGAGATCGTGTCATATGGTCATTCTTTATTTTTGAAGTGACAGTTATGCTGGAGGAATATATTGTGTTTAATTCTGAAGTTTTGGCATAAACAGAAAAGAATGCTATTTTAGTGCTGCCCTCTCTGCCAGTGAGTTTGTCCTTTCATTTTAGACATCTTGAAACTGGGGTCCTGGACCTGGCAGGTATGGACGTGGCAGGTCAGGAATACATGTTAACTAAGAGAGTCCAGGTTGCTAGATCTTCTAATGTTTTAAAAGAAGCTGGATGTCCAGATTTTTAGATGAAATATTCCAATGTTTAAATCTTAGCAACTAAGCTCAAATTAAAAAAAGAAAAAACAGCAGCCAAGCCCTGAAGGTAGGAGTCAGCCAAGGTGTTAGAAAAAGGGCATGAAACCAGAGGTCTTCTGCTATAGGTACTTGCTGATGCTGTCTTGGAGGAATCAGCCATTAAGCTCTGCTTCAAGTGGGGAATTATATTCTGTACTCATTATGAGCAGCGGTTATGTAGCCTTTAAATCTGGCAGGCTGTCATAACCTAGCAGTGATAGAAGAGGTATTGGATGGGGAAACACAGGAGCTAGTCCTGGCCCAACCGTTTCTTTCTGGGCCCTAGTTACCTTCTTCGTGAAAAGGTAATTAGGGATCACATTCTGTTATTTCATCCCATGGTTCCACGGTGCATGACTTGACCTGTCAGGTCAGGAAATAGACTGTTGAGAGTCTTGCGTGCTGAGGGGTACCGTGCCATAGCCTGGACCAAGCGTGGGCTCTGTGGTTTTCCACATCACCACTTGTCACTTGGGGATACTTGTGTTTTCCCTCACTCACCACGTGTTGGTCCTTCCTCTTGCATCACAGATCCGGTGGAAATACATGATAGTGGACGAAGGCCACCGGATGAAGAATCACCACTGCAAGCTGACTCAGGTCCTCAACACGCACTACGTGGCCCCCAGAAGGATCCTCCTGACCGGGACCCCACTGCAGAACAAGCTCCCGGAACTCTGGGCCCTCCTCAACTTCCTCCTCCCCACCATTTTTAAGAGCTGCAGCACTTTCGAGCAGTGGTTTAATGCGCCATTTGCCATGACTGGAGAGAGGGTACTGGCCTAACATTTATTTTTCCCACTGCATGACAAAGAAATGAAATGAAAGGACCTAGAGCTGAGACCGCAAGGTGGTTTACGGTGTTGTAAATATCAGGAAGCCAGTCAGTGGGTGGGTGTGTGTTCACTCCAGGGATATTTTTCCATCCTGAGAGAATGGATCCAGTAATGGGTAAGTGATCCTAGGATCTAGGGTGTCCTCATCCCATTGTCTTTCGCCAGTGTGGTAACTAGGCCAGCAGAGGGTGTTCCTCACCGGTGGAATGCTTAACTGCCGTGGACCACAGGGAGAATACATACAGAGATACTTGTTCCGTCTGTTTAACCACAGCTCAACCAACCAAATGTAAACCTTGAAAAAAATATTTTCTTGTTATAAACTTGGGCTTCCCCTTGAACCATTTCCACGTTAAGAGCTTGTGTGTAAAGCCAAACTAGTTTATAATTATTTTCTGTATGCATTATTTTCAGATTTTAGTGCGAATCTATAATGTTTTGTTTAATCTAAGTTTTGTGTGTATATAAATATTCCTCAAACCTTGGGGTAGCTATTTGCAAATTTCTTCTTATTCCTTTCTCTGCCTTCTCTTAAAAACTCATTTATTAGAAACAGGTACCTGTCCTTTTGACTAGTGATTTCTTAAGTATAAGAATGAAAAAGCACTTAAAATGCTTTACGGATATCTGTGTTGGAACCATTTGACCCTTTAATTCTGAGGTATGTTATAAGTACCCTTGACTTTTGTTGGGAGTTCATTGGCTTGCCCATTTGAAGAAGGTAGTGTCAATCAGCTCTGCCCCCTAGAGGTTAGTGGAGGAAGGTGAAAGAGAAAGCAGAGGATTTACAAATAGGACTGAACTTGAACACAATCACAGCAGAGCAGAGGAATCAGGTAGAGGGGCTTAGCAACCCACCAGCATAAACTGTGTTCATTCTCGTTCTTTCCATGTTCAAGCTCTGTACCACTGGTATGTTTCTGCATCTGAGACAACTTACCGCTTCAATTTTAAGTGCTCTGCTTAGTCGCTCAGTGGTGTCCAACTCTGTGAGACCCCATGGACTGTAGCCCGTCAGGCTCCTGTGTCCATGAGGATTCTTCAGGCAACAATACTGGAGTGGGTAGCCATGCCCTCCTCCAGGGGATCTTCCCGATCCAGAAATCAAAGCCGAGTCTCCTGCATTGCAGGCAGATTCTTTACTAGCTGAGCTACCAGGGAAGCCCTCAATTTTAAGTAAGAACACATTAACTATTACCCTTTTACTCATGTTCAACCTCAGTCTTCAATCAGCCTTTATCACAATCATATCCCATCCAATTCTAAGCTGTTAACACTCCCAGTCTGAAACTGGTGGCTCTGGATCTTTTCCGTAGAAGTCAGCATTCAGACAAAGACATCTATTTAGAGGCTGTTCTGTAACCACCTGGTAGGCAGGTGGGAACAGAATTCTGAGGTGTATATAATGGGTATGTACCTGGCCTTAATGCATATAAAATTTCAGACATGTATTGAAACCAATAATAAATATAGTATAAAGAGTTATTACATGAAAGAACCTTAAAAAAAAAAAAGGATCAAGTTCATCTAAGGTTCTCTTGCAGGTGGACTTAAATGAAGAAGAAACTATATTGATCATTAGGCGTCTGCATAAGGTGTTGAGACCCTTCTTACTGAGGAGACTGAAGAAAGAAGTTGAATCTCAGCTTCCAGAAAAGGTATGTTGCAAATTCAAAAGTTGTGGTTTCTTCCCCCTGCCAATATATTCGAATTAACCTGCCCCTGAAATGGTGTTTCTGAAATAGCAGGCTTGTATTTTAGTTCCAGGTAACTGGAAAATATCTTAAAGGACTTTTTTGTTGTAGTTGTTAGAGAGAAGCTGGAGAGTTTAGTGTAGAGAGAGAATGGAAATTTGAACATTTCATCTTGGTTTCCAAAAGTTTGGGGACAGATTTTTGAAAATTACCAAATCACTGTCATTACATTTTAGCTTTAACTTACATTAACTTAGTAGTACATGAATTGGCATTCTATTTTAACTTTAGAATTTTCTTTTTAAACTTTACTAACCTTGTTGAGTCCACTCTTGTAGGCGTCATAAAAGTGTTCTGCTTTGAACCACGTAAGGCTATGAGTTTGGGGCTTGTATCCTTATCAGAAGACCTAGTAAATGCTTGCCACATTTGCCGGAAATGTGTTCAATGTCAGATGCTTGGGATGTCACTGTTCTGATAGTAAGTGAAAAATAGGGTTCTTATTATAGATACACCATCTAATTAAGATTCTATGAACATTTTAAGCAAATATTTTTCAGATTAGTTTTTGGACACTGATTTTTCAGGGCTTTAGGATGCCTTTTTGAGCCCTTAGCACCACGTTTTGGGACTGGATTTGGGTATTAGTTTAATATGTTTCTCATCATATTTTGGAACCGCTGGAGTTCCAAACACTGGAGTTCTGCATTTCATTCTCTTACAGATAGATTATTTGGCATTGTGCACTGTTTGCTGCGTGAGCTAGTTTGATGTAAGTTTTCTCTTTAGAGGAGCCAATTCTAAAATGTGTGTTTTGCATCATTGTGTTTTTCCGTGTAATGACTCTGTTTTTTGGACAGATTGGTTCATCCTATTCATTTTTAAGTGGGAGCTGGCACGATATTGTACAAAGTTGATTACTAAGAGAGAATTTTGTCCCTTAATCCCCTATCTTTAGCAGTCAGAAAAAAATTAAATATTAACACTGTTCTTATACCACGCTTACTGTAGTGAAAACCCAAATATTTAAGTATTTAATTTTGCTAGTGAATGCATCTTGGGGATTGAATGCTGTCAATATTTCTTTGACTTCCTATGGTCTTGACATCTTTGGATAACCCTCTTTCTGTTCAAGGTGGGTCTTAGTTACTGAATAAGCTGGGGAATAGGTACAGTGGTCATGTAGCTTCCTTTAGTGTTACTGAGATCCAGAACTTACAGAGATGAAATGTTAACGATTTTAGTTTTCTCCATTCTTCCTTTTGTTTCTTTAGAAGCAACAAATACAATAAAAGACAATTATCTGAACTTACTCATTTATTCATCCCATAAAACTTCTTAATCTTATTTACTGATTTCCGAGACTGGCTAATATAGATAGATTTTTTAAAAATTGCAAGTTGAAAGTATGCCCTGCTTTTAAGTCCATTTTATTAAAATACAGACTTTTGTAGCACAAGGATCATGGGATGATTGGTTATATCACAAAGGAATTCCTTACTTCACTAAAACATTTATTTCATGGCTCTTTTCACAAGAAAACTTCCTGAGTATAGATAAATTATTTTTGTTAAAAATTAGATTTTGAAGAGCATGTTTCCTGCATGAAGTACACTTGTACTCTTTAATACCCAAGTTTTCATATTTGAGGTGTATTAAACACCCATATATATACCTTGTTTGCATTTTGCAAAATTGCATTTTTTACAAAATGAAGGTTTGTGGCAACCCTGCCTCAAGCAAGTCTATTGGCACCATTTTTCTAACAGTATTTGCTAACCTCATGTCCCTGTGTCACAAGTTTTGGTAATTTTTGAAATATTTCAAGCTTTTTCATTATTGTTAAATTTGTTACAGAAATCTGTGATCAGTGATCTTTGATGTTACTGTTGCAAAAAGGTTATGTATGATTCACTGAAGACTTAGAGGATAGCATTTTCCACAATATGAAGCGTTTTTGATTAGGGTATGTACAATGCTTTTTTAGGCATAGTGCTATTGCACACTTAATAGACTATAGTGTGGTATAAACATCACTTATGATGTACTAGGAAACCAAAAAATTCATATGACTCGCCTTATTGCACCCTGTGTGTGTTGGCCTGGAACTGACCTGTGCTGTATCCGAGGTATGTCTGTATAATCTGTGGATAAGCTACCTTTTTTTGGAGGTAACTTGGTGGAGTGGAAATCATGGGCTTGGCCTGTCAGAGGGGACCTGGGTCCCCACTGCATTCTCTGTCTCTTGCTAACTGTGTGCACTTGGGCATGTTACTTAAATCAGTGGGTCTCCGTGTTCTCAGCAGTGAACTAGAAAATAGATAATACATGCTTTATAGAAGAGGACTAAATGGATGCAGTACTCATAATACAATGCCTGGCACGCGTTAAGGCTCAGCCGATGACAGCTGCTGCTCCCAGAGTCCTTACTTTCTCTGTTGCACTGCTGTTTCTGTTACTGACTTTGGTTCTGCTTTCCTGTTCACTTCAAGTTTCTCGATGTCCTCTGGTCCTGGCATTTTACCATCACCCTTTGAAGGTGATGAACTAATCACTTGGCATGTGTATGTAGCTATTGTTAATGTGTTTTGGCCAGTGTCCACTCTTTGTTCTTTCTGCCTTGTTAGGACTTTGATCTGGGGAAATCTGCCATCTAAGTGTTATCCTTGGGGGTGAGGAGCTTTCTTCTGCCACCGTCTGCTTGTGGCCACAAACATGTATGTCTTTCTCAGGCTGTATAAAGAATCTGGAAAGGAGTTGTGGTGGATGGCAGCAAAAGGCTAAATCTTAAGCAACGCTCAAATGTTTCCATGAAAAAGAATCAATTATGGAAGTAGATTTCCATTTTATTTTTTAATTTAAATATAATAAAATACACTCTTCTTTGGTATATAGATCTGAGTTTTGACAAATGCAGTTACGTTAAAGTGAAATCACTCAGTCATGTCCAACTCTTTGCGACCCCATGGGCTGTAGCCTACCAGGCTCCTCCATCCATGGGATTTTCCAGGCAAGAGTACTGGAGTGGGGTGCCATTTCCTTCTCCAGGGAATCTTCCCAACCCAGGGATCGAACCCAGGTCTCCTAGTTATGTTAACTGCATCACAAACAAAATATAGAACAATTCTCTCCCAATACCCCCCACCCACCCAAAATTCCCTGGTCCTGTCACTTTGCTTTGCCCTTAGCCTCTTACAACTGATGGTTCATCCTCCATCCTCATAGCTTTGTGTTTTCCAGAATGTTGTAGGAATAGAATCAGACAATATGTCTCCTCAGACCATCTGCATCTGGTTTTTCATTCAGCATAATGAATTTGAGAGACATCCAAGGTGTTGGATGTATCAGTAGCTGGTTCATTTTTATTAATGGATAGTATTCTGTTACATGGATGCACCCGAGTTTGTTTATCAATTTAATTGTAGGACATTTGGGTGGTTTATAGCTTTTGATAGTTATGCTTGTCTGCTGTGAACATTTGTGTATAGGCTTTTGTTTGAGCATAGGTTTTCATTTCATTTTAGGAAATATGTAGGAGGGGCTTGGTCATATGGTAGATGTGTACATGACTTTGTAAGGAACTTCTCTATGGTTTCATGCCGTAGATTTCAGAACCTGGGACTTTAATAAATTTGATATTATTGTTTGGAAATCTCAATACACAAAGTGATAATGTATCACACACAGTAGTCTGGTTTTCCTGTTCTAATAATACATCCTTTTGGAAGGGAAATTATTCGTGAGGAATAGAGTTTAGGGAGAAACTATGAATAAAGGTTGAAAGCTTTTCCAGGGTTATATAGGAGGAGGGCCTGGGCCACTGTAACCACCTGATTGAGCTCCTTGAATGGACCAGTTTGATCATTTACCCACATAATGAGTCTTAGGAGGTAATTGTCACATCCATGAGATTGGCACCCCAGTTTTACATATCCTTTGAAAATAATCGTTCCAGTAGCTGTCATAAGCCTAACTTGTTGGGAGAATCACCCTTATTACAGAGTCATATATAGGTTTTATTTCCTTCAGCATCAGCCCCTTTTGAGGAACTTTCAAACTCATGCTCTAATCGGGGGCCGTCAGGGTTTTTGGGGATGACTCAGACCCAGCAGCGTTTGAGATGGTGTGGTTCTTACCGAGGCCTCCCTCGCCTCACCCGTCAGCCTGCCCGGCTCCTGCTGCCCGGCTCTGGCACCTTGCTCTGTATACTGCACAGCACTCGGGCGGGGGTGGGAGGTGCCGGAGCTTTAGCAGAAGCTGGAGACGTGGCGTGCGGTGTCACATGACGGTGAAAGGCAGCATCACCCACCCCATCAGGGTGAGGGGTCCAGGCATTCACGTGCTTTAGGACAGGGGTCTCCAGAGCACACATGGGTGTATGTATGTGTGTATACGTCTGGGGTGCTTACTAGTAGCCCACTGGGGCGTGGAAGGAAGATTTTAGAGCTTCTATTTATATTAATTTTTCTCCTAAAAATTAAAAAAAATTACGGTTTTTTTATTTAACATGCAGACAGACACTGGTCCCCATGTGGTATTCGTGCCTATGTCACAGAGTCCATCAGGTAACTGGCCTAGACTGGGGATGGGGAGCGTGAGGGGGAGAACCCCCACCTGGGACATCGGTCATTCATCCACCCTCACCATTGGGTTCTTTTGCTTTCTGCCTGTTGTGAACATTGTGGGTTTCCCCATATCCAGATAAAAGAATTTGAGGATGATCTCATTTTAACTAAACTGTAACACCCCTGACCCTCAGGATGGATGACAGACTTATTTTAAAAGATTCTGCCCAGGATCACAGGTTGAAAACAAGGGAAATAATGTAAGGGTAGGTGGACAATGGGAAAAGTGCAGACCTGCCACCTTTCCTGTTCCTAGTGTGAATTTTCACCAGCCCCATTATAGAATGATCACTACTCACTCCATAATCGCTAACTCACTTCAATTGTGTCCAACTCTTTGCTACCCTATGGATTGTGGTCTGCCAGGCTCCTCTGTCCATGGGATTGTTCAGGCAAGAATACTGGAATGGGTTGCCATTTCCTCCTCCAGGGGATCTTCCCCACCTAGGGATCGAACCCTCATCTCTTGTGTTTTCTGCATTGGTAGGCAAGTTCTTTTACCACTAACATCACCTGGGAAGCCCATAAAGAGGAAGGGTCCTTGCCATAGAAGGAGAGTCAGTCAGTGAGAAATCCCTGTGGATCAGGGTGTAATTGGCTATAATCTCAGATGTCATCACCTTGGCCCCTTGAAATGTAGATGTAAAGCAAGTGCCTAATATTGACCCATGGCCTAAAACTAACTTGTGTTTTCAGGCATTATTATTAGTTCATGCATATGACTCATAAATAAATATATGGGCATGTATTCAGAAGAGGTACTTTAACATGTATTCTTGGTAAGGGATTGCCATCAAGAAAACTTAATAAACACTTGTTTGTGAGAAATAAAAAGGAAGATTGACTGATAGGTGTGGTGATCAGGGAAGACCTTACTAAGAGCCCTCAGGAAGAGTAAGATTTAGAAAGGCAGCGCTAAAACTATAGGAAGATACAAAGACAGAATAGCTTGGACTTGTTGGGGAAGTTACGAGGAGCAAACATAAAATACAGGTGTGAAACTTAGGATGGTGATTTTGATGATGTGTGTCACACCAGCGTCTGTGATCCCCTAGTGGTATGAGGAAGGAGGGTTGAGGGGAGGTCCCCTTTCTACAGGAGCTCTCAGGTCCTAGGGATGAGCTCACTTCTCTGCTGACTTGGCCCCTGTGGGGTTGTCTGGCCTCCCTGTCTGCATGGCATCACCATGCATGCCTCGTTCCCACACTCCCTCCCATCCAGCTCTTGGCAGCAGCTAACTGATGAGAAGGAGGTTGAGGGTCCCAGTCCCTCACTTTGGATCTGCCATCTCCTAGTGCACTTAAAGCTTGCCTCAGCAGTCCTTTGTACTTTCAGGAAGGTGTGCACAAGCTGGGTGGCAGTGAGGCCCAGGTGAAGATGAACATTACGGCAGAACTAGGGAGCCTGAAAGTCTTCTTGGTTATGGTTAGGGTAGAGCTTAAGAGAGTGCAGTCTGGTTCAATCCTAACTGGATCATTGAATAGCTGCATCATTTCAACCCAGTCACCTAACATTTCTGATGCTTAAGTTCCTTATCTGTAAAATGCAAACACCACTAAATTTAACTCTGTCCTACAGCTCTTATGTGGTAAAATGGGAGAAGGCACACCAAGCACCTTTGCACGGGGCCTGGTCCATAGAAAGAGCTCGATAACATTAGCCCTCGGTGTCATTTTTATCATTATGCTTGCCAAAGTCTGAAGTTAATATTTTTCTTCACCATGATCAAGTTATATGGAGAGTTAACAGCGCTTGAAAAAGTCAAAGTACTTGAAAACATGCCACGATCAGTTCTGTAAAACACAAAACCCATATTAAGTGCATCCTTATTTATTAAAACTTGGAGATGTTCTTCTCTGGCCAAGAAGATCATTAAAAACTAAAGTAAGTTTATGGCAGGTCACTTGTTTTTCTTTACTTTTCTGCAAAAGAGCTCATCTTTCTCTAATCTGATTCAATGCATCAAAACAAGTGGCAAAATACTATTAATTACAGTTCCAGCTGGCCTGACAGACCCCTTCTAAAGCAACAGTCGAATGAATATTCAACTTCTCTTCATCTGTGACCTCCTCACTCTGGTCCTCAGAGCTGAAAATAACCTGATCATTTTTAATCAGTTTGTTAAACATTAGGCAGCTTGCTGATTTACTTTTAATCACATTCTGCAGATTTCTAGGCATTAGTCTGATGTTTATTATGAAAATTACACATTTGTATTCTGGGGATTTTTTTTAACAAAGAAAAATAATAATAAGAAATAATCAAGGCAGACTGCGTGCGTGAGGAATGTGTGAGAACTATTGCAGGTGTGTGCGAAAACACCCGCATGTGAATTCTCATTCACAGTTTAAAACTGGATTTTTCCGTGGTTTCAAGTGGAAGCACACAGGGCCTTGCCTCTAGAGAAGATGGTCAATAAATTGCGTTTAATTGTGGATTCCCTCCTCTTCTTTGCCTACTGTCCTTACTAGGCAGTATCCTCTCATCCTTCAAAAGCAGAGGGTAATTACCTATAGTCAACCTAGGCGCTTAGGAATCTCCTTTTAGGATCAGAATTGAGGGAAGCCAGCCACACAGTATCATTTAAAAATATATTTTCCAAAAAAAAAAAAAAGTCAGAGGATATTGGCTGGGTACTGTTTTTCCTAAAACTCTTCTGTTTGTATGAAACAGGGTATAGTTGGGAAGCAGAGGAAATGCATATATATGTGAAAGTGAAAGTTAGTCACTCAGTCGGGTCTGACTCTTTGCACCCCCGCGGACTGCAGCCTGCCAGGCTTGTCTGTCCACAGAATTCTCCAGGCAAGGATACAGGAGTGGGTTGCCATTTTCTTCTCCAGGGGATCTTCCCATCCCAGGGATCAAAACCAGGTCACCCATGTTGCAGGTGGACTCTTTACCGTCTGAGCCACCAGGAAAGCTGTGTGTGTATATATATATACATACACTCTGTATTGAATATATTTGAACTTGAACAGTTTGCCAGTCTGTCTCTCTTAAACGTGGAACAAGTCAAGAAATTTCAGGAAACATGACCCCCTGGCCTGAGTGACATATCACCTTTTGCAAGTCCCTTCCATATAATGGTACCTCGAGCAGTGATGACTGTGGGCTCCTCCATCACACCCACCCCCACCTCCATGAATCTAAGAAGCAGAAAGAGGTACCCTCATGATTCCAGGAGTGCCGTCAGCAGCCATGTCTCAACCGTTTTCTTAGAACAGGCACCTTCTCTCTCCTGCTCTTAACCTATGTACTGTTCTTCTTTCCCCAGGTTGAGTATGTGATCAAGTGTGACATGTCAGCTCTGCAGAAGATTCTGTATCGCCACATGCAAGCCAAAGGGATCCTCCTCACAGATGGTTCAGAGAAAGATAAGAAGGTACGTTGTGGAAGGTGATACAAGTCAAGGTGCTGTCGTATTTCTTCTTAGGGCTGTGCCACTGGACACTCCCAGGAAATATCCCCACGACTGCCGATTTGTCAAAGCAAATTACAGGGCCTTTTTGGGAGCTATTATTGTTGCTGCTGAAGGAAATCCCTTGGTCTTTTACCTGCAAACTGTATTGGAGCAGTTAGAAATGAACACCATCTTGGTGTTCGTATCACCAAAGCAATTAGTTCTGTTTGTGTCAGGCCACACACAATATATATGCCTAAGCGTAGGCTAGCATTTTAGAAGGTTTTAAAAGCCACTTTCATCCCTGGGCATCTGTGCCATGCTTCTGTCTTCCCAGAATCCTACAGGGTGGACAGTCATTTCTCAAAGCCATCCACTGAACATAATTCCCTCCCCTCAGATAACTCACATGGAAGATGGTCTATCTAATTCAGAAACAACTTAGTCACAGGAACTTTGGACAGTAGGAAGTGCAGGTTACCGAGAAGACCTAGGGCTCTTTGCTTTTTCTATAGAAACCTACTGTGTAACAATGGGAAATAGCTGATCAATTAACTTATATTTTGGCTCTCCTCTGCTTGTTCTTAGGGGAAAGGAGGTGCTAAGACACTAATGAACACTATCATGCAGTTGAGAAAGATCTGCAATCACCCATATATGTTTCAGCATATTGAGGTAAGTCTGCGTTCTCCGCTGTGACCCTGATCCTAATTGTTCAGTTTCTACTAATATTACATTGAAAAAAAATTTTGTAATAAAAAAGTTAAACAAAGTTAAAATATGTGGAAGTTGAAACTACGGGGTCTGGTAGCTTGATAAACAGAATTAACGGACATGAGGTTTCTGGTTATGGATTCTCATTGGCACCAGACACTTGGGCATCTGGAATTTTATAGGCAGGAGTTTGAAGTGGTGAGAAAATGCTGTAAACCAGGGCTCATTATGTGGGTTCAGGCAAGTACTGTGAATTGCCTCATTATTGTAGGTGCTCTGATATGGAAGACAATGACAGATACATCCAGCTTCCTCAGAAGGATGCTGTGGAAAAATACTAAAAGAATGGATATATATCCGTTGAAGGGAAAGATGTTCCTGAAGTATTTGCTCTGTGAAAATCACTGACTTTAGACTGTTTCTTAGATTTATATTTTTCCTTTCTGGCTTCTTTCATGATGGTGTAAATCCAGGTTTTTTTTATCCTGATGCTCTGGTCTCTAGGAAGCTATTTTCAGGGGACAGGACATTTTCTGCCCTGTTCGCTACATGTGAATGAGTTTCTTAAATTGACAATTTCACCCCAGGAGGAGCCATTGACTTGAGCAGGAAGGAAAAGGAGTCAAAATTTTAGCCTCCACTTTTGAGTGTTCGCCTTGGATGTGTATGGTCCTGGCGGCAGTTACTGCCAGTCTGCCGCTTACTTTCCACTACAGAGGAGCAGGAGGCGTGGGGCAGGACCCTGCAGGCTCCGTATTTTCACTGGTTTATTAACAAATAAATAAGTAGAAGGTTCTAGGAGTCTAACTTTCAGAAGCATATTCCTGGGAATGAGACCGACATGTTCTTGACTTTTTGAAGACTCTTTTTCTTTTTTTTTTTTTTTTGTCTTCCTTGTTTTTGGTAATCACGCTTGTTAGGCAAGAGTATGTATTGCACCTCTGTCCATATCCTGGAGTCCTGTCCCAGCTGTAGGATGAAATTAGAATTAACTCCTGACACCGCCGTTGCTTTAGGGACAGGCCTTTTATAGAGTAAAAAGGCCTTGGTTTAAGTAAAATGACAGTGGCAACCACTGTAGGGAGGGAGGAGGGCACAGTCCCACCAACAAGCCTACTTAGCACATAGTAGAGTTCACAGAGACACCATAGAGTCCATGGCGTGGGGATGAGTCCGTACCCCAGACCACTTTTACCTCGCAAAAACCTGGTGTAAGTCACTTAGCATCTCCAAGCTATAGTGTATTTGACTTCTCATCAGATGGTGATAGATGATAGGGCTGGCAGAAGGATACATGTTTAAACTGAAGAACATACAAAGTGTCTGGTAAACCAGTAATGTGATAAACAGGCCATAAGGTATCAATGTATTAGTGGGGGTTGCTTGTTGGGTTGCATGCATGCGTGCTCAGTCACTTCATCGTGTCTGCCTCTCTGTGACCCTATGGATGGTAGCCCACCAGCCTCCTCTGTCTATGGGGATTCTCCAGGCAAGAATACTGGAGTGGGTTGCTATGCCCTCCCCCAGGGGATCTTCCCAACCCGGCGATTGAACCCACGTCTCCTGTGGTTCCTGCATTATAGGTGGGTTCTTTACCACTGAGTCACCAGGGAAACCCATGTCGGGTTGGAGGAGCTGAAAAAGGGTCTAATGGTGAAAATGATTGGGATCATGTCAGGTTAACCTGTCACCCACCATCTTATATTTTCTTAAAAACAATTTTTAGATATTCAGCAAAAATATAGAGGATTTGTTGTTGTTCAGTTGTTCAGTTCTATCAGACTCTTTGAAATCCCATGGACTGCAAAACACCAGGCTTCCCTGTCCTTCACCATCTCCCAGAGCTTGGTCAAACTCATGTCCATTGAGTCGGTGATGCCATCCAACTAATTCATCCTCTGTCGTCCCCTTCTCCTCCTGCCTTCAATCTTTCCCAGCATCAGGGTCTTTCCCAATGAGTCACTTCTTTGTATCAGGTGGCCAAAATTTTGGAGCTTCAGCTTCACATCAGTCCTTACAATGAAGATTCAGGATTGAATAAGGATTTGAGGACTTCAGACTTACGAAAATTAAGTGTCAGTCTTACTTCATTTGTCATACCAAAATGCACCTTTGAAACACACTGGGTCATGTCAGGAACGGGGGGATGGGGGTGTGCCTTCTACCCTCAAGCTTCTCTTTGGAGCATCTGGGAAGTGGGGAGGGGGATCACAGAAGCTAAGCTTAAGTAACATGCCCTCCTTTCCCTGCCTGTTTACATTTTAAGTAGCAGTCCATAGACAGATTTTGATTTGCAGTTTTTTTAACATGAAAAACTTTCAGGAGAATAATCCTGGAAACAAGACCCACAGTGACTGGCAAAGGTGTCACACTTGTGAAACAGAGATGGTGTGTGCATTTTGCTTTTGTCTTCATTTTGTTTGCTTACATGTCCTTTGGTCATACTACCTGATAGTAGAAACCCAGTCTCCCGATTGGACTCACTGCCTCCCTGGTTATCTTTAAACCAGAGAAATGAAAACAGAGTTTTTAAAATGCTGCTGATACCTGACCGTATAACCATCCACTGATACATACAGATGGAAACAGATGGAACCTAAAAAATCGAGTCAAGACTGGCCACCTGTAGGGAGGAAAGGCTTGATTCTTGGAGTCAGGGTAGGGTTTTGGGCTGTGATCCATCAGCGTTCATTTTGCCAGCGGGGCAGCATCCGGAGGGGCCAGGGCCCACCATAAATGATGAGCATGTTTGGGAGTGGAGCCCAGAGGGAAAGATCTGGTTCCCTTGGAGGAAAGCTTTGGTGATCCAGGAGGGAAGGGAAGCAGAAAAAGGAGACAGCTGGTAGATAAGTGAAGGTGTGATGTGCTCTCCTCCTCACAGATGGCCTCCCCTTCCATCAAGTAGGGATATGAAAATCACATGGGGAACAGCTATTTATTTCTTCCACGGAATCAGTGAGGAGGGAAATATGTAGTTAAGTTCTGTATTTTAAAAGTAGATGCCAGTTACCTGAGGGGTGGTGTACATTTAGGGCCTTATTTATAATGCAGAATAGCGCAGTGTGGAAGGGATGTTACAACTGCACTAAACTAAGATCTATATACTTAGTACATGTGTCATCATCATGACTTTTACTGCTGAACATTTCCACAGTATATTGATGTGTGTTTATTAATCCTGATTTGCTTATATTAAGTTCTTCCTCTTATCTAGACTCTAAGCTCCTTGGTGGGTAGATAGTTCCCTTACTTCCTTTTTTCTGGATCCCCAGTACCTGCCTACCACAGCCCTGGGCCAGTGAACATTTAATCACTATTTGATAAGTGAACTAACCCTGTCATCTCAGTGTGAGAGTCTAGAACCTTGCCAACACTCACAGGATATATTTCTGGCAAAGCTATAGTCTGAATTCAAAGGCTTTGAGTTCTTGGTTCTTTCCATAAGGAGTATTTTCTTACTTATTATTTTGTTTAATTGCATTCTAGAAATAGGATGACCTCACTAACAGAATAATTATTATGTCAATAATTACAGATCTGTTTTTAAAAATCCTTTTTCTTCTCTCTCTTTTAAAGGAATCCTTTGCTGAACACCTGGGCTATTCAAATGGGGTCATCAATGGGTAAATCCTAATTTTTTTTTTTCTCTTCCAAAAAATGGTTTGTTGGTCCTGCCTAAGCTTTTCTCCCTAGTGTTTCCTGTCACACACATACATTACTGCCAGCCTCCTCAGCCTGCCCTCTCTTCAGCAGAGGGTACACAAGTTGTTAACCAGAACGGTATCAGCATTCTGTTTTACTTTACTGGCATAAATTACTACATGCCTTGAGCAAGTGGCTATTCAGAGGACATAGATCTCCTTTAATAGACTTAACAGTGTCCTAGTGTTCTAAAAACATTGTCAGAGCTTCAGAGGGTTGTTACTTATAACCAATAGTGTAGCTTGAGCTCAAAGAGAATTTAACATATGAGATCTCAAGTCAGTATTTAACATTAATGTGCATGAGAGGAAGATGTCCCATCTGCTATAAACATGTACAACCTTACAGTCATTGGCTGGAGCATGGTCTGTATAAGAAATGTTTTTCATTTGGACCTTGAAGAGACACATGCCTGTGACAACAACGATAAAGTACCTTGCATCAATAGAAAGCCTCTGTTTTGCTTGTTCGGCACCAGGGAGATTTTCTTACTAAAATAAAGGGGTCATTCTTTGATCCCAAGGGCAGACGGTGTCAGTGGACCAAGAACCAGGAATTGGAAGGCACGCAGAACCATTCCCTCCAGGCTCTCCTTCTCTCCGGAGGCTGGGTACGCTGCTGCTGCCGTCAGGGTGGCCAGGCTGTGAGTTAAAAACGTGGCCTCAGCGGGTGTTTGAAGGACAGTTCTCAGAGCAGGGAATGAACGTTGAGAAGACCTGCACTTGAAAAATCTATCTGTTCTCTGTGTCGTAAAATCACTGCCAGTGTTACATTTCAGTGTTGTAGACTAGAATGCATATACACTGGCGAGTTTTCCCAACAGTATCCCCCTCCAACTAAGTTTTAATAATGTAACACACCCCTGTTGATAAAAGAGGAGGGTGGTTTCTTGTAGAGGAAAAAAGCTCTACTTTAGCTCACTGACGTTCTTCTCTATCTGATAGCACTCTGCCATCGTATTTTTTTAATGTGAATTTCTATTTTTTATGTGAATTTCCAGGCGTCCATCTCCTCCCCAATCCATTCTTCACGGTGTACATGGTGATCTCTTAAAAAGATGTCAGCTCTCATGGCCCCCCTGTTTAAAACCCATCAATGGCTTTCCATTTCACCTAAAACTAAAACTAATAGAGCCCTGTAGGATCTGTCTAAACCTCCCTCACCCTCTTCATCTCTGCTGTCATCTCCCAGTGTCCCCCCTCCACTCCTCAAATTACACATAAGCCACACACACCATTTTTTTTCCATTTCTCAGACTCCCCAGGCTCTTTTACTCTGCAGGGCCTTTGCACATACTCTTTCCACTTCCTGGAATCTCTTCCTCTCCACTCCTAGGTCTGCCTTCTTCACCTGGCTGCCTTTTGCTCTTTTATTTCAGGTTTTAGGCTACACTGTTATTTCTTCAGTGGGGTCATCCTTGATGCTGTAAACCAGGAGCTGGCAAATTATTTTCTGCAAAGGGCCAGATCTCAAAATTTTCACTTTTGCTGTCCTAAAAGTCTCAGTTGCACCAGCTTGACTTTACCATTGTAGCTTGAAAGCAGCCACAGGCAAATATAAATGAGCAAGCCTGGCCACGCTCCAGTAGAACTTTATTTACAAAAACAGGCAGCAGCCCAGGGCTGGCGTTTGCCACACACTGTTCTTACGTAAAGAAGGTATCTGCGTTTCTTTTTAGTACTTACCGTAAGTCGTAAGTCGTTAATTACCCATTTGGAAAGCAGAGGTCCTGTTTTGCTTATGCACTTTCTCAGTAGTGTGCTTAGCACACAGTAGGGGCTCAGTAAGTATTTCAGTGAATTGCAATGCCCTAAGTTAGTTGTTTTATGAATTTAATAAGTAGAGATTTAAGGAAATGACGTAATATACATGTATGTATGTGTAGGAGGGACAGAGAAAGAAAGAGAGCTGAGACAGAGAGTGAATGAGAAGGTTTCCTTTTCTTTCTAGAATCATCATACCTACAGTATATAATGTAGTCTTTATGGGTTTTCTACAAATATATTCTATCTTTCCATGAAATACCCTCCACTGCTTTGGAGTGGCTATGTACTCATCCATTCATTCATTCTGCAGTTATTTCCTGAACGTTTGCTCTGCACAAGGCACTGCATGAAGAGCTAAGCTCTACTGGATCCTTCGAGAAGACAGCAGTAATACTGTCTTCTTGTTTTGCATTTTTGGGTTCAGGGCTGAGCTGTATCGGGCCTCGGGAAAGTTTGAGCTACTTGATCGTATTCTGCCAAAATTGAGAGCGACTAACCACCGCGTGCTGCTTTTCTGCCAGATGACGTCCCTCATGACCATCATGGAGGATTACTTTGCTTTTCGGAACTTCCTTTATCTGCGCCTTGATGGTGAGTGTGTAAGGAATCAGGCTCCACACCCCCTCCAGAGTGCAGGGACATCGGCAACTCAGATCCAGCCTCAGTCAAAAGCAGGGGTAAAATTGTTGAAGAATTAGCAGAGTGAGGTCCAGCTTCTCTAGATAACAGTTTTTATATCCTCCAGCCTAAAATAAGCTGAAATCTTTGCACAGATGTTTTTCCTACATTCAAGCCAATGCAAGTGACTTAAAATCATTTGTAAGTACCACAGTTAAACTAGACTAAAATTAAAAAACTCTTCTTGCCTTTGAGCTTGTCTATTCTCTATGCAACACCCCCCCCCATATAGAATAATTTGATAAACCTTTAGGTTTTACTGTGAAGGCATATTTTAAAGGGATAAAAGTTAGGACTCCCTTCTTCAGTAACAGTGTAATAATCCACATAAGATTATATCTATCATTAAAACTTCTCTCATTTTCTAAATAGAAGTATATACATGCTACCTTAAGAGACATGACTTCACTATTTGCTGGATTTTGTGAACTATGCAGAATATTTGCCTGATTTTGAGAGTGACATTTAAACATCATGTCCAAAAAATTAGTCAAAAAATATGAATGGAAGAAAATATGAATTTAGAGATACTTCCTAAATTGCTGTACAATGTGGGTGGCAGCCCTCGTATTTCAGAGATTAGGGATACCAAAATGTTCTTACTATGGCAGGGGGTGACATTTTCCAAGAGTGGGGAATTAGGAGCTGGTTTACAGCCAGGATGGCGTTGAATTCCTGCATGGTGTTTCTAGTACCAATTTTTATCTAATGTAACATTCAAGTTATTGTCAAGTGGGAAATTTAAAGTTTATGTTCCATTAAAAGATGTTTTTATTTTCAACCCAACATTTTCTTACCCTCTTGGTATGAACTGGGTATATGCCAACCTTGGACCTGCCGTATTTTTTCTTACTTGAATTTTTAAGTGAATTCTCTATATGGTATACTTATGAGGGCATTGTTAACTCTTAAATTAATTATACCCTCTGACAAACTTGATTTTTTAAAGAACTTTACTTCCCTGGTGGTTCAGATGGTAAAGAATCTGCCTGTAAGGCAGCAGACCAGGTTGAATCCCTGGGTCAGGAAGATCCCCTAAAGAAGGGAATGGCAACCCACTGCAGCACTCTTGCCTGGAGAATTCCAGGGACAGAGGAGTCTGGTGGGCCACAGTCCACGGGGTCGCAAAGAGTTGGACATGACTGAGCTACCAACACCGTTCCCTCTCCTTGAAGTGACTGAAAACGGATGGATGGTTAAGTAAGCATTGATTCTGAATTCATGACACAGCTCAATCGGCCACAGTCTGTCTTTAGGCACGTCTGCCTTGTGTCTTGTCCTCGGGCTCAACCTGTCCCTTCCTCCCTCTCTCTGAGGGAGCCCTCCATAAGCTTTCTTCCTCTTTAAGGCAAGCCCGCCTTCGCTGCTGCTCAGGGCCATGCCAGGCCACCAGCTCTCTTTTCCCTGAGTAGACAGTCCCTCACAGATGTCCCGCAGAACTATTGTTTACCGCTCTGTGGCCTTTTGACTGGAATCTCAGCTCCCTGAGGACCGTGGCCTTGGAATATCTGAGTCTGGAAAACTGGCAAGAAGTGACTTCCTTGAAACAAATCTTTCTCATTGTCCTTGCCAGCTTGAGAGAGTATCTTTATTTTTTATTTTTTTATTTTTTTATTTTTTGGAAGAAAAAGTTGATAGGTTAGATTTTATTAAAGGTAAAAACTTCTGCTCTGTGAAAGAAACTTCTAAAAGAATGACAAGATAAGTCAAAGCACTGCAGAAAATACTTGCAAATCACATATCTGATAAAAGACTTGTACCTAAAATATACAAAGAACTCTTATAACTCAATAACAACAAAAATAATCTAATTAAAGAGAGAGTATCTTTAATCGTCTGTTGGTTGCTGCCCTTATTTTTATCAGTCATAATAGTCAGAAAAGCTAATGTTTATGGAATGCCTGTTATCAGTACATGTGGGATACCAGGCAAAGCACTTCCTGTGCATTATTTATTTAATTTTCTCAGCAAACAAGGTATAAACACAATCCCCGTTTAACAGATGAGAAAACAGAGATTTAGAGTTAACTTGCCGAAGTTTACACATGAGGCAGATGGTGAAACCAAACTGTAACTTTGATCTCTGATTGCACATTAGTTTAGAATCAGTTTTCGTAGATCCAGCAAGATGAATCCCGTCTCTGAAAATGCAGGCTGTTTTCCTAGAGACAATATTTTTAAGAATGATTTTGAACTTATTCAACAGTTTTTAATTAATTGGAAAATGACCAGACCATTTCAAGAGAACGAGCCACTCACTGATCCTGCTAGCAAAGAGTAGGTTAGAGGAAAGAAACAAGCAAGTTCATTAAGTGTTACAGATGGCATTCAGAAGGCTTCATGGACTTATAGCTGAAAGAAGCAACAGCCATTTGTTTCAGAGTTAGAGAGAATTCACAGGCAAACAATCAACATACACATGGATAAATGACTTTGGATTTTCATTGCTCAATTTGATGTCCCAGATTTTTGACCTCAGGGAAAAAAAATTTGATGACAGATAAGTAGATTTTTTTTTCTGGCAAAAATTATGGTTGCATGAATAGATTTAACTACGATTCCATCATAGTCTTTGTTTTCACTGGAAATGATTTTTGAATGAGAGTAAGCAGTAAAGTTAAGTCCCAGAAGACAACATTTTCCAAAAGCAGCTGAAACTAAGTTAAAATGAGTAATCATAAAAGCCTGACAGTGTGTTCCTTTTGGAAAATTTGCAATTTTCAACACAATTGCCTTTATTATTAATTGTATTCTTGGTTATGTTCTGCATCAAAGTCTAAAAGAACTTGGATTTGATACACTTTTAATCCTGTGCCCATATACAAGCAGCATTTCTTGGGCTGGAAATAAACCCTGACACGGTAGTTTGAATCTCCTTGAGCAGTATGCCAAAGATTGCTGATGATCAGCAAATATCTTGGCTTGGGGAACCTTTGACTAGTGGAAATAGTAATCCAGCAAATTCTGAACCTTGTCATAAGAAATGCCATAGCTTTGCATGAGAAGTGACTCAATTGTATCTTTTCCTGGCCTTTTAATTAGTGAGGTTCCATGCTGTGTATACAGTTGGTCCCTCATCCCTCAGTATCAAGTTAGGGATTGGTTCCAGGACCCCCACAAATACTAGCATCTGCAGATGCTCAAGTCCCTGATATAAACTGGTACAATCTTTACGTATCACCTATGCACATCCTCCCATATACTTTATGTATTTTTATAGCATATTCCTTTTAAAAATTTTTTCTTATTTTATTTATTCTTGGCTGTACTGGGTCTTCGTTGCTCTGCATAGGCTTTCTCTAATTGCAGTGAGTAGGGGCTTCTCTTGTTGCAGAGCACGGGCTCTAGGGCACACAGGCTGAGAAGTTGCAGCATGTAGATTCAGTAGCTGTGGCTCACGAGCTTGGTTAACCCAAGACATGTGGAATCTTCCCAGACCATGGATCGAACCTGTGTTCCTACATTGGCAGGTGGATTCTTAACCCCTGGACCACCAGGGAAGTCCTTTCATATAATTTAACTCATCTCTAGATTACTTATTATACCTAATACAATATAAATGCTGTGTAAATCGTTGCTGGTGCTCAGCTAATTCAAATTATTCTTTGGGAAACTTTATGGTATTTTTTAAAAATTTCAAATACTTTTGATCCACTCTTGGTTGAATCTCTGAATGTGCAACCCAAGGCTACAAGGGGCTGACTATACCATTATCTCTGAGAATGTCTTCTTTCCCCATATTGGAAAATTCTTTATTTGCTTGTTTCTGTGGCTTTTTCTCCTGTTTGTGACAGAGGGTGAAATGTGAACCAAGAATTTTTTTAAAAAAAATCACTGTATCTGGACAGATGATGTAGCAAAAAGGTTTCATGATAGAATGGAACTTGCCTTCCATTGTCATTGTGAGCACACAGTTCACTGTGATCTCAGAACGCTGATTCTGAACCTAAAAGAAAGGACACCATATAAAAGAAAGAGGGACACCGCATTTTTGAAACATTGTTCAGCCAAACACATTTTGTGTCCTTCTGCGCATATCTAAATTCCTTCAGTTCATCATTGAAGGCTTTGACCAGGTTGCTCAACTGGAAATCTGATTTAGAAAGTAAAATGAGCTCTAAAGAACATTTCTCCTTTGAATGGGGACACCCACAGGCCCTTGTTTCCAATCTCTGTTTGCTATGTTCAGAAACTACATCCCCTTCCCCGACACAGGAGAGTACTTAACCATTTTTATTGATGTGAAAGACAGATCCCCCCATGTTTGGGAACTTGAACCTCCACATAACTCAGTTCCATTAGCTGGAGTCACTTAAATGTTTTAATCCTCTGAAATAAATTGCTGGTATATTTTCATCCTTAAAAAAAGAACACCATGTAGAAATAATATTTGTATAGCAGGCAGTTAGGGACTATCAAGTAATATGCATACTTGTTTCCCAACAGCCTAAGGCCTTTTTCAAAACCCTGCAGCTACGTTTTTCTGGTAAAATATATTCAGATAGAATATTGTAGGGATTTTTTTTTTTTCCTTTTCCCCAGTGCAGTTCATGAAATGGCCAGGTGAATACATTACAAACACTTTGTGAGTAAGGGACTGATTTGGAATGCAAATCTGTGGACCTTTGTGCTGTTGTTGTTCAGTAACTAAGTTGTGTCCAATTCTTTGAAACCCCATGGACTGTAGCACGCCAGGCTCCTCTATCCTCAACTGTCTCCTGGAGTTAGCTCAAATTCATGTCCATTGAGTCAGTGATGCCACCCAGCCATCTCATCCTCTGTCACCCCTTTCCCCTGCCCTGATCTTTCCCAACATCATGGTCTTTTCCAAGAGCTGGCTCTTCACATCAAGTGGCCAAAGTATTGGAGTTTTAGCATTAGTCCTTCAAGTGAATATTCAGGGTTGATTCCCTTTAGGATTGACTGGTTTTATCTCCTTGCTATACAGGGACTCTCAAGAGTTTTCTCCAACACCACAATTTGAAAGCATCAGTTCTTCGGCACTCAGCCTTTGTTATGGTCCAATTCTCACATCCGTATGTGACTACTGGAAAAACCATAGCTTTGACTATAGGCACCTTTGTTGGCAAAGTGATGTCTCTGCTTTTTAAGACTCTGTCTGCATTTGTCATAGCTTTCCTTCTAGGGAGCAAGCGTCTTTTGTTTTTATGGCTGCAGTTACCGTCCACAGTGATTTTGGAGCCCAAGAAAATAAAATCTGTCACTGCGTCTACTTTTTCCCCTTTGCCTTGAAGTGTTGGGGCTGGATGCCATGATCAGATTTTTTGACTGTTGAGTTTCATGCCAACTTTTTCACTCTCCTTTTCACCTTCATCAAGAGGCTTTTTAGTTCCTCTTCACTTTCTGGCATTAGAGTAGTATCATCCACATATCTGAGGTTACTGATATTTCTACCAGCAATCTTGATTCCAGCTTGTGATTCATCTAGCCCAGCATTTCACATGATGTACTCTGCACAGAAGTTAAATAAGCAGGGTGACAATATACAGCCTTGTCTTACTCCTTTTCCAATTTTGAACCAGTCCATTGTTCAATGTCTGGTTCTAGCTGTTGCTTCTTGGCCCACATACAAGTTTCTCAGGAAACAGGTAAGGAGGTCTGGTATTCTCAGCTCTTTAAGAATTCTCCATAGTTTGTTGTGATCCACACAAGGCTTTAGCATAGTCAAAGAAGTAGGAGTAGATGTTTTTCTGGAACTCCCTTACTTTCTCCATGATCCAACGAATGTTGGCAATTTGATCTCTGGTTCCTGTGCCTTTTCTAAACCCAACTGGTACATATGGAAGTTCCTGGTTCACATACTGCTGATGCCTAGCGTGAAGGATTTTCAGCATAACCTTGCTAGCATGTGAAATGAGTGCGGTTGTATCGTAGTTTAAACATCCTTTGGCGTTGCCTTTCTTTGGATTGGAATGAAAACTGACCTTTTCCAGTCCTGTGGCCACTGCTGACTTTTCCAAATTTGCTGACACATTGAGTGCAGCACTTTGACAGTGTCACCTTTTAGCATTTGAAATACCTCGACTGGAATTCCATCACCTCCACTAGCTTTGCTGGTAGTAATGCCTCCTAAGGCCCACTTGACTTAACACTCCAGAATGTCTGGCTCTAGGGGAGTGACCACACCATGGTGGTTATCCCAGTCATTAAGACTTTTTTTGTATAGTTCTTGTGTGTATTCTTGTCACCTCTTCTTAATCTCTTCTGCTTCTGTTAAGCTCTTAACCATTTCTGTCCTTAATCGTGCTCATCCTTGCACGAAATGTTGCCTTGATATCTCCAGTTTTCTTGAAGAGATCTCTAGTCTTTCCTAGTCTATTGTTTTTCTCTATTTCTTTGCATTGTTCACTTAAGAAGGCCTTCTTATCTCTCTTTGCTATTCTCTGGAACTCTGCATTCAGTTGAGTGACTACTCTCCCTTTCTTCCTTGCCTTTCATGTCTTTTGTTTCCTTAGCTATTTGTAAAGCTTCCTCAACCACTTTGCCTTCTTACATTTGTTTTTCTTGGGTGTGGTTTTGGTCACCACCTCCTGTACAATGTTATGAACCTCCATCCATAGTTCTTCAGGCACTGTCTATCAGATCTAATCTTTTTGAATCTACTTGTCACTTCCACTGTATAATCATAAGGGATTTGATTTAGGTCATACCTGGATGGCCTAGTGGCTTTCCTTTCTTCAATTTAAGTCTGAATTTTGTAATAAGGCACTTATGATCTGAGCCACAGTCAGCTCCAGGTCTTGTTTTTGCTGACTGTATAGAATTTCTCCATCTTCAGCTGCAAAAAACACAATCTGATTTTGGTATTGACCATCTGGTTATGTTCATGTGTACAATCATCTCTTATATTGTTGGAAAAGAGTGTTTGCTATGACCAGCGTATTCTCTTGATAAAACTCTGTTAGCTTTTGCCTGCTTCATTTTGTACTCCAAGGCCAAAGTTGGCTGTTATTCTGGGTATCTCTTGACTTCCTACTTTTGCATTCCATTCCTCTATGATGAAAAGGACATCTTTTTTTTTTTTTTTTTGGTATTAGTTCTAGAAGGTCTTGTAGGTCTTCACAGAACCAGTCAACTTCAGCTTCTTTGGCATCAGTGGTTGGGGTGTAGACTTGGATTACTGTGATGTTGGTGAATGATTTGCCTTGGAAATGAACTGAGATCATTCTATTGATTTTTTAGATTGCTCCCAAGTAGTGCATTTCGGTCTAAAACCAAACAAAGCAGCAGGTAATACACCTGGCGATGGCTTACCCCATGATGTCTGGTGAAACTCCAAAATACTAAATAAGTAGAGAGTATGAAAACCCAGAATATGTTCTTCATGCCCAGAAGTGAACACTGTATTCTGGGGTTTCATACTTTCTGCTTATTCACTATTTTGGAGTCTCACCAGACATCATGGGGCAATCCATTGCCGAGTGTATTACCTGCAGCTTTGTTTGTATTTAGTTTATATCCTTTGAACTGAACAGTTCAGAATGTCAGCATGAGAACTGACCCAGAGATTCCTTTTTTTAAAAAATTATTTTGGTTTCAAGTCTTGCTAACGAGTATAAAAATATTCCATTCACATTTTATGTTTTTACTAGCCAGATCATGCTTAGTAGCCATCTGAATGGCAAAATACAGTAGAAATCAATTTCCTTTTGTTTCCATTCTCTTGAGCATAAACAAGTCCCCACTCTAAAGTCGACTAGCAAAGTAGCTTTAAGCCATTATAATAATCCTTTTAGGCATGTGTGTGTGTGTATTTTTTAAGTTATTTGGTGTTTTCAAGCATGAAAATAAAACCAAAAAATGTTTTCACCAAGTTTTAGGTTAGCGTGAGAATGTTACAAGATTTGTAAGTTTCACAGATTCCCTATCAGAATATTTAAACTCTTTTCAACATTTTGGAACAATGAGGAGTAGATAAAGCATTCCTTCTTGATTAGAGAAAAGTCTCTTACTATCTCTCTTTTTCTTTTTCCTAATTGCAAGATGTTCAATTTTCCTTTCAAAAGTGCAAAAACCTTAGGGGTTTCCTCACCAATACTAAGAGGAGTCTGAGTCTATTTCTCAAGGAAGCAGGCCCTTTTGTCTATCTCTGTGCCATTTTCAGACAGGAGTTAATTGCCAAATTTATTTTTCTCATCCCCTCAGGCACCACCAAGTCTGAAGATCGTGCTGCTTTGCTAAAGAAATTCAATGAACCTGGGTCCCAGTATTTCATTTTCTTGCTGAGTACAAGAGCTGGAGGCCTGGGCTTGAATCTCCAGGCCGCTGATACTGTGGTCATCTTCGACAGCGACTGGAATCCTCATCAGGTATGCATCTCTCTGCCTTTGGTGCCCTAGTCTCCCTCCTGGAGAAGACTGGAGAGGCTATCGGTTCCCTCATGTGCATTTATGGGGCAGAGCACATTCCTAAATAAGTGGACCATGTCTCCAAAGGGAAAACAGTCCAGTACATTCTTATGGTCTGCTTTCTTATATCCCTTGAAACATAGATATGAGATGTCTTACACATGCCTTTGGTGTGTCTTTGAAGAGTTCAGGTTGCAGGACAAAAACTCAAGTTTCCACTTCATTTTAAGCCCCTCCATCCCCCATCTCCTGGGATTGCCACTGAGCAAAGTATATTTGAAAATGAAAGTGTTAGTTGCTCAGTTGTGTCCAACTCTTTGTGACCCCATGGACTGTAACCCACCAGGCTCCTCTGTCCTTGGAATTCTCCATGCAAGAATACTCGAGTGGGTAGCCATTCCCTTCTCCAGGGAGTCTTCCTGACCCAGGGATCGAACCTGGGTCTGCAATGGCAGGTGGATTCTTTACTGTCTGAGCCACCTGGTAAAAATGAGTCCTAGAAAGCTGTAAATAATGTCCCCAAGGTCAAATAATTTGTATATTTGTTTTTATTCTGTGTGTTTTATTTAAAAATCATCATCAAAAATATTCTATTCTGTACACCTAAAACATTTAAAATCAACTCTACTTCAATTTTTTAAAATGCATAGAAATATTCTATGAGCAACTACTAAAAAAACAAATAGAATAGATCCCTTGTGGCAGTTGCGTCTGGGAGGTAGGCAGTATACCTGCCTATAAAATACTCAGTAGAGCAATATTCAGACTTCCCAGGTGGTGCTAGTGGTAAAGAACCTGCCTGTCAGTGCAGGAGACCTAAGACACGCAGGTTCGATCCCTGGGTCGGGAAAATTCCCTGGAGGAGGGCATGGTAACCTACTCAAGTATTCTTGCCTGGAGAAACCCATAGACAGAGGAGCCTGGTGGGCTACAGTCCATAGAGTTGCAAAGAGTTGGAAATGAATGAAGTGACTTCGCACACATGCAGAGTGATATTTTTGAGGATTAGATTCATATTGGAACAAATGTGGATTCACAGTAGTAAAGAGGAGAACTGCAGCTCTCACATAGGACGGTGAATTCTGCGTCAGCTTAACCTGGACTCCTTCCTGTGCAGGTCTCATGGACTACAAATAAGCAGAATCATACCATCTCACCAGGTTGTTGTGAAGGGTGGATGGAAAAGGCTTACAGAAGTTGTTTTTGTCAGGAGGTGGAGTTCAGATGCATTAGAATTACGAGGGAGCTTTTTAAAAACAGCCATGTCTGCTTGTCATCCCCTGCACCTCACCCTTGATTTTATAGGGTCTTCCCACCTGTCTGGACTTCTCTATACACAAGCTTCTGGGAGATTCAGAGACAGACCCCCTCACACAGCTGGGGATCCCTGACTTCAAGAATCAAAGCAGTGATTCCAAACCTTTGGGTGGCCACCAGCCTTGACCACTGCATGTACCCACCAGCCATTCTTTCTAGGTGATGACATTAAAGTCAAGTTCCCTTGGAAATTTTCTGACCCTGAAAAGGGTTACAGGTGACCAGCACATAGTATAATAGTCTTCGGGGGATACTCTTATATACCTTGTATATTTTTATATCCCATATTTCTTTCCAAATCATAGGGAGAATTCTTATTCCCAGGAGAAACCCGCAGTTTTCCTCTCGCTGTGGTGATTCAGTGTCTGTTCCACAAACATTTATTGAAGGACTGTTACGCCATGGGCACTGAGCTAGGCTCAGTATCTAGGGAAGGATGTGCGATTCCCCTCCTCCCAGGATGCTTAGTCTGCCTGGATGTTTACATCACCCTCGTCGCTGCTGCCTAAATCTTCAGTGAGATACAGTAACCTGGGTATAGGTGGATGGAGAGTTCCCTAGATTTTATCTTCCAGGATAAACACTTCTGTGGCATCTCAGCTGTTCACCCTCATTGGCACAGTGTTTATGCTAAGAATCCAAGGAAATCTAGTTTCCAGAAATGCTAGTATACCATGAGAAAGGATGCTGGGACATCCATGTGTTTCTGTCTCTGTCACACACACACTCACATACACACACTTTTATGAACAGTAGCTAAAAATGGAACCCCAGAATAAAAGTAAGTTACATGCATACCTAACAGTTCACAGTGCATGTGAACTGAAACTTGGGCAACAAAACACAGACCCTCT
This sequence comes from Muntiacus reevesi, assembly GCF_963930625.1. Lineage (NCBI taxonomy): Eukaryota > Metazoa > Chordata > Mammalia > Artiodactyla > Cervidae > Muntiacus > Muntiacus reevesi. The sequence goes on along the minus strand of NC_089265.1, from coordinate 39,773,529 downwards.
CCATTTCCTCTGGTCTAATTTATCCCAAATTCCTCACTCTGGGCCATATGTTTCTGCAGATATTTCTATATCTGCCATAGGTAGATTCACTTCCACCTGATGTGGTTAACTAGACTGACTAGACTTTTTTTTCCATGCCTGTCATTTAAACATGGCCATTAATTTGGGCAGACTTTTATTTTTTTAATTTTCAGAAATCAGTGATCTTAGAGTGATACAGATGAACACTAATTTTTCATTTAAAAGGTAGAAAAACTAACTTTTACTAAACAACAACTCTCTCAGATACTATGAGGCACTTTGCATACCTCATTTTAGGTAATCCTTGGAGCATTTTATATGTAAAGAAACCCAGGAAGCACAGCCAGGATTCACACCCATGTCTGTCTAAGTTAGGGTTTAAATCCTGGCTTTGGGCTCTTTCAGCCTTGTACACTTGAATAAATGTTACCTCCCCCTCCAAATAAAAGTTGTAGAGTTCTTTTTCCATCTTGACTTCAGCATGTATTGAAGCCTGTAATTATTCTTTATTGTATTGAATCAAAATTAAGGCACATTGGTGAAAGGGGGTTTATTTGACATAGGTTGAAGATTCTGGCCTTAAAGTTGCTAATTGGAGGACATTGCTGAAGTCAAAGATAGAATATATGAATGTGAAATTATCACTAAAACCTTTTGGGTTCACCAGGACTCTCATTTTCCAAACTTCTATGAGAAACACGGGTATTTACTTTATTTTATTCACATTAACCTGTGGAGCAGGAGCTGTGTTGTCATTACAGAGAAGTCAACAGCACAGTTACTTTGGAGGTCCTTTCTTCAGGCTGTGTTCTTGTCTTCAGATATCATCACACCTAAATCAGTGTGATGGGGTTCCAGATCTCTAAGACCTCAGAAATGGTAAACAATCCATTCAGTGATTGCAATACTTATCTCTTTGTCATAATATTGATATTCCCCCCCATTTTTGAAATAGAGGCCCACAGGCTTAGCTTGCATAAACTTCTTCAGCCTAGAAATAGTCATTTTTGCTATTTTGCAAACAGATCATGTTAAACATACCAAAACCCACCACCACCAACCACCAACAACAACCAAAACCTAATGGCAACAAGCTCCCAAGGGTTCAAGAACTTGTTCCCCTGTTTGTAGATGGCCCATGCTCTCCACTTCCTCACCTGTGTCATAATCTGCTGCCAGCTGGACCTCAGTATTTTATGTTTGATCAGCATCTTCTAGGACAGGCTCAAACTATAACCCAGGGGTAAGTCTGGCCGGCCATCTGAGTCTAGACCACAATACAAGCAAAGAATTATTCTCACATTTTTACATATAAAATGTGCAATTGAAAAAGAAAAATGAATATCAGCCTTCAGTAGGAACAGTTGCTCAATGTTTGTTCTTGACCCAGGGATCCTGGAATATTTACCACTGGGCCCATTCTGGAATCGGTATTTGACCCCTCTTCTAGGAAATAACCGAGGTGGATGGCACAGAACTTGCCAAATTGGCTGCTGCTCAGCCATCCTGGTGAAGATGTGTGGAGAGAGAGGACTGAACTCAGGGCTTGAAAATGAAGTGTAGTGACTGTATACCTTTGGCTTTTAATGATCTACCCCACTTCCTCCTCTTTGGAAAATAATCTAATTTGGATGAGTCCCAGCTGTCTTCATAGTTTAGCTCTCCCATTCAGATATCTTCTGAGAAAACACTTTTGCCCAATTAGTCATTTAATTGTAAAGGCCCAGCAAAGACAGGTCTCCTAGGCAGGCTTAGGCCCGTTGTGCCTTAGTGCCGCATGAGTGACCAGGAAGCTCATCTTGTCAAGATGATGGCCTTATAGTTATGGAGTATCAGCTCTGTGCAAAAATTTTTTTAAAGGTACCAGGGATGCAGGATACAGGGGACAGACCTTTGCCCTAAAAATGTACATGGGTTTAATGGAGGACACATGGAAACAACTGATTAACATTGCCCCAGAAGCCATTACCTGGACCGAAATAAAAGTGACATGCCAACAAGTTTTTATCATGTGGCCTTAAAATTAGGTAACTCTGCCTCATAGCTTTATGAAGGTTTTTATTGAAAGATTTCATTAAAACCTTATTTTTTTATTACAAGAGTAATATATATTCAAAGCAGAAAAAAAAATTGCCAAATGACACGACAGTAAAATGAAGAAAATGTAACAACACCTATAATCTTATCTAGAGATATAAATATTATTGACTTCTTAGTATTTGTCCTTTCTCCCTTTTCTTGGTATAGATAAATATATGCACATAGAGCATAACGTACATACTTATATATAATTTGCAGTTTTCACATATTATAGCTTTGTGTCATTAAGTTTTCTGCAGTATAATTTTAATGTACTATCTTGGCACATATGGTAGAAGACTGTAATTTATTTCACCAGTCTGTTACTGTTGAATGTTTACTTAATTCTGCTTTTTTAAAAAAAATTTATAAATAATATATAATGCTGAACGGTGCATCCTTATTGTAAATCTTTGTGCATATGCATGATTATTCCCTTAGGATGCGTTTTCAGAAGTGGAATTTCTGAGTTAAGGACCACAATCAACTTTAACACTTTCGATACACAGTGCCAAATTTCTGTCCCCCAAATGTTGACTTGTTTACCATTCTACTAGCGTTCCCTTTCATTCCTCCAAACTAAAGGTTGAGTCTTTGATGATTTGAATTAGATCCCAGAAAATTTGCTACATGGACAATCATTATATGAACAATGTGTGTATATATGTATAATGTATGTGTGTATAATTCAGCAGTATCTTATTAATCATCTTTAACACCTTCGTTTAACCCTGCAACCAGCTCCCCTGGTGGCTCAGATGGTAAAGAATCTGCCTACAATGAGGGAAACCTGGGTTCGATTCCTGGGTTGGGAAGATCCCCTGGAGAAGGGAATGGCAACCCACACCAGTATTCTTGCTAGGAGAATTCCATGGACAGAGGAGCCTGGAGGCCACAGTCCATTGGGTTGCAAAGAGTCAGACAGGGCTGAGCCACGAGCACTTTGACTTTCCCTGCAACTTAGGGTTAGTTGTAGTTAATATCCAAGTCATACTTGTGACATCAAGTTTATTTTTATTTTACTTTTTTAGTTAGGGACAAATCTGGTGAACCTAGGGACACATTAAAAACAAACAACAAAAAAACCATCTTGAGACCTGGATTTCAAAACCTGAGATGCATTTCAGTTGGCTTGGGTAATTTGAACTCAGGTTCCCTCAGCTAGTAATAAGGAAGGTAGCTTGTATATTTTACAAATGTAAGCAGAATCTTGCATTAGTAAAGGTGGATTAAGCAACGCTTCCCTAGTTCCCTCTTGGGTGGGCGCCGCAGCCGCTCACCCAGACGCACTGGCCCTCAAGCATGCGGTTCTCCCAACAGGATCTGCAGGCGCAGGACCGCGCCCACCGCATTGGCCAGCAAAACGAGGTCCGCGTGCTGAGGCTCTGCACCGTCAACAGCGTGGAGGAGAAGATCCTCGCCGCCGCCAAGTACAAGCTGAATGTGGACCAGAAGGTGATCCAGGCGGGCATGTTTGATCAGAAGTCTTCCAGCCATGAGCGGAGGGCCTTCCTGCAGGCCATCCTGGAGCACGAAGAGGAAAATGAGGTACGGCAGAAAGCCGAGTCTAGGAAGCCAGTGACCTTGAGTCTCGCCAGGGTTAAGAAGGACCACTTTGTTCTTTAAAGGATTCCCTGGGCTGGCATTAATTAAAATGAATAAGTTAGCCGCTGTCTTACCCCGATAAATTTCACAGAAAGCCTGTGAAGCTTATCCAGGCGAGTGTCTTAAAAGGCTTGGCTAGCGGCGCTTCCCTGGTTTCCACCAGAGAGGTGCAACCCGCACGCTCGATTGTACTGTGAGTGCTGTCCTCTGTAGGGAAGATGCAGAACTGCAGAAAGGCCTCTTGAAAGAAGCTGCTAGATGAGACTCGACAAAACGGAAGGGTTCCTCCTTGCCTTTTCTCTCTCCATCCTTCAGAGCCCTTTTTCTATCTTGCTTTTTGGTCAGGGATCACAGAAATTCAGTATATTTGTAGCAGAAGCCCTTGCAGCTGTCTTTAGCTCTTTGAGTCACTTCTACTGGAAAAAGAATGACCTTAACCTCCACTCCAAATTCTCCTGTTAAGCGCTGACCAAAGACTGAGAAAATTACTGACAAAAAGAAATCTCTTTTTATTTGCCAACATTGTTCCAAGAATGCATCGATTTTGTTTCTCGCAGGGAATCTTTGGGTAGCTTTGTTTTTTAAGATTGCTAGTCTTAGTCATTTGTTTCTAAATTTTCATTCCCAAATGGGTTTGAAAAAGTTAAGAGATATAGTACTTATGTAATCTAGAAGACTATACAAAATACCAGCAACAGCCCTTATCATAAGATTGACTTGGGATGGACAGATTTGGCTTGGTGTGCCCAGGTTTATAAATGGAAAAATGGACTTGTCTTACATATTCATGTGGAATACTATTTTCATTGCGTATATTAGATATATAGTTAACCTTTAAACAACACAGTTTGAACTGTGTGGGTCCACTTAGATGCAGATGTTTTTCCATACTAAATACTACAGCACTTCATGGGTCTGTAGTTGGTTGAATCTGGGGATGCAGAGGAATCATGGATCCGAAGGGCTCCCTGTAAAATATACATGGACTAACCACAGTTGTCCAAGGTCAACTGTAGTTTGATTTTGCCTTAAGTAGAATGTTTTTTAAATCTTCTATAAATTATAAGCCAGATTCTTTGAAAAATCTCATTTACTTTTTTGTTTCTGAAATAAGTTGAAATGTGAAGTAGTTCTTGATATTTAAAAGAATCCTGAAATGAATCTTTTTGCAAATTGAAGAGCACTTTTCTGTTATGCCTCTTTACTTGTCAGTCTTACATATTTGATTAGTTATCTGTTAGATTTCACTAAAATAATGAAAATGCATATGTACGTACATTCACACATATTTTTAAAATTTTGATCTTAAGTAATTTGCTACATGATTCTAGGAATTGAATGTTTGATACAAATTTGATTCTCAAAATTGAATATTTGATGCAGATTTAGAATCAGGTTGTCAGGTGATTTTTTTTGTTGTTTACACATTTGGAAATTTAAAAAATAGAATAATAGGCAGAGTTGATATTCAGCTAGGAGTCTCCATGACATTTTTGCTTGTTTTGTTTTATGTAGGCCTTGTGGAAATAACCCCGACCTGCGTTAGCTGGAATCTAGTGTTGCCTGTAGCTTTGCAACCTTCTGAGACCTCAGGGAGATGTTGACTTCTCCTAGTCCTCAGAGCCCTTGCAGGACATTTGGTCCTGTCCAATACATCTGTTAAGACATTTGATCTATAAGACATTTGGTCCACACCAAAAGCTCTTTGATATTTGTCCAGAACCACTTGGCAGGGACCAAATATGCTCATGGATGTTGTGGACAGGACCAAAGTTCAAGAACCTTTTGGCGTGGACCAGATGTCTTATGGACATTTTGGACAGGACCAAAGGTCTGCTCACTCTGAGGGCCACCAGGGGGAGCCTTCAGTGGGATCTGATGCCAGTTGCATCTAACTGAGCAGACTTGCTGGGGCTCCATACCCCTTCCAGGCTGTCTGTCTGTCGGACAGATGTTACCATTTTCTGGATAGCATGTGTCCTGATGTGAAGATGTTTGTGGACTCTGATCCTGAGTATCCGCAGCAGCGATCACCGTGGTTGATGGATCATGGAGCACTAGGGCGTAAGGAACCCAGGCAGATGTATTGTCCACTTGCCTGCCAGTTTGTTCTCTGTGAAGACCAGGCTTCTTGCCAGTTTACAAGAGCATCTTTTCATTTTGGTCTTGGGAGAAGTCCAACTTGACAGTATATAGGCTATGAGGGGATAACATGATCCTAGGAATAGAGTGGACAAAACCAGGCATCTTTTCACCAGAGGATATACTAACCCAATTCTTTGTGTCTTGAAGTCTCAGCCCACTCCAACTAGTCTACTTCTTTGTCAGATGAAATATAATAATGTGTTTAGACAAATTGCCTTCCATCAAGAGATGAACTAGCATAGGTTTTTCACAAGTAATTTTATCTTGAGTCATCAGTTTTTATGTTACTGACTTGCATTCATTTCTGACACAGTGCACCAGACATTATCTTGGGAATAGACAGAGGCATCTCCTTTAGGCTGCTAGGACACCCATACTCTTTCTAGAACAAGTTGCCCTATTTTGAATGTATCAATATGACTTGGGAAACTGGATGTTTGAAGTTCTAGGTTTCCCTTTCTTCTCTCTGCTAACACTGAAATTCCCCATTTGATTTTTAACAAGTTCACTCAGCATATGATAAAAAGCATTTTGGACTATAAGTTTTGTAGTATGTACCCAACTTCTGGAATCTTTTAAGTGTGAAAATTATAGAATAACATTTCTAAAAAATTTGAGAACTGTTAGTTTCTGAGGAATTTTCAGATATGTAATGTTCCTTGGTCTAACACATTATAAAATGAAAATGTGAGGCCTTGGCTAATTGCTTTCTCTGCCTCACTTAAATTATTTTAAATTAAGTTATATTAAATTATTTTTATTAAGAAGAGTTTTGTGGGACATTTGTTATTGATACCTTTTGAGTTGTCACAGTTGCAGCTGTAACAGTAGCATAATAGTGCCCACTGAGATACACTGATTAAACATATTTTAAAGGCAGTGTGTTTGACACATATGTCCATGTGATTTTTGTGGTCTTGCTTTGTGTCTTATCACTAAGTTTCACATACTCATATTCTTCATAAAGCTTTGAAGATAAGCATTTATATTGGGCATAAGGTTAATGGAATTAAAGGAATTAATGCTAAACCCATTCTCATGGGGATTTCCTTATTTAAATCCTACATCTACTCTATGGAGTAAATGTCATGCCCATTTTACAGATGAGGTCACTGAGGTAGGGAGACAGTACATAACCTGTTTTAAAAGTAAGGAAATCAAGAGACTTCCCTGGTGGGCCAGTGGTTAAAACTCCATGCTCCAAATGCAGGGAGCATGGGTGTGATCCTTGGTCAGGGAACTAAGATCCCACATCCTGCATTGTATGGCAAAAAAAAAATTTTAATTAAGGGAATCAAGATACATCCCCTCCCACCCTCAGAAGAACTGGTATTTCTTAGAGTGTACTATTTTTCCTGCCCAAACTGTTTTTGCTCTGGAAAGATGCTTTGAATTGCTTGCAAAATACTTATGGCAAGTGCTATACTCAGTGACCCTTCTGTTTTCTTTCTGGCTTGAAATGGGGTCCCATTGGTCTGGAGAACCACCTCTGGAGAGTCACCTTAGTCACTGGTACCTCACCCCAGTGGTCCAGCCTCTCTCCTGAAACCTGTTAACTCATTCTGTTCTGTTCTGTTCTTAATCCCAGGAAGAAGATGAAGTGCCCGACGATGAGACTCTGAACCAAATGATTGCTCGACGAGAGGAGGAATTTGATCTTTTTATGGTAATGTTACAGAAAAGCATGGAAACAAATGCCTCATTCCCTCCCCCGCCCCTTTTCTGTTAAACACACGATGTCTGGGGCCTGTGTGCCCTGGCCAAATTTCATTTGTAAAGCCTGAGCCTTTTCCTTCAGTTCTGAGGCTGCAAACTAGCTGGATTTAGCCTGCAGACATATTTTGTTTGGCCCATGCTGTGTTTTTTAAAAATTTCAAGTCTTGCCAACACGAAAAGAATCCTGATTTTTGGCTTCTCTTGAAAAATGAGCATGGGCCGTAAGACCAGGCCCACATCTGATGGAAGCGTTTGGCTAGGGCTGAGTAGCAGCTGAACCCTCAGGACAGGCCATGTGGTCCCCAGCTTAGCACAGACACACCCCTGATTCCAGCTCATTTCTAATGCCGGAAGGCATCTTTCAGGGAACCTGCCCTGCTCCTCCAGGCAGAGTTCACAGCTATTCCCTAGCTGTCTCCTTAGGGCTCCAAACAAATATGTTCCCTGGAGGGGGCCGGGGGGACGGTAGGAGGACAGCAACTGAAGACCTCCTCCCTTTTCTTATTGTTGAAGAGAGCCTCCCTAAGTGACCTTCTAGGTATGCATCAAGGTGTGCGTGCTAAATTGTTTCAGTCGTGTCCGACTCTTTGCGACCCTGTGGAGTAGCCCACCAGGCTTCTCTGTCCATGGATTCTCCAGGCAAGAATACTGGAATGGGTTGCCATGCCCTCCTCCAGGGGATCTTCCTGACCCCAGGATCAAACCCATGTCTCTTATCTCCTTCATTGGCAGGCAGGTTCTTTACCAGTAGCACCACCTGGGAAGCAGCCTTCTAGGTCTGCATCAAGGTATAGCCTCCCCTTAAAGATCTAAATTGGTTGCCTTTCACTGGTATAACAAAGAACCTTGACATATGAAAATTTAATGTCCCTGATGTTTCAACATTGACTTTCCAGGATACATAATCATCTGTAATCTTGCCAAAACCTGAATTTGATGTATGTCTCTGGCCTGCCACAAGGTCAGTACGGAAGGGAGCAAGTCTCTTGGCTAGTGAGTGAGGCCCTCAGAAGTCATATTCGATTGTGTTCTTAAGGCATTAACTATAGCTATCTTATTTACCTCTGTATCCCCAGCACTCAGGCCAGTTACTGGCACATAATAGATGCTTAATAAATACTTGCAAACTTTCAGGTCTCATGAGGATGTCAGCATAGGTCAGGATCTAAAAAGTTGCAAGGCTCTGCTCAGTGTGTTTAATCTTTTGATCTTTCTAACATTTAGCTTGTTTGTGGAGTAAGTGAATAAATGCTGCAGAACCCCCAATCAGAGCTCCCAAATTTGAAGCCCCCAGGTCTCAGACAGATGACTTGTGTGGGGGAAGCAAGTGGACAGGGGTGAGTGGATGGTGGTGAAGGGTGAACAAAGGAAGTCGCTTTGTCTCAGGAAGACAGAGCTGAAAGTCCTATGTAGTCAGAAATTTCCAGCTTTTCAAGAGGAACTGAAAAGTGAGGTTTTTGTATTCACTCTCTGGATTTCAAGATGTTTGCAACTAAATTTGATTTTTTTTATTATAATTTAACACTTCAAGCCAAGTAAAATATGACCCTGGGCCAAATATGACCCACAGGGTTTGCAATTTCCACCCCTTCAGCCTAGACAGTCTGAGAAGGGAGTCACAGCTGTGTGAAAGCTTACGTTATTTTTGTGACTTTTGTCTTCGGAACAATGACTGTGCTCACACACAATGATTCAAGATAAAGGACAGTTAATTCTTTCTCAGGAAACTTGTAGGTAGCCACAGGACTAGCTCCTACCCTGGCATGCTCACTCTTCCCCTGCCCTTTAAAGTGAATGATCCTACCCATAGTAAGGCCATTTTGAAGAAAAATGACAGAAAGAAGCCTTTACCAGCATGGTCAACACAGGGTATTCATAAGACCTAAATTTCTTAACTCAGACTGCCGATCACCACCTTTATAGATTATTCTCTGTTTGGGGAGATTAGAGATACACATAGGAAATGGCCTAATCTTTCCTCTCCTTGAGGAGCTTATTAAAATGTACACCGAGGCAAGCGGCCCTCAGCTTCCTTGGCTGATCACTGATTGGCAATAATTCAGCACCGCTATAGCCTCAGACACTCTTGAGGCCCTTGGAAAGGATAAGCTACCTGCCATTATTCAAATCAGATTAGGCCCAGAGATGGAGGTTTCCATCAGCAGCTGGGAAATAAGGAAAAAGGAGTATTTCTCTTTTCTGCCTTTCTGGCTGGGTATTTGTAGAAATTGAAAGCCTCGGAAAAAAGAAAAAAAATTGGATGTCTGGCCAAGGCACAGCCTTCTTTTAACTGCGAACAGGTGATGCTGGCTATGGAAGGCTTTTCAGTAGGCATTTTCATTTTGTGAACATTGTGCTGGTTTCTTAAAGGTTGGCTTCTCATTTTTGGATAATACAGATTTTTGGTTTGCTTTGCTTTGGTTTGGTTTGCCTTGTGTTGGTTTTTTAAAGTCTTTTAATCAGCATGCTGCCTTTGGCCAATTCACTATTCATTAGCACCTCCACCAGGGGGCAGGAAATCAAATTGAATCCTTGCCAGTTCAGATAAAAAACTAGTGAGAAACAAGAATGGAATGTGAGCTAGATTTGGAATTCAAATATTTAAACTCTTAATCCACTTTTATTTTTTTTTAAAGTTAGCTCTGCCAGGCTCCTCTGTCCGTGGGGATTCTCCAGGCAAGAATACTGGAGTGGGTTGCTATGCCCTCCTCCAGGGGATCTTCCCAACTCAGGGATCAAACCCAAGTCTCCTTCATTGCAGGCAGCTTCTTTACTGTCTGAGCCACCAAGGAAGCCCATATAAAAGTAATACAGACATATTATTTGATCTAGGCACTGTAGTTAAATAACACACATGCAGATAATCTCTTTAAAATAAAACCTTTCTTTTGAACATTTTTTCTTGTTTTGACTTCAAAAAGTTATCTCTTATACTGATTGATTACCTATGAATTTTACCTAAAAGAGATTTTTGACAGGCCAAGATTCGTGTCTGAAACGTTGTGCTAACATACTAACATTTTAAAAGCTTAAAAAAGCTTTTAAGCTGCTCTGTTCCCTACAGAGGCATTATTGTTTCCCCTTAAAAACAATCATACACATTAGCATAAGGTTCTTGGGTGTTAGGACAAACATATTCATGCAATAGCTAAATGATAAATTAATCTTACTTGAATATGAACTTCAGATTTTGTACTTGTCTTCTGTAAGTAGAAATCTTTGGGAAGAGTTACAGTCATAAGAACTTTAATTGTATTAAAAATTGCATCAAAAATTTTTTTTGCATTCTTCCTAAAAGAAAAAAAAGTAGTGCAATTTATTTTCTTTTATATTAGAAGACAATTATTTTCTCATTTGTGGATTAATGCATGGCATAAGTCATTTTACAAGTCTTGGTATGGGAAATGCTCATCATATAACCAAAAATTGAAGTGGTGATATTTTGCCATCTCTGTACACTGCCTTAACAAAAAATGATTTTTCTTGAATACTATCTAATAACTATTAGGATATTACCTTGAGAGTCCCCTGTTTAGATTGCACTGTTAACTAAGCATCCTCTGTGTGCTGATTCCAAAGGTTTGTTGGATCCCATTTCTGATACCAGAGCATTAGGAGGCAGGATTAAGAGCAACCTCTTCAGCTAACTATAGCATATGACAGAACAGGACGGCCACATTTATCTACCAATGGGACTCCGCCATGCTCCAAGCCCAGCCCATCTTGGGAATATAATGATTTCCAAAAATCTTGAAGCATAGTTTAAGGAACTTTGAACTTTAAATAGATTCTAGAGATCCAGTTTGGACTTGAATAGAAATTTCTTTTACATCCTGTTACCAGTTTTAGCACTTAAGAAAAAAATTAATATTGAATTCTCATTTCAGTACAGTAGAATTGAAGGAAGAGGGAAAAGGTAAATCATTTAATGGTTAATGGTCTGTTTGCTTGTAGAAATGGTCTTGCCGGTGATAGACACATATAACTAATGTATACAGCAATTCAGTGGAGGTTTTACTTTTTTTTAACCATCACATTGTTTAGTTATAGGTTAAAAGCAAATACATGGCACTTAATTTATTCACTAGTGCACTGGATTTTTAAAAAGGAAAAAAGGACATGGGGATATAGGCATTTTGAAGGCTGTTGAAAGGAAGCCATTTCCCTTATATCAGTTGAGATGAGATTCCGTTTGACGTCTGTCACTCTGGCATAATATTTTCATAAGAGCGAAGCTTTTTGAAACCTGAAGAACTGAGGGACATTCCTCTCCCAGAGCCCAGGGTACACTGAAAATTGAATACATTCATGACTGACTGACTAATAAACCGGTTATGTGCTCACGTGTCCAAGTCCAACTGAGGCTGGCTATTTTATAGTGACACTTGATGACCAACTCTTCCTGGTTGTCTGATTGAAAGCATGAGCCCCACTGAGGTACAGGACATTTTCTTAATGAACTTTCTCTTTTATATGCCTGAAGAATACTTTTACACCAGCGCAGCAATGACTTGTATCACCAGGGCTCACATTTTTAACTCATTTTTTTAAAAATTGAAATATAGTTGACTTATAATGTTATATAAATTTCTGCTGTTATATTTTTAAAATACACCCCCAATTTGAATTTTCTCACTGCTACTTAACGGGGAGCTTTTGCACCCACATAAACTAAGAAAAGGAATTTTTTTAAGAGTATTTTTTTAATTACTTAAATAAATTTCAAAGATGGGTACCAGGGACGGGAAGAGATTTTGGCCCTTAGGGATGAGCTAGAACAAGTCAGAACACAGAGACTCCGTGGGAGATGCCGAAGGGACCCTGCAGCCATAGGCGGTGACTTGCAAAGAGACTTAACCTGTTGCTAAGTCTACACCGTACAGAATCCCCTTGCCCTTTGGTGAGACTTCTGTTCATCCCTCCAGCGCATGGACATGGACCGGCGGAGAGAGGATGCCCGGAACCCGAAACGCAAGCCCCGCCTGATGGAGGAAGACGAGCTGCCCTCGTGGATTATTAAAGATGACGCCGAGGTGGAACGGCTGACGTGTGAAGAGGAGGAGGAGAAGATCTTCGGGAGGGGGTCCCGCCAGCGTCGGGACGTGGACTACAGCGATGCCCTCACGGAGAAGCAGTGGCTGAGGGTAGGTGTGGCTTTCTCGACTTCCTGCTCTGCGGGGTGTTGTTGGCTCGCTGAAATCAGAGGCCTGTGGCTGGACCCCTTTGAGGGGGACTGGTTGCCCCTACGAGGGGAAGGGGCTCTTGAACACCAACAAGTCATTTCGCTCTTGCCGCGGAGTCATTCTGCATTTCATTGGAAGATAAGGAGTTGTTTTGCGAGAGCAGAGTTGGTCACTGGAAACATAGGATGATGAGAGCTATGAGACCCGCTAATGTTTTATGAGTCATGATTGCCTGGTCATGCCTCACTTGGAGTTAGAATCCAAATGTGGAAGGGGGCTTTAGAAGACTTTTTCGTTGTTCCCCCTCATTTCATGTTCTTTAATTGGAGTTTCACTTTTGCGAGTCTTGCAGAGAGAGTTCAGGACAGCAGTCTGTCTCTTCTGACTACATTTCTGTTTCCTAGACCCACCTAACATTAGCACTGGAAGGTGCCTTTGTACTCCCTTGGTTTTGCTGAGGTCCAGAGAGGTTAGGTGACTCTGCAAGGTCACACAGCTGGCTGGAAACCACAGAGTCAGTGAGTGCTGATGCATTTGGGGGCTTGATGTTGGCTTGATCTGATCCGTCCCTTGCAGATGCAGCCTGGGGCCTGGGACTCGGGTCACTGACACTTGGAAATGGTATTCTATAGTTTGGATTGCTTTTTGTTTGGAAAATGTCAATTCCTCATTTTGACTGAGGTCTATGGTCTCAGACTGTGTGAGCACAGAAATAGCAAACTGCTCCTAGGAAACACGTGTGTGAGTGCCCAGGTCAGCGTGACTCTTGCCTTTGAAGGTTTAGCCACACTTTCGTTATTGGGCACAGACTTAGAACCAAGGCAGACAGAACAGTCTGGGATGTGCATTCCAGGCAGGGCCGGTAAATGCGCGCTGGAAATAGTAAGCATGGTTGGGTGAAAACCAAACAAAATAGAAGCTGTTTTTGTGAGTTGTTCATTTTATCAGAAGGGAATGCAGTTCCCAAGCTTTGTGAAACATGGATTTTAGGACCCAGCCTGTAAGTAGGTAGTTGGGTCAGAGGGCCATGGGGGAAGAGTTTTGAGATTGGATATCACAGGCAGACAGGTCTTGGCCCCACTTGAGAGGTGATTTACTCAGGCTGTGGTACGATGAGAGAGAACAACCTGAATTTTGAAAAGAATGAAGTCTGTGGTATCCTGAGAAGAAATGGACAAGGAAAGCGTTGCTCATCTCTATGGTTGCACAATGACATGTGAAATTTAACTTTTGTGTGGTGGTTTTACTGTCACATCCAAACATTCCAGTGGCCTCAGAATATGGTTTTATGAGTTTCTTTTGTTTCACTATTGTGAGGTTGTAGTTGCATAATTAAGATCCATTCGCTAATGGGAAGAGTTTTTGCTTAATACTCATTTCTGAGCTGGGGGAAATTCTTTTCCTTTTCTCTTTTATGTGAGCAATAAATTAACTACCTGGATATTATTATAGGAAATGAGACAACAACCTAGGCCAGAATTTTAAAGTCTATCTTATATATGTATAATTTCCAGAACTACAAGCAAAATAATCTTATTTATTGGGCAAGAAAATAGCTGAATGTATCCTTTTTTAATAATCAATGGAAAATGCTCTTCAAGTAAATAGTGTTATGAATATGAAAGTTTTCAAGGTTAGAATACCCCATTTTTTTTCTCTTCTTCAGTTTATACCACTGATGATGAGCACTGTACTACCACACAGTAGAAACTCAATGAATGGTTCTGAAGATGAAATGATAAACTTGTAAGAAGAAAGTGGAAAGTTACTAACTTACCAGTCATGTTAGGGTAGTTTTGTGTATCATGTAAACTTCTTTATTTTTTTTTGTCTAGTGTTTCTTCACTCAGTTCACATCCTTTTGTCTATCTAACAAAAGGAACATGTATGTCTAAAAATGGGAAACTAGTTTGTTATATAAAACTTTGTTATGAAATTGATGTTCATAATTTTCACCTTAAGGTGCCTTGCAAGATACCAAGTCACCCAAGAAGGATAAAACTGTTCTCAGGGCAGCTTTATTGTAATACACCTTTTTGTAATCCCATCTCTTGGAAACTGTGTCTCCATATTCAGTGTGAGTTGATAACTTGCCATTAACCAGGCCATGTGATTAATGCAGGATGCCTCATGGCCTAAGCATCCAAATAGATGTTTACTGTCCATCGTTCGTTTACTTGTTCACTATCAACCATCCTGTTTAATATCAGCCTATTAAGGTCTTTCTTGATAATAAAATTTTATGCAAGGGGCTCTCATGGGCCTAAATGTGCAGAGATGTTCTCCACTGGCTGATGATTGAACACACTGGGTGAACCTAAGCAACACAGGCTTGAAAGGGAACTTGGCAAAGACTGTTCTATAAGACATGCTGAAACAGGGCTAAAATAATTCTCCCTTCTCCTGGAAATGTTGTACAAAGCCGGCTTGGCAGAGGCATCGGAGACACATAGAATCCCTGAGTTGGAAGACAGCTCAATGGAACAGCTTCCCGTCCTGTGCTTAAATCACATCCTCTGCAGCACCCGTGCCAAGAGACTGGCCATTTGTAGAGGAGACACTCTGCCTTTTGTCTGCACAGACCTTCCAGTGGTCAGCCCCAACTGTTAGTTCTTCTTCTCTTTGAACAAAATCCTCTTTCCTTATAGCTGTTGCTCACTGGTCCTGATCCTATTTCCTGGGGGTGAACAAAACAATATTTTTTCTGTTTTTAGCATCACCTCCCACTGGATGAAACGTTTGAGGACTCAAATGCAGTTAGAATGAACTTCCCTACATTCCTCTTTCTTTGGAGCTTTCCTCATCCTCCAGGGCCCAGCTTAGTTGCCCCCACTCCTTTGATCCCTTCACAAGTAAACACTAATCTCACTTCTCATACTCTCACTTTTCTTGGCCTGTTCTTCAGTAACAGCTCAAATCCAACTTGCTAGTTTTCTTGGTCATTGTTGACAGACCTGCTTTCCCGATTCATTAACACCCTGCATCTTGGTTGGACTTTCTGTGTGCAAATAGTAAGTGCCCATTGATTGCCAAATGAAATAGCTCAGGATTGATGTGCAAGAATATAGCCCCAGGTAGTGTTCACTCCGGAAGTAGATGGACCTAAACCTGCGCTATTCATGGGCCTGTCCAAAAGAGTAAGCAGAATTGTATTTCTCAGGTAAAAATTGAAGGTGGGTGTTTCTGGTTGGTGGAAGCAACCGTTCCACCTGTGGCTGTTCAGGGATCCAGGCTGGAGGGACTCTGTCAAGCTTCGACATCTCCATCTCCTTGAGCTGGAACTGGGGAACAGAGCAGAGAGTGGTATGCGTTGAGTTCTAAGGACTCTAAGTGAACGGGCCTCCGTGACTTCCGCTCACGTCCCGTTAGCTAGAACTCCATCATGTGACCATGTTAGCTATAAGGGCAACTGAGAACTGTGGTCTGGCTATGAGCCCAGGAAGGTAGGATTTTGGTGACGAGATAGCAGTGTCTGCCTCAGAACACTTAGGTTGAATTGAAGTGCTATGGCCATTTTCTTTGAAAATTTTATCATCGTTTCATCACAAACAGATTTTATTTTATAATCATAGTATGCTAAAAATTCCCACAGTGTCCTTTAGACAATCTGTTGAGTTGGAAGATTTAAAAAATTTTTCTGTATTCATGTTATTTTAAGTGAAGAGGATCACAATTTCAAACAAAGCTCAATTTGATTTTTTTTTTTTTTTAAGGTTTTTAAAGTGGTTTGGAAATTCCTGTTTCCATTTAGAAAACCTTAATTTCTTTGGTGTTAGGCAGTCTCAACTGAACTTCCTGTTTTGGGGAGAGTCAGGTCAACGTCCGTGCCTCCCGTGGGCTGTTTTTGCCCCCTTCTAGGGGTTCCTTGCCATCTTCTTTCCCAAGACGGCATCTGGATGAAGGTAGAAGCTGGGGTCTCATCATGACACTGGGGCAGGTGCCCCGTCCTATGGGTCTCTGCTGGGCTCAGCACAGGATGACCAGTCTGTCCTCTAGCTGGAGGTCTTGACACGCAGCCAGGGCCAGCTTCTGGAGTTATTGGTGACATGTGCTGTTCAAGTCTGGGGGCCTGGCCAATCTCCGTTGGTCAGCTTTCCTGAAATCTCATGAAGACTCTGAGGTCTCTTAGTGCTCTCAGCTCTTTTGTGCACTAGTTGGGAATCTGAAAACTCTTGGTTGCTTTCTTCCCATTGTGCTGGGACGTCCAGGAGAGTCCAGTCCCTTTTTGTAAAAAGAATCAGTCTCACCACCAGGGAGTTGGCAAGCCTGAAGCTTCTAGAATCTGATAGTTGGGTGAGTCAGGAAGCTCTTTAAAACAAGCGATACAAAAATGCCGTACTTTTGTAAAATCTGTCAAAGTATCTGGTTATATGCATGCACTGTGAGGGACCTTCCTGGAGCCTTGGGAGGTGCTGGTAAAGTGAGAATCCAAAGCCCACACTTCATGGCCTTCATAGTAAATCTACCTCTGGGCATTTTTGCTGCCTCATTCCTCTTGCTCCCTGCACTGCCCCCTCCAAAATATACCGGGTTTGGAGCCTGAAGAGTGAATATTCCATTTCAGCCCTAGGTGTATTGCAAGTCAGTCTGGTATGAACTACCTGGAGTTAGACCCCACAAGTTAAAGGGCTCAGTCCCCAGTAAGACTGGGCTTACTTTGGTGGCCAGCCACACTTCGGGGATCCCTGGGCTGCCTGCACCACTGACCAATTGGCTCTAAATTCAGGGGGTTCTCATGACCCTCCTCGGGTTCAGTAATTTGCTACAGTGGATCCAGAAAGTACCACTGGTGACTCCAGCTTTGTTGTGAAGGATAGAAATCGGGAGGGCCAGCCAAATGAAGCAGCACACGGGATGGTCTCAGGGAGGGTATCCAACTTCTCTGCCCTTGCCTCATGGAGCCAGAGGGCACCCCTCCTGGCACAGCGGTGTGCACCCCAACCAGGAAGCTCTGCTGAGCTTCCATGTGCAGAGTCATCATTGGACTCTCCTCCGCATGGAGGGAGCTGGTGCAGCGGCTTCTGTTACAGGTAACAAAGTCCTCAGGGTTCATGTCTTGCCTCTCTTCCTCTTAACCCCCTTTTCCTCCTGGACAAAAGGCCCTCTATCCTGCCTTCCTGTCACATTGCAACTTCCCATACACACGTGGCCGGGCCATGGTGCTCTTCACTGTGGCTTCTAGAACGGTTCTGGGGATCCCTGTCCAGCTGTCTCACCTCCTAACTGCAAAGAGCCTTCGGAATTGAGGAAACTCCTCTCCATCGGCCTGATTTAGACCGCTGTCTGCTGGTAGAACCCCACGTCCTATTGTGGAAGTCAGTGGTGGTGTTTTGTCTCTTTTTGTCTTTGCATATTAACTTTGCCCTAATCCTACTCCAGGCAATAGGTGGCTCCCCAGAACAAGGAATGGTCCCTTGAGAAAGTGTGGAAGAGAATATTAATGTGGTTTTAAAAGTATTATGTCAGTTACCGTTTTATAGCTTTCCCATGGAGTACCCACAGTGGTAACAGTGCTCAGCTATGTATTGTCTGTGTGTGTTTCCACGTAACCGATAATTGGCTCATGTTGATAATTTCTTGGAAAAACATCTTTGAGGGCAGGCGTTTGTAGACCTAAATTGGCAGATGTCAGATGAGCCCTTTGGGCCAGGCATTTCTTACATGCACGGGCTGTGATGTTCCTAGTATGATAATCATGACCAAGGCAGGAGCCCCATAAAATTGGGGTGTCTGTAAGGCGTAACAGTGGGCGGAGGGTGAATGATGGAATGCCTGGCTTTCCTATTCTTCCTGTTCCTTTGGTCCTTCTGCCAACTTCAGAATCCTTCCCTTCCTAAACATTTAGTGACATCCCAGAATTTATTTAATTGCCGAGTGAGTGATTTGTTCCCTGCAGCACTTGAGGATAATTGGAATGCACTCTAAATGCTGTGCTCTGTATAATATTTCATTGCCAGCCTGATGGAGGGAGTGAACTTTGGAGTCTGCTTTTGTTTCACAGTGGATCTGATGCCTCGAAACTGTCATCTGAAAAGGTTCCTTCCTTGCTGGGGTCTCTTCTCATGGTGTGGTCCTTACATATGAGTGTAAGGATGTTTCTTTTGGTTTTGTAAGCTCCTGACGATGGTATGAGCTCTGTTTCTACAGTGCCCTGTGCTATCAGACTCCAGACCATGTTATCTAAATGATGGGGCTAAGACTCACACCCTCAGATCTTTCAGTCTCACAAGAGAGACAGCTAGTTTTTGAAGCCCTAGGATTTCCAGACCTTAAGGAAAGACAGCACAGAACATCTTTTCCCCCTCAACCAGTCTGTCACCAGATAAGAGCTTGAGTTTCCCACAATTTTGGTGCCAGGATGACATCTCCATAGTTAGGTCTGTGTGTGTTTAGGTGCTAAGTCATGTCCGACCGTTTTGCGACCCCAAGAACTGTAGCTCTCCAGGCTCCTTCTGTCCATGGGGTTTCCCAGACAAGACTGCTGGAGAGGGTTGCCATTTCCTACTTCAGGGGATCTTCCCGACCCAGGGATTGAACCCGTGTCTCCAGCATTGGCTGGAGATTCTTTACCACTGAGCCACCAGGGACTGACAACCAAAAGAATTTTTGGTGGAGTCTCCCCTTCCCACAGTGGAGCCAACGGAGTAAGAGACTCCTGAACCATAAAATAGTAGAGGAAATCAGTGAAATAAAACGTGACACCTCTTAGTGGAGTTTATCTGTCTGTCTTGAAAGGCTGTGCAATACCAGGATGCAAATACAGGAGGAGGTCTGTTAATCAGCTTTCCGTTATAACCAGCCTCTTGCCAAACCCTTCATGGGAAAAGGCAAAGAAATCCACCGAGAGTTAGCCATGAAGATCTGGAAAAAGTACCGAGAAAGCTTAAAGAAGTTGGGATTTTAAATAAAATATTCAAAACTTTGTTGAAAGACATAATGGGAAATAATAAAAAATATTTCCTGGTCTGTATAAAGAGGATTTTTCTCTCTCTGGAAATCTTTGAAACAGAATAATGTCTCCTCTGTTTGGGCTGGATTAAGTATGGTATGATCCAGCCTGAAATTAGGAGCTGCAGTCTCCTAGGTATAATCACAGCAGAGAGCATCAGAGATTCTGTAAGACGTCCTTTTCTCCCCAAAGACTTTATTCTAGGTTTGGGAGGGTCCTTCATCTAAAGTATTGCTGCTGTTGCTCAGTTGCCAAGTTGTGTCCAACTCTTCGCGACCCAGGGACTGCAGCATGACAGGCTTCCCTGTCCTTCACTGTCTCCTAGAGTTTGCTCAAACTCATGTCCATTGAATCGGTGATGCCGTCCAATCATCGTATCCTCTGTCGTCCCCTTCTCCTCCTGCCTTCAATCTTTCGCAGCATCTGAGTCTTTTCCAGTGAGTCGACTTTACATCAGGTGGCCGCGTCTAATATATAATGTGCATGATACCTTTAGTATTTTGCCCCTTTTCTCTTGTTTTGTCACTTTGTATCACCTTCCCTTGCCTTCTGTTTAAAAGACATAAAATTTTCTTTTCTTTTTCTTTTCCCAAATGGCATTTTTTAGCTTTTCAAATTGGATCATCAGGTTTAGTGGGGCAAAATGGCTAGCAAGCTGCATTTCCGTTTTTATACACAAGGGAGAGCTAAGACCCTAGCAAATGGATTTGGGTTTTGCCAAATTCAAGGTCCTTCAGCGCTTTAGGAGGAAGTACCGAACTAATTAATGGTGATCAGGGTTGTGAATTGTCTGGGGGAAACATTTAACTGTAGTAAATGAACTTTTGTAACTTTCTGTACATTTTATTTTATTCTTAAATCAGTGGGCTAGATTGTTTTCACAGTGATTGGATCTGATATGTTCCCTTTGATCAAAACTCAGTAGGGTTGGTTTAATGGAAGAAAGTGTCCTCAAGAGTGTCATCTAAAATACTAAATACTAAAGGCCGAAAAGTGACAGAGACTTGTTTCAATTGGTTCTTAAAACTGTGACGCCTGGAAATTCTAGTCTCAAGTTTTAACCTTTTGAAATACAGGTTTAGCTCTGAAATCTAACTCAGACATTGAAAGTAACCGTGGGAATTGGACCTGGCGTACCGATCCTAAGGAGCCCACAGCAGTTCACATTATCTTTAACCACTGCTTAGAGACAGATGGTTTTAGAAATACGGCTGCTTTTCTGAATCAAGATTTGGTTTTTGTCCTGTTCTTTTTTGTTTTTTAAATCCATAAAGCTACGAAAAGAAATCGTTTTTAAAAATATGTTTATTTTTGATAAAAGTTGTATATACTTAAGGTGTACCATGTGATGTTTTGGGACAGGTATACACTGTGAAAATGTATGACTTCATTCTCCCAGTGAGAGCGGGGAAGGGCACAGCTGTTTTTAGGAAGTTAGAGAACAGAGACCTGGCAGGAAACTTTGCTGACACAACTGTATCTTTGATCGCTGCTTCTCAGGGGCGTCTAGGATCGTGGTTACGAGACGAAACCTTGGAATCTGATGAACCAGGGTTCAATCCCAGCTCCACCTATCTTGCTCTGTGACCTGGGGTGCCTAGTGTAACCTTCCTGTAGCCTTGTTGTAGAAATGGGGGAAAATCATAGCTCCTTCCTATAATTTTCTGAAGTTTGCATATGTGTACCATAGAACCTGGCATATAATGATTACAAAAAAAAATTAGCTATTAAGGAAAAAGTATTAAATTATTTCAGAGAATAGCTAGATGGTAGGAAAAGATGAGATAAAATAGTTCTGTTGTGTGTCTTGAATCCTAGGTTTGGGGTGACAGAAGAAAGGTCAAAGGAGTGAAGAGGTCCTTACCATGAATGGAATTAAGGAGGGTGACACGAGCCCTTACTGAGTATTTTACGGAACATGCGCACAGGCTGACTCGCCTCAAGCCAGCCAACCTGTAGTCGTGCAGCTCTAAACTCTCTGGACTCTGGTTTTCTACTTAACCCTCCGTGGCTGCGGGAAGGGCAGGGGGCTAGCAGTCAGGAAGGTGGTCTGTGCATTCCGGCCCTGCTGCCAGCTCAACATGTCATCTTGGTTTCTTGATCTGGGTGGAACTGCATTCTCTTTGCTGTGCTGGGTCCCTTCCACCTACCTACAGGCAACCTCGGAAATCACGTGAAGCTGCTTTCCTTTTCCTTTTTGCTGCGCTTTTGGTAATGAGCATCCCCTGCTTTCTGATCAGCGGGTCCATTGGTGGAGGCTGCTGAAAAGCACATTCCATTCAACGCCCATTTATTGAACGGTGAGCAGGTTGAGCTCCTCACGGTGCAGGCATGGGGAAAGTAGTGTTAACTGTTGAGCTAGTGTTCCTCACCGTGGCTGGCCCGCCTTGTTAGACCAATTAAGAGCCAGACTTGAGAGATGCTATTAGAGATAATATTGACACTTAGCCACCTTAAAGAGCTTGTCAAGAGCAGGTCTCCAAGTGTACACAGATGGGAATTAATAGAGATTAGAACAGATTGTAAGATGCTCTGCCTTGTAGGGCTTTTAACTGTTGAGGAAATCAGCAGAGTTTAAGAACTATCCATCCTCCTTCACCCTAGACTTTTAGTGTCACATCTCTGGGGGCATTATTTATGATTTCTCCCCCTCCCCCCATCTTCAGACTCCGGAGGATGGAAAGGCAGCTGCTCTTTGGAACATGGTGTGACCTCCGGACATGGTTGGCAACAGTGTTCATCTCCTGGATGCTTCTGGGAGACCCAAGCCTCCCCAGCAGCCACCCCTGTGCTCCTCGGGGGTCTCCCCACCCTGCTTGGCCTCCAGTGGAGGAGAAATACAACACAGTGCATCCCCCATCCACCTTGACAAAAGAAAGAAGGATGGGGGGAGTTAGATGCCAACACTGCGAGCTGAACGAAGCGTGCAAGACTTGCAGATTGCCGTTGTTTTAGAGACCAGCTCTCCTCTTTGTTCAGGACAGTTCAGGTGGCTCCTCAGAGAAGGCGGAGGGCACGTCCCAAAGCAGACTGCAGCTGTGACCACCCCTTACCCCCAGCCCCGCTCCCCACATCACCCCTCAGCAGCCTCCCACTGCGTATGTAATTGAATCCAAGCACTTTAGTATGGTCTCCAAGGCCAAGGCCATCTGGCCTCTGCCTGGCCCTCGAATGTCATCTTCGTCTCTTGTTCTCTGGGTGGCCGCCACACTGGGTTGTCTTCCTGGACCTGTGCACTCCCAGGAAGACTCCTTCCCTAACTCCCACATGACCGCCTCCTTGTCCTCATGCTCTCTCTACAGACAGACCCTCCCTGCCTGCCCCAGCTTAAAGAGCCAGGCCCAGCCAGCAACTGTCACATAACCTATGTTAATCTTCTTCGCAGCCCTTGCCACCATCCAAAGGTTATCTCATTGGCTTCTTCCATTGGTACCAAGCTCCAGGAAAGCCAGGGTCCTCGCCTGACTAGTCCACCACTGTATCCCTGCAGTGGGGCAATGCCTCGTGCAAAGTAAGCACTCCATAAATATTTGCAAATAAGTGAATGTACCAGCCAGAGATGAGGGCTCAGAGAGGATATTTGCTTACACTTCATGTTCTTTTGGTGAAGGCAGTAGAATCCTGTGTTATTTACAAATATGGATCAAGGTAGAAATTACTGGCATTCTTTCCCATTAAATTCATGATCTGTGTCTTCATGTAAAGGTTTCTTACTTAAAAGAATTCTAAAGACATGTGGTTTTGACATAAGTGCTCTTGAGCTTTTCAAGATTTTAAAGGCTCTGTTCTAATTTCAGAACACATTGATGAAGAGTACTTAAATATGCATAAAAATACAACCATTGCTTCAATTCAGCTATTCCTTGGAAATTCTTATAGATTTTACAACAGCTGTCTTCTAGTGTAAGCCCTTATTTCTTTTTAAGCAAAAACCAGACTGACATATCTAATCTAACTCGAAAAGGCAAAATAGAAAGTACTATATTAATTGGGTTTTTGTTTCTATTTTTGTACAAGAAAGTGTCCAGTGGAAAATGGTGATCTTAAGCATAAGGCCATGTACCTTTTAGATGGATGCCTTTCTTACTTTCTGTTAAAGAATGTTGAATTGTCAGAATCATGAGAAATTGTTGACGGGAACATGAAACTTTCCTGCAGACAGAGCTTGATGCTTGTTTTGCCACCCCTGCTGAAATCTAATATTTTTTTTTTTAATTTTTTATTTTTCAGTGGGTTTTGTCATACATTGATATGAATCAGCCATAGAGTTACACGTATTCCCCATCCCAGTCCCCCATCCCACCTCCCTCTCCACCTGATTCCTCTGGGTCTTCCCAGCCCACCAGGCCCGAGCACTTGACTCATGCATCCCACCTGGGCTGGTGGTCTGTTTCACCACAGATAATATACATGCTGTTCTTTTGAAACATCCCACCTTCACCTTCTCCCACAGAGTTCAAAAGTCTGTTCTGTACTTCTGTGTCTCTTCTTCTGCCCTGCATATAGGGCCATCGTTACCATCTTTCTAAATTCGTATATATGTGTTAGTATACTGTAATGTTCTTTATCTTTCTGGCTCACTTCACTCTGTATAATGGGCTCCAGTTTCATCCATCTCATTAGAACTGATTCAAATGAATTCTTTTTAACGGCTGAGTAATATTCCATGGTGTATATGTACCACAGCTTCCTTATCCATTCGTCTGCTGATGGGCATCTAGGCTGCTTCCATGTCCTGGCTATTATAAACAGTGCTGCGATGAACATTGGGGTGCACGTGTCTCTTTCAGATCTGGTTTCCTCAGTGTGTATGCCCAGAAGTGGTATTGCTGGGTCATATGGCAGTTCTATTTCCAGTTTTTTAAGAAATCTCCACACTGTTTTCCATAGTGGCTGTACTAGTTTGCATTCCCACCAACAGTGTAAGAGGGTTCCCTTTTCTCCACACCCTCTCCATCATTTATTGCTTGTAGACTTCTGGATAGCAGCCATCCTTACTGGCGTGTAATGGTACCTCATTGTGGTTTTGATTTGCATTTCTCTGATAATGAGTGATGTTGAGCATCTTTTCATGTGTTTGTTAGCCATCTGTATGTCTTCTTTGGAGAAATATCTGTTTAGTTCTTTGGCCCATTTTTTGATTGGGTCATTTATTTTTCTGGAATTGAGCTTTAAGGTCGCTGTGCTTATCGTCCATCATAAAAAGTATATTCCTAATGCACAATGCTGTTTTTTAAAGCTATTTTTCCCCTGGACCTTGAATATAGAATATTTTCCAAAGATTATTTAAAATAATGGACTTCCCAGGTGGTGCAGTGGTAAAGAGTCCACCTGCCAATTGCAGGAGGTGCAAGAGAAATGGATTTGATCCCTAGATTGGGAAGATGCCCTGGAAAAGGAAATGGCAACACACTCAAGTATTCTTACCTGAAAAATCCCATGGACAGAGGAGCCTAGCAGGCAGTTCATGGGGTCACAAAGAGTCGGACACAACTGTGAAACGGAGCGTGTACACACACACACACACACACACACACACACACACATTTAAAGTGGTATCCTCAAAACTTCAGCTTTACCAAGGCTTCCAGTGGTTCTGTTCTTGCCCAGTTTGCCTCTCCTGTTTTAGTGGAATGACAAGCCTGCGGCATCGGGATGTTGGGCCTCTGGTTCCAGATGTATTGTCGTTTTGTGGTGTGACATCTTAGATCAGTCACTTCACCTCCCCGGCCTGTTTCCTGGTCTGCACATTGGAGTCACGAAGTGAGGGAAGGGGTTGGGGAAGAGAGCCTGGCCCATCTCGCCTGCCTGCCTCCCTCCTCAGACGTTTGTCTCTGGCAGCCCTAGAATGGACTGTGTGGGTCTGGCTCCAGCTTAGACTCAACCCTCAGGAACTAAACCCAGAGGGGTCGGGGGTGAGGGGTTCCTCTCCTTGTTCTTAGCCAGGCTTTCAGAAGTGCAGGCTGACAGGGGCTCTGTAGCATGTTAGTGGACTCAGTGCGTGATCAGTGTCCGGGACGGCCTGGGTGTTAGTAACATTTGGAGAGCTGAGCCAAGTCCTGGGTGCTGACAGTATGTGATGGCCGGGACACTAGCAGGATGGAGCCGTGAAGGGAACACCTACCTGCCAAAGGGAGCTACTTTCTCTACTCAGGGAGTTGGGGGCTTCGGCACCTCTGTATAGACCAAGGCCAAAGACTTTTCTAGCACACTGTCACCAAGAATAACCCACCTCATCATTTTTTAAATCCCTTCTACTAAGCAGAGTACATAACAGCTGCCGCATGGATTTATTTTGTTCATTGAAACATATCAAGTCTCCTTGCCAAATTATCAAGACCAAATCTGTTTGCATTTATTTTAATTTAAAAAAATGCACTAATGTCATGGGATATTATTGGAAGGTCTGGGAAGGATATCGTGGCGTCTAACAGACTACAGTGTCAACATTCCTGGGGAATCCCTGACATGAACATTTGTTTTGCAAAAGAATTAAGAAACCCAGTGTAGGGGTTTTATTTTATCGTGTTACACAAATCTAATGAATGACTATTTATTAGTAATTTTATAAATTGTGTCTTTTTGCGTTTCTGTAATCAGCACCCAGAGCTAGATTTTTTTTTTTTTTTTAAAGAAAAGTAACAGTTAAAATAGGGCTTCACAAGTGGCGCTGGTGGTAAAGAACGCTCCTGCTAATGCAAGAGATGTAAGAGACGTGGGTTCAATCCCTGGGTCATGAAGATACCCCAGAGAAGAAAAAAGCAGCCACTCCAATATTCTTGCCTGGAGAATCCCATGGACAGGGGAGCCTGGTGGGCCATAGTCCATAGGGTTGCACAAAGTCAGACATGACATAGCATGCAGGCATGCAATGTTTAAAATAAAATTTATTTGGAGGGATTCTCTGTAGCATAAAAGCATAATGAGAAATATGGAAGAGGGGTAAGAAAATGGAGTCACCTGTAATCTTGTTGACCTTCACATACCCAGGTTGGAAAAGGAGCCAAGTAAAATCACAGACGGGATTACTGTGGTGCCGTTGCGTTCAGATGTATTTTTAACCTGTTGTGAGGGTTGGCTCTCGCAGTTTCAGTAAATCCCAACCCATGATGCCCATCAGGCCCCAGCCTGTTGTCAGCTGTATTTGCATGTCCTTCCATTCAGTCTGAAGAACACCCTGTTTTCCTTGGCACCCACTGCTAGAGGACTTTTTGTTTTTAGAGCCATTAAGACACATGTGGGGGCCTGCCTCCCCACACTGGAAAAGCAATTTTTGCTTCTTCTCATAAACAGGGCTTTTATTTCGCCACTTCAGGTTTCACAACCTGTTTCCCCTCACTTTCAAATATGGCTTTTCAGCTTCACAAAGAAAACTGTTAGAACTCAGTAATAAATGAATTCAGTAAGGTGACAGATTTATTCAGTAAAATCAATAGTATACAAAAATTAGTTGCATTTCTATGCACTGACAACAAATTATCAGAAAGAGAACCATCCCCTTTACAGTTGTATCAAAAATAATAAAATACCTACGAATAAATTTAACCAAAGAGGTGAAAGACCTATGTACTGAAAACTGTGTCACTGGTGAAATACATTGAAGAAGACCCAAAAAATGGAAATCTATTTCATGGTCATGGATTGGAAGAATTAATAATGCCAAATGTCCATATTACCCAAAGCAATTGACAGATTCAGTGCAATCCTTGTCAATTCCAAAGACATTTTTCATAGAAATACAACTAACAATCCTAAAATATTTATGGAGCCACAAAAGTGCTGAATAGCTAAAGTTATCCTGAGAAAGAAGAACAAATCTAGAGGCATCACTCTCCCCAATTTCAAACTATATCACAAAGCTATAGTAATCAAAATGTTATTTTGTTGGCATAAGACAAGTACAACAGATCAGTGAAACAGAATAAAGAACCCACAAATGAGCCCATGTCCTGCACTATGCCTAGTTGTTCTGTCATGTCCGACTCTGCGACATGGACCGAAGCCCACCAGGCTCCTCTGTCCGTGGGGCTTCTCCAGACAAGAATAGTGGAATGGGTTGCCATGCCCTCCTCCAGGGGATCTTCCCAACCCAGGGATCAAACCCAGGTCTCCCGTATCGCAGGCGGATGCTTCACTCTCTGAGCCATGTAGAGATAGCCAATCAATTTACGACAGCAGTACAAGAATATACAAGGGGGAGAGAGAGTTCTCTTCGGTCAATGGTTTTGGGATAACTGGACAGCAAAAGAATAAAATAAGACCATTATCTTTCACTATACACAAAAATTAACTCCAAATGGATCAAGGACTTGAATGTAAGATCTGAAGCATTTAAACTCCTAGAAGAAAAAGAAGCATAGGCAGTAAGTTATTTGTCACATTGGTGACAAATTTTGTATCTGACTCCAAAAGAAAAGGCAACAAAAACAAAAATAAACAAAGTAAGAAGTTTCTGCACAGCAGAGGAAACCATCAAGAGAATGAAAAGACAACCTACTGAATAGGAGAGAATATTTGCAAGTTATATATCCATCAAGGATCAATACCAAATGAACAATCTAAATAGACATTTTTACAAAAAAGATATGCAGATGGCCAACAGACAGTAGCATCACTCATCATAAAGCAACTGCAAATCAAAACCACAAGATCAGTTCTACCTCTTAGAATGGCAGTTCTCAAAAAGCCAAGAACTAACAAGTGTTGGTGAGAATTTGGAGAAGAGGAGACCTTCCTGCTGGTGGGAATGTTAACTGGTACAACCACTATGGAAAACAGTATGGAGTTTCCTCAAGAAATTTAAGATAAAACTATGATATGATCCAGCAGTTCCACTTCTGGGTATTTATCCAAAGGAAACAAAATAACTATCTTGAAAAGATATATGCACCCCCATGTTTATTACAGTCTTACTTACAATAGACAAGATACAGGAACAACCTAAGTGTCCATCAGTGGATGAATGGACAAGGAAAATGTGGTATATATATGCAGTGGAATTCTATTCACCTCTAAAAAAGAAAACAGAAGTGTTGCCATTTTCAGTAACATGGATAGACCTTGAGGGGCTTATACTGAGTGAAATAAGTCAGAGAAAGACATACCATATGATTTCAAATTTATGTGGAATTTAAAAACAAAACAAATGAACAAACAAAACCAAAATCATAGAAACAAGAGAATACAGTGATGATTGTCAGAGAAGAGGATGGTTAGGGAGTAGGCAAAAATGGGTGAAGGGGTCAAGAGGTACAAACTCCCGGTTATAAAATAACTAAGTTGTGGCGATGGACTATACAGCATGGTGACTGTAGTTAGTGATATCACAGAGCACACTTGAAAGTTACCAAAAAGAGTAAATCCTAGAAGTTCACTTCGAGTGTGATAGATGGTAACGGGGAGGCTTCCCTGTTGGCTCAGTGGTAAAGAATCCACCTGCCAATGCAAGAGACACAGGTCGGATCCCTGAGTCAGGAAGGTCTCCTAGAGAAGGAGATGGCAACTCGATCCAGTATTCTTGCCTGGGAGATTCCATGGACAGAGGAGCCTAGGGGGCTACAGTCTATGGGGTCACAAAAAGCCGGACACAACTGAGCGACTTTTATTAAGATACTTATTTTTACCTGCCGTGAGTGGTCCATCTCTAGTTTCGGAGAGCAGGGGCTACTCTCTAGCTGTGGTGTGAGGCCTTCTCATTGCAGTGGCTTCTCTTGTTGCAGAGCACAGGCTCTAGGCTCTCAGGCTTCAGTAGTTGTAGCTTGCAGGTTCAGTAGTTGTGGCATATCGGCTTAGCTGCCCCAAGACATGTGGGGTCTTTCCCGAGACCAGGGATAGCATCAGTGTCCCTTGCATTGCAAGGCAGATTCTTAACCACTGGACCACCAGGGAAGCCCAGCATTTAGTATATATGTATTCTAATGTGGAACGTTGAATGTATTGCCTTAAAGATTTTGAAAATGCACATCAGTGCAAGTCTGTGGGAGTAGGGGGTTTGGTAAAAGATAGATATTAAATAAATCACCTCCCAATTCACAGCCCCTTGGCTCAGGCAGCATACCTCCTCCTGGCCTGTTATTTTGGCTGCTTCTTGAAAAGGTACAGGAGCTCAGGTCAGATCAGCAACAGAAGAGTCTCTTAAAGACCCTGGGAGGACTCACTGCTTGCAAATATCAAGACAAGCTCCTGGATGGGATATAAGACACACCTCATGAACGCCATTAACCCCACTGCTCCTCTAGAAAGGCCTCCTTTGTGGACTTCATTCTACCCAGTTTCTTGGTGGCTCAGAGGTAAAGAATCTGCCTGCAATGAAGGAGACCCAGATTCAATCCCTGGGTCGGGAAGATCCCCTGGAGAAGGGAATGGCTACCTACTGCAGTATTCTTGCCTGGAGAATGCCATGGTCAGAGGTACAGTCCATGGGGTCTCTAAAGAATCGGACATGACTGGGCGAATAACACTTTCACTTCCTCCCTAGCAGGAGACTCTGGGTGCTTTCTCTACCCTTCTTGTTGCCTTGTGGGCCAGGCCCCTCCCTTTCTCCTCCTTACCTGTTCACTTGAGTCATCCACATGGTTCTGCCTCTGAGCTAAGTAGGGGTGATTCATCACTAGTCCGGCTTAGAAGGTCCTTTCTGCCAATGGGGTTGAATATCTTATTTAAACCATTTAACTCCCAAAGCTGGATCGAGACAAAAGATTTTATAACTACCAATTAAAATAGAGGCAGTTTAAAGAGGAGGGCTGGAGCAGGGCAAACAAAAACCAAAAATCTTCATTTTGCCCCATTTATCTGGCTTAGTATAATTCACTGTATAATCCTGCAGCCTTTCCTTAAACAGTAATCTTTTAAGCCAGACCTTAGAATGCACTTCCTCGGTAAACCCTGTCATTTTGAGAGAGCAGAAGAGTAAACAATAAAGACTTAATTTTATTTCAGTAAGATTTTGGGGTCCCACTGATTGAGCAAGGCATCAATCTAAATGCTCTGGAAGGCTATTTTTGTTAAAATGACTTTTTAAAAACCTCCAAAAGCAATTTCAGACTGATAGGAGGTTTAGACTTTTTGTTCTTTTTTATTAGAATATAGTTACTTTACAATGTTGTTAGTTTCTTGCTGTAACAGCAAAGTGAGTCAGTCATATGTATACATATATCCCTCTTTTCTAAATCTCCTTCTAAATGGCACTTCCCTGATAGCTCAGTTGGTAGAGAATCTGCCTGCAATGCTGGAGACTCTGGTTCAATTCCTGGGTTGGGAAGATTCACTGGAGAAGGGATAGGCTACCCACTCCAGTATTCTTGGGCTTCCCTTGAAGCTCAGCTGGTAAAGAATCCGACCTGTGTTCGATCCCTGGGTTGGGAAGATCCTCTGGAGAAGGGAAAGGCTACCCACTCCAGTATTCTGGCCTGGAGAATTCCATGGACTACATAGTCCATGGGGTCACAAAGAGTCGGACACGAGTGAGCAGCTTTCACTTTCACTTTCCGATTTAGGTCACCACAGCACACTGAGTAGAATTCCCTGTGCTATGCAGTCAGTCCCCGTTACTTACCTGTTTTATACACATAGGGTATACATGTCGGTTCCAATCTCCCAATTCATCCTACCACTCCCTTCACCCCTTGGTAACTTATAAGTTTATTCGCTACATCTGTGCCTCTTTTTCAGCTTTGCAAATAAGTTCATCTCTACCGTTTTTCTAGATTCCATGATGTAAGTGAAATTATTCAATACTTGGTTTTCTCTTTGTAACTTACTTCACTCTGTATGATACCCTCTGGGTCCATCCACATCTCTGCAAATGATACTGTTTTGTTCCTCTTTCTGACTGAGTAATATTCCATTGCATATAAGTATCACAGCTTCTTTATCCACCTCTGTATCAATGGGCATTTAGGTTGCTTCCATGTCAGACATATTTTAAGACAAAGCCAAAACTCATACCAAGAAGATTTAAATAAATAGTGAATAAAAGTACCTGTAATACACTATGAAAGAACAGGGGAAAGAGAGGTCAAGTATAGTACTATGAATGAAATGGCAATCTGGCCATTTCTTAAAAGGCAAGCATGATTTGGTAGGAAAGAGGGATCAGGAGAAGCAGGGTGCCCATTTTAAGGGAAGCATGAAGAGTCACGGACATGTGACACGTGCTACTGTTGCCCTGTGTGTTGGGAGCAGAGAGTTTTTATAGGGATGCGAGTGGAGAAGAGAAACTAAGATGAGGCTCTGCATGACCAAAGGATTTGGGCTGTATTCTTTATCCTCTCCATAGAAAGAATGGGGAGTCTGAACCTTTCTGAAATCTGAGAATGAGTGATCTTTCCCTCCTTTTAGATTGAGAAAAGACAATCATTTTCATAATAAAGGATGAATTTAAAGGGTCCAAGAGAGAGGATGAGGGAAACCTCTAAGGGAGGCCATTATACTTGACCCTGTGAAGAGAAGACCAGACCAAAGGGAAGGAAACAACTGTCGATGAACTATTTTAGAGGTAATCTGTGGTGACTGACAGGACATAGATTATAATAAGGGAAATTGATCATTTTAAAGGTTTCTCTTCCAGATAACTGGGGATGGGGTGGGGGATGCTGCTGCCCTTCAATGAAGTAGAAGGACTCAGAAGAGAAATATTCACTCTGTCAGAAGAAAAGGATTTAACTGGGGATTTTTTGGTAGGATATTGGAAATCTTGATTGGTAAGGCCAGGCTGGAGGGAGAATTTTTGAAACTGAGAGCATTGAGGTCATACTTGAAGCCAGGGTCAATTTGGATCTCCATAGAATATTCTACATTCAAAATAGGGGACTGGATGTGTCACAGGTACCGGCCATCAGTAGTTAGGGGCTGCTCAGAAAGCACTCGACACATGGAGGCTTGTGAGTCTGCGTCCAGGCTGCCCAGCAGAAGGCACCCCACGTAGGAGCCTTCGCAGGTGTGTCTCACAGCCCCTCCAGGAGAGCACTTTGGAAATGCCCCAGAGGCAAGTCCTCCTAGGCTCGCCAAGAGACATCTTGCCTGTGGCTGATGAGCACATCAGACGTATTAATGATGCCTGCCATGTACTCAGAAGGGGCCACTGATCACACAGTTACACTGACTACATAGTTACAGTCACAACAGAAAAGAACAAAGAAGAAGCAGGCCTAAGAAAAACTTGGAGAATCTGTAGTCACGGGAAGGAAAATGTGGCCAAAAAAGGGAGGAAGTTCCAAAACTAGAGCGTTAAAGGACGGAAAGATTTTAAGTAAGGAGCAATGGAAGAGAAAGGAAACAAAACAGGTTTAGAGGTGATGAATAGAAATGGGATATAGGAGGCTTTGGGCAGGTTTTGAAAAATGTCAGTGTTTTGGTTGCTAAGGGAATTCATATGGTCAGGAAGGAGATGCATCAGTATTGATGACTCTAGAAGTTGATGCAAACAGGGAGGTGAGAAGTGGCATGAAGACTAGAGGGCGATGCAGGGAAGATAAGAGCCTGACACTAGAGTTGGTAACTTTGTACTTGATTGATATAGAAATATCTAAAACAAATGCACTTGAATTCAGTCATAGCATTGGTAAGCTGGTAGATGAACTGAGAGCAGTTTTCACAGGGAACTCTGTCTAGAAGTTGAGTTTGTGTTCAGTTGTTCTGTTCCCTGACTTTTCTCTCCCAATGCTAAGCTAGATTCTGTAGGGAAACTGAGAAAAATAAGGCACTGTCTCTGTAAGGAAAAAAAAAGAAAAAAACGTTTCACAGCTGGAGGAAAGCAGGGACAGTCATGGATGTAAGGATTTGTGAAAGACGCTTCAGTGGGGGGAGCATGAGAAATCACCAAGTGGGGAAGAAGCATAGCGTGCTCTGTGGAGCTCCCAAGCTTGATCCCGTGATTCTCACTGGGTTCACATACCAGGAGATCAGGCAGGTCAGAAGCGGGATGACCAGGTCATGGGCATCCCAACGCTCCAGGCAAGAAACTTGAATTGATTCACTGAGGAAAACTTAAGAATGCAAATAGGGCAATCCCGTGATGAAAGGGGTATGTAACATCTGACCAATCTGCCCATGATAACATCGGAAATACTCAGAATGGAGCTTTTACATCTTATTGCAGGGGAGAAGAGGACTGGATGACAAAAAAGAACAAGCAAGCTAATAGGCTTTGTGACCCCTATTCCAAAAAGAAAAATACAGCAGAAGCCCCCTTAACTGAAATAATCAGACCCAGTAGCCAGTCTGTCAATGAAAATACTAGTTAAGGTTAGAAAATGATACACATATCACTTGTATGTAGATGAAAGCTTCAAGGAAAAAAATAAGATATATCTGTTTGCCACAGTTTTGAGGGAAGGCTTGGGTTTCCTCTGAGTCTGCTTGCTAGATTACAGTAGTCTATCACAGTTTTGAGGGAAGGCTTGGGTTTCCTCTGAGTCTGCTTGCTAGATTACAGTAGTCTATCACAGTTTTGAGGGAAGGCTTGGGTTTCCTCTGAGTCTGCTTGCTAGATTACAGTAGTCTATCTTATATAAGTAACACCCGTTATGTATCACATGGGATTTCCAGTATTGCTGTTTTTGGAGTGAGAATCTTTGGGGGGAAAAAAAACCTTTAGCTTTATTGCAGTATAATTGACAAAACTATAAGATATAAAGTATACATTGTGGTTATTTGATAGATATATACATCATGAAAGTATTCCTCTGTCTGATTAACTAACCCACCCATGAGGGAGAATCCTGACGCTAACAAAGCGCAGTGAAGGCAGGTCCTTTCCAAATTATAGGAGTCTAGCCTTTGCCAGCTTCAACAGTATTTTGTTTTTAAGCAACTCATCTTTTATGGAATCTTTGGTTATGCTCACTGTTTTGTAGAAGTAAGAACCCTATTTCTTTTCACAACTGTTTGTTTGTGTTAAGTCGCTTCAGCTGTTTTAGACTCTTTGCGACTCTATGACCTCTAGTCCTCCAGGCTCCTCTGTCCATGGGATTCTCCAGGCAAGACTGCTGGAGTAGGTTGCCATGCTTTCCTCCAGGGGATCTTCCCCAACCCAGGGATCAAAACCTGGGTCTCTTAAGTCTCCTGCATTGGCAGGCAGGTTCTTTACTACCTGGGAAGCCCACTTTTATGTAGTTCCAATAGCAAGCATAACTAGCATCGAAATGTTGGGCGACACAGCTGAGTGTTGGTACAGAGTGAGGTGAAGAGAGCAGAAGGCCGGTGCTGTGGGCAGGGTCTTAGGTGGAGGTCCATTAGGAGAACATGCTGGCTGCCTTCAGGTTTACTCAGGGGTGCATCTCATAAGATTTTCCCTAGATGCTCTGTTTCTGGGATACATTGTAGGCATCGTCATCTATAAAAGAATGCCACGGCCCATTGAAGCCTGTCCCAGTGTTTGTCTGCCCCATGCCAATTGCTGAGGCTGTCTTGGTTGACGGGATCTCCGATTCTGCCTGTGTTCATTTCAGCTGGGGATTCCCAGCAAAACAGCTAGACCTGGCTTAAGGTACCACAGAGCTATGGAAATCAAGCAAGACCAGAGAAGTGCTAAGTGTGTTTTCTAGTAAAACCTGGTCATAGTCCTGTTTGTTTGTGCTTTAAAAACTAGAGATTCATTGTAAAATTTATTGCATTGCAAATTGCACTTGCAACATATGTATATTGCTTAGCTAATAGGGACTCAAAATTCTGTTTAGAATTTTTAGCTTTATTGACTTAGTATTAAATAAAACAGGATAGTCAAATTTGACAAATAATTTTATGTATACTTAGGAGTACCATATAGATACAACCTGAGTAAATCTAAATCTGAAATTATTGTACATTTCCCAGTTGGCTTCTCAACTTTAACTGGAACGAGATATTACTCTCCTGACATTCTGTGTGTGTGTGTGTGTGTGTATATGCGTGTGTATGTGTATGTGTGTTCATACGCGTCTATCTATGTAACCTAACCAGATGCTTGTGTGCATTATGTTTATGGAATTTCAGTCTCCTTGGGACAGGCTATTGTTTCTCCTTTACACAGTAAACTCTTTGCATCTTATGTTTCCTGTTTGTTCATTGTTTATAGTAATAGCATCTCAAGTGCACGTGCTACCTCATGACCTCATTCAGCTTCAGCTCTCTCACCAGTGTGGATATGCTCTTTCACATTTGTAGTTCAAGTTCTTAAGAGAAGTATACCCCAGCCAGTCAGTCTCACTTGGGCTTATGCAGAGACCCTGAGGCCAGGCCCTGCACAAGCCTAAAGACAGGCAATCCCGAGAACAGGGGCCCATCCTCAGACCCACGGGGTGAGACCAGGGCAGGGAGAAGTTGCCTGATTTGGAACGTAGATCCAGGCAGGATGAGCTGAGCGCAGGACATGCAAGCAGTCTTTGCTCTGCCCCATTGCATTACTTACAAATTTTCATTATCATGATAGAGCTAAAAAAGTCACTCCCTCTAATAAGAGATTCTAGTTATCGTATGTGTTAGTTTGCCAGGGCTACCAAACAAAATAGCACATACCGAGCAGCTTAAACAACAAAAATTGGTTTTCTTATTGTTCTGGAGGCAGGAAGTCTGAGATGAGATCAAGGTATTGGCAGTGTCCTGTGTCTGTGTCCTAATCCTCTCCTCTTAGGAGGACACCAGTCATATTGGATAAGCACCCACCCTAGTGACCTCATTTTACCATAATTTACCTCTTCAAAGGACCCATCTCCAAATATAGTCACGTTCTAAAGTACTCAGGGTTAGGACTCCCAACATAAGAATTTTGCCTGTGACAGTTCAGTCCATAACAACATGGTGTACTAACTGTGTAAATTATAAGCTTTGCTGCTAACTCTTCAGTCCTCAAATCACAGCATAAATAAGAGAAGCTTATTAGGATCAGTGACCAGTCTCATCACTTCTTCCAAAGTGTGTTGGTGATTGGTCACTGAGGCATATGCCAGTTTAGCCCATTTACAGACAGCAAAGCATGTTGCTGTGGCACCTCCTTGTCGCCTAGGAGTAAACCCGGACAACATGCTACAAAAATAATGAGAGGAAATCAGCCACCAAATATGAAAGTGGAGCAAAGAGACAAAAAAGTAACAACACAGGAAGTGAAATTGGATGCATTTAGAAGATTTGAAAAGGACACATGTCAAAGCGAAGATTGGAGTCCTGCCTGAAACTGCAATACAAACCGTATTGAAAAGGTCCAGTAAATATATAACACAAGCTAAAGTCACCTCAGTGTATTTTAAATTTGCACCAGGAACATGAATTTGAGTGTTTACTTTGGATTGAAGACTATTTAAAAAAAAATCAATCAATTTGCCTAGTGTTCAGGCCAAAGTGTTGAATTTAGTTGTATTGAAAGAAAATGATAATAACAAGGAGACTGGAAGACAACATTTTACTGCTCATAAAGGCTGGTTCCATCATTTCAGGACTGGGCATGAGTTGATTATTGTTGAGTGGGCTTGGTGGCACGACCAGGGTCCCAAAGGTTAGTTAAGACAGGAAGTTATGATGATCACAAGTGTTTACTGTTGATGAGACAGATCTTTTTTGGAAGACAACCTTATCAGGAGCTTAAATGAAGAAAGTTGTAGGCTCACACAGGGGCCTTTGGAGTCGACTCTAGATAGTCAGCCAGGGAGACTTAGTTAAGGCAAGCTTAATGACGTGATGAAGAAAATGGTCGTGACGGAAAGGACGAAGATGTCCCAGAGGAAGTGACAGTAACAAACAAACAAACAAAAACACATTAAAGGAACGTGGAGAGAATTCACAACATTGAAAGGGCAAAGGATAAAATGTTGAAAGCTGATTCTTGGCAATTTGTCAAGGCTTAGAAAAGGCTCTTGGTCTGTATCCTAAGCTATTTGATGAAAATAAAAAGAAGGCAAGTGCTATCCAAATGTTCTTGATAGATTTCTCTCTTTTTTTTTTTTTTTTTACCATTTTAATGCTATATTTCTCATGTTTTAAATTAGTGTACTAAATACTCGTTTTACTATGTTTTTCATTCCCCTGTACATGCATAACCCACAATGAGTTTTTAGTGCTTTGACATAAATTTGTCAGTGTCACGGAATGATCATAATTTTCCCACTGATTATCAGAATGACTTTGTTCAGCTTCAGCTTGTATAGCCATTTTTATGGTCCCTCACATCCATGTGGAGCAAGGACAGTATATGTGCGTGTATGTCCATCTGTGTGCCATGTATGTGAGCACACATGTGCATGTGTGTTTCTGTCTTTGCTGAAGTCTTCCCAAGATGCACTGTGCAATGTTCTTGACTGTATTATTCACCTAAACCTAGGCATAATTTCGCCCCTTCTTGGTGGCTCGGATTTGCCTGATAGCTCAGTTGGTAAAGAATCTGCTTGCGGCCAGCGCGAGCCTCCGGATCCCGCGCACGGTGGTTGGCGAGGCTTGCGCTGGAGTAGAAATAGCGCCGGTTCCCGCCTTAACGGTAGTGGCGCGAGCCTAAAATGGGAGGGCGCTGTAAAATTAAAAAAAAAAAAAAAAAAAGAATTTGCTTGCCATGCAGGAGACCTGGATTCGATCCCTGGGTTGGGAAGATCCCCTGGAGAAAGGAACAGCTACCCACTCCAGTATTCTGGCCTGGAGAATTCCATGGTCTGTATAGTCCATGGGGTTGCAAAGAGTCGGACATGACTGAGCAACTTTCACTTTCACTTTGGTGGCTCAGAGACCTCCTTTGTGCTGTGAAGTAGAGTAACCTCCCAATGTGGGTATGGCTTATGCAGTCAAACTTCCAGAGTTTACACCCTGTGAGTCTGTGACTCACTTAATTTTTTAATTGAAGTGTAGTTGATGTACAATCTTACATTAATTTTGGGTGCATAGCGTAGTGATTTAGTATTTTTACAGATTGTAGTCCATTAAAAGTTATTACAGGATAATGGCTGTGGTTCCCTTTGCTATGCAGTGTATGCTTGTTGCTCACCTATTTTATACAGAGTAGTTTGTATCTCTTAATCCAGTACGGTATGCTTCATCTCTGCATGCCTGAGTTTCCTCACCTATAAAATGAGGAGGATAACAGGACCTAAGGGGGTTGTTGTGAGGATTAAATGAGCAAATGTGTATGAAGCATGAAGTACCTGGCAACAGGGTGAACAGCATGCAAACTGCTGCTCCCGCCGTCCGTGGTGATGGTAGCAGTAGCAGTAGAAGGATTCATAATGCCGTGTGTCTTCAGGTTTATTGAAATTGATGCTCTTTCCTTCCTCTAAGAAGTGGCCTCAAATCACTGTGCTCTTGATTTCTCATGGTGTTTTACTTTTGTGGTTTCCTGGCTTGGAACTTGACTCTTGGTGGCCTTCTTAGCATCTGCCCTAAGCAGAACAAGTGTCCTGTTCTGACCCTTGCCCCCATTTGAATTCCTTTGAATTTGATGCTTTAACCGTGGTGGGTTTACAGACAGAGAACTGGTCTTGTGCTGGTGGCCTGTAAGCCTTGCAGACCATCTGTCACAGGAAAACCCAGAAGAGCATTGATTATTTGACCCCAGGACCTGCACTTCACCATTTGTCATCATCTCCAAATGAGGTTACACCCCTAATCATTCGGTTTTACCTGTCTGTCTCAGAAGCATTACATTATTCTTTGTAAGCATGGAAATTGTACCGCAATTCTTTCTGCCTGTCATCATCTTTTTTTTAATATCATGAGAACCTCCAAGTACACAGGTGGTCCAGGTCCCCGGAGGAGCTCTGCTATGGAAAGAAGCAGGTGGAGTTTTGGCTGTTAGCTGTTGATAGTGACTGGTGAATGGCCTTGGGGCAAGAGAGCCAATGGGCATTTCTTTAATTCTCCACTGTTGCTCTAAGCTTCTTTGACAGGCTCCCAAGTTCTCTCTGGGGCTCTGAGGTTGATTCCACCAAGGGAGCTGTAGTGTAGCATGTGCCTGACAAAGGTGTTCATGCACTGTGTTTATAATGTGGCAGGATTGATGGCGCCAGAAGTTTGGGGGACTACCCTCCCCTGCATCTCAGCCATTCTCTGAATAGAGCATTATGTTTAATACTGCTGATCTTGAAGCTTAAATAACTTTTATGGGGTTTCCCTGGTGGCTCAGACAGTAAAGAATCTGCCTGCAATGTGGGAGATGTGGGTTTGATCCCTGGGTTGGGAAGATCCCCTGGAGAAGGGAATGGCTACCCACTCCAGTATTCTTGCCTGGAGAATCCCATGCTTATAATTTTAATAATCCATATATTTTTTTTCCTCTTCTAACCTCAAATTTCTTTCCCCTGAAATAGGTACTAATTTACTTTGTCTCACTGTATAAAGGGTGGCTCCCCGCCCCCCCCCGCCCCCCGCCAGGTGTCCTTCTGTGGTGTCTCTTGTGCAATCAGAGAGGAAAGAAAGAGCCTTGGATCATTGTTGCGAATGTGATCTAAAGTTGTCAAACAAGAAATTGAAAAGCTCTCAGTACCAGAAATTCAGTTAAACTGAGGCTCCATCTGCTTTCCCTGAGTGGCCAACATTGTCCATCTCATTCCCTGACTTAGGGAGAGCAGGCAACTCAGCTGGCCTCTGATTTGCCTCACAGATGAGTGAATTAAGAAATGGGGGTCTAGGAAACTGTAATCAGTTAATTGAACCCCCATCACTTCATGGCAAGTAGATGGGGAAACAGTGGAATCAGTGGCTGACTTTATTTTTCTGGGCTCCAAAATCACTGCCAGATGGTGCTTGCAGCCATGAAATTAAAAGATGCTTACTCCTTGGAAGGAAAGTTATGACCAACCTAGACAGCATATTAAAAAGCAGAGACATTACTTTGCCAACAAAGGTCCGTCTAGTCAAGGCTATGGTTTTTCCAGTGGTCATGTATGGATGT
This sequence comes from Muntiacus reevesi, assembly GCF_963930625.1. NCBI lineage: Eukaryota > Metazoa > Chordata > Mammalia > Artiodactyla > Cervidae > Muntiacus > Muntiacus reevesi. The sequence goes on along the minus strand of NC_089265.1, from coordinate 39,732,989 downwards.
GAGAGTTGGTCTATAAAGAAAACTGAGCGCCGGAGAATTGATGCTTTTGAACTGTGGTGTTGGAGAAGACTCTTGAGAGTCCCTTGGCCTATAAGGAGATCCAACCAGTCCATCCTAAAGGAGATCAGTCCTGGGTGTTCATTGGAAGGACTGATGTTGAAGCTGAAACTCTAATACTTTGGCCACCTGATGAGAAGAGCTGACTCATTGGAAAAGACCCTGATGCTGGGAGGGATTGGGGGCAGGAGGAGAAGGGGACGACAGAGGATGAGATGGTTGGATGGCATCACTGACTCAGTGCACATGGGTTTGGGTGGACTCCAGGAGTTGGTGATGGACAGGGAGGCCTGGTGTGCTGCGGTTCGTGGGGTCGCAAAGAGTCAGACATGAGTGAGCAACTGAACTGAACTGAACTGAATTGAACCCCAGAGGGAAAAAATTTGTTTTAAAACTATGCTAAAATTCTTAGCCTTCAGATTAACTTGTTTCATTTCTTGAGTGTTTGAGGCATTTGATAACAGTGGTACAGTTTGTGAACAGGAATTTCCTTACATCATGGATGTTTCCTTAATGACACTGAATGAGTGAATAATTGAGGATTTCTGAAAAGGCTTCTCTAGTCATTGGCCAGGACAAGACCAAACGTGCTTCTTGTTGAAATATTGTAAAGTCTGAGCTTGGAAGAAAAGCTTGCAAGATTTCACAGCATTATGTGTTGAGGTGTAAGGAACACGTATGAACCTGCAGTTGGGGATTTTTTCTTAACATTGAATTTGTTTTCTTTTACAGGGACTTCTTTTTATTGGGATAAAAAACATATAACTTAAAATGTATAATTTTAACCACTCTTCATATATTCTTTTATACTTCAGTACATTATTGTGCACCTACCACTGTTCTCTGCTCTAGAAAATTTTTTCATCATCTTAGACTGAAATTCTGTACTCACGAATCAGTCACTTCTCACACCCCTAATCTGTTTGACCCCTGAGGACCACTGCTGTCCTTTTTCATGTACATGGAATTGTACAATATTTGTCTTTTTGTGTCTTGCTTATTTTACCTTTGGAAATTTGATTTTATGCATACTGACCTAACAAGATGGCTTGTAGCGGGGGTGGTAATTGTTGACCTCAAAAATAAAAGTTATTTTATCAGCAAAAATGAGCTTGTTTGGGAATAGCATAGAATTGTGTTTCAGGACAACCAAGCTGTAACAAAAATCATAGACAAGTCCAACAAACACAGGAGAGGAGTGTCCTTTAATGGATAAAAAGGAAGGAGCTGGGGAGGGTTGTTTGGAGAAGAGTTTGGAGTGATAATGGTTTCTCAGCAGCTGGGTTGCTGGGGTAGTAGATGTCTTATAGGAGATGCAGTGTACAGTTGACCCCAGGCAATGTGGGGGTTAGGAGTGCCGACTCTCTGCAGTCAGAAATCTGTGTGTAACTTAGAGTGGGCCCCCCACTGTTGCAGGTCCTCTGCACCCAACTTGGGATTAAACCAACTGCAGATCATGTAGTGATGTAATACTTACTATTGATAAAAGTCGGTGTGTAAGTGGATTCACACAGTTCAAACCTGTGTTGTGCAAGGGTCAACCAAATATCTGTTCCAGTCGGGTCCTGTAACTGGTGAATCTGTCCTGTTACGATTCTTCTCAGGGTCTGAATCTGATAGTTCTTCCTGTGATAAACATGCAGTGGGGCTTTGTGAGAGCTCCCCCTTTTGGCCTCCTGACTCCATTTTCATGAGGCTTCCCTTTATTAATTTTCATATGATAATCAAAAACAATTGTCCAGTTTCTGCCATGGATCTGAAATTCTGTATCCAAAATTGCTATAGTCTTTATGAAACTGAGTGACTGAAACGATTGTGGCATTTTGAGCAAGAGCTCCATGTTCAATTTTTGTTGTTGTTAAATATTCCTATTATAAAAATGTTTCTTACACATTGATATCTTGAATTGTCTTTAAAATGCCACTTTTTGGTTGTAGTTGCTGCTCCTATTCCCCTGGTTGTCTGGGGGACCATTACCTGTATTATTTGCTTCCAGGTCTTAGCAGGGCTTGAGGGAGGTTTAGTCTCCCTGAATATTGGAATGAAGTTTAGTGGTCTGCAGGAAGCACTGGAATTGACATGTAATTGGTACCAATCCTCTGTCTTTACTGCTTAGCCCTCAGTTCTGTAACCCTCACCCCCACCTCCAGCAGCATCTGAGGGCCTTCTGGAATCCAATTACAGTCCTAAGGGAGAAGGACCCCCAGAGTATAAATAGGGGGTAAAGAGAAGAAACACAGAGAGAGAGACCTTGTCGGGGGCAGATATTTACATACCAGATATCTGAATTTAGAATACGGAATTTCCTGTTTCATATCCAAAAAGATCATCCATGCATTGTCTAGCACTGCTTTCGAATTGCTCCATTCAGTGTTTCTTAAGGTGGTCTGTTCCACTGTAAGGGCTGTGCCACACAGCTTGGTGTGTTTGGAGATGCTGAGTGGAAAAGACACACACAGGGGAAAGCGTGCGCCCAGAGTTGGCTCCTGGCTTTTGTTTGCTTGTCCCTGTTTACCTATTCATAGTCAGGGATCCCTTCTGCCGCCGCCGCCGGGTATTGTGGAGTAACATATAACGGCACCTCGCTGTACCCTGGGGCTGAGAAGAGTCAGGATAAATGCGCACTTTCTGGACTGTTCATCTTTCACTAGGACATAGTGTGTGTTGGGATGACAGAGGGGGGCATGGCTGGACCCACGTGTGGCTTGTTCCCGGGTCTGCCATGTGCTCCGTAAGCTGCAAACTGTTTCCTTTAAAACAGTTAATCCTGTGCTGCCGACCGTCTCCACGGACTGTCTCCTGCCTTTTATGTTCAGAACCTACACACACCCCTTCCCCCCAACCTTCTCTTGCATATTATGATCAGAACCTGCACACACACATAGGTGCGCGCGCACACACACACACACACACACACACACACACACACATTGTCTCCTGCATTTTTTGATCAGAACCTACATACATACAAACACACACACACCAACCTTATCCTGCGTTTTATGATCAGAACCTACATACATACACACACTGCTTTCTTAACTAACTGAGGAAAGAGCCACTCTGTATCTTATCCTTGAATATCCTGTGTCATGATCATGTATTCTTTAAAAAAAAAATTTTTTTTTAACTGAAAGAGAAAGAGAAAAAAGGGGGTGGGGGGAAGAAGGTTGCCATCCAGCGGAGGAAGGAGTAATTCCCAGCTTCATTCAGGAAAAAAAACACAGGCTGAAATATGCTTAACTATTTTAACTTGGCTGGGGATTTTTATCACCAGAGGGGTTTTTTTCTTTCTTAGCGACTCCAGGAGCCAAATGGGTGCCGTGTGCCTTTAAGGGAAGAAGTGCCTCAGCAAACTTCGCTGTAGTTGTGTCTCACCGTTTGGGTAGGGAAGGAAAGCGTTAATTTCTTATTTGTACACTTTTTTTCCCCGACTTCCTTCCTATTCACTTCATTAAATCTAGAGGCAGTTCAGCATGGGAGCCGTCTGTATGTTGAATTAGGGCTCGCACTCTTGCGCAACACGTCACCAGTCGGAAACTGGGGGTTTGCTTCTGTGATTTATTTCAATATTGTGCTGGTAAAAGGTTGGGAAGGGAATTCTTTGTGGGGTAGTTCTTGAGCATTGTGTAGCAAGTTTTGTGTGTGTCTCACTAGCCCCTAGCCCTGAGCAGTGTCAGTGAAGCCAGTTGAATAAATAATTTTTTTTTTAAAGAGGAGAACAGTTTTAAATTTTCCATGAATAATTTTACTTTCAGGCAGGAGTAATCTTACTCCCCTCTCTTAAGAGCGAAAAGCACTGGGAAATATTTAGTGAATTGATTTCCATTAGAAAAAGACCCTTAGAAATCCCTGAACATAAAGAACTGCATATGGATGTGTTTGGGGTCTTTGGGGAGGAGGGAAAATGTTTTGTAGTTCTCTGCATTCCTGCATAAAACCTTAATTTAAGGGGAATAATGGTCAGTACTTTGTGTGTTTCCTTGTGATTCCAAACCCTAAATTTAATAAGAATCTGCACGTATTAGCAATTGTAATAAAAATGGTCTCACTGGTTCTTTTTGCAGTTTAATTTGTTTTCGCTTCTTAGCTACTCCCAGATTTAGAGATTGAGAAGTCCAAATATCACAGGCTTATGCTTTGTTCCATTCTTGCAAAATTAAGGGAGGGGTAAGAGTAGAAATATCCTTTACACAACTTCCCCCCTCTCCATTTATCCCCCAGAATAGAAAAACAATGAAAAATTTTACAGCATGAAACTGAAAGTGAAGTGTCACAGTTGTTTGGGATTTTCTTTAAAAAGAATAATGTATTGTATTAAAATACTTGAACTTGAGAACATGCACATTGCTTTTACTTACATGCATTTAATGAAAGAATTCTTTTATCAAAAAAAAAAAAAATCATCTTAGACTGCTCCAAAACCACGCAGCCTATTTTCTTAAAGCACTAAAATAAGCTTTAAAATACAAAAAAAAAAGCATACATGGTTTTTATTTTTTTTAATAAATTTGAATATTAATTTGTTTTCTTATTGGCTTAATTGTTCAAATGTGAGTAAGAATGAGAAACCACCTGAGCTAAAAATCTCTAATTCTGCTGCCTGGAATAATCAGGGGGAAAAAAAATATGATAAGTAGTTGTCAATATTAAAACAGGCTGAAGGAGGAAGGCTTCGGGCCTTGTAGTAGGTAGAATGAAACAGCAGATTTGAGTCTCCACAATCCTTTCAGTATTAAATTTTCAGTAAAATAAAATTACTTGTATATGAAAACATAGCCTTTCCCCAGCTCTCTTTTTTTTCCTGATCAGCTGATGAAGAGACTAGCAGCTCGCTGCTTTGCTGGCTTGTTAATTTTATCCCCACTAACTGTGATTTCCGATAGCCGGCCTGCTGATAGTGGTAAGGTAAATATCCTTTTTCGTTGCCGTCTTGAAGATTCAGTAGAACTACATCCCAGGCATGTGTAGGTGTGTAACACATCAAAAGCCGGTGTTCTCCGTATTTCTGTGTGTAACTGGGTGCTTGAGGAGAGCAATACCATTAACTGTTGACAGCCTTGCATGCTGTATTTATTATTAGCATGTTCAGCCTCCAAGATTTGCGGGACAAATTTCCTTTTCTTAATCTTCGCTTTAGCTGCAGTGTGTTTAGCTGTATAGTGGGTGTCCTGCTTTTAGTCAAATGAATATTAATGAAATAACGTGGAGCTTTTTTTTTTTCTTCCTTCTTTTTTCTTTTTCCTCATAACTCATCAGACCTTGCCTCCTTCATAGTGGTTATCTGAACACTGTAGGATCGTGATGGAAATTGTCTTTTGATTATTAAGGCCTGGGCTCAGGCTGTCCCTTTAGGATTCTGTCTGTGTGCATGTTGCTTCTCTGGGTTTGCACATTGGAAGATGCATAGAAAGCCTATTTTTTTCTTTTTTAAATCCCACTGGCATTTTTACCATGCCAGGTTGTTTTGTGTTCTGCACCAGGTTTTGTTCACAAAACCTTTCTTTTTCAGAAGGCATTGTACATAAGTGAAAGAAATTATGTCTGAGCTGTAATCACTCTTTATATTGATTGTTATACTCACATGATCATAAATATTAGCCATGTTTGGTGCTGTGGAGAAATGAAGGTAATTGCCTTATGATTAGAGCTCTTTTCAGCTACGAGAAAGGATTGATTAGCATTTGCATACTGGAGGCAATATTGAGAGGCAGGAGGAACAAATAACAACATCAGTTATTTTGTGTGAGAAACCAATCTTGATATGAAATTTAAAGGTCTTTTTAAAAATTTTCCTTTCCATGGTCAAATTTTCTCTTATCTATTGCTGTTTTTTTCTTTGCAGTTTTTCCTTTCCCTTTATTTTCCTTAAGTTTTGAGATTAACCAGGAGGGGAAAAAAAAGTTTAAACTTCTGGGTCTGTCACATGGATCTTTTAGCCCTTTATGAACAGGTTTCTTCTTATACCTGGTTGTTTTTATAGCTATTTTATTATCTCTCTGCACTAGTGCTGCTGGCTCTGGTTTAAAGCAAGCGTTTGCAGGTAATTGGAAAAAAGTGTTTTCTGTTTGTGAGTGTGTGTGTTCTTTATCGGATGATTTAAGTGCGTTTACCCAGGAATGTGGCTTTGTACTTCCCGTTTCCTTGTTTACTAATTGCTATGTTAGAAGAAAATCTGGATGGAATTTTGACTTATGTTGTGAATCATGAATAAATTGATGTAAAACCTCAAAGAAGAGAAGGTCAAAGCTTATATGAATGTAAGGATGCAATCTTAGGGAAATTTTTTCCTCATTCACCCCTTGTTTCGGTTTACCTTTGACTCTCTACAGAAATAAGACAATAAAGGTCTTTTTCCTACATCGAGCTGAAATGTCATTTGGTTTTAGTTATCTTCAAACACTTAAATGTATAAATCTCTTCATATTTGTCACATTCTTTGCTATTAGTGTTTTGGGCCTTCACGTATTTTGATCAGGAAATAAGACTTGGGTTAAAGATACATTTATCCAATATGGTAGTTTTCTATTTTTCTTCTTACTTCATTGATTACTGCTAATTTCTGCTTTGTTTGTTTGTTTCATTTTATTCTAATTATCTAATGTGTTTTTTTTTTTCTTTTTGGTATTCTCTTGTCTTGAATTTTTCTCCTTCATTTCCAATTAACAGGCCATTGAAGACGGCAATTTGGAAGAAATGGAAGAGGAAGTCCGGCTTAAGAAGCGAAAAAGACGAAGAAATGTGGATAAGGATCCTGCAAAAGAAGATGTGGAGAAGGCCAAGAAGAGGAGAGGTCGCCCTCCAGCTGAGAAGCTGTCACCAAATCCCCCTAAACTGACGAAGCAGATGAATGCTATCATTGACACTGTGATAAACTACAAAGACAGGTGAGCACCTCGGGCCCTCACCTCTGTCGTCTTCACCAAGACCACACGTGCTGCAAACTGCAGAGCGTGATCTGTTAGGATGTACACTGGGTTCTAAGGCCCTTTCTACCTCCTGTTTTGTGGTTTTTGCTCCAGAGGTATCAGTAAACTTGGATGCAGTTTAGAGAGGCTACACTTGATATTTTGTATGATGTTTTACCAGGTATTATGTAAGATATTTGGAAATAGGAGTTTAGATGACAAAATTAAAAAAACAAAACCAAACCCTAAATGATTTCCAAGATACCATCATTTATATGGAAGGATTGGAAAGAGAGTGAAATTATACCTTTGGCTTGAATTGTTGGAGGGGAGAAAAAGTTTTAGCATATTTAAGGTAAATATTCACGTTAAGACTTGGTTTTAAACCAAACCGATGTGTCCATCAAAATACCATTTCTTCTTTCCTTCCAAGACACTTAAATTTCTGAGCACTTGTTCAAGCCATCTCCTTCTTCCTAATAACCATACCTAAAGAGAATGGTTTTCCAGCAACTTTATCTCTTTTTCATGGAACTTTTGAATGTGAACTTTGAGAAATCTGTTCCAGACACTACCTCCAGGCCATTTTTAAACAATAAACAATTATTTGAAAACCAAAGTAAAGATGTTTGGGGGTGTCAGGCAGCTGTGTGTAGTTGATAAATTAGGCTACATTTTGGTTAGTTGATTTGGTTTCTATTCAGTAATCATGTGATACAGTTTTAATAGGAAGATCACCTCTCATTTCAGTGGAAAAAACTGATGAGAAAAAACACATTTTATGTCTCTAGGTTTCATAGTGGCATGAATCAATTTTTAGTTACCAGAAACCTTTGACATTAACTCTGTTGCTCTGTATGCCTGGAATTGTTTACCACAAATAACTTAAGCTGTGCTTTTAGTCTTTCACTGTAACTTTAGCACATGTTTTTGTAAGAGGAAGAGAACCTCATCATAAAGATTAAGTAGAACAAGCAAGAAATTTTCAGCCATGGGGTTTTATTAACAGAGCCTTACAGAAAATATAGACTCAGAAAATGGTGAAAGGGGAATAGGAGCAAATGTGTGTGAAAAGAGTCTGAATTTCTTGGTCCTCTTTACCTCCCAGGTGTCTTGGGTTCCCTCCTGCTTACTATTTTCACTATTTTCCTTTTTTTTTTTTTTTTTTCTTTTTTAAGTCATTTCCTTTGAGAATTCTAAAGGGGCCACAAAGGACAGCCCCATTACATCACGTCTGGATAAGATGTTCATTGACACAGGGGAGTGTCAGTAATCTAGGAAAGGAAGTTTGGCCACGAGATCATTCTTTGCCCAGGTGAACACGCAGACATGTGAACCAAGCATCAGTCAGTCGTTCTCTCTGTGAAGTCTCTGTTCCTTCTTGGCTATCCTGGTAGATTGGCAGGAGGCAGAAATAGTTTCCAGGAAGTCAGTTTGTACACTTACACCTTATTTATTAGCTCCTGGCATAGAGAGAAATAAGTAGAGGGTATCACTCTGCATATACCTCTAACTTTTTGCCTTTGTCTCTGGAGAGAGACACGTCTGTGGCTTTGACCAGGTGTGCCTTGATGTTTAACAGGCATTATGTTCATTACCTGCTGAGTGAGCCTAGGTCTGCTGGAACACTGAGAAGAGCCAAGAAAGTCCTTGGAGGTTTAGAAAGTCCTTTTATTCCAGGTGATGTCTGTCTCCTCCTTTAACGATATAAAAGAGGTCACCACCCGCTGAACCACATACTGCCAACAGATTGTTTTGTTTCAAATTTCTTTTTCTCTTTTTTTTTTTTTTTTTAAAGCTAACACATAAATCTAGCAAGAATTCTTATAAAATGTCAGGGTTCCCCCACCCCACCAACATCACCACCTTTTTTGAAAAACCTTCAAGTCTGGCAGCAGCACTGTCCCTAGCCTCCTCTAAGGTAACCGTCGGAGTAGAGAAGCGGCCATCATCCCCACTCCCCCGTGGGTGTCCCTCTCTATGTGGCCACCATCCCCATCGGCCGCTATCATCCCTCCAGTATGGAGTGTCAGTTGTCATTTATCATTGTATTTTTCGCACCTGGCTCATTTCACTCCTTTAGATCACCTGCCAGCTCCATAACCTTTCGGGTTTGTGATTTCCTGATGGACAAGGCCATAGGCTGACGACTTTCCCAAAAACCACCCCCAAATAGAGAGTCAGATGAAGTTCTGTCCCTTAAGCCTCAGCTAAGCATCACACAGTAGTTTCTCTGGTCTTGGCTTACCTACCTGCATTCCAATCCGAACTCCACTATTTACTGCCTGTGGGGCAGCTGGGCAACTGACTTAACCTCCCTGACCCTCAGTTTCCTCGTCCACAGAGTGGAATGATTACCGTACCTGCCTCTAGAAGTGTTAGGAGGATCTGATGAGTTAATATAGCTCTTTGAACAGTTTAATTATTAATAATCAGCCTTTCAGACTATTTATAGCAAATCAGGTGGGTGAGCGGAGCTCTGAGCACCATAAAGAAAATGTCCCTGCTCATACGGTTTTCATACTGTTATTTCCAAAACCAGAAACATGCAGATTCACTGGGACTGATGATGGAGCATGACTTTGGTTATACTACAGAGAGAGGATATTTAAATATTTCAACATGCAGGCATTGAATCCTTTGTTTTTTTCCTCTTTCATTGGTTTTATTTATTTTACTTTTCCTTAAAGTACCAATTCTATTAGCACCCACATTTAGGTATGTTCTGGGAAGTACATTCTACATGTTTCATATATATTTTGTGTTAGTCATCCTCTAGAAAAAAAGGCTTACTCTATGTTTTTTATGTCTCTTACCAAATTTGGCACTCAAGTAGGAGTCACTCAAATTAGGAGTGCCTTTAATTAGATACATCATATTTTTGGTTTTAGAAAATGCTGCCGAGAAATGTACTTCTCCATGTGTTGAGATTTTTGCACCAGTAAAGTCAGCAACTAATATAGTAATTCAACCTACCTGTGAAAGAAATACCACCTGGACTAACTTCCTTCCCATCACCTCAGTCAAATGTTAGGGCCCTGACAGTCCTGGAGATTAATAGCATATTAAATAAGAACTGGCATCTATATTTAACTAATATATAAGAATTAATTAGCTCTTAGGAGACGGTCTTCTTTTTTTTCCCCCAAAGTTCTTGCATGATTCTGGGACAGATGTATCTTTATATTTTTAAAAAGAACTAGGATAATTTAAGTATCTACTTATTGCTTTTGTTTTCAGTGCCAGACCTAATTATTTTAGGGAGATACTTTTAAAAAATGTGACCCCCCCCTGGCCCCGGAAAAAAAGCCAATAATTCTGTGTGACACAAATGTGAAATCTTTCCGCAGTAGTCTCTACTAGAGGTAGCACTGGTCTATTATTACCATTCTCACCATTTTATGTCTCCAGTAGAAAACTTGATACGAAGCAGTATTGGAAAGCTTTGTTTTGATTTATTGAGCATGCTTACATAGAAAGCTTTTAAAATTGTATTCTCAGTTAATATATTATTTAACCTAAGGGTCTTTACTTCTTGGAAAAGGGACTTATCCCAGTCTACATCTGTACCCTCTAAAATCGCCCCTGTGAAGAGACAGAATAAGATGGTGAAGAACAGGGTCTGGTGGAGCTATTCCAAGTCTAGAGGCATGGCTGATAGTTACTTAGATAAGGAGGGAGTTTCCCAGACGGGCTTCTTAGTGTTGAAGGGGCTTCAGCTCTATCTGGTCCAGTTTCCCAGCTGTCTCCCCCCGTTTCACCCCTAGCAGACTCAGCTAACCTCGTGTGGACACACCCAGCCTCAGCTCACTGTGTCAGAAAGCCATTCACGACACCAAAGGACAGTCCTAAACACGACAGGCATTTCCTATATTAAGACAGACTCAGCCCTCTGACTTCTAGCTGCTTGTTCTGCTTGGAACTTCAGAGAGTCAGTCTTCTCATTCTGAGAAATATCCTTTAAAATATGCATAAACATATCAGCCTGAGGCCATTCTCCTTCAAGTTGAAACGCCTCACTTTGCAATCTGAGTAAAGCTTGAACTTGGGCCACCCTCGCCCCCTTCCTTAGACATGGTTTTCGTCCTTAGTGTCCCATTAAAGACATGGCACCCAAAACTCCAGAGGGATTCCCATGGCAGCTAGTTGCAGGATGCTCAGTAGCCTTCTTTATCTGAACACCAAAATTCTGTTAACATCACTCAGGAATGTGTTAACTTTCTCCACCAACCTTGACTCAGAGGTAACTCCCATTGAAAACATGACTTGTTGAAAAACTCACTCCCCTGCAGCACATACTCACATTTCTTTTCTCACATGAATGCTGCCAAGGTTCGCCTCCAGCTAAACCTTTGACTTTTGTTTTTATCCTATATCTACTTATTCTTATTCCTGTCTAGTTTCATCTTACTGATTTTTGTCCTATCATTCTAGTCCATTGATGTAACACTGAGTTTTATGCCTTTAAAAAAAAAGAAAGACACGTTGACTTGTTTTCCCAAGTTGTCATCCAGAGGTTTGCTATAAACTATTGCTGAGAAACTTCTAGAGGGCAAAGGACACATCCTCTATAACATGCCCCTGAAAATCACTTAAGGTTGATGTGCATTTATTAATCAATAATCTTTAAAGTTGATGAACCTTCTGTGAACTTTACATGATCATGCTATCATGTCACCTACATAGCATCTCTCCTTTCTCAAGGTTATCAAGAAAAGTTAAACCCAAGATAGACTGTTTCTGGCCTCCCCAATCCATCAACCTAGAAACCCTGCTGAAAGAATGAAATGAGGTTAGCTTGCCATGACTTTCTCTCAGAGACCCCCTACCAGTACTTAATGATGTTATTTATCTTCTCTAAATAGCCCTGTGGCATCTGAATAATTTCTCTGAAATTTTGACCCAACGTCCACATCAAATACAGCCCTCTCAAGTTTCCCTTCTCCTTTTGAAAGCGGGACATTTGCTTATCTCTAGTCTCCTGATTCCGTTTCTATTCTCTGTGATTTCTTAAACATCATTAGCAAAAGCAATCTACTTACTCTTTCAGGATGTGATTAGTTTGCAACTGGACACTTGACCTCATTTGAAGTGGCTTGATAGGCTCCATCGACTCTCCTATCAGTAGCTTTTGTCCGACATTTCTTAGGCCTTGCTTTTCAAATCTGAGCATTGTTCACATTCCTGAAGAATCTGGAAACAGGGTATGAGGCAGTTATCAGCACCTCCTCCCCCTCTAGCAGCTGTTTGCAGACTGGCAGGAGCGTTCCTTGAGGTGGGGCCCTGCTGTCTCCAGAGGGTCTGGACTTCAGGTGCAGCCCTGCAGATGGACTCGGGAAGCAGCGGGGAGGTGGGAGACGCCTGCCTGACCCTGGCACCCAGCGGGGCATCCGGGGGGGTGGCCAAAAGGCTCTTTTCTCCCTGATGCCCTTCAGGCCCTGCTGTCTTCCCCAAGCCTAGTCTGTCTCCTCCTTGACCCTTATTTTAGTAAACCCTGGTGATATCTTTAGGATTGGTGGAAAGCTTCAGCATGTTCTGAATCTTAGCTCTCCCCACATTGTAGAAAATCATTTACTGATCCTGGAAATATTCATTGCATCCCCCCCACCCCACCTCCTTTCCAGCCTTGAGTGCCAGAGGGTTAAAAAAACTCACGGTACTTGCTCCCACTAGCTTGCCCTGAGGAGGGGGAGACGGTTCTGAACAGGCAAGCGGCCAGGGGATTTCTGGGAAGTAGGGGTCATGTGAGCCCCTTTTATAAGACTGTGATAACATTATCTGGTGTTTATGGTCCCTTTGGGGGCTTCCCAGGTGGCTCAGTGGTAAAGAATCTGCCTGCAATGCGGAAGACATGGGTTCATTTGCTAGGTTGGGAAGATCCCTTGGAGGAGGAAATGGTAACCCACTCCAGTATCCTTGCCTGGAAAATTCCATGGAGAAAGGAGTCTGGAGGGCTACAATCCGTGGGGTAGCAAAGAGTTGGACATGACTGAGCACGCACACACATGATTCCTTTCAGGGAAAAAATATACATCATTATCACTACATTTACCTGGGACAAGAGAGCCAGCATTTTTACCCTAGTACAGTACAGTCCCTTTTCAAGGACTTGGGAAACCGCAAACCCAAGGACCAAGAGTACTTGTTTAATTCCCGTACATAGACTCCTTTATGCAAATAGATAGTCTCTTGTAGCATTTCCTTAATTTTGAGTGAGGCTGGACTACTGTTTTACAGGGCCACATATAGTCAACCCACACTCCAGAAGGGCTAGACTCTTCCTTTAAAGAGCTGCCTTTTCTTTTTTTCAATATTTTCTTTCCAGAGTGCTCTACCTGGAGTGCATTTAGGTATTTATCATGTCAGAGGCTTTCCCTCAGTTATCATCATCCTGAGGCTTCCATCCAAGATGGACTAATCACACCAGTTCATACTGTCTTTTAAGATACATTTGTAGGAACATACATTTTTCCCCTGGAGAAGGAAATGGCAGTCCACTCCAGTATTCTTGCCTGGGTAATCCCATGGACAGAGGAGCCTGGCGGGCTGCAGTCCATGGGGTTGCAAAGAGTTGGACATAGACCGAGCACAGTGTACATTTTTAAAGCCAAACTCATACCATTATTTAGTAAGCTTTTTTGTTTTCTTTGTACTTTTTTTCTGGTCTGGTTGCTGACCCACATAGGTCTGTCCTTACACGCTCCTTAACAGAATCATCTGAAATGATTCTGTTGGAATCTCCTCTGTTCAGAGCCTCCCTTCCCGATGAGCTGTAATCTCGGTCAGTCTCCGGGCCATGAACCATGCCCACTCTTCTCCAGGGTATCGGCAGCGCGTCCTGTGATGTGTCTGCAGTGCTATATGCCATTCCCAGGATGTCCTTCACTCTTACACATTCTGACACCACACAGCCTGTTTCAGCTTCTGTATCCCCTTGGTTAAGACCATCACCAACCCAAGATCCCAAACGTGTCGTGAAAAGAGCAGTCCCAATTCTGTGCCTCATTCCCAACATCCCCGTACATACGAAGTTTCCTCAGCATTTCTCCCAGGCCCTTCACTGCTTCTGTTCCTCACCATCTGTCTGCATCAGGCCCTCCGTGTGTGGATGGCCTGCCTTCTCTCAGAGACACAGATCCTCTCTGGTCAGACGGTTACTTAAAAACTCGCAGTAGCTCCTCATCGCTTCACCGATGGTGACCAAGCTTCCTACAGTGGGAAAGACAGTCTTCCATGATCTGGCCCTAGGACCTTCTTGACTTCACCTTCCACCATGCAACTTTCCTGTCAACCATCCCAGCTGACTCTGCTTTTCCAGCACGCTCTGTACTTTGGCTCCTCTCTCCTGGTTTATGCTTCGCCCTCTCTGCCTTGCCTCCCGCTCTCCTGGGGCAGAGTGGGCAGTGTCTCTGAGGACGGACGTGTACGTGGCTGTACATGGACTCAGTATTCCAAAGGCACCATCTAGGCCTGGAGTAAGACCTAGAGGGGCCCGGGGGGTTTCCCAGCTGTGACACACCTCTCAGCCACTTCTCAGGAAAAAAGTGAAAGTGTTAGTCACTCAGTCATGTCTGACTCTTTGCAATCCCATGGACTGTAGCCCCCCAGGCTCCTCTGTCCATGGAATTCTCCAGGCAAGAATACTGGAGTGGGTAGCCATTCCATTCTCCAGAGAGTCTTCCTGACCCAGGGATGGAACCTGGGTCTCCGGCATGACAGGCAGATTCGTTACCATCTGAGCCACCAGGAAAGCCTGTTTCTCTGCTGTCACCACACAAAGGGACACCAGAGGGGCCATTTCAAAATCCTTAACTGAGGAGGCTTTCCCTAGAGGCCAGGGCCCTCTCTCGTGTGGTGGTTGTCGTTTCCAGTTGAAGATCAGCTGGAGATTAACCCTGTGATCTATTGGGAAAGAGTGGAGTTCTAGGAAGGACAGCCAACTACCGAGATGGTGCTCAGAAACCGAGTTAGGGTTCAGGGCCCCCTCTGGGTGCTGACCACTGTCGCAAAGTCCAGCATCCCATCGGATTTGCACAACGGTCTGAGGTAAGTACTCACCCCATGTTACAAATGAGGAGCTAGACGCAGATAGGCTCAGGCTGCCCTCCTGAGATCACCCCCACACCCACCAAGCAGACGCTGCCTGTCTTCCCCTGCTTCTAGCACAACGGATGGAAACAGGTAGTGGGAGATGGGACCAGAGTAGCAGGCATTGACTTGTTTGGAAGAGGCAGGAAAAGCCCCCAGTACTCTTGCCAGCGATCCCCTGAGGTGAGCAAGGCAGGTCGGTGCGGATACTGAGGTGTGAAGTGTGAAATGAACTCCCGGAGGTCACCAACCTAGGAGGAAGGAGCCGGGCTGGGATGAGGACCCAGGTCTTCTGACTCGAGTGTTCTTTCTACTCTACCACAGGTGTAACGTGGAGAAGGTGCCCAGTAATTCTCAGTTGGAAATAGAAGGAAACAGGTCAGGATCTGTCTTGTATTCCTGTGTCTCTAAATACAGGTATCCCTTGGCCCACCACCCGGCCTTCGAAGCAGATCCCTCCAATGGCCTCCTGATCATCCCTCCTTGTAGTGGGCGGTGGAAGCACAGATGTTCTTGACCACCTGTTGCAGCTTTTGTTCCCACTGTGTTTTCATTTGGGCATGTCCATCCTGTAAATGCGCTTCTTACAAAGGCATCAGGAGCCGCCACCAGCGGGACCCTCCCACCGGACATGGGGTCTCTGTCGCTTCCCTTCCTCTTTCAGCGCGGCTTCTGCCTTCCATCCCGCGGGCCTCTTAACTCTGCGCTGTCTCGGTTCGAAGCTTAAGGGAAAGCACCGGGATGCTGTGTGCGCGTGCTCCCCCCGCTGTCCGACCCCGTGGGGCCCCCAAGTGTGCAGAGAGTCTGT
The DNA here is from genome assembly GCF_963930625.1 of Muntiacus reevesi. Classification (NCBI taxonomy): domain Eukaryota; kingdom Metazoa; phylum Chordata; class Mammalia; order Artiodactyla; family Cervidae; genus Muntiacus; species Muntiacus reevesi. The sequence goes on along the minus strand of NC_089265.1, from coordinate 39,717,128 downwards.
CACCAGCGTGGGTTCAGGGTGCGACTTCCAGGCTCACCTGTCACCCATGGTCTAAGCATCTGCAGGCAGCCTGCTTAGCCTTATGTGTGCCTCTGCTTCTGTCGGGGGGAGAGCAGAAATGCTTTTCTCCTGGAGATTTTGTGAGAATGAGATGATGTCGGTTGGGAGAGAGGTGTGTGCAGCCATGACAAAGGGTGAGGAGTTGTTATTAGTATAGTGAAAATCACTTCTTTCCCCCTTTTAGTCAACCTGTGCTTTAAAAAAAAAATCAATACAATATTTGGCCATCATGTTCCACTTTTGTCAGTTGCCTCAATAACATCCCTGATGGTGCTTTTTCCCCCAGTCTGGGGCCAGAAGGAAGAAGAATCCAGTGGCATTGCAGAACAGATTACCGTCACTGGCCATGGCATTCCCGTTGTTTAGGGAGGTTAAATAGGGTGATTCATACCCCCATATCTGTATGGAGATGAAGCTGTTGGACAAGATTGTCATTTCTTTGGGTATTTCTTATTGCTAGCAGTGATCAATCCTGGAAGCCAGACACACAAACCATACTGAGTACTAAGAGGTGTCAAGAATGGTGTTCTGTCTTTGCCACTATGAGAAAGAACTCAGTCTGGGTTCAAATTTCAGAACTGAAACAAGAAACACTTGTCTTCTGGGGGCTTGAAATAATGAACCAACATGGTAAATCATTCCACCATCAGGATATAGAAAGGAAGCTTTATGGTCTAAAAGGCATGATGTAGGCTAAACGCTGGGTGCAGTGAACAGGAACAGGCATAACCTCCTTCACCCCGCTGCCCGGGTTCCATCAGTATAATCACGTGACCATGAAAAGTGGATTAATAACTTTAAAGGGTATTAAGAGCCCCCAGTGTCATGCCTAGGCTTTCTGAGGAGACGACATGACCATATATAGTTAGGACCCAGATAAATCTTTTTACTGAAGATACATTTAAACTGCAGCTTCCAGAGGCATAGCAAGGGGTGATGTTTGCTTCCTCGGGACTCTTCCAAGTCTGTCTGGTCCCTTACTGTCACGCATGCTTCTTCTCCCCAGAAGCCCAAGTTTTAAGACATGTTGTTCAGAGCTTGCATTATGATTAATTTTTAAAAATTCTTTAAAAAAATCCCTCCATGTGTTCAAAAGCACTGAGCATTTTCTACATGTCAATCTCTGTGTAAGTATGGAGGGCAGAGGAGGGATGAGTAAAATGAAATGCCTTAAAGCATGATTAGAAAGCGTTATATAAAGGAATAGCACAGATCTATTTTCTGAATGAAGTGTACATGCCAGGTGCGAGGGTAGGAGCGGCGGAAGCCAAGTCCGTCGGTGGCTTGTGGGGGGAGTATAAATTCCCCCAGAGTAGCCAGGGGTGGGGTGGGGGAAGCGAGGTGGGGGGAGTGAAGTGAGGAGGCCCATGCACGTCCCTGCAGCCAGGGAGGAGGTACAGAAACGCAGGACCCCTTCTAGAGACCATCACCTCTCAGTACACCTGGGTCATCAGGTGCAAGGGAAGCACTAGACAGGGCGGGGGGTGTGGAAGCAGGAGACCAGGTACTCAGAGGGGTGAGTCACAGACCTTGGGGCAGCCAAGATGGGAGGTGGAGGAGAACTTTATAAACTCCTGGTTCTCTGTCCGGAGCGGTAAGTGGATCTGGTGAAATTTACATTTACAGAAACAGGGCTGAAAAAGAAGGTGGCGTGTGGTACCCAGCCCCACATACTCCATCCTAGGAAATCTAAACTCTCTCCATGGCTATTAACAGCCCTTAATGCTGTGATTATGTTGTTAGTATTGACTCTCCCTTAAGGACCAGCCAAGAAGCTCTTTTAGACAAAATTTATTTTTAGCAACATCGGCACCAGACATTCGGTATTTCTTTAAATGAGGGAGGGAAGCTGTGACCAGACCTCAGGCTCAAGCAGGACCCTTTCCATTTAATTAGATTATAGAGAAATTGCCATGAAATACAAGCATGACCAAGTGGAGACAGAGAATTTTAGTTCTAGGTGACGAACCTTTCTTCACTTATTCAGTTTGGGTATTGTGGGCTCAGAGATAAGACTGGGAGTCTGTCTTGTATTTTCCCCCAGAAGAGGGCATGGCAACCCATGCCAGTATTGTCTGGAGAATCCCATAGACAGGAGCCTGGCAGGCTACGGTCCATGGATCCAGGGGGTCACAAAGAATTGGACATAACTGAGCACTCATGTACTAGAAGCATGAGTGAGGAAATCAGAGCCTCAGGTGAAGTCGCGGGCAATGCTTTTTCTCAAGAGTATGGTGCTCAGATTCTAGTCCGGGGGCTTCTTGGAGAATTCCTAGTGTGGTTAAAGCCCCTGGGGTGTTTTGCTACAAAGTAGCCAGTTGAACTTCCTTTAACTCAGCATTTCCCAAACTCTTTTAACCAGCGAAGCCCCCTGTCCAGGGAACACTGTTAATGATGCAGTAAGCTCGTCTTCCATAGAGCACACGTATTGGGAAATGAGGGCTCCGAAGTTGCATTTAGTCCTGAGAGAGTCAGCTCAGGGAAATGTGGACACCAGGATTTAATTGTGCCCTCCTTAAACAGTACTGATACGCTCAGATGTGTACTGGAATATGCCGCTCTTTGCCTCCTGGTGACTTGACACTTATTAATGATGCTTAGCCAATTTTAACCATGTACAGCAGGTGGGCAGCCCACAAATAAACTTGGCCTATCCGCTTTCTGAGGCACAGAAGGCCTCCCTGGGGCTCTGAGCTTCAGCCTAGCCCAGGAGCCCAGGGTCTCTGCCTCTCAAAGCTTCAGGACAACCAGCACAAGCGACCTCTCTCTGAGGCAGGGCAAAAAGCCCCAGCTAGAAACAAGGAAACTGATTTTCTTACAGGGCTGATAAGCTGTCTTCAAAACCACTCTCTGTCTTTTGATTTTAAAATGGATCGTTCTGAAAGAGGACAGTTATTAGGCATAAATGTTCTTGTACATCCATAGGAAAAATATCTGCCTCGTTTCTTTAGAATCACACCTGACATGTCTTCCTTAAGAATTTCCTAAAACAACCATTAGAGGAAAAAGCACGCTTTGGGTGCCTGCGAGAACACACACGCACACCCCTTTAACAGAGTGACATTTGGGATCTGCAGCTCAGGTAGAGAGCCATTTGATTTTGTTTGCCTGCAAAAGCTGTGTGCTTTTTGAGCTTGATCACAATTCAGCCAAAAGCTTTGAAGCGTTTTTTTTTTTTTTTTTTTTTTTTTTTTAACATTTCGAAGTTAGAGACCTGGGGAGAGATGAAAGGACAGAATATTCAGTGGAAGGGAAGGTGGGTTCTTACCTTTGGAAAGGAAGGCTTCCTTCGAGTCACTTCTGAGTCTCCAAGATGAGGTGACAAAAGCTGACCAAGGAAGCAGCGTCTCGCTGAGACAGGTAGACAGTTAGAATTCCGTACCTCCACCTGCTGTGATGAAGTGTCGTGGGAAAGAAAGAGAAGAAACTAAATGGCCCGAGTCAATATTTCTAAAAAGCCAAGTGACAGATGATAAATCTTCTCACTCGTCTCCTCAAAATGCTTGTCTAAATACACAAGTAAATAAATAATACTCCACACCTCATGTCCTGGTCTTCACCTCTGCTTTGCCGTAAGTTCAGTGAGAACTAACTTTGTTGTAAGTTCAGTGAGAAAATTCTGAAGGAATAAATAGGAACTTTATACAGTAGATTCTGTTAGCGGTAATACAGTATATAAAAAATTTATGGAATTGTTCTATTATTCTATTTATTTGGCTTTATATGGAAGAGTTAAAAGGTGCCAGGTGACGAACTGTGCTGTTTACGGTGACATAAATAACACTTGGTCATATGCCCCTCAGACGACGTTTCTCTGGGAAAAATCAAATTAGATTTTTGACTTATAGCATGCTTTCAAAGAAGGTAACCCGGGAAAGTGTTTGAGGTCTACTTTATTTATGGATGACAGTATGGTTCCAAATCATATTAGATTGTAAATCTTCATTTTGTTGAACAAGAGCACATTATTATTAATGTTTATTTATGCTCTGACATTTCTCCTTCTGGTCCTTAGTTCATGCCTTTTAAAAAACCTAGTTGAATGTGTATTGCATTTACAATTTGATATCCTGTTGGTTTTTTTCCATTGAATGTCATACTGAGCATTTTTCCTGTCTTTTAAGGCACATAATTTAAAACTACATAATTTTAGATTCTAGCATTCCCTCACTTGTTTTTTCCCCTAATTGTTTAGCATATTGGCTGCCTTAAGTTATTTTAAATAATGCTGTGATGAACATCTTTACATGTACATATAATATACATATGTATATATCTTTATCCATATTTCTGGCTAGAGTAGATTACCAATCACAAAACCGTACATCAGAGTGTGATTGCATTGAAGACTTGTTAAAGCCTTGGTGCTTTTTTGTTATTGAGTGAACCCTTTAAGTCTCCTAACTTTGGGGCATTTACCTTGCATAAACCTGGGGTAACCTCATTTTGGTTGATAGGCACATTATATATCTAGTCCTTAAACAGCCCTTGGGGTGATTTTTCACAGCAATCCATTCCACTACCAAAAGCAAGTCAGCCCACATCCCATTCTGTTTGGTATTACCTCCTATATGCCTCAGGAAGCTGGGAAGTCAGATTCTCAAGCTTGTTAGGAGTTATCAGGATTGCCCATCAGGACTCAGCAAGATGCAGATGAGAGGCCTCAGGAGAGAATGCAGAGTGCCTGTGCTCTGACCCCTGCTATATGACTGGCTCAGGTTTCTGGGGGCTTCCCGGAGAAGCAGAGTGCTACTCAGATCTAAGTGCATTTTTTAAATGGTATTTACTAAACCCTATAGGAATCTGACCCTAAGGAAAGACACATGCTTTCACCTACTGCTCTCTAATGCTGACCCAGTTTTTATAGTTTTCTTCTCAGATGATTTCCTATGTTTGACTCCTTTAGAACTCTAATAATTTTCTGTGAAACCTTTCCAACGACAAGTGGGTGTTCTAAATCATGATGAAATCTTATGGAGGCAACATAACCATACATTTTTATATTCATTCATTAAATATAAAAATATATAAACAAAACCTATTTCAGCTTTAGTTAAGATCACTTTTCCAGAAGTATCCTTTAGGAATTCTTGTCAATAGATCAGCTTTGGCAGGTAAAAACACAAATCATGAAGCAGCCAAAAAATTTTTTTTAAAAAGGACCCTTAACCAATATCATTAAACACATACTAGCCAGCATTTTAAAGGAGTACGTTTCTAAGCTGGTATTACATTATGCACTCTTCCAGCTTTACCTAAACTGTCATCAGAGGTAGACCTGATATTTATGTGACATTTATAATGTCTGTAGTTATCATTTTAAAGTCACAGTAGTAGAGATGTGAAATTCTTGCCATTCTGTTTGTGGAGGTAATGGGAGAAAAACTGGCTCCCATATGAAGCACAGCAAAGCAAATCGTGTGTGTGTGTGTGTGTGTGTGTGTGTGTGTGTGTGTGTGTGTGTGTGTGTGTGTGTGTGTGTGTGTGTGTGTGTGTGTGTGTGTGTGTGTGTGTGTGTGTGTGTGTGTGTGTGTGTAGGCGTGTAAGCTCTACATGCAGGACTTGCAAGCCACCATTAGCATAGTGGCATGTAGGGCTTTTCCACCTCGTGTACCGTGACAGCATAGCCAGGTGTCTCTCTGACCTCTGGAGAGGAAATGCGTTTGCCTACCAGCACTTGCAAACTGTTAAATGCAGTGGGTTCCTTTATGTTTGTATTTTAGGTTATTCTCCTTCCCCACCCCCTACATCTTACAGGATCACATTTCTTATTCTGTTGTATGAAATAGGTGGGAAATCAGACCATTTTGGAGGAGGGGGACAGGTATCACTTTTGCCATGGCAAACAGCACACTTGGAGATAATTGCTGCTCAAGCCTTAAATGTGTAAAATGACATAATGGAAAATGCCTTGGGGGTAGGATAAGAAATGGAACACCTTCTGCAAACCATTGTACAATTAGTCCATTGTTCTGTACTTTAGGGAGAAAAAAACTTTCTGGCAGTGGGAAAAAAAAGTATTTGAGAAGGTATATTGAAAAAGCATTTGTGCAGCTTAAGTTTGAGAGAGAAATGCCAAGAATGCAAAACTCTGTCAGGCTGCCTTCTTTTTTTTTTTTTAAACCTTTTTAAAAAACCTTTAATTTAGGGAAAGATAAGTTATCATAACAACATTAGCAAGTGGTCTGGCTACCTCATGCATTCTATAGGTTATATAAAAGCTGAATGTCCTTCGGGACCACCTGACATTTCCTGCCTGGGGTTGTGATGAGAACTATCCCCTCTGATAAGAGATGGGGGAAGGGTTCTGACGGCATGTAAAGTGTCCCCATGCTCTGTGGAGGAGAGAAAAAACCAACATACACAGAATTAAGTTCTGAGCAGCAAGGCACCAAGAGGTGCTTAATATTGAGGAGAAGAGTTTCTTGATCCTGGATGGATCTTGGAATATTTGAAGGGAGAAAAGGATAGAGAACGTTCTAGCCATGGAGAGAGGTGGGAGACCTGGAATTTGTGATAAGGGGGGGATTGGCTGACGGACTTGGGAGTACGCGTAGAGAGGCTGTTCTGACCAAAGGAGTCACATTAGCAAGCAGACGGGGTTTGCAGAGAAGGAGCTGAGGAGGGCTCTGAAAGCCAGGCTGAGGGGTTTGAATGGAGATGGTTCTAGTGAAACCACAAGAAGGTTTCCTGAGATGGTGTCCAGGTCTTCCTTCAGCTCCGGCTCTTGGTTCTTAGGAGGCATTGGAGGTGGGGGGAGGATAAAGGAAGTGAGATAGGTAATATTAAGCCATGTGAGCCTTTATTTTTGAAACCAAGTAAATTTATGTCATTTTACAGGTATTGGTCCTGAGTTTTACAACACTCAGCTGTCTCTTTTGTTGAGCATAGATAACTCTGGACTTGTCTCCGTCATAGGTTCTAGATTCTCTATGTCATGGAAGAGGACATCAGACCAAGATTGTTTGAGCCATTCTGTCCCTGATGAAAAGAGCTTTACCACACCCTCAGTGCAGACTGCTGCTTTCCTACTTCTCTAGTAGCGCAGATGAAATTGTGTGTCCCTCACAGGTGTACACAGCAAAGACATACTTGTAATCCGTCAATAGAAAAATGACACCATCTGTTGGCAATGTAGAAAATGACACTGACACTGTCACTGAGGGTCAGGTGTTAAATCCAAAATTACAAAGAGGTCTGACTGTTGCTAGGGTATAAAGAATGCTAATTATAAACAGAAAAATGAATATCTATAAGTTCCTCTATTGCCTTTCAGATATTCATTTACAGACTGGTTTGTGAATTTAAGTCTCAGAATGAGATAAAGAAAAAAAGATCAGAGATTGTGGCCCTGTGTCAAAGGTGACAGCAAATGAAATGGTTTTTTTCATATTCTATATGGTATAATTTATGGTGGTACAGTCACATTTCTCAACCTCAAATGGGAGGTAGGGGTGGCTGAGGCTAAGAGAACACCTTGGTTCTTGCCACAATAATCTTTAAAATCCAGCTTCCTATCAAAGTGTAGTCTTCTTATACCTCGTGGGTTGGCCCCTGGTTTTAGTATTCATGAGGCCTGTATATGCATTAAAAAATAAAACGTAAATACTGACCCAATATCACAGAAAAACTCACCCATCCCTTTGACAGGATTTTCGGTTAATTTATGCAGGCCCCTTTGCACTTCAGCATTTTCCCCACTGGTTGCTAGGCAACCATTTGAGTTACTGCGCATGCCTTTTTTATGATAACTGTCATTATGATTATTTTTTAATTATACAACTGGGACTATAGATTAAAACAGCATATTGTCACTCATTCTCTGCTGCTGCTTCTAGCATTTTCACACACTCCTAGGATTACCTTCCAAAATTTACATGGCAGTGATTTATTTATTTTTATTTTTTTCATGTATTTCTGGCTTCACAAAAGAAGTGGAGATGGCATTGTAAGGGAAGTGAGATTTTTGTGAAAAATGACTATACCATATCTCCCAAGCTGTTATCGATCTAGATAGGCTGAGTCAGAAAATAGGATCCTGAGCCTAAATTATATCTTGTTCCTTTGACTGTGTCTGCTTCCAACATTAAGTAATGTTAAATGCTTATATTGTATTATAGTCTGTTTCTCAAAATTACAAAATGTGAAGCATTTGTTGCTATTAAATGTGCTTTCAAATAAAGCTACCGTGAAGAGGGGGGGAGGGTACAGCACTGATCCCAGCACATGAAGCAGCCACACTTGCTAAATATGTTTGTTCTTTTCTGCACAAATTACTTCATACACACAAAATGGAGTTAGGCAAGATGAAGGGGTTCCTCCGGCAAATAATAATAAAGGTACGTGTGGTTCACAGTGTGTAAAAATGCTCTCAAAGGAATAAGACTGCAAAGATAAGACAGCCCTAGTACATACAAAAGCTTTTCATTTGAATTTCCACAGTATGTTCTAGCATACTATTTTCTGAATATACAGTGAATTTGAAAACAAAGGGGTATGGAAAGAAAGTCAGTGTATTTTTTTTTAACCAATTCAGTTATTACTCATTTAGAAATGGAATTTTTAGTGGAATGGGATATTTTAAATATTTGTTTCAAACTGAAGAGCTTCACTCTGGATTTCCCATACATATATGACAGAAGTGGAGACCTACTGGTATTTTCGTGTGATTTTGAAGTTAGCACCAGGGACATTAATCTCTCATAGAGTTAGTTGTAGGATTTTCTTTGATCTAAAGAGCCCCATGTTTCTATGCATGGGATGCCATTTGCTTTCCTGGCATTTTCTGAAAGAGGATGCAAGTTCGTCTCAGTAGTGCATGATCTGTTATGTTTTTGTGTGTTTCCCCCACCCTGCAGTTCAGGGAGACAGCTCAGTGAGGTCTTCATTCAGTTACCTTCAAGAAAAGAATTGCCAGAATATTATGAATTAATCAGGAAACCAGTGGATTTCAAAAAAATAAAGGTACATCTTTTGTTTACAAACTTTTATTTCTTAAATAAACCAGAAATGTAAACAGGATAAAAAAGCATAATTATTAGGACTTGACAGTGGTGACCTATCTTACTGCCACTGACACCCACCAGGGCTTGGCACTAAAAAGGTCAGGATGTTCTTGTGCCTTTAGATGTATGTTATTTAATCATCATGTTGAGAGCTCGTATTGATTTTATTGCACTTTATTTAGGAAGTCTCAGATTGCTCCCATGATCCCAGTGCTCTTACGGGTTCCCATCATATGCTCCTCACTGCCCCTTGTAAGGAGGTGTACCAGTGGGAGGGTGGTCTCTGTGGATGGCGCCCCCTGGAGTTATGTAGCCCCACCTTTCTGGCAGGACTGTCTACTGGGAAGACAAAGGGAAGATCAGGCTTTGTTAACTAAGTATTGATTGTTGTGTTTCTACCTCCAACCCCCCCACCCTGGCACCCCACCCCCTCCTCTGTTTTATCCAAAATTTCCATCAGGAAAGAATTCGTAATCATAAGTATCGGAGCCTGGGTGACCTGGAGAAAGACGTCATGCTCCTCTGTCACAATGCTCAGACATTCAACTTGGAGGGATCCCAGGTGAGACACGTTTAACCTTAAACATGCCTGTGTTGTTTTAAGTCAAATATTTTCATTTGCTACTGTCAATCCTATCCTGGCAGAAGAAAAGGAAAAATAAAAGCCTATCTTTCCATGCTACTTACCTATGTAACTCAATCGAGGCTTTGGCATTTTTAAATTAATGCCAGCTCCTTTGTACCGTATCCATGCTAGTTCCTACTTGTGCTTCCCTTTTAAGGCCTGGCTTTTAACCAGAGAAGGAATTTAAGTTAATAACTTAATATAATGCCTAAAAGCTAGAGGTACAATCTTTGCTTTTATAGAAATGGTGTATTTGGTTATATTTACCTTGGGTTTTCTGATTGTAACTTTGCCTCAGGAGCTGAAACTGCTATTTTGTTTTAAAAGAAAAATTATATAGCAAAAACAACGGTCACCTCTAATTGTTACAAAAATGCTTTTTATCAGGTCAGCTGCAATTCTCTTTACTTTCTTTCTCCACAGGTAGTGGGTGTAAGAGTCTGTAAGTTAGTGATTCTATTAAAATAACTAAGTAGGTGGAGGACACTCTTGCTTTAATTACACCTCAATTCCACTCACCTTTTGTAGGAACTCACCTTTTCCCATCTATGCTCTCATACTCAGGAAGCAGAAAGAACATGAAGGCAGGTCAGTGTGTCTGTCAACCACCATCAAATTCCTTAGGCCTCTTTCCTGATCGGGCTTTTTAAATCTTCTTGTCAGTTCTCGTCACTAAACTGGAGAATGTGGGACTCCTCATAATGTGCCTTGAACAGACTAGATACCTTTCCAGTTAATGGGACTTAATATTAGTGTTCTTTTGACCAAAACAATAGGTCTTAAAAGCAAGCCTTCTTCAAAGAAATTTAAGGTGAAAACTAGGACACAGTTAAGTCCAAGAGTCAATACAGAAGGGTTTTGTGAATGACCACTTATGGTTTGTGGGTAGACTGGAGGTTCTTTACAGGACTGTGGCTGCATTGTGCTATTCACCCCGTCCCACCACCCCCGGTTTGCCACACTGCCTCACCCCTGACCTGGTGTGATAAATGGCCTCTTGACTGGCTTCCCTCCCAGGCCCACCCGGATGTTGGTTTATCTTTCTCTAAGCACCTTTTTATTCTGTCCATCTACTGCCCACCAAGCTTTGAGCTTCCCCATGTACTGTTAAATTGTAGAATGAATTTAATCGCCAGAGTCTGCTTTATGAGGTTATATCCTCTCATTCTTTGGCCTTCTCTCATGCTGTTCCTCAACCTAAACAGTTCATAGTCGAGTAAGACAGGTCCCATAAACACCCACTTCCCCAGATACACATGCAGTTGTAGGAAAGAATATAAATACAGAGAGTGCCTTGATAGTAACATCTTGCATAACAGTCATCCCATGTCATAACCAGGAAACGGATGATGGCTCCCAGACACATCTTTGTGATTTTTGTCTCCCCACCCTTTCCTTTGCTCCCCTTTCCTAAAAACCCCTCTTTCTGACCCCTGATAGGCTCGTCCTCACCTTTAAGATCCAGCTAAACTGTAGTGTCTCTGGCGAAATTCTGCCCCAGTGGCCCCATCCCACTGTGTCTCAGCAGCATGAAGGGTATTTTCATTGTTGTGCAACAGACCTCCAGAACTTTTTTACCCTGTAAAAGTGAAACTCTGTAATCTTTCCACCACACACTGTTCTGCCTTCTCTTGCTATGAATTTGACTGTTCTAGACATCTCATAAGTGAATCACATGGTATTTGTCTCTCTGTGAGTGGCTTATTATTTCACCTAGCATCGTGTCCTCAGAGTTCATCCATGTTGTATAGCATGTAACAGGATTTCTTTCCTTTTTAAGGCTGAATAATATTCCACCATATGGATAGACCTCATTTTGTTCATCCATACCTCTATGGATGAAACTTTGGTTTGCTTCTACCTCTCGGCTACTGTGAATAGTGCTACCATAAACATGGGTGTGTACATATCTTTTCAGGACCCTGCCTTCAGTTCCTTTGGGTATATGTCTGGAATGGGCTTGCTGGATCACATGGTACTTTTGTTTTCAGTTTTTTGGGGAAAAGGACCATTTTTGAACTTTTATCTCAGCCAACCACACAGGGCTATGCTCACATATGTGCATACACTAGAAATAAAGCATTTATTGCAATAATGTTGGCTGGCACAGATAAAGTCAGTAATAAGTAATGGTTTTCCATTTTTGTTAGAAGAATTGCACCTTTAAAAAAAGTTGCTATGCCACAGTACTTGATGGAACAATTTAAATAAGAAATATAGTTTGATTTTATTATTTTTTCCTTCTAGTTTTATTGAGATTTTAGTGACCTATGGCACTGTGTAAGTTTACAATATACAGTTATAATTTTACTTACATAAATCATGAATTGATTGCCAATAAGTTTAGTGAATATCCATCATCTCATATAGATATAAAATCAAAGAAATAGAAAAAAAAATATTTTTCCTTGTAACGAGAACTTAGATTTACTCTCTTAACAACATTCATATATAACATACAGCAGTATTGATTATATTTACCATATTGTACCTTACAGCCCTGTACCTATTTGTCTTATAACTGGATGTTTGTATCTTTTGACTTCCTTCATCCAATTCTGTCTTCCCCTACCCCCACCTCTGGTAACCACAAATTTGATCTCTTAAGAAGTAACATTTTTTAAACACTAGTCTTGCTGTCAAAAATGAAAGGACATCTTCTTATGGAAGCCCACCCTTCCCTCTTAAGCATGTCCACGCACACACAGACACTGAAATTAATTCAGCTGTATGTGGACTTTTCCTATAAGAGTATCTCTGTAGATGTGAGTTTGGTGTTTTCCTGTTGGGTGTCAGAGGTGTGGGCATGGGGAAGAAAAGAGCACGCTGCGTTTGTGAATCCCAGGTCCTCAGATTGGGGTTTTTTAACAGTTGCCATTTTGACCCTTTAGATCTATGAAGACTCCATCGTCTTACAGTCAGTATTTAAGAGTGCTCGGCAGAAAATTGCCAAAGAGGAAGAGAGTGAGGACGAAAGCAATGAAGAGGAGGAAGAGGAAGATGAAGAAGAGTCGGAGTCAGAGGGTGAGTCCACGCGGTTTCTCTACTTCTTTGGGCCCTGGCCGCCTGTGTCGTTTCTCCAGATGCTCACAGGGCAAGATGTGAGAGTCAGGCAGACCTGGATTTAGGCCTTGGTCTTCTGTAGCCCTTCTGGGCCACCCTGGCAGTGGACATAGGAGCTCAGTGTCCTATGTAAAACTGAGGTTCTAGATACACCTCCAGCCACGCAAAGAGCTCAGCACATGACCGGCTCACAGCACACACTGAATGTTGCCTTTGGAAATCAGTGTGATAGCCATTTTCTACCAGTGTGGCTGTTAATACCACCTTGCTGCTACCCAGCACAGTGGTTCTCCAGACTGGGTGATTGCTGGGCTCCGCCCCTGGGTTTCTGGTTCAGTTGCCTGCGGTAGGGGTCTCAGAGTCTAGTGTTTCTTCCAGGCTTACGGGGGATGCATCCGGCACCACACTTGGAGAATCACCACCTTGACTGTCAGACTGTGGTGCATTTTGTCCTTCGTGGATCAGATACTGATCCTGTCTTTTAAGTTTTGATATTTTATTCATCATGGAGTTTTGTGTGTTTTTTTTTTGCCATGAATTTTGAGCTTTTAAAACATTGCATCGACTGGTATTTATCTTGGTTACTGAATTTGGGGGCCCTCTCAAGGTTTTCACCCAAGGCAAGAGTCTCCCTAGTCTTAATCTAGTCCCAGCCTTGGTGGGTAACCATATTATTTCAAAGGTTAAGGCTGCCTTGAAAACGTCTAAAATTTCTTCTTACCTAATTATGTTTTCACCCCATACTTCCTCTCAAAGTAATTATAGTCTTCTAGATAAAACAGTATAGGTACGCTTTAAAATTTTTTTATTAGATACACACGCTTAGTACAGACAACTTGGAAAACATTTTTAAGAAAAGAAAATCTGTAAAATTCCATCACCCAATATACATTTAACTCCAGTTGCCTTCCAGTTTTTTTTCTACACATAAATTTTTTTTTTTTTTTTTTTTTTTTTTCTTTTCTAAAAAGACTTTCTCCTCTCAGCTAGGTGAAATAACCTAATTTTTTATTTTTATTTATTTATTTATTTATTTATTTATTATTTTTTTTTAATATTATTTTATTAGTTGGAGGCCAATCACTTTACAACATTTCAGTGGGTTTTGTCATACATTGACATGAATCAGCCATACAGTTACACGTCTACACATAAATATTTTATTTATAGGAGTATCACACACTGTTTTATAGCATGATTTTTCTATTAGGAACATTTTCCCACAGCAAAGAGGTTTTTATACAGCCGTACATACTAACATCCATTAATGAATGTACCAACAGAGAGTAATCTCACTCTAAATAATGCTGTCTGAACATGCTTACCCATAAATCACTGCACACATTTTAAAAACACATCTGATGCCTGCGTATTGCCACAGAGAATGGAGCTGACATCTTTGTCGGCAGTGTACAGAAGCGTTTCCCCACACCCACATCTGCTCTCAGGATTATTCTCTTTAGTGAATCTGCCTTTAAAGTATTAGTTGAACCTTTTTCCGTTTCATCTGGTTACTCCCTAATTTTATATCCTAGCATTTGATGATTAAGTCTACATAATTTATTCTAGCTAGACATTTCTATATTTTAGAGCCAGATTGCTAATCTGTTTTCAAATAGCTCCCTTCTTATCCCAGCTATAAGTTGACTTTTTCCCTAACTTCTCCTGAGACTTAGTGTATTAACTTCCTATGGCAACTCTAACAAATGACCGCAAACTTACTGCCTCAGTACAACTTACATTTACTGTCTCACAGTTCTGTAGGTCACGAGTTTGTTGTGGGTCTCTCTGGGCCAAAATCAAGGTGTTAGCAGCCTGCGTTCCTCTGTGGGGGTTCCAGGGGAGAATCCATTTCCTTGTGTCTCCTTCTCACATTACATCTCTTTGACCCTGTCTTCTGCCTCCTCTTCATCCATGTCTTGTTTTTGTTGTTGAGGTATAAGTGATATATTAGGTTCAAATATACAGCATAATGATGCCATATTTGTGTATATTTTGAAATGATCACAGTAAATCTACTTGACATTCATCACCACATAGTTAGAAAAAAATTGTTTTTTTCATGACAGGTACTTTGAAGATTTACTCTTAGCACATTTCAAATATGCAATACAGTATTCACTATACTCACCCTGCTTACCTTAAACCCCATGACTTATTTAGAACTGAAGATGTATACCTTTGGATTCCCTTCACTCATCTCACACCCCACCTCTGCAACCACCATATCTGTTTAGTTTTTAATCTCACATATAAGTGAAATTGTACAGTATCTTTTGCTCTCTGATTTATTTCATTTAGCATAGTGCCCTCATGGTGCATCCATGGTATCACAAATGCCCTTTTTTGAAAAATTTTATTTTATATTGCAGTATAGTCTACTTACAACGCTGTGCTAGTTTCAGATGCACAGAAAAGTGATTCAGTTACACGTGTCCATTCTTCTCTAGATTCGTTTCCCATATAGGTTATGACTCAGTTCTGCTTAATCTCCTGCTAGTCTTCTCGGGGGTTCCCTTGTGCCTAAGCTATTTTTGCTACTGTTAAGGTTTTTTAAGTTTTGACATCTTAATTACAGTATGTCTCAGTGTGCGTCTCTTTGGGTTTTCCCTTATTTAGGAATCCCTGGATCCGGACCCTGCTGTGGGGATCTGGACCCAGCTGTGGGTCACGGCGCCAGGGATAGGGTTTGCTGTGAGTTTATGTCTCCACCTCTTCGCTCCTCTTCCCTGCTTCAGTGTGGGTGCTCCCTCACTTGCCTGACGTGGAGGTGTCACTCAGCCGGTTTCTGCATCTTTTTCAGAGGCAGCTGTCCCATTTGTAGCTTACATTCTGTGTGTCTGTGGGAGGAGGAGAGTTCAGCATCTTCTTGAACCAGGAGCGCCTCTTCTTCCACTTTGAAGGACCTGTGATTAGATTGCGCCTACCTGGTTCATCTAGGATAATCTCCCCATCCCAAGGGATTATGCTGTGCTCCCTGTCGCAGTGCAAAGGAAACGTATTGACCGGGTCTGAGGATTAGGACATGGACATCTCTGGGAGGCCATCATTATTCTGCCTACCACCTTGGTTAATTAGAACTTGTCTATGTGGTGGTAATGTAAAGCCTCAGAATGCTGTTTAAAGGGCCCATCTGACGGTCCAGTGTGTTAGCCTAGTTGCCCACGGCAGCCTTTTAGGTGGGGTTTGTGGAGGAACATAATCCACTGACTCACAGAGCCTGGATGCTTCCCAGTGCCCACTGATCCCGTGAGCATTTAGATTGTGTTCTTGAGCATGCATTTTCTTGCCTTTACTGCCAGTCTTCTGCCTTTTCCTGACTTCCATGGGTTTCCTGTATTCCTGTGGCAGGAAGAACTACACCCATATAGGTAAAGGTAGTACACTTTTCCTTTCCAAATTACTATTTTTTGAATTTAAAGGGCTTCATATTTTATACACATTTTCATTAATAGGTAGACCTTCTCATCTCCAGTCTCTTCTTCTTGTCCTAAATTACTCTACCCAAAGCAACATGTCCCTGCCTTATAGCTCATTAAGCGGCAGGCATGTGGGTATGGTAGATGGAAGAAGCCTGGACTAGAAATACTGTTTTGCACACTAGGATTTGCCAGCTTCTGCCCTATTTGGGATGGGGGGAGAGCGTATGATGTCCCTACACTTCAGAACAGTTCTGTCTCATCTTTTTAGTCAGCCTACACTTCCATGGAAGACTTAATCTCTGGAAATGTTCAGTGGGTCCCTCCCCCTTCACAGAAGTCTGAAAAGTTATCATCTCAGATTCCTTCCAGAGCTGATTCCCTCCATGACAATTATCTATTTCTAGGTGCCTTGAGACCCATCAGGCTTGATATTCTAACAAAAAAACAGGTTTGAATGAGAGACATTCATTCTCAGTCACTTCATCATCCATTCTGGGACCCCAGAATAATGCCAGGGGACAGATTTTCTGTGAACCTTGGGATGTACACCTGTAATTGTGGTATAACACTTTGACCTCTTTCTTCCAAGTGTTTTTATTTCTATCCTCAGAACAGTCCTGTGAAAGTGGAAATGGGTGCCATCTTCCTGTATGTGTTTATACTTGTATTCTTTATATTCTCCGTATACAGAATTATATGGAATTTTATATCCTCTGTAGAGATTCATACACACACACAGGGATGAATATATTTGCAAATAGGGATGTATACTACTTTTTCTGGAAATAATCAGTAGGAAGAGAGACTAGAGAAGAGGGGGAAAAGCTTTTAAATTCACTTTCCATTTTGTATGTTGCTGTGCTGTTAACTTTTAAGTCAACTGGAGTTATTTAAACAATAAAATCATTGGCTTTTTTTTTTTTAACCCTTTTACACTTACATACATTTTTTAATGTCAAAGTTCTCTTTTCAAAAATGCCCATACCCCTCCATGCAGTCAGTAAGGCAGCCTTCAGCATCCTGGTTATTAGGAAGATCCCTGTTCAGCCATCAAGAAACCTGGAAAATGAGCCAGCCCAGCTTCCCTCCAGGACCCCATTCCTTCTAGTTGCCTGTTTAGGGTGACTATATAAGTTATCATGCAAAACCAAGACACATTTGCAAGTGAAAGGGTGCTAACTATAATTGGATCAGCCACTGGATAACAGGCATGAATCAAGGACATTCTGGGCACTCTGGGATGTTGGCTTTGTCATCGGTAGGCTGGGATCATTTTACTACTTGTAAAAAGAGTCCCCTGTGATTCCTCATTGCTGCCTGTTTTGGTTTTATTGTAGCGAAATCTGTTAAGGTGAAAATCAAGCTCAATAAAAAGGATGAGAAAGGCCGGGACAAAGGAAAAGGCAAGAAAAGGCCAAATCGAGGAAAAGCCAAGCCTGTGGTGAGCGATTTTGACAGTGATGAAGAGCAGGATGAAAATGTAAGTATGGCTGTCTTTGCTGAAGTTGGGAAGCCCTCCCCACTTCTGTTTCCCTCTCATACGCCCATGCTCCTTCCACCCTCTATGCTTTATTACTCAGAAATGAAAATGTAAAGATTTGGGGAGATTTCATTATTGAGGGATGTGAACCGAGCTGAGTGATTTATAACAAAGAATTTGGGGCTTTGTTTATTGCCTTTTTAATAGCCTTCAAAAATGAAAAACTGCTAAATCAAGTTCCCTCTCTCCCTTTATCTTCCCAGTGCCTACTTACAAATAGAGTTTTCTTTATGGACGGTTAATATTTTATAGCCATACCACCCAGCATACCTAGTATATTAGTGGTATACAGAGGAAATAACCATTCCATGGGAGGCTGAGAAAAAGTGATATGATGTCAGAGTTTTGGATCTGAGTTGCTACTTCAGGTGCCATACAAAGAACTCAGATGAATTTTACATACCTAGAGGTGTTATTTTTAAAATTTGAAAAATTCAGGGTGCATTGATGGAGCCAGGTCCTGACATAAGGACCTTCTCATATGGTACCATCCTTAATGCTTATAATAATCCTAAGATAGATGTCACTCTCACCTTATTACAGAAATCAGTACTTATTTATATTATGTGTGTTTTGCTGCAGGTCATGTAAGTAAACAGCAGAGGCTGATTTCAGACCCAAAGAGCATAGCTCGGGCTGGTGTGTTGTCCTTGACTGTGGGCAGCCCCGGTAGCTTCTAATACAGTGCCTTCTGCAGGGCCCTCCATTTCAGTCACTTTCCAGAGGACTTCCAAGTTCCCTACCACCAAGCCCCTTCTTTTGCTTTCTGGAAAGTTAATTTTCCATCTTCAAATGTATGCTAGTTTGACTTTCCTTCAACATATTTGCCATTGAGGTCTGTTGAGAAAAGTTTAGCATTTTTATCCCACCCCACCCAACCTGAACTCTTGACACAAGCATTTTCAAATACATTTTAAAATCCTAAAATCAAACGCACAGTACTTTATTCTCTTTTGCAATGTGTGCATGCTCAGTTGTGTCCGACTCTTTGCAACCCCTGTTGCAAATGGACTGTAGCCTGCTGTCCATGGGATTTTCCAGGCAAGAATACCAGAGCGGGTTGCCATTTCCTCCTCCAAGAGATCGTCCTGACCCAGTGACTGAACTCACAGCTCTTGCATTGGTAGGTGGATTCTTTACCACTGCACCACCTGGGAAGCCCATGGATTTTCTAAAAATAGCATTCAAAATAGAAATCATTAACCATGAACTTCCCTGGTGGTCCAGTGGTTGTGAGTATGCCTGCCAATGCAGGAGACACAGGTTCAGTCCCTGCTCCGGGAGGGTTCTACACGCCATGGTACAGGTAAGCCCATGTGCCACAACTACTGAGCCCACGCTCTAGAGCCACAGCTAGAGAAAGTCCTTGCACAGCAACAAAGATCCAGCACAGCCATAAAGAAATCCTAAGCCGTGAACTTTTCACACCCAACTACAAGAGAGCACAAAGCTGGTACAAATGGCCAGCACTGCTTTGGGGTCTCCAAGTAGGAGCTCCCCTTTCCAGCACAGAGACTGCTGATGTCTCTTTACTAGCATGGTTAACTGTTTCCACAATGTCATTTCTTTTCCACATTGCCTCTTGATGGCTTATTGTCTTTCTGTCCTACATTTACTTCTAGGAACAATCAGAAGCCAGTGGGACTGATGATGAGTGATCACTACGGACATTTTTTCTTGGTAGAACTGAACTCCTTCTTCCCCTCTCTCGTCTCTACCCAGTGAGTTCATTTCTCTTATGGGCACTGGGTCATTTCTATATCATTATCATCTATAAACTAGCTTTAGAATAGTGCCAGACAAACATATGATATCATGGTGTAAAAAAACACACACGCATACACAAACCTTTGTAACATATTGTGACCAAATGGGCCTCAAAGATTAAAACAAACAAAAAAGCTTTTGATGGAAAAAATGTGGGTGGATGGTATATTTCTATGGGTGGGTCTAATTTGGTAACAGTTTGATTGTGCCTGGTTTTATCACCTGTTCAAATGAGAAGATTTTTGTCTTTTTTGTAGCACTGATAACCAGGAGAAGCCATTAAATGCCACTGGTTATTTTATTTTTCATCAGGCAATTTTCAAGGTTTTTATTTGTTTGGTATTGTTTTTTTTTACACTGTGGTACATATAAGCAACTTTAATAGGTGATAAATGTACAGTAGTTAAGACTTCACCTACATAGACATTTTTCCATTTTATGCTCTATGATCTGAAAAAAAAATGCTTTTTGAATTGTATAAGATTTATGTCTACTGTAAACATTGCTTAATTTTTTCGCTCTTGATTTAAAAAAAGTTTTGTTGAAATCGCTATTGAATATTGCAATCTATATAGTGTAATGGATGGCTTCTTTTGTCAACCTTATCTCCTATGTTACCAACGTGTATCGTCTCCTTCTCCCTAAAGTGTACTTAATCTTTGCTTTCTTTGCACAATGTCTTTGGTTGCAAGTCATAAGCCTGAGGCAAATAAAATTCCAGTAATTTCCAAGAATGTGGTGTTGGTGCTTTCCTAATAAAGATATAACTGAGCTCAACAAACACTGCCTCTGGTTTTTGAGTTCTGGGAGATTAAAACCCTGGTGCCTGAGTAAGAGCCTCCTGCAGAGGGCTGGGCAAGCTCTTGCTACAGGGACATGATAGGAAGAAATTCTTTTAAAGACTGAGAGTAGCCCCTAGAATGAACCGGGTGTGTTGCAAGGGAGAGGAGTTTACTGCTCTTGTGACTTTACACTTACATAACAGGACTGATGCTGCCATGGACCAAGTCACATTAAGCCCCTGCTCAACCTTTTCTAGTGGTTTAACTTCTGTTTATTTACCAGAAAATCCACAGGTACACCTCAGAGCTACTGCAGGCCCAGTTCTAGATCAACACAGTGAACAGCGCACTAGAGTGAGTCCCACGAGCGTTTGGCTTCCCGGTGCATGTAAGGTTCAGTTTGCACTATACTGTAGTCCTAAGTGTGTAACAGCATCAAGTGTGCAATAGCATTATGTCCAAAAGATAACATACATCCCTTTCTATCCATCATCTGAGGCTTCAGCGAGTCATGGTGGTAATAATCAGATCACAGATCACCAGAACAAACATAGTAATGAGAAAGTATCAAAACCACAAAAACATGAAGTGAGCAAATGCGATTAGAAAGTAGTACTAACAGACTTGCTGGAGGCGGGGTTACCACAGATCTGCAATTTGCGAAAAACACCGTATCTGCAAAGAACAATACAGCAGAGTGCAGTAAAATGAAGTATGCCTATCTATGGTGATACGGATTTATACCCTAGTATTTAATAAATCTCTATTCATGTCAATTTAGAAAGATCTGGAAAGTGCTCATTTTGAAAGACTGGTTCAGTGAACACCCTATATACCTTTCTACTAAGATTCATTAATGACTAAATCTATCCCACCCCACCCCCACCCACTTGTTTCTTAACTAAACCAATGACAAGGACCAGAATGGAAGCATTTTCACTTGTCTCTAATGCATTAGTTGGTGGAAAGTTCATTTCTTAGAATGTCTAAAGAGAACTATGGGATTCTTACTTTCATAACATGAGGAACTGCCAACACACCTTTCTTTGAATCTTGAAGGAAATTTGACCCACACAAAATGCAATCCTCCTGTGAAATTCCTGTCTTTCTAAATGTCCACTCAGGTCTGAATTTCCAGTTAGTCTGAGCATTGCAGAATGTGTTGGTTTCCCTTCTTGGCTTGTTTGATTTGCTGACCACAGTAGGACTGTAGACTCCCAGGAAAGAATAAACCACATTAGTTTTTCTTACTGAGATGATCTGCTATTAGTTTAAAGGCACTACTGTTCTAAAGCCATCCAAACCATCATCTTTATGGCGTAGGACGTCTATGTGTGAAGGATGTTCTCTGATCTCTCTCCTGCTGTCTTGCTGTGTAGTTCTCCCTGGCTAGAGTAGAAAGGCAAGGCAGAAGGTGGCTCCCGGAACAGTAGTGAGCTGGCAGGGAACGTGATCATGCGTGACTAAGAGGCATCTGCACATCCGCCTATTTTTAACCTGGTCACAGCAGCCACCTTGTCTGTTTCCAGTAGCTGAGCCCAGGGGTAGGCTTCGTTCTTTCCAAAAGCAACAGTTTTCCAGGAACAGAGGAAGGAAGCTAAGAGTATCAGGCAATGTACTTGATCTTTTACTAGAATTATTTAATTACAAGAACCCTGGGAAGAAGGCATAGTTCTTATTCCCTTTCTATAAATAAGGATGATGCAAAGGAGAGAGTGAATAGCTATGGCCAGTGCCCCAAAGCATAATTTGAAAGTTAAGATTTGTTTGCCTCCAAAATCCATCTTCCTTGCAGCTTCCCGACCTCCCCAGTGAGTGAAGGCTGGAACTGATCTTATTGATAAGCTCCAGGTACCCCTTTGTTTGGCAGTTGCTGATATTACCAGGGTTACAAACGAGTCCTGGCATAGGTGTCTGGTTTCTGTGACTGAGAATGGAACTTTCCTCTAAGATCTGTTTTTTTTTTTTTTTGGCTTGGGTCCTCCACTACCTTGGTTCTTTCTCTTGGTGACAAGCCACTCCACAAGGGTTAATACCTTGTCCTTTACACCCAGCTGCCATGGGATCCTAAAGGCCCCTGAGATCCCGCTGACTTGGATAGCACTAGGGCCCTCCAGGTGATTCTGATCATGCTCAAATCAAAGGAGCTCTGCTAAAGCTATCCGATTCTTAATCCCCATTATTTCATTCCTGGGGAACAGTATGAGGCCACAGCGATCCTGATCCTGACTTAGATCACTGGTACAGGCATGCATATACATCCATCACACAATCATCCTGGTAAAACCAATATAAGTGGAAATAACTGAAAAGTCTGAATATTTTTTCTCTTTCTGACACAGCTTTTCTGTCATACAGGTTACCAGGAAGCAAACTTCAAGTGTGCTTAACTTGAACCTCATTCAGACTGATAAACTGTAATACTTGGGGGAAATATTTTTGGTCTCCTTAGCAGAAAGCTGGAGACATTCTCCCCTTATGAATAAATGTAGTTCCCAGAAAGCTGGAGACATTCTCCCCTTATGAATAAATGTAGTTCCCATGAGGATATTATAGTGAGAGTCAATCTCACTCTACAGATATGCTGGAGGAATGGCTAAGTCTATTCGTCTTCTTAAAATTTGCTACATAAGAGCCACATCAAACCAGATAAAGTACCATCTCTGCCCTTATTCACACATTCTGTCATATAGTATATGAATCTCAGGGTTTCAGTCTCTATTACACTTGGGGAGAGGTCATCAAAAATGAGGCCGCGCAGGGCAAGAAACGATGACTGATAAGCCTAGAACTGCTAGATCTATGTCCAGGTGAGCTCTACTTATCACTGGTGTGGTTTAGGACACTGAGCTTATTAACAGAGGGTGGAAGTGACATGTTCCTAGTGACTAAGCCCTTTATGTAAGACAGTATCCGTATTCTGCATCATTTTCAGTAAGTATTTTCCAAAGGGATTTTCCAAGTTGAAGAAAGCATGACAACTAAGTCAGGGCTATGGGAAAACCAGCGTTCCTGTTTATAAACACTGGTTTCTTTTTGAAAAATATGTATACACTAGAGAGAGGCCTCTGTCATTTTTCAAAGCATATTTTATTGAAGTGTAGTTGATTTACAATGTTGTGTTTGTTTCTCCTGTACGGCACAGTGATTCATTCATACATGCATATATACACACTCTTTTTCATGTTTTTCATTATGGTTTATCATAGGATTTTGAGTATAGTTCCCTGTG
Organism: Muntiacus reevesi; assembly: GCF_963930625.1. Classification (NCBI taxonomy): domain Eukaryota; kingdom Metazoa; phylum Chordata; class Mammalia; order Artiodactyla; family Cervidae; genus Muntiacus; species Muntiacus reevesi. The sequence continues at coordinate 39,693,632 of NC_089265.1, read as the reverse complement.
CTGTACAGTAGGACTTTGTTATTTATCCATTCAACAGAGGCCTCTTTGTGAACTCAAGAACTGCTGTGAAGCAATGCTCACTGTGAGATTATAAACCTTAAAGAGACTGGACTCATAGTGCCCCACCAGAAAAATATGCATTGTAAATTGTCTTGTAAAACCTTTAAATTTCTCCTCCAAGATGATAAAATAGACATATGTCCGCCACAACCAGGGAAATACAAAGAAAATTAATGTGGAATTCACCCCTACCAGGCAATCAGCTTTGACAGCTTGATGTGATTACTTCTGCCTGTTCTTATTCACATTAAAACACACACACACACACACACACACACACACACACACACACACACACAAACATAGAAACATACACCGTCAAATGCCAGTTCCCCAGCTATCACCAATGTAACCTAGTAAAGATGAAGTGGAACTTACTGCTTACTGTGGTAAGGGAACCCACTGCCTTGATTGAGCTTTGGTAGTTTGAGAAGGAAAGTCAAGATTGGATTTTCTTGAAATCTGATTTTGGTTAAGACTGTGATATACAGTTTAGGACTGTGAAAGGAGTAAGGTAAGGATTTTGAGAGAGGAATAGAAGAGTCTTAGGGCATAACTATCCATTAATTATGTTGCTTTCTCCTGAAGAGCTGACATGTCTTATAGGAAGCTCATGTAATAGACAATAATTTACCAGGGCATTCTCCTGGAAAACTTAAATTATGCTAATGATGACAACAGAATTGTAAAGTCATGTTAATATCGATAGTAAGCTGTGCTGAGGTTGACTGTTCAGTTTGTTTCTTAAGTACCATACTATTCTCTGCAACTTGCCTTATTTTCCTCCACATCAACAGGAATTAAACTCACTTAAAATTTTTTCTGAGAACATTTATTTTCTTTTCTCTAATAAAATAAATATATGCACATTGTAGAAAATATGGAAAGAAAAGTACAAAGGTACAGAAAGTATCAGGAAAAAACAAACAAGCAAAAAAAACACTGATACTATTACCACCCAGAGAAGTGTTTAAGACTTCCAGTATCTTGTCTAGCTTTTAAGGAACCTGGAAGTCAACTATCCCTTTAACACAATAAGAAAGTAGCTGAGCAAACTGAAAATCAGCAGCTCTTCTTAGATCCACCAGAGAACTCAGGTTTGTTCAGAGCAAACTGCTACCCCTCCAGCTGAAAGAGACAGACAAGCAGATACAGAGAATCACAACCTACTGGAGGAGCAGAAGGCCAGCAGCAGGTAACCAGTACCAGGCTTTTGTTTTTTAGTCACTAAGTCATGTCCAACTCTTTTGTGACCCCATGGACTGCTGCCTGCCAGGCTCCTCAGTCCATGGGATTTTCCAGGCAAGGCTACTGGAGTGGGTTGCCATTTCCTTCTCCAGGGGATCTTCCCAACCAGGGATTGAACCCATGCCTCCTGCACTGGCAGGCAGATTCTTCACCACTGAGCTACTGGGAAGCCCCAGTACCAGGATAGAGAAACCTCATCTACAATAAATTGCTGGAGGCCTCAGTTGGATAAGTTTGAGAGTTAAATATAGCAGGGGTGCCCAGTCTTAGGAGGGTTCCCACACTTTCATGAGATTCACCTCCTGAAACCCTATCAGGTTCTCACAGCAAAGACAGGAGAAAAATCCCCCTCACTTTTTGAGCAGAGAGAGTAGGAAAGTAGCCATATTTAAATATACTTTCTTAACAAGGCCCACCCTTAACAAACTATTTTGCCAACGTGGAAGAGTAACAATACCCAATTCCAGTACCTTCTTGTCTCTTCTAAGGGCCGGGGAAACCAATCTGAGAAGCACTTGTGAAGATCACAGCCCCAGGGGCTCACTAAATCATTGCCACCTAATCGTAGGACTGCCTAGCAGTTCCTCTGTGCCGAGACCCCAACCACCACATCAATAAGTCTGTAGAAGAACGCATGTTGCTCTAGTGACAGCTCCTGCCCTCTGGCAGTCCTGAGGTTAGCTTGGCCTCTGTCCTTTTGTAAATTAAACAACACTGTCTTGAGTCATCCCTCTCCCCTTTCCCCCATGTCTTGGTCCTCCTCAAGCTGTCTGCAAGCTGTGTTTCTTTTTTTTTTTTTAGTGATTTCCCATGTTGTTCATTTGTTGATTCTGCATAGCACACAGCCTGTCTCTACAGCATGGAACAAGGCAGTTTTAGGATTTTTATTCAGAATCTGGGAGAGATGAGTGGGGGCATCTGGTATGTAAGCACAGCCAGGGTCTTAGCTGAATATATAACAACCCTGTTCTAAAACTTGTTGACTGTTTCTCCCTTGAAAATCAGGGATTTCTCAACGACTGACCCGCCTATGGCAAGGACCTTCCCTCCTTATGGGCCTTCCAGGTGGCATTAGTAGTAAAGAACCTGCCTGCCAGTGCAGGAGACTTGAGACAATGGTTCAATCCTGTGTTGGGAAGATCCCCTGGAAAAGGACATGGCAACCCACTCCAGTATTCTTGCCTGGAGAATCCCATGGACAGAGGACTCTGGCGGGCTACAGGCCATGGGGTCGCAAAGTCGGACATAATTGAAGCAACTCAGCATGCATGCAATAAGAATGGATACGTGCATGACTAAATCCCTTTGCTGTTCACCTAAAACTGTCACAACATTGTTACCCAGCTATCCCCCAATACAAAGTACTTTAAAAAAAAAAAATAAGTCTCCTGTACAATAACAGGGTCATACCGCTCAATGAACTGTGCATCTCAGGTGTTATTTTTACAGAAGGTCATTACAGAATGCTAAAAGTTATCATTCTCCAGGAAGAATCACTCTTAAAAATTTCACTTACTTCCTTTTCCATTTTCTCCTGTTCATAGATTTATTAAGATATACACACAATAACATTTTCCAATTTTAAAAGCAGAGTTTTGGCAATTACATACAGTAATGTAGACAACTCCACAGTCATGAAAGAAAATTGTCTTTACCCTAAACAGTTTTCTCATGTCGATTTCCAGTCAATTTCTTACCCTGACTCCCAGCATCAGGGCAATCATTGACCTGCTTTCTGTCACTATCATGTTACCTTTATTAGAATCTCATATACATGGAATTATATATCATGTAGCCTTTGTGTTTGACTGCTTTCAAGTACTATATCATCTTTGAGATTATTCATGTTGCATATGTAGTCTATGGCTTTTTATTACTGAGTACTATTCCATAATAATGATTATCCCACAATTTATCTGTTCACTAACTGATGAACATTTGAGTTGTTTTCAATTCTTGACAAAAAAGCCTACTATAAACATGGCTGTACAAATTTTTGTGTGGATATGTTTTCAGTCCTCTCAGCTGAATGCTTAGGAATGAAATTGGGTTAGAAGGTAAGAATTTAACTTCACAAAATAATAGCAACTGGTTATCTGTGTGAGAAAAAAACTTCAAACCCTTCATATCATACACAGAAATTAACTCAGAATGAATCTAAATGGAACTGAAATTTTAAACATAAAATATTATGTTTCTAGAAGAAAACATAGAAGAAAATCTTTGTGATCGTGTGTTAGACAAAGATTTCTAAAACAGGACACAAAAGCATGAACCATAAAAATATTGATGAAATGGATTTCGTTAAAATTAAAAATTGTGGCTCTTTGAAAAACACAGTTAAGAAAATGATAAGGCAACCCACAGAGAAGAAGAAAATACTTTCAAGCAGGTATCTGAAGAGGAACTTGTTCCCAGAATACATATAAAGATCTCTTACAACTCACTAAAAAGAAGTTAATTAAAAAAAAAAAAAAAAAAAGGGAGGCAGAAGATTTGAAGACACATCACAAAAGAAATATATGAATGATCAATAAGCACATGAAAAGATGCTCAATACTCATCATCATCAAAGTAAAGCAAAACAAAATTACAATGAAATACCACTACACATCCACTAGAATGGCTAAAATTTTTAAAAATCGACAATGGGAAGTGCTGACAAGGATATGAAGCAACTGGAACTCATGCCTTGCTGGTGGGAATGCAAAACAGTTGTATCACTTAGAAACTAATATTTTGTTAAACAAAGCTATATGACGTACCCATGTATGTGTGTGTCATAATTTAGATAATATTTGCTCTTCTAATGGATATTTGAGTCGATACTGGTTGGGATTATTATGCCATTATAAATAATTCTAGAAAATCATTAAACCTGTTCTATAATTTTTATCTCTCTTTTAAAAAACATTAGTTGAGTTACTTTTAAAGTTATTGCAGAAAACATTTCCCTTCCAATTACACTGGATTCTAATAAAAGACAAAAACAAAAGGTGATTGTTTTATTTCTCAGTCATGTTTATGCTTGTTCAGTAAAACCTTCTGGATACTTATTTTCATAACACTTTCATCAACTTTTAAAGAAAGACCCTACAATTAAAGGCCTAAATGTGAGACCAGACACTAACTAGAGGAAAACTCCTAGAGGAAAATAAAGGCAGAACACTGACATAAATTGTAGCAATATCTTTTTCAATCCATCTCCCATACTAATGGAAGTAAAAACAAAAATAAACAAATGGGACCTACTTAAAAGTTTTTGCACAGCAAAGGAAACAATAAACAAAACAAAGACGACCCACAGAACAGGAGAAAATATTTGCAAATGATGTGATCAACAAGGGGACTGGTCTCCAAAATTTATAAAAAGCTTGTGATGCTTACAACACACTCAAAAAATGGACAGAAGACCTAAACAGACATTTCTCCAAAGAAGACATACAAATGGCCAAAGGCACATGAAAAGATGTTCAACACCACTAATTATTACCGAAATGCAAATCAAAACTACAATGAGGTGTCACCTCACATTAGCCAGGATAGCTGTCACACAAAAAAAATCCACAAACAATAAATGCTGCAGAGGGTATGGAGAGAAGGGAACCCTCCCACACTGTTGGTGGGAATGTAAACTGGTACAGCCACTATGGAGAATAATATAAAGATTCCTTTAAAAACTACAGTTACGATATAACCCTGCAGTCCCACTCCTGGGCCTATATCTAGGGGAAAAAAAAACATGATCTGGAAGGATACATGCACCCCAATGCTCATCACAGTATTATTTACAATAGACAAGACATGGGAGCAAACTAAATGTCCATCAGCAGAGGAATGGATAAAGAAGATGTGGTACATATAGACAATGGAATATTCCTCAGCAATTTCAAAGAATGAAATAATGCCCTTTGCAGCAACATGGATGGACCTACAGAGTGTGACACTGACTGAAGACAGAGAGGAGAAATATCACAGGACTTTACTTACATATGCGGCATCTAAAATGATACAAATATTCTTACTTACAAAACAGAAACAGATTCACAGACTTAAGAGATTGAGCTTATGGTTGCTGGGGAAAAGGACAGGGAAAATAAGATAGTTAGGGAGTCTGGGATGGACATGTACACACTGCTATATTAAAAATGGATAACTAACAAGGACCTACTGTATGTCATGTGGAACTCTGCTCAATGCTATGTGGCAGCCCGGATGGGAGGGAAGTTTGGGGGAGAACCGATACATGTATATGTATGGCTGAGTCCCTTCGCTATTCACCTGAAACTATCATAACACTGTTTGTTAACTGGCTATACCTCAGTATAAAATGAAAGGTTTAAAACAAAAGACCCTAAAAATTACTTTACCTTGTCTTTTTACAAGCCCTTCTACAAGCCCTTAACTTTGTAAGGGAGATTCTGCATTTAAAGCAGATGCTTATGCTCCTTAACTTAGTTGGATATGCAAAAGGCTGCTTCAGAAAATCAAGTACCCATATTTGCTCCTGTCACTGAATTTTGTAGAGTCAAGGCTGCTCTGAATGTTCCAAGAAGGCAAAGTTTGGGGATTGCAAGGCCTTGAGAGCAAGTTCTTTGAGCTGGCAAGAATCCCAACACAAAATTATTCTCTCCTACCAGGCACCTCCTAAAGGAGATCAGTCCTGGGTGTTCACTGGTAGGACTGATGCTGAAGATGAAACTCCAATACTTTGGCCACCTCATGCGAAGAGTTGACTCATTGGAAAAGACCCTGATGCTGGGAGGGATTGGGGGCAGGAGAAGAAGGGGACGACAGAGGATGAGATGGCTGGATGGCATCACCGACTCGATGAGCATGAGTTTGAGTAAACTCCGGGAGTTTGTGATGGACAGGGAGGCCTGGCCTGCTGTGATTCATGGGATTGCAAAGAGTCAGACACGACTGAGCGACTGAACTGAACTGAACCAGACACCTAAAGAATTTTCTCAGCCTGATAGCTCTTGAGGAAGTTGGCTCCTAAAGGTGATACTAGCTCCAAATTGTCTCTCTGTGATGAGGTTATAAGCTGTTTACTGAGGTTTAATAGAAAAACCACAACTTCCTTCTTTTTGAATAAGTTTGGCATATGGAATACCTGGAGTCAGTGTGACCCTAAGGGTAAAATCCACCAGAGAGAGACACCATGATAGTAATAATTCAGATTAAAATAATTCCAGAGAATTTATATTCATTCTAGCATTTTAAAGGCTGGTTTACGTGGAGAAACAACGGAACTCCATTTAGGAGTTTTCAATATTATACTGATTCAAGCATGGCTCTTGTATATAAATAAATACTATAGACGGCCCCAACTTAGGATGGTTTAAATGAAAAGTTTTTTAAACTTTATGTTGGTGTGAAGGTGATACGCATTCAGTAAAAACCATATTTCAAATTCTGATCTTTTCCCAGGCTAGCAATTCATGGTATGATTTTCTCATGATGCTGGGCAGTGGCAGCGAGCACAGCTCCCAGCCAGCCATGAGATCATGAGAGTAAAAACTGATACCCTTAAACCCATTCTGTACTCACATGCATATGTGCATGCTAATGGTGTCTGACTCTTTGTGACCCCATGGATGTAGCCTGCCCAGGCTCCTTTATCCATGGAATTTTCCAGGCAAGAATACTGGAAACATTTCCTACTCTAGGGGATATTCCCAATCCAGCGATCGTACTCGCATCTCCTGCTTTGTCAGGTGATTCTTTACCACTGTGCCACCTAGGAATCCCCTGCATGGATTACAGTCTTGTTGTGGTAAAGGGGCTTGTATAACCCAGTGAAGTTATGAGCCTGCAGTGCAGGGCCACCCAATATGGATAAGTCATAGTGAAGAGTTCTGACAAAAAGTGGTCCACTGGAGGAGGAAATGGCAGACCACTCTAGTATTCTTGCTGCAAGAGCCCTATGAACAGTATAAAAAGCCAAAAAGATATGACACTGGAAGATGTGCCCCCCAGGTCAGAAAGTGTCCAAAATGCTACTGGGGAAAAACAGGAGGGCAATTACTAATAGCTCTAGAAAGAATGAAGTGGCTGGGCCAAAGTGGAAATGACGCTCAGTTGTAGATGTGTCTGGTGGTAAAAGTAAAGTCTGGTACTGTAAAGAACAACACTGCATAGGAACTTGGATTGTTAGGTTCATGAATCAAAGCCACGGTCAAGCAAGAGATGGAAAGAGTAAACATTGACATTTTAGGAATCAGTGAACTAAATGGACCAGAATGGGCGACTTTAATTCAGATGACCATTATATCTACTACTGTGGGCAAGAATCCCTTAGAAGAAAAGGAGTAGCCCTCACAGTCAATAAGAGTCTGAAATTCAGTATTTAGGTGCCATCTCAAAAACAGAATGATCTTGGTTCATTTCCAAGGCAAACCATTCAATATCACAATAATCCAAGCCTATGCCCCCAGCCACTAATGCTGAAGAAGCTGAAGTTGACCAGTTCTGTGAGGAACTACAACATCTAAAACTAATATCAAAAAAGATGTCTTTTTCAATATAAGGGATTGGAATGCAAAAGTAGGAAGTCAAGAGATACCTGGAGTAATAGGCAAGTTTGGCCTTGAATTATAAAATGAAGCAGGGCAAAGGATAACAGAGTTTTGTCAAGAGAACACAATGGTCATAGCAATACTCTTTTTCCAACAACAAAAGGGATGACTATACACACGGACTTCACCAAATGGTCAAGACCAAAATCAGACTGATTATATGCTTTGTAGCCTAAGATAGAGAAGCTCTATACAGTTAGCAAAAATAAGACTGGGAGTTGACTATGGCTCCGATCATGAGCTCCTTATTGCAAAATTCAAGCTTAAATTGAAGAAAGTAGGGAAAACCACTAGACCATTCAGGTAGTACCTAAAATCATAATCCCTTATGATTATATAGTGACAGTGATGAATAGATCCAAGGGATTAGATCTGATAGACAAAGTGTCTGAACAACTATGGAGAGAGGTTCATAACACTGTACAGAAGGCAGTGACCAAAACCATCCCAAAGAAAAAAAGACACAAGAAGGCCAAGTGGTTGTTCGAGGAGGTGTTACAAATAGCTGAGAAAAGAAGAGAAGCAAAAGGCAAGGGAGAAAGGGAAAGATATACCCATCTGAAAGCAGAGTTCCAGAGAAAAGCAAGGAGGGATAAGAAAGCCTTCTTTTAAATGAACAATGCAAAGAAATAGAGGAAAACAATAGAATGGGAAAGACTAGAGTTCTCTTCAAGAAAATCAGAGATACCAAAGGAACATTTCATGCAAAGATGGACATGATGTAGGACAGAAACTGTAAGGACCTAACAGAAGTAGAAGAGATTAAGAAGAGGTGGCAAGAATAAACAGAAGAACTATACAAAAAAGGTCTTAATGACCCGGATAACCACAATGGTATGGTATCACTCATCTAGAGCCAGACATCCTGGAGTGTGAAGTAGGCCTTCAGAAATATTACTAACAACAAAGCTAGTGGAGGTGACAGAATTTCAGCTGAGCTATTTAATATCCTGAGAAATGATGCTGTTAAAGTGCTGTACTCAATATGCCAGCAAATTTGGAAAAACTCAGTAATAGCCACAGGACTAGAAGAGGTCAGTTTTCATTCCAATCCCAAAGAACGGCAATGACAAAGAATGTTCAAACTAACATAAAATTGTGCTCATTTCACAAGCCAGCAAGATTATGCTCAAAATTCTTCAAGCTAGGCTTCAGCAATATGCAAACTGAGAACTTCCAGATGTTAAAGCTGGTTTTAGAAAAGGCAGAGGAACCAGAGATCAAAATGCCAACATCTGTTGGATCATTGAAAAAGCAAAGGAATTCCAGAAAAAATATCTACTGCTGCTTCACTGACTATGCTAAAGTCTTGATTGTGTGGATCACAACAAACTGTGGAAAAGTCTTAAAGAGATAAGAATACCAGACCACATTACCTGTCTCCTGAGAAACCTGTATGTGGGTCAAGAAGCAACAGTTAAAAACTGGACATAGAACAACTGAGTGGTTCAAAATTGGGAAAGGAATACAACAAGGCTATAAATTGTCACTCTGCTTATTTAGCTTATATGTGGAGTACATCATGGGAAATACCAGGCTAGATGAAGCACAAGCTGGAATCAAGATTGCAAGGAGAAACATCAACAGCCTCAGACATGTAGATGATACCATTCTAATGGCAGAAAGTGAAGAGGATCTACAGAACCTTTTTTTTTTTACTTGCTTATTTTCTCCTTTAATACAGTCAGCCTGTGGAGTGTCATTAGGCTAATTTTACAGATATGGTTCAGACCAGTTATCAAGTCCTCAAGGCCCACTCCTCCTAAGAGGCACACCTGGGGCTTCCCTAAGCGTGGCTCCCCTTAGATCCTCCACTTTCTCTGCTCTAGGGCTCCTTGGCCAGATATGAGAGAGAACAATTACCACTGTTTGGGCTCTGTTCTCCGGGCCGAGAGCAGAGTCCAAGGTTCAACAAGCTCCCTCCAGGGTCTTTTTTTTTTAAACTCAAGCTCGGCAAGCATGACCAACGCTTCCATCTGCCAGGGAGCAGGGAAGGGTCTGCCATCTTTGGCTGCAGGCTCTGGTCAATTGCAAAGGGGCGGGGCTGTATCATGTTTTGGTGTGTTCTCCTGTGTTACTGCTTGTGCTGCCCTCTGGCTCATGTTCCAGGGCCCAGGTGGGCACACACTCTGCCTCTTGTTCCCCCTTGGCTATTTTTCCATGACAGCATCAAAGCTGCCAGTGCCTTCAGGCACATTTGTTTCTGCAGCAGAGCACACTGTCACTTTGTCTTAGGGCAAGAGTGGTGAGAGGAAGGAAGCTGAGCAGGGGGAATGGCAGGGTTGAAACATGAGGAGACGAGTCACGTGTGCCTCCACTCAGGCTGGTCTGAGGCCAGACTGATGGGAGGCCAGTTGGAGGACCCAATTCAGAGTCCAGGAAAGGCGGCTGTGGGGCCTCCAGGGCAGGAGGCATGGCTGGTGCTGGGGTCTCAGCCTCCCGTCCGCGCAGGCCTGAGTTTTGTGTGGTTCTATATATTGTCACCCTGCTTATTTAACTTATATGCAGAGTACATCATGAGAAACGCTGGGCTGGAAGAAGCACAAGCTGGAATCAAGACTGCCGGGAGAAATATCAATAACCTCAGATATGCAGATGACACAACCCTTATGGCAGAAAGTGAAGAGAAACTAAAAAGCCTTTTGAAGCAAGTGAAAGAGGAGAGTGAAAAAGTTGGCTTAAAGCTCAACATTCAGAAAACTAAGATCATGGCATCTGGTCCCATCACTTCAGGGGAAATAGATGGGGAAACAGTGGAAACAGTGGCTGACTATTTTTCTGGGCTCCCAAATCACTGCAGATGGTGACTGTAGCCATGAAATTAAAAGACACTTGCTCCTTGGAAGTAAAGTTATGATCAACCTAGATAGCATATTAAAAAGCAGAAGCATTACTTTGTCAATAAAGGTCTGTCTAGTCAAGGCTATGGTTTTTCCAGTGGTCATGTATGGATGTGAGAGTTGGACTATAAAGAAAGCTGATCGCCGAAAATTGATGCATTTGAACTGTGGTGTTGGAGAAGACTCTTGAGAGTCCCTTGACCTGCAAGGAGGTCCAACCAGTCCATCCTAAAGGAGATCAGTCCTGGGTGTTCATTGGAAGGACTGATGCTGAAGCTGAAACTCCAATATTTTGGCCACCTCATGCGAAGAGTTGACTCATTGGAAAAGACCCTGATGCTGGGAGGGATTGGGGGGAAGAGGAGAAGGGGACAACAGAGGATGAGATGGCTGGATGGCATCACCGACTTGATGGACATGAGTTTGGGTAAACTCCGGGAGTTGGTGATGGACAGGGAGACCTGGCATGCTGCGATTCATGGGGTCACAAAGAGTCAGACAAGACTGAGCGACTAAACTGAACTGAACTGAACTGATACATTCTTATCTGCTGCTCAGGTATTCCTGTCTGCTCTCAGCTGGTGTTCTGCATGCACTTCTGTGTCTGAAGGTGTATTCCTGATGTATCCATGGAGAGAGATGTACTCCATATCCACCTACTCCTCCACCATCTTGTTCTCCCAGAATCTCTTGATAAGGGTGAAAGAGGAGGCTGAAAAAAGCTGGCTTAATACTCAACATTCATAAAACTAGGATCATGGCATCCAGTCCCATCACTTCATGGCAAATAGAAGAGGAAAAAGTGGGAGCAATGACAAATTATATTTTCTCGGGCTCCAAAATCACTGTGGATTCCAAAATCACTTCAACCATGACATTAAAAGATGCTTGCTCACTGGAGGGAAAGCTATAACAAAGCTAGACAGCATATTAAAAAGCAGAGAAATTACTTTACCAACAAAGGTCCATATAGTCTAAGCTATGATTTTTCCAGTAGTCATGTACATATGTGAGAGCTGGACAATAAAAAAGGCTGAGCACCGAAGAATTGATGCTTTTGAACTGTGGTGTTGGAGAAGACTCTTGAGAGCCCGTTGGATTACAAGGATATCAAACCAGTCAATCCTAAAGGAAATCAACCCTGAATAGTCATTGGAAGGACTATTGCTAAAGCTGAAGCTCCAATACATTGGCTACCTGATGGAAAGAGCTGACTCACTGGAGAAGACCCTTAAACCCTAGTATAAGGTTCTAGGAAAGATTGAAGACCAAAGGAAAAGAGGGCGGCAGAGGATAAGATGGTTAGAAAGCATCACCAACTCAATGGACATGAATTTGAGCAACCTCTGGGAGACAGTGAAGGACAGATAGTGAAGGATAGTGAAGGACTGGCATGCTGTAGTCCATGGGTTGCAAAGTGTCAGACATGAGTTGGCAACAGCACACCACCACCTGGGATTCCTGTATCCATATGACCAGTCTGTCTTCCACTTGCAGTATAGCATCCAATAAATTACATGAGATATTCAATACTTTGTTATAGAATAGGCTTTGTTTTGGACAATTCTGCTCAACTATAGGCTAATATAAGAGTTCTGAGCACATTTAAGGGAGACTAGGCTAAACTATGATGTTCAGTAGGGTAGCCTAGTATAATGTGTTTAGGTACAATGTGGCTTCTTTATTCAATAACAGTGTTAGGAAGAGACTGTACCAAATTTGTCTAATTCTGAGCATACTTTCCTTCGGTCTGAATCATCCCACATGTCCCCAGAAACCTTCTCCAGATTTCCTAGTAACTATTCTCATTTCCTAAGAATCTGCATCCTTAATAAATAGCCTAAAGTAGGGAGAGTTTCCCTGGAGTCCAAGACCAGTTTCCATTGCTTTCAGTCTACTCCTACTTTTCAGCCTGTAACTCCTTCAACAACCTTTTCTTACACACAGCTTACTGAGGGCATTCTACGCCAGCTCGTACACTCAGTGCAAAGGAAAATATCAAACAGGTAAACTCCACTACCTGTTTGCATCTCCTCTAGAAGCAGGAACTTCCTGTGCCCACTCCGTTACCCCACTCCTTCCTCCACGGTCAGGGTCTTATTAAATGGAGACAATCCAGCTTAACACTCTTATATGTGGTGTCTCATAACCTACTGAGTGCCACACTCTTTGGCCTTTTTAATACGGATGAGCAAGTGAAAAATACAGCATCTCTTATTTACAGGATGGATAAGAAGCTCAACCTGGACCTAGTTCTAAGTTGGTTCTGTTTACTCCAAACCAGCAAGGAATCAGTGCAAAGGATGTATGCCAGATAAAAAGAGTAAATAAATGCACCAGATAGATACCAACCCATGAACACAGCACTCTGGGGCCTCCTTTAGTGGCTTACAGACGTGTATCTGAAGTTGGCCCCCTGAAAGGGGCCACGGGGCAGAGTAGCTCCAGGCCCCAAGGATGTTATAGGTTATGACAGTAACTAGAGATATTCCATGTACATACAAAGTAAACACTAGTATGTTGGATTTTATCAATTCTAAAACTTAATTTTTTCATCTTCAAAAGACACGATCTCTTTTAATCTATGGTGTCATAATTTTGACTGGCAACAATTTTTCTTTCTTAATGATAAATAATAATGCATTTACAATGGATGATGTCTTAGAGTTAATAAGATAGTCTGTATTTTTTTTCTTCCTTAACATGCATTGTATGCAGCAAAGTGGTATCAACTCTTCCACATCTTGAAGAACATTCATATCAGTGCATGAAGAGCTGCTTCCTTCTTCCCAACCACTGCATATATTCCATTATGTTGTTATCATAACTTAACTATAAGCACTTCCATACTTACCAAACACTCTGGTGGTTTGTCATCTGTGTTTATTCATTGTTGCCAAAAATGATAAATGCTACAAAAAGGGTGAGAGCCAGATGTTACAGAGAAAACTTAAAGGTTTTGTAAAGGATGTGAAAACAGGTCTGAGACTGAAGTAGGGGATGAGACATGACAGAGGTCAAACTGCTCCGAAGATTTTAATCGGGGTGCATCATGGGAAAGCCACTCACCGCCTTCCATTGGAAGTGTGCTTAAAATGTGCAAATTCCAAGTAATTTAAAATAAATATCTGCCCTAGAGCTTATTTTACTTGCCCATAGCTCACTTAGTGATCACAGAAGATTAATGCCCATTTCACTGTCCTGAAAGGACACTGGAAATAGTCATTACTCATTGTCTTCCTCAGGCTGACATAGGGCCCATGGAAACAGATCTGCAATATGAGATATTGAAAGTCTTTAACTATTTGGTGATGATTTGGATAAGACTGAGGAATGTGAAGTAGGTTCCTGAATATGCTAAAGAATGCAGACCAGGGTGAAAGGAACTAACAAAATGAGGAAAGTGAAATCAAAGTAGCTCCAAGTGTAAGAAATTCTATCCATACTATTTATTCTACTGTATTCAATCCTTGCGGCCTACAGTTGGACACAACTGAGTGACTAACACTTTCACTTTCTTTTATTTCCCATTCAATCTTGGAAAGACCAGGATTTTAAAACAGTACCACAACACCAGCATTCCAGTTCAGAATGGAGGCTGCCTCACTCCTTAGGTCATCTTCCTCCTTTCTCATTCCAGTTCTCCTTGAATAGTAATAATAACTTCAATTGCTTGAAATGTGCACTGCTCTAAGCTTCGAGATAGAGATAGATAGATATATAGAGAGACAGAGGATAGATAGATAAGAAACGCTTATTTAAACATTCACAATAACTTTATGACGTAGGCACTACTATTCCTATTTTACAAATTAGGAAACAGAGGCTTAGAGGGGTGACCTCCCAGGATCACTTATCTAGTAAGCAGTGGAACTGGGATCCAGTCTCCAGGACAATTGCTTCCAGAGTCCTTGCTCTTAACTAGTCAGTTCAGTTCCGTTCAGTTCAGTCACTCAGTTGTGTCTGATTCTTTGCGACCCCATGGACTGCAACATGCCAGGGTTCCCTGTCCATCACCAACTCCTGGAGCTTACTCAAGCTCATGTCCATCGAGTTGGTGATGTATCCAACCATCTCATCCTCTGTTGTCTTCTCCTGCCTTCAATCTTTCCCAGCATCAGGGTCTTTTCCAATGAGTCAGTTCTTCACATCAGGTGGCCAAAGTATTGGAGTTTCAGCCTCAGTATCAGTCCTTCCAATAAATATTTCCTTTAGGATGGACTGGTTGGATCTCCTTGCAGTCCAAGGGACTCTCAAGAGTCTTCTCCAACACCACAGTTCAAAAACATCAGTTCTTCAGTGCTCAGCTTTCTTTATAGTCCAACTCTCACATCCATACATGACTACTGGAAAAACCATAGCTTTGACTAGATGGACCTTTGTTGGCAAAGTGATGTCTCTGCTTTTTAATATGCTGTCAGGTTGGTCATAGCTTTTCTTCCAAGGAGCAAGCGTCTTTTAACTTCATGGCTGCAGTCACCATATGCGGTGATTTTGGAGCCCAAAAAAATAAAGTCTGTCACTGTTTCCATTGTTTTCCCATCTATTTGCCATGAAGTGATGGGACTGGATGCCATGATCTTCGTTTTCTGAATGTCGAGTTTTAAGCCAAATTTTTCACTCTCCTCTTTCACTTTCATCAAGAGGCTCTTTGGTTCCTCTTCACTTTCTGCCATAAGGGTGGTGACATCTGCATATCTGAGGTTATTGATATTTCTCCTGGCAATCTTGATTCCAGCTTGGGCTTCACCCAGCCCAGCATTTCACATGACATACTCTGCACAGAAGTTAAATAAGCAGGGTGATGATATACAGCCTTGACGTGCTCCTTTCCCAATTTGGAAACAGTCTGTTGTTCCATGTCCAGTTCTAACTGTTGCTTCTTGACCTGCATACAGATTTCTCAGAAGGCAGGTCAGGTGGTCTGGTAGTCCCATCTCTCAAAGAATTTTCCACAGTTTGTTGTGATCCACACATTCAAAGGCTTTGGCATGGTCAACAAAGCAGATGTTTTTCTGGAACTCTCTTGCTTTTTCGATGATCCAACGGATGCTGGCAATTTGATCTCTGGTTCCTCTGCCTTTTCTAAAACCAGCTTGAACATCTGGAAGTTCACGGTTCACATACTGTTGAAGCCTGGCTTGGAGAATTTGAAGCATTACTTTTAAGCTGTTAACTAGTACTCCACCTAGAATCCTAACCTGCCTCTCAGCATCTCTTCTCTGGGCTGGACTACACACTCCTTTAAGGACACAGTCAAATGGACTGCACATTCATCTTTGGGTGAGCCCTCCTCCTCCTCTGGCTAAGTAATCACACTGAATAGATATATTAGATGAGCTTCCCAGGTGGCACAGTGGTAAAGAACCCACCTGCCAATACAGGAGATGCGGGTTCAACGCCCAGGTCAGGAGGATCCCCTCAAGTAGAAAAGGGCATCCCAGTACTCCGGTATTCATGCCTGGAAAATCCCATGGACAGAGGAGTCTGGCAGACTATAGTCCATGGGGTCATAAAGAGTCAGACATGACTGAGTGTGAACACTGTGTTTAGGAAATATTTTAAGTAATTAAAATTTGAAAATAGCTAGATTTCTCATTAAAGAGCTGTATGGCAAAAACCACTACAATATTGTAAAGTAATTAGCCTCCCATTAAAATTAATTAATTAACTTAAAAAAAAAGTGAGACTCCAAGCTTCTGTAGAAAAATTTACAAATATAATCATTATAGCGTTTTATTTATTCCCAGCAATAAGCAGCAGGAGCCAAATCACATGGGCCCTCTCTGAAAATGTCATGAAGGCCCACTTCACTCTGTTACGACACTGAGGCCCCTGATGTAACTGAGACAGAAACCTCCAAATCAAGACCTCCTGGGCTTTTCTCAGTATCTAAATACACCAAGATCTCTCTTGCCTCCGAGACTTCACACATATCGTTCTGTCTGGAACATTCTTACCAACACCACCAGGCCCACCTGGCTCAGTCCCTCTTAGCCTTCAGGCCTCAGCTGAGATTCCACTCTCTCCCCGCAGTGTAAGTGCCTCTTCTGGGTGCTCTCATAGAAGCCTTGCTTATCCTGTCAAAGCTTTCACACATTGTAATTTTCCACCAGCTTACCTGTCTTGCCCATCAACCTATGAGATTTCCTGAGGGAAGGGAACCATTTCTTTCTTATTCACCACTGTATCCATTGTGCCTCTTCCAGTATCAAACGGGTACATGGTGCCCATAACCATTTGTTAACCAGATGAGTGAATGAAAACATAAAACAGCTAGAAGAGATTTAAAATAATATTGCCCAACCTTCAATCCTCTACTGGATGGCTTCAATGGAATCTTAGCTTTCTTCCTAATTCTAGAGACAGCAACAACAAAAAAGCAAATTCTAAACTTTTTCTTACAACTTCAGTGCAAGAAGAAAAACAAATTCAAACTCCTGAATTATTTAAAATATTCCAGTTGCTCAGGCTTTATTTCACTCTGCTTAATGCACTGAAAGCCAGAAATAATTAAATTAAACACAATAGTACTACAATATCAACTTACAGATTCCGGCTCAATTTTTGGCATATCCTGTGTATCAGCTGCACTGTACCATCACTTTACTGGTTTAAAACAAACAGAAAATTCTTTCTTCTGATTAACAGAATCAATATTGTTTTAAGAGATTCTGTCTGGGACATTCTTACCAACACCACCAGGCCCACCTGGCACAAAGGTTTACAGAAGAGAAAAGAAAGAGAAGAGGGAGTGAGAGAGATTGTTACTCCATATTTGCACCAGCCAGTGTGGACTGGGCATTCAGGAAATTCACAAAGATATAAATGGTTTAAAATTCTATTCTTAAAGACCTCATCATCTAGTACAGAAGATAAGCCATGGACACAAGTTAAGTGTAATGTAAGATAGGAAGAAGCAAGTGTCATATGACAGATGGAGAATGTCATATGAGAATTTGGAGGGGAAAAGTTCTTTCAGCTTGGGGTAAGAACTGGAAATCATGCATGGTATAGGTCACACTTGACCTGATCTTGCATTAGTATTTAAAATATCTATGTTCTTCAACAAATCACACTTCTTCTCAAGTACATTCAAAAGCACATTTCAATCCCTTTTCCAAAATATTTAATATATGAGAAAAGTTAAAGAGAAAAGTATGAAGCTGTTAAGAGCAGGATATTAAACCTAGCTTCACCAGGAGCCAGTCTGTGACCTTCAGAAGTTTCTTAATCTTTCTGGACCTAAGTTTTCTCATCTGTAAATTGAGCTGGCAATAAGTGATCTCTGAAGTCCTTTCTGGCACTAGCATTCAATGAGTGTCTATATTTTAATCCTTTATGCTGATTAGACTTTTGTGGTTAAATGCAATTAGTTTTACTCTGTGCTTCATGATAAATTCAGGCTTTGCAATTCTTCATTATGCACAGAGGCAGTCATGTCTTATTGCTTAGGAGACAAATGAATTGTCAATTTTATATGAAGAAAATGATTAGAGATTATGTGTCTGGAGGGGAAGAGTAACTCTCACATTCAAAAGTGAAATAATAACTTTTGAAGTTCTTGAAAAGACTATTGAAATGTTCTTTAGAGTCAGATAATTAAAGAAGGAAGACTGCATGACTAGGTTCCCAGATGCAGCAGAAATGGGAAATTCATATCATTAAATAGATGCTATTTCATTAGTCCTGACCAGGTGAAGGGAGAGGAAGAAGAAAGAACATGCTGGTATATTTTGTCCAATTTATTAAATTCTTGGAAATGGCATTCAATCTATTGTAAGAAAAGTCTGCTAATTAGCAAGATGAGAATTTGCACCCTTCCTTCTTTATTGTTAACAGTAAGCATATTTGCTTTAAATCTGAAATCTGCTCAGTCATGTCTGACTGTGACCCCATGGACTATAGCTCACCAAGCTCCTCTGTCCACAGAGTTTCCTGGCCAAGAATCCTGGAGTGGGTTGCCATTTCCTTCACCACGGGACCTTCCCATCCTGAGGACTGAACCTGGGTCTCCAGCACTGCAGGCAGATTCTTTACCATCTGCGCCACCATGGAAGCCCAATTGCTTTAAAGCAATGCTCAAACAGGGTTTCCCTGGTAGCTCAGGTGGTAAAAAATCCACCTGCAATGTGGGAGACTTGGGTTTGATCCTTGGATTGGGAAGATCCCCTAGAGGCGGGCATGGCAACCCATTCCAGTATTCTTGCCTGGAGAATCCGCGTAGACAGAGGAGCCTGGTGGGCTACAGTCCATGGGGTTGCTAAGAGTTGGACACAACTGAGTGACTAAGCACAGCACAGCGCACAAACAAGTGAAATTAAATAGCCCAGGAGCAGGTAGAGGGAAGATCAGTCGGAAGCCCCTATGCAATGATACTCACCAGTGATATCTCACTTAATGTTACTTGCTCAGTCATGTCCAGCTCTTTTTGACCCCAGAGACTATAGCCTGCCAGACTCCTCTGTCCATGGAATTCTCCAGGCAAGAATACTGAAGTGGGTTGCCATTCCCTTCTCCAGGGGATTTTCCTGACCCAAGAATTGAACCTGGGTCTCCTGCATTGCAGGCAGATTCTTTACCATTTGAAATAAAGTAAATAAAATAAAATAAATAAAGGGAAGCCCTGGCTATATAGCAGGTGGTGCTCAGTGACATTTCATGGACAAAGATGGAGTTACTCCCAGTCTTATCAAAGACTGGCCTCCAAGAAGCCAGTCTATGGGCATAAAAAAACCTCAAATCAACTTGTTATTTTTAAGTCAGTTGCTTTGCTGAAACCTGAGAACACAGGAAAGATTCCTGAACAGTGGGAGGCCTGAAGCAGAGCTGAGGTTTCAGTGTCTTTCCTTTGGAGCTATAGTGTAAATAGTCTTCTCTCTGATCCATGGAATAAAAACAAGTCCAAAGCAAGAGGAAGTATTCAGCTTAGGAACACCCCGGGCCTTGGCTCCGTGTTCATCCGAGCCCAGGCACTGGTTTGGCTGCCCCACGATGGCTTTGGCAGTTGAAGCCACCATGGCCGAGGGAGTAGAGCCCAGCAGTAAACATGGTCTGGGGATTTGGGGAGAAAGGACCAGTACACCGGAGGACTTGAGTTGTTTAGAATTGATACTGACTTTGCCCAAAAGAAAGAAAAGAAAGCTAATGTGGGAAACAGGATCAGACAGGTCACCCAAGGTCATAGAGTGAATGACAGACAGTGGCGTCAAATGCATTGTCCCGCCTTCTTACTTGGTTCACTGGATAAACAAGGACAGGGATTTTATTTAACTTGGAAGAGGGAGTGGCATGGCGACATTTGGAGTCACACAGACCCGATGGATCCCAGTGAGTTGTGTGGGGAAAGGAGGAGAATGCCCTTAAAGTGCCTGGAACATAGGTGACACACAACGATATTAGTTTCCTTTTCTTACTACCACTCCATCTACCTGTCCAGTGGCAAATCTTACCAAAATGGTTTCCATTTTCACTACAAGGTTCAAGAACAGTCTTTCTTGACAATATAAGAGCACATGTAAAAGACAACTCACATTTACTAAACAGTGATACATTATTTTTTAAGTGCTTCATCCATTTTTACCAAATAATGATTATACCTGCTTACCTGATTTTAGCTTACTCTGTACTAAGCACAGGTCCAAGTGTTGTTCTGGAATTAATCCTCAAAATGAGCATATAAGGCAGAGAGTATTATGCTTTCTATTTTTCATGTAAGGACTGTAGTCACGAAGGTTAACCAACCTACCTGAGGTCACTCAGTCAGTGGCAGAGCCAGGACTGGAGCAGACCGTGCAGCACCTAAGCCCTACCCTGTTGCTGAGGCCCCTGCAAGGCTGCCTCCCGACAGGCACATGTCGTTCTTTATTAAAAGTACACAGAAAGCAGATCTAAGACATTATTAACAAAGGCCAGAATCAGCAGAAACAAAAACACCTAAGCTCACTTATTATTAACTTTAGAGACTAATTAAAATTTATTCTGGGGAAAGGCTATTTCAGAGTCATTACAAATCCCCAACACAAGAGTAAATGAATTGGCCTGTAGCTGACGTCTCCCCCTTTCCACCAGTTGCTGATGTTTCCGCGAATGAGCCTCAAGAGAAACCACAGTTCAGTCAGTGAATCACATGTTATCATACATATTGTCATTCATTCAATAAAAATGATTCCAATGTGAACAGAGTGCTGTGAAAGGCATGCCAACACATGTAAGGAATGAAAGCAAACAAGAAAATGACTTTGTCCAAAATACTGAGAAATCTGTGATAATTACTATAGCCACTATGATAAATGAAATAAAATATTACTATTTCACTATAATTTCTTATTCAGTTCAGCACACCAAATATTTCCCAATGAAAATATTGAAGGGGAATGTTATTCTATTTAAGAAAGCAAACTATAAGCATCCTTAAGCACTTTAGAAGGACCATTTAATCATAATAATAGATATTCTGGTTATTAATAATTATTCAATATTAATATTATGGTTGTTCCTAAGTGTCCATCAACAGATGAATGGAAGAAGATGTAGTGTATATACACAGACACTATGGAATATCCAGTTCAGTTGCTCGGTTGTGTCCAACTCTTTGCAGCCCTGTGGACTGCAGCACGCCAGGCTTCCCTGTCCATCACCAATTCCTGGAGCTTGCTCAAACTCATGTCCATCGAGTCCGTGATGTCATCCAGCCATTTCATCCTCTGTCATCCTCTTCTCCTCCTGCCTTCAATCTTTCCCAGCATCAGGGTCTTTTCCAATGAGTCAGTTCTTCACATCAGGTGGCCAAAGGATTGGAATTTCAGCTTCAACATCAGTCCTTTAAATGAATATTCAGGTCTGATTTCCTTTAGACCTGGATGGACTGGTTGGATCTCTTTGCTGTCAAAGGGACTCTCAACAGTCTTCTCCAACACCACAGTTCAAAAGTATCAATTCTTTGACGTTCAGCTTTCTTTATAGTCCAACTCTCACATCCATACCTGACCACTGGAAAAACCATAGCTGTGACTAGACGGACCTTTGTTGGCAAAGTAATGTCTCTACTTTTTAATATGCCGTCTAGGTTGGTCATAGCTTTTCTTCTAAGGAGTAAGCGTCTTTTAATTTCATGGCTGCAGTCATCATCTGCGGTGATTTTTTTTTTTTCTTTTTTTTTGTTTTTGTTTTTGTTTTTGTTTTTTTAAATTTTATTTTATTAGTTGGAGGCCAATTACTTCACAACATTTCAGTGGGTTTTGTCATACATTGACACGGTGATTTTGGAGCCCACGAAAATAAAGTCTGTCACTGTTTCCACTGTTTCCCCATCTATTTGCCATGAAGTGATGGGACTGGATGCCATGATCTTAGTTTTCTGAATGCTGAGTTTTAAGCCAACTTTTCACTCTCCTCTTTCACTTTAATCAAGAGGCTCTTTAGTTCCTCTTCACTTTCTGCCATAAGGGTGATGTCATCTGTATATCTAGGGTTACTGATATTTCTCCTGGGAATCTTGATTCCAGCTTGGGCTTCATCCAGCCTGGCATTTCGCATGATGTACTCTTCATATAAGTTAAATAAGCAGGGTGACAATATACAGCCTTGATGTTGGCAATTTGATCTCTGGTTCCTCTGCCTTTTCTAAATCCAGCTTGAGCATCTGGAAGTTCATGGTTCACGTACTGTTGAAGCCTGGCTTGGAGGATTTTGAGCATTACTTTGCTAGCATGTGAGATGAGTGCAATTGTGCAATAGTTCAAACATTCTTTGGCATTGCCTTTCTTTGGATTGGAATGAAAACCTTTTCTAGTCCTGTGGCCACTGCTGAGCTTTCCAAAATTGCTGGCAAACTGAGTGCAGCACTTTCACAGCATCATCTTTCAGGATTTGAAACAGTTCAACTGGAATTCCATCACCTCCACTAGCTTTGTTCGTAGTGATGCTTCCTAAGGCCCACTTGACTTCGCATTCCAGGATGTCTGGCTCTAGGTGAGTGATCACACCATCATGGTTATCTGGGTCATGAAGATCTTTTTTGTATAGTTCTTCTGTGTATTCTTGCCTCCTCTTCTTAATATCTTCTGCTTCTGTTAGGTCCATACCATTTCTGTCCTTTATTGTGACCATCTTTGCATGAAATATTTCCTTGGTATCTTTAATTTTTTTGAAGAGATCTCTAGTCTTTCCCATTCTATTGTTTTCCTCTTTTTCTTGCATTGTTCACTTAGGAAGGCTTTCTTATCTCTTCTTGCTATTCTTTGGAACTCTGTATTCAAAAGGATATCTATTTCCTTTTCTTCTTTGCCTTTAGCTTCTCTTCTTTTCTCAGCTATTTGTAAGATCTCCTCAAGTAACCATTTTGCCTTTTTGCATTTCTTTTTCTTGGGGATGGTCATAATATTCAGTGGAATATTACTCAGCCACCAAAAGAATGATATAGTGCCATTTGCAGCAATGTGAATGGACCTAGAGATTATCATACTAAGTGAAGTTAGAGAAAGACAAATATCATGATATCACTTACACACAAAATCTAAAAAAAAAAAAAAAGTGCAAAAGAATTTATTTATAAAACAGAAAGACTCACAGACATAGAAAAAACATCTATGGTTACCAAAGGGTAAGAGGAGGAAGGCAGGAGGAGAGGGGGATGACAGAGGATGTGATGGTTGGATGGTATCACTGACTCTATGGACATGAGTTTGAGTGAACTCCGGGAATTGGTGATTGACAGGGAAGCCTGGTATGCTGCAGTCCATTGGATCATAAAGAGTCAAACACAACTGAGTGACTGAACTGACTGACTGAAGAGGAGGTAGGGATAAATTGGGAGTATGGGATTAACAGATGCATACTATCAAATATAAAATAAACAACAAAGATTTTCTTTCCTGTATAGCAGAGAACTATATTCAATATCTTGTAATAAACTACAGTGGAAAAGAATCAAAAAAAGAACATAGATATATACATGTATGTATAACCAAATAACCTTACTCTACACCTGAAGCTAACACAATATTGTAAATCAATTATACTTCAATTTTTTAAAAAATGGGAAAAAATATTACAGTTACTACATTTTTAGCTGTCTTGCCAGGCCATCCCTCTTTATTTGGAACTTCTCTTTTATCCCAAACTCCCAGGGGAGGATTGGATGGCCATTCCTCTGGCCATGGCCAATTGGATCGACTCATGGACTCAGCAGAGCCAACTGAATTCTCCTTTCCTTGGGAATTGGAAGTAAAGACACAGTGGCCATATTTAGGTATTGCTGGTGTTGGGCCAATGATGGAACCAACAGATGAGAAAACAGAGAATCTAAAGAAGGAGAAAAGAGCAGATGCCCACAGAGGTTCTGGGACAGGCAATCGAACCCCAAAGAATTCCTAGTTGCATAATTTCAGTTCGTATGTGACCCACTTGAGGAAACAAAAACCTCAGACTCATACTTTTAAAAATGTTATATTAATGGCATTGCCTAAAGAAAGTAAGGAACTGTTCTCAGACTGTCATGTGGTCAGCAGGGACAAAGGCCCTAAAGATGCTCAGGTAGATGGGAGAACTTAGGTTACTCTGCTTTGATGGGGAAGGCAGGACTTGAGTGGCAAGTTAGCGCATCTTAAAAGGGCTATTACAATGTTTGCTATTAAAATAATACAGATCTATCATTGTGTTGAGAGTTTCAGTTTCCTTCTCTACTGACATTGAGGACTTATTATGGATGGGTTGATTTTTTTTATCTGTCTTAGTTATTAGTCCTTACATGTTTAATAAGAACATCTCTTGTAGCCTTCCATTACTTACATTGCAACCTTAGTTTGGGTTCTCCCAGAATCAGGCCTGAGACAAAGATTTGATTGCAAGTAGTTTGGGAGGTGATTCCAAGAGGCACTGGCAGGGGAATGGGAAATCAAAACAAGGAAAAGAAGAAGCCAATACAAGGTGTGTTAATGAGAAGGTGACTTCTGTGGGCTGCTGGGGTGCAATCCCACTGGGGAACTAGGAGACGATGTAGAACATGCTTCAGAATTGTCCTGTCAGACAGTGAGGAGCTGAGGTATTTATTTATCCACCAACTCTTGTGTGACATTGTTTAAGGCTCCTTTGCAGACAGTGTCAAGTTCTCAACACTCTGTCCTATGTCCAGAGATAACCCTCAGGTAAACTTACAGTAAGAAGCTATTAGCATGTAAGAGTCAGTGAGCACCAGAGGATACGGGAAGGGTACCCTGAGAGCATCTGCTCTAACTTACAGGGGGTAAGTTAGAGGGAGTTCCTCTTCTTTGCAACCGAGCTGTCTCTTACTAGAAAAGTCCCACCAGGAAAGCTCTTGATAGCAGAGTTTAATTCATGGTGTTTCTTTAAAGAAATAAATCTTCATTTCAAAAAAACATATCTTTCATTCATTCTAACTGGCCTCCCCCTTTCAAGCTCCCGCTGTCTGAATTAGTGTCATCTTATTGCATTAGTAAAAGTTGATTCTACATTGTAAAATTTTCAATAAAAAGTTATAGGAAGGAAACAGAAATTGGACTTAAATCTAATGGGCCTGACAGTTGCCTTCACTAGCAAAGTCTCCTTGCATTAATTACTTATAGGCTGTGACAGTGGTATGTCATGAATGAAGATAGCTGCACAAGTCATCCATCTCCCACACTAAGAATTAATGACAACTCAAGACCAGAGATGGCCAAACACGTGATACACAAAGTCTCTTAATATTTACCACAGAAAATAGCAAGAGGGATAGAAGTCAATGAGAGATAGTTTATTTTCCTGTACTGAAAAATGGAGCTAACTCAAAAGGCCAAGGCTCAAACATCGATAATGTATCATCTTACCTCAGCATTACTCTTGTTACTACAATGCAAGTCGTCACTTAATACTGCTGTGTATTATTAAAGAAGCATGTTAACCCAACTACTGTACCAAGTGATAAATTTGTAAGTTTATAGAATAATGACATAATTCAAGACCACGCAGAATGAAGAATTACCAGGATGTGGCCCACTGTTTGAAATGGAGGGCCCAATACTAAGTTTTCTGATTGAATGAATTAATGAGACATACTACCTTTCAATCTAGGAAATTTCAGGTGTAACAAAGAAAAAGAAGGCTAAAAAATGACTCCTTTATACCATTTTTTAAACCAATTATATTACACTATTTTAATTCACTCATCTAGAATCCTCAAGCCTCTGTGGGTTGGAATGGACCTCAGAGTACAGCTTGGAACAGTGGATAAAGTGCTAGGTAGAAATTTAGGTGTTGGAATAAACTCTGCCTCTAATTATACGTGTAATCTTAGAATATCACTTCCTCTCTCTGTTATACTAATTTAGCTCTGTTGATCCTTCCACTTTGTTATGTCAAGTTGTGTGTCATCAATTCAACCCTTCACATAATTGTCTATTAGAAGAGCTCAGGCATCATATATTATAGTGATGATCAAGATATAGAAAGCCCGACTGCTCAAATGTTAAGCACTTGGGGCTTCCCAGGCCTCTAATGGTAAAGAATCTGCCTGCCAATGCAGGAGACATGGATTCGACCCCTGGGCCAAGAAGATCCCCTGGTGAAGGAAATGGCAACCACGCCAGTGTTCTTGCCTGGGAAATCCCATAAACAGAGGAATTTGGCGGGCCATAGTCCATGGAGTCACAAAAGAGATGGACATGACTTAACAACTAAACCACCACCACCACCATCAAACCCTGAAGGTAAAGAAGTTAACCTCTAGCTCTTGCTTTGTTGTGTGATGGGCAATGGCCTGCAGTGAGGCTCCCAAGTCAATGGAGACTGAAGAGTCACCTAGATGGTCTTTTGGCAGAGAGGACTCTAGGAAGGAGAGCTTTCTGGTAGTAGCTTATGCTTCACCTCATGTTAGTTAGCCTCAAGGCTTTGAGTCACGACTCCCAAACTGGGCAATGGGATGCTCTAGCTAAGTCAGTACCTCAATAGATAGCCAGACTTCTGATAGCCAGAAATCACTATACTCAATCTTTAAGCAGGTTCTCTATTTTTCTGAAAGCCAAATCTTCAACTCACCTCTGGGACCCTGCAGACAGGTGGAATAAAGAATGGGGAAGACCACATCTTGAGACTCTCTTACAAAATTAAAACCTTTATGATGACAGAATTTGAGACTTGAAGACAGTCAATGTTCTCTACGTATCATACTGGAAAATTTTGTCTATGGGCAGAACTGCAGATCTGAAGTACACACCCCATAATTTAAAGAAAAATGAGTACATTTTAGAGCACTTTTAGATTCACAGCAAAATTGAGCAGAAGGTATATAGAAAAGGGTTTGACTTTTGCTTTTAAGATTATATCCTAAAATCTTGCTATACCTATTAGTTCTAGTTTTTAATTCTTTCTACATTACATCATCTGTAATCAAAGATAATTTTATTCCTTCCTTCCCAATCTATATACCTTTTATTTCCTTCACTTGTCTTTGTGCATTAGCTAGGATTTCCAGTATGATGTTGAAAAAGATGGGGACATCCAGTGTTGTTCCTAATCTTAGGGTAAGAGCTTCAATTAAGTATGAATTAACATACTTACATACATACATACAATAATGTACATAAATTACTCATACTTGATTAAGTATGATGTAACCTGCAGAGTTTCGGTAGATGCTCTTTATCAAGTTGAGGAAGTTCCCCTCTGTTCCTAGTTTGTTGAAATTTTTTATCATGAATGAGTGTTGGATATCATTAAATACTTTTTCTGCATCTATTGAAATGATCATGTGGTTTTTCTTCTTTAGCCTGTTAACGTCATGGACTATATTAACTGATTTTCGAATGCTGAAGCAGCCTTCCACACTCACTGGTTGTGCGGCATGTTGGAGTCAATTTGTTAGTATTTTGTTGAGGGTCTATGTATCTGTATTCATAAGATATTGGTTTGTAATATTCTTTTCTTGTAATGTCTTTGTCTGGTTTTGGTATTGGATAAACCTGTCCTCATACAACGAGTTAGGAAATATTCTGTTCCTATGTTCTGAAAAAGGTTCTAGAGAATTGGGATATTTCTTCTGTAGCTGGGAAGAATTCACCAGGGAATCCATCTGGGACTGGTACTTTCTGTTTTAGAAGGTTTTTAATTATGAATTCAATTTCTTTAACAGAAACATTCAGATCATTTCTAAGTTTAGCAGATTATATCTTTTAAGGAATTGGTCCATTTCATCCTGGTTATTGAATTTGTGGGCACAGAGTAATTCATAGTCTTCTATTATCCTTTTCATGACCATGGGATCTATAATGATGCTGCCTCTTTCATTTTTAATATTAGTAATTTGTAATCTCTTTTCTTAGTCTGCTTAGGGGATAATTGATTTATTTATATTTCAGAGAACAAGATTTTGTTTTTTTTTTAAAAGATTTTTCCCTATTGATTTTTTAAAAAATTTTATTGATTTGTCTGATTTTTATGATTTCTTTTCTTCTTGCTGGATTTAATTTGATCTGCTTTTTCTAATTTCTTAAAGTGGAATTCAGATTATTTAATTTTTTAAAATTTTTATTGAAATAGCTGCTTTACAGTGTTCTGTTTCAGATGTACAGCAACGTGATCCAGTTATACACACACACACATATATAAAACTGAAAGAATATATATATATATATATATATATATTCTTTTTTACATTGTTTTTTTCATTAAAGGTTGCTACAAGATATTGAGTATACTTCCCCATGCTAGACAGTAAGTCCCTGTTGGTTATATATTTTATATATACTAGTGTGTGTATTTTAATCCCAAAACTCCTAATTTATCCCTCCCATCACCCTTTCCTCTTTGGTAACTATAAGTTTGTTTTCTATATCTATGAGTCTATTTCTGTTCTGTAAATAAGTTCACTTCTACATTTTTAGATTCCACATGCTAGTGATATCACATGATATTTGTCTTTTTTGCTAATATGTGCATTCAGCACTATACATTTCCTTCTAGACTCTGTTTTTGCTTCATGCTACAAATTTTGATAAGTTGTGCTTTCATTTTCAGTTTGTTAAAAATATTTTTAAATTTCTTCTGAGATTTTTTCTTTAATTCATGTGCCATTTAGAAACGTGTTGTTTAATCTGCAAGTATCTTGGTATGTTCTGGCTATCTTTGTGCTACTGATTTTTAGTTTAGTTCCACTGTGGTCTGAAAAGATATACTGTATGATTTCTATTCTTTTCAATTTCTTAAGATGTATTTTACAGTCCAGAATGTGATCTTGGTGAATGTTCCACATGAATAGCTGTCAATTATATCCAGTTGACTGATGGTACTGTTGAGTTCAACTCTGTTCTGATTGTTTTTCAGCCTACTGGATCTATCTACTTCTAACAAAGTGATGTTGAAGTTCCCAACTATAACAGTAGACCCATCTATTTCTCCCTGCAGTTCTATCAGTTTTTGCCTCACATAGTGTGACACTCTGTTGTCAGGTGCATACACATTAAGAAATGTCATGTCTTCTTGGCAAACAGATCCCTTAATCATTATGTAATGCACTTTCTTTATCCCTGATAACTTTTCTTGTTCTGAGTTCTACTCTCTTCCGTATCAGCATGGCATATCTTTCTGGATTACTGCCTTGTTGTGGCGAAGGGGCTTGCATAACTCAATGAAGCTATGACCCATGCCGTGAAGGGCCACCCACGGGTCACAGTGGAGAGTGCTGGCAAAACATGATCCATGGGAGGAGGGAATGGCAAACCACCCCAGTAGACTTCTGTGAGAACCCCATGAACTGTATAAAAAGGCTAAAATATATGACACCAAAAGATGAGTCCCCTGAGTCAGATAGTGTCCAGTATGCTACCAGGAAAGAGCAGAGGACAACTACTAATAGCTCTAGAAAGAATGAAGCAGCTGGCCCAAAGCAGAAGTGACCCTCAGTTGTAGATGTGTCTGGTGAAGAAAGAAAAATCTGATGCTGTAAAGAACATTATTGCATAGGAACCTGGAATGTTAGATCCATGAATCAACATAAACTAGACATGGTCAAGCAGGCTAAATTGAAACAAATTAAAAGATGCCTGTTTCTTGGAAGAAAAGCTATGACAAACCTAGACAGTGTATTAAAAAGCAAAGACATCACTTTGCCAACAAAGGTCTGTACAGTCAAAGCTGTGGTTTTTCCAGTAGTCACCTATGGATATGAGAGTTGGACCATAAAGAAGGCGGAGCACAGAAAAACTGATGCTTTCAAACTGTGGTGCTAGAGAGGACTCTTGAGAGTCCCTTGAACAGCAAGGCGATCAAAGTAGTCAATCCTAAAGGAAATCAACCCTGAATACTCATTGGAAGTACTGATGCTGAAGTTCCAATACTTGCCACCTGATGCAAACAAAGGACTCACTGGAAAAGTGCCTGATGCTGGGAAAGATTGAAGGCAGGAAAAGAGGGTGACATAGGATGAGATGGTTGGATGGCATCACTGATTCAATGGACATGAACTTGGGCAAATTCCGGGAGATGGTGAGACAAGGAAGCCTGGCATGCAGTAGTCCAATAGGGTCGTGAAGAGACCGATAGAAATCATGGACTGAAAAACATCAACAACATCTCTATATTTAAAGTGGGTTCTTATAAACAACACATTGTTGGGTCTTGTATTTTGATCCTCTCTAACAATCTCTGTTTTTTAATTGATGTATTTAGCCCATTGGCACTTAAATTGATTATTGATATAATTGGATTAATAGCTTCTAAATTTGCTACTATTTTCTATTTGTTGCCTTTGTCCTTTGTTTCTACTTTTGTCATCTTATGCCTTTTGTAGTTTTAAATGAGCATTTTAAATGTTTCTATAATTTCTCCTTTTTTAGCATATCAATTATGCTTTTTCCTTTTTTTCCTTTATTGTTTGCCTGAGACTTTGCAATATTTTCAACTAATCCAAGTCTACATTCAAATAACTCTATCTTGGTTCATGGGTGGTGAAAGTAGTTTATAATAACAAAATAATCCTAATTCCTCCTTCCCTTGTATCACTGATACAATGATTCCCTTGTATCACTGCTGTCATTTGTCCCATGTGTATGTGTACATATAATCAATATATATGAACACATATGCATAT
Organism: Muntiacus reevesi; assembly: GCF_963930625.1. Taxonomy (NCBI): domain Eukaryota; kingdom Metazoa; phylum Chordata; class Mammalia; order Artiodactyla; family Cervidae; genus Muntiacus; species Muntiacus reevesi. The sequence goes on along the minus strand of NC_089265.1, from coordinate 39,662,820 downwards.
GTATATATAAGCAATATATATTGCAATATGCATATATAGTTGAATACAGTGTGGCTGTCAGTTAACAAACTATACCTGTTAGATTAATTAAGATGAAGAAAAATAAAAGATTTACATTTACTTATGACTTCTTTTCTTTATGTAGATCCAAATTTCTAGCCTATATAATTTTCTTTTTCTCTACAGAACTTCTTTTAACATTTCTTACAAGGCATGTATACTCCCTCAATTTTTGTTTGTCAGAACAAAAATTACTTCTCCTTTACCTCTGAAGGATAATTTCACAGGATACAGAATTCTAGGTTGGTGGTTTTTTCCTCTTAAAATCTCAATATTCCACTCCACTCTCTTCTTCTTACATGGTTTCTGAGAACCTGGATATAATTCTTATCCTTTGCCCCTCCATAGGTTAAGGGTTTTGTCTCTCCCTGGCTTGCTTCAGACTTTCCTTTTGATTTCCTGACATATGAATATAATCTACTTAGGTATAGGGTGTTTTGGGGATGTCTTCTGTTTTTTATTTATCCTGCTTGATATTCTCTGAATTTTCTGTAACAGTGATTTGGTAACTGATATAAATTTGGGCAAGTTCTCAGTCATTACTGCTTCAAACATGGCTTCTGCTCCTTTCTATCCTCCTCCTTGTGGCATTCCCATTACACATATATTTCATCTTTTAGGGTTGTCCCACAGTTTTTAAACACTGTGTTCTCATTTTTTTTCAGTCTCCTTTATCTTTACTTTTCAGGTTTGAAAGTTTACACTAAGATATTCTCACACTCTTTTTCTCTAAAGAACTTCTTTTAACATTTCATACAAAGCATGTACACTCCCTCAATTTTTGTTTGTCGTGATGGTGTCATCACTCACCTAGAGCCAGACATCCTGGAATCTGAAGTCAAGTGGGCCTTACGAAGCATGACTACTAACAAAACCAGTGGAGGTGATGGAATTCCAGTAGAGCTATTTCAAATCCTAAAAGATGATGCTGTGAAAGTGCTGCACGCAATATGCCAGCAATTTTGGAAAACTCAGCAGTGACCACAGGACTGGAAAAGGGCAGTTTTCATTCTAATACCAAAGAAAGGCAATGCCAAAGAATGTTCAAACTACTGCATAATCATCCTCATCTCACACGCTAGCAAAGTAATGCTCAAAATTCTCCAAGCCAGGCTTCAACAGTATGTGAACTTCCAGATGTTCAAGCCAGATTTAGAAAAGGCAGAGGAACTAGAGATCAAATTGTTAACATCTGTTGGATCATGGAAAAAGCAAGAAAAACATCTATTTCTGCTTTATTGACTACACCAAAGCCTTTGACTGTGTGGATCACAACAAACTGTGGAAAATTCTTTGAGAGATGGGAATACCAGACCATCTGACCTGCCTCCTGAGAAATCTGTATGCAGGTCAAGAAGCAACAGTTAGAACAGGACATGGAACAACAGGCTGGTTCCAAATTGGGAAACGAGTATGTCAAGGCTGTATATTCTCACCCTGCTTATTTAACTTACATGCAGAGTATGTCATGTGAAATGCTGGGCTGGGTGAAGCCCAAGCTGGAATCAAGACTGCTTGGAGAAATATCAATAACCTCAGATATGCAGATGATACCACCCTTATGGCAGAAAATGAAGAATTAAAGAGCCTCTTGATGAAAATGAAAGAGGAGAGTGAAAAATTTGGCTTAAAACTCAGCATTCATAAAACTAAGATCATGGCATCCAGTCCCATCACTTCATGGCAAATAGATGGGGAAACAATAGAAACTGACAGACTTTATTTTTTTTGGAGTCCAAAATCACTGCAGAGAGTGACTGTAGGCATGAAATTAAAAGACACTTGCTCCTTGGAAGAAAAGCTATGACCAACCTAGACAGCATATTAAAAAGCAGAGACATTACTTTGCCAACAAAGGTCCGTCAGGTTGAAGCTATGATTTTTCCAGTAGTCTTGTATGGATAAGAGAGTTGGACTATAAAGAAGGCTGAGTGCCAAAGAATTGATGCTTTTGAACTGTGGTGTTGGAGAAGACTCTTGAGAGTCTCTTGGACTGCAAAGAGATCAAACCAGTCAATCCTAAAGGAAATCAGGCCTGAGTATTCATTGGAAGGACTGATGCTAAAGCTGAAACTCCAATACTTTGGCCACCTGATGCAAAGAACTGACTCACTGGAAAAGACCCTGAAGCTGGGTAGATTGAAGGCGGGAGGAAAGGGGGATAACAGGATGAGATGGTTGCATGCATCACCAACTCGATGGACATGAGTTTGAGTAAGCTCCAGGAGTTGGTGATGGACAGGGAAGCCTGTGTGCTGCAGTCCATGGGGTCACAAAGAGTCAGACATGACTGAGCAGCTGAACTGACTGATTCTCACACACAGTGATTTTTTTCTTTAGCCACATCCAGTTTACCAATGAGCCCATCAAAGGCATCCTTCATTTCTGTTATGGTGTTTTTTCATATCTAGCATTTCTTTATTTTTTCCTTTAGACTTTCCATCTCTCTGTGTACCTTGTCCACCTGTTTTCACATGCTTCCATCTATTTTACCCATTAGAGCCCTAAGCAATTTTGTCATAGTTGTTTTAAATTCTCTGTTAATTCCAACATCCTTGTCATATCTGAGTGTGTTTCTGATGCTTTCCCTCTGTCTCATACTGTGCTTTTTGACTTTTAGTATAGCTTGCTTGCTACTAGACATGATGCACTAGGTAAAAGAAACTGCTATAAATAGTCCTTTAGCAATGTGGTGGGGAGATGTAGAGGGAGGGAAAGCAATCAATAGTGTTAGATTCACCTCTCAATCTTTTAGTGAGCCTGTGCCTCTGGACTATGAACTTCACAAATGCTTCTCTGTCCCCAACTCCAACCCTTTGGAGGGACAGGATGGTTAGAGTATGATGAAGTTGGGTATTTCCCTCCCCCAGGTCAATTAAGCTCTGATTTAACCCCCCCAGAAGCTTAGCATCTTGTTAGTTTCTCTTGACAGCAGGCCTTCTTAAAAAGAACAGAATGCTCTACCATACTTAAAAATGGTTTCTCCTTCTCCCACCCCGCAAAAAAAAAAATGAGATTTTTCAAGCTCTTAGAGTTTAAATTCACAAAAGTGTGGAGACCAGCCTATGATGAAGCCCCACTGGAGCTTTTAAGTCTCAGACCTGTCCACACTGAGCTTCCAGAAACTTTTCAACTATACTGCAGATTCTCCTATATCAGCACTGGTTCCTTTGGAAGTGTTTGCTCATAGATTTCTGCTCCTGTTAAGTCATGATCCTCTGTATTTGCCCGTCAATCTCTCCAATTTCAGGAGCAGCCATTTTCTCTGTGACCACACCTCTCCTACACATTTAAGAAGAGTTGTTGATTTTTCAGTGTATTTGACTTTGTGCTTAAGATGAGTGGTGACTTTCAAGCTCCTTAATATTGCTGGACTAGAAACCCGAAGCCGCCTCCTGCTTTTTAATTCCTCTACCTGCACAGCTTAGAGATTTGGACTTTACAAAGGAGAGGCATAGTTAAGGTAGTCTTGTTAGAGAGAGATGAGCTGGCCTCTGCAATATGGTAGGGAACCTGGCTCAAAGCAGAGACAGAAATGCCTAGCAGAGAATCCTATGTTATGGTACCTTAGACCAACCACATCCTGTGTCTAATTTGAAGTCTTCCTTTCCACTCATGATTTAGTCATAATTTATGAATAAAGTGAGATTCCCTGGTAGCTCGGCTGGTAAAGAATCTGCCTGCAATGTGCAGGAGACCCCAGTTCGATTCCCAGATTGGGAAAATCCACTAAAGAAGGGATAGGCTACCCAGTCCAGTATTCTTGGGCTTCCCTGGTGGCTCAGCTGGTAAAGAATCTGCCTGCAATGTGGGAGACCTGGGTTGGATCTCTGGGTTGGGAAGATCCCCTGAAGAAAGGAAAGGATACCCACTCCAGTATTCTGGCCTGAAGAATTCCATGGACTGCATAGTCCATGGGGTCGCAAAGAGTCGGACACAACTGAGCGATTTTCATTTTCACAAATAAAGTTCAGAAGATTTTTAAAAAAACATTACAGACTACTATTCCCTATATGGCTAAGGACAGCAAAGGAAACCATAAACAAAATGAAAAGACAATCTATAGAATGGGAGAGAATACTAACATTTGCAAATGATGCAACTGATAAGTAATTAATCTCCAAAATATACAAACAACTCATGCAGTTCAACATCAAAAACACAACCCAATCAATATTTCAGTTCAAGATGACAGAATAGAAGGACATGCGCTCATCTCTAGCGAGAGCACCAAAATTACAACTAGCTGTTGAACAACCATCTACAGGAGGATGCTGGAACTTACCCAAAAAAGATACTTCACGTCCAAAGACAAAGAAGTCACAGAAAGGCAGTAGAAGGGGCACAATCACAATAAAATCAAATTCCATTCTTGACGGGGGGGGGGGGGTGACCCACAAACTAGAGAAAAATAATACCAAAGAAGTTCTCCCACTGTTGTGTTCTGAACCCTACATCAGTCTTCCCAGCCTGGGGCTCTAACAAAGGGACTGGGAATCCCCAGGGAATCTGACCTCGAAGTCCAGTGAGATTTGATTACAAGACTTCCACAGGACTAGGAGAAACAGAGACTCCCGTCTTGGAGGGCATAACCAAAGCCCTGCATGCGCCAAGACTCAGAAGAAAGGAGCAGTGACCCCACGGGAGACTGAACCAAAACTACCTCCTAGTGTTGCTGGGTCCCCTGTAGGGGCTTACCACAGGGGCAGGGGGACTGGCAGCAGCAGTCTGGGAAGGGCCTCCTTGGGAGCTCTTGGAGGTTGCCATTAACCCAATCATGGAGCCCATTAACCCAAACCTAGACCTGAGGGCTGGGTCGCCTCAGGACAAAAAGCTACCAGGGAGAGAGCACAATCCCACCCATCAGCAGATAACTGGATTACAGCTTTACTGAGCAAGGTCCTACCCACAGAGCAAGACCCAGCTTTTCCCACCACCAGACCTTCCCATCAGGAAGCTTATATAAGCCTCTTAGCCTCCTCCATCAGAGGGCAGACAGAAGAAGCAAGAAGCAGCACAGCTCCACAATGACCAAAACAAAAACCACATTACAGAAAGTTAATCAGTATAAAAAAGCAGAAAGTTATGTTCCAGATGAAGGGACAAGATAAAACCCCAGAATAACAACTAAATAAAGTAGAGATAGGCAACCTTCCAGAAAAAGAACTCAGATTCATGATAGTGAAGATGATTCAGAATCTCAGAAAAACAATGGAGGCAAAGATTGAGAAGATGCAAGAAATGTTTTCCAAAGACCTAGAAGAACTAAAGAACAAACAAACAGAGGTGAATAATACACTAGAAGGAATTCAAAGCAGAATAACTGAGGCAGAAGAATGCATAAATGACCTAGAGGACAGAATGGCAGAAATCAGAATATAGAAAAAAGAATGAAAAGAAATGAAGGCAGCCTAAAAGATCTTTGTGCTTAGTTGCTCAGTCATGTACAATTCTTTGTGACCCCCATGGATGGCAGCCTGCCAAGCTCCTCCATCCCTGAGGATTCTCCAGGCAAGAATACTGGAATGGGCTGCCAGGCCCTCCTCCAGGGTATCTTCCCAACCCAAGGATGGAACCCAGATCTCTCGCATTTCAGGCAGACTCTTTAGTGACTAACCAGAGCAGCCCAAGAATACTGGAGTGGGTAGCCTATCCCTTCTCCAGGGGATCCTCCTGACCTAAGAATTGAACCAGAGTTTCCTGCATTGCAGGGGGTTCTTTACCAGCTGAACTACCAGGGAAGCCCCAAAAGACCTCCGGTACAACATTAAACATGCCAACATTCACATTAGAGGAGTCCCAGAAGGAGGAGAGAGAAAGGATCTGAGAAAATAGTTGAAGAGATAATAACTGGAAAATTCCCTAAAATGGGAAAAGAAATAGTGAACCAAAACCAGGAAGCACAGAGAGTGCCAGAAAGGATAAACCCAAGGAGGAACACACCAAGATACATAATAATCAAACTAACGAAAACTAAAGACAGGGATAAAATATTAAAAGCAACAAAGGAAAAACAACAAACTTACAAGAGAACTTCTATCAGGCTATCAGCTGATTTTTCAATAGAAATTCTACAAGCCAGAAGGGAACGGCATGTTATATTTAAAGAGATGAAAGGGAAGAACCTACAAACAAGAACACTTTACCCAGCAAAACTCTCCTTCAGATATGATGGGGAAATCAAAAGCTTTCCAGACAAGCAAAAATTAAAAAGAATTCAGCACCACCAAACCAGCTTTACAACAAATGCTAAAGGAACTTCTCTAGGTAGGAAACAAGAGAAGGAAAAGACCTACCTATAGAAAATAAAACCAAAGAAATTAAGAAAATAGTAATAGGAATCAAACATATCCATAATTACCTTAAATGTAAATGGATTAAACGCACCAGCCAAAAGACATAGACTGGCTGGGCAAATGAAAACGTGTATGTATGCACTTGCACTTACCACATCACTCTGCTTGACTCCCCAATTGTATGTAATTATTTTATATTTTTAGGTTAATCATGTTCCCATTATGGCTTGCAAATATAATCATCTTTTATTTTTTGACTGACTATTGATAAAACAGATAAACATCTTTTACTATTGTGATTATGTAACTATTACTTACTTTATACCATTGTATCATGATTGGACAACAGAAAAATAATAGAATTCTATATCACCAAAACTACCATTTAATAGAAAAACCTGTAATCATTTTTTAAAATCAAGATGCATATCAGAATTATCTTGGAATTTTTTTAAAAACACAAATGCCCAGGCATTACATTTTTTTTTTTAAACCAGAGCTCCAGATGTGTTTCTAATGAGCAACCATGTTTAAAAACAATTGAACTTTACGAGGAACTTTTACTTTCATCTAGTTTATTTCACTTTTTCTATTTCATATTCAGTGCTCCTATTTCATTTAGTTTATGTTTTCCAATTTCTCCATCTTTTTTTGAAAATAAATATTCTTTCTAAAGCCTTTATCAAGCACATTAAAAAAGCTTTTGTATGCATATATATAAATAATATGTATAATATATGTATTTTAGAAAACTTACGAATTTTTGCCTAACTAAAAACATTATGACATTTTGATTCCACTTGTTTGACTCAGTATGAATAGAATGCTAGATTTCTAATTTAAAAAATAGATATCCAACAAGCCACAAAGGTTTACTGTATAGCACAGAGAACTATAGCTAATATCTTATAATAACCTATAATGGAAAATAATTTCAAAAATAATATATGTGTAAATGTAGAACTGGCAACCCACTCCAGTATTCTTGCCTGGAGAATCCCATGGACAGAGGAAACTGGTGGGCTACAGTCCATGGGGTCACAAAGAGTCGGATACGACTGAGTGACTTCACTTCACTTCGCTTCAGATATATATAACTGAACCACAAAAACAAGAATTCTTTTGGAAATTTAGTAATGTTTATCTTTTTGCCAGTTTTTCTAAATGTCCTATGGAAATCTAATAAGAGATACAAAATTTTAAATATATTTGTGTAAGATATAAGATAAATATAAATTAATATAAATATATTTAAATTATTAATGACATCATTCAAGATGCTCCTATTCTTAGTTTCTGCACTTGATAAAATATGCTCAGAGAAATGTTACTATGTCTCACTATGATTATATATTTTTTTCTTTTCCCTTTATTTCTTCTGAGTTTTGCTTTATGTATCTTTATCTCTTTGTTGTTAGGTATCTAAATGGTTTATGATGTCGATCTTCTTTGTGAATTATACATTTTATCATTAAAAATATTCATCTTTGTTTCATTTTAAGATAAATTAATTAATGGAGAACCACACACACACAAAGAAACAACCCAATCAAAAAATGGGCAGATGATCTAAGCAGACATTTCTCCAAAGAAGATAAACAGATGGCCAAAAAGCACATGAAAAGAGCCTCAACATTGCTAATTATTGTTGTTCAGCCACTAAGTTATATACAGCTCTTTGAGACCCCATGAACTGCAACACACCAGGCTTCTCTGTACATCACTATCTCCCTGAGTTCACTCAAACTCATGTCCAATGAGTCAGTTATACCATCTAGCCATCTCATCCTTTGTTGCTCCCTTCTCCTCTTGCCCTCAGTTTTTCCCAGTATTAGGGTCTTTTCCAATGAGTCAGCTCTTCGCATCAAATGGCCAAAGTTATTGGAGCTTCAGCATCAGTTCTTCTAATGGATATTCAGGACTGATTTCCTTTAAGATTGACTATTTGATCTCCTTGCTGTCCAAGGTATTCTCAAGAGTCTTCTCCAGCACCACAGTTCAAAAGCATCAATTCGTTGGCGCTTCAGCCTTCTTTGTAGTCCAACTCTCACATCCATACATGACAACTGGGAAAACCATAGCTCTGATTATCTGGACCATTACCATTGTCGGAAAAGTCTCTGCTTTTTAAAACACTGTCTAGGTTTGACACACTATTCTTCCAAGGAGCAAGCATCTTTTAGTTTTGTGTATGTAGTCACCATCTGCATTGATTTTGGAGCCCAATAAAATGAAATCTGATAATCTGACACTGCTTCCACATTTTCCCCATCTATTTGCCATAAAGTAACAGGATCAGAAGCCCATGTTCTTAGTTTTTTCAATGTTGAGTTTTAAGTCAGCTTTTTTCACTCTCCTTTTTCACCTTCATCAAGAGGCTCTTTAGTTCCTCTTCACTTTCTGCCATTAAAGTAGTATTATCTGCACATCTGAGATTGTTGACATTTCTCCAGGCAATCATGATTCCAGCTTGTGATTCAAGCTATTAGAGAAATGCAATTCAAAAGTACAATGAAGTATCACCTCACATCAGAATGACCATCATCAAAAAGTCTACAAACAATAAATGGTGGAGAGGATGTGGAGAAAAGAGAAACTTCCTACACTCTTGGTGGGAATGTAAATTAGTACAGCCACTATGGAGAACAGCATAGATGTTCCTTAAAAAACTAAAAACAGAGCTACCATACGATCCAGTAATCCCGCTCCTGGGCATATATCTGGAGTAGCCATGGGGTCTCGAATAGTCGGACATGACTGAGAGACTTCACTGTCACTTTCATGCATTGGAGAAGGAAATGGCAACCCACTCCAGTGGTCTTGCCTGGAGAATCCCAGGGACGGCAGAGGCTGGTAGACTGCCGTCTATGGGGTCACACAGAGTCAGACATGACTGAAGCGACTTAGCAGCAGCAGCAGCAGCCATAGTTCAAAAAATTACATGTACCCTTAGGTTCATTGCAGCACTATTTACAATAGTGGGGGACAGGAATAAATTAGGAGGTTGGGATTAACATAACCACACTACTATATATGAAATAGATAACAAACAAGGACTTAGTATATAGCACAGAGAACTCTACTCAATATTCTATAATAGCCTATATAGGAAAAGAATATGAAAAAAATAGATATGTGTATAATGAAATCAATTTGCTATACACCTGAAACTAACACAACACGGTAAATCAAACATACTCCAATATAAAATAAAAATTTCAGAAGTAAATTAAAAAGAAAAAAGAAATACAAATCTGATAATGGTACCACCTATTAAAAGGACCTCAGTGGTAAACCACAGTTCTTAAGACAGACATCAAAATTCTTAACACAGATAATAGGTCCCAGCATAATCTGGCCCCACAAATTTCTTCAGTTTCTTCTCACTAATAATTTCTCTTACTGTCTACATCCCTATCTGATTCATGTTGTTTGAATTTCTCCTTTATACCATGTTCCCTCCTGCAACAGGGCATTTGCACATGCTGCTCACTCTGTTTGGAATGTTATCCCTCCCCTCTTCACACAGAACCTCCTGCTCATCCTTGAGACCTCAGTTTAAAACACACATTCTCAGCAAACTTTCCCTGATTCCCCTGATGAGGTAAGACCCCACTTCTGACCCATGACACATGCTCACAGTACTGGCACACCTCTGTAACATTTCGCGTGGTAGTGATTTTTAAATTTCTATTTATTAATAACAAAGTTATACATGAATACACTTTGAATAGGGCTTGCCAGGTGGCGCAAGTGGTAAAGAACCCACCTGCCAATACGGGAGACAGAAGAGACACAGGTTCAATTCCTGGGTTGGAAAGATCCCCTGGAGGAGGGCATGGCAACCCACTCCAGCATTCCTGCCTGGAGAATCCCATGGACAGAGAAGCCTGGCGGGGTACAGTTCATAGAGTCACAAAGAGTCAGACACGACTGGAGTGATTTAGCACACACCCACACTTTGAATAAAGCTAACACAAACAGAAAGGCACACTTGAAAAATTCAACTTCATGGTTTCTCACATGGTGAACAAAACCATGTGTGTTCAAGGTAAGAAACAACATTTCCAACATCCCTGAAGCCCCACTCTGCAGTTACTATACCACTCTCCCCAAGGTAATGACTACTATTTTGATTTATAACACACAAGCGCATTTTTGTTTTTAAACATTCCTACAATTCACATAGCATGAGCCCCCGCCCCACTTCCCTTCCCACAATGAATTTGGTATATATCCTCTTATCCCTTTGAGATACATATCTACACATAATTGATATATAATTTTATCATTACATCATAATTTCACATCTGTGTAACAGTATCATTTTCTATCTCTGTTACTACACTGTCATCCCTGCAATGACTGAGTCAATGGCAGTACCTGGTCCTCATTTTCTCTCCAGCTCCTCGTACATACCAGGCCACAGCGTACACTCCACCCAAATGGTGAATACATGAATAGTTACGCCAGGTGCTAAGGCCACCAAAGTGACAAGACAAACAGGTCCACTGCCCCTACTCTCCTCTAGTGTATACAGTGTAATTGACCAGAAATCTGTTTTAAAGCCTCCCAGAAGTGATGCTTTAAAGCCACAGGGTCTGTTTTTTCTCCCAGAGACAGCCCCTACCTCAGAGACCTCTTCCCTGCTGATTGACACACCTACCCTGGACCGATTAAGGGGCCTTTCCCTGACTTCTATGCTTTCACCAACTTTCACTGGGCTCAACTGCAACTCCTCGTTCTTCTGAGGATGCCTCTGGTTGGGATCTTCTTTCTGCCTTCATCCCACAAAACTCAACACATCCCCAAGAATTAGCTAGCAAGACAAACATAGTGGAAAGAGCTTTGTTCTTGGGAGTCAAAAAACATGGGTTCAAGTCCTAATGCTTTCACTTTCTGGCTGACCCTCGGCAAACTGCTCCACTTGTCTGGGCCTGTTTCCACATTCATCAAAGGACAAGGCTGAACTGACAAAAGTTCCAGGGTTCCTTTTCGTCTCTAATGTCCTGTGATTTTTACCATGGAAGGTACCTATGCCTAAGAGTACACAGCTCATCCCTCTACAGATAGTCCTATATCCCAAGGATGATCTAATGCCCCCAAAGGAGGCTTAGCACTTCTGAAGGGCTGTTCGGTTTCTTCATTATGCAGGTCAGTCCCATCCCAGCCCTCGGCTTTCATAAATATACTACAAACAGCAACAGAAGGTAAGCAAAACAGTTCTTTAAGAGGACTGACAAGGATGGTCAAGAGTATCCTAAATAAAAATACCAGCAAGTTTGGGCATTTTAAAAGAAAAAAAAATATTTTTCTTTAGGAAATTGTCTTTTGAAACACCATGACCTGGTTTTCAGGGAGGGACCAACTGCAAAGCAAGGGGTTTCTTGCCAAAGGCAGCAAGTTTTTGACTCCCATTTGATGATTTAAGACTAAGAGAAAAGCAAAACAACATGAATTTTACATCTTTATAAGATCAGATCAGGAAGGACTGAGAACTCTGGGAACTGAACCCAGTGTCTGGAGACCAGGCTAGCCAGTCAGCATGCACTGAGGATCAACACCCCGGAGAACCCCAGATTTCATACTCAGGCTGCTTGGCATGTGGCAACCCAAGGGCCCCCTGCTCTGAGCCACTCCAGCACGTCTGGGGCTGCCCAAGTTTTCAGGGTGAAGAATACTCCCTAGGAGCAGGTGTGGCTTAGTCTCAACTCTCCTCACTCCCTGAGACTTGAAGACCCTCCAGGCTTTGCATACGGAGAACTGGGTCCTCATGAGTACTATGGGCCAACTTTGTTCATCTCTATGCTATTGACCAATTTCATTCTAACAGAAGCACTCACGTTAGACATTCCTGGCCTCATTCTACAGGTCAGGAAATTTTAAGTCACTTGCCCAATGTCACAAAACTAGGGCAGAAGAGAATAAGGTTTCAGCTCATGTCTTAGGATGCTAAGCCTCACAATGTCAATCACATCCAGGAGAGCTACCAGGGGCTGCAGCCTCCCTTCCTCCTGACCTCTTAGGAGAAAAGTCCAGGACAGATGGTAAAGTCTGTCAGTCAGGGTGGACCAGTAACTATCAGGTTCAGTCTGTCCCTCAGGGCCCCTTATCTATCAGAGTGCAAATAGGGCTGATCAAGTACCCCTGGGGGGCGCCAAATCACCAGGCTCTTGTAGGCTTTGCCCAAGGCAGAAAATCTGTTGCAAAAGCAATTTCTCTGACCTTTCTACAAAGCAAACTAAGAGATGAAGCTGGAAAGACCAGACATTGAGTGCAGGTGCACATAAGGAAGAAGCACATCTTGAGTTTAGGGGGGGGGAAAGTACAGGGAAGAAGGGAGAATGGATTTTGAGGGGGGATGGGGGGATTTTTTTTTCCCCAGAACCCAACACCAAGTCCAGTACATAGTGCAGGAGTGTGGTTACCCCAATAAATCAATGTGTGAATGCATGAACCAATCTCAAGGGGAGAAGCTCCTCAGAAAACACGCTCCTTTTCCTCTCATCTTCAATTTGGTTGTCATCTACTAATATACCCAGGCATGCCTTATCCTCAAACATATGCTCAAAATTAATCCTCCCAACACTGTAATCACCTTGAGCTATTCTGTACCATGAAACTTTTTGAAGAGAGCAGATTATAATCACTAGTTTGTCATCGGGTTTGCTGCTGGTTCAGATGGTAAAGAATCTGCCTGCAATGCAGGAGACCTGTGTTCAATCTCTGGGTCAGCAAGATCCCCTGGAGGAGGAAATGGTTACCCACTCCAATATTCTTACCTGGAGAATTCCATGGACACAGGAGCCTGGCAGGCTACAGTCCATGGGGTTGCACAGAGCCAGACACAACTGAGCTATGACTGACTCTAAGAGAACAGGACTGAATATTATTCTTTTATTCCCAGTGTCTGGCACATATTTGATGATATGAAGGGGCCCTGCCTTGAGAAGAGTCTCTACGTTCTCTAAATGTGCTCCTCATACTCCAGAAGGAACTAGATGCTGTGCTTTGCAGTCTCCTTTATACTGATGTCTCTGTTGCCAAGGTAAAGTCAAGGTAAAGCTCTAGGAACAGGATATGCTTTCTGGAACAGGAGCAGGAACAGGAGCTCCAGGAACAGGAGCAAGCTTTCACATAAAGCTTGCTCCTCCACCCATGTTCCCACCTAAACTAATTCAGTTGAACTTGGAGTTGGCAGCTGATCCAAGATCAAGGTACATGCAAGCGAGGCAATACCTTATGAGGTGGCCTCAACTAAAAAGTTCTGCCCCTCCAACAACCAAGTGGGCCAATTAAATGTTTCTCTTTCATGAAACTGAATTTTAAAATATGGAAAAAAAAACAGATAAGAGCAGAAGTAGAAAGATCATGAGAATGAATGGAGATCATGAATAAGCCAATGTTCTGAGCAATGAGAAGATTAAGAGTTGGAAGTTCTAACAGAGATAAAGGAAGATAAAGACATAGAAGCAGGAGAATACTTGAGAAATCATGGTAGGAAAAGTAGAGCAGCTAAGGAATAGATGAGTTTCATTTATGTTAGAAAGTTAGTGTGCAGATCCATGAATCTTAAGTCACTAGACCTTAGCACAAGTAGACTTGGATCTGGAATGGATTGTTGCCGGTCACAATTTAGGGGTGGGCCAATCCTTTCCAAGGAAAACCTTTAAACTGAAACTTTCAGGGGAAATGTTGTTACTTGCTGGCACACAAATTAAACCCAGGAGGGTTATTCAGATGTATATGATTTCAAAGATCTCTGAAGGAAAAATTAATATTCCAGAGTGCTCAGAATGTTGAAAATGGCCCTTCCAATATCTTTCCATAGAATACAGGGCAAATCAAACTTCCCATGCTTTACAGAAGCATGGGAAAGTAACTTGCCTATATTCTAAAGCCCCAATGAGGGCAGGTGTCATGAGTCCTCAGCACAATATTCTCTTCACTAAACCTTGGCATCAATGCTTCTTGCCATTCCCTGCCCAGTTCTTCTCTTTTCCTCATTTATCTGGGGAAGATTCAAAGATGAGCTCAAGGAGCCCTAAGATCACAGTTATTAGGGAAATGCCAGCAAGAAGTACTGGAAAGTCTACTAGGGGCTGGACATTGTAACCCAAGTGTTATTTTGAGCCACTAGGGTACAATGATGATGGTGGATCTGCAGGCACTGCCCCAAAGAAAAAAGCATTTAGTGAGTAATGCCTTCACATATTCTGTGGTTTGTGAACATTAATACCAAACAGAGAAGTTTAAAAACACTGCTGCCCTGGACTTCCCTGGTGGTCCAGTGGTTAAGAATCCACCTGCCAATGCAGGGAGACACTGGTTCCATGCCTGGTCCAGGAAGATTCCACGTACCTAGGAGCAACTAAGTGTAACTACTGAGCCCAAGTGCCTAGAGCATGTGCTCCACAAGAGGGGCCGCCGCAATGAGAAGCCTGTGCACGGCAATGAAGACCCAGTGCAGCCAAAAATAAATGAATAAGTACATTTTTATTAAGGATACCTAGAAATATCTTAAAAAAAAAAGAAAAAGAACACTGCTGCCCTGCCCTGCCAGATCACCTCCACCTTGCTCAGATCACCAAAGCTGAAAAACCACCCAGGCTTTGCATTCTCATACTCTGCACATCACCTAAGCTCATTGTGGCCTAAGTCCTCTTGGAGGAGGTCGTCATTAGCTCCACTATAGACCTGCTGAGCAGACGACCTACAAACTGGAGAACAATTATACCAAAGAAGTTCTTACACTGTTGGAAAAGTTCTAGGGTCCACCAAAGATTTCCCAACCTGGGGATTCAGCAAAGGGAATCAGAACCCCCAGGGAACTTAACTTTGAAGCCCAGTGGGATTCGATTACAGAACTCTCATAGGACTGGGGAAACAGACTTTTGGAGGGCAGAACAAAACACTGTGTGCACCAGGACCCAGGAGAAAGGAACAGTGACCCCAGAGAGACTGAGCCAGACTTGCCTATGAGTGTCTGGGAGTCTCCTGCCAAGGTGTGGGTGACAGTGGCCTGCCGTGGGGTCAGGGGCACTGACTACAACAGTCTTGAAAGCCAAGGTATGCTGGCATAAGTCCTTTTCAAGGAAGTCACCATTACTGCCATTACACCTACCATAGTTTGGCCTCAGGCCAAACTACAGGGAGAGAGCACAGCCCCACCCATCAGCGGAACATTGGATTAAAGACTTACTGAGCATGGCCTTCTTTGTGCCAAAGAACATTCAAACTACCGCACAACTGCACTCATCTCACACGCTAGTAAAGTAATGCTCAAAATTCTTCAAGCCAGGCTTCAGCAATACGTGAACCATGAACTTCCAGATGTTCAATCTCATTTTAGAAAAGGCAGAGGAACCAGAGATCAAATTGCCAAGAGCCGCTGGATCATCGAAAAAGCAAGAGAGTTCCAGAAAAACATCTACTTCTGCTTTATTAACTATGCCAAAGCCTTTGACTGTGTGGATCACAAACTGTGGAAAGTTCTGAAAGAGATGGGAATACCGGACCACCCAATCTGCCTCTTGAGAAACCTGCATGCAGGTCAGGAAGCAACAGTTAGAACTGGATATGGAACAAGAGACTGGCTCCAATCTGGGAAAGGAGTACATCAAGGCTGTATATTGTCACCCTACTTATTTAACTTATATGCAGAGTACATTATGAGAAACATAATGTACTGGAAGAAGCACAAGCTGGAATCAAGATTGCCGGAAGAAAAATCAATAACCTCAGATATGCAGATGACATTACCCTTATGGCAGAAAGTGAGGAAGAACTAAAGAGCCTCTTGATGAAAGTGAAAGAGGAGAGTGAAAAAGTTGGCTTAAAGCTCAACATTCAGAAAACTAAGATCATGGCATCTGGTCCCATCACTTCAGGGCAAATAGATGGGGAAACAGTGGAAACAGTAGCTGACTTTATTTTTGGGGGCTCCAAAATCACTGCAGATGGTGACTGCAGCCCTGAAATTAAAAGATGCTTACTCCTTGGAAGAAAAGTTATGACTAACCTAGACAGCATATTATAAAGCATAGACGTTACTTTGCCAACAAAGGTCCGTCTAGTCAAGGTTATGGTTTTTCCAGTAGTCATGTATGGATGTGAGAGTTGGACTATAAAGAAAGCTGAGCCAAAGAACTGATGCTTTTGAACTGTGGTGTTGGAGAAGACTCTTGAGAGTCTCTTGGACTGCAAGGACATCCAACCAGTCCATCCTCAAGGAGATCAGTCCTGGGTGTTCATTGGAAGGACTGATGTTGAAGCTGAAACTCCAACATTTTGGCCACCTGATTCGAAGACTGACTCATTTGAAAAACCCTAATGCTGGGAAAGATCGAGGGCAGGAAGAGAAAGGGACAACAGAGGATGAGATGGCTGGATGGCATCACCAACTCAGTGGACATGAGTTTGGGTGAACTCTGGGAGTTGGTGATGGACAGGGAGGCCTGGCGTGCTAAGGTTCATAGGGTCGCAAAGAGTCGGACACAACTGAGCGACTGAACTGAACTGAGCGTGGCCTTGCCCATCAGAGCAAATCACAGTTTTCCCCACAGCCAGTCCTTCCCATCAGGAAGCTTCCACAAGCTTCTTATCTTCATCCATCAGAGGGCAGACAGAATGAAAACCACAATCACAGGAAAGTAACCAAACTGATCACATGAATCACAGTCTTATGTAACTCAGTGAAACTATGAGTCAAATCCAGAGCATCAATCAATTTTTTCTTGAGAGGTTCTTCTTCCAGAGAACTCTATTTTCTCTCCTGGCAAGGCAAAGGTAGCATGACCTTCATAAGACAGAGATTTGAGATTCCACTCAAAGGAAAAACCTGCTAATTAAAATAAAGTCCAAAATCTTATTACAAGTAGAAAAGACCTTTAGCTAAATGATTTAGATCCAGAGTTGAAGCACAGTACTTTCTTTGCAATATACTGATTGCTATCAGCCTCTGCTGGATTTATACGGAGGATGAGATGACCTCCAAAATTCACAAAGAGCAAAACTCTTCAATTCCAGATCAAATCCAAAGCATATTTTCCAAGAGCAGAAAATAGTCTTCCTACACCCTTAAATCTAGAGACACCAAGTGGTAGCTTCTGGGAGAGGGTATTCTATTAACTTCCAGCCTCCAAAATCTACTATGACTTAGTCTATAATCCAAATATATACAGCATGCTGGACATGTAATCGGAGTTTCCAGAGTCCTAATTTCTTTTTCCAACCAGGTTGCCACTTCTGAAAACATGTAGAAACACCAGGTGTCCCAGTGCTTTGAAATTAGTCTAAAAAACCCGGGTGAGGGGGAAGGAAATCCATATTCTATTTGAAATAGAATCAAAGGAAACCCGGGAGATCACTGATTTTAGCCCCTACTTTACTATTGAGGATTCAAACTTGGAATGTAATTAGTTCACTATTCTGGAGAAGGCACCAAAAGGAGGTTGGTCCTTGGTCTCACCTCCTGCCAGTTTTGTTCTCACACCTCTGTAGTGGTTCAGTGAACAATCTGTGTTAGACTGCGTGCCGAGGTCTGAAGCTCCTCCCTGTGGCTTACTAATTATTCAACCCTTGTAAAAAGATGTGAGAATAAAATGAATTAATGTGCTCTGAGTGCTTAAAACAGTGTCTGGCAGATGTAACCTAGTATACATAAGATACATAAACAGCTAGGTCCCCACTGTATAGCACAAGGAATTAGATTCAATACCCAATGATAAACTATAACGGAAAAGAATACAAAAAAGAATACATATACGAGTCACTTTGCTATACAGAAGAAAGGAACACAGTATTATAAATCACCTATATTTTAATAAAATTTTTAAAAAATTTAAGATCAATGAATAAATAAGACTGAAGAGGGGCTTCCCTGGTGGCTCAGTGGTAAAGAATCAGCCTCCCAACACTGAGACTCAGGTTTGATCACTGGTCCAGGAAGACTCCACATGCCTCTGAGCAACTCAGCCTGTGCACCAACTACTGAACCTGTGCTCAGGAGCCTGGGAGTCACATCTGCTGAGCCCACGTGCCCTAGAGCCCTTGCTCCACCAACAAGAGAAGCCACGGCAACGAGAAGCCCACACATCGCAACTAGAGAGTAGCCTCTGCTCACAGCAACTAAAGAAAAGTCCATGCAGCAACAAAGATCCAGCACAGTCAAAAATAAATAAATAAAATCATTTTTTTAAAAAAGTAAAACAGCAGGGACAGGGAGAAACCAGTGTCTGACATACAGTGAGGGGTTATAAGATACTAGCTAACATAATTAGTCCCTCAAAGGACTCTTTTGAGGATTAGGAGATGATACCTAGCACAGGTTCAGCACAGTACCTGATACATCATGCTCAATAAATGTGTTCTTACAGTTTTACCGAAGAGTAAGAGAATGGTGTTCTGGAGTCCAGACCATTTGCTGATCGGGAAACAGTGCTGAAGATTTTTATTTCAAGGTGAGGATATTTTAAAGTGTTTTCTCATTTACACAATATTGGACATAGAACAATTACCAAAAACCCTTGAATTTCCTTTCAAGAGTATGTATAAGGGATTTCCCCAGAGGTTAAAACTCCATGTTTCCACTGCAGGGGGCATGGGTTCAATCCCTGGTTTGGGAACTAAGATCCTGAAAACTGCATGGCCAAATAAATAAACCAAATGTACCTATGTTTAAAAAGTGCTTTTAAGAGAATTCCACAGCAGTATCTGGGAACCATACTTCTGCTTGGGAGTGAAGGGGAATCCAGACAGGAACTTTGGTCATGTTGGTTAAGAACTATGACTACCTCCTTGGTAAGAAGGACTGAAAGATTCCCATCATACCCGATGTTTTGGCTTTCAGCACTCAATGAATATCATCCTGTTTAGTAAACTCCATAAAATTATCAAGCTAGAATAAGAGGTCACATTGTTAAGAAGCCTGCCATCATAAAATAGTGAGTTAACAGTCTCCCCTGAATGCTGCTGCAGGAGGGACCTGGACCAACTGGGGTCTCGCTCTAGCTCAAATCAAAGCTTTGGGGTTCTGAGTGGCAACAGTATCCTGAGGAGACTTCTCTTTGGGTTGGCTTCACAGTACACAGGTCATTCATACCTCACCCTTACAGAGATGGATCTCAGTGGAAAAAAAGATGCTCCTTCCCAAGAGTCCAGTAAAATCCCCATAACCTACTCTCATTGGCCCAGCTGGAGGCTTGGCATGAACCATGGCTCTGTGGCTAGACTGGTGTCAGAAGGGTGATAAATCAGTCTGACCAGGGTGGGTCATCCACCCACCTTGATATCTGGGACATGGGGTTAGCCCCATCCAAACCACATGAATAGAAAGAGAATGGGGGGTACACCACGGGGGAAACCTGGGAACTGTTACCAAAACTGAAAGAATGGTGGATACTGGGCAGGTAAAAGCAGTTATCAGTTTGACCTGGCTTTCCGACTACTTGCTGTTTGGGAATTTAGTGAGTCACTTGAACTCTCTAGCACCTAGTTTTTCATCTATAAAATGAGAGATTTGGGCTAGAGAGCATAGAAGAATCCTTTGAAGGATTTGTTAGGACAGTTTCTTGGGCCCCATCCCCAGAGATTCTGATTCAATAGGTCTGACATGGGCCCAAGAACTTGACTTTCTATCAAGTACCTGGTGATGCTGATGCTGGTCTGAAGACCACACGTGGAGTAACATGGGGCTAGATGATGACTCAGTCCCTGGCATCCTGTGAGTGATGGGAAATCTTCATTCTGAGACTCCCAGCTGGGAATTCTGCTTCTGCCCCTGCTTAGGGAAGCAACCTAAGCTGGACAAAAATATAAGAACAACAGGGGTGAATTCTCAACTTGCCTCCCATCACTGGGAATACTGACCAAATCGGGTGTTACTTCAGTAGTCACTCAAGCCAGTGACTAGTTTTCTTTTGTTTTTTTAGCTGCATCTCAGAGTAGAAGGATGTGTGCTCATCTTCTCCTGTGAGAAAACCGAAATCTCAACTAGCTGCTGAACAACCACTGACAGGAGACTGTTGGAAGCCACCAAAAAAAGATACCACACATCCAAGGACAAAGGAGAAGCCGCAGCAAGATAGTAGAAGGGGTGCAATCGTGCTTAAAATCAAATCTCAGACCTGCCAGAGATGCTAGGAGGGAGCAAACAAAACCTTGTGCACACGAGGACCCAGGAGAAAGGAGCAGTGACCCCACAGGAGACTGAGCCAAACTTGCCTGTGAGTGTCCGGGAGCCTCCCACAGAGGCCTGGGTCGACAGTGGCCTGCCACGGGGTCAGGGGCACCGGCAGTAGCAGGCCTGGGAGGTGCACCATGCAGGCATAGGGCCTTTCAGAGGAGGAGGTCACACCTTTACCATAGTTTGGCTTCAGGCCAAACTACAGGGAGGAAGCACAGCTTCACCCATCAGCAGAAAATTGGATTAAAGATTAAAGTATGGCCCTGCCCACCAGAGCAAGACCCAGTTTTCCCCACAACCAGTCCTTCCCATCAGAAAGCTTCCACAAGCCTCTTATCTTCATCCATCAGAAGGCAGACAGAATGAAAGCCACAATCACAGAAAACTAACCAAAATGATCACATGGATCACAACTTTGTGTAACTCAATGACACTATGAGCCATGTCATGTAGGGCCACCCAAGATGGATAGTAGAGAGTTCTGACAAAACATGATCCACTGGAGAAGGGAATGCACACCACGTCAGCATTCTTGCCTTGAGAACCCCCAAAACAGTATGAAAAGGCAAAAAGATATGACACTGAAAGCTGAACCCTCTCCCCACCCCAGGTCAGTAGGTGTCCCATATGCTACTGGAGAAGAGGGGAGAAATAGCTCCAGAAGGAATGAAGAGCCTGAGCCAAAGTGGGAAACGACATCTGGTGTCTGTGACTGCTGGTGAAAGTAAAGTCTAGTGCTATAAAGGACAATACTGCATAAGAACCTGGATGTTGGGTCCATGAACCAAGGTAAAATGGTCAAACAGGAAATGGCAAGAGTGAACATCAACATTTTAGGAATCAGTGAACTCAAACAGACCAGAATGGGTGAATTTAATTCAAATGACCATAATATATACTACTGTGGCCAAGAATCCCTTAGAAGAAATGGAGTAGCCTTCAGAGTCAACAAGAGTCTGAAAAGCAGTAGTTGGGTACAATCTCAAAAATGACAGAATGATCTTGGTTTGTTTCCAAGGTAAATCATTCAATATCACAGGAATCCAAGTCTAGGCCCCGACCACTAATGCCAAAGAAGATGAAGTTGACTGATCTATGAAGACCCACAAGACTGTCTATAACTAACACAAAAGAAAAGATGTTCTTTTCTATCATAGGGGACTGGAATGCAAAAGTAGGAAGTTAAGAGATACCTGGAGTAGCAGGTAAGTTTGGCCCTGGAGTATGAAATGAAGCAGGGCAAAGGCTAACAGAGTTTTGACAAGAGAACGCACTGATCATAGCAAACACCCACTTCCAACAACACAAGAGACAACTCTACACATGGACATCACCAGATGGTCAATACTGAAATCAGACTGATTATATTCTTTGCAGCCAAAGATGCAGAAGCTCTATACAGTCAGCAAAAACAAGATTGGGACTTGACTGTGGCTCAGATCATGAACTCCTAAATGTAAAATTCAGGCTTAAATTTAAGAAAGTAGGGAAAACCACTAGGCCATTCTAGTATGACCTAAATCAAATCCTTTATGATTATACAGTCGAAGTGACAAATAGATTCAAGGGATTAGATATGATAGAGCGCCAGAAAAACCATGGACAGAGGTTCATAACATTGTACAGGAGGCGAGGACCAAAACCACCCCCAAGAAAAGGCAAAATGGTTGTCTGAGGAGGCCTTACAAATAGCTGAAAAAAGAAGAGAGGTGAAAGACAAAGGAGAAAAGATAAACCCATCTGAATGCAGAGTTCCAAAGAATAGCAAGGAGAGACAAAAAAAAGTCTTCTTAACTGAACAATACAAAGATAAAGTGGAAAACAACAGAATGGGAAAGACTAGAGATCTCTTCAAGAAAATGAGAGATACCAAGGGAACATTTCATGAAAAAATGGGCACAATAAGGACAGAACTGGTATGGACCTAACAGAAGCAAAAGATATTAAGAGGTGGTGGCAAGAATACAAAGAAAAGCTGTACAAAAAGGTCTTAATGACCCAGATAACCACAATGGCGTGATCACTCACCTACAGCCAGACATCCTGGAGTGTGAAGTCAAGTGGGCTTTAGGAAGCATTACTATAAACAGAACTAGTGGAGGTGATGGAATTCCAGCTGAACTATTTCAAATCCTAAAAGATGATGCTGTGAAAGTGCTGCACTCAATATGTCAGCAAATTTGGAAAACTCAGCAGTGGCCACAAGACTGGAAAAGGTCAGTTTTTATTCTAATCCTAAAGAAGGACAACGCCAAAGAATGTTCAAACTACCACACAACTATACTCATTTCACATACTAGCAACATAATGTTCAAAATTCTTTACACTAGGCTTCAAAAATGTGAACCTGGAACTTCCAGATGTTCAAGATGGATTTAGAAAAGCCAGAGTAACCAGAGATCAAATTGCCAATGTCCGTTGGATCACAAAAAAAGCAAGAGAATTCCATATAAACATCTACTTCTGCTTCATTGACTATACTAAAGCCTTTGACTGTGTGGATCACAACAAACTGGAAAATTCGTAAGGAAATGGCAATACCATACCACCTTACTTGTCTCCTGAGAAACTTGTATGTAGGACAAGAAGCAACAGAATCAGGGAACAATGGACTGATTCAAAATTGGGAAAGGAGTATGTCAAGGCTGTAAACTGCCACCCTGCTTATTTAACTTCTACACAGAGTATCTTATGTGAAATGCTGGGCTGGATGACTCACAAGCTAGAATCAAGATTTCCAGGAGAAATATCAACCACCTTGGATGACACTACCCTAATATAAGAAAGTGAAGAGAAACTAAAGAGCCTCTTGATGAAGGTGAAAGAGGAGAGTGAAAAAGTTGACTTAAAATGCAACATTCAAAAAACTAAGATCATGGCATCCAGTCCCATCACTTCATGGCAAGTAGATAGCGAAAAAAAAGGAAACACTGACAGACTTTATTTTCTCGGCCTCCAAAATCATTGCAGACAGCGATTGCAGCCATTAAATTAAAAGATGCTTGCTCCTTGGAAGGAAAACTATGAAAAACCTAGACAGGGAATTATTAAAGAGCAGAGACGTCACTTCGCTGACATAGGTCTGTCTAGTCAAAGCTATGGTTTTTCCAGTAGTCATGTATGGATGTGAGAGCTGAACCATAAAGGCGGCTGAGTGCCAAAGATTTGATGCTTTAGAACTGTGGTGCTGGAGGACTCTTGAGAGACCCTTGGACTTCAAGGAATCAAACTCGTCAATCCTAAAGGAAATCAACCCAGAATAGTCATTGGAAGGACTGATGCTGAGCTGAAGCTCCAACACTTTGACCACCTGATGCAAAAAGCTGACTCATTGGAAAAGACCCTGATGCTGAGAAAGATTAAGGGCAGGAGGAGAAAGGTATGACAGAGGATGAGATGGTTGGATGGCGTCACCGACTCAATGGACATGAATGTGACCAAGCTCCAGGAGATGGAGAAGGACAGAGAAGTCTGTCATGCTGCATTCCATGGGGTCACAGAGTCATACATGATGAACAACTGAACAACAGTGCCTACAGGTCACAATGGTTGGACTGAGTGGGGGGAGCAAGAAAGGGCTCTGTCTCCTCAAATCCAGAGCTCCCTGGGGACATATCTGCTTTCTTGATCTCCACTAGCCCTTATACAAATCTTTCCTGGGGCGGCCCAAAGATATGAAGGTCCATATTTGGAAACTTTCATAAGCTTGGAAGCAGTAGAGGTTTCAAGTTAAGGACACAGATGTTGGTGACAGGCAGACCTGGACTCCAGGATTCATTCATCTGCTCATTAAAGACTGCATGACCTTGGGAAGATTACTTTACCTCTCTATTCCTTAGTTATAAAATGGGGTGTGTGTAGGACCGATATGTAGAGTTGTTGTATGGACTAAAATAAATGAGATTATATTTAAGAATTTAAATTTAGCACAGTGCCTGGCACATGCGTGTGTGCTAAGTCACGTCAGTCGTGTCTCTTTGCAACCCTATGGATCCTATGAGAGTCCAATAAATGCTAAATTTGAGGTAACCCTTCAAGTTTAAATCCAAGATGCCCCTGTACACCGCACAGCTGAACCCCAATTAACAAGGTTTGCTCACATCCATCCATATCCAATTATCAACATCTTCTTGGTAAGAATATCCTATTCCTCTTTCCCCATAGTTACATTTTCTCAGGGTATCTGAGTAAAAAGTTCTGGGGTCAAATGTTGTTCGGAAAATGCTCGGTAAAAGGAGGTTTTCTTTACTATGGGGCTTCTCATAGTCTTTGCTATGAAAATTTGCATTGAGAATCTCCAAGAGGGATATTTATATTCAGTAGTTCCCAAACGTATTAGACCACGGAACCCTTATTTCAAGGATCTCCTATTAATACACATTAAATATTCCAGCACTGTACAGGATGCAGGCTGGGAAACTCTGCTCTGGAGCTAAATTCTACCTGAAGCCTCTATACTCTGATGCACAGGTGTGTTCAGAGACGTACTACTCTTACTGTGAAACAACACTGTGAATGTCAAGATAAGTATCGTGATTTCCATGCATTTTGATGTTCACAGTTGAGAGTCAATATAATATTTTAGAAACAATTTAGAAAATCACTTTTCCACCAGAGCAAGTAAACATTTCAATACATAGGTGCTGAAATTGCAGACTCTGCTTTTATTTGAGGCCAGGGACATGGTGAGAAAGTCCCTGCACTCAGTGAGAGGAGAGAGTGGAAGCCCAGTTCTGAGACTGTGGGAGGAGGTTAGTGGGAGCAAGTAACTCTTCACAGAGGAGTAGGAAGGGCGTGAGAGTACCTCCCACTGGTTCAGGTAGCAGCTCTCCAAGATACTTGCTGTAAGAACTTGCAACATCCCCAAAAGGTTTTTAGCTCCCTCCATACTGTTAGTGTGTTGGTCAACAGTCAACCGTAAGTGCAGTAGAGATAATACCAGATTTATCTAAGCTACAAAAATGTAATAATGATGATTCAATCAGGAGAGGAAGTGGCTGCCCTTTTCAGAACAGCACCTAACTAAACTGCCATCTCTGAAAACATGAAACGTGGAGGATACTCTAATTTGGAGAGTCTTTGAGCTCAATGAAACTGCCATGTCAGCGCACTCTCCCTGGGGTTGTGTGTGATTTGCTGAACTCTCTGGGAAATATCAAAGAATTAAGACAACTGTGACAACCCACAAGCTTCTTGTTCCCTACTTCGTGGGTCTGGCTACTACCCGTAATTAAGACAAGCTGAACTCTAAGGAGGCCTTGAGAGTAGAAAACAGGCCCCTCGTGTGGAAGGGTGTCATGGTTAAAAAGTAAAGGCATGGATCTAACTGCCAGCAAGGCTGGGGTTGCCTGCCTCTCCCCACTTCTCCAGGCCCCAGCGTTGACCAGGTGCCCTGTCTTCTCTCTGTTAGGACAGGGTTTGAAATGCTTCATCACAGCTGAACACAGATCGAGAGACTGCCACCTATATTCACTGAAAGGCACTGCTTGCATTTCTGAGAGTGTGGAACAGAAAGATGGTGACTTTTAATTGCAAGAAGTAGTAAGCATCTTTGAGGCATCAGGCATACCTCCTGGGAGGCTCTGCCAAGGGAACCTCCTACAGCAAACTCCATGAAATCCAGGGCTGAGGCAACTGATGGAGCTCTTGATTAAACCATTCCCATGCTGCCCGCTTCCAGGATCTGACTGTCTTTTCTCAAGCTCCCAGTTGCACTCTGAGGACCGCAAACAGGAGCCCAGGCTGGGCACAGTGATCGGCTCTTCCTCCCTCCGCAGAAGGGCTGCTCTGATCAGACCTGTGCCGCACACTGTTCCTGGGAATCTCCAGGTCTCTTGTGTTCTGACAGCAGGTTCAGTTTAAAGAAGTCTCATTTCATTTCTCTTTGTCACTAAAAGGAAGTCCTAAAAGCCACTGCCACAAAGCTTATGAGAGGAGAAGAAGAAAGAGGTAGGCACTGAAGAGCAAACAAATCTTGGGATGTTAGAAAGAAGAGTGTCAGTCCTGCTCCTCTGGATTATGGCAGGGTTCGCTCGAGATGAATCAGGGAAATGGGAACTGGCCATTTCAGATGAGGACTTGACATGATATAGCTCTTAAAGAATGATACTGACATTAATAAGACATTGGCTCCACCAATCCATCCACCGAAGTGTGCAATACCTATCATTCAGCATTGCGTTCCATCAGGGGCATGTAACTGCAAGCAGAGATCTAGGGACACAGGGGCCCACAGGTATCTGCCCTCAATGGGCTTACATCTGAATCAAGAACCACTACTCATCAACACAGCATGGGCAGACAAAGAGTCCAGGAGTGACAAAACTGCTCTTAATCTTAAAATAAGTGATCGCTTATTTTAACACTAAGAATGAGTCAGTGATTTGAAAACCAAAAAGATAGTCCTAAACTGCAATCCCTCTATGATGTGCAATACTCAACATGCCTGATTATTTCTTATCTGCTTCCCAACTGGTTTGCCCAACTCTTTTTCAGGGACAAGACTCCACAGGTGGTGAAAACCACCAGCTAAGGCTTGTCAGGAAGGTTGTCAGTGTAAGCTCAGTGAGGGCAGAGCCAGTGTCTAATTCCTTTTGGGGCTCTAGAGATTAAGGTTGGTGATCAGAACATAAGAGGCTAATAATAAATATTTGCTCAATGGCCTTGGATCACAACTTTCCTTTGTCTACACCTTTCTACTTTTACAAAACAGTTCTACATTTATTCTTCCTGGAAACCTGTGTAGCAGAGCTCTTCAGAAGAGAGATGAAACCAAGGCACAGGTGGGTTAAATGACTTGCTCAAGGTGACAGGGCAAGTGAATGTCAGGGTGGCACTTGAGCAGGCTGCCGAGGAGGGGGAGAGGGTGCTTAAAGAAATGGAGAGAAATGAGACCTTCTAGGCCTTATATTTCTGTCCCTTAACTTACAAGTCTTTACATTGGTGCTGATTTCGAGCATCTTAATAAATAAAGTCTTTTTTTTTTTTCAGCTGTAAACATGAAAATATATAAAGACCACTATAGGTTATGGATGAATAAATGCCCCCTCTAGATTAAAATTCATGCTATGACTTTTATTAAATTGGTAATACTAAAGTTTATCAGACACCACCATTGAGCATAAAGCTCCATCCAAAAAAAAAAAAAAGCAATTTTGTGAAGAATGAAAAACAGAAATGATCACTGTGTAATAGGGAATTATTTACTATAGAAGCAGTTTCTTTTGCTAGGAAAGTAAACATTCCCCCTTCTCCTCAGTACTTACTAAGCAGTAGAGGATCATCACATCTGATAGCACCCTGATCAATTAACATTATCCCTTAATTAGTCCCTAAAACTATTAACCACATAACCAAGTGGATCAGCAGCCACAGGGCTTAATTTTGTACCTCACTATTATGCTTACCGAGGCATTTTGCTCTTATAGAGTAAATTAACACTCCTCAATCTCAAATGGTAGCACGTTATATTTTTGTCATTATAGTTTATGCTCTAAATACAAATTCTTATTCTCTAGAGCATGCATTCTCAACAGAGCTGATATTCCCCCCAAGGTGGCAAAAACTGGTTCTTAGGGTGAGAGGGGTGACAAAATCTTACCTTTTTAAAGTATAAAGCACAGACTTAACATACATAGTATACAAACACACATACAATGTATCTGTGGTATTGAAATCTCTGGTAGGGAGGGCAGTTAGGAAAAAATTACACCTTAAAAAGGGCCTCCCTGGTGGTTCAGATGGTAAAGAATCCGCCTGCAATGCGGGAGGCCTGGGTTCAATTCCTGGGTTGGGAAGATCCCTGCCTGCATTGTGGGAGACCTGGGTTCCATCCCTGGGCTGGGAAGATCCTCTGGAGAAGGGCACGGCAATTCGCTTCAGTATTCTTGCCTGGAGAATCCCCACGGACAGAGGAGCCTGGCAGGGTACAGTCCATGGGGTCGCAAAGAGTCAGACAGGACTGAGCGACTAGGCACAGCACACCTTAAAAAGGTTCCTTCTGTTGGCGGCAAAGTCGGAAAAAAGAAGACTCAGAAACGCTGCCGTGTGGTCCTCAGACCTGCTGCACAGGGGAACCTGGCTGGACTCTCGGAAGTACTGACACCTGAGCCATTCCCAGAGTTTCTGATGTAATTGGTCTGGGATGGGACCTGGCATGGTACAGGTAAAAACTCCCCAAAGGGATCGGAAGGTGAGTTTGAGAACCACTGCTCTGAACTGCAGGTGACGTGAAGCCCCGCCACTTTCCAACCTAAGCTACTGTGGATGTGACTAAACCACCATGACATCCTTCCCCACAGAGCCCAGGTGTGGCTTTGGAACTTATTCCATACACTTTCCCATACATTCCAAACACCAACTGCAGTCAGTTGAAGGTGACATGTGAAATGAAACCTATTTGCCATCCCTGTTCTAGATGGTCCTCTGGGCTAGAAGAGAATCTACCTAAAACCCTAAGTTTTAGTACCCAGACATTTCTTACTGCAGTATGTTTATAGATTATGTCTCATATTCCCCTCTATCTTTCTGTAAATTAAGTGTAAAGACAGGAGAGAACCAAAACTGGTGGTGAGTGAGAAGAGAGAAGTTTGTTGAGTACTGAAGTGTAGTTGTGTAAACATCTAGCTGTCCCTGGGTAGAGTTGGCTGATATTCTATTTTTGTAATAAAATAGAAGATGCAAATTGCCTCTTTTGCATGTAAACAGAAAACTCCATCAGGTCAAAGAAGAATTCCCAGCAGTCTCATTTTATTGCAGGCCTCTTTTGGAGGATAGTCCTTCAGCTCTATGTGAGCATTTGTGGTTAATATGTGTATAATTTAGTAGGCATAAACTGAATTGGCATTACCAAGAGTAAGGATTAATCTCAGGTTTTAATGAAATTAGCTCTTCAAGGGGAAGGTCAGATGAAATAATTTTGAGAATGAGTTTCTGACTAGCTCCTTAGACTTAAAACATGATGCCTCTTGAGATAAACATAAACAACAAATGCAAAGAAACTTCAGACACCAGAAAAATTACAATTTTCCCTGAAATTGATGGTTGAATAAAAACATAAACTTGATGTTTAGATCATTTGAATCTGAACTATTCAAATACATGCATATATACATGTGCATGTCTGTGAGACAGTAATTAGTTTTCAGAAACAAAATGGCCAATAAAGATTTGGAAAGGTGCATGCCTCATTAGTCATCAGGGAATTACAATAAAAATAAAGCCAGCAGATGGGCAAAAGGTTTTAAAAAGCTGAAAATAGCAAATTAGGAGAGGATGCAGAATAACAGGATCTCTCAACTAGTGCTGCTGGGAATGCAAAATTGCTTCGAGGGCTTTGGAAAAATAGTGTAGTGGTACTTAGCAAAGATGAAGATATCCTTAGCCTGTACCCCAGCAATTTCACTCCTATGGAGTTCCACCAGAGAAAGGTTTTCACACGGTGTTGGGAGGCATAAATAAGGATACTCATGGCAGCAGCGTTTGTAACAGTCTCAACCATAAGAATGTGAATATTCATCCAGGATAGAATGTATAAGTAATGGTAGCACATTTACAAATGTACTCTCATATAGCATTAAAACTACTTCTATCCATAATAATGTAGAGGACCCTCACAAGCATAATGGTGACCAGATAAAAAGACTCCTTTCACATAAATTTCAAAACAGAGAAAATTAAACAATAGCATGTAAGGTACATATACAGATGATAAAACTATAAAAGGAAGAAATGATCATCAAGAATGCCAGCATATCAGCACAGTGGTTAAGGAAGAAGAGCAAGATGGTTGGAATCATTAAGGAGGGGTACCAGAGTAAGAGAAATGACGGCTTCCGGGCATAGTAGTAATATTCTATTTCTTGACCCAGGTGCTAATCACATATACAAATTCTCACTTTATAATTATTTGTAATACATTTTTATGTGCTTCTCTGGATGTATGTTCTATTTCACAATAAAAAATAATTAGTTTCTCAACTTGCTATGTTCCATATGACTAGCGTATCAATATATTTAAGTTAAACAATTAAAAAAGGCTTTTGAAGGGAAAGCAACCCTGTAATGAAGAGAAGCTGAACAACAGCCTTGAGCAGTACCAGCAACAGGACAGCTCCAAGGATCATGCCCTGAGGGACCCTCTCTATAGGATGTGCTCATCAGAGAGCTTGGTCAGTTTCCTAAGTCCTGGGTCTCCCCGGAAGGTCCCAGTTCCTAAAAGAAAGAATAGGCTGAGCCTAGTCTTATGCCCCAGTGTTCACACGGCCGGCCCCACCAGAGCCCCCTGGAGCCAAGAAGACAGAGAGGAAGGAGGCTGTGCAGATGAAAACCAGCTACGCTCACCGCAAGCGGGGCACTGCCAGAGCAAACCAGCAAAAAGCAGCAGGATCCAAGAAGGTGCGCAGACCAGAGTCACAAGCAGAGACAGCATGGATTCATTTCTCTGATGACCATCAACCTCTTCTGACGATTTCATCGCGTCCAAGGAAGGTAGTTAGTCTGCTTCGTGCTACTAACCACAGGACTCCAGGACTGGAAGGCATAACTGACGCAGAAATGGTGAACAGTGCTGAAAGATGAGAGTCTTCCCACAGACTGTGCCCCAATTCACCACCCACCTTCTCCCTGAGAACTGTGAGTGAGCCAAAGATGGCCATTCTGATCGCCCCTCCTCTTCATCTCTCCTTTATGGTTTTCTTTTTAGGGAGTTGAATGGCGGTCAGAATAACCAGAAAGAGGTGAAACTTGGGTAGGAAATGCCGAGAATCAGTACTCCTGTTTGCTGGGACCTTGAGGGGAGGACTCATTGGTCATTTAGAGGTCCTCAGACTCCTACAGGGGCTTCATTTCACAGAGTAGGGGCAGGAGGGGGGCTGTAAAATGGGGGAGCCATGAAGGGAAAGAGATGGGAAATATTACCATGCCAGTAGGCATTCTGCCCACCTCCACTACTTATCCTGTATCAAGAAACCAAGGTAATTTTTTAAAATACAAACTGTGTGTGCTAACATAAGCCTTCCTACAGCCCTATCAGAACACTGAAAAGCTTTAACCAAATGGTGAGAAATTACACAGGGAAACTGCATTTTTGAAGCAGAAGGAGTTGCCTCAAATATAGATATCAATTTGAAAACTGCATCATAATAAAATTTTAAATACCTTTATTCCTGAGTCTGAACTCCTAAAAGTAAGGATGTGGGCACCTGCATACTTATTTCATACACCAGTCACACTGATCAAAAAACACTCAAATACATATTTAGTCTTCAGTGAGTACCTATTCCTCTGGAGTCTAGAGTACTTTATAGACATTAGTTGATTAGCATTAATAAAAAGCATCTATCACACCATGCTCCAGAGCTACTACCATGTCCACTCTAAAAACCACCCATCTGCCTTGCTTTGAGCAAAGCCTCCTTTATTGATGGCTTCTGTGGATACAGTTGACATCCATCCTCCCCCATCCGATCTCATTATTTCAGATCCACACATCCTAGCTGGCTTTGCCTCCAGGTCCTCCTGCCACATCAGTGCAATTGTTTCCTCGCTTCCTTTCTGGGAGCCCAGTTTTGTCCTAGCTTGGCTTGGCGTGTGTGTTTCAGGACCAGTATCAAGGCCCCGTGGTGAGGATTTATAGCTCCCGGAGCCCCTTATTGGGTGACCTTCTCCTGTTGGGCCCATTTTTCTTGAGGGCTTTCTTTTGGGGCCCTGAACAGGACTCTTCAAGTTGGGCCGGAGCACTTGGCAGACAAGCCCCTTGATTGTAGTCGGAGACCTCAGGTCTCTTCAGGGCGGAGCTCGCCTTTCAGGAATTCAGGAGGCTGGGCCTTGCATTACTATGAGAGGGGAAACGTGCTGGGGAGGAGGCAGGCCTTGATGTATGCCCCACTGGACAAAAGCTGCTAGTGTCAGCTTGATTTGCAAGATCAACATTCATGAGTTCGACTGCTTAGAAAGGGGGATTATCTGCAGACTTGGGCCTGAATGGAAGCCATAAATAAGTGATTTCACACCACCAAGCAGGAAGAATATTCCCCCTCCTCGATTATTCCCAACAGCATGTTCGGCCCCTCCCAGGTTCCCACCGCTGGTGAGCCCTCAGTGTGATGTGTTCAAACGATGGAGCTCTTGAAGCCCGGAGCACCAGCCTAACCATGAGCTTGTGTAAGTGGAGCAGAACAGAGCAGAGCAGAGCAGAGCATATGAGCAGCTCCAGCTTCACGTCCCAAGATCCAATCCGGGTTTTGCTTGCTGCCGATCCAGAGGCCCATTCCAAGCCTGCTTACTCCAAGCAAGGTTTTCCCTCTCATTCACCGGCTTCAGCCACTCTGCCGGGGGCTCAACTCACCACAGATACTCGTGAAAAACCTGCTCAAATGTGCGTCTGGCATCAAAGACATGGGGAGGGTCTTTCATCAGCTGCCTGAGGAGGGACACACTCCCAGCTATCCTCATTTATAACTGCATTTACTCTGAAATGTAAATGTATCTCCTGATGCAAAAAGAAAGGTTGGAAGACGTTTTTTTCCACTCTGCACACCCAATTTCTCATTTTGTCCTCATCCATGCTTTGTGTGCGCCTAGCTGTGTTAACCCTATGACGAACTGCAGGCTCATACTCTTCTTTCTCCCTGACGGTTGTCTTCAGGTTTGTAGTTTGACTTACTCTTCAGGCCCTCATTAACCCTCCCAGTTCCTGGAGCTAGTTTCATTGTAGGACAGACACAGCTGGAGAGCCACAGACTTCGGATGTCACCAGGGCTTTGAAGTGTGGGGAGTGGGGCGAAGGCAAGAGCTGGGTCAGCTCATGATGCCGCCTGAGTCCTGAGCACCCTTGTGGTGGTCATGTTTCTTGGAAGCTCAGCTTAGCTCCGCTGACCCCTAGCCTGGGGGGATGGACTATGATGCTGGAGAGTAGAGTAAATGGTTTCAGAGGCATCCCTCTAGGAGAATGGTGCGTGGATGTTTAACACTGAAGAATTACCCTACTCAGCAGGCAGCTGAGCAGGCGGGTTTGGACATGACTCCATTTAAAAAACCTTTCCCCCTTTTTTTGAAAGCCTCCCACTGTTAGAGAAAGAGTCAAACCTTTCAGAGGTTGGAGGGTGGAGGGGGGATAGAATGAATCTGAAAGCGGGCAGGGAAAGGGAGAAGGGAGGGGAAGGAGTTGAAGAGCACCCTCAGAGCAGTTCAGGAGGAGGCTTTGTTCCTAGAGGATGGATTTGTGAGTTAGGGAGGGAGAACGTGGCAACAGGGAAAAGTTAGGAAACATTTCTGTACTGGGTAGAGGTGAGGGCCTGCAAAGGTCATCCAAGTTGTTGGCAGTCAAGGGTCTGCAGTCTCAAACCATCCCGAGGGACCAGTAAAGAATGTGGGGCGAGGGGTCCACAGGCCTTGGATTCGGCAGAGTGCAGGGTACACTGAGAAAGGTCTGCCCTTGTGGTCCCGGCTCCCTGAGGACACAGTCCTCACTGACAAGAGAGGGTAGGTTCTGTGCGGAAAGCACAGATGTTTGCTGAATGGATACGGAGTTGCAAAGAAGCCTGCTCAGAGTCCAACACTGAAGGAAACTGTTCCTGGTTGAGTAATTGAGTCTGGATGGCGGGGAGATCCCCAAATCCCCAGGCATCCTTGATCGGGGAGAAGTCGTACCAGGAGCTCTTTGGGGAATTCCCAACCACGGTTCCCGAGAACCCATTTACATGCAGCACTGCACAAACATCTCCGGCTGGCCTGCAGGTTCTGTTTGATAAAGTTTTCTCCATAAAAGCTTTTTTTTTTTTTTTTTTTAAACAGTCTTTCTGCGCTTTCGAACTTTCATATGCACAAGTTTACTCACTGCTGCATTATCATAATTGCAAACTACTGGAAATGACTTACATATGCAAACATGTATAAATTATGGTGGACACATAATGGAATACTATGTAGTTGTAAAAAAAAATTAAAAAGCAGAACTATGACAGAGTGTGTTCCATTGTACATCATTAAGTAAAGCAAGCAAGATGCAAGTAAGCATACATATAAGTGCAAAGTGGGCTAGTTTCTATGAGCAGAAGAAGGGAAAATGAGAAAAGCATACATATCTGTTTATCTTTAAAAATGAAAAAAGAAAAAAAATGAAAAAAGCAATATAGGAAAAATAAACCAGAAAAATGGGATGAAATGAGGGTACTTCCCTGGTGGTCCAGTGATTGAGAATCTACCTGCCAATGCAGGGAACATGAGTTCAGGCCCTGGTCTGAGAGGATCCCACATGCTGCAGAGCAACTCGGCCTGTGCACCACAACTACTAAGCCCACAACTAGAGAAAGCCCCCATGTAACAGCAAAGACCTAGCGCAGCCATAAATAAATAAATACATTTTTTTAAAAAGAGGCAGGTGGGGAAGAAAATGGAAGAGATATGAGAGGAAGTAACACTTCTCTGTATTAATTTGTGTCATTTTGATTTGGGAAATATTGTTAGTATTCTGTATATTTTAAAGAAAAATTAAAACAAGTATGGGAAAGGAGAAAATATACTAAAAAGCAAGCCAATGAACCTGATTGTATTTTAAATGAATAATCACACTGAAAAGGAAAACAAAACAAAAAAACTAGTCCAAGTAATTTATGAACAATCATTGGATGACTGTCAGAATTAAGTAGGCTGAAGGTTGGAGAGAACTGACAGTAAATACTAAACTCTTACTAGCACTCCTCATAGAAATGACTGTTTCCAGGACTGACGCAGGAAAGGTGCACGATGCGTCTAGAACACCTTTTTTCTTAAATTCAAGTGGAAGTCACATAGCATAAAATGAACTATTTTGAAGTGTACACTTCTATGGTATTTAGTACATTCCCAAGCTTGGGTAACCACCATATCTATTCAGTGGGAGCCTGAAACATTTTATGCTAGGATGTAAGGAAGTGCTCAAAAGGTTGCTAACATGGAAGCAACCTAGGCGTCCATCGACAGATCAATGGATAAAGAAGCTGTGGTACATATATACAATGTAACACTACTCAGTCAGAAAAAGGAGGTGCTAATGAGGTGGATGAACCTACGGCCTATTATACAGAGTGAAGTAAGTCAGAGAGAAAAATATAAATACTGCATATTGACCCATATATGCAGAATCTAAAAAGACGGCACTGATTAATTTGTTTTCAGGGCAGCAACGGAGAAACAGACATAGACAACAAACCTAAGGAGATGGGGGGAGGGGAGGAGGGAGAAGGTGAGATGTATGGAGAGAAGAACATGGAAATTCACAATACCATACACAAAGCAGACAGCCAATGGGAATTTGCTGTGTAACTCAGGGAACTCAAACAGGGGCTCTGTGATGGGCTGGAGCATGGGATGGGGAGATGGGAGGGAGGCTCTGGAGAGAAGGGACATGGCTGATTCTTGTTGAGGTATGACAGAAAACCACAAAATTCTGTAAAGCAATTAGCCTTCAATTAATAGGCAAATAACCAAAGCAGTCTTGAGAAAGAAGAATGGAGCTGGAGGAATCAACCTTCCTGACTTCAGATTATACTACAAAGCTACAGTCATCAAGGCAGTACGGTATTGGCACAGAAACAGAGACCAATGGAACAAGACAGAAAGCCCAGAAATAAACCCATGCACCTATGGGTACCTTGTTTTTGACAAAGGAGGCAAGAATATACCATGGGGCAAAGACAGCTTCTTCAATAAATGGTGCTGGGAAAAATGGACAGCTACAAGTAAAAGAAGGAAATTAGAACACTTCCTAATACCATTCACAAAGATAAACTCAAAATGGATTAAAGACCTAAATTTAAGACAAGAAACTATAAAACTCTTAAGAGGAAAACATAGGCAGAACACTCAATGACATAAATCAAAGCAAGATCCTCTATGGCCCACCTCCGAGAGTAATGGAAATAAAAACAAACGTAAACAAGTGGGACCTTTTAAACTTAAAAGCTTTTGCAAAGCAAAGGAAACTATAAGCAAGGTGAAAAGACAACCCTCAGAATGGGAGAAAATAATAGCAAATGAAACAACTGACAAAGGATTAATTTCTAAAACATTCAAGCAGCTCACAGAACTCAATACCAGAAAAGCAAACAACCCAATCAAAAAGTGGGAAAAAGACCTAAACAGACTTCTCTCCAAAGAAGACATACAGATGGCTAACACACACACATGAAAAGATCCTCAATATTGCTCATTATTAGAGAAATGCATATCAAAACCACAATGTGATATCACCTCACACTAGTCAGAATGGCCATCATCAAAAAGTCTACAAACAATAAATGCTGGAGAGGGTGTGGAGAAAAGGGAACCCTCTTGCCCTGTTGGTGGGAATGTAAATTGATACAGCCACTATGGAAGACAGTATGGAGAGTCCTTAAAAAACTAGGAATAAAACCAACATATGACCCAGCAATCGCACTCCTAGGCATATACCCTGAGGAAACCAAAATTGAAGAAGACACATGTATCCCATTGTTCACTGCAGCACTACTTACAATAGCTAGAACATGAAAGCAACCTAGACATCCCATTGACAGATGAATGGATAAAGAAATTGTGGTACATACACACAATGGAATACTACTAAGCCATAAAAAGGAATGCATTTGAGTCAGTTCTAATGAGGTGGATGAACCTAGAGCCTATTATACAGAGTGAAGTCAGAAAGAGATAAATACTGTATACTAATGCATATATATAGAACTTAGTAAGATGGTACCAAAGAATTTATTTGCACATCAGCAATGGAGAAACAGACATAGAGAATAGACTTGTGGACACGGGGAGAGAGGAGGAGAGGGTGAGATATATGGAAAGAGTAACATGGAAACTTACATTACCATATGTAAAATAGATAGCCAATGGGAATTTGTCGTATGTCTCAGGAAACTCAAACAGGGGTTCTGTATCAACCTAGAGGTGTGAGATGGCGAGGGAGATAGGAGGGAGGTTTAAGGGGGAAGGGACATATGTATACCTATGGCTGATTCATATTGAGGTCTGACAGAAAACAACAAAATTCTGTAATGCAATTATCCTTCAATAAAAATAAATAAAAGTTAAAAACTAAGAAAAACCTAATAGGAAATTTTCCAATTTGTATGGAAATACAAAAGACTGTGGATAGCCAAAGCAATCTTGAGAAAGAAATATGGAGCTGGAACAATCAGGGGCCCTGTCTTCAGACTGTAATACAAAGCTACAGTAATCAAGGCAGTACGGTACTGGCACAACAACAGAAATATAGTCCAATGGAACAAGATAGAAAGCCTAGAGATAAACCCATGCACCTATGGGCACATTATCTTTGACAAAGGAGGCAACAACAAAGAAAAGGTCTCTTCAGTAAGTTGTGCTGGGAAAACTAGACCGTTACATGTAAAAAAATGAAAGTACAACACTCCATTTTGTATAACACCATACACAAAAATAAACTCAAAATGGACTAGAGATCTAAATGTAAGGCTGGATACTATAAAAAAAATCTTCCAGGAAAACAAAGGCAGAATAGTCTCTGACATAAATTGCAGCAACATCTGTTTTGATCCACCTCCTAATGAAGATAAAAATAAATAAATGAGATGTAAATGTTAACAGCTTTTGCACAGCAAAGGAAACCATAAACAAAATGAAAATGAAATGACAACCCTCAGAATGGGAATAAATAAGTACAAACAGTGACTGACAAGGGATTAATCTCCAAACAGCTCATCTGGCACAATAAAAACCAAAAAATGGGAAGATCTAAACAGACATTTTTCCAAAAAAGACATACAGATGGCCAAAAAGCACATAAAATGATGCTCAACATCACTATTAGAGAAATGTAAATCAAAACTACAATGAGGAAAAAAAACTACAAAGAGGTATCATCTCAGAATGGCCATCATCAAAAAGTTTACAAACAAATGCTGAAGAGGGTATGGACTAAAGGGAACCCACCTACACTTGGTGGGAATGTAAGCTGGTACAGCCACAATGGAGAACAGTGTGAAGGGTCCTTAAAATACTAACACTAGAGTTACCATATGATTCAGCAATCCCACTCCTGGGTATGTATCTAGGGAAAACCATAATTCAAAAGGACACATGTACCTTAAAGTTCATTGCAGCATTATTCACAATAGTCAAGACACAGAAGCAATCTAAATGTCCATCAGCAGAGGAATGGATAAAGAAGATGTGGTATACATATATGGTGGAATATTAGTCAGCCATAAAAAAGAATGGAATAATGCCATTTGCAGCAACATTGGATAGACCAAGAGATTGTCACAGTAAGTGAAGTAAGTCAGAGAAAGACAAATATTTTTCTCTGACAATGCTTATACATGGAATCTAAATGTGGAATCTGAGTAATGATACAAATGAACTTACTGACAAAACAGAAATAGAGTCACAGATATAGAAAACAAACTTATGGTTACTAAGAGTGGGGAAAAGAGGGAGAGGGATAAATCAGGAGATTGGAATTGACATATACATAATACTACATAAAATAGGTAACTATTAATAACAAGAACCTACTGTATAGCACAGGGAACTCTACTCAACACTTTGTAATGGCCCAAATGGAAAAAGAATCTAAAAAACAGAGGATATACGTACAACTGACTCACTCTGATGTACACCTTAAACTAACACAACATTGTAAATCAACTATATTCCAATTAAAAA
The DNA here is from genome assembly GCF_963930625.1 of Muntiacus reevesi. NCBI lineage: Eukaryota > Metazoa > Chordata > Mammalia > Artiodactyla > Cervidae > Muntiacus > Muntiacus reevesi. Next base: position 39,623,604 of record NC_089265.1, on the reverse strand, counting down.
AAATCCTAATAGGAACATGCCATAAGGAAAGAGGAACTCGCTCGGATAGGCTTCCACTGCCTAAGTCTGGGACAATTTGAACACCAAAATAAGGGTATAATAATAAATTGTTAAAAAAGAAAATGGGAATCCATGAATCGTTATACTAATAAGCAGGTATATAAATAAATGCATGAAAAGGGGTGACTGTTTTTATAGTAGGATATTGGTACTGAATTGCATCCTTACATGTTGAAGCCCTAACTCCTAATATATGACTGTATATGGAGACAGTATCTTTAAGGCAGTAATGAAGGTTCAAAGAGGTCCTAAGGGTGGCGCTCTGATCTAGAAGGACTTGATATTCTTATAAAAAGAGTCACCAGAGGCGCATTTCCATGGGGAATAAGCCGTGTGTGGACACCATAAGAAGGTGGCCCTTTGCAAGGCAAAGAGAGAGGCCTTGACAGACGCCTACCCTTCCAGCACCTTGACCATGTACTTCCAGCCTCCAAGAACTGTGAAAATATAAATTTCTTTCCTTGAAGCCACCAAGTCTATAGTATTTTGTAACAGAAGTCCAAATAGATGAATAAAACATCCAACGTCAACTGGTAGATGTAGAAAGAGTACTGAACTGGAAAAAAATTATTTTACTACCTTGGTAATTGACTGTTTAAGGCAAGAATCATCCAGATGCTAAGTCTAGAGGAAATTTTTAGTGAGAAGCAGGCTATTTGCATGGTCATAAAATGTCTTCCAACAGATTGCCTTTCGGTTGCCAGGGGGGAAAAACTGTACTTATTCAGAGGAGAAATCAGCACCTTGACCCAGGATCAACATTTATTTCACCAACGAGAGATAGATGGACCACAAGTGCCTCTGGATATGATATCTGCTATAGACTCAATGTCCATGTCCCCCCACAATTCATATGTTTAAACCTAATCCCCAATGTGATGTATTAGGAGGTGAGGCCTTTGGGCAGTAATTAGGTCATGAGGGTGAAACCTTCAGGAAAGGGATGAGTGCACCCCTTAAAAGAGATACAGAGAGCTCCTTTGTCCCTTTCACCATGTGAAGACATGGTAAGTAGATCGATGTCTATGAACCAGAAACAGGGTTTTCATAAAGTATTGAATCTGCCGATGCCTTGATCCTGAGTTCCCAGCCACCAGAACTGTGAGTAGTAAGTTTCTATTGTTTACAAGTCACGCAATATTCTGTTATCACAGCTCAAACTGACCAAGACAATACCTTATAGAGGGGACAACACTACGCAGATAACATTTGTTTGGTAATGCATAGCCTGAATCTAATAATAAGGAAAAATCACACTGACCACACTGTGGTCATTGAGGAACATTCCATTTTGAAAAGGAGAACTGTGTTTTTTAAAATGTCAGTGTCATAAAAAAAGAATGACAGACTGAAGAGATATGTCAACTAAATGCAATATATGGTTCTAGACTGGATCCTGTACTAGAAACTGACCAGGAGTGGCAAACAGCCTCCAAAATGGTCCCCAACAACCCCCATCTCCTGGCATTTGCACCCTTGTATAATCGTCTCCTCTGAACAGGGGCTGAACTCACTGACTTCCTTCTAATGAACAGAATATGGCAGAAGTAATGGGATGTCATTTCAAAGTTAAATTACAAAACAACGAGTGAGGCTTCCATTTGGGAGGCTTGCCCTCTAACTCTCTCAGACAGGGCAGCTGCAATGTTGTGAGATTCCTTATGGACATGCTCAAGTGGCAGAGAACTGAGAAAGGCCACTGGTCAAGAGCCAGGGAGGCACTGCCAACAATCCCGTCAGTGAACATGAAAGTGGATCTTTCCCACCAGGCTTGTCAAGAGCATAGCCCTAGCTACACCTTGATTATGTCCTGGTGACAGACCCTGACCCAGAGGACTCAGCTAAGCCACATCTAGATACCTAAAATATGGCATCATAAATATTTGTTGTCTTAAACTGCTAAGATTTGAACTAATTTGCTATATAGCAGTACATAACTAATGCACTGTATAATTTTACAAAATTTTGGAATAGGAACAGACTATATAAAATATTTTACTTTATATTTTTTTTTCTGGCAAAAAGTCTCTTCAATAAATAATGCTAGGAAACTGGATAGCCACATGTGAAAGAATGAAACTGAACTACTATCTTATACCACACACAAAAAATTAACTCAAAATTGATAAATACTTGAATATAAGACCTAACACCATAAAACTCCTAGAAGAAAACATTGAGAATAAGCCCCTTGACATCAGTCTTAGCAATGATTTTTTTGGATATGACACAAGAAGCAAAGGAAACAAAAGCAAAAATAAACAAGTAAGACTACATCAAAGGACTTCCCAGGTGGCTTAGTGTTAAAAGAATCTACCTGCCAGTGCAAGAGATGAACAGGGTTCCATCCCTGGGTCTGGAATATCCCCCGAAGTGGCAATCCACTTCACTATACTTGCCTGGGAAGTCCATGGACAGAGGAACCTGGCAGGCTACAATCCATGGGGTCACAAAAGAGTCAGACATAACTTAGTGACTAAAACAACCACAAGACTACATCAAACTAAAAACTTCTAAAAACAGCAAAGTGAAAAGTGTTAGTTGCTCAGTCTTGTCCAACTGTTTGTGATCCCATGGACTGTAGCCCGCCAGGCTCCTCTGTCCATGAAATTCTCCAGGCAAGAATACTGGAGTGGGTAGCCATTCCCTTCTCCAGGGGATCTTCCTAACCCAAAGGCAACCAAAAAAATGCTAGAAATCATCAATGAATTTGGTAAAGCTGCATGTTACAAAATACATAGGAATCTGTTGCATTTCTATATACTAACAATGAAAGATCAGAAAGATAAACTCAAGAAGCAATTCCATTTACCATCATATCAAAAAGAATAAGATACCTAGGAATAAACCTACCTAAGGAGACAAAAGACATATATTCTGAAACTGTAAGAGGCAGATGAAAGACAGATGGAAAGATATATACCATGTTCATAGATTGGAAGAATCAATATTGTCAATGTGGCTGTTCTACGCAAGACAATCTACAGGTTTAATGCAATCCCTATCAAATTACCAATGGCATCTTTCACAGAACTAGAACAAAAAAATCTCAAAATTTGTATGGAGACACAAAAGACCCCAAACAGCAAAAGCAGCCTTGAGAATGAAAAATGGAGCTGGAGGAATCAGGCTCCCTGACTTCAAACTATACTATGAGGTTACAATCTTCAAAACAGTGTGCTACTGACACAAAAACAGAAATACAGATCAATGGGACAGGATAGAAAACCCAGAAATAAGACCTTGCACCAATAGTCAATTAATCTATGGCAAAAGAGGCAAGACTACACAATATTGGAAAGACAGTCTCTTCAACAAATAATGCTGGGAAAACTGGACAGCCACATGTAAAAAAAAAAAAAAAATCAAATCAAATCACTCCTTAACTCCATACACAAAAATAAGCTCAAAATGGATTAAAGAACTAAATATGAGACCAGACACTACAAAACTCATAGAAGAAAACAGGCAGAATACTCTCTAACATAAACCACAACACCTTTTTAAGTCCATCTCCACAGAATAATGGGAATAAAAACAAAACTAAACAAATGGGGCCTACTTAAACTCAAAAGCTTTTGGACAGCAAAGGAAATAATAAACAAAACAAAAAAACAACCCACAAATTGGGAGAAAATATTTGTAAATAACGTGACAGATAATGGATTAGTCTTCAAAATTTACAAACAGCTTACAATGCTTAACAGCATCAAAACAAACAATCCACTGAAAAAATGAGCAGGAGACCTGAATAGAGATTTCTCCACAGAAGGCATAGAAAGGTTAGTCGCTCAGTCATGTCTGACTCTTTGTGACCCCATTAACTATAGCCTGCCAGGGTCTTCTGTCCATGGGATTCTCCAGTATCCCACGGAGTGGGTTACCATTCCCTTCTCCAGAGGATCTTCCCAACCCAGGGATCGAATCTGGTTCTCCTACATTGCAGGCAGATTCTTTACCATCTGAGCTACGGCCATAAAGCACATGAAAAGATGTTCAACATCGCTCATTATTAGAGAAATGCAAATCAAAACTACAATGAGATATCACTTCACACCAGTCAGAATGGCTATCATCAAAAAATCCACAAACAACATACGCTGGAGAGGGTGAGAGAAGGGAACCCTGCTACTCTGTTAGTAGGAATGAAAACTGGTACAGCCACTATGGAGAACAGTATGGCGATTCCTTAAAAACCTGAAAACAGAGCTTCCACATGACTGAATTTCCACTCTTGGGCATATACTCAGAGAAAAACATGATCTGAAAGAATATATGCATCTCAATGGTCCTTGTAGCACTGCTTACAACAGCCAAGACATGCAAACAACCTAAATGTCCATCGACAGAGGAATAGATCAAAAAGATGTGGTATGTATATACAGTGGAATACTACCTAGCCACTAAAAAGAATGAAATAATGCCATGCCCAGCAACATGGATGGATCCAGAGAGTGTCATACTGAGTGAAGTCAGAGAAGGAGAGATACCATGTGACATCCATTACACGTGGGCGCTTTTAGAAATTATACATATGAACTTGTTTATAAAACAGAGACTCACAGACTTAGAAAAAGAACTTATGGTTGCTGGGGGGAAGGGACAGTTAGGGACTTTGGGAATGTCACGTACACACTACTATATTTAAAATGGGTAACCACGCTGTGAAGTAATTAGCCTCCAACTAATAAAAAATAAAATGAAAAAAATAAAATGGATAACCAACAAGCACCTATTGTACAGCACATGGAACGCTGCTCATTGTTACGAGCCAGCCTGGATGGGAGTGGGGGTTGAGGGGAGAATGAATACATGTATATGTATGGCTGAGTCCCTTCACTGTTTACCTGAAACTACCACAACATTGTAATTGGCTATACCCCAATACAAAGTAAAAAGTTTAAAGTTAAAAAAAAAAAAAAAAAAAACAGCAGAGGAAACCATCAACCAAATGAAAGGGTAACCTATGGAATGTAGGACAAAATCATATATCTGATAAGAAGCTAATATCCAAAATATACATAAAGAACTCATACAACTCGTTAGCAGACAATCTAATTAAAAATGAGCAGAGGATCTGAAGAGACATTTCTCCAAAACCGACACACAAATGGCCAAGAGTACCTGAAATGATGTTCAACGTCACTAATAATCAGGGAATTTACAAATCAAGGCTACAAGGAGACATCACCTCATACTTACTAGAATGACTAATAACCAAAAGAGAAGAAATAACAAGTCTCAGCAAGGATGTGGAAAAGAGGGAATCCCTGTGCACTGTTCATGGGAAAGCAGACTGGTGTAGCCACTATGAAAACCAGTATGGAGATTCCTCAAATATATTAAAAATAAAACTACCATATGGCCCAGCAATTCCACATCTGCATATTTATCTGAAGGAAACAAGGAATCAAAAAGATATACACATCCCCAAGTTTACTGTGGCGCTTTTGCATAACTGTTCACCGATGGGTGAATGGATAAAGTATATGTGGTATATGTACATATAATACACACACACACACGCATACATACAGATATCTACATCTGGAAAACATTGAGAAAAAAGAGAAGTATCAAAAAGAGTGGACAATATAAAATTTTATCTTGCTTCTAGAAGTGAATCAATGTAAGGTGGCTGAAATTTGGTTTTTTTCCCCTCATTTTCAATTGATTTTTTATGTAAAGCTTTTTATTATAAATTCTATATACCTAACTGATTCCCATAGAATGTTTTCATTGAGTTTTGCCAAACTTTTCTTTTATCTATACATCAAACCTATAGTTATAATTCAAACCACAATTATAACCTAAGGCTATAATTCAAAATAAGGCAGCATCCCAGAGTCCCCTTCAAGCCGGGTGTCCACCCAGGACTGTCTCAGTTGCCCGGCCATGCATGCTGAGGGTGCCAGCAGTCAGCAGTCGTGGTCCAGGGAGGGCAGCTCTGGTCCAAACTCCTACCTGCTGGAGGAATACTCAACCAAGTGCTGGATCTGTCACTCTGAGTGTGTGACCTCAGCTTCACTTTCCCCGTCCACACAGAGGACTCAGTCCTGCTGACAAGCTTACACACCCTTGTTTATCTTGCTAAACTTTTATTTGGTCTCTAAAACTTAATGCCCTTAGGTTTCATTCTTTGACCCTATCTTCTGGTATGGATTCACTTGCATGTGCCTGTAAATGTACTTTCAGCCCTTTATTTTCTGTTGCTTTCTTCAGGACTCTATATTTCACTATAATTATTACCCCTTAGAACACAGTAGTGATTAAATATGGCAAGCATGTGCACTATGGTGATATGTATGTGTGTGTAAGCTTGTCAACCAGATATTGAGACTTTTGATGTGATGAAACATGAAATATATCTGTGAGGTGTTAATGTCAAAAATGTGTAACTAACTGCTAATGTATAACTAAATGGCCCTAACTGCTAATTTATAGAATCTACAGGGAACAAGATAAACAAATCACATGTAAACAATCCATTAAATCCTTAAAGTCAGACATTCAACAACTAATCTGCTCTATTTAAAGAAAAAAAAAAAAACAGTCCTGGGAAAAAATATTCAAGGTGGGAAGCTATTCTGGGCAAATGGAACAGACAAGCACATATGCAGCTTGCACTGTTACTGGGTCAGCAGTGAAGATGGAAACACGGACTGAACACTAGAAAATATGGAATTACTGTTCATTTTGGGGGGGTATGTAATGCTATTGTGGTTGTTTTTGTGAGATGCATGCTTAGTGTTTAGGGGTGAAATGTCTAAGTTACTCTCCAATTATTCAGTAAAACTTATGGCAAAATGTTAATTTTTAAATGTATATGAATATATAGTTCACTTATTTAACTTTTCTGTATATTTGAGCATTTTCATAATAAAAAGTTATGGGAAAAATTAGGCTATGAAAAATGCTTGATTACTATCTGATTTTGCAAAACAGTTATTGATGAACACAGGAACTTCTGACTTGAATGTTCATCTTTTCTTTTACATTTAAGACTGAAGTGAAATAACAATGATAAACGTTAGAATTACACTTGCTCACTGATAACAAGTGAGTTTTTTACTTAATTTGATGATAATTATCAAAAAACTGGAAGAATATGCCTTTTCCCTCAATTTTTTGGGCTATCTACAATAGATAGCTACAGATACCACACACTTTTAACTATATTAACATTTTCTCCATCACTTAAGCCTAGAAAATCAATGAAAAAATAAACCAAGCCCCAAAATGTAGTATTTGTCATTTTGCATGGTATAAATGCTTCCATCACAGACAATTTCAAGCTGTCTAAACAGTGTCACAGATGAGAAAGTTGGGAAGAGAGGTACACCATTGCACAATATATCCACTACAAAGATTCAACAGGTGTAACTTCAAGAGCATAGGTGAAAAAATGTAATATACTAATATTAACTTTACTGAGGTTTATAAGTTTACTCTGGGTATGTAGGATAATACCTTTATTTTTTTTTTAATTGGAGAATAACTGCTTGTTATTGGAGAATAATATGACACAGAAAGAGAGAAAAATGGGTGAGAGGGAGGGAGGAGAAAGACTGACATTACAAAGGAAGAAGAGTGCAAGCTTAAATGATACAGTAGGTGGGGCAAAATGTTAACATTAGCATATTTGAGTAAAGTGTTGAAAGATATATATGGTGCTTGCAGTACTATTGCTGTAGCTTTTCTGTATGCTTAAAATTATTTCTAGATAATTTTCAAGTATCAGATCACTCTAACATATCTATAACAAAACATATGCACAAATAATGATACCATGACATTTTTATCATGTAAAATGATATATAACACCCCATTTTTTTTAAACTTACTGCAGGTATACCTTATATGGTTTTCCTTTAATTCCCCATAATATCGTGAGACAGGCAAACCACTAGATAGAACCTTGTTTCTATGATTCTTCTATATTTTGTCTATGACTTTTCTTCTTCATTTGTGAGCTGTCTATTTTATAATTTCCCTCTTAGGAGCCAGAGTGATATTATTCTTTACAACTTTGGGATAGCTATTGTTTCCAGATTTTTCTTTTTCTTTTTAACATCAGCTTTATTGAGGTACAATTCAGATGCCATAATAGTCATCCTTCTCAAGTGAACAATTCAATGATATTTAGTATATTCACTAAGTTGTACAACCATCACTACTGTCTACTTTAGAACCTTTTCATCACTCCCCAAATAAAACTCATCTATAGCTATTAAGCTTTCAAACTAGGCTTCAACAGTACGTGAACTGAGAAGTTCCAGATGTACAAGCTGGATTTAGAAAAGGCAGGAACCAGAGATCAAATTGCCAACATAATTGCATCACAGAAAAAGCAAAGGAACTTAAAAAAAAATCTACTTCTGCTTCATTGACTACACTAAAGCTTTCAGCTGTGTAAAAGTGAAAGTCACTCAGTCGTGTCCAACTCTTTCTGACTCCATGAACTGTGGCCCGCCAGGCTCCTCTGCCGGTGGGACTTTCCAGGCAAGAATGCTGGAATGGATTGCCACTTCCTTCTCCAGGGGATATTCCCAACCCAGGGATTGAACCCTGGGTTCCTACATTACATGCAGATTCTTCACTGTATGAGCCACCAGGGGTGGTGGTTATATATACAAAAGTCACTCAGTCATATCTGACTCTTTGCGACCCCATGGACTATATAACCCATGGAATTCTCTGGGCCAGCACACTGGAGTGGGTAGCTGTTCCCTTCTCTAGGGGATCTTCCCAACCCAGGGATCGAAGCTAGGTCTCCTGCATTGCAGGCAGATTCTTAACCAGCTAGGCCACAAGGGAAGCTGTGTAGATCACAACAAAGTACAGAAAATTATTAAAAAGATGAGAATACCAGAGCACCTTACATGTCTCCTGAGAAACCTGTATGTGGGTCAAGAAGCAACAATTAAAACTGGACATGGAACAATAGACTGCATCAAAATTGGGAAAGGAGTACATCAAGGCTGTATATTGTCACCCTGCTTATTTAATTTCTATGCAGAGTATATCATGTAAAAAGCCAGACTGGATGAATCATGGTGGAAATGAAGACTGTTGGGAGAAATATCAACCACCACAGATATGCAGATGATACCACTTTAATGGCAGAAAGTGAAGAGGAAATAAAAAGCCTCTTGATGAGGGTGAAAGAAGAGAATGGAAAAGCTGGCTTAAAACTCAACATTCAAAAAACTAAGATCACGGCATCCAGTCCCATCACTTCACGGCAAATCAATGGGGAAAAAGTGAAACAGTGACAGATTTTATTTTCTTGGGCTCCAATATCACTATGGACAGTGACTGTGGCCGTGAAATTAAAAGATGCTCCTTGGAAGAAAAGCTATGACAAATCTAGGTAGTGTATTAAAAAGCAGAGACATCACTTTGCCAACAAAGGTACATACAGTCAAAGCTATGGTTTTTCCAGTAGTCACGGATAGATGTGAGAGTTGTACCATAAAGAAGGTTGAGCACCAAATAATTGATGCTTTTAAACTGTGGTGCTGGAGAAGACTCTTGAGAGTCCTTGGACAGCAAGGAGATCAAACCAGTCAATCCTAAAGTGAAATCAACCCTGATTTTTCCTCCCAGTATTCACTGGGAGGACTGATGAAGCTGAAGCTCAAATACTTTGGCTACCTGATGCAAAGAGCCAACTCACTGGAAAAAACCCTGACGCTGGGAAAGACTGAGGGCAGGAGGTAAAGGGGGCAAGAGAGGATGAGAAGGTTGGATGGCATCACCAACTCAATGGGCATGAGTCTGAGCAAACTCCAGGAGACACTGAAGGACAGGGAAGCCTGGTGTGCCGTAGTCTATGGGGGCCACAAAGAGTTGGACATGACTGCAACTGAACAACAACAAATACCTATGAAGCAGTCACTCCCCACTCTCTACTTCCTCCAGCCCTACCACCACCACCTGCAATTACTCATCTGCTTTCTGTTTCTATGGATTTGCTTATTCCATATGTCTTGTATCAGCAGAATCATACGTCACCTTTTGTGTGTGTCTTCTTCCATTTAGCATATTTTCAGGGTTCTTTCATGTTAATCATGCATCAGTAGTTACTTCTTTTCTATTATTGAATAATATTCCATTGGATGAATATGACACAATTTGCATTCCTATTCATCAGCTGATGGATATTCGGGTTGTTTCTACTTTTTGCCTAAGATAAATGATGCTTTGATGAACATTTGTGTACAAGTATTTTTTGTGGATTTATATTTTCAACCTTTTCGGGTATATACCTAGAAGTGGAATTTCTGGGTTATACGGTCACTCTACATTCAACATTTTGAGATTCTTCCTACACTTTGATGTGTTTTTAGGCCATGTTATCTTTTCCAGAAGTGCCTTAGCCCATCCTATAGCACTGCTATCCTGTGTATGTTTGTTTGCCCAAATTTCTCTTTATGACTTTATGATGGGCATACTTCCTCATGAATTAAAATGGTTAATGAACAAAGATCCCAAAAATACAAGCTAAATCTTTCCTCACCAAATGATCCCACTGCAGGTCATCCTTGTTTTTCCCTTTCAGTGAAGGACTATTTAGACTCTGTGTAAATCATTTGGGCACTTGCAATTTCCTGCAAGAATCACATTTTAAATATTTTAAGTGTACACCTTGTCTTTCACATAAACCCATGAACTTCTGGAAAGCACAGTCCATGTATTTAGCATTTAGGTAACTCACATGCTTGGTTAAGCCTGGTAGGTGAGTTAGCCAAATACTAAAACAGCGACTATATCTTATACTTCTTTTATGTCCTTCATAGCATAGAAGTACACAAATGTGTACACAGATACTTGCACACAAATGTTCACCAAAGCATCATTTATCATAGGCAAAAAATAGAAACCACTCAAATGTCCATCAACTGATGAATGGGAATGCAAATTTTGTCAAATTCATACAATGGAATATTATAGAACAATAAAAAAGAATTAACTGATTAATGCATTATTTACTGATGCATGATAGTTGGGCATAGAAGATGCTTATTTAATGCTAAATAAATTGGTTTTAAGTTCCTAGGAATTTGCCCTACAGTTATTTATAGTTTGGGGTTTCTTAGCATAGCTCCTACTTGACATACATTGCTATGGCTGGTACATGCTTCGTACCGGCATGTCCATTTCCCTGGTACCAAGGAAAGATTTCTTTTTCTCTACACAGATGCTGCAAATATATTCAATACCAGTCTTCTGGGGAAAAAAGAATGGGAAAAAAAGAGAGAAATGAGCAAGGTATCTCTTTTCTCCTTCCACAGCAACTTTTCTGAACCAAATTTTCCTCTTTTTTCAACTTTTCCTCCTGGTACTTTCTCATCAATATTTTTGCCACTTCACTGGGCGGAGGAGAGAGAAATTATGAAATAAAGGTGGTTTCCAGGAGACTCTAGGTGGTATTCTAGACTCTAGACTTTAGTCTAAAACACCATGTCTGGACAGGCTCCCTTTCCCACCTTTTCCAAACCACAGCATCTTGTCTTCAACTCTAGAAATCGTGAATAGTGCAAAAAAGCCTATCTGAACTGTTTGTTCCAAAGCATAGTCGGGGAATGGTGCATCCTGTTTAAAAATTCTTTCTATTAGGCAACACATCATCCCTGGCTCCCCATTTTTTAAAGAAGTATTAATACATTAATATATTCAGCACAACTGCAATGATATAATTTAATCCTCTTTTGATGATTCACAAGGCATTTTTAGAATTTTATGACATTTGTTCTCCTGTGTATATGTACAAGAATACCAGAGAATAGCACATTATGGAGAGTGAAATTCTAGATCACAGAACAATGACCATATTTAAATGCAACATCCAGAAAGCACCCCTCTCTCCCTGTAAAGCAGCAGAGCAATGACAGGGACCATGTAAAAGCAGAAAGTAGAAATGGAACAATTCTATAATCACCATCTTTAAAAGTCACACCTCTCTTCTCTCAGAGCATCCACTTCTACTTACAAAGAGATTTTGTCTTGTTTTTTTTTTTTTTTTTTTTTTTTTTTAAAAACAAACCTAAGTATATGAACCTTAGTTTGTTCACTGAAACTAAATACAATGAAAAAGTATGTTTTCCTTGGGTCTTAACAACTTACAAACTTTTTATTCTCATTTATCTTTGCTTGGATCTTTCTATTTGAATCACTCAGGTCTTCTCTTTAGAATTGGGTGACACCTTGTCAAGCTTCAATTGAACCCTTCTCAACCTAGCAAAGGCTGTTAGATTGAGAAGAGATTTGTTTGAAGGATTCTTCCCCTGTGAGATGATTGCTATTTAGGCAAAAGTCATTCTCCTCAGTGTCCTCTCAAGAAATTTGACACATGAAGACTATTAAGAGGTTGAACTTTGTCTTCAGTCAGCTATGAACTTGCTTTATTCCTTCTGCACACCCAAGTTGTTTACCTGTAATTTTTAATCTCTCCTTAAAGGGACTATGAGGATGTATCTGCGTGTCCTGAGTGGATTAAAATTCCTAAATCATTAAAACAAATGTTTTTAGAGAAAGAATCATCTGCCATTCAAGAAACCAGACAACCATGTGAACAAACCAGTTCAGCCATTGAAATCATTAGGCAACTAGACCAACTTTCAAATTGTCTACGTGGCTCCCCACCCCCACTTGCTTCTTTCAGGTCCCTGCTGAAACATCATCTCCTCTGACAGCCTTTCTCTGACTGGTCTATCTAAGCCAGTTATCCCCATTATACTCAATTCTTTTACTGTGATTTATTGTTCTTTCTACCACTCGTTACTACCTAATGTGATATATGTGTGTTGATTTGTTCTCTTAATTCTCCAGAATAGAAGGTCTTGAAAGGTAGGGACTTATTTCATTGTTTGTTGCTAAGACCTGGAACCTAGCACATAGTAGATGCTCAATAAATATTTGTTGACTGAGTAAATAATTATTTTAGCCTCATTAATAGTAAGGTAACCTAAGTTTCAGAAATTGCTAGTTTATATTAGACGCAGCAAATTTGTGTTGAATACCACAATGTTTAGTTTAAAACAATGTGGGGGCTACTGGAATTAGGAGGGTATGAGAACCATGTGAATCCTCAAGGCACTAAAATCTAGGACAGGAGACATGACAGGTATCCATGATCAACAGCAAAGCCCAGAACCATTTTCTAAGTACCACAGGGAGTATAAGTGAGTCCAACAAACTGTAAGAATTCAGAGGAAGGAATTTTTCTTTAGAATCAGATTGGGTGGTCAGGGAAGGCTTCCTGGAGGCACATTTGATTTGCATCTTGAAGGAAGGTGTGAAAGTTAGCTAACTACAAATTTAGGGAAACAATCCACATGGGGTTACCCTCACTTCTGACACCAACTGCAAGCTCAAGATGAGTGCTTCTCAAAGCTATCCTCAGTTTTGATAAGTCACTAGAAAGACCCACAGATCTCACTGAATGTATATACACATTAGTTCAGTTCAGTTGCTCAGTCGTGTCCGACTCTTTGCAACCTCATGAATCACAGCACGTCAGGCCTCCCTGTCCATCACCAACTCCCGGAGTCCACCCAAATCCATGTCCATTGAGTCGGTGATGCCATCCAATCATCTCATCCTCTGTCGTCCCCTTCTCCTTCTGCCCTCAATCTTTCCCAGCATCAGGGTCTTTTCAAATGAATCAGCTCTTCACATCAGGTGGCCAAAGTATTGGAGTTTCAGCTTCAACATCAGTCCTTCCAATGAACACCCAGGACTGATCTCCTTGAGGATGGACTGGTTGGATCTCCTTGCAGTCCAAGGGGCTCTCAAGAGTCTTCTTCAACATATAGTTATGCTTTATTACAGGGAAAGGATATAGATTAAAATTGGCCAAAAAAAGAAGCAGAGAGCGCAGAGTCCAGGAAAAGGATCAATTGCAGAGTCTCTAGTTATCCTCAAGGGGGAAGGAAATGTTATTTCCCTGGCATCAATGTGTGACAGCATGCAGAGTATTACCATCAGGGAAGTTCACCAGAGCCTTGGTGATCCAGAGTCTTTACTGGGGTCTCTAACACATTGGTATGGCTGACGGTCCATTAGGCTAATCTCAGTTTCCAGCTCCTCAGAAAGTCAAGCTGACACTGTATGACCCAAAGTCCCCAGTGTGAGTCACACTGGTGGTGCGGCTCTGTGCTCCAGCCCTAAATCACACTGTAACGATCTGACCCAAGATCCTCAGGCAAAGACACTCCTATCAGGCGTGACATGCTAAGGCTTAGAGATCACCTACCATTAACTGAGGAAAAAGGCCAGACTTCTTTTAGGCAAGGTTAAATTCTTTACTGTTCACAGGGCTTTCAAGGCAAGAATAATGAAGTGGGTTGTCATTCCTTTCTCCAGTGGCCCACATTTTGTCAGAAGCAACAGTGGAGAAAAAAAGCAAAGTGAAAGGCAAAGGAGAAAGGGAAAGATATACCCATCTGAACGCAGTGTTCCAAAGAATAGCAAGGAGATAAGAAAACCTTAAGTGAGCAATGCAAAGAAATAGAGGAAAACAATGGGAAAGACTAGAGATCTCTTCAAGAAAACTAGAGATACCAAGGGAACATTTCATGCAAAGATGGGCTCAATAAAGGACAGAAATGGTATGGACCTAACAGAAGCAGAAGAAGATATTAAGAAGAGGTGGCAAGAATACACAAAAGAACTGTACAAAAAAGGTATTAATGACCCAGAAAACCATGATGGTGTGGCCACTCATCTAGAGTCAGATATCCTAGAGTGTGAAGTAAAGGAGGCTTAGGTAGAATTAGGAACCTGGAAAGTTAGGTTTATGAATCAAGGAAAACTGGAAGTGGTCAAACAGGAGATGGCAAGTCTGAATGTTGACATTTTAGGAATCAGTGAACTAAAATGGACCAGAATAGGCAAATTTAATTCAGGTGACCATTATATCTACTACTGTGGGCAAGAATTCCTTAAAAGAAAAGGAGTAGCCCTCAAAGTCAATAAAAGAGTCTGAAATTCAGTACTTGGGTACAGTCTCAAAACAACAGAATGATCTCGTCATTACAAAACAATTCTTGTTCATTTCTAAAGCATTAATCCATTATTCAATATCACAGTAATCCAAGTCTATACCTCAAACACTTATGGGGAAGAAACTGAAGTTTAATGGTTTTATGAAGACCTACAAGACCTTCTGGAACTAACACCAAAAAAAAAAAAAAAAAAAAATGTCCTTTTCATCATAGAGGACTAGAATACAAAAGTAGGAAGTCAAGTCAAGAGATATGTGGAGTAACAGGCAAGTTTGGCCTTGGAGTACAAAATGAAGCAAGGCAAAGGCTAATAGTACTGGTCATAGTAAAAACCTTCTTCCAACAACACAAGAGATGACTCTACACATGGACATCACTGGATGGTCAATACCAAAATAAGACTGATTATATTCTTCGCAGCCGAGGATGGAGAACCTCTATACAGTCAGCAAAAACAAGACTGAGATCTAACTGAAGCTCAGATCACGAGGGCTCCTTATTGCAAAAGTCAGACTTAAAGTGGAGAAAGTAGGAAAAACCTCTAGGCCATTCAGATATGACCTAAATCAAATCCCTTACAGTTATACAGTGGAAGTGACAAGTAGATTCAAGGGATTAGATCAGATAGACAGAATGCCTGAAGAACTATGGACAGAGGTTTGTAATACTGTATAGGAGGTGGTGATCAAAACTATCCCCAAGAAAAAGAAATGCAAAAAGGCAAAATGGCTGCCCAAAGAGTTCTTACAAATAGCTGAGAAGACACTCGAAAGGAAAAGGAGAAAAGGAAAGACATACCCATCTGAATGTAGAGTTCCAAAGAACAGCAAGGAGAGATAAGAAAGACTTAAGTGAAAAATGTCAAGAAATAGAGGGAAACAACAGAATGGGATAGCCTAGAGATCTCTTCAAGAAAACTGGAGGTAACAAGGGAGCATTTCATGCAAAGTTTCAGGCACAACATTTCATGCACAACAAAGGACAGAATGGTAAGGACCTACAGAAGCAGAAGAGGTGGCAAGAATACACAGAACTGTACAAAAAAAAGTCTTAATGACCCAGATAACCAGGATGGTGTGATCATTGACTGTGAAGTCAAGTGAGCCTTAGGAAGTGTTACTATGAACAAAGCTAAGCTATTTCAAATCCTAAAAGATAATGAAATTAAAGTGTTTCACTCAATATGTCAGCAAATTTGGAAAACTCAGCAGTGGTCACAGGACTGGAAAAGGTCAGTTTTCATTCCAATCCTAAAGAAGGGCAGTCACAAAGAATGTTCAAACTACCGCAAAATTGTGCTCATTTTATATATTAGCAAGGTAATGCTCAAAATCCTTCAAGCTAGGCTTCAGCAGTACATGAACTGAGAAATTCCAGATACACAAGCTGGATATAGAAAAGGCACAGGAACCAGAGATCAAACTGCCAACATCCACTGAATCACAGAAGAAGGAATTCCAGAAAAACATCTACTTCTGCTTCACTGACTTAGGATGACTGTGTTAGGATATATGCTTGGAGAGCAAGGAGATCAAACCAGTCAATCCTAAAGGAAGTCAACCCTGAGGGTGCATTGGAAGGACCAATGCTGAAGCTCCAATAGTCTACCACCTCATGCAGAGAGCCAACTGGTAAAGATTCTTATGCTGGGAAAGAGAAGGAGGCAACATGATGAGATGGTTGGATAGCATCACTGACTCAATGGACATGAGTTTGAGCAAGCTCTGGGAGATAGAGAAGGACAGGGAAGCCTGGTGTGCTGCAGTTTATAGGGTCACAAAGTGTCAGACACAACTGAGCAATTTAACAACAACAACAACAGAATTCTTACTGCACAGAAGGGGAGATAAATCTATGATCTGAACATTAGTGAACCCAATAATGGATGACCAATAAGGCTATGGCTACACTGTTCCAGAAAAAGTTGGAATTTGTCAGTTTCATGGTTAATTCTCATAAAAACATCTACCTCTGAGAAATGGAGGTGGATAGTCAGGGTGAGGGCTTCACAGGTGATACTAGTGGTAAAGAATCTGTCTGGCAACATAGGGGACGCAGGTTCGATCCCTGGGTCAGGAAGATCCCCCAGAGGACAAAATGGTACCCACTCTAGCATTCTTACCTGGAAAATCCCATGGACAGAGGAGCCTGGTGGACTACAGTCTATGGGGTTGCAAGAGTCAGAAACAACTGAGCAACTGAGCACACATTCAGAGTGAGATGTCTGGGGAGTTAGACCCTTTGGCGTGGGTAATCCAGATTGTTTATATTGCCTAAATAATTTCTTCAATTCTGTTAACATTGTCCATAAGATTTAACAAATGCAAGTACTCCACTGATTATTTTCTGTAATTGAAGGTGATTTTTTTTTAAATTATTTCTCAGAAAAATCAAGCACTAAGTAACAAATGCATCCTCTGACTGTTATCTGTTCCTGAGTAACAAACCATTCAACACTCAATGACTTAACACACCAGCTGTTTTATTTGCTCCTGACTCTTCAAGTCAGCATGTGGGCTGAATTCAGGCTAGGCATGGGTTTCTCTGATGGCTCACTGGTAAAGAATCTGCCTGCCAATAAGGAGACACAGGAGATCTGGGTTCGATCCCTGGGTCAGGAAGATCCCCTAGAAAAGGAAATGGCAACTCACTCCAGTATTCTTACCTGGGAAATCCCATGGACAAAAGAGCCTGGTGGGCTATAGCCCATGGGATCGCAAAGAGTCAGACACAACTGAGTGACTAAACAACAGCAACAAGAGGCTGGCCGTTCTGCCGAGGCTTTAGCCTGGGGTCAGTGGTGCAGCTCCAGCCAGCTGGTAGTGGATAGAACTGAAAGGTCTAGGCTGGCCTCACTCACCTGCCTGGTAATCGTGGGTTAGGGGGTCTTGGTTCTCCTCCCTGTGGCCTCTTTAGCAGGCCAGCTCAGACTTCGTCACATGGAGGTACCATTCATGAAGGTCAGAGCAGAAGCTACAAGCTTCTCAAGGCCAAGACCAAGAAGTCTCACAACTTCCCTTCTGCTGCATTCTATTGGCCAAAGCAACCCTCTAGACTAGCCCAGAACCAGAGGAAGGGAAAGAATCTGCTTCGTGTTAAGAGCACTTACAAAGAATTTAAGGCCATTTAAAATATCATAATCCTAACCACAATTCTTGATTTTTCCCCCCTAATGAGCATGTTTGCTCAGTCACTTCAGTCATGTCTGACTCTTTGCAACCCTATCAACTGTAGCCTGCCAGGCTCCTCTTGTCCATGGGATTCTCTAGGCAAGAATACTGGAGTGGGTTGCCATGCCCTCCTCTAGGGGATTTTCCCGACCCAGGCATCAAACCCTCGTCTCCTGCGTTGCAGATGGATTCTTTACCCACTGAGCCACCTTGGGAACCCTACATCTCTAAGACAGCTTTTAAATAGATGGCTAGGCCTCAGCTTTCCTAGATAAAGAAGAGTTTTATTTATGCCTTGTAAGTAGGAAGTAACACTGGTTTAAATTCTGGGTTGCTTTTTTGTTGCTGAACCACTTGTGAGATTTATGATGTGACAATTTACAAAGGAATAATTCAGATATTCTTCCAATTCTAAACAGTGATACTGATTTTATTTTTTCTTTTGGGCACACAAAATAGCATGTGGAATCTTACTCCCTGAGCAGGGGTTAAACCTGCATGGGAAGTGTGGAGTCTTAACCACGGGACCACCAGACAAGTCCCTGAGTTGCTTTTTAAAAGCATATTCAAGGGCATCTGAATGGTCAATATGCACTGGTACATTCTGAACCGTCAGTAAATAGTAGAGGGGTTTTTATTGTTTAGTTCTTTTTGAGTTTGTTTTGGTATTTTGTTCACTTATGCATAGTCTTTTCACAGCGGAGAAACCTGCATCTTTTACATGAAACTTGCATATTCTATCCAATGACTCCCAGCCTGCCCACAATGAGCATAAACCTGCATATACCATGCCCAGCTAATGGGGCTGCTCTGGAATGACCAAACCTGTAGGGGAGACCCCACCCCTGGAGAACAGCCTTCAGAAGTAATCCCTAGCTTTGGGGAGGGGCTTTGGCTTCCCTAGTGGCTCAGACAGTAAAGAATCTGACTACAATGCAGGAGACCTGGGTTCGATCCCTGGGTTGGGAAGATCCCCTGGAGAAGGAAATGGCTACCCACTTCGGTATTCTTGCATGCAAAATCCCACGGACAGAGAAAATTGGTGGGCTACAGTCCATGGGCTACAGTCCAACTCTTTACAGTCGTGTAAAGAGTTGGACACGACTGAGCAACTAACACTTTCACTTTCCCCAAAACAACTTGAGGCACTCTATAAAGGAAACTGCTAATCGATACCGCAGCTGGGCTGTCAAAGGAGTTTAATTCCAAGAGGATGGAGCATTGATTTAAGGATGAAACACACACACATCACACACACGGGGCCTGGAGGCAGGTGGGCAATGAGTTAAGCTGGGCAGTGAGCTGAGCTGTGGGCTTTCACCAGCACTCTGCGCACTGAGATTTCCCTGGTGTCCTGGGACTTGGATTTCCCAGGAAGTAAGAATGAATCATTTGGAGAGCAATGAAAATTTCAAACAGTTGTCCTCAATGATCTTTATCAACACAGACCTGAGTCTTATAATAGAACGCTTTACGTCCCCTGTGGTCATTACAGTTTCATTTCTTCAAGTGACATTTCCCTTTTCTAGCTCCCTTGGGGAATCAGCTGTATTTGCCTTCAGAGTCAGTGGTCAGCTGAATGGCTGTGCTTTCTGATTTGCACCCATTCCAATTTTTCTCTCCTGCTGCCCTGCCTACCAGTAGGGCTCAGTTTTGGACCAATGTGCCCTGCCGCAGAGGAAATAATTAAGAGTGGAAAAGAATGGCCCTGCTCACAGCACCAGTGAAATCTTTGCAAGTAACGGACCTTGGAGTTTCTGCCAGCTGGAGAACATGAAAACCACTGCTTGCCCCTGGAAAATGATTTCTCCTTACAGCATCCCTGTTCATCAGTGCATGCTTGCTCCAACTTCCAAAGCTGCCATCCTTAGGATATGACAGCTAAAACCTACTGTTCTAATATAGGGATGAACTGGTATTTGAAAGGAAGGGAGATCTCGGCCTTTCCTGCTCCAACCCAAAGTCCCCAAACAAATAATAATAGCAAGCATTTACATGGCACTTAACATCTACTAGACACTTTTAAAATCATTTTATATACACAGTATTAGCTCATTTAATGCTTATAACAACTCCATAAGTTATGTACTATCATCTTCATTTTACACGTGAGGAAACAAGGCTCACAAAGATAGAAAAACTTGAGTTGAACCACTGAGGCAAGCTTTCGAGCCCAGGCAGCCTGCTGTGGAATCCTCGTGAGAACACTGCATTGAACTGACCCTTATGAAAGAGAAAAATGGCTTTCTGGTGTGAGGGAAGCTTGTGGCCCTTTACCAGTAAGAAGTTAGCCCCCTAACCTGTGACATGAGAACATGTCACAGCTTGTCATCTCATTGCCTGGGCTTTCTAAAATGCTTATATTTATCTGGGTCTAACAAGAAAACACTCCAAATATTTACAAAAGAGGAAATTTCCTACAGGACATTGGTTGCTCAGGTGATGGGAGAAGTTGAGAGCCAACTAGGGGATGTCAAGATATTTTCTAGTTCATCCTCCACGCCACTGCCAGGCTGATCTTCGTAAGCTCAGAATCCTCGCTCATCTTGATGTCTTAGGTTATAAACCTTTGGTGTTTCTCCTGTCTGCCCTCTGCCCACCCCAACTGTCCCTTATTTTCTAGCATCTCTGACCTATAGGGTGATTCATACAATTGTTTTTTTAAATAATTAATTAATTTTAATTGGAGGCTAAATTTGCACTCCTTTTATCTTCACTCAGTCTAGCCACAGCCTTTAATGCTGTGTCAGCCAGGGTCCCAGCTGGGAAGAGGTTGCACATTTAAATTGATGTACAAAGAGAAGGCTGCATAGGAAGGGGAGTGCAAGGGCAGAGAAGCCCAAGGAAAATGCATAACATAGTGGCCATCATACGGGAGAGTGTTTCCTGCGACCCAAAAGGAGAGGGCCCTACAAGCCACCTGAGAGGAGCAGAGACCTTTGGTCTAATTTCAGACTGAGAATCAGGCAGCCTTCTCAGGAAGGAGACCAGGGGCCTACAATACCCTGACCTCAGCTTCCTGTTCTCCAAGCCCCTCCTGGGGCTGCCCATTGAGCGGTCACAACTGAAAACCGAAGGGCACCACACCTGTCCAGAGGGCTCATCCAGGTCAGCTGGCCCCATCATCCCAACAGAAGGTAAAGGGTGGGATGGATGGGACCTGCAGGGGCAAACTAAAGATAGCCAGGACAGGCACCCATTCCTGACATCTCTGTTGCAAATGGCAACCATTCATCTGAAAGACAAAGCCCACATGTTACTTCTCAGTGACCCTTCAGCTCTCCTGTAGTGGGTTAACCACCCACTCTTGGTCTCCCAGCATCTTCTCCACCCCTGGGGTCTGCGTGGTGGATGGAGCATGCCCAGTGCATGCGAGTCTCCCTATGGGACTGTGAGTTCTTTGAGAGCGCACACACCATCTCTTTTTATATTTACAACATCTGCACCAAATGTGAGAGTATTTCTGCACTCAAAAAATTTGTGGTGGAAGAAATGAATGAGGGAACCATCTGAGATAACTCCTGTTCCGCACAGCTGACACTTTCAATGAGTTCTGAGATAGCATCTTCTTTCACACAGAGATGTTGCCTCTTTATACAGGCTTTTGTGCCCTTAATTAAAAAAAATTTTTTTAAGAATCAGCCAACTAAAATCTTTCCTGTATAAAAACAGCCAGGCTTGATTAACCATGAACATTACCATAAATGCTTATTATATATACAAAAGAAAGGCTCCAATTAAAAATTCTGATTTATACCCTTCATCTTCCTAAGGAGATTTGATATTTCATGTTTAAGACAAGACTTCCTGTCCTGTCACATCTCTTCTAGGAGTCTTAGTAACTGGGGTATGTAGATGAATTTAATGTGATTCTTTCTAACAACCAAGAATGTTTCTAAACAGTTGTGGAGTCAGTTCTAGTGTGGGTATCTAATCCAAAACTGGCTCGCTTATTTTTCATTTGATTTAAAATTAGTATTATTAATAGTTGGCCAATAAGTTAGGAGCACAGGGATTTGTGGCCACATAGAAAAGCAAAAAAATCTCTTTTTAGAAAGGGGATTCGGATCAAGAATCTGGGTTTTCCTGATGCCTACACCTCTAACAAAAGCTCTGTTCTCTCCTTCTCTCTGGGCTGAGTAGAGCAGATTGCTAATGAGGGAAAATTATGAATTTAATCCTTATATGAGGCAGCTGACTTTATGTTTGCAGATTTAAAATGTCTGACCTAGAAAGGGTCTTGGAGGTCATCTACTTCAATTCCTCAATTTTATAAATTGGGGCGGGGGGAACCAAAACAAAAGTCAGAGAGGTTAAGTGACTAGCTCCTCGTCATAATTACATCTACAGACTGCTTTTAACCGCAGATCATCACACACCCCACCACTTTCAGAGGAAAGAAATGTCATACCACATTCTCTAATGGTGTGCATCAAGTGTTTCATCATTCAATAAGGGCAGTTTGTTGCTCCAGGTCCGATTTTAAGGACCCACATACAACAGACAGATGTGATGAGCAGCGCCCTGCCCTGTCAACCCCCCATAGACTCTCTTACATCTTCAGAGTGCCTGCTGATAAAGCGCCTCATGGACGCCACACACTGTTTTCCTGTAATGCTTTGAGAGCACAAGGATGAAGAATGACACAGAAACGTGTGATGCCATGGCTGTTTGCTCTGAGGACACACTGGACTGAAAATTCTTCTACCATCAGCAAACCTCTTCCATTTCTAGACTCGCCGATGGTCCCCCAGGAGCACCTGTCTGCTGATGAATACTAAGATCCACAGATAAGACCCGTAATCTTATCAGAGCTGTGAGCTGACAGGAGTAACTACTTTCTGTATCATGTATTTTATTTATAGTTGCTTTCTTAAGACGATTTTAATGAGGGAAGAGGGGGAAGGACGGGGAGGGGGAGGAAGAGGAGGAGGAGGGTGGGGAGCAGGAGGACAAAGGATCTGTAGAGTGGTTGGGGACGGGTGACGAGAACTGTGTATTTTACTGTCCCGTCATTTGGGGCATTTAAGCCGTTTGTGTCTCAAATTCCCTACCCATGAAATGGGACAGGTGGACCAGATAAACTTTCAACTATCTCCCAGTTTTAAACCTTCTATATTCTTCTTTTAGAAAAGAGGAGCAGCAGCAATAAACCTGACTATTCCACATGTGTCAGTGATGATCTACAAGAGGAGAACAAACTGGAGACGACGTTCCGTTTTAATGAGGTGAACTCCAGCTGTTCTACCATCTGCTCTGCCTCTTTCAACTAAACTCTATACACATGTATTGACTTACTTTCATCATTTTATTACATTGCTATTCTGTCTTCACACTAGAGTGGTGACTTGGCCAATGATGGCAGCTTAACCAGATGACAGGAGAAAACCAGGTATAACAGGCAGCAAGAATAAAAACTCTGCAGTTTTTGGAGGCTCTGCAGCCTCCAAAGTCCCCAAAACACACACAAAAATAAATGTCAGGGCTTCCTTGTGACTCCGTGGTAAAGAATCTGCCTGCCCATGTAGGGAACACGGGTGCAATCCCTGAGTCAAGAAGATCCTACATGCCGCGGAGCAACTAAACCCATGCCCCACAACTACGGAGCTTGTGCTCCAGAGCCCAGGAGCCACAACAACAGAAGCCCGCCCACCCTAGAACCCAAGTTCTGCAACAAGAGAAGCCGGCACAATGAGCAGCCTCTGCTCGCTGCAACTAGAGAAAGCCCAAGACCAGGAACAAAGACCCAGCATAGTCAAAACTAAATGTCAAGCACTGTATTTTAGACTGCCTTGCCTTGTACATCATTCTCCTCACTGTGCCATTTTTAGCAACTGAAATGAGTTGGTCTTTTCTATGAAACACCTGCATTTCTATATCTGTTATCTTGGCAGGCCTGAAGTACTTCTTCTGGCAACTGGAACTAGTTACCGTTCCCCCTCATAACTATTTGTATCCACTCATATCCATGGAAACTTCTGGTCTTCAGATAAAGAAACACTTACTATGTTAAGCCACTGAGATTTGGGGACTGCTACTATAGCTAGAAATTAAACTCTCAATTATAGCTGGAGGCTGGGCATGCAAGTGGAAGACTCTCTTCTCTTTGGCAAGTAAGCCTTGTCCTGATACCTAAGAGCCACTGATACTCAAGTGAGGCTCACCAATACACTTTTCCAGAGCCGCCTCCCCCACCACGCCACGTAATAGGTACCCAGTACAATATCCTCTTAACTATTCTTTCTACCTCCAATCTTGACCCACTTCTAAGTCATACTTTATGCCATTGCTGGAATTATCTTTGTAAAACATTACATCTAATATAAAATATTGATTTAGTCAGCATTTACATTCATCTAAGAAGGAGCCCAGGAATCAAGCTGGCAAGTAGGGGGAACAGGACAGGGGGCCCCCAGCTCCCAGCAGGTGCCTCTGCAGGCATCTGCTGAGGGCCCAGCCCTCTTGATGGTGCAGGACTTCTCTCCTGAGCTCAGCAATGGCAAAGAGCCCCAGCCTTGAATTCAGAAACAGCGAGTTCAGATGCCAGTGGAGTCAGCCAGGACATGCCTATCCTCCAACCCAATCCAAACATTTAAAAAATTGTTTCAACTCTCAGTCCTTATGAGTCTTTGTCTAATTGAAGTAAACTGTATTTTCTCTGTCCGAGTCTTTGTCTACTTGAAGTAAATTATATTTGCACCTTTGAAAAAAGGTATTTTTACACAGTAATTTTTGGTTTTAAACCCAATGATCATGAGTTTTTTTGCAAATGAATAGGTTCAGTCAGCATGCAGATGAGGAGAGCAATAGATGGTTTTTAAAAAAATAGATGCACGTTTATATATATATGGATATATGTATATATGTGTGTACGTATGTATAACTGTGTGTATATATACATATATATATATGTATGGGGGCTCAGATGGTAAAGACTCTGCCTGCGATGCAGGAGACCTGGGTTTGATCCCTGGGTCGGAAAGATCCCCTAGAGAAGGGAAGGGCTACCCACTCCAGTATTATTGCCTGGAGAATCCCATGGACAGAGAAGCCTGGCAGGCTGGGTCAGTCCATGGTGTCGCAAAGTTGGAAGCGACTGAGCAACTAACACTTTCATATATGTATGCATGTGTATTTACCTATGCATGTGGGGGCTTAGCCAGTGGCTCAGTGACATAGAATCTTTCTGTGATACAGGAGACAAGGTTTGATCCCTGGGTCGGGAAGCTCCCCTCGAGGAAGGCTTGGCAACCCACTCCAGTATTCTTCCCCAGAAACACCCATGGACAGAGGAGCCTGGCGGCCTACATACAGTTCATGGCGTCACAGAGTCAGACATGACTGAAGCAACTCAAGCGCACACACGTGTATGTACAGACATAAGTACAATGTAGAATATATAACACACACAAAACACACATATATTAAAATAAAATTAAAAAAAACACAAATACATATACATTCTTTAGTTATCGCCCAAAATGAGTGTGGAGTTGCTTACTATCTTATCTCAGCTAATCAGTCTGGCCTGCTGGATGCGGAGAGCATCCTGCTCCAGTAAGGATAAGCTACTGTCTCACCATAGTGCCTGTCCCACACTGAGTGGTATTTAGCACACAGATGATGAAAATAACTGACTGTGGCCTGCCTGTTTGGTGTCCCTGGCTGGCATTTATGGGCCATATCAGTGCTGTGGCTTCTGCCTTTCTGTACCCTAGAGCTTCTGATGATTTTGCACAAAATGTCTGAAGGCCAGCGAAGCCCATCCGCTGCGGTTCCTCCTCACTGTCTGCAGCAGCAGCCAACTATCAAGTTGCTCAGTTACTCTGGATGTTACTCTGGTGCATCCTTGAACTATCCATTTGCCCACTTTGGCTGGGCAGCAACTGGCTGTATTTTATCAGTAAAATGTAGCCAGGATTTCTATAGCACTTTATCCGCTCCCCCTACCCCTAGTACTCCTGCAGGGAAAGAAAGGGCTGAATCAGAGACGACCACACAGTTTAAGGCGGTTAGCTGACTGGTAGAGAACAAACGGACCAGGCCAGGCCTCGGGGAGGGCACTCCTGCCTGGTGACTTGGCCCCTTGGGGATAGGCCATTTCTTGTTTCTGAGTCAGTGACAGTTATTTGTGTTGAACCAGAGGTGTTCTATTCAGTCCCTGATGACATGAAATCAATGAAATCTGTAGATTTGGGGCAGACTCCGGGGCTTGCCACTTCAGAGCACAACACTGGTTAAGGATGAATGTGATCTTGGGAACACCCAAGTCCAAACAATGATTCTGACCCAGTGCCAATGTGTGGCTGGGTAAACCCAGCAGCATTCTGGGACCACAGAGAGCTGGGCTCTTTGATTTCTAACCTTTGAACAAGGAGGGGAGAAAAGACTTGCTGGAAAACCTTGCTTCACGCTGTGGCGGTGGTAGTGAGTTCAGGATCAAACAACTACTTCATCTTCAAAGGCCCCTGAGACCCCCAGCGCCGAAGGGGCCAGGGGTGGGGAGTGTTATTTTCATTGTCACTTGATCAAGGGCTCAAGAAATGTTTCATAAGTCTTGTACCAAGTGGACGGTGCACTTGTCCCTAAAACTGTGCTGTTGAAGACACTCCAACCCGATACCAGAAACTGTTCCAACACTCCACGGAGGAGCTTACGTGGCCACCGCTACAGAGACTGAGGGTGGCGTGTGTTCAGAGATCTGTCACACACACCCTCACATGTCCAGTGTCCTCCTTTCTTCCCTCCAGCTGCTCTCAAGATGAAGGATCCACTAGAAACCTGTGTTTTCCTCTTTGATGTGTGAGCAGCTGCAAGCAAACCCTAGAAGTCTCAGAAATGGTCCCGAAGCAGTGACCAGGACACCCTCTCATTCAGAGGCGGTATAGCATGGCCTTCACTGGAGACAATTTTATTGACAAAACATTCTTCAGATAGGTTGCCTGCATTCTTTACAGAAGTCTTCCAGTGCTTTTGTAATTTTTGATATTACGCCAGGGAGAAAACATCAGACAGATGCTTATGACTTTTAACATCTCTCTTTGATCAGCCACTAATCTCCTTGCTCAGATCAGACTCTCTGTGTACATCAAAAACAAAAACAAAACAAAAAAACTCAACCAGGAAACAGTAAACACCAGGATCTGGTCATTCTGACTGCCTCACAGAGGGAGACTCCAGGCAGAATTTGGATCAGATTTAAAGGCTCTTCCTTCCCCCCTCTTTCTGATTTCATTACTTTGAGAAAGTAACTTTGGCTTTCACTCTGCTTTTTCATCTGAAAAATAAATGTGTTTGGCTAGAAGGGCCCTAAGTATCTATCCAGCTCTAAATACTCCTGGCATTTTTTCCATGAATTACTCATTAGTTGTCACAGTTCGCAGTACTTGCAGTGTTCTTGAGGCTAGGAACAAAAATTGAGATTGTTCTTAGGACTCTTCCATTTCAAGAGCCTATTTATATAGGTTATTTCATTTGCTCTCCCTGTAAAATCATGTAAATTAGGTTAGGTAGAGAAATACCATGTTCCCCACTTACAGATGGGAGAAACTGAAGCTCAGAGAGGTTAGGTGATTGGTCTATGATCTACAGAGCAGAATAAAGACTGAAATTAAGCTGCGGGCATGTGTATGTGTGTTCAGTTGCCTCAGTCATGAGATCAAGCTATGGAACTGCAAAACCCAAGCTCCCTCTCCTCTGCCCAGAAACCTACTTGATTGTTTTGTACATTAACTAAAAACTGATTGTATTAAAATACTTCACAAAGTCACTGTGTAGCCGGTAAACCAATCCTGTATTGTATGTTCCCTACCAGCTCTTATTGGTCCACTTAAGAGAATGGAAGAGGGTGGTAAGAAAGCTCAAGTTCTCATCTTATTCTCTCCCCTTTAGCAACTCCCTGCAGCCTCCAGGACTTTCCCTTTAAAAACAGAATCATCGACAAGGCAGAAGCAGTTTGTCATCCTAAGACCTTTGGAAGAATTGCTTGGAAAATGAACTCTGACAGCTCCCCAGACACAGGCTGCCGCACTGCTCTCCTCCATCTCCCTCGCATTCTTCCAGAACAAAGCCTCAACAGCTGGAGGGAAAGGGGGCTTGAGCCATATAAATAACCATGACTTACACCCAGGCTTCAGAGGCTAGTCTGGGTTTCTCAATGCTTTGCCACGTAGAAAAGGATAATCACAAAAGAGAGTAAGAAGGTGGTTACACTCCAGGACCCAGATTAGAGTTGGGCCCCAGGTGAGCACACACGGAGTTGCCCTGGAGTCAGGCTCTTACAATGGGGCGCAAGGTTTTGTTCCCAGGAACACTTAGGGAATACAAAGCAGTCTAAAATGTCACCAGTCTTGAAGTGGGTGGAGGGCAAAACTAGACTCTGAAGTCAGCACCAAAGGAGTAGAGGTCAGTGAAAAAGACCTGGGTGCTGGGCACCCTTTCAACAATAAATTTATGTCTTTGGTCTTCTCTTTTCTCCGTCTGTTAAAAGGAGGGTTGCCAAAGAGCATTCAACTATATAGCACTCCCTGTATACTTTCCACCGTGCCTGGTGTTGATGATACAGAAATGGGCAAGATGAAATTAATGCATTTGTTAATGAACTAAATTTTGCCTTTTTTCATTATCGTCATGCATTTTAATTCTATATGTGTTTTATATTTTTTTATTTATTTTTGGCTGTGCTGGGTTCGTTGCTGCACAGGCTTTTCTCTAGTTGCCATGAGCAGGTGCTCCTCTCCAGTTGTGGTATGTGGGATTCTCACTGCCATCACGTCTCCTGTTGTGGAGTATGGGCTCTAGACACATGGGCTTCAGCAGTCACAGTGTTGGGTTTAGTTGTTCTGTGGCATGTGGGATCTTCTCAGACTAGGGATCAAACCCATGTCTCCTGAACTGGCAGGTGGATTCTTAACCACTGAACTACCAAGGAAACCCTCTACATGTGTTTTAAATCCCATCACCATTATTATTGTCTTATATAGTCTATACTAATCTAAAATTATTATTACATATCTCTCTTTTCATTGGTTTCTATTCCAGCCTGCATTTGTGTGATTTCTTTTGAACTCATCTCTCTTCTTCCTGAAGGGACCCCTCTTACTTTTTCCCTTTCCTCCCTCCTTTTTCTAAATGCAGCTTTGGAAGAGATGAAATTCTCAGTTTTTGTCTGGCTGGAAAAATCTTTATTTTTGAAGGCTGTTTTCCCTGATTATAGATTCTAGACTGGCAGGATTCTCTCCATACTTTTAATTCATTTTTAAAAAAATCTTTTTTTTTTTTTTTTTTTTTTTTTTTAATATTATTTTATTAGTTGGAGGCCAATCACTTTACAACATTTCAGTGGGTTTTGTCATACATTGACATGAATCAGCCATATAGTTACATGTATTCCCCATCCCGATCCCCCCTCCCACCTCCCTCCCCACCCGACTCCTCAGGGTCCTCCCAGTGCACCAGGCCCGAGCACCTGACTCATGTATCCCACCTGGGCTGGTGGTCCGTTTCACCATAGATAATATACATGCTGTTCTTTCAAAACATCCCACCCTCACGTTCTCCCCCAGAGTTCAAAAGTCTGTTCTGTATTTCTGTGTCTCTTTTTCTGTTTTGCATATAGGGTTATCGCCACCATCTATCTAAATTCCGTATATATGTGTTAGTATACTGTAATGTTCTTTATCTTTCTGACTTACTTCACTCTGTATAATGGGCTCCAGTTTCATCCATCTCATTAGAACTGATTCAAATGAATTCTTTTTAACGGCTGAGTAATATTCCATGGTGTATATGTACCACAGCTTCCTTATCCATTCATCTGCTGATGGGCATCTAGGTTGCTTCCATGTCCTGGCTATTATAAACAGTGCTGCGATGAACATTGGGGTGCACGTGTCTCTTTCAGATTAAAAAAATCTTTTTAATTGTTATTTTCAGGGGGAGTCTTCCATCTGCCTAAGTTTTGCTCCTGTGAAGACAATGTGTTTTCTGACCTGGCAGCTTTTAAGATTTCCCTTTGTCCCTAGTGTTTTGTGGTCTTACAACTATATGTTTAGGTGTAGTTTTCTTTGTATTTAACCCACTGTATTTATTTTATGGAACTTTTGAATCTGTGACTTGGTATCTCTCAAAAGTTTTGGAAAATTACTATTTTCTCTCCAAATACTGCTTCCTTCCTATTCTCTCACCTCCTTCAGCAAGTCCCAAACAAGTATTAATATGTTAAGCCTTCTCCCTGTGTTTTGTCTCATGCTCTTTTCTGTAATCTACATTCCTTTTTCTGTCTGTAATGATATGCTTTGCTATTAACTCTCAGTTGACTAACTTTCCACTGGACTGCCAGGGTATTCCCACTTATCAATAATCTGTTAAATCTACTTACTGATATCTTAATATCAGTTACAGAAGTCTCACTTGATCATTTTTAAAAACAGATTCCATTTCTTGGTAAAATTCTCCATCTCGTTACGTATTTTCTTGAACATGGTCCAGCCAATGTTTGATTATTTCAGTATCTGACTCACCTATCTATTTGTTTCTCTTTTCTATTTTCATCTCTGTCCCTTTTTTCATACCTTTCACAAATTCTGTTTGCTAGACACACTGTGTAAGAAAAGTTCGAGAGGCTTGCATAACATTATCTTCTTTCAGAGAGAAGTGACCCTCTCCTTTGCAGGCACCTAGGCAACGGTGAGTTCCCCTCAATGCCATTAGGGACTAACTAAGCCTCAATTTATTTCTGATTTTCACCTGCTCCTAGGGAATAGTTCTTTAGGGCAAGAGTTCCCAGCCTCCAGGATCTAAAGCCTGGTGATTTAAGGTAGAGCAGTGTGATAATAACTGAAACACATGCTAGGGTGCTTCAGTCGTGTCTAACTCTTTGCCACCCCATGGATTAAAGCCTGCCAGGCTCCTCTGTCCATGGGGTTTTCCAGACAAGGATACTGGAGTGGGTTGCCATTTCCTAGTCTAGGGGATCTTCCCTACCAAAGGACCAAACCCATGTCTCTTATGTCTCCTGCATTGGCGTGCAAGTTCTTTACCACTAGTGCCACCTGGGAAGCCATAATAGAAATAGAGTGCATAATAAACGTAATGCACTTGAATGATCCTGAAACCATTCCTCCTCCACCCCCATCTGTGGAAAAACTGTCTTCCATGAAACTGGTTCCTGTGCCAGAAAGGTTGGGGACCGCTGCTTTAGGGTACTCAGATAAGACACTGAGGTGTTTAATATGGCCTATCCTGAATTCCAATTGCTGTTTCCAGGACCGAAAGACTGCAAAGAACACCATTTTGATTTTTAGATGGTATTAACTTGGCTTTTAAGTTTTCTAACTAACCCTCAAATTCCTTGAAGGGGGAAACCTCCAGGTGTTGGGTTCCCTTCTCTGTTTACCCCTTCTTTCAGAGCTCTGGATTATACAAGCCCTGATGCCTTGGCAGTCACAAACTTAATTTACTTTTCTTTCTAGTTCCAGAAGATTTCCAAAATCTCAGCGAGCTTCTCAACCTCTCAAATGTCACCCTTTGCCTGGATTTTTGGCCTTTCAGACCATGTTAAGAAATTGGCATCTACCCAGAGGAGAAATGCAGCGTAGAACGTTAGGGTCACATCCACGTGCTCCCTTTCCTCCTGCCTCTCAGATCCTGATTTTCTTAGTTGCTCTCTGATGCCTTGAAGCAGAATTTTTTTTTTTTAATATGAGCTTTACTGAATCATTAGTCTGCTATAAACTATTGATATTTTGCAGTAAGAAAAAAATGAAGAGTAAAGCAGTACCTAAGACCTTTCCAACAGAAAGTATCAGGTGTGTGTGTGTAAAATGAGTTATTTCAGTACATTTTTCTGGAAATGACAAACTAAGTTGAATTTTAAAGCAAAAGTCATAGGAATAACAAGGGAAGTGTATATGCATATAAATGTCATTTTCATTCATTCATTCCTTCCAGAAAAAACACTTATGAACCTGCTATCTGCCATCCACTGGGATAGGTGCTGTACATGGGACAATAAATTTTGGGGAGCTTATCAGATATGGAGAAGATATAGAACTGGAGGAAATATCAATTATTATGTTAAGTTCATCAGACAAGGATCTGTTTGTTTGGAACAATGGGTCTAGGTAGAGAGCAATATAAAGAATGAAAAATAGGGCTGAGTAAGTATGAGAGAGAGCAATACCAAGAAATGAGGTGAGATGAAGAAATAAGTGGTACAAGACCATTTGGGGGAGGGGGTGGGTTTGCACAGCAAGTTGCAGAGTTTCACTCCATGTTGAGTTGGGGGAGTCAGACTGTCATTGGGTATAAGGAAGACTATCTCAGCAATAGAATATTGAGATGGACTGGAAACCAAGCTAAAAAGCCATCGGGATGGAGACCTCTGGATGATCAGAGTCCAGCAAAGGCACATCCAGTATCAGAGCTTCCCTTCATGAGATCTGGATGAGCTGAACAGTCTATTTTCAAATGATGCTACAAGATCCAACTGGGCCTCATGCCTTCAACCCTTCCCTTTCCTTTTGCTGTTTGTCCTCCTTTCCTCTTCCCAGTTTCTTCCTTACTCCTCCCTCATTTTCACTTCTGTTTTGCTTTACTTCTCTCATTAGAAGTCTCTCCATTTGAATGGTTTGGAGTCTTCTACAAAAATGAATTGTGGGAGGGAAAAGAAAAGCAAATTCTGGGAAACATTTTGTCATCCTTGGATCTGTACAAACCAACACAAGTGTGTTTGTTGAAGCCCTCAGGGTTTGACTACCTCTTGCACTGCACTGTGGGGCTTAGCTAGAAGAACAATTTTGTGTGTGTGCAACATGTTTCCCTCATTTGCTTCATTTTGTAACCTTAAAGAGACAGGGTTAGTGCTCCAAAGACTGTGATGGAGCTGGGGTTTGAGAACCCATGCTCCTGCATCTGAGTCAGCAGCTCAGCCAGCTCAGCTGGAGAGCGCATGCCAGGGTCACCCCCTGTGCATTAACCTCTGCAGCTCCCTCTCCCCATCGCTCATCAGCTGTTTCTTTGCCGCTGAAAGCACACACAGTTCAGATAATTAAGCACTTGTGAGGCATTTTACATTTTCATGAATCTATCAACAGTGAATTATTTTTTAATATGCTCAGGCCATATACTCTAAGTTTCTTATCCATAATTTGCAGATGGGCAGGGGTGGCTTCATCATGCATGCAGAAAGTGAGGCTGGAGCTGGCCTCTTACTTGCAGGCCTGCTTTTCAAGGCCCCCAGGCATAGCTCTGATAATTTTGTGGTTGTAATTTATATTCTTTTTTCTTAAAATGATAGTCTTCCCCATCCTCAACATCCAATTTTATAAGCTGAGAACCTACAAAAACTGAATCTACCCCCTGAAGAAAATAAAATATTCTTATCTGGAGATTCATAAAATGGCAAGTAACAAGACACTCTGTTTTTACTAGGCTAAGTCTAAAGTCAGGTGCAACCAATACTGTCCTGCCCTGATCCCTCATTTCAGATGTGTAACTTTAAGTTTGGAGGCAGTCTGCTCCTCACATGTAGGCTAGTTCACCTGTTGTAAAGTTCTGTTTCTTCTTTTTTAATGTTTAAAACTGTATTGATGTATTTTTCTAGGCTGTGCAGCAAGGCCATGTGGAATTTTAGTTCCCTGACCAGGGATCAAACTCACGCCCCTTACATTGGAAGCATGGAGTCTTAACCACTAGACCACCAAGGAAGTCCTAAAGCTCTGTTTTTGCGTGTGGTGGTCATGAGAATGTGTCTTGCAGAATGCCAATCACAGGGAGCTTAATTGATTAAGGAGTCATCACCATATTTGCACCAAGGCCATGTTGCACAGGCTGCTCCCAGCTACTAACCTGGCACAGTGGGAATATTTGGACAGACCCAGTCCTGGGAGACAGTGGACTCTTCAATGACTGACTTTGACACAGGACTCCCTGATAGCACTGCTAACCCTTCTTTAGACTTCACAGAAGCTTACAACACTTCCACCCAACTTCCCTTCCCTTGCTCCTTCACTTGGGGTCAGACTTGTATAACATCTGATAGCTTTCCTAGGTTTCTCCTCGTTTTCTGTCACACAGGTATTTCCCTTTAAAAATAGTCCTTGTACACTGAATTCTGTTTTAGTATCTACTTCAGAGGATGCAAACCAGTACTGACTTATTAACAAAAAAACAGGACTGGAACCATTAATAAAAGTCCCACTGAATTTTCAGAAATCTGAGGAAAAGAAAATCTAAAAACAAAAACACTGTTATGTATCTCCCTGTCAATTTTGCCCGTACATGAAATTTTCTTTTCTCCTTCTCCATCTAAATCCTCTACACCTTCCTCAAAACCTTGGTTCTCCATCTCTGCATTGCCATGGTCCTGGTTCTATGAACTTACACCTCATGGTAATCCCCAACCAACTGGTGATGAACAATCAGTGTTCAAAGGTAAAACCCCCAAAGGTAAGATAAGCTCTGGCTTACCACCCGTATATACCATTCTCCTGCAGTTTATAGACCAATGTTTCCTAGATTATGTTTCAGTGAAAGCAACAGGTAATGTGTATTTTAGGAGAGAAAGGTTCCATGGTCAAATAATTTTGAGGGAAACATCACTGTGTATCATGGCCTTGTCTCAGATATTTAAATGCACACCAATACACCAAAGGTCTAGAAACAACTTATGGAATGGTTTCGATTAACTCTACATTCTCCACCCTCCTTTGACTATAGAAACATTTTTCTACAAAATTTCTACTAATAACCGCAAGAGGCCTCCCTGGTGGCTCAGATGGTAAAGAATCTGCCTGCAATGTAGGAGACCTGGGTTCAATCCCTGGGTCAGGAAGATCTCCTAGAGAAGGGAATGGCTACCCACTCCAATATTCTTGCCTGGAGAATTCCATGGACAAAGGAGAAGGCTGAAAACTGAAGAACTGATGCTTTCCAATTGTGGTGCTGGAAAAGACTCTTGAGAGTCCTTTGAACATCAAGGAGATCAAATCAGTCAATCCTAAAGGAAATAAACCCTGAAGAGTCATTGGAAGGACTGATGCTGAAGCTCCAATACTTTGGTAACCTGATGCAAAGAGCCAACTCACTGGAAAAGACCCTGATGCTGGGAAAGACCGACAGGAGGAGGAGAAGGGGGTGACAGAGGATGAGATGGTTGGATGGCATCACCGACTCAATGGACATGAGTTTCAGCAAACTCAGGGAGATAGTGAAAGACAGGAAAGGCTGGTGCGCTGCAGTCTATGGGATCACAAAGAGTTGGACATGAATTAACAACTGAACAACAATAACCACAAGATTTTATATTTTGCAGTACAAGTTGAGAAATATGGCTGAAGCTATCTCTTTCAGAGATGCATGTGTATTAAGCCACCATCCAAACATAATCAACAGGGTAAGAAGGGGAAAACCAACTGGTAATGCTGGCAGGTGGGGCACTTCTGGACCTCAGCCATGAGATCCAAAGAAAACAGGGTCAGAAATAGAGTAGGGAAGCATGTACAAGGCAGGACTTGGAAAGGCAGGCACAAGGGTGTTAAAAGAGTTTACTTTAAACAGCATTTAAAGGGAGGGGCAACTGATTCTTTTTCAGGAAGCGATGCACAGGAAGCTCCGTGTCATCGCTTGTAGGGAATGGCCTTCCAAGGAAAACCAAGAGCTTCTGAGGCCCTGCCTGGCCTTGCAGGCTCTCTCAGCATTCACACAGCTTGCTTTCCTGCTAGCTAGCTTATACAGCAAGATAAAGGAAAGTGTCTGACCACTTTCAACTTGCCTCAGCATTCAGCACTCCCACATTCATTCACTCATTCGTCCAACAAATATTGTGCCCCTACTGTGTGCCAGCCACTGTTCTTGGTGATGGGATGCAGCAGTGAATAAGACCTAACAAGATGCCTGTCCTCATGGAAGGTACACTCTAACTGGGTAAACAGATAAAAAGTCAAGTAAATCAACCGAAGGATAACACTAACAACAGCAACTGCTATGAAGAGCATAAAGCAGGATAAAAGATTAGACAGTTCAGTAGGCAGAGTGATTGACTGATCGTGTGTGTGAGTTCAGTCGTGGCCAGCTCTGTGTGACCTCATGGACAATAACCCACCAGGCTCCTCTGTCCATGTGATCTTTCAGGCAAGGATATTGGAGTGGGTTGTCATTTCCTTCTCCAATCGATTGATTAGTATGGCCCTCTGATAGCTTCAGTGATTCTGCTGCTGCTTTCAAAAATGACAAGAGAGAAAAGTGCTATCTTGGATAGCACAGGTGTGATCATTTTCTAGAATAGGGAGAAAACAGAGTGAACAATACTTGGACAACTAATATAACCCTGTTCCCGCTCTCCATGGGCAAGCAGAGATGTGCATGTTCCATCTGCAGCTGTCAGAGCTCCATGTAGAGCACAATTCCTCTTGGTCTGAGCATCTTGAAAATGCCACTACCTTTCCCGCATCCTCCCACCCATTACTCCCATGTAATTACCGAAATGATTTCAGATTAAGATGTTAAAGTCTAAAATGTTTGTGGAAAAAAATTGGCAAGCTGTCACTTCTGAATACCCAGCTGAATTGCCGAATGAATAATAATGCAAAAATGCTTACTGAAAGAAGGATAAATAAAAGCTCATTGTTGTACAATAAATCCTTTTCTGTAAAACACCACTGAGGAAACTGGCTCTGGGTTTATCACATTTCCCTCCAAGTATTCAGGCCATTTTATTTCATTCTTTCCCGTGCTTTATTCTTTTCTAGGAGCTGGTGTATGGTTCTACCCTATTGTCCCTCATGAAATATTAATGCTACAGGAGTGTGTGGGGAGCGATGCCAGCAACAGGGCTGTTGATAGGAGCCGCCAGTGACTAGAATGATTGATTAGTTCAGCAAGTGGCAGCCACAGAGGGGAGGGGGTGGGAGAGGGTTGGATCGGGACTTTGGGATTAGCAGATGCAAACTGGTATACACAGAATGGATAAACAACAAGGACCTACTGTGTAACAAATAAAACTATATTCACCACCTTGTGACAAACCATAATGGAAAAGAATATGAATAAAGAATGTATATATATGTATAACTGAGTCACTTTGCTATACAGCAGTAATTGACACAAAATTGCAATTCAACTATACTTCAATAAAAGATAAATTTTTTTTTAAAAAAAAAGCAGAAAGTGGTAGCCAAAAGGAAGTGTGCATTATAGCTAGAGAAAATTATTAGCCTTTAGCCCAAAGAGAAACCCTTTTATTTATTTATTTTAAACCAAAAAAACCTAGATTTAAGAGCACCCACCCTGCCCCTAGCAGAGCAGCTCTCCTAAAGTGAAAGGGGAAGGACACTGATGGTGATTCGCTTACCACACAGTCCACACAGGCCAGGTTAGGGTCTCTCTGGAAGGGCCCTTGTGCTGCTGCACACCTTGGGCTACACCAGGAACCACAGGTCATTGTCACATCTGAAAACTGGCAAGGCGTGTCAGGTAACTGGGCAATAACTACGAGTCTTTATTTTCTTGGGCTCCAAAATCACCACAGACAGGGACTGCAACCACGAAATTAAAAGATGCTTGCTCCTTGGAAGAAAAACTATGACAAACCTACACAGCATATTAAAAAGCAAAGACATCACGTTGCCGACAAAGGTCCATCTAGTCAATGCTATGGTTTTTCCAGTAGTCATCTATGGATGAGAGAGTTGGACTGTAAAAAAAAGGCGAAGCGCCGAAGAATGGATGCTTTCAAACTGTGATGCTGGCAAAGACTCTTGAGAGTCCTTTGGACAGCAAAGAGATCAAGCCAGTCAATCCTAAAGGAAATCAACCCTGAATAGTCATTGGAAGGACTGATGCTGAAGCTCAAATCTTTTGGCCAACTGATGCAAAAAGCTGACTCATTGGAAAAGACTCTGATGCTGGGAAAGACTGAAGGCCGGAAGAGAAGGGAGCAACAGAGGATGCGATGGTTGGATAGCATCATTCACTCAATGGACATGAGTTTGAGCAATTTCCAGAAGATAGTGAGGAACAGGGAAGCCTGGCATGCTTCAGTCCATCAGGTAACAAAGAGTTGGACATAACTGAGCTACTGAACAATATGATTCTACACAGCCCACCTAGCCTGAATATGTAGGATTAAAACATCCACTGTAACTCACTGGATTCCCCAACTCATTCGAGAAAGTATGATTATTTTCCCTGTTTTAAAGATGAGATAGATGAAATTCAAAGAAGTGAAGTAATTTGCCCCAGGTCACACAGCCAGCAATGGGCAGAGCTAGGATTCTAATCTAGGTCTCCTTGACTCTCTAGTTTGGGCTTTAGCCACTCTTTTATACCATTCCCTCTTCTTTACCCAGGTTCAGAGAAGGAGCATTAGACAGTATATACCTGTCTAATGTATATACAGTATATATCCTGTATATAATGTATATACAGGAGCATTAGACAGTATATACCTGTTTGTATTTGAAAAATGAAAAGTGGTCATTCAGAAGATTAACACAATAAATAGTAAGGAGCCATTGGAGGATGAGGAGGAGCCGATTGCTCATCTGAATGACCACTTTTCGTTTTTCAAATACAAACCTGTTCAATCAAAGGAATGCTTTCCTAAGGGTGGGATTCCAGGAGAGAGGTTTTTTGGAAGTGTGGTGATGGGGCAGGAATTATGGTGTAAACAGTGTTCCCTGGACTGGCTAGTCTACTTGTTCAGACTTGGATGCAGCAAATATTTATCAAAACCCAGTGCTGCTGGTCTCCCTTCTGACCACACTCAAGAATACTGGAGTGGGTTGCCATTTCCTCCTCCAGATCTGCAGGAGAGAGGCAGCCATTTGAAAGTACAGAAATGTTTAGTTCATACTGCTTCTAACAAGATCAAATTAGGGGGAAAATGCTTTACATTCTGTTCAGTGATTTCTCCAGTGTTAGGAATTCCGTATTTTTTAAGCCCTTGGCCTCTCTGTAGAAAGCTGCCTACTCATTTTTGTTGCCTTGTGTTTGCTAATCAAGCATCTTTAAAGCAACAAACTCATTTGTTAAAAATCACCAAAGCTTTTCTATAACATCTAGAAAAAGCATCAGATCCAAACCAGAGACCATAATTTCAACCTAATGCAAACTTTCATTTGCCTTTGGGATTGAAATCAGTATGTTCCAAGTTTGCTAATACCAACGGCATCAATGATGAGGGTGACAATGACTAAGGCAATAAAGATGCTCATGATGCCAAAAGTGTGTTTGTATGACAACTTCTTGAGCTTTATCATTGCTTCGAAAAAAAACAAAATTTGTCAAAAATTCGAGAAATCTTCTACCAAATGATCTGAAGCAATATATATATTTTTTTTCAGTATAATTTCTAATCTAACAGTACTACCATTGAGATGTATATACATTGCTCTCTGGGCAATTAGAGAAGCAGGAAAAAAATGAGATAAGAACCTAATAAAGAAATTAAGGTCAATGAGATTCTTTTTAACTGAGAAAAGCCTTTCATTTAAGGCACATCTGTTTTCAAACCTATTTACCATAATTATCATCTCCCCTTTCCTTTCATCTATCTCTGTTTTTCTATTGTTTTTTATTTGGTCTCTCATCTTTCATGATTCTTTTTAGCAAACAGAGCAGTGAAAGAAACAGTCTGCTAGATAATGAACTGCATTATTAATTTGGTTTGTTTTTAGGGAGACTGGTTCTGATCTAACATATTAAATGAAGTACCAGAATTTAATCAAGGAATGGAATCTGTCAGGAAAAAACAATCAACTCTGCAGGTGAGTAAACTGAAAATATTTTGCATTTGGAGCTCTGTTTTAGGGGTGTTTGGTCCAAGCTCTTCCATGAGGAAATAAAATGAAAATGCTATGCTTTGTTAGTTTAAAAGTCATATCCTTACAATAACTGGGAGAGTAGGAAGCTTTTCTGATTTATTCTGTTCAGCCATCACTCTTCTAGAGTCATTTGCACTCATGGACCATTGGGAGAACATTAATTGACTTAAAGAGGCAGTAGTTATTGTCCAGGCAGCATTGTGTATCCTTCTGAAATGATTTATCCTGACCTGGGCTCTCCATCTCGCCCCCTCACCACTCCAGCTTTTACAACACAGGATGGATCTACATGCCAGGGGTCAAATGGTGTCAGACTGAAAAGCTTCATCAATTCCAGAATCTTACCAAACCTCCTACTAGGAAATTTAAATGTAGGCACCTTGGCTGGCATCTCAAAGACATGCTTGTGAGATACTGTTTATAATTCAAAGCAAAAAGAGAAAATATGTGTGTGTGTATATATATATGCGTGTGTGTGTATATATATATATATATATTTGCAACACAGCAATATATATATATATATTCTTACTGTGTTGCAAAAATTAAAATGGAAAAAGAGCTGTTGATTTTAATTCCTCAACCCAGGACTTCAGATGCCAATAATGACTGCCAGGAACGAACACCCACAGAGCACAACCCAGAAACTTAATTGTTTTCTTGTTATTTAATATCTATGGTCCTCAGTGTGCACTGGTGCTGCCGGGCATATTTACAGAGCCCTGCCTGGAGTCCTCAGTATATCCAAAGTGATGGCTACACATGTGAAAGGTTAGGAAATGCTAATGGAGAGTAAATTGCTTCTCCTTTTCTATGCTACCTCAGAAAAATTAAGCTCTCCAGCCTTCCCCTTTTCCTCCTTTTCTGTGCTACCTTGGAAAAATTAGGCTCTCCAGCCTCCAAAGTATGGACACTGGTTCCCATCTGGGGGGGTTCCATGTCTGTTGGGTCATCAATGTCTAGTATGAAAAAAGGAAGAAGGGGTTTTGAAGAAGAAGAAGGGGGATACTCAATAGAGGAAGTGCCTCAGGGAACTGGGGATCTGCCTAAAAATTGGGACCTGAGTGGACCTTCAATGGGTCCCCTGCAGGGGGACTGTTAGCACATTCACCTGGAGGCTGACTCACTTTTGCAACAACAGATACATACATACGTTTGCCCCAGTGCCTCTGCCCAGGAACTAGGTAATGGAAGGACACTTCATTAACATCCTGTGCCACACCTGAGTTCAAGGAAAGACTGCCCTGTCTGTGCTGGGGACTTCTGCTGGATCACTTCTAGTTTACCCCCATAGAACCTCCACACACCCAACTTTGCAGCATAGGTATAAAACCAAGAAAATGAGGAGGGTCCTAAATACCAGAAGCCTGTGTATACAGGGCCAACTAGGGGTGGAGGGAAGTTCTGTCTCATCTCTACCTGCCTAATACACATGACACCCATGGAAAAGTGTCAGTAGCTAATGCTACCCATGTTAAAACAATGAAAAAGATGACAAGACAAATCCTAGACTATCAACTTGTGACTTGGTCTACCTGCCTCTTCTGTTCAGGAGGGATTTGATTCTGCTTGAATCACATGGCAACCACACACCTGCTGTGTTCAAGCCCCTGCTCACCTCACCATCTTATATCCACAAGTCACCTCACTTCTGCCTTAGGCTCCAGTCCTGTGGGCCAAGGAGTCCCACGGGCTGGTGTCTGGAACCCCAGGAGGAAAACATGTGCTTTTGGGGGAGACTCAGATGGCTGAGATCCTTAATCTGTTGAGACATCTTAGAGTCTCATAGAATCTGTGATTTATCTTCTGTAGATTAGTTTGAAAGTAGGGAAAGAGGCAAATAAAGCAGGAAATTGGCAAAGTACTTTTTAATAGTGATATGTGATGACCATTTTTAGGTTTAGGTTTTAAGACTAGGGTTCATGAGTTTTGTTTTTTTTTTAATTTCTTCCTATACACTCTGCTTTTAAACAGCACCTGGGGTACAATCTCACCCACAGATGCAGTCTTCTCCCGCGTGTAAGTTGGAGACAAGGATCCATTTCTAATACCTGATGTTACCTGCCTTACCTTCAGCTATCAGCCTACAGGTAGAATTCAACTGTCCAAACACTGGCTTGCCCTGGAGCTAAAGAAACCACTGTGGTGACAGAGGTGGAAAAAGCAGCATCTGCCCTCTTCTGCCAGTATCACCAGGCAACTGTG
This sequence comes from Muntiacus reevesi, assembly GCF_963930625.1. Classification (NCBI taxonomy): domain Eukaryota; kingdom Metazoa; phylum Chordata; class Mammalia; order Artiodactyla; family Cervidae; genus Muntiacus; species Muntiacus reevesi. The sequence continues at coordinate 39,581,334 of NC_089265.1, read as the reverse complement.
AATGTGTGGGTGAAGAATAAATGTTTTGACCCCTTTAATTATTTCAATCAGAGCACTAATTATGGACCCATGGCAACAACCAATCACAAGCATCTGCTGTATTATTTGTGACCAATAGTCATGCTTTTTCTCAATCTTTGATAAAAATTTATTTCAAAGAGCAAGCACACCAAATCCTCAGAGTTTTAACAAAGGACCTTCAGTATTTCTTATAGAGACTTTCATCACAGTAACCTTAAATACTGCATAGTTTTCCTTCCTTAATCAGATAAGCAGGATGATCTCTAGAAAGAGCAGAAAGCCTCATCACTCCTTACTTACAAATAAGAGACAAAAGTCACTGTTGATTCCAATGGCTTCCACTGAGACAGTAAAATCCTTACATGCAGGAGTCTGGAGCATAGGATTCAGGGACCCCTGTAACGTCCATCCCAGGGATGGTTCATGTGCAAATTTCCATCTCTGCACCCAGGACTCAGGGTGTACAATCTCTCATAAAGTAATCAGGGTAAGTACTGATTCATGGAGTCTTAAGCCACACAGCCAAATTTAATATAAAGATACAAAGCTTTCATTGCTAGAGTTCAAATTCTAAAGTCACATTACAATTCTCCATTCACTTGGGAGAAAAAAAGATGAGACTCTGGGATTTCTAAAAAGTGAGAGGAGAGAAATAGATGTGGCCTGAGGCCTTTTTCACAAACATGAGTAGGTTCAGCTGCAGACAGTAAAAATTCAAGAAGATGTGGTTTAACAAGAGTTTTATTTTTCTTTCATGAAAAGGAAATCTAAGGAGGCAGGAGTGACTAAAAGAGTTCTGCATCTAATTCCAACATTGGCAGGCGGGGGGTGGGGAGGGGGCGGGGGTGCTGGTTCCCAGGAATCAGCTGGGTATCCTACAAATTAACTCAATTCTGACACAATCTACCTGGAGGCAGTTTCTGATTCCACAGGTTTGAGGGTTCAGTCCTACAAGACCTGCCTCCAAACTCCCACTTCACACACTAGTCACAAGCCCAGGTGTTTCTGACTGACCAGCTACAGATTTAAGGTTCCAGCAACTCCTCCTTAGGTTCAATGAACTTACTACAGCAGCTCACAGAACTGAAACATTTTACTTACTAGGTAACCAGGTTATTAATATTAAAGAAGAAGAATTCAACAGCCAAATGAAGAAAAGCACAGGGAGCTTTCACACTGTCTCCAGGTTCATCACTCTCCTGGCGTCTCCACATGTTCACCAACCTGGAAGCTCCCCAGACCCTGTTCTTTTAAGGGTTTCGTGGTGACTTCATTACATAGGCATGGTTGATTAAATCATCGGCCACTGGTAATGGATTCAACCTCTTTCCTCCCCTCCCCAGAGATCAAGAGATGGGCAGTAACATCCCAACCCTCACTCACAGTGTTGGTTCCCCTGGCAACCAGCTCCTTTCTGACCCTTTGGAGACCTAGGCGCAGTCCTAGAGATACCTCACTAGCATAATAAAAGACACCTTGAACTCTCTCACCCCTTAGGAAATTTGAAGCATTTCAGAAGCTGTGCTAGAAACAGGACAAAGACCAAATATGTATTTATTATTATAAACCATGATATCACAAATTTAAAGTCAGAAATCCAGATTCCTTCTGTCTTTATGTTCTGCAATCCTTAGGACTTGGCATCCAGCCTCAAGATCATCCCATGTTCACAAAATGGTCACTGTGGCTGTGACTACTGGGCAGGCCTTCTCAAAGTGTGAGCCCCAGACCAGTAGCATCAGCATCACCTACGAACTCTGACAAATGAAAATCCTTGGGCATACTCCACCAGCTGCCTCAAAAACTGCGAAGGTGGGAGCAGGGTTTTAACAAGCAGCAAAAGGCATTTTAACAGGCCCTTCAGATGATTCTAATACAACCTTGTTTGGTACCCATGACTCAGAGAGCAAGGCAGAAGACAAGAGAGAAGATGGATGGGTGTCCCTCAGGTGACTCAGGTGCTCATCAAGATGATTCCCAGAAATCCCACCAAATGACTTCTGGCTACTTTGCTCCACACCCCTAATCTCCCCAACTCCCTCCCTCCGATCCCCCAAACAGCAAGGGAACTGGGGAAATGAACATTTTTGGTGGCTACATAGCCATTCCCAACACTACGGAGATTCATTGAGAAAAAGGTGCAATAAATACCAGGAACTTAACTGGCAGGAGAGTTAAACATCACTGAAGCACAAGGAATGGGCACATTTTGACGACTGTTTTGAGCGAGGCATGACGGAGGGAAACAAACTCTTTCAGTGGCTAAATGAGGATCGACCTTCAAGTTGCAGTTTTGTACCAAGCAGCAGTAATATCAAACACCTGTATAGCCCATGAGTCCACAACATTCAGCCCAGCTGAGCGCATGAAAAGACTTGTCAGTAACAAAAAAATTTCAAGATAAACAGCATTACCTCTATTTTGAAACCTTTATATTTTTCAAAAGTCAGAAAAGTGAGCAGTCAAGCTGATAAAAATTTCTTAAGAGTTAGTCTGCCGACATCTCTTCACAATTAGCCAAATATAGTTAATATGTGTTCCATATCCCAGAATGTACTACTTGAGAATAAAGTAAAACCAGATTCCCACTCAGAATACTCCCCACTTGCTCCCTCTTTCTTCTCAGTCTTCTACTTTTAGAGAAAAGCGTCAAATGACAAAAACTGGCCATCCAGATCAGGAAAATAATTTAAAAAATTAACTCACCAGTTCTGTCCACTTGTTGGAATACATCTATGGCCATCTCTTACTCCTCCATCTACAGATAGAAATCTGTTGGATGCATTTCGTTGTTGATAATTGTCCTTAGCTGAACTCCTCAGGGCAGAGAAGTTTCTCGGATTTTGAGATTTATGTGGCGGAGATTTATTGGTATAGTCAACACCTGTGAGGAAATTTCCCTGGTGGCTCAGAAGGTAGAGTCTGCCCACAATATGAGAGGCTCAGGTTCGATCCCTGGGTCGGGAAGATCCCCTGGAGAAGGAAAGGGCAAACCACTCTAGTATTCTTGCCTGGAAAATCCCATGAACAGAGGAGTCTGGCACGCTACAATCCATGGGGTCGCAAAGAGTCAGTCTAAATTGTTAGACTGAGCGACTAACAATTCAACACCTGTGGGGCGTGAGGCCAGAAGACTGGACAGAACAGATGCCGGACTGTGGTACAACCCCCACTCACCGTCCAGAAGGCTCAGAAGCTAGGCCGACCCTCAGGCACGCTCCAACTGAGGAAAGGGGCCGAGCCTCAGTCCCACGCTGACACGTCATTGGCTGCCGCGCGCGTGGGAGGGCGTGTCCGCGTGCGTGAGGAGGCTACTTAAATGCACAGGTCCCGGAGAGGTCTTGGCCTGCGACTTCCGCAGCCTGCCTTCCCCACTGCTGAGGGGGCTTGGGTGTGGAGGTCTTGAAGAGGGACCAAGGTATCTGGGCGGGTCAGCATAGCATCCACTAAGCAAATGATCAGGACATCAATAGGTTCTAATGTGAGAAATTATCTGTAGTTATCAAAGACGCTGAGTAAAATCCGAGTCCTCATCACGACCTACCTACAGCACACATCACATAAATACCACTTCTTGGCATCACCTGCCAAACTCTCACCCTAGCTCAGGACTTTCGCATCTGCTGCTTCTCCCTGCTGGACATGCTTCTCTGTAGATAACCCTATGGGTGCTGTCACATTTCAGTCCTACAGCTGCTCAGATGTCTCCATCGTAGAGAGGCTTCCTTGACCCTATCTGTAATATTCCTATCATGTGTAGTTTCTTTGTTTATCCTCACAGCTCATCACTACCTGACATTATAGCAAATATTTCTTTTAAAAATTTTACTTATTCTTAGTTTTGGCTGCACTAGGTCTTTGCTGCCGTCTGGCTTTCTCTAGTTGTGGAGAGCGGGGCCCACTGTTTGTTGGGGTCCTTGTACGAGTTTCTCATTGCAGTCAGTGGCTTCTCTTGTTGACCAGCACAGCTCCAGGGCACTAAGCTTCAGTAGTTGTGCCGCTGGGGCTTAGTTGCTCTGCAGCATGTGGGATCTTCCCCCAACAGACATGGAACCCATGTACCCTGCATTGGCAGACGGACTCCCAACCACTAGACCACCAGGGAAGTCCCAGAAATATTTCTTTTTTGTTTGTTGTTTTCTGTCCCCCAGTTACAAACAGAAAACCCATGAAGTCAATCGTGCATCATACCCAAAAAGTAGTGCCTGGCACACAGTAGAAACACACTACTAGGCAGTGAAGAAATAAATGAATTCATCCTAGCGAATTCTCTCTGATGAATTTACTAAACTGGAAGAAGTTGGTTTTAGGCAGACATGAAGAGGGTTGCCTTGCTGTCTGAAATTATCACAATATAGTTAATTGGCTATTTCCTAATCTAAGAAAAAAGTTTAAAAAGAAAAGAAATTAAGAGGGTTTATAAGAACCTGTAGGTAACCAAAAACTGTTAACCAGTGCACCTCAGCCCATCCCAACAGGTTCTTTGAAGGAACTGTTACTATGATAGCTTATTGTCTTGCATCAGTTTATAATAAATATTTACACTGTTAATTTACCTGCAGTAAACTGTCTGCTCTTCCCATTTGGTATGTTGATGCCTTTATCGCTTTTACATCATTTATTGCATTTTTGTGGCTCAATCACCTTAACCTAGGCTTTAGGAGGAACAACTATAATGCAACTTGGAACAAAATCAGGTTGCTATTTGAGTTGTTGTTTTTGTTTTTCTCACAGGTTATTGAAAACCTTATTTTAGGTTTATAGACTACTAAATCCAAGCAAATGACTTTAGAAGCCTCAGCAGCAGCATCGCAGAGCCTTTGGCTGATGAAGCTAATGTTTGTTCCCTGCCTGCAGGGCAGCTTTCCTCCACCTGGGATCTGTTTGATGAGTTCCTAAAGGCTCTTTCCAGAGCTTGGGGAGTAGGGAGGAGTGTTTGGAGCTGGGGCAGTGGAAGAGAATGGAGATGAGGACCCTTAGGAAACAGTCTGGTCTGTTTTCCCTGCCAGGTCAGCTAACTGCCTCGGCGGTGCTGCTAGCCAAAGCCAGCAGTGACAGAACTGATTTTATAAGGGGCTTTTGGGGACACTCTGACCATACAAAGAGTGGCTGCTGGGACTGGATCACTAAGAGTAGTTCCAGGGTTGGGGGATCCACTCATACCACCGTGGCTATTTGGCTTTCCAAGAACTGACAGCTTTGGGGTCACTGGAGACAGGGCCCTTGGGCATGGACACTGGCATCCATGATGGGCAGCAGCAAAAGCAGGGCAGCTCCTGGGAGTTTTCTATTCAGGCAGGGGGTGGCGGAGCTGAAGAGACAGACAGGGAGAGGACTGTGTGGCAACCTCATGCCTGGTCCCTACAAACACACGGAGATGCGGCTCAGAGTCCGCCAGCAATAAAGAGGCAAGGGGCACTGGAGATTGGCTTGAGCATTGTTGGATTCAGAGATTTAGATGTCACCTCTTTATATTCATAGCTAGGTGACATTTGGGTTAAAGAGTGATTGGCCCAGAGTCCTTGCAATGCAATTATCCCAGAAAAGCTACCTCTTAAAGCCTCTTAAAAGGTTTAATTTACATCTCAAATAGAATGAAACTGTTTTTCAGATTCCAATTTTTTTTTTAACCTTGTTTCTGCAAAGAGTGATTTCCATAACTTAAATGTTTGAAAAATCAGGTTCAAGGCTGAGAGTCCTCTGAGCACATCAGACTTTGTCCAGCTGTCCTGGCTTGGAAGTGAGAAACACCAGCACCCTCTTAATCCAGAAATTTGGTTCCCTGTTCCAAATCACTTGACTGCATTTCTGCCTCCATAGCTTATATTGGTATTTCATTAGCAAGTTTAAAAATCCTTCAGAATGACGCTTTTGCTTTGTAAAATCTCACCCAGCATCCTATCAGTTCAGTTCAGTTCAGTCGCTCAGTCGTACCCGACTCTTTGCGACCCCATGAATTGCAGCACGCCAGATCTCCCTGTCCATCACAAACTCCTGGAATTTACTCAAACTCATGTCCATCGAGTCGGTGATGCCATCCAACCACCTCATCCTCTGTCATCCCTTTCTCCTCCTGCCCCCAATCCCTCCAAGCATCAGGGTCTTTGCCAATGAGTCAACTCTTACCATGAGGTGGCCAAAATACTGGAGTTTCAGCTTCAGCATCAGTCCCTCCAATGAACACCCAGGACTGATCTCCTTTAGGATGGAGATCTGGTTGGATCTCCTTGCAGTCCAAGGGACTCTTAAGAGTCTTCTCCAACTCCACAGTTCAAAAGCATCAATTTTTTGGTGCTCAGCTTTCTTTATAATCCAACTCTCACATCCATACATGACCACTGGAAAAACCATTGCCTTGACTAAACGGAACTTTGTTGGCAAAGTAGTATCTCTGCTTTTTGATATGCTATCAGGGTTGGTCATAACTTTCCTTCCAAGGAATAAGCGTCTTTTAATTTCATGGCTGCAGTCACCATCTGCAGTGATTTTGGAGCCCAAAAAAATAAAGTGTGATGCTGTTTCCACTGTTTCCCCATCTATTTGCCATGAAGTGATGGTACCAGATGCCATGATCTTAGTTTTCTGAATGTTGAGCTTTAAGCCAACTTTTTCACTCTTCTCTTTCACAAGGAACTCTAATTCTCTTACTCATCACTGAGTTTAGAGTTGTTTCCTACACTTTCTTTTCCCTTCTCTGAGTACAGGGGACTTTGAATTGCTGCAGTATATTGTAGCCCATGTTTTCCTTTTGTCTGGAGTGTTCTTGCTGTGGTCACTGCCCCCCCTCCCCCATCATTCTCCCACCCTTCATCACTCACCCCCAGATACTTGCCTGGAGAAACTCAACACTTATACTCATTTTTTTGCGTTATTGATGCCGAGCAGGTCCCTGTGGGACTCCAGGGCATGGAGGCCTTTTAGTCCCCTATTCCTTGCAGGCAGGCCTCCAGCTTCCATGACCTTCTCTGAGTTCCAAAAGGCGGAACTGTTGCTAATCAAAGGAGAAGGAGCAAGAGGCTCATCCTTGAGGCAAAGGCTCATTAAGATTAGGAGAAGACCACCTAGGACCATGCTGCTGCTGCTAAGTCGCTTCAGTCATGTCCGACTCTGTGCGACCACATAGATGGCAGCCCACCAGGCTCCCCCATCCCTAGGATTCTCCAGGCAAGAATACTGGAATGGATTGCCATTTCCTTCTCCGGTGCATGAAAGTGAAAAGTGAAAATGAAGCTGCTCAGTCGTGTCCAACTCCTAGCAACCCCAAGGACTGCAGCCTACCGGGCTCCTCCATCCATGGGATTTTCCAGGCAAGAGTACTGGAGTGGGTTGCCCTTGCCTTCTCCATAGAACCATGCATACACCCTAATTTTGTCAGCAACCCCATCCTTTAGGAAATGCAGAAGAAAGAAGAATATAAGACTGTTAATGCCTTGATCTTTACCACATACTCCTGCCTGACTACATAATCTTTCCCTACTCACAGAGGAGCGGGGAAACAGTTCTTGAGTTGTTAGTCTACTGTGTTCCCCCTTTGCCTGGCAAAGTAATAAAGCCACACTTTCCTTCTCCATAACTCTGTCTGTACTTCTATTTGGCACAGGTGCACAGAGAACCAAGAATTTGGCAGCATTATGTCCTCAAAGTCATTTTTAAAACTCTTCACTCTTGAAAACCAGAGCCCTGTAGTAATGAGATACATGTATACATGAGTCTGGTGCTATGTAAGTGTAATTGGATGGATGGATAGATGCAGATCAAGCAAATGGTAGAATCCCATTCTGTGACAATTTTAGGAAATAAATAAGAATGTGGACTATGAAGAGGGAAGGGAAAATATTTTGGTTTCCAAAAGGAAAAAAATTGTCCTGAGTGTATTGTGATGATTTCTTCCCCAAGGTTTGCTTAATTTTTAACTTCCTAGTATGGGGTTAATTTTCGAGGTTCAAACTGGCAATGTGATTCTGGGGTGAGATGGTTTAGAGTTGGCTTCAAAATTGAGAAAGGAGTACATTAAGGCTGTATCTTGTCACCTTGCTTATTTAAGTGATATGCAGAGTGAATCATGCAAAGTGTTGGACTGGATGAAGCTCATGCTGGAATCAAGATTGCTGGGAGAAATATCAATAACCTCAATAATGCCATCCTTATGGTAGAAACTGAAGAGGAACTAAAGAACCTCTTGATAAAGGTGAAAAAGGAGAGTGAAAAATTTGGCTTAAAACTCAACATTCTAAGTTAAGTTCAGTCGCTCAGTCGTGCCCGACTCTTTGCAACCCCATGAACCGCAGTACGCCAGTCCTCCCTGTCTATCACCAACACCCAGAGTTCACCCAAACTCATGTCCCTTGAGTCGGTGATGCCATCCAACCACCTCATCCTCTGTCGTCCCCTTCTCCTCCTGCCCTCAATCTTTCCCAACATCAGGGTCTTTTCAAATGAGTCAGCTCTTCGCATCAGTTGGCCAAAGTATTGGAGTTTCAGCTTCAACATCAGTCCTTCCAGTGAATACCCAGGACTGATTTTCTTTAGGATGGACTGGTTGGATCTCCTTGCAGTCCAAGGGACTCTCAAGAGTCTTCTCCAACACCACAATTCAAAAGCACCAATTCTTCTGTGCTCAGCTTTCTTTATAGTCCAACTCTCACATCCATGCATGACCACTGGAAAAACCATTGCCTTGACTAAATAGAACTTTGTTGACAAAGTAAAGTCTCTGCTTTTTAGTATGCTGTCTAGGTTGGTCATAACTTTTCTTCCAAGGAGTAAGTGTCTTTTAATTTCATGGCTGCAATCACAATCTGAAGTGATTTTGGAGCCCCAAAAAATAAAGTCTGACACTGTTTCCACTGTTTCCCCATCTATTTGCCATGAAGTGATGGGACCAGATGCCATGATCTTTGTTTTCTGATTGTTGAGCTTTAAGCCAACTTTTTCACTCTCCTCTTTCACTTTCATCAAGAGGCTCTTTAGTTCTTCTTCACTTTCTGCCATAAGGATGGTGTCATCTGCATATCTGAGGTTATTGATATTTCTTCTGACAATCTTGATTCCAGCTTGAGCTTCATCCAGCCCAGCGTTTCTCATGATGTACTCTGCATATAAGTTAAATAAGCAGGGTGACAGTATACAGCCTTGACATATTCCTTTTCCTATTTGGAACCAGTCTGTTGTTCCATGTCTAGTTCTAACTGTTGCTTCCTGACCTGCATACAGGTTTCTCGAGAGGTGGTCTGGTATTCCCATCTTTTTCAGAATTTTCCAGTTTATTGTGATCCACACAGTCAAAGGATTTGGCATAGTCAATAAAGCAGAAATAGATGTTTTTCTGGAACTCTCTTGCTTTTTCAATGATCTAGCAGATGTTGACAATTTGATCTCTGGTTCCTCTGCCTTTTATAAAACCAACTTGAGCATCTGGCAGCTCACAGTTCACATATTGCTGACACCTGGCTTGGATAATTTTGAGCATTACTTTGCTAGCGTGTGAGATGAGTGCAATTGTACGGTAGTTTGAGCATTCTTTGGCATTGCCTTTCTTTGGGATTGGAATGAAAACTGACCTCTTCCAGTCCTTTGGCCACTGATGAGTTTTTCAAATTTGCTGACATATTGAGTGCAGCACTTTCACAGCATCATCTTTTAGGATTTGAAATAGCTCAACTGGAATTCCATCACCTCCACTAGCTTTGTTCATAGTGATGCTTCCTAAGGTCCACTTGACTTCACATTCCAGGATGTCTGGCTCTAGGTGAGTGATCACACCATCATGATTTTCTGGGTTGTGAGGATCGTTTTTGTATAGTTCTTCTTGTATTCTTGTCACCTGTTGTTAATATCTTCTGCTTCTGTTAGGTTCATACCATTTCTGTCCTTTATTGAGCCCATTTTTCCATGAAATGTTCCCTTGGTGTCTCTAATTTTCTTGAAGAGATCTCTAGTCTTTCCCATTCTATTGTTTTCCTCTATTTCTTTGCACTGATCACTGAGGAAGGCTTTCTTATCTCTCCTTGTTATTCTTTGGAACTCTGCATTCAGATGGGCATATCTTTCCTTTTCTCCTTTGCTTTTCACTTCTCTTCTTTCACAGCTATTTGTAAAGCCTCCTCAAACAGCCATTTTGCTTTTTTGCATTTCTTCTTGGAGATGGTCTTGATCCCTCTCTCCTGTACAATGTCACGAATCTCAGCCCATAGTTCATCAGGCACTCTATCAGATCTAACTCTTAAATCTATTTCTCACCTCCACAGTATAATCATAAGGGATTTGATTTAGGTCATACCTGAATGGTCTAGTAGTTTTCCCTACTTTCTTCAATTTAAGTCTGAATTTGGTAATAAGGAGTTCATGATCTGAGCCACAGTCAGCTCCCAGTCTTGTTTTGCTGACTGTATAGAGCTTCTCCATCTTTGGCTGCAAAGAATATAATCAATCTGATTTCGGTGTTGACCATCTGGTGATGTCCATGTGTAGAGTCTTCTCTTGTGTTGTTGGAAAAGGGTGTTTGCTGAGACCAGTGCATTCTCTTGGCAAAACTCTATTAACCTTTGCCCTGCTTCATTCCATACTCCAATGCCAAATTTGCCTGTTACTCTGGGTGTTTCTTGACTTCCTACTTTTGCATTCCAGTCCCCTATAATGAAAAGGACATCTTTTTTGAGTGTTAATTCTAAAAGGTCTTGTAGGTCTTCATGGAACCGTTCAACTTCGGCGGCTTCAGCATTGCTGGTTGGGGCATAGGCTTGGATTACCGTGATATTGAATGGTTTGCCTTGGAAATGAACAGAGATCATTCTGTCGTTTTTGAGATTACATCCAAGTACTGCATATCGGACTCTTTTGTTGACTATGATGGCTATTCCATTTCTTCTAAGGGATTCCTGCCCACAGTAGTAGATATAATGGTCATCTGAGTTAAATTCACCCATTCCAGCCCATCTTAGTTATCTGATTCCTAGAATGTCAATGTTCACTCTTGCCATCTCCTGTTTGACCACTTCCAATTTGCCTTGATTCATGGACCTAACATTCCAGGTTCCTGTGCAATATTGCTCTTTACAGCATCGGACCTTGCTTCTATCACTAGTCATATCCACAACTGGATGTTGTTTTTGCTTTGGCCCCATCCCTTCATTCTTTCTGGAGTTATTTCTCCACTGATCTTCAGTAGCATATTGGGTACCTGTTGACTTGGGGAGTTCATCTTTCAGTGTCCTATCTTTTTGCCTTTTCATACTCTTTCATACTTTTCATACTTTTCATGGGGTTCTCAAGGCAAGAACACTGAAGTAGTTTGCCATTCCCTTCTCCACTGGACCACATTCCATCAGACCTCTCCACCATGACCCATCCATCTTGGGTGGCCCCACACAGCATGACTTAGTTTCACTGAGTTAGACAAGGCTGTGGTCCTGTGATCAGATTGGCTAGTTGTCTGCGATCATGGTTTCAGTCTGTCTGCCCTCTGATGCCCTCTCTCAGTGCCTATATATTTGTCTTACTTGGGTTTCTCTTACCTTGGACGTGGAGTATCTCTTCAACATTCTAAGAGTCTACACTATAGCTGACAAATTAGATTAAGAGCAATGAGCTCAGAAATCTGAATTTTTAACAAGCTTGCCTTGTGAAATGTCTGCTCACTGTAATTTGAGAATTACTAGATTTGGCCCTCAATTTGACATTACTGAAATGGTGCTTTTTTTTCCATTTGGAACTCTCACGCAGAATTCTCAACAGTATTAAACACTCTTCCCCCCACCCTCCCACCGCCTCAAAAAAACTCAGCATTCAAAAAAGGAAGATCACAGCATCTTGTCCCATCATTTAATGGCAACTAGATAGGGAAAAAGTGGAAGCAGTACAGATTTTATTCACTTGTGCTCCAAAATTACTGTAGTTGGTGACTGCAGCTGTGAAATTAAAAGATGCTTGCTCCTTGACAGAAAAGCTATGACAAACCTAGACAATGTAGTAAAAAGCAGAGAAATCACTTTGCCAACAAAGGTCTGTCTAAACAAAGCTATGGTTTTACCAGTAGTTAGGTATGGATGTGAGAGTTGGACCATAAAGAAGGCTGAGTGCCAAAGAATTCATGCTTTTGAATTGTGGTGCTGGAGAAGACTCTTGAGAGTCCCGTGGACATCAAGGAGATCAACCCTGAGTAGTCAATGGAAGGACTGATGCTGAAGCTGAAGCTCCGATACTTTGGCCTGTTTCGAAGATCTGACTCATTGAAAAAGACCCTGATTCTGGAAAAGACTGAAGGCAGGAGGAGAAGAGGGTGACAGAGGATGAGATAGTTGGACAGCATCACCATCTCAATGGACATAAGTTTGAGCAAATTGCGGGAGATGGTTTGGCATGCTGCAGTCCATGGGGCTGCAAAGAGTCAGACATGACTGAGCTACTGAACAGCAACAGCAACCCACCCAGACAGACCACTTTGCCTTTGGTTGGGGAAATGAAGGAGCAGGGGAGAAACCATTAAACTCCTTGAATTCTCAGCCATGGAAAGGCTGGGCTCTTGGTACCATGACCAGGTAGGCATGTTTGTCTTGGATGACTTCACTCTCCTTCATCTCCCTTCACCCTTCCCTCCCTTGTCCTTCTTCTTCCCCCTCCCCTCCCCCAACACACACACACACACACACACACACACACACACACACACACACACACACACACACATCAACAGAGGCATTCACCAAAGGGGAGGAGGAAGGCAGGGCCTTTGTGGCCACTGCTGTCCCAGCAGCCCCTGCAGGGGCTCCCGGCTTCGTGGCTCTCTGTTCATCATCTCTCAGGGCTGAACAACCTCTCTAAGCAGCTCCACTTGGCTGCTCACAATTCAGACTTAGCAGCCTTGTCCCTGGCAGAGAGTATGCTCCCAGAGCTCTGCAAGGATTTATGCCTCTGCTTGAGGAATCACCAGCCAGGCTTCACTTTTATTTATTTAAAAATGTTGATGACACAAATAACACATGTCTACCTTTTGGTTGTAAAATGTTTAAATCTAAACATAAAAATAAAGTTAAAGTCTGCCTTGGCCATATGCTCTGGCTCCCTCCCCATACATTGCATCCCTCTTCCCAGAGGTAACTGTTACTACCTTTTCCTAGGCATTGAAGCTCATATAAACAATATGGGGGGGGGGGGAAGGTCTTCTTTCATGTCTTAAAGATGTAAACATTATCATATGATATACAGTGTTCGATAAAATGCTTTTTCTCCCACTAATATTTCTGTCTTTGTCAGTGTATACAAATCACCTCATTCTTCCCAACTGCTGCATTGAGTGGTTGTGAGTGTCACAGTGTTTAGTTAACCCATCCCTTATTAGTATTTAGGCTGCTTGTAGATTTTGCCACGAGGTGACACAGCCATGAATATCTTTGAGCCCTCCAGTTTGTGCCCAAGTGTGAGTGCCTCTCCATGTGTTAAGTTTTAATATGCACCAGCAAAGTATCCCTTAAAAGAGCTAAAGCAATTTATTAATAGATCCCACCAGCAAGGTCTTTGAGTACCTTCTAGAACACTCTGAGCAATACTTGATGATTTCATATATTCAAACATTTCTGTTTGGCATAACTTTGTTATTATTATGCACTTAATCACTCACTGGCTTATTCAACAAATGTGTACTGAGTCTCAGCCATCATCATCTACCAGGTGATGTAAGGTTTGTAAGGCTGGCAGCTTTGTAAGCTGCAACTGGTATGGGTAATGTTAATGTCAGGAAAGGCTCCTGACAGCCCAGCCCCTTTCATCTGCCCACCATGGACACTGGAAGTGCCTTTTCCTGGGACTCCAGCTCCCAGTGCCTACTGAGCTTCTGAGCTGTCAATACAGCAACTCAGGCATCCCAAGGATCCCAGGGGATCACTCCTGAGATCAGGACTTGGCTTGAGGATTTGGGGATAGAAAACAGCGGTGGGGAGGAGGCAGAGCTCTCAGTCATAGGAAAGGACAAACGAAGCTAGAGAAGTTTTATCTACTTTGAAGTCTCCCCTACAATCAAACAGGTGCTAATAGATTTGATAAGACTTTGGCGTGTTCCCCTTCATCTTCTGAAAATCACATACAAAACTGTTACAAAAGACCTAGTATAATAATGCTGCTGCTAATAATAACAATGTTTCACCCAAGGGGCACAAGTAGCAAAGAACCTGCCTGCCAAGCAAGAAACAGGAGAGAGGCAGGTTCGATCTCTGGGTCAGGAAGATCCCTGGAGAAGCAAATGGCAACCCACTGCAGTACCCTTGCCTAGAGACTCCCATGGACAGAGGAGCCTGGCGGTCTACAGTCCAGGGTCACAGACTCGGACACAACTGAAGTGACTTAGAACAACTGTTACATAGGTCATTATTTTGGGAGCTTCTGAGGAAGTTCAGTTCAGTTCAGTTCAGTCGCTCAGTCGTGTCCGACTCTGCGACCCCATGAACCACAGTACGCCAGGCCTCCCTGTCCATCATCAACTCCCGGAGTCCACCCAAACCCATGTCCATTGAGTCAGTGATGCCATTCAACCATCTCATCCTCTGCCGTCCCCATCTCCTCCTGCCCTCAATCTTTCCCAGCATCAGGGTCTTTTCAAATGAGTCAGCTGTTTGAATTAGGTGGCCAAAGTATTGGAGTTTCAGCTTCAACATCAGTCCTTCCAATGAACACCCAGGACTGATCTCCTTTAGGATGGACTGGTTGGATCTCCTTGTAGTCCAAGGGACTCTCAAGAGTCTTCTCCAACACCACAGTTCAAAAGCATCAATTCTTCAGCGCTCAGCTTTCTTTATAGTCCAACTCTCATATCCATATATGACCACTGGAAAAATCATAGCTTTGACTAGACAGACATTTGTTGGCAAAGTAATGTCTCTGCTTTTTAACATGCTGTCTAGGTTGGTCATAACTTTCCTTCCAAGGAGTAAGCATCTTTTAATTTCATGGCTGCAATCACCATCTGAGGAAATATACTGCCAATTATAATTGTAAGATGCTACTGATTATGTCACATCCTGGTTTCACAGATGTAAAACTGTAAATCAAAAGTTCTACAGTCCTACAGAAATCTGTTAATAATCCACAGTTCTCAAGTGCCTACAGCATGCAAGACACTGAAGCCCTTCAACATGACTTGTATTTTTTATTCCCCACAAAATGTTTTACAGCTGGCTCTCCAAAAAGAAAACACCCTTATCTGTAGCCTTTGCCAATTTCCATGGTGTAAATACTCTCAGGGGTTATTCAGCTTTCCAATGTGAAGTCCCTGAACTTAGGGTTGGAAGAGGAAGCACAAAATCAGCCCTGGCAATCCAGTGAAAGCTGACCCCAGCCCACCACTGGAGAGATTCTATGATTTTTTCTATTTTACAGATGAGGTAATTGAGGCTTAGGGGGTGTTAAATGATTTGTTCAGGGTCATGCAAGCTTCTCAGGTGACTCAGCAGTAAAGAATCTGCCTGTAATGCAGGAGATGTGGGTTCGATCCCTGGGTCAGGAAAATCCTCTGGAGAAAGAAACGGGAACCTGCTCCAGTATTCTTGCCTGGTAAATCCCATGGACAGAGGAGCCTGGCAGAGTCCATGGGGTCACAAAAAGGGTTGGACTCAATTTAGTGACTACACAAACAGCAGTGCAGCTAGCAGATAGTCAAACTGGCCACTCCACCATCAGATCCTTACAACTACCCCTCACTAAGAAAGGTTGTGCATCGTGGGTAAAGGACCTAGAATCATTCTTATAGCAATCCATCCAGATGAGCAGGCAACTTCAGCTGACCCCTAATTCCCATTGTGAGGGGCTGGAGTGGCCTTGGGAGTGACGGGAACACTGAGTCCTGTCCCCACATTGTCTGTCTTCTTCCCTCGGGGATATGTTTATATGTTTGCTTAGACTCAATGCACCAAAGACTTATTCAGCACTTACCATGAGCAGAATACTGATCTAGATGCCATCCACTTGGGATCCGAAGAGCACAGAGGGCACTTCTCCCCTCTCTGCTCTAGTTTCCCAGTAAAGGAGGGGAACTAACTGCTTAATATACACTGGGACTGTCAAAAGTACAAGACATCACCTATGAAAATTGTGAAACGTAAATGAGTATTCATATTGAAATGGAATAATAGGTCAGTTTTAGTACAAAAGAAAATGAAAACCTATTTTTACCTTATACCCACCTCCTTTCCCCCAAACATATTAATTAAGCTATCCAGTGGCGGTCACCAGGATGAAGATAGAGCACCTCTGACTTTTCTCATTATCCATCTCCTGAAGACTAAGATGAGATCAGATTACTTGGCTCTTTCAAGCCCAGGAAGGTGCAGTGATATTCATGGATGCTGAAAAGATGTTATTATCAGCTGGGTGAATATTCCAAATGAGGAGCTCTATGGAGAATCTGAACTCTGCAAACTCACTGACATGGGAAAAAAGATTTCTACACCTGAGAATCTGCCACTTCTTGGATCTCTGATTCTGCTTTTAAGGAATATAGTACATCCAGATGGGCTTCTGTTACCTAGCTATGCCTACAGCATGCCACTCTTTAGTTTATTCTTTTGCAGCCATGCCCTGTGACCTTTTGCTTTGCCTGGCTATTTGCCATGTAGCCCATAGGCAGGTGTCACATTCTCAGTGGCTTGATCTTTTTGTAAAGACACCACCAGCACACCAGGGAATGACTGCCTGGGCAGCTGCCAGATGGGGAAGTCTTCAATGAAAATATTCACATGCTGAAACGGTGCCAAGAGGCAGGCAGTCTTGGGAAACCAACATGACTTTGGAGACACAATGCCACTGATGAGTAAGAGGCTCCGTAGTATTTATGGAAACCCAGCTGTTGCAGATGGTGACATTAGCTTGCTCAGCTATAGTGACAGTCTTCTGAGTTTGGGATCACTGAACCTTAATACTGTATAGGATTTTTTTTTTTTTTTGCTTCCTACTATTCTCTGCTGATAAACCCTGGTCTTTGGTCTGAACCGCAGCTGTATGTTTCCGAAGAAAGACTTCCAATTCTACCAACAAGCATGTATTAATCATACAGCCACATGATCACTTTCAAACTGGGAATTCAACTTTAGCCAGGAACTGGCCCAGCAGGAGAAGAAAGGCCATATTAAAGTTTCGAGGAAGAGGAAATGGTTCTCTCACGTGGCTGTAAGTGGTTTTAGAGCCATTCAGTGATGCAATATAGCAAGAGTCAGCAGAGAGGCTGAGTGAAAATAGAACCCATAGGCTGTACCTGGGGGTCACCTAGAGCAGAGAACCAGAAAGCATGGTTAGTAGGAAGGACTGCAGGTGGACCATTGATCTTCTGTTATTCCCACTCTTACACCCAAACAGCAGGAAGGCAGATGCTATTTGTTCTTTCCAGTTCCCGTCCTCAGTCCATTTTCTCCCTGGAAAAAATGAGTTTCTCTCTCCACACCCTTCCAGCTATATGCCTTTTCACATGATTTATTGAATGCCTCTCCTAATGCCCAGCAATGTGCCAGGAATCCTGAGCAAGTAGTTACAGGATGTCCTTTAGAGGAGCACTGAAATGATGAAATCTGCGTGCACCCTCAGGACCTGGAAGAGAGGAGATGGGAAGAAAGCAGCACATTTGGGTGAGATCTAGTTTTCTCACTGAAAGTGGGGGGCAAACTCTGGCCAGCATCTTTTTCTTCTTTTACCTCTCTTCCTCTGCTCTTCCTCTCTGCAGGAGAGGAACAACAACTAGATGGGTGACACTAGGCAGGATCTAGAGAACTCCAAGAAACTCACTTCTCTGAGCTGCAATGGTTGGACTAGCTGAGGTCATTTGTCTTCCAAATTGGCCCTGAAATCTTAAAGCAGGCATTGGTAGACTGTGCCAATCAGCCTAAGGGTTTTCACTGACTTCTGAGTTTATCCTCAGACTCTACCTACCTCCCAACTCCCAGGCTCTTTTCCTTAATGTCCAGTGTCCACATATTACTTCCTGATTCTCCAACATCAGGCTTCCTTGATGGCTCAGTGGTAAAGAATCCACCTGTAATGCAGGAGATGCAAGACATGCCAGTTCTATCCCTGGATCAGGAAGATCCCCTGGAGGAGGAAATGCCTACCCACTCCAGTATTCTTGCCTATAAAATTCCATGGACAGAGAAGCCTGGTGGGTTACAGTCCAAAGAGTCAGACATGACTAACAGACTGAGTATACTCTCCAACATTACCATTTGATTGCCATTGACTGAGCTCCACAATGTCAAGGTGCTATAAGGGTTCTCCGCAATTTTTCAGGGAGGCAGTATCAAACTCCATTTCAAAGAGGAGGAAAATACTCTGCCTGAATATCAGTAGGTTGGAACAGGGGTCTCAAGGCAAATTTGATGTTGTCTGTTCTTGAAGCCTGTTATGTTTTTCCCTTGGAGTTTCTACACTGGGGATTTTTGTGATAGTGGTTGGGAATGATTGATGCTACAATACCCACAGGGCACATCTGGAACTTTGCCAGGTAACTCATTAGAATTATTAGGACTTATTAAGATTCATTGGTTTCTGTAGATCTCAGGTTCCCAGTTCATGAAACAAGAGGGGTTGGACTGGGTGATCCCACTCCAGCTTCTGTCAGTCTGTGAGGAGTCTGGCAGACCAACAGTGTTTCTAGGCACACTGGAAACTCCGCCTCTTAGGCTGGAGTCCTGGGGATTTAATCATTGGAGAGTAACTCAGGCTATACAATGAGCCAGATAAATGAGATTTTCCCAGCCTAGATCACAGTATTTCAGCTCTTTGTCCCCATGAACACATACATTCTTGGAGGTTCAAGAGACCTGATCTTTACTTCAGAAAATAAAATATCTCTGACCCACGCAAGGAATTCCAGCATTTGGAAAGGTATTATAAAAAGACCAAATTTGGGATATGTCCTTGGGAAAAAATGTATTTGAAGAGGTGAGTTTTTTATAAAGTTTTATAGAAAGAATGAAATTTAAGCAGGACATGTAGATGAGTTCTTGGATATTGCTGGAATATAAGCCTAGGAAAGAAAAAGTGATTTTATCTGATGATATGGGACAGAGGTAAAAGCAGTGGCACTTTTACTGCCAAAATAGATGACAGGGCTGATGAGAAAAAAGCTGAGGGCATATTATAGCAGGCTTGATGAATGTCATCCTGAAATCTAACTCAATATTTGAATGCTATAAATCGTGTTAAGAAATATAAGGCCAAATAAACCTTTGGGACTGTTTGTGACTGATTCAAGGCAACTGAGCTTAAACTGCTGCTGATGAAATGGATGGGGGTAGAATAATGGTATTAGCAATTTGAGAAAATTCTAATAAATCAGAGATGAAACCTGATTTAAGTTACACAAAAAGTCTTGCCAGAGCACATGGGCTCAGTTTGGCTGAAGTCTGTGGTTAAAATGAGAGCTGGAACTGAAGGGTGGAATCACAGACTTTCTAGTTGTTGTTAGTGGCTAAGTCACGCCCGACTCTTTTTCAGCCCCATGGGACTTGCCACTCCTTTCCAAGTTCCAGCAAGGTTTTGTCGAGTGACACAGGGAGTGATGCTCACCACATGGGCAAGCCCTTGTATTTTCAGATCATGTTCATCTCATCTGAGAAGTCATCTCATCCATCCCCCAGTTACTACCTCACGTGTAAAGACTTCACCCCAAATTATGAATAGATGAGGGGACTTCCCTGATGGTGCAGTGGAAAAGAATCTGCCTGCCAATGCAAGGGTCACAGGTTCAATCCCTGGTCTGAGAAGATTCCACAAGCCTCAGAGCAACTAAGCCCATGAGCCACAACTTCTGAACCTGAATGCCCCAACTACTGGAGCCCATACGCCTAGAGCTCGCGCTCCACAAGAAGAGAAGCAGCCACAATGAGAAGCCAGGGCACCACAACAAAGAGTGGGCCCTGATTGCTGCAACTGAAGAAAACCCTTACAGCAACAAAGACCCAGCACAGCTAAAAATAAATAAATAAATAAATTAAAAAAAAAAAAAAAGAATAGATGAGGATATCAGTTCACATTCTGTCTTCAGAAGTTTCATGGAATTAAATTTCTCTTAGAAATTTAATCTTAAGGCATATATCCAATAAAGAAGTAAACATATACCCACTAATAATTGATACAAAAATGGCAATAGTTGAAGTTGCCAAAAACTTAAATCACTTATTGTCACCAGTAAAGTGGACAAAGTCTTAATGTCCTAAATAAACTGTGGAACATTCATATGGTGGAATGCTTGACAGCATTGAAAATGAGCAAACTACAGCTAGGTTGGGGGGAAATGGATGATTCTCATAAAATAATTTTGACCAATGCACAAGCAAAAACATACTATACAATTCCATTTTGCTAAAATCAGGCATTGTGAATCTGTTTTTAGAAACCAAAGAGTCCTAAAATTTAGGGGGCTGGGAGGGGTAACATTTGGGAAAAACACAAAGAGGTTCTGGAAACAAGGTAGTATTCTATTTCTTAACTTAGGTAGCAGCCACACTAGTGTGCTTATTTTGTAAGAGTTCATCAACTGACATACTTATGTTGTACACTTTTCTGTATGTCCCTTATATTTACATTAAAATTTAAAAATAATATCAAGGGCATCATGCCTACAGGTGAAGTGTGGATCTTATCTGGGTCCAGACAGTAGTAGTTTATGATAGAACCAATCAATATTTGGTCCAGCTTTCCGGACACAGTTCAGGATGCCTCACTTCTAAGCTTTCCTTAAGACAAAATTATCTAAATGTATCTCTCCTCGGTGTTCCTGTCACTCTACTTATATGCCCACTTTAATATCTGGCATAAATGTGTTTGGACTGGCTGAAGTGAAGTTGCTCAGTTGTGTTCGACTCTTTGCGACCCCGTGGACTGTAGCCTACCAGGCTTCTCCATCCATGGGATTCTCCAGGCAAGAATACTGGAGTGGGTTACCGTTTCCTTGTCCAGGGGATCTTCCCAACCCAGGGACTGAACCCAGGTCTCCCACATTGGAGGCAGACGCTTTAACCTCTGAGCCACCAGGGAAGCCCTGGCTAACTCTCTACAAATTGGTTTTCTTTTTTTCCCCGCTGAGTTTAACTTCCTGATGCAGAAATCATGATTTATTTATCTGTACATCCCTCAGAGCACCTGAAACACTGACCAGTGAGTGTTCAGGGAGCATTTGTGGACTCAAATCGACCCCCCGGCACACATATGTTCAAGTCATATGTTGTCCTAATGAAGACAGTCAACATTTTCTTAATACGGCTGGTGACTTTCAAAGAAGGAACCATTAAGCACAGAAAACATCAGATGCTTTTGCATTGTTATCACCATCCTAGGAAGTCATATATTCCAACCAATGTGTGTTGAGCATCTGCTATATACCAGGCTCTTGACTGATGAAAAAGAAAACATCCTGAAGGAGGCCCCAGTTAGGAGAACAAAAAACTGAAAAACAGGTATCAGTGTGCTTCAAGTTTTCCCAGGGGGAAAAACAAAATCACAAAAAAAGAGAGTTTGCAAAAAAAAAAAAAAGAATAACTAAGCAGAAAAAAAAAAACATCAATTCCCTGGAAGTGAAAGTGAAAGTCACTCAGTCGTGTCCAACTCTTTGTGATCCGATGGAATAAGTCCATGGAATTTTCCAGTCCAGAATATTGGAGTGGGTAGCTATTCCCTTCTCCATGGGATCTTCCCAACCCAGGGATCAAATCCAGGTCTCCCCCATTGCGGGGAGATTCTTTACCAGCTGAGCCACCAGTGAAGCCCCAATTCCCTGGAGTCACATCTTATTTGGAGTTCGCTGTGGCTGATGCAGAGGTTGAGTGTGGAGGCTTAGGTTCAGGGCTGAGGCAGGACCTCCCTGTGCCTCTCAGACCTCTCCCACTCCCATCCCCGACCCCTGCAGAACACTGGCACCTACTCCACGCAGCCACCCCCCACCCCTGGGTGTTGGGCATTGTCCACCAGCACCCCAGCCTCACAAGCTCGGCAGTGTGCACACCTCCTACTTGGCTTCAGCCTGGGCCCTAGCATTTACTCTCTTGCTGGAGGGCAGCTGCCTAGGCCATCACCCAACCATTTCCCCTTCTGAGAACAAAGGGCAATCAATCTGCCCTCTTGTTCAAGAAGCAAATACAAAAGCAAGGAGGGCCTTAATATCATTCTGCCCTAAAGGCAAATAAGCCAGGTGATTCTTCCCTCTGAAGGGCTTCCTGTGTGGCTCAAGGGTAAAGAATCTGCCTATACGGGAGATGCAGGAGACAGAGGTTCGATCTCTGAGTCAGGAAGATCCCCTGGAGGAGGAAATGGCAACCCACTCCAGTATTCTTGCCTGGAGAATCCCATGGACAGAGGAACCTGGCGGGCTACAGTCTATGGGGTCACAAAAGAATCAGACAAGACTTAGCAACTGAGCACCTCATCCCTCTGAGGGTCTGATCTTATATCTAGCTGAGCAACAACCACTGTGTTGATGGGAGCAGGGTTGCACAACCCCAGGACTCCTGACATTTGGGGCCAGATAATTCCTTGAGGTGAGAATTGTTCATTGTGGGTAATCAGCAACAGTCCTGGCCCCTACCCATTAAATGCCAGTAGCACGTCTTCAAGAGATGACTGAAAGTGTCTCCAGATAGTGCCAAATGTCCCTGTGGTGCAAGTAAGGGGCGAAATCACCCCATCCCATCCCCGGTAGAGAACCAGTAACTTCGAATGATCATGACCCCAAGTTTCATTTTTTTTTTTCTTTTTTTTTGAATGTTGAGTTTTAAGCCATATTTTTCACTGCCTACCCTCTCACAGAACCCAGATTTCTAGGCCACAGTACAGATCTGCGCTCCTGCAATGAGTTGAGCCCAGAGCCTAAGCTTGGAGGACAGATCTGGGCTCAACTCATTGCAGGAGCCCAGTTCTGTCCTCCAAGCTTAGGCTTTGGATGGGCTCTGGAGGACTCCGGTGCCAAATTTGCTTCAAACTCAGGTTTCACCACTCAATAGATCTGCAACACTGGGCAAATTACTTTTACTCTCTGTGCTTCAGTTTCATCATCTGTTAGGTGAGATCATCGAATCAACCTCTTAGAATTCGTGAGAACTAAGTGAGTTAGTATTTGTACAATGCTTCAGTGTGTGTTAGTCGATCAGTCCTGTCTGACTCTTTGCGACCCCATGGACTGTAGTCCGCTAGGCTCCTCTGTCCTTGGAATTCTCCAGGCAAGAATACTGGAGTGGGTTGCCATTTCCTCCTCCAGGACCCCAAGTTTCTATACAATGAAATAACTCAACTGCCCAGCTGTGATTTGATTAATAAGTATTAATTATTAATAGCAATTTAATAGCTATCAATGCTAATAATTTAGTATTCATTATCAATACATTATTAGGGATTAGTCACATAGTTACCTCTTGAGGATGGTTGGAATGGTTGAGGAAGGCTAAAGGGAGAGAAGAGTGGGGCCCACGGACTGCAACTAATTTAGACAAAATTATTTTAGGCTGGGAACTAACAGCTTAGTGTTGTATGTTGCCATTTCATTGGTGAGAAGATGGGCTGGTACAACATAGCAATTACAGAAGAAGATCAGAATTAGAATGACCTGGATTCAAATCTAAGCTCTGCCTCTTATTAAAGGTGTGCATTCAGGCAAGTTATCTCACATCTCTGCCTAGGAAAATTCATTGCTATACAGATGGTACTGTCCTTAGCAGGGGCCAATTCTGAGGCTGTATCCACGCAGCCACACTGTCCAGGTCTGCAGAGAGGGACAGTACCTGGGCCAGCTGCCTCTCACTGCCTCAGCACCCCCTTCTGCATCCCCACTCCCTCGGTGAACAGAAAGGCTCTCAAGTTTTTATCTTCCCCCCGAAGCTACCTTGAAAAAGAGTAAGAGAAACAGCTCTGCTTAAAGACTTTAAAAAGTGAATTTTTGTCCAAAAGAGTTATTCATATAAAGATACTGAAATGAAGCAGGACCCCATGGTCCTTGCCCGCACTCCCCTCCCCTCCACTGCTTGCCTTTTTTCTGTGGAAAACTTTAGTCAAAGAATAAGTTTAATCAGAGAAATAAGAAATGCAGAAACAAAGGAAAACAGTCAAAAGAGACTAAATAATAATAATATAGTCATTAAGCATAGTCAAGGACATTTAGTTCTTTCTCAAGGGCTATAGATAATATTCTGAGCCATATCCTGTGAGCTGTCTTATAGACACCAAAACCCCAGGTGGAGAAGCTAGCTGCATGATGGCCAGACTGTAGCCAGGACATGAGCTGCCACAGTTCCAAGAATTGGCCACTAAGAAATAGGAACAAATGGACCCTGGAACTGAAGATGAACTGCACCTAAAACAACCAAGATGACCCTGGTCAGACCCCTGATGACCAATTTGAAGATGACTGTCAGAGATGACTCTGCTTTTTCTATATGTAGTCTTCCTCCCCTCCCCCCGCCACTTCTGTCTATAAAATCTCTAACTTTCTGCTTGTCAAGGGTGGGGGTAGTCGGCCTTTGGACAGATGTCTGCCACTCTTCCCACTCCCCTCACATCCACTTGCCAGCATCTGAAATAAAGCAAACTTTCCTTTCCATCAACCTGGCTTGTAATTGGCTTTTGAATTGTGGGCAGCTAGAGGAACTCCTGCCCCCAACACCTTTCAGTTTCTTTAAATATTTAATTTATTTTTCTAGATCACTCTTCTGGGAGCTTTGAGTTGTTATCGGAGCAGTCTGACTACCTATATGCATATGCTGGAGGCCATGTGTAGGTGTCCAGAGGACACCCCCACCCTGAGTCCAGCCTTCCACCAGTCCACCGAGGTGCTAAACACTGAGGGAGCTTTCTCAGACCAGACTGACTTACTCACTGGACGAATTCTACCTAATGACTTCATTTCACCATATATGGAGCAGAAAAACTACCAGGTTGAGCCTGGCCCAAATTTCTGATCCACAGAGTCAGAGATAAAATGGTGGCTGTTTAAGCTGACTAATTTTGGGGTGGTCTGCACTGCAGTGGTAGTCAACTAGTAAAGTAGAAAGTAAGGTAGGATGACAGGGAAGAAGAGGATCTCTGAGATGAGAGTGATGGGACTTAATATGACCTTGGGGAAGGCAGGCCATGGTCAAGTGGAGGTGAAGGCCATGAGGAGAGCGTAACCAATGCAGGGAGGACAGCAGGAGAGCAGGGCGGTGGGAGCACGTAGACAGAGTCCTAAGCTTGTCTGGAGTGACTAGAGAGGCTGATGTGGGTGGAAACAGCAGGGAGAAGAGATTTCTGAAAAAAAAAAAAAAAAATCACTGGATAATGTCAAGGCAATGCCTGAAATTGGAGATGCTTGTTGCTAGCAAGAAGGTGGTTTCAAGGTGAAGAAGGCTTCACCTCTGGTTATTGCTTCAATGTCAGAGGCTGTTTATTAAATCTGTCATGATAAAAAAATAGGTTCACTAGTCCAGACTGAACCCTAAGGTGAGTTTTCTTTCTCTGGCAAGAATATGAAAGATGTGACTTGCATTAAATGCATCTCAGCTTTGGGTGGTTTTCTGGTCATGGATTAAACCTGAAACCCACATCCTGAGATACCCAGAAGGAGATTCTGATTGACCCTGATGCTGGTCTCCCTGCAGTGTACCATAGAGCTGTGTGTGAGGTTCTGAAATTTCTTTGTTCAAGGTGATTCTTTTTCAGTTTTCAGAATCCCCCAATTAAGGTATAACAATTCTGTTCATTCATTTATTCAACCAACAATTCTTGGGAACCTAGCATGTGCCAGGCACTGTTCTATGTACTTTCCAACATGGAATAAGATAGTCCTGCCCTGGCCCTGGTCTAGAGCAGCTTATGCTCTAATGGGAGATATCGATGGTAAACAAGTAAACCAACATGATGATACAAGAGCTATTTTTTAAAAAGAAAGAAACGAGGGCATATAACCCAAAGTGACTGAAGGTAGGAGATGATAACTGATAAGCGAACACGTAAATCAGTAAGACCCCACGGGGTCGTCCTGGGACAGACCCCTCCCCATATCCTCTGCTTTAGCACTTCTCTGAAGGACCTGGATAATAACTGTCTAATGCACATTTCTCGAGTTGTTTCACAGTTTTTAAAACCACCACCACACAGAAGAAATAACTACTTGATGACCATAAGCATGTTGCCCCCTGACCTATTGGCACCTAAAGATTGACAATGCTAATCCCTGTTACCTCACCACCAACCAATCAGAGAACTGTGCATGAGCTGATCACATACCCAGGACTCCTCTCCCTCACCAAACCTTAACACCTTTTCCTGAAACGCATGGGAGAGTTCCCGTGTTTTGAGCACTAGCTGTCTTGAACCCCTTGCGGGCACCTGCAGTTACATGCTGCACTTTCCCTCAACACAACCGCTGTCAGTAGATTCGCTTTATTGCACGCAGGTGAGTGGACCCATCTTTGGTTTGGTAACAGTCATGGAAGGCCTCTCTGGGGAGACAGTGTTTGAGTTGCAGTCTGAATCCCAAGGCCCAGCCATGTAAGATCTGAGAGGAGGGCTCCCAGGAAGAAGGAAGAGCAAGCGCAAAGACTCGAAGCCGGAAGCAGTTAGTGCCTGAAGCACAGAAAGAAAGAGAGAGAGAGTCACGGTGAGGGGAAGGGTGAGGGGCAGGAGAAGACATCGGGGAGTCAGGTTTACATGTTGATCACAGAAATGCTTGTGGGGCCTGGTAAGCAGCTGGATTTCCTCTCTTTTTTTTTTTTTTTTTTAATTAAAAAAGTTGTTCTTTTTTTTTTTTTTTTTTTCCTGCTGAACAGCACAGCATGTGGGATCTCTGCTCCCATGACCAGGGTTCTAACCCGAACCCCCGGCAGTGGAAGCATAGAATCTGAACCACTGGACCACCAGGGAAGCCCAAGGGGTTGGATTTCACTTTAAGTTTCACCGGGAGGAAGAAGAGAGAGCAGGGCTTGATTTCTTTTTTAAACAGATCTCTGGTTGATGGAATGAGTTCTCAAGATCGGTTATGCAGTTAGTAAGATCACATCAGGGGTTGGCAAGATTTTCTGCAAAGGGCTAGAAAAGCAAACACGGTAGGCTTTGAGGAGGTTTGGTGTCTGTGGCCGGTACTCAATTCTGCCTCACGCTGTAAATAACACGTGGATGCAATAAGTGTGGCTGTGTTCCACTAAAATAGTTTTTGCAAAAATGGGAGGTGGGCTGGATTGGACCCCCAGGCAGTTGTTTGCAGATAGCTGGATTAGATGACGAGATGGCAGCAGCAGAGTGCACCCGGAGGAAGGTGCTTCACGTTTAGCGGGGGCACAGAGGACTCTACGGGCCACGGCCACTGGGCTATGAAGCGGGAGGGGTGGCCTGATGGCAGCCACGGAGCTCTCACGCTGCCTGATCTTGCAGGGGCTGTTCCTCGGAGAGCCCGTGGTCAGGCGGTGTCCTGGAGCGCTGGGTTTCATGGGACCTGAGACTTAACAACTGGGGGAGATTTTGTAAGAAAATGGATAAAAAATGACAAAAACCAAATTAGGAACAGGGCCCCAGAAAAAAAAACCTGCGAGAGTGACAGACCCTGAAGTTCGAGCTTGATTAGCTTCAGGCTAAATCCGCTTCAGCTTGTGTTTATATTTTCTTCCCCCTGAGCTCATAGCAACAAACTGAGCCTCATTATTTTGAGTCAGATTGTTTCAAAAAAGCTTCCTTTAGTGACATCTGGTGCATGACTGATACTTTGAAACACTCAGGATCCTAAAACAGGGAAGAGGCACCTGCTCTGCCTTTGCTGCAAGGTCCCACTGTGTCTGATTTGTCATTATGGGATGTAGGCGCCGGGGACCACCCGCATTCCACAGTCCTCCTAACACAAACAGCAGAGGCTCATCATGTCCTCACATCCTGCTCATGTACTCTTATCTGTATCATCTCAAACGACCCTGGAACCCAGAAGGAATGGATGCCTCAAGTCAGAAAGATAAAAAATATCATACATTAATGCATTAAAGATGGAATCTAGAAAAATGGCGCTGATGAACCTATCTGCAGGGCAGGAATAGAAACACGGACGTAGAGAACGGACTTGCAGACCCAGG
The DNA here is from genome assembly GCF_963930625.1 of Muntiacus reevesi. Classification (NCBI taxonomy): domain Eukaryota; kingdom Metazoa; phylum Chordata; class Mammalia; order Artiodactyla; family Cervidae; genus Muntiacus; species Muntiacus reevesi. The sequence goes on along the minus strand of NC_089265.1, from coordinate 39,553,264 downwards.
AGGGGAAAGAGAGGGTGGGACAAATTGAGTAGCACTGAAATATATACATTGTGTGTGTGTGTGTGTGTGTGAGATCAGTTGCTCAGTCCTGTCTGACTCTTTGTGACCCTCTAAACTGCAGCCCGCCAGGCTCCTCTGTCCTTGGGACTTTCCAGGCAAGAATACTGCAGTGGCTTGCCATTTTCTTCTCCAGGGGATCTTCTGGACCCAGGAATGGAACCCGCATCTCTTGTGTCTCCTGCATTGGCCAGTGGATTCTTTCTCACTGTGCCACCTGGGAAGCCCATTCAGCCCTAAAAGTGAAATATATACATTACTGTGGGTAAAATATATATCTAGTGGAAAGTTGCTGTGTCACACAGGGAGCTCAGCCTGGTGCTCTGTGACAACCTCGAGGAGTGGGATGGGGGTGGGGTGGGGGTGGGGAGGAGGTTCAAGAGGAAGGGGACATATGTATATGTATGACTGATTCACGTGGTTGTATGGCAGAAACCAACACAACACTGTAAATCAATTATCTGTGAATTAAAATTTTTAAAAATTATGCATAAATTTTTAAAAAGAAAGAAAGAATGGATGCTGAGGCTTTAGGTGATGAAATGGAAGCACTTTTATTGGCTGGATCTATTCTATTGTGTCCTAAAAGATTCTGTATGTGAGGCTCAACCTCTTCTCTGAATTCCACACATCTTTCTTAGGAAAATACTTGGCTAAGCACCTGTACTAAGTGCTAAATCTCCGAGGCAACTGGGTGGAAATCCGGGGGGAAGGGTTGGCTTGGTGGTTTAGTAGTGGGAGGGGAGAGAGCAGGGAGGAGGGAGGGACTTGGAGCCTGTGGTTGGAGGAAGGACATCCCTCTGCAATGTGCTGTCCCTTTGAATCCCCTCTCTGTCCTTTCCCTTCCTAACAAACTGTCAGTAAAATCAACCAAAGGGAGGACAGGAGTTGGCAGGGAAGAACAAAGGGCTTGATGTGCATGGATCTCTTTAGAAACAGGAGAAGAAGCTGAGTTCTGCAGCAGGAATGTGGGGAAGGGTGTCGGAGGTATATGAGTGATAAACAAAGCAGGTAAGGAAGATGGAAACCATGGCAACTCACAGAAATTATGGGAAGGTTTAGGTGGCCACGAGCCCTGGAGTGAAAGTTGGCTGGAAAGCTAACCACGTCACTGACATGCAGAGGAGTCTACCTGACAGCCGTGATGGCAGCAGGCAGGGGACACCCCTGGTGTGGCCGCAGCCAGAGGCCCACGATGTTGATGAGCTCAGGTGAGCATCCCCAGTGTGCATGCTCAGTCACTTCGTCGTGTCCCTGACTCTGTGACCCCATGGACTATAGCCTGCAGGCTCCTCTGTCCATGGGACTCTCCAGGCAAGAATACTGGAGTGGGTTGCCATTTTCTTCTCCACAGAATCTTCCTGACCCAGGGATCGAACCCACGTCTGCCAATTGTAGGCAGAATCTTTACCTATTAAGCTACCTGGGAAGCCCTCATAATCCCCAGAGGCCCTGGGAATATTGGAAGATTAAACAAAGGATTGATTTTCTGCCTGAGTAGGTGCATCCCTGGAAATCAAGGAGAGGCACTGTGACCTCCTTGGAGACCCCAGCAAGGTGAAGCCTAGAGATAGTTGGGCTGTTGGGGGTTACATATTTGTCTTCCCTACTTGATGGCATGGCAACCCACTCCAGTATTCTTGTCTGGAGAATTCCGTGGACAGAGGAGCCTGGCAGGCTATGGTCCATGGGGTCACAAAGAGTCAGACCCAACTGAACGACTAAGCACAGCACACTTGATTGTATAGTTGTGGTGGCCGTGAGCTTGTTATTCATTTTCATAATCCTCCCCTGTCCTTGAATCACTCTGACTCCATCCTAACCAGAGCCGAGCACAGCCACTAGCATATATTGTATTCACATGGTGATTATATGTGCAATGAATATATGAATAAAGAATGCATGAATAAAACACTGTTACTCAGAAGTCTGTACACTGGCCTGCACCATCCTTCATTCTTGATCAGCTCTAACTTATTTCTTGGGCTTTTGGGCCTATCTATCTGCCATGAGAGAATTAATGTTGCTATCATAGCGTTGTTCAGGCTGACATTTAGAATTACAGAATGGCAGAGCTGGAAGGGTCCTTACAGATGGAGTCCAAAGCTTTCCATGAAATCTGAGCACCTTGGAATACCTGAGGCAGATTTTAGTTAACTCCCATTTCTCTGAAAGACAAACAATCAGGATATGCAAATATCTGGAATCTTTTATACATTCTATGCTATATATTTATCTGTGAGAGTATCTTAGACTCTTTGTGGGATATCAAATCCTCTCACTTATACTATCTCATTGAATTCTCACAGTATCTCTTTATTTTTTAAATGAAAAATTTATCCATTTATGTATTTATTGTTGGTTGCACTGTTGTTGCTGTGTATGGACTTTCTCTAGTTGCTGTCTGCAGGCTTCTCATTGGGTGGGGCTTCTCTTGTGGAGCACGGGCTCTAGGCTTCAGCAGTTGCAGCACATAGGCTCAATACTTGTGGTACATGGGCTTAATTGCTCTGTAACATGTGGATTCTTCCAGGACCAGGGATCAAACCTGTGTCCCCCGCATTGGCAGGCAGGTTCTTATCCACTGGACCACCAGGGAGGTCCATCATAGTATCTTTTTAGATAGATCACGAGATCTCCCATTTTACAAAGGTTAAGTTACTTGCCCTGAATTGTTCAGCTAGCAAACAGACTCCTGAGTTCAAAGTGGTCTACTGATTTTATGTTTAGGGTGCTATGCCTCATGTGCATTCCATAAAGGACAAATAGGCAAATCCCAAGCATCTCTTGATAAGAAACATCAGTTCCAGGTTTTCTCAATCTTCTATCACTTCTACAGCTTCAGTGCTATGTGGTAACATTCCAGATTTAAGTTAGCACCGCTGTTTTAATAATTCTCCTGAGCTGTGACTGGGTCTGAACTCCATGTTACCTCATATCAAGAGGCTGTACTAGTTACACATTGCTGCTATAACAAATTTCCACACACTTAGTACTTTGGAGGACTTACAGTTCTGAAAGTCAAAAGTGCGAAATGAGTCTAACAGATCTAAAATCATGGCATTGGTGTTACTGAAAGCTCAGCTTCTTGATACACCAGTGCCGAATCGAATCTCAGAGACAGTTTTGGGTAAACCTGCAGTCCGTGGGGTCACAAAGATCTGGACATAACTGAGTGACTGAACTGGAACTGAGAAAAGGATATCTTTATTACTTTGCCAGACAAAGGGCAACACAGCAGACTCCTGCCTTGAAAAACCATGTGTCCCAACCCAGAGAGTTTGATGAGTTTTGTGGTTCCAGGATGGGTTTGCTGATAAGATTAGGGTGTGTGTAGGGTCTCAGGTCAGTTGGTCTTCTAATCTGGGTGTGCTTCTCCTGTTCCTGTAATCTTTTTTTTAAAAACATTTTATTTTGTATTGGGATATAGCCGATTAACAATGTGATAATTTTAGGTGAACAGTGAAGGCACTCAGCCTCACATGTACATGTATCCATTCTCTCTCATGACTCCTCTCCCACCCAGCTGGCACAGACCTTGAGCAGAGTTCCATGTGCTATAGGTAGGACCTTGATGGCTACCCATTTTAAATATAGCAGTGTGTACAGAACCTTCCCAAACTCCCTTTAATTTTACCTCAGTTGGTTTCTTGGCTGCTCTTTTCTTGATTAGCAACTGTTGGAATCTGCCCTTTGGAACTCAGGGAAGGTAATGGAGGCTGGAGTCTTGCCTACAAGAAACGAGGGACAAAAAAACCTCTGTGTCTGGGAGCCCCACTTGGTTTCCCTGGCAAGGCTGGTTTGTTCTGGAGACTCAGAGGGGAATGCTTTCCTTTCCCTGTCTGGGTTTTGGAAGCTGTTGGCATTGCTTGGCTTGTGGTCACATCACACCAGTCTCTGCTGCCATCGTCATATTGCTTTCTCCTCTGACTCTGATTCTTCCTACATCCTTTTATAAAGACCCTTGTGATTATGTCAGGTTTACTGGATAATCCAGATCATTCCCTCATCTCAAGGATTCTTAATTTAATCACACACGCAAAGCCTCCTTTGCCATATTCACAGGTTCCAAAGATTAGGTCATGACCATATTTGGGGGTCATTATTCAGTCTTCCAAAGAGGAAATTTTTCTTTTCCTAGTGTATCAGGCCCAATGACTTTAAATATATATATTTATTTATTTATTTATTTTGCTGCACCAGGTCTTAGTTGCAGCATGCAGGATCTTTAGATGAGCATACAAACTCTTAGTTGCAGCATGTGGTGTCCAGTTCCCTGACCAAGGATAAAACCCAGGCCCCCTGCATTTGGGACAATAGAGTCTTAGCCACGGGACCACCAGGGAAATCCCTAGGCTCAGTGACTTAAAGAGAGATTTAAAATTTTTACTTGTTAAGGAATTTATCAGAGGAGAGAATGGGAGGGTTGGCGTACAAAAGCTCACTGCATTGCCAAGAAGGGGAAAAAGACATCCAGGACTTTCTCGGGGGCCTGTCCTGTCCTCACAGGTTTACCCACCCCCCTTAGTCTCTGAGTTCAGAGCAAAGGCAGAGGCAGGCAGACTGGTATCCATGCTATTGCTGTTTAGTTGCTAAGTCATGTCCGACTGTTTGCAGCCACATGGACTGTAGCCCAGCAGGCTCTGTTCATGGGATTCCCTAGGAAAGAATACTGGAGTGGGTTTCCATTTCCTTCTGCAGTGTCTCTGTGTCCATGAACAGAGACAAAATTCCTTAGTCCTGGCCTTTGAGCCTCTACCACTTAGAAGTGAGAAGGATGCCAAAGGCCAGGGTTTGTATGTATGTTGACTAATCTTCGGTATCAGTTTGTCTTGGTGGGGGGAGGTGTGGGTCCCAGCTTGAGGACCTTGGCTATCTGTATCCTAGGATGCAAACCTGTCTAAGCACGTCCAGGGCACCCATGAAGTGGACCCACCAGACAGGCCTCTCTGCCTCCTGCAGGACTGGAGGGCCCTGCTGGACAGGACTCTCTTACTGCCGGAAGAAAGCGTGGGAGCTTCATGCTCAGAGCACAAGAGGTTAAATGACAGTGGGAGGTGGGCAGGGACCACGTCTGCCACTCAGATCAACCCCTGCCCCAGCCCCTCCGGCTCACGGCCAAGGAAGTTAAACAGTGAGTGGAAGCTAAAAGAACTGTTTCTCTCAAATCCCCAGGAGGGCATCAAAAGTGCAGAAAAGCCTTGCTGACTTGGCAGTCCAGGGACCTTGGGCTTGGGCAGCCTCAGAAAGTGGCACAGGGGGGCCCCCAAGGCTTCCTGAGTCTGAGCTGGCAGTTAATATAGGGAGGGAACAACAGTGAAAGCACATTTTAGGATCTTCCCTTGAAGAATGGAAGGGTTGGAGAGCTTTGATGGTGCACTGAGGCTCTTGAAATTGAGGCTTGCAGCTAAACCCGAGAACACCTGTAATGAAAGAATATTTTAAAATATTAACAGCAGGGTTTTCCTGGTGCTTCCAATGGTTAAGAAACCACCTACCAATGTAGGAGACATGGGTCTGATCCCTGATACAGGAAGATCCCACATGCCTTGGAGCAGCTAAACCACTGTGCCACACCACTGAGCCTACGCCTAGAGCCCGTGATCTACAGCAAGAAAAGCCACCTGTTTGAGAAGCTCACCTACTGAAACTAGAGAAAAACCTTAACAGCAATAAAGACCTAGCACACCCAAAAACAAATAAATGAATAAAAAGACTCTTAAAAATACATTAATAGCAGTCTTAATTTTCCTGTTATTTTTTGTTAACCTACAACCCCCTCAACCTTTCCCTCTTCAAGTGAGGCATTCACTGCCATGGAGAATGGATGTTATTGCAAAAACAGAAAAAAAAGATTTGAGTTTCAAAAGCTTAGCTTTGAGTATACTTAAGGCATGAACAATATGTTTGGACTGATGTCTGGTGAGTGAGGGGTAGACATTTTAGCTCTAGCTGTCTCTAGATTCCCAAGATTTGGGTGAGGGGTGGAGAAAAGTAGAGGGCTTCCTTGATAGCTTAGTTGGTAAAGAATTTGTCTGCAATGCAGGAGACCCTGGCTCGATTCCTGGGTTGGAAAGATTCCCTGGAGAAGGGAAAGACTACCTACTCCAGTATTCTGGCCTGGAGGTATAAAAATGGAGGGGAAGGAAAGAATGAGTGTATGTGGTGACTTGGTGTCAGGTGATGGGGGTGTGTTCTCAATCATCACTCATCTGGTGGTGAGAGCACTTCCTATTCAACTGGGGAAGACAAAGAAGAAAGACATGTTGAGCCTCCGGCCCAAAATGGCATCCTAGAGCGGAGAAGTGGGAGGGACCAGAGAAGTGGCTGCCTGTGTGATAATTTGAGGCTTGCGGAGTCCTATACAGTCTCCTGGTCTTATCCAGGTTCAGTGTGGTGCTGAAAAGTTAAAGGGTTAGTCGTTCAGTCATGTCCCACTCTTTTCCACCCCATGGACTGTAGCCCACCAAAATTTTCTGTGCATGGAATTCTCCAGGCAAGAATACTGGAGTGGGCTGCCATTCCCTTCTCTAAGGGGTCTTCCCCACCCAGGGATGGAACATGTGTCTTCTGCATTGCAGAGCTGTGCCTTAGAATTGCCCCTCAGTGGAGCCTGACTGCAGCTGAGAGAGCTGCACCCAAGCTTTCTGTGCAGATGAGGGGCAACCCTGGAATGGCTTTGATGGGTAAGTGAAGTCCTGATGGAACAGAAATGTCTCAGCAGTTGCCAACCTGAAGAGATGATGTCCCCCCTCTCACAATGATTCGGTTTGAACCCTCCCCTCAGATTTACACACACCCCTAAAAATGGGGGTAGTATCCTGATAGATTGTGATTCAGTGTATGCTCTTTCAGCATAAAGGGAACTTGCAATAGAAATCAGATTAAGTTGTAGAAAAATAAAGAAAATCCCATTCTGGGCATGTCTGAGTTAGGGGACTGCACTTTGCAATTTCTGCTTAATAGTGATGCATTTGCAGGTGGCCCCTGTCCCTGGCTTACAGCAAGGTGTCACTTTTATAAGGCAAAAGTTTACATCTTCTATACAGGGACATGAGTTTTTCATCTGAAGCTACCGGATCACCCACTTTTCAATTGCTCCTATATGTGAAATCACTCTTACTGAGGATCTGGAAAAACACATCAATTTAATTTATATTTACCTTCTGTATTGCTCAGATTTTGAAGGAGTGGTGGTGGTCAGAGCAAATTCTAAGCCATCATGATTTTTGCAAATCTGAAGAACTAGAACAGCCTTGGGATATATATGGGTCAAAGGTCATCTGTGCTATATCTGACATCATAGAAAACTGGTTTAAACACAGTTTGTTTTGTGAATCTTGTATAAAATTTTGAACCTACTCTAAATAAGAGAATACTATGGTGTGCCTCCATGTTCCCATCCCGTAGCTTTAATCATCAACATGCTGCCAGTCTCAAACTATTAAATTTTGAAACAAGCAATGCTTCATTTTAAAAGTGAGGAAATGGGCTTCCCTAGTGGTCCAGTCATGGGGAGTCCTCTTGTCAATGCAGGGGACGCGGGCTCGATCCCTGGTCTGAAGCCCCCGCAACCTAGAACCCACACTCTGCAACAAGAAGGGCCATGAGAGACGGAAGCATCTCAATGAAGAGCAGCCTCCTCTCGTCCCAGCTAGAGAAAGCCCTCACACAGAAACGAAGACCTAGCACAGGCAAACACAAATAAAAATACATAAATAAATGTGAGGAAATGCCGGGCTGAGGACATATCAGTGATCTGCCTAGTTCTCTGAAGTTATTTGGTGCACTAATCAATAGTCAATATTTGATCATCATAACATTCCACAACCCAGACATTCTGGATAAGCAGGAGGTCATCTTACAACGATAATTTAGCCTGACTCCCCCATAGCATAGCCTTGTCTCCCCTGACCGACAGAGATTATACTGTATTTCTTAAAGAAAGCATTTTCAGTTAAGTAGTGTACCTTCCAGTCTGATGCGATTATGCTATGTCGTTGTTTTTTTGGTCAGGTATTTTGATCTCTGTTGCAATCACCAGGCCATGTAACAGCATGCTAATGCTAGCAGGAAGCGTTCTCTTCTGGGTACAAATAATCATATCTCTATCTACATCTGAATACATCTCTTCAATATTTAAATGGTATTCATGTTTTATTAGCATTTCACTTGTTTTAAACTGCATTCCTGTTTCCCATTAGAGGTAAGGGTGGGAGAGGAAAAAGATTTTATGGGAGAAGTTGTGTGTGTGTGCTTAGTCATGTTTGACTCTTTGTGACCCCATGCACTGTAGCCCGCCAGGTTCCTCTATCCATGGAATTTTCCAGACAAGAATACTGGAGTGGGTTGTCCTTCCCTTCTCCAAGGGATCTTCTTGGCCCAGGGATCGAATCTAAGTCTCCTGCATTGCAGGCAGATTCTTTTCTGTCTGAACCACCAGGAAAGCCCCACGGAAGAAGGTAGGTTGTGTTGAATCTGTGTCCTTTTACTGTAACCAGAAAAACAAGACAACCATCTCAATATAAACTTTGAAGAGAAAATTTTGCTGTGTGAAATCAACTCATCACCTGAAATGAAGTTTGAGGTCTGTCTTACTGGTGACCCCAACAGTCATAATTCTTAATCTCCTGCTTACGGAATATTTTAAAAAACACACCACAAATTGGGGAAGAGAGTATAGAGAATCATTCAAATCTGAGACCAAATTCCAGCTACTGAACTGCCTGCCTGTGTGATCTTGGGCAAGAGGCCTAATTCTCTATCCTGGGCTATAAAAATGGGGATAATAAAGATGTTGTTGTGACGATTAAATGAGATGATGTGTGCGAAGTGGTTAGTGCACAGAGTACTTGGCACGTAGACTGCTTACTAAATGGTCATTGTTTTTGTTATCACTATCATTTGGCAGGTTTGTGAAATGGAGATAACTCTAAGGTAGAAAAATCCTTTGAAGAGAAGAAAGACAGAACCTGGACTGACTCTAAACCTACTCGCTACTGAGTGATTGAGATATCCAATATCCACACCAGAGTGGGTAACACAGCAATACAATTTTCTGTGATGAAATTGCTTGTTTCAGCCAGAGGGTGGGGAAGAAAATAGAATGAACTTGTGTTTGCTATTTTATTGCATCCAGTGAAACACACATTTGTTGAGCACAAAGGAGGAACAGGTGGTGTGGTTGAGAGAGGAAAGTGTGCAGAATTCAAACGGGCAAGGATTAGCTTGAATTCTAGCCTTCCCTCTTCCCAGCTCTCATGGGGCCTTGACAACTGGATTTGTGAATCACAAATGCTCAGTGGCATTGACAAGCCAGGACTAAGAGTGACAGTGGCTGAGTGGCATGCCTCCAGGAGAGGGCAAACCCGTACGATGCTCCCACGAAGGGAGAGAGCAGTGGTACTGCCCGGTGCGGATGTGCTTACCTGACTCACTGCTTATTAGCCTTACAGCCTGGACCGCGTGTGACTGATTTTCATCATTTCCTTGGTGTCTTGTTCGGATCAGGCTACTATAAGGAAATGTCATAGACCGAGTGGCTTAAACAACAGAAATTTATTTCTCAGAGTGCTGGAGACTGAGAAGTCCCAAATCGATGTGCCAGCAGATTTCAGCTTCTGTGGGAACTCTGCTCCAGGCTTGCACAGTAGCCATCTTCCTGTAACCTCCTCATCTACAAGAGAGAGAAAGAGAGAGCTGTGCGGTGAAGGGTGTATGCATTTAAAACACATCAGACTTACCGATCTTTACCTGCTCACTGACAGAGCACAAGAATGCCAGGCGCCTCAATCAGTACTACATGCTGTCAAGCTCTCAAGTTTTTGCGAATGTGATGGGGATAGAAAAAGATAGCTCATATGGTTTTAATTTGCATTTCTATAATTACTAGTAAGGTTGAGCATCTTTTCATCTGTTTATTGGACTTCTTTGCTTTTCTTCTATGAATTGCTTGTTTACATCTTGAGCTTACTTCTCTGCTGGGATATTTGTCTTTCATAGCAATTTGCAGAAGCTCTTTATACATTCTAGATACAAATCCTTTGTTTGTTATACATGTTACAAATATCCCTATTTGTCAGTTGTCTTTTTAACTTAGTTGATGGTTTCTTCCATTGCTCAGAGGTTATGATTTTTTGTGTGACCAAATCTGCCGACTGTCTTTTTGTCAGTCGGGGAATTCTTGGGCCTGACTTTTGGAATGCTGGAATATTAAAACTAAGGTATCCCCACGTCAGAGGCTGGATAGTTCCTTGAACTGAGAGTCTATGTTTTATTTTTGACTCTTCCCATCAATGGTGGTGTGTTTTTGCTTGGGAAAAAAAGGTTACACACACACTCAACCAAAACTTGGGGCACTAATCTTTGCTCATGTCAGTTCAAAAACAGAAACAAAACAAGATCAGACAAACCCTAGAGTATTCGAGTCTCATAGCAGACAGTTTCATTAAATACACATACATACACACAGACAGAATTCTCTGTGAATATAAAATTTGTAATAAGAATGAAAGGCCAGAGTGTATGCTGTGTGTAATGTAAATACCTGTTTCTTAAAAAACAAGCACTTAGGACTTCCCTGGTGGTCCAGTGGTTAAGAATCTGTCTTGTAATGCAGGGGACATGGGTAGGTTCCACATACTGCAGAGCTACTGAGCCAGCCCCCAAGCCATAACTAGAGAGAGTCTGCGTACTGGAACAAAAGATCCATGTGATGCAACGAAGATCCTGTGCAACAAAAACGTGACTCAGCCAAATAAATTTTAAAATCTTTTTTTTTTTAAAGAAGGCAAGCACTTAAAATGTACTGTGTATTCTATTGTAATCAATGAACAATATTAAAAACTGCCAATCTATGAATAGGATGATATTTTTGATATTTCTTAAACTGTAAGGCATTAAACTGTAATTCAGCAATGATAGACAACTTTGTAAAAGGTCAAAGAGCTAGCTGGTAAGTGGCAAAACCAGACCTGAAACCCAGGTGTTCTGACACCAAGCATAGCGCCAAGCATATTCTGGACTGTGTTCAAACAGAGTCAAGGGAGTGGGGGTGATGGTGTCTATCTGGGTGCATTTTTTGGTCTCTGTATCTTAGATGTGGTGTGTGTATCTGTGTATCTCTGTGTTTGTCTAGATATATGCATGTGTGGAGAGAGAGAGAGAGAAATTTATTTATTCTAAGGAATTGACTCTTGTGATTGTGGAAGCTGGCAAGCCTAAAATCTGGAGGGAATGCTGGTAGTCTGGAGACCCAGGGAAGAGCTGATGCTGCAGTTCAAGTCCATGTCAAGTCAAGTCAAGTCTGCTGGCAGAATGCCATCTTCTTCAGGGGAGGCTGGACTTTTTTCTCTGAAGGACTGATTGGATGATGCCCACTCACATTAAGAAGAGTCCTCTGCTTCACTCGCTGTCTACTGATTTAAATGTTCATCTCATCCCAGAAAGTACCTTCACAGAAATATCCAGAATATTGGCCAAATATCTGGTTACCATGGCCTAGTTAGGTTGACACATGCACTTAACCATCACAGAGAAGGAGCTGTGTTTTATCAAGTGCATTTTGGCATATATTGTATGATTTTTCTCCTCTGTTACTATAGGTAATTTTTTCAATAGGCTTTTTTAATATTAGACTTCCCTTGCGTTCCTAAGAGAACTCACACTAGTTTTCACCCACTTTATTTCCAATGCTTTAAAAGATTCACAGTAACAAGTTTTGGCATGGATACTGGAACATGAATATAAAGTGGTAAAATCTTCTTGGAGAATAATTTGACAGGATCCATAAAAAATTTTAAGTACATCCCTTATGACCTATGAGTTCTAATTTGTTTACCCTGTATCCTTGAAAATACCTTTGCATGATGGGCAAGGTTGTTTACTATTGTGTTGTATGTGGAGTGACAAATTGGAAACAATCAGAATATTATTAGGAAGGGGATAAATGAATAATGAAATATCTGAGGACTGGCAGAGTCAAAAGAATATGTTTGTTAAAAAAAAATTTATCCTTTTTAGCGCCATCTGCTCGCGGCGCCGCCTCCTGCTCCTCCCGCCGCCGCCCTGAGTCACTGCCCGTGCAGCTCGGGCCGCCCGGCTCCCCGCGCTCGCCACCAATATTTGGCATTTGTACAACATGGCAGACATCGACAACAAAGAACAGTCTGAACTTGATCAAGATTTGGGTGATGTTGAAGAAATAGAAGAAGAGACTGGTGAAGAAACAAAAATCAAAGCGCGTCAGCTGACTGTTCAGATGATGCAAAATCCTCAGATTCTTGCAGCCCTTCAAAGAAAGACTTGATGGTCTGGTAGAAACACCAACAGGATACATTGAAAGCTTGCCTAGGGTAGTTAAAAGACGAGTGAATGCTCTTAAAAACCTTCAAGTTAAATGTGCACAGATAGAAGCCAAATTCTACGAGGAAGTTCATGATCTTGAAAGAAAGTATACTGTTCTTTATCAGCCTCTGTTTGATGAGCGATTTGAGATCATTAATGCCATTTATGAACCTACAGAAGAAGAACGTGAATGGAAACCAGATGAGGAAGATGAAATTTCGGAGGAGCTAAAAGAAAAGGCCAAGATTGAAGATGAGAGAAAGGATGAAGAAAAAGAAGATCCCAAGGGAATTCCTGAGTTCTGGTTGACCGTTTTTAAGAATGTTGACTTGCTCAGTGAACATGATGAACCTATTCTGAAGCCCTTGAAAGATATTAAAGTGAAGTTCTCAGATGCTGGTCAACCTATGAGTTTTGTCTTAGAATTTCACTTTGAACCCAATGAATATTTCACAAATGAAGTGTTGACATATAGGATGAGGTCAGAACCAGATGATTCTGATCTGTTTTCTTTTGATGGACCAGAAATTATGGGTTGTACAGGGTGCCAGATAGATTGGAAAAAAGGGAAGAATGTCACTTTGAAAACAATTAGGAAGCAGCAGAAACACAAGGGACGTGGGACAGTTTGTACTGTGACCAAAACAGTTTCTAATGACTCTTTCTTTAATTTTTTTGCCCCTCCTGAAGTTCCTGAGAGTGGAGATCTGGATGATGATTCTGAAGCTATCCTCCCTGCAGACTTTGAAATTGGTCACTTTTTACATGAGCGTATAATCCCAAGATCAGTGTTATACTTTAATGGAGAAGCTATTGAAGATGATGACAATGATTATGATGAAGAAGGTGAAGAAGCAGATGAGGAAGGGGAAGAAGAAGGAGATGAGGAAAACGATCCAGACTATGACCCAAAGAAGGATCAAAATCCAGCAGACTGCAAGCAGCAGTGAAGCAGGATGTATGTGGCTTTGGGGATAACCTGCACTGATCTACCTTCTGCTTTCCTGGAAAGGATGAATTTACATCATTTGACAAGCCTATTTCAAGTTGTTTGCTTGTTTGCTCATTTTCGTTTTTTCAGCCTAAAATAAAAATGTCATATAATTTTAGTTCTCAAAAAGAAAAAATTATTTATTTATTTATTTTGGGCTGCACTGGGCCTTCTTTGGTACAGGCAGGCTTTCTCTAACTTTGGCAAGCTGGAGTTCCTCTTTACTTGCAGTGTGTGGGCTTCTCCTTGAGGTGGCTTCTCTTGTTGCAGAGCATGGGCTCTAGGGCATGCAGGCCTCAGTAATTGTGGTGCATGGGCTTAGTCTGCAGTATGTGGAACCTTCCCAGACCAGGAATTTAACCCACGTGTGTCCTGTGCTTTGGCAGGCAGACTCCCAACCTCTAGACCACCAGGGAAGTCCAAAAGAATCTGTTAAATCTATGTATATACATATCACCTGCTTACAATCTTCTGACATTGATAATTCAAAATGAAAGCAAATTTCAGAAGTTAGCATGAAATAACATCACTTATATTTTTTTTAAAGTCCAAATTTCTGTATGCACATAGTGATATAAATGCAAATAAAATAATTTAAATGATTCGGGTAACACATGAGAATTGTCACCTCTGGAGGGGTATTGTTAGGGAGGACGGCTATTTACCTGTATTGTTTGCATCTTTTACAATGAGTAAGGACTCATACATTACTTGCATAATTTCAATTTAATATTAAAAGGTAAAAATTTACAAATTACGCTTTCATGTCAAATATTAGAATTTAGTTTTGAACTTTGACACATCAACTTGGTATATTAAAAGACACATTATGAAGTAATTGACATAATATTTTAAATTTATATCAAAAAATTAAATAGTGAATTCTTATATTATTTTAAGGTATAAATACAATGTCTAATTGCTAGACAAACAGTGAATGTATTTTATATCTGATAATGGAGCTTCATAAGAATTTTCTCCTAGTTTGGATAGCACAAGTAGAAATGAGGCCCAATTTTAGCTCACATGTTACTAATTTGGAAAGCAAAGATAGATTACTCTTTCACAAAATATTAGTTTTGTTACAAAACCATCCACAACAGGCTGGGCTTTGTGCCTCAATATTTCACAGTAATAACCAAGGGGAGAGAGAGAGTAATAGCAATATGATTTAAGAAACATAGTTTCATATTAAAAAAACTAACCAACAAGTGGAAATATTTCTTTACAATTTTATTAAAGAAACTCAAATGTCTTTTAGATAATCAAAAACTGAAAATTATCTTCTGATACTTTTATTGCACTGATCAAAAACATATACAGCTTTCATGAAAAGGTTTTTTGTTTTGAGAGAAAATATAGCATATAAAAATAAAACAATCTCACATTTATTTTTATTCTTATGTATGACTTTAAGCTTATTTTTAATAACGAAAAAACAAACAACTGCCTTGCCTCGATGTTTAGATGTTGAGGGCAACTTTCTCAAGATAATAATCTGTTCCCAGTCAGCTAGATCCCTGGACCGTTGACAGTGACATGGATCCAAAGTCATTCTCTCTTGAGAAGGACAATGAGTTCCCCTTACATTTATATGGTACTGAATGTGTGCCTCCCCCTCCACCCTCCATCCCCCCATCCTCCATCCCTACCTCCCCACCCCTGCATCTGTCCACCTTACCTGATTCTCTCAGACCGCAATTCCCTTCATAACCTCACATTTTACCCCTCTTCGTTTAAATACCTAAGTCAGAGTCAGCTCTGTGATAACTTGTGCAGTTGCTCAGGTTACCACACTCAGGAGAGTCCCACGATGGTTTGATGCTCTGCCATCACTGTCTTGAATGAAATAATGCCGTTTATAGCAACACGGAAGGACCTAGAGAATATCATACTAAGTGCAATAAGCCAGAGAAACACAAACGTCGTATGATATCACCTATATGTGGAATCTAAAAAAAAAACTGATACAAATGGACTTACATACAAAACAGAAATGGACTTACAGACATAGTAAACAAATGGGGTTATCAAAAGGCAAAAGAAGGGAGGGATAAATTAGGAATTTGGAATTAAGCTATACATACTACTATATAAAAAAAAATAGGACTTACTATATACCTGCTGCTGCTGCTAAGTTGCTTCAGTTGTGTCCGACTCTGTGCAACCCCATAGACAACAGCCCACCAGGCTCCGCCGTCCCTGGGATTCTCCAGGCAAGAACACTGGAGTGGGTTGCCATTTCCTTCTCCAATGCATGAAAGTGAAAAGTGAAAGTGAAGTCACTCAGTCGTGTCCGACTCTTTGAGACCCCATGGACTGCAGCCTACCAGGCTCCTCTGTTCATGGGATTTTCCAGGCAAGAGTACTCTATAGCACAGGGAACTATACTTAATATTTTGTAATAACCTGTAAGGGAAAACTATCTGAAAAAGAATATATGACCAAATCACTTTGCTGTACACTTGAAACTAACACAACATTGTAAATCAACTATACTTCAGTTTTTTTTTTAAAGTGAGTAGTAGAACAACAACAACAACAAAATGTTTGGTAATTGCGCCTTTGAACTTGGGTTTCGCAAGTAAAGCCTGATGCAATAGTGGAATTCACCCACGAGCAGATGAGATGCTTACTGTGTGAGTGTGTCTGTTCTCTGTTGTCTCATTCACCCATAGTGTTCAAAGAGTTCTCTAGCACAGAACTCCGGGGGGCTCACTATGCATGAAAGTTCCAGATGAGTAAGTACAAGGTAAGAGTGTTACCTCTACAATGAAGTGGGGATGCTGATAGCCTGGAGAACTGCTGCTCTAACCAGAACTTGCTTCCAACGTGGGAAGAAGGCAAAGGTATCCAAAGAAATAAGGACGACAAAGAAATCCTATCTTCCCCATGTTATTTCCTTGGATCAGCCAACCATTTGAGCTAAAAAATGATGACCTGAAAAAAAAAGGCAAGACAGGGCAATGTATAGTTCCTTTACCTTTAGTCTTTTCTTCCTCATGGGCAGAAATGTGGGTGGGGTGGGAGGGTGCCTTGCCCCAAGAATTTAGGGTGCTACAGTTTTATAATCAAAGGAAGAGTGAGGAGGGGGAAAAGACCACTTTCCTCCTCACTCCTCAGTAGACATCAAACTTCCATCAGTAGCCCCTCCTCCACGTCAGGTGGAGGAGTTTTCTTGTCCCTTTCAATCAAGCCAGGACTGTCATCACCGGCTCAGTTGCTAAGCTGTGTTCGGCTCTTTGCAACTCCAGGGACTGTCGCCTGCCAGGCTCCTCTGTCCTTGGGATTTCCCAGGCAAGAGTACTGGGGTGGGTTGCCATTTCTTTCTCCAGGGAATCTTCCCTACCCAGGGATTGAACCTGTATCTCCCACATTGACAGGTGGATTCTTTACCACTAAGCCACCTGGAAAGCTATGGTTATTCTAAATTCACTTTACAATTTAATAGCATAAATTATATTCAAAAACACTGTATAAAAGGAAAATTTTACAACCATGGGAAGTTGAAAATTAAATATTACTAAAAAGTTAAGTTTATATTAAAAAAACTATGGTGTTGTGATGAAAGTTTACTTTGGCGCAGTTTTCCAGCTGTTGATAAATCTTTGATTCTTTATAGGAAGGCTAATGTTGAGGTTGTTTATAAACTGACTCCAAACATTTTCCCTTTGACTTAATTTCAAGTAATCTCATCTCTTGTTTGACAACTTTGAGGAGGTGTTTTTGAAAAGCTTTTTCTTCTTCAGGAACCACAATCATTTCATGGACGGCAAGCTATAGTTTTGTTTCAAAGAGCATTGCCAGCTTGCATTCGACTCTTTCAATTTCCTCATGTGTAGATGGAGTATCTGATGCAGAACTTCCTGCATCAATTTCAATTGTCATATTTATGTTCCACTTTTTCAAAAAGTCTTTGAACGAGAGTAAGAAACATTCCTCGCAATAGGAATTTGACTTTATTGATGTCACTTTCATTCTTCTCTTGAGGATTTCCGAGGCATAGATGAATGGTTTCTAAATGAATGCAGTTTTGTTAGATTTGAAATTTTAGGGCAGCAAATAAATTTGTGGGTATATCTCAAGGTGTGAAAAAAAAGCAAATTTCAGAATTTAAAAATATGGATACATATATAAAGTGTTGCTCTAGTAAAAACATAAGTATTTCAATACTTAATGAAAAGCTTGCACTGCAATTGTTTACATAGAGGCCGTAAGGATCACAAGAGGCTGGCTCACACACAAACACATCTGAGAATTTAGCAAAATTCTTGTCCATTTCACAATCATTTCATGATGATGTAAGCCCAGTGTGACATGTGGAGAGAAGGTATTTCTTCTCCTGAGAGCAGAAAAGTTCCCCTGATGTCTGGCCACAAGAAGGCTGATCAGAGCATCAGAAAGTTTGAAAACTCCGAAGTACCCAAACTTAGACTTGGGCATCTGTTGAAACTCACGGCTGCACACTCTGGTCTTGGGGGCAGCTGTGGGTTATATTTTTGTGTATAAAACCCATTGGCCCCCTCGGGATCCCTGAGCCAGCTGAGAAACTGGCCCACCCCCCAGTACTGCTACATTCAGAATTGAGTCCTCAGAATACTCAGTAATTCTCACAGCACAGTTCTGAATAGCTGGACTCAATGCAGTTGAGGAAGCATACAGAGTAAGTTTGGCGGCAGCCAAGTGGGCAATTGAGGCTGAGCAAAGTGAATTGGGGTTTTGTAAGGAGCTTCCAACAGAGCCTGAATCTGTTGCTCTGCTCCATAAACCAAATGTGAAGTTTTAAGTGAAAATCACCTGCAGTTCCCCAGGTTCCTTTCTCTTTATTCAGATTCCCCAAGTGTAGAGGCCTCACAGTTGCCTTCTCTAGCTTGGCCTAATTTTCAGTGGCCATCTGGCCAGAGGGGGACAGGTCTAGCATTTCCTTCTTCCAGGTAGTCAAATCATCCAGGTTCATCTCTGGCAGTTAGGGAGGCTAGAGAGGCTGCTTTTTCAGCAGACCAAATCAAAAGTAGATAGGGAGAGGAAGGTCAGGGCTAAGAGGCCTGCATTCTCCATGACCTGTTTCCCCTAGGAGGATGGAGCCCATCCAGACGTGTACACTTCCCTGGAGCCATCCTGTGTTCCTGGAGGTTGAACCTGGGTTGCTTGAGCAGTAAACCTCATGTCTAACCCATGAGCAGTAAAACCCCAGTCTACAGACACTAGGTTGTGGTGAAGGAAAGTGCAGCGTTTATCGCAGGTGCCAAGCAGGGAGTCCAGGCAGCTAATGCTCAAAAGGCTCGAGTATTCAGGGAAAGGTTTCTAAAGACAGGGTGAGGGAGAGGGTTGCAGGGTGCAAATCAGCCCATGGACATTCTTCTGATTGGTTAGTGGCGAGGTAACTGGGAGTCAGCATCATCAGATTTAGACATGGTCTGTTTTGCAGATACTGAAATCCCCACCAGGTGGAAGAAGTTAACAATATGCTGCCGACAAGCCTGCAGACCCCAGGCTGTCTGGAACCAGAAGGTTGACGATGCTGACTCCCAGTTACCTCACCACCAACCAATTAGAAAAATGTCCATGGACCAATTTGCGCTCTGCAACCCTCTCCCTCATGGCTCAGGATATTATCTGGGCTTTCCCAGGTGCTCAGTGGTAAAGAATCCACCTGCCAGTGCAGAAGCTGCAGGAGGTGCAGATTCGATCCCTGGGTCAGGAAGATCCCCTGGAGGAGGAAATGGCAACCCACTCCAGTGTTTTGGCTGGGATAATTCCATGGACAGAGGAATCTGGTGGGCTAGAGTCCACAGGGTCACAAAGAGTCAGACATGACTGAGGAACTGAACACCCATGCAGGATGTTATAGCTACAGCCCTTGAAGAGGAATGAGAAGTCCTTGACTTTGTTTAATGGCTAAACTATTATTATTTTTGTTTTGTTTGACTGTTTTCCTTTGTTTCTGCATTTTCTCACTTTAATTAAATTGTCCTTTGGAACTCAGGGAAGGCCTGGGAGACTAAGGTTTTTCTATAAACAAGAGGTAGGCAGAGGGCATTAGAAGGGGTGTGAGGAACCCCTCACCCCTCCTGGGCCCTGGGAAGGCCCCACAGGCTACTGCTTGGTGACAGTTATGCTTCTCACTGTACATGACGCTCTAGATTGAATTCTTAACATCTTAGGAATCTAAACCACAGTATGTAATAAACTGATTAAAAAAAATTGGAACCCAGTTGAAATGTAGTTTAATGAACATTTGTGTGCCTTCATATGTCAGACATTATATTAGAAGCTGGGGTATAAAGACAAAATAAAAATTCAAGCATTCAAGGTCATACTGCATGGCTAACACACTTTAAAACACAGAGGACATGAGGCAAGGCTTTAGGCTTCAGCAAGGGAGGTGGACTGCGCTGAGTATTGAGAGGCAAGCAGACTTCATCAGGCATGAATAGAGAAAAGTCATCTACATAGAGGAATTGATATGAATGCAGGTAGGGAGCAAGAAAAACCATGACTGTTTCGAAAGCACCATGTGACTGGATGTATGATTTGAGCATGAAAGGAATGACTTGAAATAAAAGTTGGTAAGTGGAGCTGAAGCTCAGCTGCAAAGGGCAATGCCTGTGTCAATTTCTATCAAAATTAACAGAAGCAAGATCTCACAGATTTCAAGCAAGGGAGTGCAGTCACAGTGTGTATTTCAGAGAGTTCACTTAGGTGGCAGCAAAAGAGGAATGAAGGCAGAGAAGATAGTTAAGGGCACCGAAAGGAAGAAAGAGATGGGGTAATAGGCTTCAGGAAGAACAGTATTGAAGAAAGTTTTTTTTTTTTAAGATGGAGGCGATTTTAATGTTGTAGGTTGCAGGTCAGTTGCCACTGGAGATGGAGAGATTGTCAAGACAGGAGAGAGCAGAGATAATTGATGTGGCAAGTTTTTTACCCAACCTTGCCTCAAGTGAGCTACTTCTAAGTAACTACAAGCAATGTGTCACATCAGTTCTTTTGAAAAAGAACACACAAAATATTTAATGTCATTGTATATAGTACAAGAATATGTTGAAGGAAGAGCCGGATAGAGAAATGTCTTCATCTCAGGGTAGATGGAATTATATGGACTAAAATAGTCTATCCTGAAAATGTAAAATGATGAATTAAACAAGATCATATCAAAGGATAGTCAAGTTACCAGTCAATCAAGTGATGTGAAGGGCAGTGACGTGAGAGGGACTGCAGTGGAGAAAGGAGACACCATGAACATAAAACAGATGGCACTCAGAAATCAGCCACAGTCAGAGGAGGAGATCAACATGCACAGGAGGTGCCGGTATCTGCCGAAGGGAAAGCGATGACTTGGGGGGTCTGAACCAACGCACAAATTCTGCTTCTACCCTATCTCCCCATCCCCCTCACCTAAGGTGAACGCTGTGACAGACATACCAGCCGCAGCTCTCAGAACAAGAGGCCAGAAGCGTCTGGAGCCTTTGGAAATGGTTTTGCAGCATCTCTGGGTCTCTCGGGTCATCTCTTGGTAAACTGGCTGTCCACCTTTTTACCCCAGCTGAGCCTCACAAGGTAATAAAGAGCGCTGTCCACAGATCACCTGACCCTGAGATCCTCGGATCCATCGTTCCTCCTTTCCCTCCACCCCTCCTGCCTCCTACACTCAACACAGTGCTATGTGGCATGGGTCAAGGAGCGTTCACCTCTCCCAAGTGACAGATGGGGCTGTGATGGGTCCAGCTGTCCTTACACCCATCAGACTCTTCCATAAAGTGTACTCAGAGCCTGACTCAGTGCATCTCTAGTTCTAAGGTACCCAATACTCACCTAGGAGTCTTGCTGCAAAGGCTGGTTCTGATTCAGCAGGTGTGCAGCAAGGAGCTGAGATTCCAGATTGCTACTGAGGCCCCAGGTGTGGCCCATGAATCACACTTTACATAGTGGCCTAGGCACAGTTCCTCAGGCTCCATGGGCTGCTCGCAGGGTGCCTGCTTGGAGATGCGGTAAGGTATCCCCTCTGCCTCACTACCAGCCCAGTGTCCCTGTAGTCAGTTCAGTCACTCAGTTGTGTCTGACTCTTTGTGATCCCATGGACTGCAGCACGCCAGGCTTCTCAGTCCATCACCAACTCCCAGAGTTTACTCAAACTCACGTCCATTGAGTCAGCGATGCCATTCAACCATCTCATCCTCTGTCGTCCCCTTTTCCTCCTGCATCCAATCTTTCCCAGCATCAGGGTCTTTTCCAATGAGTCAGTTCTTTGCATCAAGTGACCAAAATATTGGAGCTTCAGCTTCAGCCCTTCCAATGAATATTCAGGACTGATTTGCTTTAGGACTGACTGGTTGGTTCTCCTTGCAGTTCAAGGGACTCCCAAGAGTCTTCTCCAACACCACAGTTGAAAAGCATCAATTCTTTGGTGCTCAGCTTTCTTTATAGTCCAACTCTCACATCCATACATGACTACTGGAAAAACCATAGCTTTGACTTAGATGGACCTTTGTTGACAAAGTAATGTCTCTGCTTTTTAATTTGCTGTCTAGGTTGGTCATAGCTTTTCTTCCAAGGAGGTCTCTGCAGAGCTGGCCTTTATTCTGTTTGGTGCCATAGTGGGCCCAGCCTACGTTTTTGTGACCACCAACGAAGAGGCCTGGGCTTGAAGAAATTTGTGAGTACAATTTCTCCTTCTTTCTTAACGGCCCAGAAAAGACAGGACTGGTGCTCGTGGGATTCACCCACTTAGTAGAGTAGAATAGATGAGCCCACAGAGAAATCAGATTTCCAAATGACTTTTGCTTATGACCTGATTTTCTTCTTTGCAAAGAGCTCGGGAAATGAGTTGCTTTCCCCATCTACGCCCTTACCTCCTTGCTGAACTTGGTTTAGAATAAAAAAAAAAAAAAAAACTTGAGGATTTGGGCAAGGTACATTTGACTAGCAAGAGGGATTATGGCAAAGGTTTTCTAGATTTTTTTTCTACTTATATTTTTATGTTTAGATTCTGCACAAGGGAAGTTCTGTTTGTCACCCGAATGTGTCACTTTAATTTGATAAACAGCGAGGGTGGAGAGACTGGCATTGAGAAAGCTTAAAACACTGTGTGTTGCTTCATTTAGTTCTGTTACAGTGGATTCTTAAGGACGCTTTATTTTCAGTTCTGTTGGTGTTAATTTTGTTCAGTTCAACAAACATGCACTGAGTGTCTGTTGATGAGATCAGACTCTGTGCTGGGTGCTGAGCACCCTGGGGTGAGTGAGGAGGAGCTGCTAACCTTGGGGAGCTCTCAGTGGTCTGGGGGACACAAGCAGAGAGAGGAGATCTCTGCGGCATTGTGGTACAAGGAGGTAAGGGAACGGTGTGTGGAGCACAGGTGAGATCTCTTTAACTGGGATGCATCAGGGAGGCTGCTTTGAATAGACGACACCTGACCTGAATCTAGAGGCTTGAGTGGGAATTCAACAGATGAAGAAGTTTTAGAATTATGAGTTGTGAAATACTCTTTCCCTGACTATTTTTGGTTCTTATCTTTTGGGCACACAACTTTTATCCCCTTGAATTTGAGTGTGGCTGATGGACAGTTGTGCTTGAGCCAATGAGATGTGAGGGAAAGTGATGCATGTCTCTGCTAGGTAGAAGCTTTAGCTGCCAGTGGTGATTGACCATTTTCCTGTTTCCCTACTGCAGGAACTGTGGAAACGATGTTAAGAGAGAGCTGTCATCAGTCTAGACTCCTTTTGAGTGATGACAATGACGAGAAACATGTTGTTTAAAGCCATGAAATTTCAGAGTGGATGATATGGCAGCAAAAGATTTGTCTGTTCTGGAACTTCCCTGGTGATCCAGTGGTTAAAACTTGGCCTTCCAGTTCAGGGGGGTGTGGGTTTGATCCCTGGTGGGTGGGCTAAGATCCCACATGCCTCACAGCCAAAAACCCAAAACATAAAACAGAAGCAATATTGTAACAATATCAATAAAGACTTTAAAAATTGTCAATATAAACAAAGATCTGAAAAAAGAAAAATTGGTTGATCTGTCCTGAATAATGCAAAAGGGCACCCTGGAAAGGGGATTTTACTTGCAAAGGCTCAGAGACACGCAGTGTCTTTGGTATGAAAAGTGAACGTGGTTAATAATACCTGAATATGTAATACAGCCCAAGGCAAGTGGGGATTGCGGTGGTGTTTAACTTGTCTTGGGTATTGGAATAATAAAGACTCAGGTGATTGAAGTAAACTGTTGGCCAGATGAGCTAGGAGTTTCTTTTCTAACTGAGGACTTTGATTTTACACAGTTGAATGCAGTTCACAGTTTTCTCCAGGAACCACTTTCCCCAAATTCTTAAGCATGGTTGAATACCCTCTTCTGGAAAGCTTTGGCATTTTTATAAATTCATAGTACTGAACATTGTGCAGAGTTTGTGTTATCCTCACTAGACAAAGTTCCCTGATGGCAGAAAACATTTCTGTTTTCCCAAGATCCTGTACAGTGCATAGGAGTGTAATAAGTGTTGAATAAATGAAAATGCAAAGCTTCTTTGTGGGTGTATGTTAGGCACCTCTTGAGACTGTTTGGTCTCACCTGTCTCCCTATAGTCCATAGGCTACATAGCTCCACCTAAGCCATCACTATGGCCAGTTGACTCCCTGTGAGACCATTTGGCTCTGCTCCCTGCAGGCAACCAACCACAGAGCCTTTTGCTCTTCCTGCCACTTCCAAAGGCACAAGTACGTGCTGCAGTTTCCCAAGCAGCTGCTGAAAAGGCAAAGCCAACCCTAATAAATCTTTGGGCAAATGTTTATCAGTGGTAGATGGGAAGCAGCCAGCAGATCAGTTCTTTCCCTCCCTACCACGGGCTATAGCAAAGAGTGGCCTGTATGGAGGTGTCCCACATGGCTGAGTACGTAAAAAAAAAAAAAAACTGACAGCTCATTGTGAACCAGTGTCCAGGTGGAAGCACATTATACCTTTCATTGCTTTCTATCCTCTGTGCTTAACCCTGTTTTTTCTTATTCTCACTGTCCTGGGCTCGGAAAACATATTAGCACATCATCTTTGGCGTAGGTTGAAATTGGTGACTCTGGGATCTGAGAACTGTGGGATGGATCCAGGAGAATGAGCACACATTGTGGGCATCTTTAAGGTTCATATTAGTGTGAATCAGAAAAACATCAGCTGCAGGTAAAGCTACCAACTCAGCTGGCACCATCCTTAGGGAGACCACCCAGACATCTGGGGGCACGCAGACTTATTTGCGGTTCCTTCCTCTCAGAAAAAGACCATGACTGACTTAGTGGAACTGACATCTGCGGCAGATGCGGATTTGTGCATTGTATCCTGTATATTATTGCTTCAGACTATACATAGTTTATTGCAGATCAGCCCTCTTTCCTTACTCATCCTGCTGGAAATGCAGGGTTTCTCTTAGAGTTTTGGCCACCATCACTATTTCACTTGGGGAGAAATAAAGAGGGAAAGAAAAAAAAATGGCAAGAATCACCTTCACACTGTTTTTACAACAAGAACTTTAAATTTATTTTTTATTTTTAAATTTATGTTCAATCAGAGGATAATTGCTTTACAGTGTTGTGTTGGTTTCTGCCATATAGCAACATGAATCAGCCATAAGTATACATGTGCCCCCTTCCTCTTGAATCTCCCTCCCACCCCACCCTTCTAGGTTGTCACAGAGCACTGGATTGAGCTCCCTTTGGCATACAGCAACTGTCCATTAGCTATCTGTTTTACATATGATAATATAGATGCTTCAGTGCTACTCTCTCAATTCCTCTTCCTCTCTCCTTCCTCTGCTGTGTCCACACATCTGTTCTCTATGTCTGCGTCTCTATTCCTGCCCAGCAAATAGGTTCATGAGCGCCATTTTTTCCTAGATTCCATATATATGGATGAATAGATAATATTTATATTTCTCTTTCTGACTGACTTCGCTCTGTATAAAGGCTCTAAGTTCATCTACCTCACTAGAACTGACTCGGATGCATTCCTTTTGCATGGCTCATATTCCATTGTGTGTGTGTGTGTATAGATAGATAGATAGATAGATAGTGGCTGTATCAATTTACATTCCCACCAACAGGGCAAGAGCATTCCCTTTTTTCCAACCCCTCTCCAGCATTTATTGTTTGTAGACTTTTTGGTGATGGCCATTCTGACCAGTGTGAGGTGATACCTCATTGTGATTCTGATTTGCATTTCTCTAATAATGATCAATGTTGAGCATCTTTTCGTGTGTTTGTTGGTCATCTGTATGTCTTCTTTGGAGAAATGTCTGCTTAGGCCATCCACCCAGTTTTTGATTGGGTTGTTTGTTTTTCTGGGATTGAGCTTCAAGGACTGCTTGTATATTTTGGAGATTAATCCTTTGTCAGTTGTTTCATTTGCAATTATCATCTCCCATTATGAGGGTTGTCTTTTCATCATTTACAGATTCCTTTGCTGTACAAAAGCTTTTAAGTTTAATTACTTACATTTGTTTATCTTTTGTTTTTATTTCCATTACCCTAGGAAGTGGGTCAAAGAGGATATTGCTGTGACTTGTGTCGAAGAGGGTTCTGCCTATGTTTTCCTCTAAGAGTTGTATAGTTTCTGTCCTTACATTTAGGTCTTTAACCCATTCTGAGTTTATTTTTGTGTCTGGTGTTAGGAAATGTTCTAATTTCATTCTTTTATACGTAGCTATCCAGTTTTCCCAGCACCACTTATTGAAGAGGCTGTCTTTCCTCCGTTGTATATTCTTGCCTCCTTTGTCAAAGATAAGGTGCCCATAGGTGGATGAGTTTATCTCTGGGCTTTCTATCTTGTTCCATTGATCTATATTTCTGTTTTTGTGCCAGTACTGTACTGTCTTGATGACTGTAGTTCTGCAGTATAGTTTGAAGTCAGGAAGGTTGGTTCCTTCAGTTCCATTCTTCTTGCTCAAGATTACTTTGGCTATTCAGGTTTTTTGTGTTTCCATACAAATTGTGAATTGTTTTTATTCTAGTTCTGTGAAAAATGCTGTTAGTAATTCGATAGGGATTGCAGTGAATCTGTAGATTGCTTTGGGTAGGATAGCCATTTTCACAATTTTGATTCTTCCAATCCAATCAAGGACATGATATAGCCCTCCATCTATTTGTGTGGGACTTCTTTTTCCCTAGTCCCTCTCTTAAGAGAGAGAGGTTTTATCTCAGGATTTTCAGATGTTCATGCTACTGTGGCAACTGTGTGACTGGCATTGGGATAGGTGGGTAGAGAAGGAAGAGAGGAAAACAGTAAGGATTTTTGCCACACTCTGCAGCTTCTAATGAGCCCCTATTGTCTGTCCTTTGACCAGAAAGATGGATTCTGTGAGTTTTGTTGTTCAGTTTCCCTATTTGGCTTGCCTTTGGGTCAAAGCTAGAAGATACAGGGAGAAAAAAACAAAAACATAAAACCAGGAAATTCACTGTTGCCACATCAGTTGTTCAAGTTTTCACTTGTTCTGCAAATCGCCCACCTGCTTCTGTTGACTGTTCCGAGTCCTTAAGAGGTTACTATTTTTATTTTGTCCTAAGTTTTACCTCTGTCAAGTCACAGCAAGATCTGTTTTTCTATCTTGGCCAAGTCCAGAAGGATTTATTGAAAAGATCAGATTATATCTGTACGCCTCCACCAGCAGCTTTTCTTCTACTTTTCTTGCCAGATCAACTTGAGGCTCCTTTACTTTTAGGTGGAGAGATCACACAGTTTAAAGAAGAATGCATAGGAAGTTTGCAAAATGGAGCAAGGACTAGAATAGCTAAAATAGTCTTATTTTGATCAACCTGGAAACTTGAAGTTGCCCTGAGCTTTCTAAAATAATGGATGTTTCTATGAAAAATCAGTTTGGATATAAAACAGAAGTATGCAGTGAAAATGTTACTGATATAACCTATTGAAGAACTAACACACTGCTGTTCGGGAGGGGAGGTTTGGGAAGGGGAGCTTGGGAAGTACAGGCCATGGATAGGGATTGCAGTACCCTGAACCTGTGGTGTGGGCAGTTCTGAACTTTGAAAACACCCCATTGCTGAGTGATCATTTTTAAAAAGCCTGAAAAGTAGAGTCCCTCCTCTCAATCACCAGCATCTCTAAGGACTTATAGAAAGTCAAGGCCAGCAAGGAGTTGGGTTCTTCTGAGGCCGGTTGCCAATGCTCTGGTTGTGTCATGGTCTTGGACACTCCTAGCCTCAGCCTTCTGTGCAAGGAGAATTAAGCATTGGGGTGAAAAAGACAAAGTGAATGCCATGTAGTCGGTAGATCTGGGATGTGGCTGTTTATCGTTTGGGGAGACTTGGCTCAGCCATGCGCTTCCTAAGGCTCTACAGCACCGTCTGTAAAGCGGAAATGATAATGCCCCCGTTAAAGGGCTGTGGGAGTAAATGAGGTTGTGCAAAACCGTTCCTCACACCTGACTCCTCTCCCCTTCCAGGCTCCAGATGATATTTGCATTGTAGATCACATTATCTACAGTATTACATCTATCTATCGTCATCTGTAGAGATTTTTATCTTCAAATGGCAAACTTTGCCTATAAAGTACTGCATAGTAAACACCTACAAGAACTCCCTAATGGAGCAGTTAAAAATGATTCAAAACCCACATGTACCATTTACATATAACTGCTGTTCGAAAAATGTTGAAGCTTACTACAGTAGAAGAATCTAAGGCATTTTCTGTCTATATTTTATATAAATTGTTGGTATAGTAATCTCTCTTCTTAGAAAAACTTGAAATTAATAGGGCTGGAATTATTGATATTTTATTTCCCTACTCTAAAGGACTGGGTTGCTTTGTTCAACTTTTAAAGCATAATAATCTCTTCTTGGAAAAACTTTACATTAATTGGGCTAGAATTACTGATATTTTATTTTCCTACTCTTAAAGGACTGGGTTACTTTGTTATTCAACTTTTAGAGCAAAATCATAACTTTTAATCATTTTCTTCAGACCACACACAGAGACCAGCATTATGCTTTGCACTTAGCAGGTACTTAAAAAATATTGGTTAAAGTAATTAATGACCAGTATCTCTTGAGTTTTTGACTGCTTCTTATATCAGATTGAGAGGATTGGTTCAACTCAAATATTAACATCAAGAAGAAAACAGAAG
The DNA here is from genome assembly GCF_963930625.1 of Muntiacus reevesi. Taxonomy (NCBI): domain Eukaryota; kingdom Metazoa; phylum Chordata; class Mammalia; order Artiodactyla; family Cervidae; genus Muntiacus; species Muntiacus reevesi. The sequence goes on along the minus strand of NC_089265.1, from coordinate 39,524,756 downwards.
AGGCTGAAAAGCATGGGTTTATTAATTCTCTGGACCTTCTAAATTTTGGTCACTTGGAAATCATAAGTTCTCAGCATAATTACTCATTTGCATCCAGATTGAATCCCTGAGCTTCTTCAACTGTGTGTGTAGTCCCACTTCCAGCCAAGCAGTTTCACCAGGTCTGCAGTTTGCAATTATTATGGAAGTTCAGTGTAACACATTGTTGACTAGGGGATTTTTGCAGAAACTGCCTGTGGCTGGCAATTTGTTATGTAAGTGAATGTTGAAACATCTCTGGTCAGCGATGTTCGCGCAACAAAAGATGTATTAATATGTCTCTGGTCAATAAGTTCGTCTGAAGGGTGGAAAACCTCCAAAACAACAAGTAATTTATCACTATTTCCAGCCTTTAGTTTTTTTTCCTTCACGGTGGCATTCTGTCAAGAAAGATGACTTGGGAGTTTGAGTAGACAAGGCGCATTGACCGGCGATGAGGCCGTCGTGATGTGGGCTACAGGGGGTTGGAGGAGAACGGCAAGGAGGGTATGAATATTCCCTGAGTGTCTGCACCAGCAGCTTTAGGTAATTCATCTCACGGCCTTCTCTCCACAGCAACCTGTGAGGGAATAGTAAGTGGTCTTTCTCGAGGGCTTACTTAGTTCCCAAACTTCTACAGTCATTACCACAGTGAAATCTCAGAACAGCCCACGCTGAGCTCTAACATGCGTGTCAGAAGTAAAGCTTGGAGGGTTGAATATCACACAGCTGCTCAGAAGTGGAACCAGAATTTAGAGGCATTTAATCTAACTTCCAAATTTGAACTTTGAAGTTCCCTTCTTCTCAAAATAAAAATACCCTTTTCGTGTTTAAATAATGTATGCCTATAGCAAAAAAAAATCAACGCAGAAATACTCTCAAATATTTAATTTCTGAATATGCAATACCTTTACATACGTAGAAAAACAAAAACTCTTTCAAAAGAGAAGCACTGTTGTTGATCTGTCGACTCTTTCTGGAGGCTTTTCATGCATATATGGATGGCTTTCTGCCTTTGTACAGTCATGATAGCATGGACACACTATACCATAAGTTGCTTTTTATTTTTTTACTTAACGATATCGTAGAGTTCCTTATAAATCCGAGCATGAAGAGTTTTCTTTTTAAATAGTTGCATCATGTTCTACTTCGTTAATTTATAAAAGCTAACTTCAGAATTTTAACTTTTTTTAAAGAATTTTTATTTTGTATTGAGGTGTAGCTAATTAACAGTGTTGTGCTAGTTTCAGGGGAACAGCAAAGGGACTCAGCCATACATACACAGGTATCCATTCTCCCCCAAACTCCCCTCCTATCCAGGCTGTCACAGACATTGAACAGAGTTCCCTGTGCTATACAATAGGTCTTTGGTGGCATCCATTTTAAATATGGCAGTGTGTACATGTCCATCCCAAATTCCCTAACTATTCCTTCCCCCCATCCTTATCCCTTGGCTACTATAAGTTTGATCTCTAAGTCTGTAAGTCTCTTTCTGTAAGCGAGTTCATTTGTATCATTTCTTCTTAGACTCTACATACAAGGGATGTCAAATGATCTTTCTCCTTCTCTGTCTGAATTACTTCACTCCATAACTTGATGAAAGTTCTGAGGTGGTTCTCAATTTTGTGCTGCTGCAGACAATGGTGAAATCAACCACTGTCTCCTGAGCCACGTGTCTTTCCCAGTGAGTGCTAGGGTGTCTGTAGGTTGTATTACTGCATCAGAGGTAAAGGGGAGTATTTGTAATTCTGATAGGTACTGACCAATTGTCCTCTCACCCGCAGAGTTTAACATGCTTCTTTCCCCATTGCTTTGGCAATAGTTTTCATCAGACTCTTGGGGTTCTGTCAGTTTCATAGGTGAAAACTAAGTCAGGGTAGTTTGACTTATTTCTTTTTTGTATAAATAAAGTTGACCATCTCTTCATGTTTGAGATGAGAGATGTGTATTTCCTTTTCCATGCATTACTTATTCATACTCTCTATCCATTTTTCTATTGGGCATTTTTTATATATTAGGGAGATAGCACTCTCTGATATGAACTGCAAATAGCTTTTCTTAGTTCCTCTCTTGTTTTGGTCTTTTATAGTGTTTCTCCCCATAGAAAACTTTCTATTTTAGGTCAACATTACCATTCTTTTCTTTTATCACTTCTAAATTTGAGTCCTAATTAGAGCATCATCACTCCAAGGCTATAACTCCCTTATGTTTTTGTTTAGAACTTTGATGGTTTCAATGCATTTAAGTCTTTAATCCATTTGGCAACAATCCCACTGTGTCTGTTGAAACCTGCATCCAACTTTATGTATTTCTAGGTAGTTTTCCAATTACCCCAATATCATTTATTGAACCAGTTTGTGACAGATTTGAGATGTCTTTGTCATATGATTTCAAGTCTCTCTATAGAAAGGTGTGTGTGTGTGCATACTTTGTACTTCCTATTCCCTTCCATTGTTCTACTAACATATTGTTACCATCTTGTTCTAATAAGAGAGGGTGTTTTTTAAGAGAAGGTTTTAAAACATGTTTTAATATCTCATATGACTATTTCCACCTCCCTCGCTCTACCCCATTGTTCTTTTTCAGAGTTTTCCTGGTTATTGCAATTTATGTTTTCATGTGAGCTTTAGAATCTTCCCATCCTACCCACTAACCTTTGGGGTGTTTTAATTGGGATGTATTGAACTTATAAATTAGGTTATAGAAATTTCACACCTGTGTCATTGTGTTTCCATTAAAAAAAAAAAGCCTTCTTAGTTCTTCAGGAGTACAGTAACTATTATTTTAGGGGCCCTACCTATTCTCATTAATTCCTGTTTTGGTTGCCATATTCATGTAGTCTTTTCTTAGATTTTATCATCCATGTGGTTGTGTTTGTGAAAGCTGACATTTCTATTTTTATATCCCTAATATCTTTTTTAATTCTCTTATTGGTTATGGTAACTTTTCAGTTGGTTTCATATGGTCATAGCACCTGCAAATAATTTTTTATTTTCCTTTTCAACTTTTAGAATTATTTCTTTTTCTTACCCAGTTGTATTTCTTATACTTGTAGCACAACATCAAGTTCTATTTTTTACTTTAATGGGAGTATTTCTAGTGCTTCCCATTAGGCATAACACTTCCTTTGGGGTTACAACAGAAGTATTTTATCTTGTAACAATCTAATATATCTAACACTATTTCCTTGCCATTTCTAAAAATTAACAATGGATATTTAATTTTGTCTGTAATACTTTATATACCTTTTTCCCTTGCTTAAATAATCTCAAGGAGTTTTGTCATTGACTTATAAAACTGGGATTGTTATATATCTGTATATATATGAACACACTTATCTGTATCTTGTATTTTCAGTGTATAGCATTTTGTAGAATTCACCAGTTACCTCACATAGATCCAGCTCAGGGTTCCAATGGCTGCATAATCCATTGTTTGGATTTAGCCCATTAATTCAGCCATTTCTGTGTAGTAGGCATTCATCTTTCCTTTTGTCCCCCTACTATAAATGAATCATCTTTATATGTATAGTCTTAAATGATTGGTTCTTTTACTTCTAAGGACAATATCCTCAGGGTTGAGAGTGCTGAGCCAAGGGTTGTATATAATTTCAATAGCCACTTTGCTGTACTATTCAAGATCTTACAGCCAGAGCTGGGATTCAGTGAGAGCTCTGACTCCAAGGCTCACTAAACCAAACTACTGCCCAGATGAGAGCCATAAAAAAAAAGCAAGTCATAAGAAATGACTGTGCTTATAGTCACTAGTGACTACTGTGCTTCATCTAGTGGACAGAATGTAAACATCAGGATAGTTGCTCAAGCGAATCTTTATCCTGCAAGCTTGAGACTTTGTAATTAGGCTTTGGTTTCTGTGAACTTGGATGAGTAATTTTTTCTCTTTTTTTCTCTTCTGCTATATGGGAGTAATAGTACCTGCCTTACACATTGGATGATGCTGGGCCTGTGGTGGGGGTGGGGGCAGGGAGGGAATGGGAAGTTAGTGTTTAATGGGGACAGAGGTTCAGTTTAGGAAAGTGAAAAATCCCAGAGATAAATGATGGTGAAAGTTGCTTAACAATGTGAATGTATAGTGCCATTGAAATGTACAGTTAAATATGATTAACATAGCATGTTTTATATTACGTGACTTTTACCCCAATAAAAAATTGAAAAAGACATAGTATTGATTTCCTATTGCTGGTTACAACAGATTGCCATAAACTGAGTAACTAAAAACAACACAAATGTACTCTCGTAAGGTTTTAGAGGTCAGAAGTCCAAAATCAGTCTCACTCCGGGAAAGTGGGGTAGCAGGGCTCATTGTTTGCAGAGGCTCTAAAGGAGAGGGTCTCCTGGTTTTTTCCACCTTCTGGAAGCTGTCTGCCTTCCTTGACTCATGACCCCTGCCTCCACAGTGCATCTCTGCAGCCTTTGGTTCCATTGTCACCTCACCTTTTCCCTCCTTGACCCCACCTCCTCTTCTAAGGACCCTTATCCTGTTCCGTCTACCTGGATAACCCAGGACAACCTCCCCATCTCAAGACTCATCCTCTTAATCCCATCTGTAGAGTCCGTTTCTCTGGGGAAGGTGACTTGGGTCACAGGTTCTGGGGTTGGGATGCGGGCATCTTTGGAGGGATGTGTTGTTCTACTTGCCACAGACATATACATAACCTGTGGCAACAACACCCACCATCTGCTCTTTGGAGGCTTGTCCTAACACTAAACAACACCAGATTCTTCATTTGCCTTCTCTCTTTGTCCGTAAAGAACTTCATGTTTGCTTGGCTAAATCCTTCTCTCTTGCCCAAAGAGAAAAGATACGACCCCTTTAGTTGCCTTCTTCTATAAGAGGGGCTTCACTGGTGGCTTAGATGGTAAAGAATCTGTCTGCAATGCAGGAGACCCAGGTTCAATCCCTGGGTTGGGAAGATCCCCTGGAGGAGGGCATGGCAACTCACTCCAGTATTCTTGCCTGGATAATCCCCATGGACCGAGGAGCCTGGTGGGCTATAGTCCATGGGGTCACAAAGAGTTGGACATGATGGGATGACTTTTAACTTACCATAAGAGAAAGAGTCTGGGGAGGACATGGTCATCCTCCTTAGCCCCTAATGCCAGAAGGGTTGCATTTAAGTCCTGAGTAGCAGAAATAGTTTCAACTCCCTAAAACAGAAAGATTAAGGAGAAAGGGGAAAGGGTGGAAAAAAAATAAAGCTTTTAAAATCATTAATTAAAAAGAACTTGGGTTTCAAGAGAGTTTCTAGGAAAATAAAAACAAGGCATAAATTCATTGATTCTCAGGTATTTTCTGTAATGCCATAAAACAACGTAGGTATCTCCTAAATGCACTTACCTGTGGGTTAGAAACTTGCAGTTAGGGCAGGGAGGGTTTATGTACCCAGAGAAACCCTGCTGACTTTAAGGGTTACCCTGAGGCAGAGATTAGAGTTAGGACTCTTGTTCTTGCCTTTACCCCAGAAAAGGTGGCTTCTCTGTTTCTCTCCATGCCTTGGAGTGTGTTTGAGTAGGTTGAGATCAGTCAGAGGCTCAGTGAGATGTTGGGGGAGAGATGAGAGAGTGGAGGAGGAAAAGAAACATAAGAGAAAATAAATCTCTTAGCCCTTGCCCTCTCACATATGTTGAAAACATCTTACTTAGAATTTTTTATCTTGAGGAAGAAACTAAATACAGTTTCCAAAAACCATAATCTTTTCCAAATGATGTTCATTCTGTGACCTCCCCCAAATGAGTTTCCATGCATTTACTATCAGAATAAAGAAACTTCCTTTCTTTCCTCCCTTCTCAGTGTGAATTTTCCACATTTTTCTTGGTCCTGTTTCCCATGGCCCTTTTACCCTGCAAAAGGGTGTGTACCTGTGCATATGTGTAAGAAATGAAGAAAAATTAATAAACTAGCAAGAGGATTAGAGGGCAAGTTTTGAAAGGAGGGTGAAGAGCTAAATTTATATAACCTAGAAAAAGAAGGCTCTGGAGGAACATGATAAAGTTACACTTCACAGAAGCAATATAAATGAAGGGAGGGAATTATTCAGAGTCTCTGAAGATGACAGGACAGAAGGGCTGGCCCCAAGCCAAGGCTGGAAGCCTGGAAGCCTGGAAAGGGAGTCATGATGGATGATCAAGGCAGGAGACCCGAGGGAGCTCATGATGTAGGGACCACAGCTTGATGCCCACTTCCCCTCCCCCACCGTGCTTCCAGCTCACATCTGATGGACATGAGGATCCAGCAAGTTCACGTGCTCAGCTGAGTGCGGCCACATATGGGTTTTTCCCACCCACAGCTCCCTCCTGGACTGGGAAGGAGTCTGGCCCTGTTAGGGACAGTGGGGTCAGAGAGAGGGATTCTGTCTTCGGGGACCTCTGAAAGTAACTTTGAAGAGCCAGACTCCCCTCCCTGAACATAGAAATAATTGCCAGCATAACACTCCAGTGACTTGCATTCATTTTTATATTCTATCTTGCTGCGTTTAATTTTTGATCAATTGCAGCTATTTTAATGCTTGTGAAGTTTTCTGTCTAGCCAAAAAAGGAGGACAACTCTTTTTACTCTGAGCTTGCTAGCATGGATGTCTGCTGGCTGATTAAAGGGATCCCGTGCTGCCAATACTTGTGGAGCACAGAGTGGTGAATGGAAGGCAGGGGTCGAGGCTCCATGTCTCAGTCGGCCACCATGTTAGTTCTTTGAAGCTGCTTTGATATCGTGGTTTGTATCAAGATAAACATTGATCTTCAACTCCGTTTCTGGCATGGAACTCCTGAAACATTTACAATTTCCTAAAGGAAGAAAGCCATAAAAGTGTTTTTGTTATGTTACTGGGGTGACTTTTGGACCCCACTTTAGGATGGCAGCTGGTTGCCAGGAGACCCAGTATTGTAATAAGAGGGTTGCAACTTTCAGTTCCACCCCTGACTTCCAGAGAGGGACTCGAGGTTGAATCAGTTGCCAATGGCCAATGATTTAATCAGTTATGACTATATAAGGATGCTTTGCAAAACCCCCAAAAGGACGGGGTTCAGAAGCTTCCAGTTTGGTGAACACATGTAGTACTGGTGGAGCAGTAAGCTTGGAGAAAGCATGGACACTAAGCTCTTTCTCCATACCTTGCCGTCTGGTGTCTTTAGTCTGTCTGTTCCTGAGTTACATCATTTTATAGTAAACAAGTGAACTAGTAAGTAAGTGTGTTTCTCTGAGCTCTGTGAGCTTCTCTAGCAAGCTAATCAGACTCAAGGAGAAAGTTGTGGGAACCTCTGATTTATAGCCAGTCATTCAGAAGCACAGGTGATTGGGATTGGCCTCGAAGTGGTGGGGGGAAGGGCAGTCTTAAAAGAATGAGCCTGAGTCTGTGGAATCTGATGCTGTCTTTGGATAACAGTGTCAGAGTGGAGTTGAATTGTAGGACACCAAGTTGTTGTCCCAGAGAATTACTTGTTCCGTGAGGGAAAAACCCTCAGAGATTTGCTTATTAACATGGAGACCCCCACCCCAACTCCTCCATTGAAATTGATACCAGAACACTTTTGCCTATGTAACAAATAGCTTAATGGCTTAAAGCAACAACTTGAATCTGGGTGTGACTGAGCTGGGTCTTCTGCTTCCAGCTTTCTCTACAACTGTAATCCTGGGTTAGCCCAGGGTCTCTAGAAGATGGTCATAAGGTTGGGTCTGGCCACATCATCTCAAGACTTGAGTGAGGTTGGGATCAGCTTCCAAGCTCATTGAGTAGTTGTGGACTGGATCCAATTCCTCACCAGCTGTTGGCTTGAGGACTACAGTTCCTTGCTCGATATTGGCCAGACACCACCCTCAGTTCTTTGTTACATAGGCCTCTCCAACATGAGAACTTGGTTCATTAAAGTGAACAAGCCAAGAGGGAAAGAAAATGAGTGAGGGTACTAGCAAGACAGAATGCGAGCAAGACACAGTCTGTCTCATATAACCTATCCTGGGAAGTGACTTCCTTCCGTTTTCCCTGTATTGTGTTTGTTAGAAGCAAACCACTAGATCCAGCCCCCACACAAGTGGTACATATTATACAGGAAGTGGATAGCAAGAAGTAGGACCATTGGGAGCCTTTTGGAAGTCTGACTGACAATTTTCTCCAAATAAATGGCCTTGGGTCTTGGTTTAATATGATAATACAACATTTTACAGGTGGTTGAGCTAAATGGGGGCAGTAAATTCAGCTGCCTGCCAGAGTATAGTAGATTATATTAATCTGTGAAATGGGTCACATGTGAGATGATGAGCAGTGAATATGAGAACTCCTGACGGTTAGACTTGCTCTGCTAGGCTTATGGTATTCAAGATCAAATCACATAAAATTATAGGTACTGAGTTTGAGCAAACTCCAGAAGATAGTGAAGGACAGGGAAGCCTGGTGTGTTGCAGACCATGGGGTCACAAACAGTTGGACATGACTTAGTGACTGAACAACAATTCATCAAAAAACACCTCTCAGTCCAGACTTCTCAGACCTGTATCTGCAGGTCACCAGTCTGACATGTTCTAAATGGTTGGCACATAGTAGGGATGCTGTTTTTTCCTCCTATATTCTCCTCTTCAGAGCATCTGGCAGAAACAAATGGTAGAGGCTCTCGTGTAGGTCATAATTTCCAGCTCTTATGTGGAACTGAGCAGCAATAATGACCCTAAAGAGGAAAGTTTCATCAAAACACAGAGTTGTTCTTTTGATGAGAAAAAAAAAAAAGTGAACATTAAGTACCAAAGGGAAGGTAAGCTGGCTGCCTGGTTCTCCTGGGCAACGTCCAGCCCTAGTCATAGAGTCTCACCAAACTAACTGGCAGGGGCATTATCTAAAATAAGGTAGAGTCAAGGCAGTACTTTAGGATGATGGGATGTTTGATAAATTATCATGGTTTCAGCAAATACTGAGTACCTGCTCTGCCTGGAGCTGCATGACTCTGAGGATGCCAAGATTCATAAACCCACTTCTTCTAGTTCTCCCAGTCTATGGAGGACACACTTGTGCCACAGAGAAGGGAAGATGGGAGGGGACACCTCGGTCTGTGTAGGTAGGTAGTGATGGCTTCAGAGTGGACAGTGATGTGCCTCCCCCCAAGAGGCATAATCTTTAGCTCCCATTTTTGCTTTTGATGTCAAAATGTTCTATAGTAGGATTATCTCATTAATCCTTCTAACACCCTAGGATTGCAGAAAGTCACAGGTATTATTCTGCCTGATAGAGAGCTGAGGCGGGATCCGACAATATAAACTGAAAGTTCCCTTAAATCCCACTCCAATGCCTAACAAGATCCCATGATAGGAGTATAATCCAGTCTCTGGAAGGAGTTGGTTTGCTTAGCCCCGCTGTTCTCGAGTGAGAAGCTGGTTTGAAATCACAGTTCTCATGGCATTTACACACTGCTCCTTTGGGATTAACTATCATTGAAGTGGCTAGTAATAATAAAAAGCAACTGTAACAGCACTGTACTTTTTTATATGGCATTTTAAAAACTTTCTTATTTGATAGCAGCAAAGAGGTCTGAGTTTAGAAAGAGGATGCATTATATTCCTTGAATGGTCCAAATTCAAAGTTCTTACAGGGATCCTCTAAACATTAATTGAAACACTAAATCCAGGATAAAGTGCTTATATGGAATGTATGATTACTCTATTTTAGATCTAAGAGTCACTTTCTCTTCTTGTTCTTTTGACTGACAATTTTCTCCAAATAAATGGCCTTGGGTCTTGGTTTAATATGATAATACAACATTTTACAGGTGGTTGAGGTTACAGCCCCCATTCTATTCGAAAAAAGTTTAAAAAAAAGAAAAAAAGCAGTGCTTCCTCCCTTTCTCCTGCCCTAAGCTCTTCCTAGCCCAGGTGCTATTTGTAAAGCTACTGTTTTGTCATTAGATACCCAGCTATTTCCACAAAAAAGTGCATATTGAAGTTATACAGGAAATTGCTTTGATTCTCTGTCTCATTTTGTGTCTATCAATGCATCCAAAGTGCTGCTTTTCTATGATCAGAGGGAAGGGGAAAAGTTCTGTGTATTTATTCATCTGGGAGCTGTATACTCGTCACTCTGTCATCCCTGAAAGGCAGTTCAGACAGCATCCATTTAGATTGGAGACCAATTAAATAATTATCAAAAGTATCAGGAAGAGAACAAGGATGAGACTCAGAGGAGCACATGGAATCTGACAGGAAAACATAATTGCTGTTTTGAGTTTTTCCCTCTCTTACCATAGACTAAACCAGGAGCTTCCATTGACCTATGCATGTCAAGCAGGGCTTTTGAATTCACCAACCTCCCTGAGCACAAAGGAGTTTCCTGGGGGTTTTCAGGCTTAGGAGGAGATGCATTTTTTTCCCCCAGTTAAGCTGCCAGGCCATTTGGACTTGCAGAAATGAGCTGTTGGTTCAGGCCTGTGTGAGTCTGTATTCTGGCTGCCTACATATGACAAGTTTGAGCCTTTCAGCTTTGCCTAGCATGCACCCGGTCCAGCCTGATGTGGCTGTCATCTCTAGGATGCTCAGGGAGAATGGTAAATTTCGTCCTTGTTTTCTGTAGGTTTGTTTCTTCGCCTTGATTCCTTTTCATTCTGTTTTTGCCTTGATTGAGAAACCAACCCAGGAAAATCTGGGCCAGTACCTTCCGAAAATGAACTAAAGCCAGCCTCCTCAATCCTGTGTACCTGCCCAGGAGTCCTCACGGGGCTGCCCTCGAGGGCTGGGCATTATCCTGCGACCTCCCCATTATTGAGAAAGAAGGAAGGCTGTGTGCAGCCATCCTGCTACAGACAAGCCCTGTACCTTCACCCTTGCTAGAGAAACAAATGGTCAGCAGTCGGCCTATTCAGAGCGGGTTTGGAACTCATCATCTGTCTCTGAAAACTGGAAATCTCTGAGGTGGCCCAGCACAAAAGGATGCAAATGACAACGGGTCAACAGCAGATGCTGAATAATGGAGTAGGAACAAATAGCATTCATGAGCTTTGTGTCTGGGTGTCTCCCACAAACGGTGCCTCATTCTCCCCAAGTCATTTTCAATTTCAACCATTCCTATTTTTTCAAGTCCAAGGGAGGCATGCAGGGGGCATCTGGGCTGATTTCCACTTGAGGTATGCTGCCCTTGGATTGAAGTGGGCCTCTTCTATTTCTTTACAGAATAGTGACATGTGTCTACAAAGCTTTGCAACAGCCACCCCTCCTGCCCCGTGTTGCAGAGATGTCTGTATTTTCATGCTGAGTGGGAGGGATGGCATTGATGGAAAGTTTGCAGAAAAAGTTGGAATCCTAAACAAAGAAAGTATGGGCTTGCCAGGGATGTCATTGACCTTGAGCTTGAAAGCAAAATACTATATCTATGATTTTTATTAATTTGAGATCATTCTCTGATGTCAGAAACCAAGGGGGAAGTGTATACAAATACATACCCACACCTCTCACCTCTCTACATCTAAGGGGGAGGCATGGGTTCCAGCCAGGATGTCCAGCCTCCTCTGAAACACAAGAGGAGAAAAGTGAAACGTGGCTATTTCAGTGAGACTGCAGGTACAATATCACTGAACTTGTCCAACTCCAACAATACAAGGATAGGTTTTCTCTCACATGTGATCATAACAAATATTTAATGAGGTCTGATTTCCAAGGACTCATCTAAGAGCTTCACAGTGTTATCTTTCCTGACCCTCTTATTACTGTGAGATATGTGCTTTAATTATACTGTTTCTCACATGAGAAAATTAGGTGCAAGGAGCTTGAATAAATTGTCCAAGGACACAGAGGTAAGTATGGGAGAGCTGGCATAGGACCCCAATGAAATTTGCTCCAAACCTAGGTCACAACCAGGGGATCTTATCAGCTAGAACTTGACAGAAGCGTGTATTGATATTAACAGAAAACAGTAAGTAACCATGAGCCATTACATACGTAGGTTTATTTTCTGATTCCTTCTAGTAGTAATAATCTGGAAGTAGCCAATCCGGGTTGGTATTAACTGGTTGCTGTCATTTGATTGCTAAGTCATGTCCAACTCTTTGCTACCCCATGGACTGCAGCACACCAGGCTTCCCTGTTCTTCACTATCTCCAGGAGTTTGCTCAGACTCATGTTCATTGATTCGGTGATGCCATCCAACCATCTCATCCTCTGTCATCCCCTTCTCCTCCTGCCCTCAATCTTTCCTAACATCAGTCTTTTCCAATGAGTCCTCTCTTCTCATCAAATAGACAAAGTGGTAGAGTTTCAGCTTCAGCATCAGTCCTTCCAGTGAATATTCAGGGTTGATTTCCTTTAAGATTGACTGGTTTGATCTTCTTGCTTTCCAGAGGACTCTCAAGAGTCTTCTCCAGCACCACAATTTGAAAGCATCAGTTCTTCAGCACCCAGCCTTCTTTATGGTCCAACTCTCACATCTGTACATGACTACTGGAAAAACTATAGCTTTGACTATATGGATCTTTGATGGCAAAGTACTGTCTCTGCTTTTTAAAATGCTGTCTAAAAAAAAAAAAAAAAAATGCTGTCTAGGTTTGCCGTAGCTTTCCTTCCTAGGAGCAAGTATCTTTTAATTTCATGGCTGCATTCACCATCCACAGAGATTCTGGAGCCAAAGAAAATGATATTTGTCACTGTTTCGACTTTTTCCCCTTCTATTTGCCAGATAGTGATGGGACTGGATACCATGATCTTTGTTTTTTGAATGTTGAATTTTAAACCAGCTTTTTCACATTCCTCTTTCACCCTCAAGAGGCCCTTTAGTTCTCTTTGCTTTCTGCTGTTAGAGTGGTATCATCTGCATACCTGAGGTTGTTGATATTTCTCCTGGCCATCTTGATTCTAGCTTGTGAGTCATCCAGCCTGGCATTTCGCATGATGTATTCTGCATATGAGTTAAATAAGGAGAACAACAATGTACAGTTTTGTCATACTCTTTTTCCAATTTTGAACCAGTCTGTTGTTCCATGTCCAGTTCTAACTGTTGCTTCTTGACCTGCACACAGGTTTCTCAGTAGACATGTCAGGTGGTCTGGTATTCCTGTCTCTTTAAGAACTTTCCACAGTTTGTTGTGATCCACACAGTCAAAGGCTTTAGCGTAGTCAATGAAGCAGAAGTAGACATTTTTCTGGAATTCCCTTGCTTTCTCTATGATCCAACAAATGTTGGCAATTTGATCTCTGCTTCCTCTGCCTTTTCTAAATCCAGCTTGCACGTCTGGAAATTTTTGGTTCATGTACTGCTAAAGCCTCACTTGAAGGATTTTGAGCATTACCTTGCTAGCACATGAAATGAGTGCAATTGTGCAATAGTTTGAACATTCTTTGGAATTGCCTTTCTTTGGGATTGGAATGAAAACTGACCTTTTCTTTCTTTTTTTAAAATAAATTTATTTTTAATCGAAGGGTAATTGCTTTACAGTATTGTGTTGGTTTCTGCCAAATATTAACATGAATCAACCATAGGTATACATATGTCCCCTCCAACTTGGACCTCCCTCCCACCTTCTAACCTCCTGGATGGTGACCCAGAAATCTAAGAAGGAACCAGATCCCCAAAGACAGGGAGTAGTTATACTTATCAGTGGTTGTCTGAGGAGGCTTTACAAATAGCTGAGGGAAGAAGAGAAGTGAAAGGCAAGAGAGAAAGGGAAAGATATACACAACTGAAAGCAGAGTTCCAGAGACTAGCAAGAAGAGATAAGAAAACCCAATAGAATGGGAAGGACTAGAGATCTCTTCAAGAAAACTATACACATCAAGGGAACATTTCATGCAAGGAGGGCATGATAAAGGACAGAAATGGTAAGGACCTAACGGAAGCAGAAGAGATTAGAAAGAGGGGGCAAGAATACATGGAACTATACAGAAAGGTCTTAAAGATGACCACAATGGTGGTGTCACTCACCTAGAGCCAGACATCCTGGAGTATGAAGTTAAGTGAGCCTTAGGAAGCATTCCTATAAACAAAGTTAATAGAGGTGATGGGATTCCAGCTGAACTATTTCATCATCCTACAAGATTATACTGTTAAAGTGTTGCACTCAACATGTCAACAAATTTGGAAAATTCAGCAGTGACCACAAGACTAGAAAAGGTCAGTTTTCCACAACAGTATGAGACTAGATATCAATTACAGGGGGAAAAAATGTAAAAAACATAAACATATAGAGATTAAACAATAGGTTTCTAAATAACAAACAGGTTACTGAAGAAATCAAATTAGATTTCTGGGTCACCATCCTAACTTCGGGCTTCCCTAATAGCTCAGTTGGTAAAGAATCCGCCTGCAATGCTGGAGGCCCCAGTTTCGATTCCTGCATTGGGAAGATCAGCTGGAGAAGGAATAGGCTACCCACTCCAGTATTCTTGGGCTTCCTGGTGGCTCAGCTGGTTAGAGAATCCACCTGCAATGCAGGAGACCTGGGTTTGATCCCTAGGTTGGGAAGATTCACTTAAGAAGGTAAAGGCTACCCACTCCAGTATTCTGGCCTGGAGAATTCTTTGGACTGTATAGTCCATGGGGTCCCAAAGAGTTGGACATGACTGAGCGACTGTCACTTTCAGGACCTTCAGATCATAACTTCATGCCTGCTTTGATCCTTAAGCCTACTTTATGATACAAAATATTTCTAGGACCATAGACATCGTATCCAATTCCAGAAAGCTAAGAGTAAGGGAGAAAGGTCAAAATGTACTTGAGCAGCAGTCTACTCCTCCTTTAAGGAGAGTTTTCCTGAGTCTCCACCCGCCCTCTTCCACTGAGGCTTCATTGCTTGGAACTTACGTGGCCACACCTACCTATAAGGGAGTGTCGCCATTTGACTTTCAGAGTAAGTTGTCACCTTGAATATAATTAAAATTTCATTTTCAAAGAAGGGATGAATGGATATTAGTAACCAGCAGGATAAGCCAAAGTTCTCATGGGCCTTAACTCGAGATCTAGAAAAAACAGCTGCGTAGACTTGGGCTCATCTCTGCAGCCCACTTGTCTCCTTGCTCCTCTACTTATAATGGGAGCCAAGGAGCCTCATGGACATACATCATGGCATGTCCTGAACTGACCTTGAGACCCTTTGGTGGGGTTGGGTGTGGAGGACCTTAGAAGCCACTCAGAAAATGAGCCTTCACCAAGAGGAGGAAGGCATCTGTGAGTCTGGGTGGGAGGTGAGCACAACTCTGAGTAAAGCTTGGCAGCTGGTACTGAGATCCTCTCTGACACTCCTTCTCTGGCAGTTTGTCCATTTTGGGGACTAAGAGGTTTCTGTCTATAAACTCAAGTGTGACTGTATTATTAAATTCAAACATGTCAGGACAAATGGCTCTGCTGTGGAGGTCTGTATGAATGTAAGGCAGACAGAGGAAGCTATTTCTTATTTTTCCAGCCACTGATTTGTTGAGATGACTTGACGATTAAGCACATGGCAGCCAGGGTAATCTACAATGATGTGCGCCCACAGGGACAGGGACGGAAGGGAATGTGATAGAGATCAGAGGAACATTGTGAGTGATGGATGTAAGATAATCCTCGATGGCCTACCAAGTTACCAGCAGGGGTTCTTTTCGTGGGGCTGGAAATCATGTCTTGGTCAGGCATTAGAGTTAGTAACATGAAGATTTAACAGTTAGTGTCATTTATTCATAAACATGCTGAGACCCGGGGGTATTCAAGTTAAACTAAGTTCACACAGGCTTCAACTGAGTTGTTTTTTTTGCTAAAACACTAATTCCTGAGTCTGAAAAACACAGCTCAGGTGAAACTAATGTAACTCCCTTCACTTCCCACTCCTAAATTCCTCTGCCCCATTTCATACAAACTCAAATGGTAAGAGAAAAGAATAGGAGAGAGAAGACAGAAAAGACAGCAAGAATGCAAGAAAGAAGAGAGGCAAAGATGAGGGAAGAGAGGGAGGGAGAAAGAAAAAATGCAGAAAGAGGTGGGAGAGAAAAGACCCAAACCCTCAAAATGGTAATCATCAGTAGAACTATGAGCCATAGTTGGCCAACTATGAGCCAACTTTAGAGACATCCGTAAATGATATCATACAGGATTTGTCTTTCTCTGTCTGACTTGTGTCGCTTGGCATATGCACTCAAGGTCCATCCATGTTGTGGCAGGATTTCCTTTTTCATGGCTAAATAATATTCCATTGTGTGCATATACATACTTATATGACATGTACCTACATACACATATATAAATAAATAAAACTTCTTTATCCATTCATTCATTGACCAGATGTTTATGTGACTTTCATATCTTGACTATTGTGAGTAATGCTGCAGTAAACATGGTGCACAGACATCTCTTCAAGTAGTGATTTCATTTTCTGTGGATATACCCTATAAGTAGTAGTAGACTAGAGATCTCTTCAAGAAAATTAGTGATACCAAGGGAAAATTTCATGCAAAGATGGGCACAATATAGGACAGAAATGGTATGGACTTAACAAAAGAAGATATTAAGAAGAGGTAGCAAGAATACACAGAAGAACTATACAAAAAAGATCTTCATGACCCAGATAACCACCTTGGTGTGATCACTCACCTAGAGCCAGACATCCTGGAATGTGAAGTCAAGGGGGCCTTAGGAAGCATTTCTATGAACAAAGCTAGTGGAAGTGATGGAATTCCAGTTGAGCTATTTCAAATCAAAAAAGATGATGCTGTGAAACTGCTGCACTTAATATGCCAGGAAATTTGGAAAATTCAGCAATGGCCACAGGACTGGAAAAGATCAGTTTTCATTCCAATCCCAAAGAAAGGCAATGCCAAAGAATGCTCAAACTACCACACAATTGCACTCATATCACACACTAGCAAATTAATGCTCAAACTTCACCAAGCCAGGCTTCAACAGTATGTGAACCATGAACTTCCAGATGTTCAAACTAGATTTAGAAAAGGTAGAGGAACCAGAGATCAAATTGCCAACACCTGTTGGATCATAGAAAAAGCAAGTGAGTTCCAGAAAAACATCTACTTCTGCTTTATTGACTACACCAAAGCCTTTGACTGTGTGGACACAACAAACAGTGGAAAATTCTTAAAGAGATGGGAATACCAGACCACTACTTGCCTCCTGAGAAATTTGTATGCAGGTTAAAAAGTAACAGTTAGAACTGAACACAGAATAACAGACTGGTTCCAAATCAGAAAAGGAGTACATCATGGTTGTATATTGTCACCCTGCTTATTTAACTTATGCAGAGTATATCATGTGAAATGCCAGACTGGATGAAGCACAAGCTGAAATCAAGATTGCTGGGAGAAATACCAATAACCTCAGATATGCAGACGACACCATCTTTATGGCAGAAAGCGAAGAAGAGCTAAAGAGACTCGATGAAAGTGAAAGAGGAGAGTGAAAAAGTTGGCTTAAAACTCAACATTCAGAAAACTAAGATCATGGCATCTGGTCCCATCACTTCATGACAAATAGATGGGGAAACAATGGAAACAGTGACATACTTTATGTTTTTGGACCCCCAAAACACTGCAGATGGTGAGTGCAGCTATGAAATTAAAAGATGCTTGCTCCTTGGAAGAAAAGCTATGGAGCATATTAAAAAGCAGAGATATTACTTTGCCAACAAAGGTCCATCTAGTCACAGCTATGGTTTTCCCAGTAGTCATGTATGGATGTGAGAGTTGGACTATAAACAAAGCTGAGTGCCAAAGAATTGATGCTTTTGAACTGTGGTGTTGGAGAAGACTCTTGAGAGTTCCTTGGACTGAAAGGAGATCCAACCAGCCCATCCTAAAAGAAATCAGTCCTGAATATTCATTGGAAGGGCTGATGTTGAAGCTGAAACTCTGATACTTTGGCCACCTTATGTGAAAGAACTAACTCATTGGAAAAGACCCTGATTCTGGGAAAGATTGAAGGCAGGAGGAGAAGTGAACGACAGATGATGAGATGGTTAGATGACATTACCGACTCGATGGACACGAGTTTGAGCAAGCTTCAGGAGTTGGTGATGGACAGGGAAGCCTGGCACGCTGCAGTCCACGGGGTTGCAAAGAGTCAGACACGACTGAGCAACTGAACTGAACTGACCCTATAAATGGGACTGCTAGATCATATGGTAGTTCAGTTTATTTATTTTTTAACAGGTGGATTATTTATTTATTATTTTTGACTGCACTGACTCTTTGTTGCTGTGCCTGGGCTTTCTCTAGTTGCTGGCAAGTGGGGCTGCCACAAGCTTCTCATTGAGGCAGCTTCTCATTGCAGAGTATGGGCTCAATACTTGTGACACATGGGCTTTGTTGCTCTGCAGCATTTTGGATCTTCCTGGGCCAGGGATCAAATCCATGTCCCCTGCACCAACAAATTCTTAACCACTGGACCACCAGGGATGCCCCAGATTGCATTGTTGAAGAAGTACCATACTATTGTCCATATGGCTGAACCATGTTATGTTCCCACCAACAGTGAACATATAAGGGTTTCCTTTTTACCATGTCTTTGCCAATATTTGTTATCTGTTGTCTTTTTGATAATAGCCATCCTAACAGATACAAAGTGATGTCTCACGGTGGTTTTTATTTGCATTTTTCTGATGATTAATGCTTTTTAGCATCTTTTTATATCCTATTGGCATGTCTTCTTTGGAAAAATGTCTGTTCAGGTCCTCTGCACCTTTTTAAATTGAATTATTTGCGTTATGGCTTTTGAATTGTATGAGTTTCTTCATATATTTTATGTATTAGCCCCTTATCAGGTATATAGTTTGCTTACATTTTCTCCCATTCTCAAGTTTGACTTCTCAGTTTATTATTTCCTCTGCTATACAGAAGTTCTTCAGTTAACATAAACCCACTTGCTTATTTTCATTTTTGTGGCCTGTGCTTTCGGCATCTCATCCAAGAAATTACTGCCAAGACCAATGTTGAAGATGTTTTTCCCTGAGTTTTTTCTGGGAGTTTTATGGTTTGGGGTCTTATATTTAGATCTTTGATCAATTTCATATTAATTTTTGTGAGTGGTCTAAGAAAGGGGTCCAATTTTATTCTTTTGCATGTATATATCCTGTTTGTCCAAAACTATTTATTGGAAAGACTCCTTTCCCCATGGTATGCTCTAGCATCCTTGTTAAACTTATCTGACCAGATATCCATGAGTTTATGTCTAAGCTTTCTATTCTGTTACATAAGTCTATTGGCCCATTTTTATGCCAATAACATGCTACTTTGACTACTGTAGTTTTAAAATACAGTTTTATACTATAGCTTTAATTCAGGTAATGCTTCCATTTTTGTTGTTCTGTCTCAAAATTGTTATGGCTATTTGGGGTGTCTAGTGGTTCCAAGCAATTTTTTTAAATAGTGTTTTCTGTTTCTGTGGAAAATCCCACTGGATTTTTGGTCAGGATTGCATTAAATATGGAGATCACTTTGGGTAATATATTTTTGCATTATTAATTATTCCAATTGAAGACCATGGGATACCTTTCCATTTGTCTTCTTCAGTCTTTTTCATTAATGTCTTAAAATTTTCACTGTATAGGTCGTTCTCCTCCTTGGTTAAATTTATTGATTTTGATGCTATTATTAAGAGGGATTGCTTTCTTAATTTCTCTTTCAGATAATTCATTATTAGTATATTAAAATGCAACTGATTTTGTATCCTGCAACTTTACTGAGTTCATTTACTAGCTCTAATAGTTTTTGGTGACGTCTGTTAGGTTTTTACATATAAAATCATGCCATCTGCCATTAAAGATAATCTTAACTTCTTACTTCCTGATATGTCTTTCTTCTTGCTTAATTCCTCTGGCTAGGACTTTCAGTACTATATTGAATAGAAACAGAGTAGACATCCTTGTCTTGTTCCTTATCTTAGAGGAAAAAAAGTAACTTTTCACCATTGAGTAAGACATTAGCTCTGGGCTTGTCACTTATGGCCTTTATTATGCTAAGGAAAATTTCTTCTATCCTCAGTTTGTCGAGTGTTTTAAGAATTTGCCTGCAATATGGGAAACCCAGGTTCAATCCCTGGGTTGGAACGATCCCTTGGAGAAGGAAATGACATTCCACTCCAGTATTCTTGCCTGGAGAATTCCACTGACAGAGGAGCCTGGCAGTCTACAGTCCATGGGGTTGCAAAGAGTCTGACACGACTGATCAACTAACACTTTACTATGAAAAGATATGTTTTATCAGATGCTTTTCCTGTATCTATTGAGATTATCATATGATTTTTATTTTTTATTAATATGGTATATCACATTTATTGATTTTTATAAGTTAAAATCATCCTTAAATCCCAAAGATAAATGTATGATTCTTTTAATGTGCAGTTAAATTTGACTTGCTAGTACATTGAAAATTTTTGCATTTATATTCATCAGGGATATTGGTCTCTAATTTTCTTGTAGTGTCATTATCTTGTTTTGATATCCGGGTAATGCTGGCCTTGTGAAATGAGTCTGATAGTGTTCCCTCTTTTTCAGAATTTTTTGGAGGAAAAAGATGGGTATTAATTCTTCTTAAGTGTTTGGTAGAATTCACATGTGAAGCTATCTGGTCCTGGGCTTTTGTTTGTTGGGAGGCTTTTGATTATCAATTCAGTCTCTTTGTTATTGATCTGTTGAAAACTATTTCTATTTACCCCAGAAACGATGGGGAAGGGCTCAGGGCAATAGAGGCTGCCCTTGTAATGATAAGATAGAGTCTTGATTTAGGGTGGTGGTTGGGATATAGAGCAGTAGCAGCTCTTGCCCTGTGAAAGATGAGAGGTGGTGGCGTCCTAAACCTGGAGAGTGGGCCCAGCAGCAGCTGGGGCTCCTGTGGGCAGATCTCACCACACCCACAGTTACAGCCTCAGAGAGTAGGTTTAGCCATGAAACTCCAGGGCAGCTCTATCAGCTGGGGTCAGCATTGGTAAAGACCATGATAGAACTCTGTAACAAAGGTTGCAAACGTTCACAGTAGTGAGGCTTCCTAGGTTCTCTTGCTCTTCTTTTACCTGTGGGGTGAAATTTTTTGGAGGCAGTCCTTCTTGATGCAGAACTGCTTTTGACTGGGAGATGGAGTGATGCAGATAATATGCCTCTTAGAGTTTTCTCTGTGATCACCCTTGATTTTTTAGCTCTGGTTAATTTGTTACTGCTTCTTCATAGTCCAGAGTTTTCCCTGAGATACTGTCTTTGATTTGTAGTTTATTTATTGTTTTGTGTTTGGTTTTTTTTTTCTCTCTTTTTTTTGGGAGAGTGGGGGAGACAAGTATTGAGACCTCCTAGCCCTCCATCATGCTTAAATGAAAAACTTCTGGCAGAGGAACAATGACCTAAGATGGGAAGCCTGAAATGCAGGAAGGAATGAAAAGAAATACAGGGGAAAATATTTTAAATATATGATTATACCTGAAAGAGCTTGAATAAAGTGATAAGATTGAATAAAGTGATTGAATAAAGTGATAAGACATTGTCACATAAATTTGAAAAGAAATAAGATACAAGTAATATACAGACAACAGTAGTATATAAGTAAGGAGAGAGGAGAATTCATAAATTTAAGAGTATAATAATGGTATTGATTACCTTTAAATTTTAATGTTATTTGATATTTGTAATAATCACTAGAAATGGAGAAATAAAATACATAGCTACCACTGTAGCAAGTGGAAAAATATGTGGAGTGTGAAAAAATCAATCCAAAGAATAAAGGCTATGAGATTAAAAACAAACCATAGAACAGGCAAAAAAAAAAAAAAAATTGAAATCACAAAACAAAATGATAGATTTAAAATATTCATGTAATTAATTACATTAAGATAAGTGGACCAAATCCTCTAATTAATAGGCAAAGATTGTAGGCTGGATAGAAAATGAAAATAATAACAATAAAATCTAACTCTAGGTCATTTTCAAGACACATACTTAAAATATCAGAACCAGGAAAGTTGACAAATAAAAGGATATATAAATAATATAGTTGATTTTGCTACTTCTGTATTGAATAAATTTTAAGGCAAAATACATTGCTAGAGATAAATAGGATCCTTCATAAATGTACATTTAAAAGTGTAAAATAACTTCTGTGTTATTAATTAACTCAACCCTCTTACTAAAACTTCAGTAGGACGGTATAAATTTTAAGGCAAAATACATTGCTAGAGATAAATAGGATCCTTCATAAATGTACATTTAAAAGTGTAAAATAACTTCTGTGTTATGAATTAACACAACCCTCTTACTAAAACTTCAGTAGGACAGTAATAAGAAGGGCTGCTCTTCTATATAGGAGCAAAAGTCATAAACAAAATATTAACAAACTTAGTCTAGGAATAGGTAAAAAGGACAACACATTAGGACCAAATTGGGTTTATTTCAGGAATGCAAGGTTAGTTTAAAAATCAGTTTAGAATACCAATTAATATAGTTAACTATATTAAGATATTAATGGAGAAAAATAATCACATCAGTGGACAATGAAAAATCTTATAACATGCAATATCACTTATGACTTAAAATATTTCTTAGCACACTATTTGTAAAAATGAAACTACCTGATTGAGATAAAGAGTTTCTATGAAAATGCTACTTAGCAGATGTCATGCTTAATGGTGAAATGTTGAATACTTTCCCTTTAAAATCAGAAGCAATGAAGTTCCTTTTATTACTATTTCCATTCAGTACTGCACTGGAGATCCTAGTCAGTGCAATAAGTCAGAAAAAATATTAACATTGAAAATAAAACTCCTTTCTCACAGGTAACATAATTTTTTATTAAAAAATACACCAAAAATCGATTAGAAATAATGAGTTCAACAAATTCCCAGACACATAATGCAATATAGAATAATTTTAGTCCTATGTATCAGCATTAAACAGAAATTTTAAAAACTACAAAGCTCTTAGGAATAAATCTAACCAGACGTATGAAAGACCTGTAGAGAGAGAATGATTAAACTTTTTTGAAAAAGTTTGAAGATGACCTAATAGATGCAGAGCTAGAATATGTTTGTGATTTGAAAGTCTGAATGTTGTAAAAATCATAACATCTCCCAAGTTGATTTCTTGATTCAGTAGGATTTATGGAACTTAGTAGGTTAATTCTGAAATTTTTATGCTACAACAAATGGCCAAAAATTGTCACATATGCTCTTAAAGAAGAACAAGGTGGGAAGAATTGTTCTACCAGTTTCACAACTTCTTTTATAATGAAGACAGTATAATATTGGCGTGGAGATACACAAATGCAACAGTGAGACAGCAAAGGTAACCTAGAGCGCACATCAGTCACATATGGCCACTATGTATATAGAGGCCCCGGGGAAAAGCAGAAAGGAAAGTTACCTGCAGCCAGTGGTGTTGGGACAAACGGGTAGTAATAGGGAAAAAGTATTGACCCCTGGGTCACACCATACACAAAGTGGATTCCAGTTGAATTAAAGACCTCAAGTAGAAGGCAGACTATAAAACTTTGCGTCATCAACTCAGTGGACATGAGTTTGAGGAAACTCTGGGAGATAGTGAAGGACAGGGAAGCCTGGCGTGCTGCAGTCCATGGGGTCACAAAGAGTCAGACACGCCTGATCAACTGAACACAATGTAAAGCTTTAAGAAAGTAATGGAGGAGAGTATCTTAAAGATAGGGAAGAATTTCTTAAGACAAAATGGCTTAACCAAAAAGATTGACTTAACTCCACTAAAAATCGAGTACTTATGGCCATTAAAAGACAACATAAATAGAGTGAAAAGGAAAGCCATAGAGTGGTAGAAGCTATTTATGCTACATATAACTTATGAAGGACTAGTATCCAAAATACTCCAAGTATCCATATTCATATCAGAATATGAAGCTCAAAATATGATCCAGCAAGTCTACTCCTAGATATATATCAGCAGAAACTCAAGTACATGTGCACCAGGAGACATGGAAAGAAATATCCATAGCAGCATGAGTTATTATATTGCAATAATGCAAATTTTCATTAACAATAGAATGAATAAATAAGTGATGTGATACCCATAGGATAGGGTACAATTTGATGATAATGAGCAAACTGGTAAATGTAACAGCATGAATTAATCTCACATGTCTAGTGTTGAGCAAGAGAAACAAGTTGGAAAAAGTCATATGGTATGACTCTATTCTTGAGAAGTTTCCCCCCAAAAATTGGCAAAACTGAAATATAAGTGACATTTAGGTTAAACTATCAACTAAAAAAATCACGGTCACAAAAGGTAGGATAGTGATTACAGAATCGTGAGTGAGAAAGGCGTACAGGAGTCTTCCAGAGTGCTAAGTAATGATGTTCCATTGAATCTAGGTCAGGAGTCAGCAAGCTTTTTTGGTGAAGGACTAGCAAATAGTGAGTTTAGGCTTTGCAGGCCATTGGTTTCTGTCACAACTCTGATAGTAGTAGACATAGATAGTACATAAAGGAATGGGCATAGATGTGTTCCAATAAGACTTTATTTATCATAAGATATTCAGCAGAATGGATTGGGCCTGTGGGCTATATTTGCCAACTTCTGTTCTAAGTGATGGTTACATAGGTGTTTGCTTTATGATTATCTATTTTATGCCTTTTGGGGGTATGTATGCCATAATTCACAAAAAGAAGGATGCAGACTGAAAGAAGTTTAGCTGGGGTATTTAGCTTCAGGGCTATGGAATCAGAAAGCTGGGGTGTGATTTGTGTCTTACTCACAAGGTACTGGGACTTGGGCAACACATATAATATATACCTATAAAACGAGGGTTGTGATAATACCTACCTAATAGACTTACTCTGAGAATTAGCTGAGTTGGTAAAGTTAGATGCTTAGTAGAGCTCCGAGCACATTGTATATGCTCAAGAATTTTTTTTCCTCTCATATAATAGGGTCTTTAAAGCACATTTAACTACTTTTAACAAGACTATAAAGACATTCTGGTTGCTATTGAGAAAAACTATCTACTCTGAAAGGAATTCATGAAAGAATAGGAAACATACATAATCTCCTCTACACATAACATGGAAAAGTCATAAGTAAACATGGTATGCTGCCTACTATTTCTTGGAAACACTTTTTCCTTAACATACTTTTGGTGCTAAATAGAGGAGTTGTAAAAAATATTTTTAACTATGTTCCAAATGTAAATTAAAAGAGGAAAAAAACAGTGTGAAGGAAAAAGTTCATTCCTGATTTCCCAAACTGGAATGACTCAGTTTTACACCTCAGGGAAGTTTTATTAAAGGGATTTAAAAAAAAAAAATGAAAAACCTGATTCTTTTTTACGAAAGGGTAGAAAAAACTTTCACATCCTAATTCCAAGAAACTGTGAGGATGTTACCTTGCCTGGCAAAAGGGACTTTGCAACTGTAATTGAGCTAAGGATCTTGAGGTAGGGAGATTATCCTGGATTCCCTGGGTATTCTCAGTAGAATAAAAAGATCCTTATTTGAGAAAAAGGGAGGTGGGGGAAGATCAGAGCCAGAGAAAGACTGGGAGATGCTCTAATGATGGCAAAAAGGGCCACAAGCCAAGGAATGTTAGCCTCTAGAAGCTGAAAAAGGCAAGAAGTGGATTCTCGCCTACATCCTACAAAGGAAAGGCAGCTGTGCCCTGACCTTAATGTTAGCCCAGTAAGACCCATTTGAGATTTCTGACCTCCAGAACTCTAACCCAAATTTCTGTTGTTTTAAGCCACTAAATTTGGAGTAATCTGTTATAGTGGCAATTGAAAATTAATAGAACTCTCACATGGATGGAAATGAGCTAGGTTGAACTAGGCCAAGCATAACTCCTTAAACTCACCCCATGCACTTTTTTGAGGAATTTTTATTGATAATCTAAAAAGTGCTATTAATGACCTCCTGGGTACCAGGGCTAGTTACAAAGATGAATAAACATGATCCTATTCCCCCAGAGAGCTTAGAGAATAATTATAGAATACTAGTATTGGGAGACTGTCTCTTAGCTTTCTGCATATCTTATGAGCAGAGTCACAGAATGTCTTTGCTCAAGACTATCTTTTCAAGGATATCTACCTGTATAATGAACAGCCTGAAAAGATAGTATATATCTGTAGCACAAAGCGCAGACATGCTTACAGTCTAATACAGAAGACTGAGGCTCCCTAAGCTCAGCGTCCCTCTCTTGGAAGGCAGCCCCCTGAGCGTGCATGTGGCATGTGGCCCCCTTTGTGCCACCATGGGAGAACTGGGACTGGAAAACCAGCCCAAGAAAATGCTGACACTCTGCTGCTGCTATTTCTGTGGAGTCGTAAGTGATCCTCTCTCTCTGATCCAGGGATTTTGTGGCTTCTGTCAGCGTCCATGAAACCTAAGGAAGTTAACCTGTTAGCTTGTAAGTAGCCTCAATTCCTTCACAGTTCTGGACAAATGGTAAAGAGAAGAGTGTACAAGATCTCTGGGATCACTGTGGGTCACAGACTACCAAGACTGTTTCTTTATAATAGAAATGGAAAAGAGAGAGGGATATGTCTACTAGGCATCAGGTTCTCTGCCAGCACTTTACAAATACTCTCACTGAGTTTTCACACTGCTCTGTAAAGAGAGATGTTCCAACTGCATATGTCAGCTAGGATAGCCTGGTTTCTTCTGATTCAGAGCAAATGGACTCACCATATCCCTATTACTTCCCTTATGACATGCCCTTAAGAAAAGTCAGTGTTCCCTAGAAGATTCCAGAACAAGTGGTTCTCAAAGGGGGCTATATTCCCCTGTTCTGGCAATGGGTGAAGACGTTTTTGGTGGTCACAATTTCGGGTATGGGTATTATCAGTGTCTAGAGGCTAGACGCCAGAGATACTGCTGAATGAAAGTCCTACAATTGATAGGAGCCCATACAACAAAGAATTATCCAGTCCAGAATGTCAATTGTGATGAGGCTGAAAAGCCCTGCCCTAGAGTATAACCATCTCTGACTTTGATTTCCCGAAATCCACTGATTCTTAACCTTACTTTGGTGTTTATCCAGACTTCCATCCTTCCCTTCCTAAAACAAGATCCCACTTATTCAAAGTTATTGCATGCAGGAGAAAATTTTAAATTTTTGAAGATATGAGGCAGAAGGTACAAAAATCACGTTGTCCAGCAAATGAAACAAGTAGTGTATTACATAGACCTGCTCTTTTTTTTTTTTTTAAACATTTTGTTTTGTGCTAGGGTATGGCTGATTAACAATGTTGTGACAGTTTCAGGTGAAGAGCAAATAGACTCAAATCTATACCTATAGATGTGTCCAATCCACCCCAAACTCCCCTCCCATCCAGGCTAGCACATAACATCGAGGCCCTGTAGGCCCTTGTTGGTTATCCAGTTAAAATATAGCAGTGTGCAGATGTCAATCCAAAACTTCTTAACCATCCCTTCCCCACATCACTCCTGCCCACCAACCCATGCCCAGCAGTCATAAGTCCATTTTCTAAACCTGTGAGTCTGTTTTTGTAAGTTTTGTAAGTAAGCTCATTTGTATATCATTTCTTTTTAGACTCCACATATAAGGAATATCACATCTCTCCTTCTCTGTCTAGGCAGGCTTGCTCTGAAAGTCCCTTCAGCTGTCACTCCAGTGGGGCTGGAACTTTCTCACGGCTCATGTGACCTCATGCAGGCTCCCACCATCTAGGCCACTCCATCCTACTGGCTCCATTCCTTGTTTGTGCACTTCTTAGACTACACCCAGAGCTCCAGCTTCCTCTTTATTATGCAGAGCAGTTGTTCAGTTCTCACAAGCCTCTGCATCTAAACTCAATTCCAGACCTATCCCAGTGGCTCTCAAGTTGGAGCAGGCCTTAGAGTCACCCAGGGGCCTTATGACGTAGCTTGCTGGGTTTTGAGCAAGTAGGTGTGGGTGAGAAGATGGGTTTTTTCCAATTCCCAGATGATGTTTATGCCACTGGTCTGGGAACAACCCTTTTAGAGCCACTGGAAAAAAAAAAATCCATACAAAAGTGCCACTGATTTCTGCAACAATACAAAGGCCCTACTGAAGCCCTCAGATAAAGGTCTTTCTCTTCCTTTGATCTGCCCCCTCTTCAGAAGACACTGTAGTTTTGTAGGGCACTGCCCAGCCGCCTCAGTCAAACACAGAAGAGGAAATTGGGGCTGGGGCTCAGAGAAGTTAAGTAATGAGAAGACTGTGACCCAGAGCCCAGGCTAATTCTGCAAACCCTGTTCAATGGAAAGGAAGCAGCAGAGCCCTCCAATTTGTGCAATGATATCGAGAAGGCTTGGGGAGTAGAATTCACAAATGTAACTCAGGAATGTATTTAGAAGTTGTTCTTGTACCAGCAATGGTGATAAGAACTCACTATCAGTTTTCATTATAAATAATTCCCTAGGACAAATAAGATAACAATGCCATCAAATGAATGGCACTTGCAAGAAGCTCTGATGTGGTGCTTGATGACAGGCGGTAGTAGATGTACACGTCAGTGTTGTGTGCAGGAGGAACCTGGCCTGAAATGTCTTAAATCCAAACAAAACCTTTGAGAATTGAGCATAAATGACCTTCAGAATGAAGACAGAACAAATTTCAGGATGTCAGGACGCCATACAGTAGCCTCTTGTACAACATGGGTTTAAACTGCACGGGTCCATTTGTACCCAGATTTTTCCCTAAGTAAATACAGCACCACCCTACCTACAGTTGATTGAATCCACAGATGCAGAGCCGTGATACAGAGGAAATGCAGATACTAAGGAATCTTGGGTTGGAAGGGTCCATAATAAATTATAGATATATTTTCAGCAACATGGTACACGGGCACCCCTTTCTTATTCCAGGGTCAGTGGTACATAATTTTCAGAGAAAACAGCCCACCTATATTCCTTTTATCATCTGGGTCACTGGAATGGTATAGCCTAATCCTGACTGGGAATTCAGCTTCTAAGATCAAAGATTGGTAACTCAGGACATAATACTTCTTAGAAAGTGCTGCTTTCTACGTTTCCTGATACATTGCTTTGTGTTTATTTTATCTATATTCTGGACAGGTTTCTACGTCAAAGCAATCTCATTCACAATCATGACTGACAGGACAAAAATCAACTCATGAAAATAACGTAATTTTTAAATGGGCAGAAGGTAAAACAAACAGCTCAGAGGTGTCTGATTATCATAGAAAATAGGCAATAATTGATAATAGGAATGGTGGTGGCTTCCCACCACCATAGGCTTCCCTGGTGGCTCAGATGGTAAAGTGTCTGCCTACAATGAGGGAGACCTGGGTTCGATTCCTGGAGAAAGAACTGGCAACCCACTCAAGTACTCTTGCCTGGAAAATCCTGTGGATGGAGGATCGTAGTAGCTTACAGTTCATGGGGTCACAAAGAGTCAGACACAACTGAGCAACTTCACTTTCTCTTATGGTAGTGGTGGTGGTGTTTGGTTGCTCAGTCTTGTCCAACCCCGAGACCCCATGGACTGAAGCATATCAGGCTTCCCTGTCCTTCACCATCTCCTGAAGTTTGCTCAAACTCATGTCCATTGAGTTGGTGATACCATCCAACCATCCCATCCTCTGTTACCCCCTTCTCCTACCCTCAATCTTTCCCAGCATCAGGGTCTTTTCCAATCAGTTGGCTCTTTGCATCAGGTGGCCAAAGTATTGGAGCTTCAGCATCAGTCCTTCCAATGAATATTCAGGACTGGTTTCCTTTAGAGTTGACTGGTTTAATCTCCTTGCAGTCCAAGGAACTTCTCCAGCACCACAATCTGAAAGCATCAAATCTTCAGTTTTCAGCCTTCTTTACAGTCAAACTCTCACATCCATACACGACTACTAGAAAAATCCTAGCTTTGATTATCCAGACCTTTGTCAGCAAAGTGGTGTCGCTTTATAATATGCCGTCTAGTTTTGCCATAACTTTTCTTCCAAGGAGCAAGCATCTTTTAATTTTGTGGCTGCAGCCATTGTCTGCAGTGACTATGGAGCCCAAGAAAATGAAATGTCACTGTTTCCATGTTTTCCCCATCTATTTCCCATAAAGTGATGGGACCAGATGCCATGATCTTCATTTTTTGAATGTTGAATTTTAAGCCAGCTTTTTCACTCTCCTCTTTCACTTTCACCAAAAGGCTGTTTAGTTTCTTTTCATTTTCTGCCATTAAGGTGGTGTTATCTGAATATCTGAGGCTGGTGATATTTCTCCTGGAAATCTTGATTCTAGCTTGTGACTCATCCACCCCAGCATTTCATGTGATGTACTTTGCATGTAAGTTAAATAAGCAGGGTGACAACATACAGCCTTGATGTACTTGTTTCCAAATTTTAAACCAGTCCATTGTTCCCTCTCTGGTTCTAACTGTTGCTCCTTGTCCTGCATACAGGTTTCTCATGAGGCAGGTAAAGTGGTCTGGTATTGCCGTCTCTTTAAGAATTTTCCACAGGTTTTTATGATCCACACAGTCAAAGGCTTCAGTGGAGCAGAAATAGATGTTTTTATGGAATTCCTTTGCTTTATCTATGATCCACCAGATGTTGGCAATTTGATCTCCTCTTTCTCTGCCTTTTCTAAATCCAGCTTATACATCTGGAAGTTCTCAGTTCATGTACTGCTGAAGCCTAACCTGAAGAATTTTTAGCATAATCTTGCTAGCATGTGAGATGAGTGCAATTGTGCAGTAGTTTGAACATTCTTTGGCATTTCCATTCTTTGGAATTGGAATGAAACTGAACTTTCCAAGTTCCATGGCCACTGCTGAATTTTCCAGATTTGCTGACATTATTGAGTATAGCACTTTAATAGCATTATCTTTTAAGATTTGAAATAGCTCAGCTGGAATTCCATCAACTCCACTAGCCAGTTTCGTAGTAATGCTTCCTAAGGCCCGCTTGACTTCATACTCTAGGATGTCTGGCTCTAGGTGAGTGGTTACAACATAATGGTTTTCTGAGTCATTAAAACCTTTTTTCTATAGTTCATCTATGTTTTCTTGCTACTACTTCTTAATATTTCTGCTTCTATTAGGTCCATACCATCTCTGTCCTTTGTTGTTCTCATCTTTGTATGAAATATCCCCTTGGTATCTCCAGTTTTCTTGAAGAGATCTCTAGTCTTTTCTATTCTATTGTTTTCCTCTATTTCTTTGTATTGTTCACTTAAGAAGGCTTTCTTATCTCTCCTTGTGGTTCTCTGAAACACTGCACTCACATGAGTATATTTTTCCTTTTCTCCTTTGCCTTTCACTTCTCTTCTTTCTGAGCTATTTGTAAGGCCTCCTCAGACAACCATTTTGCCTTTTTGCATTTCTTTTTCTTGGACATGGCTTTGGTCACTGCCTCCTGTACAATATTACGAACCTCTATCCGTAGTTCTTCGGGCACTCTATCAGATCTAATCCCTTGAATCTATTTGTCACTTCCACTGTGCAATCATACGAGAATTGATTTAGGTCACACCTGAAAGGCCAAGTGGTTTTCCCTACTTCAGTTTAAGTCTGAATTTTGCAATAAGGAGTTCATGATCTGAGCTGCAGTCAGTTGCAGGTCTTGTTTTTGCTGACTTTATAGAGCTTCTCTGTCTTCAGCTGCAAAGAATATAATCAATCTGACTTTGGCACTGACCATTTGGTGATGTCCATGTGTAGAGCCTTTTCTTGTGTTATTGGAAGAGGGTGTTTGCTATGACATGTGTATTCTTTTACAAACTCTGTTAGCCTTTGACCTGCTTCATTTTGTACTTCAAGGCCAAACTTGCCTGTTACTCCTTCATAGGGTACTGATTATATTTAGGTTCCTCACATTGGCTCTTAACCAAAATGCTGGAGATTCCAGTTACAGCTTTAAAAAACCTCAGTGGATTTTCCTTCCCAGCATCCAACTCCAAGCTTTATGGGTTCAATTGCTCAGTCGTGTCTGAGTCTTTGTGCCCCATGGACTGTGGCCTGCTAGGCTCCTCTGTCCATGGAATTTTCCAAGCAAGAACACTGGAGTGGGTTGCCATTTCCTACTCCAGGGGATCTTCTCCACCCAAGAACTGAACCTACGTCTTTCATGTCTCCTACATTGGCAGGTGGATTCTTTACCACAGTGCCACCTGGGAAGGCTTATATATATACATATATATATGGGTCTTACTCATTGCAGTTTTGTTTAATTTTGTTTTTGGTCTCTGTCTTTGCAGCGCCAGCTAGCTACATGTGTGTTTACCTTTGTATAGGTGTCCTATCAAACTTCTAGTTCTAAAATGGACTCTTGCCCCTCTACCCCACCATGGAAGGTTGCTCAATAATCAGGAGCCTAACTTGCTTCTGGTCTCTTCACCTCTCAGTGGTCTACTTCTTCTCTCAACAAATTTGGTTGAGCACCTATAAAATGTAAGCTTTTCTCCAGATGCTGAACTACAGCTGTGCCCAGACTCTAGCACCCTACCCGCCTGGTGCCTCCAGCCTGAAAAGCTTGCTGCTTAGTCAATTGTAAGCTGCTTTCATACAAGATCTATGTCTGCTTCATCTGGGTATCCATCAGTTCCTAGGAAAGTGCCTTTGTCACAGTAGTAACTTAATACTGTAGCTGTTTGCTATATAGAGGCATAAAAAGTAAATTGCTTCAGAAAATAAATCAGTTTTGCTACAATCTTTGCAGATTTTTTCTTTGCATGAGGGCAAATCAATCTAGCAAAAATACAAAAATCTCTAGACACTAAATTCTTCTGACCATTAATAGGTGAGTGGGAATAAATTTTCCAACCAACTGGCTTTCAAAATTGAACTGAGAGAGAATAGAAGGGAATACCTGCTCTGGATCATCCAGGATTACTCAGGACAGAGGTGGCAGTTATTGTGGGCACCCAGGGATCAAGAGATAGTGCCCAAGAGGGTCAAAATAAGAGTCAGAAGCTTAAAAGACAAACTTTGCTAATCTCACCACTGAAAACTACTCAGAATTCTTACAAAGAGAAATGTATCTGACCCAGGGAACATTTTAAATGTTTGCAAAGAGCCTCTGGCAATAACTATGGAAGTTGCAGTTCATATATCTTGTCCCATTTGGGAGTTGGTGGACAAAGATGAAATGTGGTTTCTTCCCTCATTGCAGGGAAAGAGCCTGTTCTGCAAACATACACTCAAACTGATTTATCGTCAGATTTACAAAAAGTGACCTAGTGGGAAATTCCCTTTTGAGCAATATTAGCTGCTAGAATTCTTGGTTTTGTGAAAGCAAATGTTAGCAAATTCAGAAATATGAGCAAAATTTAAAATGTGAGCCACAACTTGAAGGTAAATAAAAATGTGTCATCCTTATAAAGAGACCCTGTAATCTTTCCTTATTGACAGCCTATTTGTTAATCATTCATGCAAATATTAATGGAAAACAGATGAAGAATCAATTTTTAAGAACTGATATTTGTTTTAAAAAATGTATAAAGGAACTTCTACTACAGTGACAAAAACTCAACTATAGATCCTGAATCTTTTTAAAATTTGGAGTTGAGTTGGCCTCAGAGCTAAAGTAAAAGTGAAAGTGAAGTCGCTCAGTCATCTCTGACTCTTTGTGTCCCATGGACTGTAGCCTACCAGCCTCCTCCATCCACAGAATTTTCCAGGCAAGAGTACTGGAGTGGGTTGCCATTTCCTTCTCCAGGGCATCTTCCCAACCCAGGGGTTGAACCTGGGTCTCCCGCATTGCAGGCAGATGCTTTACCATCTGAGCCACCAGGTAGAACTAAGAGTATAACAAGAATTGGGTAGGACAAATTTCAGGTAGGACCTGGTCAATTTCCATAGGGCTTACTGACTTGACAACTTGGAACTTGGGTGTCTTAGGTTTTATTTTCCTTTTGGAAACTTCTGAGTATCTTTGGCCAGGTTACTTTTATCTCTTAGTGTCTAAAGCAAGAAAGTAAATAACTGAAGGAAAAAGAACATCTACGGTTTTGTAAAAGCACACATGCATGTATATTGCATAATTACTGACACAGAAGCATGTGGAAATACTTCATCTTGCTTTTATTAAAATGTCTTAGAATAGTTTAAGTAGGGTATCTATTTAGAGAAACAGACTAACTTTTTAAAATTCAAGTTTAATCACTTCATTTCCCTTCTTAAAAAATCTTCTAGAGATCCCCATTGACTTTGGATTAAAGTTTAAATTCTTGGCATGTTTTACTCTTTATAATCTATTCCTTAGCCTTATCTCCTGGCAACCCCACCCCCACCCCAACCATGGGCCTCTGCTGTCTTTCTTTTCCTGGCATAGAGAATACCCACTCTGGAAAGTCTACCCTGAGTCTCCACATCATGTCAAGTGCCCCTCCTCTAAACTCCCAAAGCACCCTCTGCATAGTTCTGTCTTATCTGATAGTGATCTGTTCACATGTCAGTCTTCCTTCCTAAACTGTGTGCCCTCTAAGGATGTCCACGTCATCCCAATAGCACTAGGATATAGCTCAACACAGCATCAGTTCAATATGATGACTCACTAAACTGAATAGAATTGCATCAGTTAAAACACTTACTGTATGTAGGCATGGTTAAAAGCCACCCAAGTGGAATGGAAGCTTAGATGACTCTCCTGACACAGGGCAAAGGCCCATCTGTAGACAACATCTCAAAGAGATATACCCCTATGCTAGAAAAAAGGTGGAAGCAAAGGTGACAGGTTCTGTTTTTTCCCTCTGTTTCCTCTCTTGCATCTGGCCCTCTCATTTCTTCTCTTTCCTGTTTATTTTTCCATCCAAACACAAATGCACTCACAGGCACCCACCACATAAAATGGTCAGCTGCCCACCAGACTCTTTTTTATTAATTATATTTATTTATTTTTAATTGATTGATGATGATTGCTTTAGAATATTGTTGTGACTTCTGCCATATATCAATATGAATTAGCCATAGGTGTACATATGTCCCCTCCCTCTGGAAACTCCCTCCCACCTCCCATTCTTTCTGACCCCTCTAGCTTATTACAGAGACCCAGTTTGAGTTCCCTGAGTCATACGGCAAATTTCTATTGGCTATCGTAGTGTATAAGCTTCCATGCTACTCTCTCCATTCATCTCACCCTCTCCATTCTCTCCCCTGCTCTTGTCCCTAAGACTGTTCTCTAGGTCTGCATCTGCACTGCTGTCCTGTGAATAGGTTCATCAGTATCATCTTTCTAGATTACGTACATGTGCATTAGTATACGATATTTGTTTTTCTCTTTCTGACTTACTTCACTATATAATAGGGTCTAGGTTCATCCACCTCACCAGAACTGACTCAACTGTGTTCCTTTTTATGGCTGAGTAGTATTCTGTTGTACATATGTACCACAGCATATTTATCCATTCATCTGTCAATGGATGTTTAGGTTGTTTTCATGTCCTAGCTATTGCAAATAGGGCTGCAATGAACATCAGGGTACATGTGTTTTTTTCAGTTTTGGTTTCCTCAGGGTATATGCCTAGAAGTGAGATTGCTGGGTCATATGGTGGTTTTATTCCTAATTTTTTAAGGAATCTCCATACTGTCTTCTATAGTGGCTGTATCAATTTACTTTCCCACCACCAACACGAGTGTTCCCTTTTCTCCACACCCTCTCCAGCACTTGTTTGTGGAATTTTTGATGATGGCCTTTCTGATTGTAGTTTTGATTTGCATTTCTCTAATAGTGAGTGATGTTGAGCATCTCCTCATGTGTTTATTAGCCATCTATATGTCTTCTTTGGAGAAACATCTGTTTAGGTCTTTTGCCCACTGTTTGATTGGGTTGTTTTTCTGGTATTGAGTTGTATGAGCTGCTTGTATATTTTGGAAATTAATCCTTTGTCAGTTGTTTCATTTGCTATTATTTTCTCCCATTCTGAGTGTTGCCTTTTCACCTTGTTTATAGTTTCCTTTGCTGTGCAAGAGCTTTTATGTTTAATTAGGTCTCACTTGTTATTTTTTTTTTTAACTTACATTACTCTAGGAGGTGGGTCATGAAGGATTTTTCTGTGATTTATGTAAGAGAGTGTTCTGCCTATGTTTTCCTCTAAGAGTATTATAGTTTTTGGTCTTACATTTAGGTCTTTGATCCATTTTGAGTTTATCATTGTATATGGTGTTGGGAGCTGTTATAATTTCATTCTTTTACATGTAGTTGTCCAGTTCTCCCAGCACCACTAATTGAAGAGACTATCTTTTTCCTATTGTATATTCTTGCTTCATTTATCAAAAATAAAGTACTCATAGGAGCATGGGTTTATCTCTGGGCTTTCTGTCTTGTTCCATTGGTCTATCCTTGTGTTTTTGTGGCAGTATCATACTGTCTTGATGACTGTAGCTTTGTAGTATAGTCTGAAATCAGCTAAGTTGATTCCTCCAGTCCCATTCTTCTTCCTCAAGATTGCTTTGGCTATTCAGGGTCTTCTGTGTTTCCATACGAGTTGTGAGTTTTTTTGTTATAGTCCTGTGAAAAATGCCTTTGGTAATTTGATACGGATTGCATTGAATCTGTAGATGTATTTGGCAGTATAGTCATTTTCACAGTATTGATTCTTACAACCCAGGAGCATGGACTATCCCTCCATTTATGTCATCTATGATTTCTTTCATTGGTATCTTGTAGTTTTCTGTATATAGCTCTTCTGTCTCCTTAGGTAGGTTTATTCCTAGGTATTGTATTCTTTTTGTAGAAGTGGTAACTGTGATTGATTCTTTAATTTCTCTTTCTGATTTTTCATTGTTGGTATATTTGATTTTGTATCCTGCAACTTTAGTAAATTCCCTGATCAGCTTTAGTAATTTTCTGATAATATCTTAGGGTTTTCTATGTACAGTATCATGCAAATAGAGTTTTACTCCTTCCTTTCCAATCCGGATTCCTTTTATTTTTTTTTCTTCTCTGATTGCTGTAGCTAAGACTTCAAAAACTATGTTGAGTAATACTGGCATGTGAGAGGACACTCTGGTCTTGTTCCTGATCTTAGAAGCACAGACTAACTCTTGACTGGGGTATGAGAAAAGTTGAGATTGACTGGCTTTTATGGAGAGCTAGCATAGAGAAGGGAACACAGATTTAAATGACTTCAAGAGCCCAGCATCCATTCTAACTATGTGAAAAGCATTCAAACCAAAAATTAAAAAAAAAAAAAAACTGTAACAAGAACCTTGCTGGCCACTGAACCATGGTTGACTGATATTTCACTGACTGGTTTTCTAGTTTGGGCTCTCTGGCCTAGACTCTAGGTGAAAACTTTAATAGTAGTCCCAGGAACCAATGGCCTAGAACTCAAATCACAAATGCAAAGTATTTAGAGGAAGAATGTATTAAAAGAAAAGACATGGGGCCCCAGCATAATCACTGTTGGAAGAATGTGCCTCCTAAATACAAAGTGACTTTAGATAAAGCTGGTGACTCAATGTACACAGACATACAGCACTTCAGAGGTCAAGACCTGCAGACCTTCATGTTTGTAGGTCCAAACATGCTCAGTCTGTTTTGTATATTCTTGGTTCTCTATTTGTTTACCATCCATAAGTTACATGTGGGCCAGATACTGGGATGGAACAATGAATAGACGTGGCTGGGGTTTTTTTGTTTTTGATTTTTTGATTTTGTATTTTTGAGAGTTTAGTTTCTTTCCATGTTTTTGACTTTTTTTTTAAACTTCAAACTTTTTATTTTGTATTGGGGTTTGATTCCTGAGTTGGGAAGAGCCCCTGGAGAAGGAAATGGCATCCCACACCAGTATTCTAACCTGGAGAATTCCATGGACAGAGGAGCTTCACGGGCTACACTCCATGGGGTCGCAGAGTTGGACAGTACTGAGTGACTAACACTACAGCTAATTAACGATGTTGCGGTAGTTTCAGGTAACTAGTGAAGGGACTCAGTCATACATATACAGGATCCATTCTACCCCAAACCTACCCCCCATCCAGGCTGACACATAACATTGAGTAGAGTTCTATGTGCTATACAGTAGGTCCTTGTTGGTTATCCATTTTGAATTTAGCTATGTGTATGTCATGCTCCCAGAGTCCCTAACTATCCCTTCCCCCTGACAACCATAAATTTGTTTTCTAAATCTGTGAGCCTTTCTCTGTTTTGCAAGTTCATTTATATCATTTCTTTTTAGATTCCACGTATAAGGGATGTCATTTAATATTTCTCCTTCTCTGTCTTACTTCAGTCAGTATGACACTATCTAGGTCCATACATGTTGCTGCAAATGGCATAATTTCATTGTTTTTCATGTATTCTTTTTCAAAGTAATATTCCATTGTATATATGTACCACATCTTTATCCATTCCTCTGTCAGTGGACATTTAGGTTGCTTCCATGTTTTGGCTGATGTAAGAGAGGTGGGTTCAATCCCTGAGTCAGGAAGTTTCCATGAGAAGGAAAAACAACCTACTCTAGTATTCTTGCCTGGGAAATCCCAGCAGGGTTCAGCTCATAGGGTCACAAAGAGTTGAACACAACTGAAGTTACTTAGCTTGCATGCGTGCATGTCTTGGCTATTGTAAACAGTTCTGCAGTGACTGTTGGGGCACATGTGTCTTTTTGGATCAGGTTTTTCCCAGATATATGCCCAGAAGTGGGATTGCAGGGTCATTTGTTAGCTGGAATAAGATCATTCCTTAACTCCACACACAAAAATAAACTCAAAATGGATTAAAGACCTAAATGTGAGAGCCGACACTATTAAACTCCTAGAGGAGAACATAGGCGGAACACTCACTGACATAAATCACAGCAACATCTTTTTTGATCCATCTCCCAGAATAATGGAAATAAAAACAAAAATAAACAAATAGGACCTACTTAAACTCAAATGCTTCTGCACAGCAAAGGGAACAATAAACAAAATGAAAAGACAACCCACAGATGGGGAGAAAATATTTGCATATGATGTGGCAGATAAGGGATTAGTTTCCAAAATTTCTAAACAGTTTATGATACTTAACAGCATCAAAACAAACAACCCACTCAAAAAAATGGGCAGAAGACCTGAGTACACATTTCTCCAAAGAGGACATACAGATGGCCAACAGGCACATGAAAAGATGTTCAACATTGCTAGTTATTAGAGAAATACAAATCAAAACTATAATGAGACATCATTTCATACACATCAGAATGACCATGATAAAAAAATCCACAAATGCTGGAGAGGATGTGGAGAGAAGGGAACCCCTCTACAGTGTTGGTGGGAAGGTATATTGGTCCAGCCACTATGGAGAACAGTGTGGAGGATCCTTAAAAACAGACATGATTGTTATTCTCAAGGACTTACATGTTAGCAGAGGAAGGCATTCAGTCATCTCTATTAAAAGTGAACTGAAATATCACAAGGAGTAGTGGGGTCTGCAGAAGAGAGTGGCCATTCCTATCTGGGGAAGTCAAGACAAGTCTCCTCAAAGGGATAACCATTGACTTGCATCTTTCCAGGTGAATGAAGTGGTATTTTCTGAGGAGATGGGGCCACAGAGAGAAGCTTGAGCACAACCCCTGAATCATGACAGTGCCTTGCAAAACCATCGTCATTGTTGTTCAGTCACTAAGTTGTGTCAGAGTCTTTGCGACCTCAGAGACTACAGCATGCCAGGCTTCCCTGTCCTTTACTGTCTTTTGGAGTTTGCTCAGATTCATGTCCATTGAGCCAGGGATGCCATCCAATCATCTTATCTTGTTCTGCAGGGCTTGAGAGAGAAAAATAAAGACTAGGAAAGCAGGCAAAATCCATATTATGGAGGCTTTAGAGGTCTGGCCAAGAATTTTGAACTCTAATTTGGAAGAAAAAAAGAGTATTTGAGGGTGTGGCAGGAAGATTTATTGTAATTATTAATGTACATTTTCCATGTACCTTCCTTCTGTCAGGAAGGTATGTGTGTGCGTGCTTAGTCACTTCAGTCGTGTCCGACTCTCTGTGACCCCATGGACCAAGGCCCACCATGCTCCTCTGTCCATAGGATTCTCCCGGCAAGAACACTGGAGTGGGCTGCCATTTCCCTCTCCAGTGCGTGAAAGTGAAAAGTGAAAGTGAAGTCGCTCAGTCGTGTCCTACTCTCTGCAACCCCATGGACTGTAGCCTACCAGGCTCCTCCATCCATGGGATTTTCCAGGCAAGTGTACTTGGGTGGGTTGCCGTTTCCTAGCCTGAGTTTTCTCTTCCCTCACCCTAGGGTGTTGGCAGTGCCCAAACGAGAAGGTATTGGAAGAACAACATTCTTTCTTTTGTGCTCAAAGTCTCATATTTTAGAGGAGATTATGTTCAACATCCTGGCTGGGGAGGGAAAAGAGGAGAGGATCTGGGAAAGAAAGGCTGAGGACGGAGAGAGAGATTCCCTCTGTCTGGGAGAAAATAGAGATTGTCACCTCCCCAGAGGTCAGAGACACGAACCTGATGACCTGGATGGCAGGAACTCAGAGAGGTGCCTTAGAGAAACCAAACCTAGGCACTGTTGCTCTCTCCTAAACAAGTAGCTCAGTAGCACAACAACTGGAGAGGCCCATATTTCAGGGCCCATGTTGATTTGGAAAATGGGGCTATGGGTGGCAACCATGACAGACTGAATGTTGTAAGCCATCCATTTTTCTGGGCACCGTGGTTCCTGGAAACTAGCTTCCTGTTTTCATGGACTACTCTAAGGAAAGAGAAGGACCTCCACTGAGTGCTGTGTGACTGAATTTCCTGCTAGCTATAGAAACAGGGGCTTAGAATTAGATTTAATTGGATTTTTAAAAATGTGACATTCATCAAACACTCAAATCTGCAAAGTAAAATTTACATATACACCATGAAAAATTTTATGAAGGAAATAAATAACATGCCCAGACTGGTGTTAAAGGAAGGATAATGTTTGAGAAAATTTCTGACATTGATGAACTTTATTGCAATTGGGGAATCCGATCTTTCCAGAAAGTAGTAAAAGGGGACAAAGGACCAGAGAGAGGGTGCACAAGGGAGACAGAATATGAGTCTTCTAGAAATATAAGCCTCACCTCCCACCCCAGAGAGGAGGAGTATATCCTGACATCTGTGCCAGTGGATATACTGTTAACAGGTCTGGAAATGATAATGTGATGAAGACTGCCCAATTCAGTCTTGAAGATATCTGTGTCAGTGAAATATATTTTTTAATGTTAGCCACAGGGTACAAACTTTCAGTAATAAGATGAGTAAGTTCCGGGGATCTAACATACAGAATAATGGCTTGATAATACTGTGATGTACACTTGAAATTTGCTATGAGAGTAGACCATAAGTTTTCTCACCACACACACACACACACACGCTAGCAGTGTGAGGTAATAGATATGTTAATTAATTCGATTGTGGCCACTATTTCACAATGTATATGTATTTTATATCATCACACTGTTGTTGCTGTTCAGTTGCTGAGTCATGTCGACTTTTTGTGACCCCTTGGACTGCAGTACGCCAGGCTTCCCTGTCCATCATTATCTCCTGGAGTTTGCTCAAATTCATGTCCATTGAGTTGATGATGCTATCTAACCATCTCATTCTCTGCCTCCCCCTTCTCCTTTTGCCTTCAATCTTCCCCAGCATCAACTGTACACCCTAAATATATACAATTTTTGTCAATCATACCTCATTAACAATACCTCAATAAACAAACCAATTTTTGTTTATTATACCTTATAAAGCAAAAACAAAAAAGTTTTTAATAAAACTTAATAAGTTTTTTTTATCTTAGAAATACATGTAAAATATACAAAATAAGTTTTTGTTGTCAAATATGTATTTCAAAGTCTCACATGTGATCATAGGTCTAAAAAAAGAACCTCAGCATTATTGGGTCCAAGTTTATTCCTTCAGGCATAAAGTATTGTTGTTCCTATTTAAAAGATAAAAATCTAAAATCTCAAAGAGATGAAGTTCATTAAAGTATTTATTCAGTGTACATGATCTTAGCACCACTGTATCCCAGACATGATATCGAGAATGACCTTGGAGAAGCTGAGTGATGGGAAACAAATACATACGTAAAAGTTGATAATACACATCTTGATAAGTGGTGTACACTTGTAGATTTTTCTTTGGAATATCTGCCACTGACAGTGACCCATTTTCTCTGAAACCTCTCCTCCCTCTCTCTCCCCTTAGTACTGACCTCTGGCAGATGTGTTTTGCAATTTAATTCAACAGTCTGGTTTTAATTAATTGTGTCTGTTGTGGTCACTGGACTAAAGAAGGTACAATTAAGTTCCCTTTTCAGGGAATTTAGAATGGGCTTGAGTAATTGTTTCTTAGTCTGAGTTTGTCTCACAGGTCAAAGACAGTTTTAGTGGATTATGTATTTTCATGAATTTTATCAAAACTTTCTAAATTATTCACATAAAGTTCAGAATAACTTATCTTTTTATATCTGCAACATCTATAGTGGTAGCCTCTTTCATTGCTGAAATTAATTATTTGTGCTTTTGCGCTTCCCCCTCAGATTAGTCTTGCAGTATTACAAAAGGTTTGTGAATTATATTAGCTTTTCAATAGCCAATACTTGACTTTGTTAGTCCTCTCTATTTTATGCTTGTTTCTGTTTCATTAAATTTTGCTCTTTATGATTTTCTTTCTTCTACTGTCTTTAATTGTATGGTTCTTTCTCCAAATATCTTGAGATGAATGCTTTGCTCATTAATTTTTAACCTATTTTCCTCTCTAATTAAAATATTCAAGTATATACATTTCTAACTACTTTTGAAATTGCATCCCATATGGTTGGAAACTTTTGCTACAGCTAAGCTGAAAATCTTCCAAATTTACATTATGATTTCTGCTTTGAAATCATATATGGGCTTTTGAGAAGGGTATTTCTTCATTTCCAAATATAAAGGAAAATTTCTAGGCATCTTTTTGTTATTGACTACTGGTTTTACTGCACCATGGTCAGATAGCAGAATTTCAGTCCTTTGAGATCTGTATAGTGTTGTCCAGGATGTGACCAATTTTTGTGAATGCTTCATGTGTGCTTGGAATAATTGTATCTTCCGCAATTCTGGAGCACAGCATTCTATTTTTGTTGCTGTTCAGTCACTCAGTTTTGTCCTATTCTTTGCGACCCCATGAGCTGCAGCACACCAGGCTTCCTCATCCTTCACTCTCTCTCTGATTATCTATTAAATAAAATTTGTTTCATGTTTAAATCTTCTGTGAGAGCTTTGTTTCTTGGCTTTTGTGTTTTGTTAGTTCTTTTTTGTAATTTTATTTTTGGCCTTGCTTGGTTTTTGTTGCTGTGTGGGATTTTCTCTGGGTGTGGCGAACAAAAGCTGCTCTCTAGCTATGGTTTGCAGATTTCTCATTGCAGTGGCTTCTCATTGTGATTGCTTCTCTTACTGCAGAGCATGGGCCCTAGAGCATGCGGGCTTCACTAGTTGTGGCACATGGACTCAGTAGTTGCAGCTTTGCCGCTCTAGAGAATGGGCTCAATAGTTGTGGTGCATGGGATTAGTTGCTCCACGGCATGTGGGATCTTCCAGATCCAGGATCGACCCCATACCTCCTATATTGGTAGGCAGGATTTTTTTTAACAACTGAGTCACCAGGGAAGCCCTCTCTTTCATTAGTTCTTAACAGAGTGTGTTAATATCTCCCAACATGATTGCAGATTTGCTTATTTCTTCTTAGAATTTTTCTTTTTTTCTTTTTTACATCTTGGTTTACATATATTTGGTTTATGTATATTTGGCTTACATATATTTACATATATTTGGTTTACATATATTTGAGGCTATATTATTATGGACATACAGTTTTAAAGTGTGTTATATCTTCTTGGTAAATTTAACTTGTAATAAACTGCTTCGCTAACATAGTTTTTTAAGCCTTTAAGTTTATTTTGTCTGACATTAATACACATATACACTTCTGTCTCCTGTTAGAATGATACATCTTTTTCTGCTCTTTAACATTTTAACCTTTTGATGCCCAAAACTCTGTACGCTGGTACAGGATAAAATCTTGGAGACATGGTTTGGGTGAAGTAGAAAAGAATAGCTTTATTGCTGTGCCAAGCCAAGAGGGACACGGCATGCTCCTACCTCTCAAAAAGTCTTGTGTGCCAACTGGGAAGGATTTGATGAGAAGTTTGATTAACACTTCACACTTTATAGCAACAGTCCAAGGGTGGGGTTGCTGATAAGATTAATGTGTGTGCAGGGTCTGCATTCCTTTTACCTGGCCTTAGGTGGTCTTCAGATGAGCTTCTCTGGTTTTCAAGGCCATCAAAGTATATCCTCCTCTCTGGAATGAGAATTGATTCATCTCCCATATATTGAGGGCTTCAGTTCTGTAAAGAGCTTGAGAGATGTTGTTAGCTGTATCCCTTGAGGCTGCATCAGGACCCTGCCCCAAGCTACACTGTTATTTCTTGACTACTCCTGCCTTGCCTCTGCCTCCCCTCCATTTCCTGACTAGCAGCTGTTCAATTCTGCCCTTTGGAACTCAGGGAAGGTCATGGAGGCTGGAGGCTGTTCCCTACAAACTAAAAATGAGGGACATAGAAAGGCTTCCATGCCCAGGAGGCCCACAGGATCCCACTTCATTTCACTATCCATATTCTTTTATTTTATGTGACTCATAAATAATATGTTGTTCGTTTTTTTATCCAGTATGTTGATCTTTATCTTTTAACTAGACAACGTGGTTCATTTATAATTAATCATTTGTATGTTTGGGTTATTATTTACTATCATATTTTGTGTTGTCTCTTTGGTTTTGTTTCTTTTTTGACCCCACGCCTGTTTTCTTTTGCATTGATTAAGCATTTTTTCTGATTTCCTTTTTTTCCCCTGTATTTGTTTGAAGGTTATATATTCTGTTTAAATTCACTAATGGTTACCTCTCCTGGAGG
The DNA here is from genome assembly GCF_963930625.1 of Muntiacus reevesi. Classification (NCBI taxonomy): domain Eukaryota; kingdom Metazoa; phylum Chordata; class Mammalia; order Artiodactyla; family Cervidae; genus Muntiacus; species Muntiacus reevesi. The sequence goes on along the minus strand of NC_089265.1, from coordinate 39,479,990 downwards.
AGGGCATGGCAGTCCACTCCAGTATTTTTGCCTGGATAATCCCATGTACAGAGGAATCTGGTGGGCTACAGTCCATGCGGTCCCAAAGAGTCAGACATGACTGAAGTGATTTTGCACACACTCAATGGTTAGCCTACAAATTAGAAAACACATTTATTACATCTATACTTAATACATTCAGCACCTGCCTTACAAGTTTTTAGACATTAACTCTATTAACTGCCACCATCCTGTAACTTAAATATCATTTATAGTCAATATCTATTTATATCTCCTACATATTTGTGTTTTCTTTTCTCTTCTTCCCTTCTTGCACCTCAAACCTTCCATTACAGATTACTTTATCACTTCTTTTCAACCCAAAGAACATTCTTTAAAATGTCCTTTAGTGAAGGTCTGGTAATGGTACACTTTCTCAGGTCTTATTTCTTGAAAATACTGTATTTCATGTCACTATTGAAAGTTATTTTGGATTGGATGGAAGTTCTGGGTTGGACAGGGCTTCCCTGGTGGCTCAGATGGTAAAGAATATACCTACAATGCAGGAGACCTGGGTTCAATTCCTGGGCCAGGAAGATCCTCTGGAGAAGGGAATGGCACCTCCATTATTCTTGCCTGGAGAATTCCATGGAGAGAGCACCCTGAAGGGTTACAGTCCATGGGGTCACAAAAAGTCAGACATGACAGTGACTAACACTTTCACTTTCTGGGTTGAACATTATTATTTCTCAGCATCTTAAAGATACCATTCCAGTATATTCTAGCTTTCAATTTTACCACTGAGATGTTAGCTTTCAACCTGTTATTTGGACAATATATCACTTTTTCTCAAAGTTTTCAGACTTTGTCTGTTTTGTCTTACAGTTTTTCTATGCCATGTCATTGTGTAGATTTCTTTCAGTGTATCCTGCTTGAGGTTCATTGGAATTCTTAGGAAAAAAAAATTTATGGGTCATGTACTGCATCTGTTGTCAAAAGTATCTTGTTGTTATACTTTTAAATATTGCCACTACCAGATTCTCTTTTTCCTTCCCTCCATGAAATCTGATTAGAACTATAAATTTTAGACCTTATTTTTTTTTTCAAGTCTTTTAAGCTCACTTTTATTTTCCATTTTATAATCTTTTATGGATTGTGAGTAATTTTTGAGGCTTCAAATCATTAACTCTTCAGCTAAATTAATTTTCTGTTAAACTTGAATTTTAAAATTAAAAGTATTACTTTTTGGTTTTGTTTCTTGATTAAAAAAAAAAAAAATCTGCTTGGTTATAGTCCTGTTCCCTATAGACAATTTTAACTTTGTCTTTTATAATGTAAACACAGTACCTGTAGTTATGTAACTTCTATCTCTGATAATGCCACCATTTGAAATATTTGAGTCTTTTGCTGTCTTTTGTTGATGTTCTTTGTGTTTGTGAAGCACTACTTCATGTTCTTGAAACATTTGTGTTTTTTGTGTACTTTCTTTGGAAAATTTGAGGATTGTGATAAACTTTCATTCCCCTGGACAGAATTTGCTATTTCTCTACCATTAACCCATGAGTACTACAGTCTGAGTTCTTTTAATAATATGTTTTTTTTTTTAAAGTTAATCATTTGTGTTTGTTTTTGAACTACTTGGGTGATTTGAATTTGGGTTGCAAATCCATATATGATTGTATATTTGCCTGCTCTTCTTTTAAAAGTACAGGCATCTGGGGGTGTTCTAGTCTTATGAGAGATTATGTATTGGATTCCCTCCTTTGGGGAGGTCTGGGCTTTCTTTTCTATCCCTTATGCATATGATCCCATGAACACTTAGACTCAAGTTTATCAGGTTTAATAAATGCCTTCAAGGCAAAAGCAACTTCTGTGTTCCTCTTGCATCTTTGGGTTTCTACGTTCACTTGGATTTTGCACTGATAAAATCTCTATCTTTTACCCCTCTATTTTCCTCTTAGATGCTTTTAAAAGGTATTTTCTATCTTTTATCATTTATTTCAGTTCTCAACATTAGAAGGGTTTGTCCAGATACTAAGCTAAATGTGTATCGAAAAGAGAAATCCACTTTACTTTTGAATGGTAATTTAATGTTAATCCTTAAAAGTAGTTTTTTATTTTTCTTTTTAAAAATTTTTTATTTATTTTATATTTATTTTATTTATTTACATTATATTTATTTATAATTACTTTACAATATTGTGATGGTTTTTGCCATACATCAATATGAATCAGTCATAGATATACACGTGTCCCCTCCATCTGAACCCCCACTCCCACCTCCCTCCCTACCGCATCCCTCTAGGTTGTCCCAGAGCACTAGCTTTGGGTGCCCTGTGTCCTACATCAAATTTGCATGGGTTATCTATTTTACATATGATAATATTTATGATTCAATGCTATTCTCTCAAATCATCCCACCCTCTTCTTCCCTTGAGTCCAAAAGTCTGTTTTTTTTGTCTGTGTCTTCTTTGCTGTCCTGTGTATATAATCCGCAGTACCATCTTTCTAGATTCTGTATATATGCATAAATATGTGATATTTTTCTTTCTCTTTCTAACTGACTTCACTCTGTATAATAGGGTCTAGGTTCATCCACCTCATTAGAACTGACTCAAATGTATTCCTTTTTATAGCTGAGTAATATTCCACTGTGTATATGTACCACAACTTCTTTATCCATTCATCTGCCAATGGACATCTAGGTTGCTTCCATGTCTGAGCTATTATGAATAGTGCAGTAATGAGCAGCACTAATGTAGTATAAAAGGTACATGTGTCTTTTTCAATTCTGGCTTCCTCAGAGTATATACACAGTAGTGGGACTTTGGGGTCATATGATAGTTTTATTACTGGTCTTTAAAGGAAATTCCATACTGTTCTCCATAGTGATTGTATTAGTTTGCATTCCCACCAATAGTGCAAGAGGGTTCCCTTTTCTCCATATTCTCTCCAGCATTTATTGTTTGTAGACTTTTGATGATGGCCATGCCAACTGGTGTGAGATGATACCTCATTGTGGTTTTGATTTGCATTTCTCTAATAATAATAAGTGATGTTGAGCATCTTTTCAAGTGTTTATTAGCCATCTGTATGTCTTCTTTGGAGAAATATCTGTTTAGGTCTTCTGCCCGCTTTTTGATTGGTTTACACCTTTTTCTGGTATTGAGCTGCATGAGCTGCTTGTATATTTTAGAGATTAATTCTTTTCCAGTTGTTTCATTTGCTATTATTTTCTCTCATTTTAAGGGCTATCTTTTCACCTTGCTTATAGTTTCCTTCATTGTGCAAAAGCTTTTAAGTTTAATTAGGTCCCATTAGTTTATTTTTGTTTTTATTTCCATTATTTGGGGAGGTGGATCATAGAGGATCTTGCTGTGATTTATGTCAGAGAGTGTTCTGCCTATGTTTTCCTCTATGAGTTTTATAGTTTCTGGTCTTATGTTTAGCTCTTTAATCCTTTTTGAGTTTATTTTTGTGTATGGTTAAAAAGTGTTCTAATTTCATTCTTTTACATGCAATTGACCAGTTTTCCCAGCACCACTCGTTGAAGAGACTGTCTTTTCTCCTTTGTATATTTTTACCTCCTTTGTCAAAGATAAGGTGTCCATAGGTGTCTGAATTTATCTCTGGGTTTTCTGTTTTGTTCCATTGATCTGTATTTCTGTTTTTGTGCCAGTACCATACTGTCTTGGGCTTTCCTTGTGACTCAACTGGTAAAGAATCCACCTGCAATGTGGGAGACCTGGGTTTGATCCCTGGGTTGGGAAGATCCCCTGGAGAAGAGACAGGCTACCCAGTCCAGTATTCTGGCCTGGAGAATTTCATGGACTGTGTAGTCCATGGGCTCACAAAGAGTTGGACATGACAGAGCAACTTTCACACACATACTGTCTTGATGACTGTAACTTTGTAGTATAGTGTGAAGTCAGGAAAGCTGATTCCTTCAGTTCCACTCTTCTTTCTCAAGATTGCTTTGGCTATTTAGGCTTTTTTGTGTTTCCGTACAATTGTGAAATTATTTATTCTAGATCTGTGAAAATTATCATTGGTAGTTTGATAGAGATTGCATTGAGTCTATAGATTGATTTGGGTATTATATTCATCTTCACTATATTGATTCTTCAAATCCAAGAACATGGTATATCTCTCCATCTGTTCATGCTGTCTTTGGTTTCTTTCATCAGTGTTTTATAGTTTTCTGTATACAGGTTTTTTGTCTCTTTAGATAAATTTATTCCTAAGTATTTTATTCTTTTTGTTGCAATGTTGAATGGAACTGTTTCCTTAATTTCTCTTTCTGACTTTTCATAGTGTTTAGGAATGCAAGGGATTTCTGTGTATTAATTTTATATCCTGTGACTCTACTATACTCATTGATTAGCACCAGTAATTTCTGGTGGCATCCTTAGGTTTTTATATAGAGAGAATCATGTCATCTGCAAACAGTGAGAGTTTTACTTCTTCTTTTCCAATCTGGATTCCTTTTATTTATTTTTCTTCTCTGATTGTTGTGGCTAGAACTTCCCAAACTATGTTGAATAGTGTTGGTGAGAGTGGGCACCCTTGTCTTTTTCCTGATTTTAGAGAAAATGTTTTCAGTTTTTCACCATTGAGGATAATGTTTGCTGTGGGTTTCTCATATATGGCATTTATTCTATTGAGTTATGTTCCTTCTGCACCTTCTTTCTGGGAAGTTTTATCAAAAACAGGTATTGAATTTTTTCAAGAGTTTTCTCTGCATCTCCTGAAATAATCATATGGTTTTTATCTTTCAATTTGTTAATATGGTGTATCACTTTGATTGATTTGTAAATATTCATGAATCCTTGCCTCCCTGGGATAAAGTCCGCTTGATCATGATGTATGATGTTTTTAACATGTTGTTGGATTCTGTTCCCTAGAATTTTGTTGAGGATTTTTGCATTTATATTAGTCAGTGGTATTGACCTGTAATCTTTTTTTGCAGCATTTTTGTCTGGTTTTGATATCAGGGTTATGGTGACCTCATAGAATGAGTCTGAGAGTTTTCCTTCCTCTGCAATTTTCTAGAAGAGTCTGAGCAGGATAGGTGTTAGCTCTTCTCTAAGTTTTTGGTATGGTTCACCTATGAAGCCATCTGGTCCTGGGCTTTTGTTTGTTGGAAGATCCTTTTTTTTTTTTTTTGACAAGCTGATTAAATTTAGTTTAGAACATAAATCAGGTATTGACACACATGTTTTCATTGTACATGTTCAGATGGAGACAAAAAGCAGCTGCTCCAATTTATTGATTCTCTTTTGAAATTATTTTTTATATGTTGTTGTTGTTTAGTTCCTAAGTCATGTCCAACTCTTTTGAAACCCCAAGGAGCCCACCAGGCATCTCTGTCCATGGGATTTCCCAGGCAAGAATACTGGAGTGGGTTGCCATTTCCTTCTCCATGCTGGAAGATTTTTGATTATAGTTTTGATTTTTGTGCTTATGATTGCTGTGTTTATGTTTTCTATTTCTTCATATTTTCTATTTCTTCCTGGTTCAATTTTGGAAGGTTATACTTTTCTAAGACTTTGTCCATTTCTTCCAAGTTGTTTGTTTTATTGGCATATAGTTGCTCATAGTAGTCTCTTATGATCCTTTGTATTTCTGTGTTGTCTGTTGTAGCTTCTCCTTTTTCATTTCTAATTTTATTGATTTGAGTCATCTCGCTTTTTTCTTGATGAGTCTGGCTAACGGTTTGTCTATTTTGTTTATCTTCTCAAGCTAGCTTTTAGTTTTATTGATCTTTGCTCTAGTCTCCTTCATTTCATTTTCATTTATTTCTGCTCTGATCTTTGCAATTTCTTTCCTTCTACTAATTTTGGTATTTTTTGGTTCTTCTTCTAGTTGCTTTAGGTGTAGGGTTAGGTTGTATATTTGATGTCTCTCTTGTATATTGAGGTAGGCCTGTATTGTGATGAACTTCTCTCTTAGCACTGCTTTTACTGAATCTCATAGGTTTGGGTTGTCATGTTTTCATTGTCATTTGTTTCTATGCATATTTTTATTTCCTTTTGGATTTTTTCAGTGATCTGTTGGTTATTCAGAAACGTGTTCTTTAACCTTCATGTGTGTGTGTTTTTTTAATTTTTTTTCTTATTGTTGATATCTAATCTTACAGCATTGCAATCAGAAAAGATGCTTGAAATGATTTCAGTTTCTTAAAATTTACCAAGGCTTAATTTGTGGCCCAGGATGTGATCTGTCCTGGAGAATGTTCCATGGGCACTTGAAAAAAAAGGTGAAATCCATTGTTGTGGGTTGAAATGCCCTATAGATATCAATTAGATTCAGTTGGTCCAATGTATTATTTAAAGCTTGTGTTTCCTTATTAAATTGTCTCTGGATGATCTGTCCATTGCTGTGACTGGAACATTAAAGTCCCCTACAATTATTGTGTTACTGTTGATTTCCCCTTTAATAGTTGCTGGTATTTGCCTTTGTATTGAGGTGCATCTATGTCAGATGCATATATATTAGTAACTGTTGTATCTTCCTCTTGGATTGATCCATTGATCATTATATAGTGTCCTTCTTTGTCTCTTATAATGATCTTTATTTTAAAGTCCATTTTATCTGATATGAGTATTGCTACTCCCACTTTCTTTTGGTCTCCATTTGTATGAAAAATTTTTTCCACCCACTCACTTTCAGTCTGTATGTGTCCCTAGGTTTGAGGTGGGTCTTTTGTAGACAGCATGTTTAGGGGTCTTGTTTGTGTATCCATTGGGCCAGTTTATGTCTTTTGGTTGGAGCATTTAACCCATTTATGTTTATGTTTATTATTGATAAGTATGATCCCGTTACCATTTACTTTATTGTTTTGGGTTTTTTTTTATAGGGCTTTTCTGCATTTCCTGTCTAGAGAAGGTCCTTTAGCATTTGTTGAAGAGCTGTTTAGTGCTGAAATCTCTTAGTTTTTGCTTATCTGTAAAGCTTTTGATTCCTCCTTCAAATTGGAATGAGATACTTGCTGGGTAGAATAATCTTGGTTGTAGATTTTTCCCTCACATGACTTTAAGTATATCCTGCTTTTCCCTTCTGGCCTGCAGAGTTTCTTTTGAAAGGTCAGTTATTAGCCTTATGGGGATACCCTTGTAAGTTATTTGTTGCTTTTCACTTGCTGCTTTTAATATATGTTGTGTTTAAATTTTGTTAGTTTTATTTGTTTCTCCTTGGGTTTATCCTGTATTGGACTCTGGACTTCTTGGTCTTGGGTGGCTATTTCCTTTCCCATTTTAGGGAAGTTTTCAACTATTATCTCCTCAAGTATTTTTCTCATGCCCTTTCCTTTTGTCTTCTTTTTTGGGACATCTATGATTTGAATGTTGGAATGCTTAAAATTGTCCCAGAGATCTCTGAGGCTGCCCTGATTTGTTTTGACTCATTTTTCTTTATTCCACTCTGCTTCATTTATTTCTGGCATCATATTTTCCAGCTCACTTATCCCTTCTCCTGCCTCAGTTACTCTACTGTTGGTTCTTTCCAGTGTGTATTTAATCTCAGTTATTTTATTGTTCATTGCTGACTGACTATGCCTTACTTCTTCTAGGTCCTTTTTAAACATTTCTTGCATCTTCTCATTCTGTGTCTCCAGTCTATTTATCTGTATCTCTATTTTGTTTTCAAGATTTTGGATCATCTTTCTGAGAGGGTAAGAGACAGGAAGGCCAGGGGTCTCCAAACAGAGGAAATAGGCTGCAAGTGCCAGACATTTTTCTCTCTCTTAAGCGGCAGGAGGAAACAAACTGGTGATATTTTTTTCCGTCTCTATACAGATTTAAAAGGTTTCTCTTAAAATGCTGTGTTGCTATGAAACCTGGTTTCACTTGAAGCTAACTATTCTCAAAACTTGAGTTAACCAATACATTTTTTCTTATGGAAATGTTGGTCTTAAGCTATGTTAATGTACCCCAGACTCTGTCTTCAAGTTGGTTGCACAAAATGGCTCAACCTACTTGACAAACTGGTATGTTATACTCAGATATTATTCCCCTAATCTATGTAAATGAAACTATTTGTATGGTGATCTGCCCTTCTACAAGATTCAAGTCAATCGTTTTATGGCCTGGGATGAATCATCTGGTGCCAAGATTATCACAAAATGCAATTTATGGATGAGGGGCCTGGTGCCATTCTGAGTTTTAAGACATTCCTTTCTTTCATTAACAGACTGCTAGTGACTATATAACGTCCAGCTGAAGACTAGCAGGGGGTACTCTTTCTGCCCCCTTCTGATGCCTATGTCAGAAGCTTCCTCTGTCTCCTTTATACTTTAATAAAACTTGATTACACAAAAGCCATGAGCGATCCAGTCTCGTCTCTGGCCCCGGATTAAATTCGTCTCCTCCTGAGGCCAAGAATCCCGGCGTCTTATCGTTCAGCAACAACCTTTCATTTCCTATCATTATTCTGAATTCTTTTTCAAGTAGACTCCCTATCTCCTCCTCTTTTGTTTGGTCTGGTGGGGTTTTATCATGTTCCTTTGCCACTGGATATTTCTCTGCCTTTTAATTTTGCTTAGTTTTCCATGTTTGGGGTCTCCTTTCTGCAGGCTGGAGGGTCACAGTTCCTCTTAATTGTGGAGTCTGCTCCCTTTGGGTGGGGTTGAACTAGTGCCTTGTGAAGGTTTCCTGGTTAGGGAAGCTTGTGCCTGTGTTCTAGTGGATGGAACTGAATTTCATCTTTTCCACCACGGCAGCCATAAGTTCATTATCTAAGTCTGTGAGTCTGTTTTGGTTTTGTAAGTAAGTTCATTTGTATAATTTCTTTTTAGATTGCACATATAAGGGGAGTCATAGGATATTTCTCCTTCTCTGTTAATCATTTTAAAATGTACAGTTCATTAGTTGTTGTTACTGTTCAGTCACTCAGTCATGTTCAACTGTTTGCAACCCCATGGACTGCAGCATGCCAGGCTTCCCTGTCCATCACCAACTCCCAGAGCTTGCTCAAACTCATGTCAATTAAGTTGGTGATGCTATCCAACCTTCTCATCTTCTGTCATCCCCTTCTCCTCCTGCCTTAAATCTTTCCAGCATCAGAGTCTTTTCCAAGAGTCAGCTGTTCATATCAGGTGGCCAAAGTATTGTAGCTTCAGCATCAGTCCTTCCAATGAATATTCAGGACTGATTTCCTTTAGGATTGACTGGTTTGATTTCCTTGCTGTCCAAGGAACTCTCAAGAATATTCTCCAGCACCACAGTTCAAAGGCATCAATTCTACAGCACTCAGCCTTTTTTGGTGTCCAACTCTCACATCTATACATGACCACTGGAAAAACCATAGCTTGACTATATGAACCCTTGTTGACAAAGTAATGTCTCTGCTTTTTAATATGCTGCCTGGGTTTGCCATTGCTTTTCTTCCAAGAAGGAAGCATCTTTTAATTTCATGGCAGCAGGTACAATACACAGTGATTTTGGGGCCCAAGGATATAAAATCTGTCACTGTTTCCATTGTTTCCCAATCTATTTGTCATGAAGTGATGGGACCAGATGCCATGATCTTAGTTTTCTGAATTCTGAGTTTTAAGCCAGCCTTTTCACTCTCCTCTTTCACCTTCATCAAGAGGCTGTTTAATTCCTCTTTACTTTCTGCCATAATCTCTGCATATCTGAGATTATTGTTATTTCTCCCAGAAATCTTGGTTCTATCTTGTGATTCATCCAGCCAGACATTTATCATGATGTACTCTGCATTTAAGTTAAATAAGCAAGGTGACAATATACAGCCTTGACATACTCTTTTCCCAAGTTTGAACCAATCTGTTGTTCCATGTCTGGCACTAGCTGTTGCTTCTTGATCTACATACAGGTTTTTCAGGAATCCAGTAAGGTGGCATGGTATTCCCATCTCTTGAAGAATTTTCCACACTTCATTGTTGTCCACACAGTAAAGTTAAAGTAAAGTTAAAGTCAAAGACTTTAACACAGTCAATGAACAGAAGTAGATGTTTTTCTGGAATTCTCTTGCTTTTCCTATGATCCAGCAGATGTTGGCAGTTTAATCTCTGGTTCCTCTGCCTTTTTGAAATCTGGCTTGTACATCTGGAAGTTGTAGGTTCACATACTGCTGAAGCCTAGCTAGAAGGATTTTGAGCATTACTTTGCTAGCATGAGAAATGAGTGCAATTGTGTGGTAATTTGAACATACTTTGGCATTGCCATGCCACCTTACCTGCTTCCTGACAAAGCTTGTATGTAGGTCAAGAAGCAACAGTTAGTGCTGGACATAGAACAACAGATTGGTTCAAAATTGGGAAAAAAGGAAATGAGAACTGACCTTTTCCAGTCCTGTGGCTAATGCTAAGTTTTCCAAATGTTCTGACATGCTGAGTGCAGCACTTTAACAGCATCATCTTTTAAGATTTGAAGTAGCTCAGCTATAATTCTATCAACTCCACTAGCGCTGATTGTAGTGATGCTTCCCAAGGCCCACATAACTTCACACTCTGGGATATCTGACTTTAGGTAAGTAATCACACCATTGTGGTTAGCCAGGTGATTAAGATCTTTTTGTATAGTTCTTCTGTGTATTCTTACCACCTCTTCTTAATATTTCTGCTTCTGTTAGGTCCATACCATTTCTGTCCTTTCTTGTGCCCATCTTTGCATGAAATGTTCCCTTGGTATTTCTAATTTTCATGAAGACACCTCTAGTCTTTTCCGTTCTATTATTTTCCTCTATTTCTTTGCATTGTTCACTCAAAAAGGCTTTCTTATCTCTCCTTGCTATTCTCTGAAACTATGAATTGAGATGGGTATATCTTTCCTTTTCTTCTTTGCCTTTCACTTCTCTTCTTTTCTCAGCTATTTATAAGACCTCCTCAAGCAACCATTTTGCCTTTCTTTTTCTTGGGGATGATTTTGATCACTGCCTCCTGCACAATGTTATGAACCTCTGTCCCTAGTTCTTCAGGCACTCTATCAGATCTAATCCCTTGAAACTATTTGTCACTTCCACTGTATAATCATAAGGGATTTGATTTAGATCATACCTGAATGGCCTAGTGGTTTTCCCTACTTTCATCAATTTAGGTCTGAATTTTGCAAAAGAAGTTCATGATCTGAGCCACAGTCAGCTCCAGGTCTTGTTTTTGCTGACTGTATAGAGCTGCTCCATCTTTGACTATTAGGAATATAGTCAATGTGATTTTGTTATTGACTATCTGGACACAAGTTATTGACTTATGTCCATGTGTACAGTCTTCTCTTGTGTTGTTGGAAGAAAGTGTCTGGTATGACCAGTACATTCTCTTGGCAAAACTCTGTTAGCATTTACTCTGCTTCATTTTGTACTCCAAGGTCAAACTTGCCCGTTACTCCAGGTAACTCTTGACCTCCTACCTAGGCATTCCAGTTCCCTATGATGAGAAGGACATCTTTTTTGGTCTTAGTTCTAGAAGGTCTTGTAGGTCTTTATAGAACCATTCAACATCAGCTTCTTCAGCATTAGTGGTTGGGGCATAGACTTGGATTACTGTGATATTGAATGGTTTTCCTTGGAAACAAACTGAGATCATTCTATCGTTTTTGAGATCACACCCAAGTACTGTCTTTTGGACTCTCTTGTTGACTATGAGGACTACTCCAGTTCTTGTAAGGGATTCTTGCCCTCAGCAGTAGATATAATAGTCATCTGAATTAAATTCACCCATTCCCATCCATTTTAGTTCACTGATTCCTAAAATGTCAATCAATGTTCAGCCTTGCTATCTCCTGTTTGACCACTTCTAATATAACCTGATTCATGAACCTAACATTCCAGGTTCCTATGCAGTATTGTTGTTTACAGCATCTGACTTTACTTTCACCACTAGACACATCCACCAGGTACAGTTTCTGCTTTGGCTTAGCCTCTTCATTCCTTCTGGAGCTATTTCTCCACTCCTCTCTAGTAGCATATTAGACACTTAACTGACCTGTGTAGGAAATTCATCTTTCAGTGTCATATCTTTTTGCCTTTTCATACTGTTCATGGGGGTCTCAGGGCAAGAATGCTGAAGTGGTTTGCCATTCCCTTCTCCAGTGGACCGTGTTTTGTCATAACTCTCCACCATGACCCATCCATCTTTGGTGGCTCTCTACGCATGGCTCATAGTTTCATTAAGTAGGCAAGGTTGTAGTCCGTGTGATCACTTTGATTAGTTTTCTGTGTCTGTGATTTTCATTCTGTCTGCCCTCTAATGGATAAGGATAAGAGGCTTGTGCAAGCTTCTTGATGGAAGCGACTGACTGTGGGGAAAACTGGGTCTTGCTCTGATGGGCAAGGCCATTCTTGTTGTTGTTAAGTCTCTCAGTCATGTCCGACTCTGCAACCCCATGAACTGCAGCTTGCCAGGCCTCCCTGTCCTTCACCATCTCCCAGAGCTTGCTCAAACTCACGTCCATTGAGTCAGTGATGCCATCCAACCATCTCGTCCTCTGTCATTCCCTTCTCCTCCTGCCTTCCATCTTTCCCAGCATCAGGGTCTTTTCTAATGAGTCAACTCTTTGCATCTGGTGACCAAAGTATTGGAGCTTCAGCTTCATTCATTGGTCATTCTAATGAATATTCAGGATTAATTTCTTTTAGGATTGACTGGTTTGATCTCCTTGATCAAAGATCTCCAAGAGACTCTAAAGAGTCTTCTCCAACATTTCAGTTTAAAAGCATCAATTTTTTGGTGTTCAACCTTCTTTATGGTCCAACTCTCACATCCATGCATGACTACTGCAAAAACCATAGCTTTGACTATACAAACATTTGTGGGCATAGTAATGTCTCTGCTTTTTAATACACTGTCTAGGTTTGTCATCATTTTTCTTCCAAAGAGAATGGTCTTTTAATTCAATGACTGCAGTGATTTTGAAACCCAAGAAAATAAAGTCTGTCACTGTTTCTATTGTTTCCCCATCTATTTCATCTATTTGCCATGAAGTTCTAACTGTACGAATTGTTGCTTCTTGACCTGCATACAGGCTTGTCAGGAAGCAGGTAAGGTGGTCTGGTACTTCCATCTCTTTAAGAGTTTTCCACAGTTTGTTGTGATCCACACAGTCAAAGACTTTAGTGTAGTCAATAAAGCAGAAGTAGATGCTTTTCTAGAATTCTCTTGCTTTTTCTGTGATCCAACAGATGTTGGCAATTTGACCTCCAGTTCCCCTGCCTTTTCTAAATCTAGCCTGTATATCTGGAAGTTCTCAGTTCATGTACTATTGAAGCCTAGCTTGAAGAATTTTGAGCATTGCTTTGCTAGCATGAGACATGAGTGCAACTGTGTGGTAGTTTGAACATTTTTTGACATTGCCCTTTTTTGGATTGCTGTCTTTAATCCAATTTTCTGCTGATGGGTAAGGCTCTGTTTCTTCTCTGTAGTTTGGTCTGGGACTGGACTATGGTGAGTGCAATGGCAGCAATGGTGACCTCCTTCAAAAGGACTTATGCCATTAGCCTGGGCCTCCCAGGACTATTTTAGTCAGTGCCCCTGACCCCATGGCAGGTCACTGTCAACCCATGCCTCTGCCAGAGACTCCCAGACACACACAGGCAAGTCTGGCTCAGTCTCTCGTGGGGTCACTGCTCCTTTCTCCTTGGTCCTGGTGCACACAAGGCTTTGTTTGTGCCCTCCAGGAGTCTGTTTCCCCAGTCCTGTGGAAGTTCTGTAATCAAATACTGCTGTCCTTCAAAGTCAGGTTCCCTGGGGATACTCAGTACACTTGCCAGATGCCCAGGTTGGGAAGTCTGTTGGGCCTAGAACTTTCACAGCCCTGTGAGAACTTTTTTGGTATAATTGTTCTCCAGTTTGTGAGTCGCCTGGCAGGCAGCTCCATAGGGCAGCTAATGGCAGCTTTCTCCAAAAGGACTTATGCCACACCCTTGGCTTCCAGGACTGCTGTTGCCAGAACCTCGTGGCAGGCCACAGCTGACTCATGCCTCTGCTGAAGACCCTCAAACACTCAAAGGCAGGTCTGGTTCAGTCTCCGGTGGGGGTCACTGTACCTTTCCCTCGGTTCTGTTGTGTACAAGGTTTTGTTTGTGCCCTCCAAGCATCTCTGGTGGGTATGAGGTTTGATTTTAAATGTGATTGTGCCCTTCTTATCATCTTGTTGGGACTTCTCCTTTGCCCTTGGTTGTGGGGTATATTTTTTTAGTGGGTTCCAATATTCTCCTGTCAATGGTTGTCCAGTAGTTAGTTGCAATTTTGGTGTTCTTGAAGCAGAAGGTGAGCTAGCACATGTCCTTCTACTCCACTATCTTGGAACTGAAGGTTCACAACTCCAAGCATTCACATTTTTGGGCAATGAATGTCTAGAATTCTTCTCATCTTGCAAAATGGAAACTTTGTACCCATTAGCCAGTAATTTCCAATTTCCCCCTACCCTCATCCTCTGGCAACCACCTTTCTACTTTTTGTCTCTATGGGTTTGACTGCTCTAAATACCTCACATAAGTGAAGTTACACAATATTCGTCTTTTTGTGACTGACTTATTTTGCTTAGCATAATGTTTTCAGGTTTCATCTGTGTTGTGGCATTGGTCTTTTTCCATCATATGTACATACCACATTTTGTTTATTCATCTGTTGATGGACATTTGAGTTGCTTCTCTTTTTCAACTAATGTGAATAGTTCTGCAGTGAATGTGAGTGTACAAATATCTCCTCTAGACACTGTTTTCAGTACTTTTGAGTATATACCCAGAAGTGGAATAGCTAGATCATATTCTTTGTTTCTTACTTTTTAATAGGAAACACACTGTTATGGAAAACACACTGTTTTCTGTAGTAGACGCATGGTTTACATTCCCACCAACAGTACATAAGTATCCTAATTTGTCAACATTTGTTATTTTCTTTTCCTTTCTTTCTTTCTTTTTTTTTTTTTTTTTTTTTTGATGTGTAGCAACACAGGCTATGAGGTTACTACTGTTACTTTTTGTTTTTAAATATATTTGAAGTTATGTTATAAGTTAATAAACATTTACATTTTATAAAGGATTAACTTACCTCTTTATAATTATAGAATACCTGTCTCTTTCTTTAATGATATTTCTTGCTTTAAAATATATTTTTTCTGATAGTAGTAATGCTACTTTGAACTTATTTTCGTTGGTGTTTGCATGTACATATTTTTCTATTCCTTTACTTTCAAAGTCTGTCTTAATGTTCATTGTGCAGCAGATAATCAAGTTAAAGATTTTTAAAAATCTAATCTGATAATTGTAGTTTTTTATAATTGGCATGTTTTGTCCACTTACATTTAGTGCAATTATTGACATGTAAATCTGGTTTTGGATTATTTTTTTTTTTTTTTTTTTCAGTTTAAAAAATTTATTATTTTAAATTAGTAAAATAAATTAAATCACAGCTTTATTGGCCATCAAAAATGGGAAAAATTCTTCCATATGAACTACTCAATCTTGAAGCACGTTGGTGTTCAACACTAATAATAGCTACAATCATAAAACCCACTGATATGCTGCATCAAGTGTTTGGTGGTTGTCTTTTGTTCATGGAAAATCACTTACCATTTGGCATGGTGTTCCTGGCGCCTTTAACTGGTAAAGGACCTCAAAAAGCTTTTATGGCTATTGTACATGTAGCAAGTAAGTTTTTGCTTTTTTTTTCCACACAAAGAAGAACCTGCACGAATTCTAAGATGTAAAAATGATTTTCCTTTTTCACAAGGTAAATGGGCCAATATCCCCTTTGGTACAAATAGACCTAGTTGGGGATGGAATGTAATTTGACATCATGTTAAGTACTATGGTGACTAGGACAGGATAAATCCTAAGTTTGGGAGACACTGAATTTGAAAGGGCTTCATTCTCGGTGAACAGGTTTTTGCCTTATGGCAGGTGCTTTCCCATGTCCATTCATTCATGGTTTATTGATCCCAGGCACACAGGATCAAAGTGGAGTTTGTCCTAAAGTTATCTAGAGTTAAGTCACAAAGCAGAATAATGATTTAATTGCTGATGAGAGGTTACATGTAAAAGATTTCTGAAAGAGTTCTTTATTAGCGGACAGCTGGTGACAAAATCTATAGGAAAGAGAGATCATTGCCTGCCCTTAAAAAATACCATCTGAATTTTGACCTAAGTCATCTTGAAGGATGAATAGGAGAAGGAAATATGAGCAAAACATGGAAGAGGCAATGCAGAGTGGATGCTTGGGGGGTCAAGGGACAATGATATGGACCATGTGGCTCAAGAAGATGTTTTGTGTATGGGGTTGAGAGGTTAGCTGGAATTAGGTTGGAGGAGGTTCTAAAGGTTAGGTTTTATTTATTCTTTTTTTTTTTTTTTTTTTTTTATTTATTTTTATTTTTTTATTTTTTTAATATTATTTTATTAGTTGGAGGCCAATCACTTTACAACATTTCAGTGGGTTTTGTCATACATTGACATGAATCAGCCATATAGTTACATGTATTCCCCATCCCGATCCCCCCTCCCACCTCCCTCCCCACCCGACTCCTCAGGGTCCTCCCAGTGCACCAGGCCCGAGCACCTGACTCTTGTATCCCACCTGGGCTGGTGGTCCGTTTCACCATAGATAATATACATGCTGTTCTTTCAAAACATCCCACCCTCACGTTCTCCCCCAGAGTTCAAAAGTCTGTTCTGTATTTCTGTGTCTCTTTTTCTGTTTTGCATATAGGGTTATCGCCACCATCTATCTAAATTCCGTATATATGTGTTAGTATATTGTAATGTTCTTTATCTTTCTGACTTACTTCACTCTGTATAATGGGCTCCAGTTTCATCCATCTCATTAGAACTGATTCAAATGAATTCTTTTTAACGGCTGAGTAATATTCCATGGTGTATATGTACCACAGCTTCCTTATCCATTCATCTGCTGATGGGCATCTAGGTTGCTTCCATGTCCTGGCTATTATAAACAGTGCTGCGATGAACATTCCTATACACTAACAATGAAAAAACAGAAAGAGAAATTAAGGAAACAATACCATTCACCATTGCAACAAAAAGAATAAAATACTTAGGAGTATATCTACCTAAAGAAACAAAAGACCTATACATAGAAAACTATAAAACACTGATGAAAGAAATCAAAGAGGACACAAACAGTTGGAGAAACATACCGTGTTCATGGATTGGAAGAATCAATATTGTCAAAATGGCTATTCTACCCAAAGCAATCTATAGATTCAATGCAATCCCTATCAAGCTACCAACGGTATTTTTCACAGAACTAGAACAAATAATTTCACAATTTGTATGGAAATACAAAAAACCTCGAATAGCCAAAGTAATCTTGAGAAAGAAGAATGGAACTGGAGGAATCAACCTGCCTGACTTCAGACTCTACTACAAAGCCACAGTCATCAAGACAGTATGGTACTGGCACAAAGACAGAAATATAGATCAATGGAACAGAATAGAAAGCCCAGAGATAAATCCACGAACCTATGGACAGCTTATCTTTGACAAAGGAGGCAAGGATATACAATGGAAAAAAGACAATCTCTTTAACAAGTGGTGCTGGGAAAACTGGTTAACCACTTGTAAAAGAATGAAACTAGAACACTTCCTAACACCATACACAAAAATAAACTCAAAATGGATTAAAGATCTAAATGTAAGACCAGAAACTATAAAACTCCTAGAGGAGAACATAGGCAAAACACTCTCCGACATAAATCACAGCAAGATCTTCTATGACCCACCTCCCAGAATATTGGAAATAAAAGCAAAAATAAACAAATGGGACCTAATGAAAATTAAAAGCTTTTGCACAACAAAGGAAACTATAAGTAAGGTGAAAAGACAGCCCTCAGATTGGGAGAAAATAATAACAAATGAGGAAACAGACAAAGGATTAATCTCAAAAATATACAAGCAACTCCTGAAGCTCAATTCCAGAAAAATAAACGACCCAATCAAAAAATGGGCCAAAGAACTAAACAGACATTTCTCCAAAGAAGACATACAGATGGCTAACAAACACATGAAAAGATGCTCAACATCACTCATCATCAGAGAAATGCAAATCAAAACCACAATGAGGTACCATTACACGCCAGTCAGGATGGCTGCTATCCAAAAGTCTACAAGCAATAAATGCTGGAGAGGGTGTGGAGAAAAGGGAACCCTCTTACACTGTTGGTGGGAATGCAAACTAGTACAGCCACTATGGAAAACAGTGTGGAGATTTCTTAAAAAACTGGAAATAGAACTGCCATATGACCCAGCAATACCACTTCTGGGCATACACACTGAGGAATCCAGATCTGAAAGAGACACATGGTTTTGGATTATTGATATCTAAAACTCCAGGCTATTTCCAACAGGATCCACATTGCAGTTTAATGTTTACTTCCATATCCCAGCATTAGTTTCTATGCTCATCATTTTGATTATATATATATTCTACTTTTTGGAATCTCAATGTTTCTCATCTTTTTTATCAAGCTCAGTTACATTCATTAAAAACTTTTCATCATGAATTTGTTCATATTTGTGTCAGGAAGGAGAATGGAGAAATCCACATTTAGTTCACAATAGTGCTGAAACTGTAAGATCCCATGCCAACAAAACAAGGGATCTAAAACAAGGGAATAAAACAAGTGTCTGAAGTCCCTTACATATTTGAAATTCTTTTACTTTCAGTGCTAATGTTGACTCTTTATTGAACCCATCTTTGCATGAAATGCTCCTTTGGTGACTCTAGTTTTCTTGAAGAGATCTCTAGTCTTTTCCATTCTATTGCTTTCCTCTATATCTTTGCACTGATCACTGAGGAAGGCTTTCTTATCTCTCCTTGCTATTCTTTGGAACTCTGCATTCAGATGGGTATGTCTTTCCTTTTCTCCTTTGCTTTTCGTTTCTCTTTTTTTCACAGCTATTTGTAAGGCCTCCTCAGACAACCATTTTACTTTTTTGCATTTCTTTTTTCTTGGGGATGGTCTTGATCCCTGTCTCCTGTACAGTGTCACTAACCTCCATCCATTGTTCATCAGGCATGCTATCAGATCTAGTTCCTAAATCTATTTCTCACTTCCACTGTATAATCATAAGGGATTTTATTTAGGTTATACCTGAATGACCTAGGGGTTTTCCCTACTTTCTTCAATTTAAGTCTGAATTTGGAAATAAGGAGTTCATGGTCTGAGCCATAGTCAGCTCCCGATCTTGTTTTTTGCTGACTGTATAGAGTTTCTTCATCTTTGGCTGCAAAGAATATAATCAGTCTGATTTTGGTGTTGACCATCTGGTGATGTCCATGTGTAGAGTCTTCTCTTGTGTTGTTGGAAGAGGGTGTTTGCTATGACCAGTGTGTTCTCTCGACAAAACTCTATTAGCCTTTTCCCTGCTTCACTCTGTACCCCAAGGCCAAATTTGCCTATGACTTTAGGTGTTTCTTGACTTCCTACTTTTGCATTACAGTTTTCTACAATGAAAAGGACATCTTTTTTGGGTGTTAGTTTTAGAAGGTCTTGTAGGTCTTCATAGAACCATTCAACTTCAGTTTCTTCAGCATTACTGGTTGGCGCATAGACTTGGATTGCCGTGATATTGAATGGTTTGCCTAAGAGATTATTCTGTTATTTTTGAGATTGCATCCAAGTACTGCATTTTGGACTCTTTTGTTGACTATGATGGCTACTCCATTTCTTCTAAGTGAAATGGTATGGACCTAACAGAAGCAGAAGATATTGAGATATTATATCCGGTTCCATCACTTCATGGCAAATAGATAGGGAAACAGTGGAAAGAGTGGCAGACTTTATTATTTTGGGCTCCAAAATCACTAAAGATGGTGACTGCAACCATGAAATTAAAAGACGCTTACTCCTTAGAAGGAAAGTTATGACCAACCTAGACAGCATCTTAAAAAACAGAGACATTACTTTTCCAACAAAGGTCTGTCTAGTCAAAGCTATGGTTTTTCCAGTAGTCATGTATGGATGTGAGAGTTGGACTATAAACAAAGCTGAGTGCAGAAGAATTTATATTTTTGAACTGTGGTGTTAGAGAAGACTCTTGAGAGTCGCTTGGACTGCAAGGAGATCCAACCAGTCCATCCTAAAGGAAATCAACTCTGAATACTCATTGGAAGGACTGATATTGAAGCTGAAACTCCAATACTTTGGCCACCTGATGCGAAGAGCTGACTCATTTGAAAAGACCCTGATGCTGGGAAAGATTGAAGGCGGGAGGAGAAAGGGACAACAGAGGATGAGATGGTTGGATGGCATTACTGACTCAATGGGCATGAGTTTGAGTAAACTCTGGGAGTTGGCAATGGACAGGGAGGCCTGGCGTGCTGCAGTCCATAGGGTCGCAAAGAGTCAGACACGACTGAGTGAGTGACCTGAACATTGACTCTATCTAATACATGTATATTCATTTGAAATTCCTATAGTCCTTACCTGCTGCTAGTTCCTTAAATATCAGAGCATTTTATCATAAGAGTTTCCAACAAAGAGAATCATATTTTATAACTGCATATTCATAAAATGCTGGGCTCAGGAAGATTTCTGTCGGAGGCTCTTAGTGAACTTAGCTCGGTTTGATGGAGTTCTTTGACTAACTTCCATTTTAAAATGTAACCTCTGTGTTGGTTGTCATAGTCATTGAATATGTTGACAGTTATTTTCACCTCTTTTTTCTTTGAAGCATATGGTAGCATTGCCATTCTCCTCCCTTTTAAATTTTAGATGTAGTGATATGACTTGCTTTGGCCAATGAAATGTGAGACAGTGTCACTTCCTGGTGGAAACTTTAAGAACTGATGTGTGCTTCACCAAATTCTATTTTCCTTCTCCCATAGAAACTGGCAGTGTCCCAGATGGTGTTGCTTCCTTAGCATAGGTACCAAAATGAGATTTATGCAAAGTAGAGTTTCTAACTGACTGATAATTGACACGGAGTCTGAGTGAGAAGTAAACTTTTATTGTCTGAGATTTTAAAGTTGTTTGTTACAGCAGTAAAACCTAGTCTTTCCGGGTTGATTAAAAAATAAGGGCAAGATTATTTTTCATCGAACTTCCCATATCCTGGCACAGTATGTGTTTGTGAAATGTTGAGTCAGATTTTAAAATCAGAGCTTTCTAACCCCTATGGTAACACTGCAAAGATGGACATTCTCCAGTTTTTTGTGAGACTTCATCTTATATCCTTAATATAGTCCATCCATTTTTTTTTTCCACCCTAGCTGGAGGCAAGGAGAACTAAATTTGACTTAGTGACAACTAGAAATCATTTTGTTTTATACAAAGCCCATTGGGAAAAGAATACAAAAGATTTTTTTCCCAGTAGGAAAAAATTTGCTGTTATATCTAGGTAGTCTATTGGTCTGTTAGAAATGGTACTAGGTAGGAGAAGAAGCAAGGGTTTTTTGTTTGATTTTCAGTTCAAAATAATTGGGGAAGAAACCTCTCTGGTCACAGAATTGTGTGCTTGGGAGTGACTTTGGCATTCACCAAGTTCACTTCATTCCCTACAAGTAACCTAGCTCAGAGGAAGTGCTTTATTTCTAGAGGGTATGAGGTTATTTTTGTTCTATGAAGTTAGATGGATCTACCAAGAGAAAATCATATTCTCTTGGCCAGATAAGTATTTTATGGATTTTTTTCTCAATAGGTGCAGTAGCCACATTATTTATTGTTCAAACACAGAGATGTTTGAGAATCAAAGAGGGTATTGTTACCAATTAAAACAGGACATTAAGCATACACTGATACTTTCCTGGGGAAACTGCATGAACACCTTACAAACACAGACTTATTAATGTGAATTTCATAACAGAATCAGGGCATTAAGTCCTTTGTTCTGAGAGGAGCTGGGTGACTGAGCAACAGAAAAGCCAAGAGAAGGAAATTTCATCCCTAGTTGGGCATTTCAGTGAGTAACATCATCTTTCCATTAGCTGATCATCATTAAACTTTCTGCAGATATAACCCTAAGTGGGGACTTTGGTATCTTTGTACAAATGCATGAACTGTTTGCCTGCAAGATCCATTCCTTCCCAGTAGTTCTCCACCCCAAGACCCACATTAAATGTTATTTCCTCTGGAAAGATCATCCCAAGAGGTGGCTGGTATTTGGCAACTAGGTTTCCCCAGCACAGTGTACACACTTCAGTGTAGACTTTGCACACTGAATTCTAATTCTCCGTGTATGTCTCCCTTCCCTCATGGGCTGCTCAAAGGCAAAATCCATATCCTCTTCTATTGTGTCTTCCTAAGAAAAACCATTTTCTGACCAAAAGTGACTGCTCAGGAAATTATTGAAAGAATGAACCCAGAGAGCTATTATACTTATTTAGAAAAAGATTATGCTTACAAGACCTTCATAGCTTGAGCATGAGATAAAAGGAATAGAAAGGCTGAACTGGTTTACCCACTGTATGCTGATTCATAAGAGGAGGAAGGGAAGAGAGGTTTGGAGGTGGAGGCAGGGGAAAAACAAAAGGCAGTGCCTCCATGTTAATTACACTTGGCTTTGGTGCCATTTCAAAAGGGAACTCACAAAGCTGTTAAGTGTTACTTGAGGGAAACAAGGTAATATAGTAATCTTTAAGGGAGTTTTAAAAGACTTTCCTGGTACAACTTCTAGGAATGAAACTGCATGTAGATCAGATCCACCAAGTGACAATTATAAGTATTAGAGATGCAGAGAACTCATCTGGTCAACCCTCTCCACAGGACATTCATTTTTATGTAGCTCCTGTCACTTCCCAGAAATAGGTGGAGCTCTAACAGAGCAGAAAACACTGCTTTGAAAAGAGAAGGCAGTACTTGGCTCTTAATGCTATATGGCCTTAGTGAGGGATCTGAAATTGACAAATGTTAAATTAGCAGTAGAATTCTCCAAGCCAGAGTTACTAATAAATTTGAAGCCTGATCTCCTGAGAAATCATATACATTTGTGTAGAGAGGGGATCCCTCTCTTCTGGGTCAGGAAGTGGGTGGAGAGGAGGTGTACATTTGCTTTCTTAAGCTGTTTTATAGGAATTGAAAAGCTGATCTCACTGAGGAATGTGGCAAGACAAAGCAATTTTTGTCAGAAGTAGTACCTTCTTGATGAAGGAAATGGCAACCCACTCCATTGTTCTTGCCTGGAGAATCCCAGGGATGGCGGAGCCTGGTGGGCTGCCGTCTATGGGGTCACATAGAGTCGGACACGATTGAAGTGACTTAGCAGCAGCAGCAGTACAGTCTATGAAGAAGAGCACAAGGCACAGAGACTTTTAAAGTTCCTTTTGGTTTTAACTTTGAGCTGACATGTTGAATGGGTTAGAAGCACTAAGCATCAGTGTTTCCCTCCAGGGCTAGAGTTTTCGTAGCACTAGGGTATAAGGAGGGGTCTCAGGGACTGTGGGAGGTGGTGGCAGAAAAGATGGTGCAGAAAGGACATCCCACCCCCCTGCACTGAGTCTACCTTGGCCCTCACCTTCCCCTCATTCTCTTCCTTCAATAAGTGTACCCTGGACTTCCTCCACTAAGTTCATGGCACTGTGCTAAGCAGTGGTAAAAATGACAGCCTCGTCTGTCGAGATCTCCCAGTCTTGTGGGGAAGGCAGCTACAACAAATCATCATCATTCACTCTGACAGTTATGCTATGAGAAACGTGTGCAAGAATTTGTGGGAATATTGAGGAGGGAGTTGCTGATTCTGTGTGGTTATAAATACGGAGGAATTTAAGATTGGGGCAGGTTTCACATATGGCTCCCCATTGTAAAACCCAGCACTGTTGGTGTGGCATTCTTGGTGTCTCCAATATATGTCTTAGTCACCTTGGGCTGGTGTAACAAAATACCACAAACTGGGTAGCTTATAAAGCATAGGAATTTATTTGTCACAGTTCTAGAGGCTGGGAAGTCCAGGATCACGGCACCAGCTTTCCCAGTTTGTAGACTGGTGTCTTTTCTCTTTTTCCTCAGACAGCAGAAAGGGCAAAGGATATCTCCGTGGTCTCTTTTAAAAGTGCATGAGTTCATTCATGAGGGCTCCACCCTCATGACCTAATTACCTCTAAAAAGGTCTGTCTTCTAATACCACTACTTTGGGCATTAAGTTTTCAACACGTGAATTTTGAGAGAGCACAAGCATCCGGCCTGTAGCCATGTGTCTCTACTGATCCAGTATCACCACCCACGTTGCTTGACGCCATCACAGGTCTCCATCCACTCTGCACTGCTCTCCCCTTTGTCCTGTTTGTTCCTTGACTGGAAAGTGCCACTTGGTACTAATCTGATTCTTATCCATCCAAGATCAGCTGAAATCATACCTCCTCTGTGGAGCCTTCTCTGAGGTTCATAGCCCACAGGGCTCTCCCCATTCCGGAACTGCTGTTTGGAATTCTACTTTGATACTTGATATCTTGAAACTTTGTTAATTTATCCTGCATTGTGACATCTCTTATGTTATAGCTCTTCTATTGTTGATTTAATAAGCAGACTTTTCTCAATTAAAATTAAAGGCAGTAAGTGGCAGAATCCATTATCTAATATTCCATATACATTATAGTAAAGTGTAGGAGATAGTATCAGTAAATATTTATTGAAAGAATGAGTGGAAAATATAGGCCTTTTGCTCCACGGATGATATTTGGCATAAAATTGTTGTGTGTTTTTTTTCTGAGCACCCAATTCAATATGAAGTGCCTTTCCTGTGGTTACTAGCTGGGTAATGGTTTTTTTTTTCCTGAAGTGCATTCAGCTTGTTACTGAGTAGCACTTCCCAACTGGGGAATGAACAGGACAAAGCTGAGAGTAGTGCAAGCTGAATGCTAAATATTTACTTGAGAGTTCACTATGAATCTCTACTTGGTGCCAGAGAAACTGAAATTAATATACCCTAAAAACTCAACAAGAGCCAGATATCCTGGAGGGTGAAGTCAAGTGGGCCTTAGGAAGCATCACTACAAACAAAGCTAGTGAAGGTGATGGAATTCCAGCTGAGTGATTTCAAATTCTAAAAGATGATGCTGTTATGTCATGTCAGCATATGTCACTATGTCAGCAAATTTGGAAAACCCAGCAGTGGCCACAGGACTGGAAAATGTCAGTTTTCATTCCAATCCCAAAGAAGGGCAGTGTCAAAGATTGTTCAAATTACCATACAGTTGCACTTATTTTGTATCGTAGCAAGGTAATGCTCAAAATCCTTCAGACTAGGCTTCAGCAGTACATGAACCAAGAACTTCTAAATGTACAAGCTGGATCTGGAAAAGGCAGAGGAACCAGAGATCAAATAGACAACAATTGGTGGATCGTACAGAAAGCAAGGAAATTGCAGAAAAACTTCTGCTTCATGGACTACACTAAAGCTTTTGACTGTGTGGAAATTCCAACAAACTGTGGAAAATTCTTAAAGAGATGGAAATATCAAACAACTTTACCTGTCTCCTAAGAAACCTGGTATTTGGGTCAAGAAGCAAGTTAGAACCTTACATGGAACAATGGACTGGTTCAAAATTGGGAAAAGAGTATGTCAAAGCTGTATATTGTCATCCTGCTTATTTAACTTATATACAGAGTACATCTTGCAAAATGCCACGCTGGAAGAATCACAAGCTGGAATCAAGAATACTGGAAGAAATATCAACAACTTCAGATATTCAAATGATACCGCCCTAATGGCAGAAAGTGAAGAGTAACTAAACAGCCCCTTGATGAAGCTGAAAGAGGAGAATGAAAAAGCTGGCTTAAAACTCAGCATTCAAAAAACAAAGATCATGGCATCTGGTCCCATCACTTCATGGCAAATAGATGAGGAAAAAGTGGAAACAATAGCAGATTTTATTTTCTTGGGCTCCAGAATCACTGTGGACAGTGACTGCAGCCATGAAATTAAAAGACGTTTGTTCCTTGAAGAAAAGCTATGGCAAACCTAGACAGCATATTAAAAAGCAGATATCACTTTACCAACGACAGTCTGTATAGTCAAAGCTATGGTTTTCCCAGGAGTCATATATGGATCTGAGAGTTGGACCAGAAAGAAGGCTGAGTGCCAAAGAATTGATGCTTTCAAACTGTGGTGCTGGAGAAGACTCTTGAGAGTCCCTTGGACAGCAAGGAGATCAAACCAATCAATCCTAAAGGAAATGAACCCTGAATATTCATTGGAAGAACTAATGCTGAAGCTCCAATACTTTGGCCACCTGATGCAAAGAGTCAACTTGTTGGAAAAGACCCTGATGCTGGGAAAGGTTGAAGGCAAAAGGAGAAGGTGTGGCAGAGGATGAGATGGTTGGATGGCATCACAGACTCAGTGAACATGAATTTGAGCAAACTCTGGGAAATAGTGAAGGACAGGGAAGCCTGGTGTACTGCAGTCCATGGTGTCACAAAGAGTTGAACACAGTTTAGCGACTGAACACACACACAACAAAAGAACTGACATCTAAATGAAATAAAGTGGGTTAAGTGAGGCTGGATTTAGATGCTACTTCTGATTCTTGATATTTCTATGTGTTACCCTTTTCTTCTCCCCTATTAGCACCAGAAGTTTTTAGAATCCTCACTTTGTCCCTGGTATCAAAGATAATGTACCTTGATATATTTTGTTGTTAATATGTGGCTTTAATTTAGTAAAATTTTAAAGGAATAAAGGATAAATGGGATAAAGCATGATGAATTTTCTGTTAGGCAAGGGGCCTACCAGAGAGTCAATTCTCTCTCAATTGTAATGCTTTCATGAGGCAAGCGATATTTATTCCCATGTTCAGCAGGGAATGATAATGTGGGGTGGGAACTTTTGGGCTTCCCAGGTAATAAATAAAGTTTTGGGCTTCCCAGTAATAAAGAATCCACCTGCCAAGAGACGCAGGAGTTGCCGGTTCGATCCCCAGGTCGGGAAGATCCCCTGGAGTAGGAAATGACAACCCACTCTAGTATTCTTGCCTGGGAAGTCCCACGGACAGAGGAGCCTGGTGGGCTGCAGTCCATGGGGTCACAAAGAGTCAGACACGTTGAGCGACTGAGCACGCACAGGGACTTTTAGGGAAAGAATCATACTGAGAAAAGGAATAGAGCTCTCTAGAGCTCAGGGCATCCAGTGTAGCCGCATACCCAATTTTTAGGTCCAAGTGAGGAGCCCTAGATACCAGCCGGTTATTAACTTTGTCTTATCTGCTTTGTGCATTCTTGACCTGATCCCATTGTGACCTTGCATGTTTGAACACATATTTATTCTACTCTCACAGATGATTTGATGGATACTTTGGCAGGAGATAAGAGTTTTTGGCTGGAAGTAATTGTCCCTCAGAATTCTGAAGGCATTTTCCACTTGTTTCTAGCTTTCAGTGTGCCTGGAGTTAGATCCCATTTCTGATTCTTGATGTTTTTATGTGTGACTTTTTTCTTCCCCTTGCCTCCAGAAGTTTTTAGGGTCCTCTCTTTGTTCCTGGTATCAATGATACTGTATCTTGATAAGTTTGTTGCTGTTAATTTGTGACTTTAATTCAATAAAATTTAGAAATTTTAATGTTTTAATGCATGATGGACCCTTTAAAAATTGAGATTCATGACCTTGTTTTATTTCTTTAATCATTTTCTACTCTTCATGTTCTCCCTTCTCTTTTTCTGAAATTTCTGTTGGGTAGATTCTTATCTTCTGAACTGCTTCTCAATTTTTACATCCTCTCTCTCATTATCCATCTCTTTGATCATTTGTTCTACTTTCTTAGATCTTTATTTAACTTCATCTTCCAATTATTTTACTGAATTTTTTTCCTGAACATAGTAATACATTTTTCTTATTCATAGTAAGGTCTGTTTATTTTAATTGAAGTACAGTTGATTTATGATATATTAGTTTCAGATGTATAGCATATTGGTCCAGTATTTTTATTAATCATACATCCATTATGTTATTATAGGATAATGGCTATAATTCCTCATGCTACACAATATATCCTTGTTGCTTACCTATTTTATATGCAGTAGTTTGTTATTCTCCTGCCCTGAATTTGTCCTTCCCCTCTTTGGTAACCATTAGTTTTTTTCCTAGGTCTGTGAGTCTGTTTCTTTTTATATATACATTCATTTGCATTGTATTTTAGATTCTACACTTAGGTGATATCATACAGTATTTGTCTTTATCTGTCGGACTTATTTCACTAAACATAATATTCTTCTCTAGGTTCATCCACATTGCTGCAAATGGCAGTATTTCATTCTTTTTTTGTGGTTGAGTAATTTCTATTGTGTGTGTGCACACAAACCCTTTTCTTTATCCATTCATCTGTTCATGAACACTTGGGTTGCTTCCATGTCTTGGCCACTGTAAATTGTGAACAGTGGGGTACTGTGTTTTCTTCCTGTTATCATAGTTTGATTTCCTATTTGTTTTTTCTTGTTTCAAGTGATTTTTAAATAGCATCCCATTGTTTCATCGATGTGAAATGTCCTCTTATTTCTCTCAGAATAATATAATATATAATTTTCTTAAGGAGATGTCTCAGCAAGATGGAAGGAGGGGCAAAATCTCATTTAGAATCAAACCTCATACACACCAGAGATGCTCAGAGCACTCAAACAAAACCTCATGCACACCAGGACCTAGAGACCCCACAGAGAGTGAGCCAGACCTGTGTTTGAGTGTTTGAGTGTCTCTTGCAGAGGCATGAGTCAGCAGTGGCCTGCCGCAGGAGCAGGGACTCTGGGTGCAGCAGACCTGAGTCACACAGCATGTGGCATAAGCCCTCTTGGAGGAGGTCTCCTTTAACCCCACTATAGAGCTGCCAAGCAGATGACCACAACCTGCAGAACAATTATACCAAATAAATTCTCACACTGTTAAGAAATTTCTAGAACCCACAACAAATTTCCCAACCTGGAGATCTGGCAAAGGGACTGAGAATTCCCAGGGAATTTGACTTTGGAGGCCAGTGGGATTTGATTACCATACTTAAACAGGACTGGGGAAATAGACTCTTGAAGGGCACAAACAAAACCTTGTGTGCACCAGGACCCAGGAGAAAGAAGCAGTGACCCCACAAGAAACTGGGCCAGACTTGCCTGTGAGTGTTCAGGAGTCTTCAGGAGAGGTGTGGGTCAACAGTGGCCTGCTGCAGGGTCAAGGGGGTACTGAATACAACAGTGCATGCAAAAGTCCTTTTGAAGGAGGTTGCCATTATCTTCATTACCCCTACCATAGTTTGGTCTCAGGTCAAACATCAGAGAGGGAACATAGCTCCATCCATCAACAGAAAATTGGATTAAAGATTTATTGAGCATGACCACACCCATCAGAATAAGACCCAGTCTTCCCCACAGTCAGTCTCTCCCATCAGAAAGCTTCTATAAGCCTCTTAGGCTTATCCATCAGAGGGTGGACAAAGTGAAAACCACAATCACAGAAAACTAATCAAACTGATCACATGGACCATAGTCTTGTCTAACTCAATGAAACTATGAACCATGCCATGTAGGGTCACCCAAGACAGACTGGTCATAGTGGAGAGTTCTGACAAAATGTGGCCCACTGGAGAAGGAAATGGCAAACCAGTTCAGTATTCTTGCCTTGAGAAACTCAAGGACAGTATGAAAAAGCAAAAAGATATGACACTGAAAGATGAACTCCCTGGGCTGGTAGATGCCCAATATGCTACTGGAGAAGAGTGGAGAAATAACTCCAGAAAGAGTCAAAGCAAAAACAACACCCAATTTTGGATATGACCAGTGATGGAAGTAAAGTCCAATACTGTAAAGAACAGTATTGCATAGGAATCTGGAATTTTAGGGCCTTGAATCAAGGTAAATTGGAAGTGGTCATATAGGAGATGGCAAGAGTGAACATCAACATTTTAGAAATCAGTGAACTAAAATGGACTGGAATGGGTGAATTTAATTCAGATGACCATAATATCTACTGCTGTGGCCAAGAATCCCTTAGAAGAAACGGAGTAGCCCTCTCGGCCAAAAAAGAGTCCAAAATGCAGCACTTGGGTGCAACCTCAAAAATGACAAAATGATTCAGTTCATTTCTGAGGCAAACCATTCAATGTCACAGTAATCCAAGTCTAAGCCCCAACCACTAATGCTGAAGAAGCTGAAGTTGAATGGTTCTGTGATGACCTACACAACCTTCTAGAACTAACACCAAAAAAAGATGCCCTTTTCATCACAGGGGACTGCAATGAAAAAGTAGGAAGTCAAGAGACATCTGGAGTAACAGCAAGTTTGGCCTTGGATTTGGCCAAACAGCAAGTTTGGCCTTCATGTTGGAATACCAAATAAAGCAGGGCAAAGGCTAAGAGAGTTTTGCCAAGAGAATGCACTGGTCCTAGCAAACACCCTCTTCCAACAACAAAAAAGAAGACTCTACACATGGACATCACCAGATGGTCAACACTAAAATCAGATTGATTATATTTTTTGCAGCCAAAGATGAAGCTCTATACAGTCATCAAAAATAAGACCAGGAGCTGACTGTGGCTCAGATCATGAACTCCTGTTTGCAAAATTCAAACTTAAATTGAATAAAGTAGGGAAAAACCACTAGGCCATTCAGGTATAACCTAAAGCATATCCCTTATGATTATACAGCGGAAGTGAGAAATAGATTCAAGGGATTACATCTAATAGATAGAGTGCCCGAAGAGCTATGGACAGAGGTCTGTGACATTATACAGGAGGCAGTGATCAAGACCATCCCCAAGAAAAAGAAATGCAAAAAGGCAAAATGGTTGTCTGAAGAGGCCTTACAAATAGCTGAGAAAAGAAGAGAAGCTAAAGGCAAAGAAGAAAAGGAATAATATGCCCATCTGAATTAAGACCCAGAATAGCAAGGAGTGATCAGTGCAAAGAAATAGAGGAAAACAATAGAATGGGAAAAACTAGAGATCTCTTCAAGAAAATTAGAGATACTAAGGGAACATTTCATGCAAAGATAGGCATAATAAACGACATAAATGATATGGACCTAACAGAAGCAGAAGATATTAAGAAGAGGTGGTAAGACTACACATCAGAACTGTACAAAAAAGATCTGAATGACCCAGGTAACCATGATGGTGTGATCATTCACCTAGAGCCAGACATCGTGGAATGAGAAGCCAAGTGGGCCTTAGGAGGCATCACTATGAACAAAGCTAGAGAAAGTGATGTAATTCCAGTTGAGCTATTTCAAATCCTAAAAGGTGATGCTGTTACAGTGCTATACTCAGTATGCCAGAAAATTTGGAAAACTCATCAATGGCATAGGACTGAAAAAGGTGAGTTTTCATTCCAATCCCAAAGAAAGGCAATGCCAAAGATTATTCAATCTACTGCACAATTGCACTCATCTCACTCACTAGCAAAATAATGCCCAAAATTCTCTAATCAAACTGATCACATGGATTACAGCCTTGTCTAACTCAATGAAACTATGATCCATGCCGTGTAGGGCCACCCAATATGGACAGATCATAGTGGAGAATTCTGACAAAACATGGTCTACTGGAGAAGGGAAGAGCAAACCACTTCAGTATTCTTGTCTTGAGAACCCCATGAAAAGGCAAAAAGATATGATGAAAGATGAACTGAAAAGATGAATCTCTGAACACTAAAAAATGAACTCCCCAGGTCAGTAGGTACCCAATATGCTGCTAGAGAAGAGTGGAAGAGGCTTTAACAGTGTATGAACTGAGAACTTCAAGATGTTCAAGCTGAATGTAGAAAAGGCAGAGGAAACAGAGATCAAATTGCCAACATCCGTTGGATCATAGAAAAAGCAAGAGAGTTCCAGAAAAATATGTATCTCTACTTCTTTGACTACACTGAAGCCTTTAACTGTGTGGTCACAACAAAGTGTGGAAAATTCTTCAAGAGATGAGAATACTAGACCACGTTACCTCCCTACTGAGAAAACTGTATGTAGGTCAAGAAGCAACAGTTAAAACCAGACATGGAACAACGGACTCGTTCCAAATTGGGAAAGCAGTACATCAAGGTTGTATGTTGTCACCTTGCTTATTTAACTTATACAGAGTACATCATGTGAAATGCTGGGTTGGATGAAGCCCAAGCTGAAATCAAGATTGCCAGGAAAAATAACAATAACCTCAGATACGCAGATGACACCACCCTTATGGCAGAAAGCAAAGAAGAACTAAAGAGACCCTTGATGAAAGTGAAAGAGGAGAGTGAAAAGGCTGGCTTAAAACTCAACATTCAAAAAACAAAGATCATGGCATCCGTTCCATCATTTCATGGCAAATAGATGGGGAAACAATGGAAACAGTGACAGACTTTATTTTATTGGGTTCCAAAATTACTGCAGATGTGGACTGCAATTATGAAATTAAAAGACACTTGCTCCTTGGACAAGCCTAGACAGCATATTAAAAAGCAGAGACATTACTTTGCCAACAAAGGTATGTCTAGTCAAAGGTATGGTTGTTCCAATAGTCATGTATGGATGTGAGTTGGACCATAAACCTGAGCACCAGAGAACTGATGATTTTGAACTGTGGTGTTGGAGAGGACTCTTGAGAGTCCCTTGGACTGCAAGGAGATCCAACCAGTCCATCCTAAAGGAAATCAGTCCTGAATATTCATTGGAAGGACTGATGCTGAAACTCCAATAGTTTGGCCACCTGATGCAAAGAACTGACTCATTTGAAAAGACCCTGATGCTGGGAAAGATTGAAGGTGGGAGGAGAAGCACCTAAGCAGCCTTTCTTCTTCTTCTTCTTCTTCCGCAAGAGTGTGGGGTTAGGCTTACCTAGCCCATGGATATACCAGTGGATGTGGTATACGATGGTATACCATGGTTCAGTGCCTTCTACACCCTGCTGAAACAAGATGGGTAAGATGGAGGAGGATCAAGATGGCAGAATAGTAGGTGGACGTGGAATACATCTCTCTCCACGCATACATCAGGAATAAACCTTCAGACACAGAAGTGCAGGAGTACCTGATTAGTGGAAAAGAATATACAGACCCATGCAAAACTTGGTAGGAGAAAAGAACTAGGGGGGAAAATAGGAATGTTAGTAGGAGTGAACTTGCCCTCGGCAGGTGGGGGACCTGAAGCAGGGGTCTGATCCCCACATTGGGACAATTGTCTGAACCAGAGGAGAAACATTTAAAGCTGAGAGGGAAACAGCTGATCTGTGGCAGTCTAAATGGAATAAGAATCAGACAGTCCTTGCTGCAGCCATACATAACCTGGACAGGCATGCAGGTCCGCTAGAAGGCACAGCGGCTGGGAGCTGCAGTTTAGGGATTGTGAAGCAATCCCAGCGCGAGGGCTGCTGTTAACTGCAGAGAGACTGGATGGAGGAGAGGTGAGGGAGGAGATTGTGGTCGGAAATGCCCGTGCAAGGAAACTGGGCAGCCATGAAAGCAAAGCATACTGCTGAGTCACGCGTAGGGGGTGGAGCCATCACCACAGCCTCTCTCCCCCTACACGCCAGCATTGGCAGCTGAACAATAGAGAGGCTGGCCCGTCAAATGCCTGACGCGTTGAACTACAGAGTAGTACCCCACTCAGAGTGCCCCTTTAAGTGCCTGACATGCCAATCTACAGAGTAGGACCCCCCAGGCGAGGGGGTTCTATGTTTCTGATGGGCCAAACAACAGAGAAGGACCCCAGGCAAGGAAGCTCTCTAAGTGCCTGAACGGGAGAAAGAACGGCCAGAGAGGTCTTCTGATCGCCAGCTACAAGGGGCTGGAAAAAAGTCTCTCATAGGGCCATGACTCCTGCAATGGAGGCAGTCCGTGTCCCTGCACACTTGGCACCACCAGGGTCCCCGCAAGCCAAGCAGCTGTGTACTACCCTCACACTCAACTCTCTCTGGGGCAGAGCTGCCACAGGCAAAAAATGTCTTGTGCTTATACACGCAGGGTCGCTTCGATAGCGTCTGACTCTATGCAACCCTGTGGACTGTGGTCTTGCAAGGCTTCTCTGTCAGGGAGGGGGGTCCTTCAGGAAAGAACACTGGAGCGTATTGGCCAGTACTGGTTGCCATACCCTTCTAGAGCACTGTATTTCCTGCTGCCTTAGCTCCCAACTCACCTGAGTTCCTGGTGCTGCCAGAACCCCTGTGACCCAAGCAGTTGCACCACCTCCACACCTGGCCCTCACGGGGCAAACCCAAGTCCTCCAGGGCAGCCTCAGGAGCAAACCTCAGTGGATGACCCACATGCCAGAGGTGGAAATAAAACCACAGCTGAAACCCAGGGGCAGTGTGACTAAGGAAGAAGACCCAAAACCTTCCTACCAACTGTACAAGCTGCAGATTAAATCCACACTATAAACTAGGCAGACTCTGTGTCTGTGGAATATATAAAAGGTCATTGAGAGCTCCCACAAAAGAAAACGCACTAGTTCTGATAGCTGTGGACATTGGAGGCAAGAACACAGAGGAGTAGGAGCAGATTAGAATCTGAGCTGCCCTCACAGCAGGCCCAGAGATTAGCCCACTGTTAGAGGGCATCCTAGGGAGGTGAAGTGTACTGTGACTCCCAGCAAGGAAAAGGACTCTGACAGTAGTGATTCAAGAAAAACATCTACTATTCTTGTTTTGACCTGTAGATTCTTTTGGATTATTTTTTCTCTTTTGTTTTTTCCTCCCTGCCGCCTCCCCTTGTAGTTGTTGATTTTATTGGCACTGTGAAATCTAACTAAGCTTTTGAGCTTTCTTTTTTTTTTTTTTTCTATTTTTTCTCAGTCACATTTTTCATTATTGTTATAAATCTCTGCCTCTATATTGGGTTTTTGTAGTTCTGGGGAGTTTTTGGCTTTTTTTCCTCACCTTTTAAAAATTTTAATTTAAAAATGTTTAAACCTATTATTATTTTTTCTACATTTATTCCTTTGTTTGCTTTTCCTACTGTTCTTTTCCCCTTGCAGTTAATCTTTAATACATATAAATCTTCTTTATCTACCTTCATTTAACTTTGCATATCTATTTTATCTTTCTTTCTTTCCTTTAGTATCAACATATTTGTTAGTCTTATTTTCATTGTTTTATACCCCAATTGGCACCTTGCTTTAGTTTTGTTTTCCAGTTTGTGTTTTAGTTAGTTTTGTTCTGGTAGACATAATTTTTGGTTCCCTTTGTTCGCCAGGTCAATCCATTGTATTTTATTTTTGTTGAACTGTTTTGGTTTTGCTTATGGGTGTATATGTCTATGTGTATATTCAGTCACACTTTCTATTGTTGTTATAAACCTTTGCCTCTACATTGGGACTTTGCAGTTCTGTGGAGTTTTCCTTTTTTTTTCTTTTCTCTTTCTTCTTCCATTTTTTTTCTTTCCACTACTTTATAATTTTAATTTTTAATTTTCTTAAGCCTGTTATATTTTTCTACATTTATTCCTTTGTTTGCCTTTCCTACTGTTCTTTTCCCTTTGCAATTAATCTTCAATGTATATAAAGCTTCATCTACCTTTATTTAACTTTGCATAGCTATTCTTTCTTTCTTTTCTTTCTTACTTTTCCTCTCAACATATTTGTTAGTTTTATTTTCATTTCTTTATTCCCCAATTGGCATCTTGCTTTGGTTTTGTTTTCCAGTCTGTGTTTTAGTTAGTTTTGTTCTTGTAGACATAATTTTAGGTTTCCTTTGTTTGCTGGGTCAATCTTTTGTACTTTATTTTTGTTGAACTGTTTTGATTTTGCTTATGGGTATATATATGTGTGTGTATATTCCATTATTTTAATTATTATATGCCTGATTTTGTAACTGCCATTTGTCTGGGGTTCATCTTTGGTTTCTTGTTTTTGGATATTTGTTTTAATCTCTTAATGCCATAAAAAACCACTTGTGGAATCTTCGTTCCTGACCAGAGATCAAGCCCTGAGCCTTTGGAGTAGGGGCACTGACCCCAAGACCATAGACTACCAGAGAATTAACCCTAAGGGATATCAAATAGTGAGAACTCACACAAAGGAAACCACCTGAATACAAGACCTGGCATCACCCAACCACCAATAGCACCCTGTGTACAAAATAAAAATACACACCCAATCATCAGCAGAGAGCGTTACCACCTCACTCAACTTTGCCCACCATAGGAAAAACAAACAAACAAACAAACTCAGCACAAATCTCACTCTATAAGAAGCTTACACAAACCACTGGGCCAACCTTAGAGGGCAGAAACCAAAAGGAAGAAAGAATTTAACCTTGAAGCCTGAGAAAGGAGACCTCAAACACAATAAATTTAAGAGAAAAAAAAAGAAAACACACACACACAATGAAAAGGAACAAACTAGAAACACGTAAGTCCAAATAAATGAAGAGGAAATAGGCAAACTCCCTGAAAAAGAATTCAGAATAGTGATAGTAAGATGATCAAAAGCTTGAAATCAAAATGGAGAAAATGCAAGAATCAATTAACAATGACCTGGAAGAACTAAAAAATAAACATGTAGAGGCAAACAACACAGCTATTGAAATTAAAAATACTCTAGAAGAAATCAATAGCAAAATATCTGAAGCAGAAAACAAATCAGTGAGCTGGAAGATAAAATGGTGGAAATGACTTCTGAAGAGCAGAATATAGTAAAAAGAATGAAAAGAACTGAGGATTGTCTCAGAGACCTCTGGGACAATATCAAACCCACCAACATTTGAATTATAGGGGTCCCAGAAGAAGAAGAGAAAAAGAAAGGGTATAAGAAAATTTTTGAAGAGATTATAGTTGAAAATTTCCCCAACATGGAAAAGGAAATAGTCAATCAAGTCCAAGAGGCACAAAGAGTCCCATAAAGGTTAAACCCAAGGAGAAACACACCAAGACACATATTAATCAAGCTTGGAAAGACTAAGCACACAAAAAAAGACTATTAAAAGCAACAAGGGAGAAGCAACAAGTAACATACAAGGGAAACCCCATCCGCTTAACAGCTTATCTTTCAGTAGAAACTCTGCAGGTCAGAAGGGAATGGCAGGATATATTTAAAGTATTAAAAGGGGGAAATATACAACCAAGATTACAGTACCCAGATAGAATCTAATTCAAAACTGATGGAGAAATAAAAAACTTTTCAGACAAGCAAATGTTATGAGAACAGCTTTACAACAAATGTTAAAGGAACTTATATAGCCAAGAAATACAAGAGAAGAAAAAAAGATCTACAAAATCAACCCCAAACAATTAAGAAAATGGCAATAGGAACATACACATCAGTAATTACTTTAAATGTAAATGGATTAAATGCTCCAACCAAAAGACACAGACTGACTGAATGGATGCAAAAACAAGACCCATATATATACTGTCTACAAGAAACCCACTTCAGACCTAAAGACACATATAGACTGAAAATGAGAGGATGGAAAAATATATTCCTTGCAAATGGGAAGCTAAAGAAAGCTGAAATAGCAATCCTCATATGAGACAAAATAGACCTTAAAATAAAGAAGATTACAAGAGGTAAGGAAGGACACTACATAATGATCAAGGGATCAATCCAAGAGGAAGGCATAATAACTGTAAATATCTATGCACCCAACACAGGAGCACCTCAATACATAAGACAAACACTAACAGACATAAAAGGAGAAATTGACAGTAACACAATAATAGTAGGAGACTTTAACACTCCACTCACACCAATGGACAGATCATCAAAACAGAAAATTAATAAGGAAACACAACTCTTAAATGATACCTTAGATGAGATGGATCTCATTGATATATTCAGGACATTCCATCCAAATGCAGAAGAATACACCTTCTTCTCAAGTGCACATGGAACATTCTCCAGGATACACCACATCTTGAGTCACAAATCAAACCTCAGTAAATTTAAGAATATTGAAATCATATCATGCATTTTCTCTGACCACAATGCTATGAGACTAGATATCAATTGCACGAAGAAGACTGTAACAAACATAAACACATGGAGATTAAACAAAGAATTTCTAAATAGCCAACAGGTTACTGAAGAAATTAAAAAGGAAATAAATTTCTAGAAACAAATGACAATGAAAACAGGACAACTCAAAACCTATGGGATGAAGCAAAAGCAGTCCTAAGAGGGAAATTTACAGCAATACAATCATACCTCAAGAAACAAGAAAAACATCGAATAGACAGCCTAACTTTACACCTAAAACGACTGGAAAAAGAAGAACAAAAACCCTTGAAAGTTAGTAGAAGGAAAAAATTCATAAAGATCCAAGCAGAAATAAATGAAAAAGAAATGAAAGAAACAATAGTGAAGATTAATAAAAGGTGGTTCTTTGAGAAGATAAACAAATTGACAAACGTTTATCCAGACTCATCAAGAAAAAAAGAGAAGAATCAAATCAACAAAATTAGAAATGAAAAAGGAGAGGTTACAACAGACAATGCA
Organism: Muntiacus reevesi; assembly: GCF_963930625.1. Classification (NCBI taxonomy): domain Eukaryota; kingdom Metazoa; phylum Chordata; class Mammalia; order Artiodactyla; family Cervidae; genus Muntiacus; species Muntiacus reevesi. The sequence goes on along the minus strand of NC_089265.1, from coordinate 39,441,728 downwards.
GCTATACAAAGGATTATGAGAGACTATTATGAACAACTATATGGCAATAAAATGGATAACCTGGAAGAAATGGATAGATTCTTAGAAAAGTTCAATCTTCCAAGACTGAACCAGGAAGAAATAGAAATTATGAACAACTCAGTTACAAGCACTGAAATTGAAGCTGTGATAAAAAAATCTCCCAAAAAAGAAAAAAAAAAAAAAAAAAGCCCAGGACCAAATGGCTTCGTAGGAGAATTCTATCAAACATTTAGAGAAGAGCTAATGCCTATACTTCTAAAACTCTCTCAAAAAATTGTGGAGGAAGGAAAACTTCCACCTCATTCTATGAGCTCACCATTACCCTGATACCAAAACCAGACAAAGACAACAACAAAAAAACTACAGGCCATTATCACTGATGAACATAGATGCAAAAATCCTCAACAAAATTTTAGCAAACAGAATTCAGCAACACATCAAAAAACTCATACCATGATCAAGTTGGGTTTATTCCAGGAAGTAAGGATTCTTCAATATATGCAAATCAATCAATGTGATACACCATATTAACTAATTGAAAGACAAAAACCAAATGATAATCTCAATAGATGCAGAAAAAGCCTTTGACAAAATTCAGCACCCATTTATAATTAAAACTCTACAAAAAATGGGCATAGAAAGAACCTACCTCAACATAGTAGAGGCCATATATAATAAACTTAGAGCAAACCTTATTCTCAACGATGAGAAACTGAAAGTATTCTCCCTAATATCAGGAATAAGACAAGGGTGTCCACTTTCACCACTATTATTCAACATAATTCTGAAAGTCCTAGCTACAGCAATCAGAGAAGAAAAAGAAATAAAAGGAATGCAAATCAGAAAAGAAGAAGTAAAGCTCTCACTGCTTGCAGATGACATGATACTGTACATAGAAAAGCCTAAAGATAATATCAGAAAATTACTAGAGCTAATCAGTGAATTTAGCAAAGTTGCAGGATACAAAAAAATACATAGAAATCACTTGCATTTCTATATACTAACAATGAAATGTCAGAAAGAGAAATTAAGGAATCAATCCCATTCACTATTGCAACAAAAAGAATTAAATATCTAGGAGTAAACTTACCTAAGGAGACAAAAGAACTGTACACAGAAAATTATAAGACACTGAAAGAAATCAAAGATGACATAAGCAGATAGAGATTCCATGTTCTCAGGTAGGAAGAATCAATATTGTGAAAATAACTATACTACCAAATGCAATCTACAGATTCAATGTGATCCCTATCAAATTAGCAATGGCATTTTTCACAGAACTAGAACAAAAAATTTCACAATTCATATGGAAACACAAAAGACCACGAATAGCCAAAGCAGTCTTGAGAAAGAAGAATGGAGCTGGAGAAATCAACCTTCCTGACTTTGGGTTATACTACAAAGCTACAGTCATCAAGACAGTATGGTACTGGCACAAAAACAGAAATATAGACTAATGGAACAAGATAGAAAGCCCACAATAAACCCATGCATCTATAGGTACCTTATTTTTGACAAAGGAGGCAAGAATACACAATGGGGCAAAGACAGCCTCTTCAATAAATGGTGCTGGGAGAACTGGACAGCTATATATAAAAGAATGAAATTAGAATACTCCCTAACATCATAAACTCAAAATGGATTAAAGACCTAAATGTAAGACCAGAAACTATAAAAGTCTTAGAGGAAAACATAGGCAGAATACTCGATGACATAAATTAAAGCAAGATCTTCTATGACCCACCTCCTAGAGTAACAGAAATAAAAACAAAAGTAAGCAAGTGAGACCTGATTAAATTTAAAAGCTTTTGCACAGCAAAGGCAACTATAAGCAAGGTGATAAGACAACCCTCAGAATGGGAGAAAATAATAGCAAATGAAACAACTGACAAAGAAATAATTTCCAAAACATACAAGCAGCTCATGCAACTCAAACAACCCACTCAAAAAGTGAGAAAAAGACCTAAACAGACATTTCTCCAGATAAGACAAACAGATGGCTAACAAACACAAGAAAAGATGCTCAACATCGCTCATTATTAGAGAAATGCAAATCAAAGCCACAATGAGATATCGCCTCACTCTGGTCAGAAAGCCCATCATCAAGAAGTCTACAAACAATAAATGCTGGAGAGGGTGTGGAGAAAAGGGAATCCTCTTGCACTGTTGGTGGGGATGTAAATTGATACAGCCACTATGGAAGACAGTATGGAGATTCCTTAAAATCTAGGAACAAAACCACCATATGACCAAACAATACCACTCCTAGGCATACACCCTGAGGAAACCAGGGTTGAAAAAGACACATGTATCCCATTGTTCTTTGCAGCACTATTTAAGATAGCTAGAACATGGAAGCAACCTAGATGCCCATTGACAGCGAATGGATTAACAAGTTGCAGTACAATACACAATGGGATATTACTCAGCCATAAAGAGGAATGCATTTGAATCAGTTCTGATGAGGTGGATGAACCTAGAACCTGTTATACAGAGTGAAGTGAGTCAGAAAGAGAAAGATAAATATCATATTCTAACACACATATACAGAATCTATAAAAATGGCTCTGAAGAATTTATTTACAGGACAGCAATAGAGAAACAGACAAATAGAATACTTATGGACATGTGGAGAGGGAAGGAGAGGGTGAGGTGTATGGAAAGAGTAACATGGAAACTTACATTATCATATGTAAAATAGATAGCCAACAGGAATTCTCTGTATGGTTCAGGAAACTCAAAGAGGGGCTTGTATCAACCCAGAGGGGTAGGATGAGGGGCAGATGGGAGGGAGGTCCAAAAGGGAGGGGATATATGTATACCTATGGCTGATTCATGTTGAAGTTTGACAGAAAACAGCAAAATTCTGTAAAGAAATTATCCTTCAATAAAAAAGTAAATTAAAAAAAAAAAAAGATGGGTAAGATGTCTGCTCTCCATGTTTTGTTTCTTGAAATGTATTTTTTAAGGTTTTGGAGATTCTTTTTTATAAAAAAAATGTATATATATTTTTACTAGTGAGATGACATGATCAGATTTGGAATTTTCAGAAAAAAAGTCATACTGTAGCACAGAGGGTGATAAGCCTTTGGGTCATTGTTGTCATCAGTAATTCCATCAGGAAAATATGACAGCCAGAATCAGAGCAGAACATGTGAGATTGGAGAAAAGAAAATGCAAGGAATATTAAGGAGGTAGGAACCACTGGCCTGGGAAATTGAAAGCTGTGGGGAAGGGAAGGGAGGTGTTGAGGATGTTTGCTGAATTTCTTTTTTTTTTTTTTTTTTAATTTTTTTATTGGAGTCTAGTTGATTTATTGGGTTGGCCAAAACGTTCATTTGGGTTTTTCTGTACCATCTTATAGAATCTTAAATGAATTTTTTGGCCAACTCAATACAGTGCTGTGTTAGTTTCAGGTGTACAACAAAGTGAATTAGTTTTACACATATATAGGGGCTTCCCTGGTAGCTCAGCTGGTAAAGAATCCACCTGCAATGCAGGAGACCCCAGTTCAATTCCTGTGTCAGGAAGATCCCCTGGAGAAGGGATAGGCTACCCCCTCCAGTATTCATGGGCTTCCCTGGTGGCTCAGATGGTAAAGAATTCGCCTGCATGTGGGAGACCTGGATTTGATCCCTGGATTGGCACGATCCCCTGGATGAGGTCATGGCAACTCACTCCAGTATTTTTGCCTGGAGAATCCTCATGGACAGAGAAGCCTGGCAGGCTACAGTCCATGGGGTCACAAAAAGTCAGACACAACTGAGAAACTAAACACACACATATACATATATCTACTCTTTTTTAGATTCTGTTTCCATATAGGCCATTACACAGTATTGAGTAGAGTTCACTGTGCTATACAGTAGGTCCTTATTAGTTATCTATTTTACATATAGTAGTGTGTAAATGTCAACCCCAATCTTGCAGTTTATCCCTCCCTGCCCTTATCCCCAGTAGCTATAAGTTTGTTTTCTACATCTCTAATTTCTCTTTTGTAGATACGTCTTTGTTTTTTTTTTAGATTCCACATATAAGCAACATAATGAGTTTCTGACTGACGCAAGTGATAGTGAATAGAATCTTTCACTGAAACATATTCAAAAGAAGAACAGATTTCAGAGAGGAAGTTACTATTAATTCTCTCCTAAAGAGTTCTTGGGCTTCCCAGTTGGCACTAGTAGTAAAGAACCCACCTGCCAATGCAGGAGACATAAAAGATGCAGGTTCATTCCCTGGGTCAGGGAGATCCCATGGAGAAGGGCATGCAACTCACTCCAGTATTCTTTCCTAAAGGATCGCATGGACGGAGGAGCCAGGCGGGCTGCAGTCCATGGGGTGGTAAAGAGTCGGACACGACTGAAGTGATTTAGCACAAGCACAAATTGGTTCTCAGTTACGCTGGGGGAGGGGTATTCTTCTGGGAATCATGAATGTGCTTGGCCTTGTCCGAAACTCCAGCAAAAAGAAACCACAAGGATATATCCAGTATACTGAAGCTGCTTGAAAACTGTCCCTCCTACTCTGGCTGTGAGATCAGCTGATGGAAGAAGGCCCAGATATAGTCAACGGAGGGCCTTTTCACATACTAGTTCTGTCCCTTCAACTGGGGCTGGGGAGGTGTGACAGCTGGTGGCAATTGTCAGCTCAGCAACTCTGGAAGTAGGCTGTCCTCACTTTGCTCCAGCTCATGATGACAAGCAAGAATGACAGGGACTGTCCTGTGTTCAACCTGAACAAAATAACTCATCCTCGATGGAGACCTGAGAGAATCTGAGAGAACTGACTCTGGAAAGGAACCATTTTCTTACTGCGGTGGGAAGTCACCTTCCTTACTTTCTGTCTTAACTTTCACATCACAGTATTTCCATCTCGCTCTCTTTCTGCACTACATGATTTGCTTGGAATAATTATATTGGGGTCATTTATCAGCTGTGGTCAGTACATGTCACTTCCTGAGATTCTGGAAATAATATGGACTTCTCTGTTAATCTTCTGGCTCAGGCTAAGTCTCATTAGTGAATTTAGTTATTGAGAGTTTAATATCAACTTCGGTGCCAATGTTTTTGCCCTGTAAATAGTCAAGCTGGTGAAGGCTACTGCTCTCTCTCTTAAGCTGATGAGCCCTAGTAAGGATGGAGCATGGCAGGTGAGGCCATCCCATTATCTCTTGAGTCTCTGGTTGCCCAGGCAACTTTTCCCACGACTGAAAGAAGTGGCAGGTCAGTGCTTTGCAGTGTTTCTTCCCTCTGTCCTGTGTTAGCAGACTGCCTGGCCTCTCCCTTTTGTTTTCTCAAAGCGTGTGTGGGAGGAACTCAGTCATTGTGGCTGCTCCCAATGAACCTTCTCTGTTGATTTCATATCTTTTTGAAAAGGTTGTATAGAATTGAAAGCACAATTTTGCATGTGAAATTACCAGTACAAGGCAGCAAATTACTATAATAACTGGGAAAAGAAGTGGATACTGAAGGATACATTTAAAAAGTTGGGGGCTCAGGAAGAGAGGGGCTCTGAACCAAGATCTTCAGCTGAATAAGTCATATGCGTCCATAGAAAAGTAGGGAAAGATTCTGCAAAATTGGAAGCAACATGAATTCAAACAAACATTACTGACCCTATGTTTGCCTTGTTGGACAGATTGTTAAAGGACAGGGAAATGAAAGATAATCAACAGAAGCGATTTTATAAAATAGCCTAGAAAATAGGACTTTGGTGGAAGTGGAGGGAGACACTGCATCTTAGCTTACAGAAAGAAGCATTCACTAGCCAAAAATGAGCATGCTGTTAGTTTGTTTTTTTAACCAGTCCACCTTTCAGGAGATAATCATACAATATGATGGATTAAATTCAGCATTCAAATTCTCCTAATGTACAACCACATACAAATGTGGGTGCACACACACACACACACATGCATACTAATTCATTCCAGTGTGGCTCAAAGCTGCTTCGCTAGTTTTCACAAAGTACTACTATGCAGTGATTAAAAATCTGGTCTGGAGTAAAAAGGCTGAGAGTCATATTCCAGATCTGTCAGCTGCTAACAGATTTAGTGAAAATGATTTGGTCTCTGAGCCTCAACGTCCTCTGAAAAGGGGGGGATGATTAAAGGAGAAAAAGCCAGAAGGCAGCAGCCTGGTGGCCGGTACACCGCAGCTGCCACAGTGTTATTTGCAGAGAGTCGCCTACAAAGAGCCTGTGATGAAGCACAGCCGCATGGGCTCACTCCCTTTGATTCCTCGCGGGAAGGGCTACTTCAGTCTCTGCCTCCCTGTGTTTTGTTGCTGGCCAGCACACAGCCTCTTGGCTCTGGGTCTATGGAGGAGGTTTGGCTGTTTGCCAGGCTGCGAGGAGGATTCCCCCCTTAGGGACTGTGTCACAGACACAGAGATGCTAATGAGAGCTCTGCTTAGCTAGGACTGTGAGCTCTCCTGGCAACTGGGGGAGGGCAGAAGCACCTTGCACAACAATTAGCTTTTCACAGCCATTAGCAGTTTCTAGTTATTAGCACTGCAGAAACGCTGCAAATGACACTCAGGAAACAGATACCACTGTGAGTCAGAACCGGGCTTCTGTTGTTAGTCCCCAACAAGGGGGACTCTTGAGCCCCAACAAGGCAGGGCTCTTAGAGGGTGAGACCCCCTGTCCCTGCCCAATCCAGCAAAAGGGACCTGTGACCCAAAGCTCCCTCTGTCCCCTCCCATCATATCTTTGAAAAGGGCTTCATCAAGCCTACTATTTGTTCCAGTGAAATCTAAGTCTTTCTGAAGGAAAGTTCAGAAGACGTAGTGCATAATAAAGTGACTCTGAATTCCTTCACAGACCAAAAAGCTTCCTGAACTGCACATGAGTGATTCAAGTGCGAATTGAATGGAACCCCAGAGCAGTGAAATGATTTAGCCCCAAAGCTGCTCATAGCAACACCGCTAAATACTGGGACCATCTATATCTCTAATGGAATGGATAGGTTAAATAATTGTGTTATTCCCATTCAGTGAAATATAACACAACCTTTTAAAATAATATACAGGAATTTGTGGACAGATTATATTTAAAAGGTTATGAAATAGTATTAACATTTGACTTCATTTTTTGTGAAAATAGTAACTTCTAAAATTCCAGCCTTGGCTGTTCCTGAGTGGTAGGAATGGAAATAGTTTTCAGTTTTCATTCTTTTGCTGCCCTGCTTCATATTATTTTTCCAGAATGACTATACATGCCTAATTCTTGTGAATCTGAGAGAGAAAAAGAAAGTAAAGAAAGTAAGCCATCTGGCTAGCTGGATTTAATAGAAATGCAACATTTTCAAGTAAATACTTTATTGAAGTAATAACCTAATTGCAGAAAAAGACACAAATAATTACACAGTTGGATGCCTTTTCACTAAGTGCATAAACCTAGACCCAGAATGAGTCTTAAATACAGCAATGGGTCTTCTTGTGGTTTGACAACCAGGAGTCTGGACAGTGAGCATTAACAGTAGGGGTTCAGCTAAGAGGTGCTCAGTGAACCAAAATGGCAAATTGAAAGCCCTTAATGGTAACTCTGGGGCTTCCCAGGTCACACTAGTGGTAAAGAACCTGCCTACCAATGCAGGAGACGTAAGAGATGTGAGTTCGATCCCTGAGTCAGGAAGATCCCCCTGGAAGAGGGCATGGCAACCCACTCCAGTATTCTTGCCTGGAGAATCCCATGGACAGAGGAACCAGGTGGGCTACAGTCCATGGGGTCACACAGAGTTGGCCCTGAATGAAGTGACTAAGCCCAGCACACACTCCGTGCTAACTCTGGAAAGAAAGATGGTAAATATTTTATAGATGTAGTAACTAGAACAAAGGAAGTAAGAATAACTTGAATCCCACAGCTACTCAACAGGGAAGCTACGATTCATTCCCAAGCAGTCAGGCTCTGGGATCAATGCCTCTCCAAGAAGGAGAAATACAGCTGCAGCAACCAGCAGAAGGCCAGGGTGATCCCTCAGGGCTTGATAACTGGACACCAGAGGAGGGGGAGAAGATGAATGCGAGTGGGCAGGAAGGCTTATGTTTGGAAAGAGGAATAGAAAAACCAGTTCCTGGCAATGCTACAAAAAGTGGACCAATGGTGAGAGCAGTAACTCCTGGTTTGTTAGCTTTGTGCACTTGAGAAACACTGGGTTGGATGAAGCACAAGCTGGAATCAAGATTGCCAGGAGAAATATCAGTAACCTCAGGTATGCAGATGACACTACCCTTATGGCAGAAAGTGAAGAAGAACTAATGAGCCTCTTGATGAAAGTGAAAGAGGAGAGTGAAAAAGTTGGCTTAAAGCTCAACATTCAGAAAACTAAGATCTTGGCACACAGTCGCATCACTTCATGGCAAATAGATGGGGAAACAGTGGAAACAGTGGCAGACTTTATTTTGGGGGGCTCCAAAATCACTGCAGATGGTGACTGCAGCCATGAAATTAAAAGATGTTTACTCCTTGGAGGAGTTATGACCAACCTAGATAGCATATTAAAAAGCAGAGACATTACTTTATCAACAAAGGTCCATCTAGTCAAGGCTATGGCTTTTCCAGTAGTCATGTATGAATGTGAGAGTTGGACTATAAAGAAAGCTGAGTGCTGAAGAATTGATGCTTTTGAACTGTGCTGTTGGAGAAAACTTGAGTCCCTTGGACTACAAAGTGATCAAACCAGTCCATCCTAAAGGAAATCAACCCTGAATATTCCTTGGAAGGATTGATGTTGACGCTGAAACTCCAATAGTTTGGCCACCTGACGTGAAGAGCTGACTCATTTGAAAAGACCCTGATGCTGGGAAAGATTGAGGGCAGGAAGAGAAGAGGACGACAGAGGATGATGAGATGGCTGGATGGCATCACCAACTCAATGGACATGAGTTTGAGTAAACTCTGGGAGTTGGCAATGGACAGGGAGGCCTGGTGTGCTGCAGTCCATGGGGTCGCAAAGAGTTGGACATGACTGAGTGAGTGAACTGAACTGAACTGAACTCCATGTAGGACTGAAGATGCCCTTGAGGCTACTGGTCCAGGGATGCTAAGCTCAAGAGCTCAGGCCTTGTTCAGAAGTCACAGTCAGCTCAGGAAGAGGACAAAAATCTGATTTCTTTTTTTAGAATTTGCTGATTCAAAAGGAAGCAAGGCCTGACAAAACCCACTGAAATGTTGTGAAGTAATTGGCCTCCAACTAACAAAATAAAATTTAAAAAAAAAAAAAAGGAAGCAAGGCACTACTCATAATCCCCTCCCCCCACTTTAAACATGGTGCCCCAAATCATCACCCAGTTATCAAATGTGTTTGCTCCTTGAAATAACTGCTGTGGGTGAACCACACAGAGGGTACACATTGGGCAAGGGATGACTTTAGAGAATAGGGGGTACTGTTGAGGATATTGAGTGATGACTGCAGAAAGTTGCCTCCCAAAATAAAGTCCGCTGGGGAGGACCAAGCTTGGGAAGCTTTCATGGACACCATTTGTCAAAATACATGCCTGGGAATGTAACTTTCTTAATTAGCTGGGTGGTAGTACTATGCTAAGAGAGAGAGATATGATAGCTTGTCAAGACCTCTATTTCTGTTGTAACATTCTGTTTTGTCACTGTAAGCTTTTCAAGGATAAGGGCCATGTTGTACATCTCTACATTTCCAATGCATCATAAAGTGCCTGGTAGATAAGAGATGTTAAATAAATGCTTAATAAATGTATCAAACACACACCCTAGGTTTACCAGGGGAATATCAATTTAAATATTCTGTTGATTATGTCCTCCAATTTAAGTTTAGAAACATTGATCACTAGAGAGTTAGGTCTAAATGTGGCTAATGGGAATTGCTAGGAATTCTCAGGAGATATTTCTCAGCATTAGCTGCAATATCTATCATTTTTCAAAGTCTTAATCATTTTTTGGCCCCAGAAAAGGTAGGATCATACATAAATGAAAAAGTTCCTGGCAGGGAGGAAATTCAAGACTTTTATAAAACTTAAAATTGAATCCTCATCTTCATACCTCAGCAACTGGAGTTTTTAAAATCCCTTATATACCTTTGCAAAGGCATTTTTTAAAATATTACTAAATGCCAGGATAATATTCAATGATAATAATATGAAAATTAATAAGAAACAATTCAGACATAAAATAAATTACAACATGGATAGTGCTTGTATCAATAACGTATCTTTGGCTACTAGAAAAAGAAATGAAATGATGGTTAAAACAAAAGAAAATTTTAATCATCTCACAAATTATCAAAGTCTGGAAGAAAATGTTTTCAGATTAGGTTTTTTTTTTAACAATATTGTCAAAACCCTTGTTCTATTTTTTCACTGTTTTATCCTGTGCCTGTTGACTTATTGCCTCGTGGTCACAAAATGGTTGCTGTCACCCCAGGTACCATGTTCTCACATCATTGCATTCAAGTCAGGCAGGAAGGAGCTTTCTCTTCGTAACAGACAATAAAAATCTTCTGAGAAGATCCCTTCAACAAATTACCCCTATGGTCTCAACGTTCAGAACTGGGTCACATGCCCACTCCCAAGTCTATCATGGAGAGAGGAAGAGGATTGCCACGTTTGGTGTACGCCAGTTATGCCTTCATTTCTCAGACTGCTGCTGCTACTGCTGCTAAGTCCCTTCAGTCGTGTCCGACTCTGTGCCACCCCATAGAGAGCAGCCCACCAGGCTACCCCGTCCCTGGGATTCTCCAGGCAAGAACACTGGAGTGGGTTGCCGTTTCCTTCTCCAGCACATGAAAGTGAAGTCACTCAGTTGTGTCCAACCCTTAGCAACCTCATGGACTGCAACCTACCAGGCTCCTCCGTCCATGGGATTTTCCAGGCAAGAGTACTGGAGTGGGGTGCCATTGCCTTCTCCAGTTTCTCAGGCTAGGGGAAGATTTTTGTTTCCCTTGAGCACACTGCCAGATGAAAAATTGGGAATCCTATAATCCAAAGAAAGAGAAGGCAACCAACTAAACATCTTAACCTGGATAAGCATAGAGTTGTGCCAGTCCATGTACTTATCTTGTCTTATTGGTGACATGTTCAGCTTCACATACCTTCCTAGCATAAAGGCCAAAAGCCCTAGGCTACTAGAAAAGAAAACCTGGCCTTTCAGTGACTCTGCCCTGGCCTAGACCGTCCCAGTCTGAGCTCAGCTGTGGCCCTAATCTTGAACTCCCATAATCTTAAGCTTTCACTGTTCTAACCAACTTCACAAATTGCAGTTTGTTGATGTGAGTGAGAGATAGGAATGCTGCAGGGGAGGATGAGAGTCAGGTCAACAAAAGACATTGGGAGTGGATTTTCTTCCTCATACAGGGGTCTCTTGTCAGGACCCTGAACTCTAATGGCTTCTCCCAAGTGGGCTAGCCCAGCCTCAGGTGTTACTGAATGTCCTTTGAGAGGAAGAACCAGTAGTTCTTCTTTTCTCCCTGAACAATATTGGTTATTGATTTTAGGATGTAGGTGAGAAAGAAATACAAAGTGGTTTGAGTCTGGAGTGGAGTGGGGAAGGTGGTTGAAAGAGATCTCTTTGGGGAATATGACTTTGGTCAACACACCCATTGGCACTGGTTTTACAAGGCCACATTCTACACCACTGCTATATATAATGTGATATGATACAATGTTGTATGTATATAGTATGATGTAATATAATGTAATACAATATAACCTAACAGAGTAACTCAAATTTATTGAATATTCACTGTGATGGACAGGGTATGAAGTACTTTCCTTGTATGATTACTTAGAATCACATTCATGGTGTAAGTTCCATTATTATCCAGAGAGTGGTAACTTGCCCAAAGCTACTCCATTAGACGGTAGACTCCAGGACTCAGGACTATCTGTCTCAAGAACCCCCATCCCACCCTCCAATTCTCCACTTTGTTGTCTGCTTCCAGTTTGCCTTTTCCTCACTAGGGTGTGAAGGAATACTGTGGCAAGAAGGCCAGGTGTTAGCAAAAGACAAGACAGAGGGTTTAAATGAAAAAATAGCTCATTTGGACTCTGGATTGGGACAAATGTTCAACTGGTTGATGAAATAAAGGAAATAGCAGCAACAAGTTATTTTAATCCTGCCCGAATGTTTAGAGAACAAAAGAGCAAAGTTAAATGCTTCTTTTTCTACAGAGTTCAGGAGAATAAATAACAGAAAAGGAATGCCTTATTGATAGGAACTATATAAACAGATGAGCCTCTTTCTCCAGCATAGAATTTATGCAAATTTATGCATGCATTATCAAGGCTTTGCAGTTCCCTTGTGTTTCCACACTCATTCTCTACCTAGATACGTCATTCATTTACTCGTTAATTCAATCACTTATTCTTTCATTCATTCATTTATTTACCTAGTCATTTGTCAGATATTTATTCCATCTCTTCCATGCACTGGGCCCCAAGGAGGATAGTGGAGGCTTAAGAATTAAAGAGAAAAAGAAAAAGTAAAAAAAAATGTACCGTCTCCTGCCTTAAATGGAATGGAATTTAAATATGCACAAAAGAGAAGGCAGTTTTCCCCTTTGTATCTATTTTCTGCTCCTCACTATCTATGAATGGTTCTCTGTTGAAGACAGATCCCCTTTAGTTCTCTGACATGGCACTGCTGTCTTGGGGGGAGTTGCCTGGCCCTAATTCAAAGCTAGAATACTGTGAAGAATGGAAGACATTAGGTGTGTCTTCTGTTTATCTGCCTGATTGGAGCAAATCCTGATTCAGGAACCTCCTGTGAGGTTCTGAGACATCAACATCCTATGGAATTTTGAAGATATCAAAGCTTTCATGAACTGATCAACCCATGTTGGTACCTTTAAGATTTCCTTCCCACCTGTGGAGGGGCTAGGCTACAGGTACAGCAGTGCCTGCAGCTGTCTTCATTCTCCAACTCCATCCAAGAGCTGCCCCTAGCTGATCGCCATCCCCCTGGTCTGGCCTTCCAGCTTGACCCACAGATTCTAACAAAAGTCTCATCTCTCTAGTGTCTTTCTCATACACCAAAAAACCAGTGCTGAACACAGATCCTGAAGTAGTTCTAGAATTGTCCACACTTCTATATGGCCTCTTAGGCTTCCTGTTAAGAGAAGGCCCCCAAAGATTGGGATTTCAGCCCAACCATGCCATTCTGAGGAGGTATTCCAGATCACTGAAGATGACCTGTATCAAAACTGTCTCCCCACAGTGATGGCAAATGTCCTAAGCAGTGTTCTGTGTCAGAGGCAGTTCATGTCTCTAAGGGGAATCCAGTTGTGATAATGCTCCAGAAAGAACCCCACCCTCACCACAGCCTAGATGTTTGTTTCTGCTCATTTCTATGCCCAGATTTTCTCCTCTACAAAATAAATAGTTCAGACTAAGATGGGGCTGCAGGTCCTATTGACCTTGAACAGTCTATGACTTCTGAGTACTTGCTGTATCTGCTTTAGCAGTTTGCAGCAAGAGCTGGACTTCTGAGACATAGCACGTCCTCATGTTCACTCTGCTGGGAAGTGAATTCAGTCGCCCTGGTACACGCATCCTAGGCATCTCTGGTGTCTGTTGTCAGGGGCCGGGGGAGCCAGCGTGCCCAGCCCAGTCCTGGGGGGCGGAAATGCAGCAGCTACTCCGCTGAAGGACACTTTGGTCTCCATGGGAGCCAGCCTGTCTTCTTGGCAGAGGAGCCACATCCGTGAGTGCCACAGCCCAGGAACAATGCCCCGGGGGCCTGTGATCCCAAGCACCCATGAATGGAGGCAGGGGAACGGCCAGTCCCAGCGTGCCTGTGTCCTATTTGATCTTAGAAACTTGGAAGCCTTTAGGACCTGGAAGTGCTCATGCCCAGGGGCCATGTAGTGTGGTGGAAAGAGAACCTGCCTGGCGATTAGAAGTTCTGGTCGGAGTCTCAGCTCTGCCCTCGCTGGCTACGTGACTAGGAGCAGGTCTCCTCACCCTGCTGAGCGAGGGTTTTCTTGTCTGTCCAATGAGGAGAATCAGGTCTCCCCTGATGACCTCATAGGACTGATCTTTGTTGGTTACTTTTCCTGCACGCATTGTACAATAGCACCCCTGCCCCCAGCACAACCAGTAATGTCTTCATCACAGTCTAATGACAGTATTACACAGGAGGTGATAAAATTAACATTAATTTTTGTAGCAAGTAGAACAATAATTATTGCTACCAGCTGTTGAGCTCTTATTATGTACCAGACACTCTGCTAAGGACTAGAGAAACATTATTTCACTGGCCAAGGTCACATGGCTGGTAAATCTTATGGCAGGACTCAACCCAGACATCCCTGACTCCAGAGCCAAGATCTTAATTTAACCCAATGCATGCTTCGCTTCCTTCCTCATGACCAGACAGCCTGGTTTATTCAGGTCCTGGCAGGCAGAGAATGAGTGAGATGTGTGGGCTTGTCTATTCACTTTGATAACTAGCTAAATTAGTGAAATGCTTTAAAACAGCCAAACACAGTAACTTTGGAATGCCATATGTTAAAAGATACTTAAGGTGCAGGGTTAAATAAATGCGTGTATTTTTTTTTTTTTAAGTGTGTTTTCACTAATAGGTAAGCAACACAGCTCACCGCCTTATGTCAGGCTTTTTCATAAGCTGGTACAGGGCAGCATGCATCCCAACCATACAACCCCCACCTCCAAATTCATCCTTTCAAGGCCTATTTTTCAAGTGCCTACTCTGTGCCGAGCTCCCAAGAAGTGCTTGAATTCAGTGATGAGTGAGGTGGTTTTGTCCTCAAGGATCACTCTGGTGGAGACACTGATAGGCATACAAGTAGAGCAGGACAGTTCTTGGGGTGCAAATTGGGGATACCCAGGGTACTAAGGACAAACAGAACCTGAGAAGCTAATCCAATCTGAGTGCACCAGGGAAGCCTTCAAAATAAAGGTGACAAATAAGTTGAGTGGGAGTCAGCTGTTGGAAGGGAAGGGACAAGGAGATGGCAGGGAGGAAGAAAAAGGGCAGGACAATTCAGGAAGTCAGAATAGTCCTGTTCAATGGCTAAGAGGCAAGAGAGGTGTGACTCACTCAGGGAGCCAGAAGGAGTTTAGAATGGCTGGAAAAGAGTTCAAAAATGGGAGGTGAGAGCTGCCAAGGTGGCCGTATCATGCAGGGCCATACATCGTGCAAAGAAGATTGGACTTTATTGTAATGACATTGAGAATTAATTAAAAGCATTCAAACCGGGTGTTAGGGAGGTTGGTCTAATCTGATTTGTGTGTTAGAAAGAAGATTCTGGCCCCAGTAATGGAAAATAGATTAATGAGGGGGTAGCGGAGGATAGAGTTTCCTGGGTAGCTCAACTGGTAAAGAATACACATGTAATGGAGGAGACCCCGGTTCAATTCCTGGGTCAGGAAGATCCCCTGGAGAAGGGATAGGCTACCCACTCCAGTATTCTTGGGCTTCCCTGATGGCTCAGATGGTAAAGAATACGCCTGCAATGTGGGAGACTTGGCTTCAATCCCTGGGTTGGGAAGATCCCCTGGAGGAAGGCATGGCAACTCACTCCAGTATTCTTGCCTGGGAAATCCCGTGGACAGAGGATCCTGGTGGGCTAGAGTCCATGGGGTCACACAGAATCAGACACAATTGAGTCATCAAGCACAGCACAGAGGAGGATGGCAGCTAACAGGAGATAGAACTAGTTATCTCCCGGAGTAATTAAACCAGAAGATGAAGACGACTCAGCCTGGGGTACTGGCAGTGGGAATGGAGAGAGGCAGATACTATGAAGAATGTTTAGTGAGGTGACATGATTTAGTGATTGAATGAATTTGGGGGGGTAGGGCATGGTACAGGGATGCTGAGTTTGTGCCAGCCCCCCACCTTCCACCTCAGTCCCTGAAAATAAGGGTTGGTCTCTTTTGTTCCAGGTTCTTTCCAGTTAAGATGAAATGGCTCTGTGTCTCCAAATTTCTGAATCTATCATCCTATGCTTTTTTGACATTTCATCTCTCCTTTGGCCCCGCTTTTTCTTTCACGCTTCAGTATGATGACTAAGGCAATGTGAACTGCAGTATGAAACCCAGAACTCTCGGTGGCTTAGCATGATGAAAGTTTATTTCTTGTTCCTGCAAGAATCTTCCCCAGTGAGCCGGTGGCTTTCCTCCATATGCAGGCTCAGGAAGCAGGCTTCCTTCTATCTTACAGCTTGGCCATTCCATAAGGCCTTTGTGTTCCGGTTTAGCAGAAGGAGCAAGACAGAGTGAAGAAAGTAACCTTGCTGTGTAGAACTTCATTTATACACCCAATAGTGAGAACTCATTGCATGGGCGTCCCTGGTTGTATACTTTATATCAACATACCTACATGAAGAGGGGAGCACGAAGGTTTGCTAGGCAGTCACCTCTGTCACACCAGCAGGTCTAGGTCCTATAACTCACTTCTTCCTTATTTTTACTTACCTGCTGCTTCTACTAGTTGTCAGATCCTAATCACAGGAATGATGCATTTCATTCCTCTGGTTTAGACATTGAAGGAGAATGAGGTTCTTCTAATGCACACAAAACAAAATAAACAGGAAAAGGGCAGTTTCCAAGCTGCCCATCTCAGGTAAACCCAGGACTGTTGTGCTGCCAACGTGCAAAGCACACCTGAGAAATGGGAGATCTGGGTTCAAGTTCTGGCTTCCTCAATAATTTACATCATCACTTAAGTCACCTTGTCTTTCTGGGCCCCAATTTTCTCAACAGTAAAAGAAATGGACTGAGCTACACCACTGTTTCTCTAAGTGTGGATTCAGGAACATTAATTCCATGAAACAGTCTGTGAAAAACTCTTTTCTGGACATAGAAGTTTGGGAAATTCTGTGAACCTTAAACCTCTCCTTAAGGATAGCTTCTGAGAAACCCTATGCTAAGGAATATTGTTTTCTTTAAATTGACATTTCCTAATCTTGAGAGGTGGAATTTACATACCCAAGTACTAATATACATGGTTAATGTTTTACAACTAAACAGTGGGTCGATGCTACAGAGAGGCTTGTATTCGTGTTAGCAGAATGAATTCTGTCAGTAACTAAGATTCAATCAGGTGAAAAGGAAAAGTCAAGAACTATGGTAAGGAGGCACTGAGGATCTGTGAGGATGGTAACTGCACCATGCCAAAATGTTCCTTTTCTATCATTGCGATTTCCCCCCAAACTACCAAGGACCAGTCCATGGACGACTGAGCGTCTGCATAGGGGTGAGGTTTGTTGTTATCCCTGTTGCTGTTGTTCAGCCACTAAGTCGTTGCAACTCTTTGCAGCTCATGGACTGCAGCACGCCAGGCTCCTCTGTTCTCCACTATCTGTTGGAGTTTGCTCCAATTAATGTCCATTGAATCAGTGATGCTATCTAACCATCTCATCCTCTGTCACCTCCTTCTCCTTTTGCCTTCAATCTTTCCCAGCACCAGGGTCTTTTCTGATGAGTCAGTTCTTCACATCAGGTGGCCTGAGTACTGGGGCTTCAGCTTCAGCATCAGTCCTTCCAATGAATATTCAGGATTATCTCTGAATATTCTGGGGTTATCCCAGGAGACTCTGCCTAGACCCCTCCTCTGTTCCGCATGTACCCATCTCTTGTAGACAAGCCACTAGTGAAAATACTAGGTGCTCATAAGCCCCACAGATCAATAAAGGACTTTACCCTTTTGAGGGATGATGATAATGAAGGGAAATTTGCCTCCAGATTAAGAGTGGGTCAGAAAGAGCCATCTAGAAATCCCTTCTCACATCAGGGTGTAGGGGTGAAGATCCCATCCCCATTATGTTTCTTTAACCAAGAGAGTGTGGTTAATGTTGTTTTCCTACCCTGAAGTCCCACAACCCACCTAAGCTCATTTGCAGGGGTAGGGCCAGTCCCAGAAAGCTGACAACTTCCCCCTCAAGCATCTGCTTCTCCTTTTCTAACCCCAAGGAATTTTTATTTTTTCAACAGACACTGCTCCATAGCAAGCAGACAGAACCTCCAAACCAGTCCCCAACCTGGGGGAGACATGATCTAGTAGATACATGCCTCAGTCTCCCTGCACTCCTGTGGGGCAATTTTGAGACATATTCTGCTTTGTCTTTCCTGAGCATGGCCAGTGGCCTTGAGTCCTCATGGTTCACATGACATGAATGACCCATGCTTTATGATACATTTTATTGGCTTTTCTTCCTTCCATGTCTTACTTACCTGGGATAGCCACCTAAATAAGCTATCTGAACCCAGGTCCTTATGTCAGAGTTTGCTTTGGGAGAATCCACACCAAGACAAACACTTTCTCATGTGATATGTGTCAGGGGACCTCTAGAGTCCCCTCTTGCTCTAATAAAATTCAGTGCTCCCTTATTTGGCCACTTGAGGTAGCCAAGTCCTGAGCCAGTTCTCATTTCCCTAGAAACAGAGAGAGTGGAGAGGGGTTTGACCACATTCTGACTTTAGTGCTTCCTCTAATTACTTAAGTCTGTACTGCCTTGAACAATTCTTCCAGAGAAGCCCAAAGCAGTAGGAAACTGTGAACTGAAACTGGCTTCTGGGACATTTTTATAACCTCAAAACAGGAGTGAACATACTTTATGCAAGTTAAACATGTTATAATTATCTTTCACTTTTATAGAGAGCTTTATTGATTTATAATTAATATGCCAGATGATTCACCCAAAGTATTGAGTTGGCCAAATGTTCCTTCAAGTTTTTCCAGAAAATCCCAAACAAATTTTTTGGCCAACTCAATATAAAATCAAATGATTTTTAGTATATTATTACTTCCAAGGACTTCCCTGGTGATACAGATGGTAAAGAATCTGCTTGCAATGCAAGAGACCCAGGTTCAATCTCTGGATCAGAATAATCCCCTGGAGAAGGGAATGGCAACCCACTCCAGTTTTCTTGCCTGGAGAATCCCATGGACAGAGGAGCCTGGTGGGCTACAGTCCATGGGATTGCAGAGACACTTCTAAGTCACACTGCAGTGACTTTCAATTTTACTTCCAAAAGAAGCCCCATACTCATTAGCAATCTCCTCATTTCATGCCTAAAAACTCAGCCCTAGGCAATACAAAACTACTTTATGTCTCTGTAGATTTGCCTAAACTGGACATTTCATATAAATGGAATCATATGATATGTGTTCCTTTGTGATTGGCTTGCTTTACTTTGCATAATGTGTCCAAAGTTCATCCATGTTGAATCATATAGGCTATTTCATTCTTGTTTACAGTTGAATAGTATTCTGTTATATAAACACACCACATTTTATTTATTCATCAGATGGGCATTTGGATTGTATCCACTTTTTGACTATTATGAATAATAATGATTTCTATGAATATTCACATACAAGTTATTGTGTGTACATTTGTTTTAATTTTTCTTGAATATATACCCAGAAGGTGAATTGCTGGGCAGTAGGGGCTTCCCTGGTGGCTCAGAGGTTAAAGTGTCTGCCTGGAATGCAGGAGACCCAGGTTCGATCCCTGAGTTGGGAAGATCCCCTGGAGAAAGAAATGGCAACCCACTCCAGTACTCTTGCCTGGAGAATCCCATGGAGGGAGGAGCCTGGTAGGCTATAGTCCATGGGATCGCAAAGAGTCGGACATGACTGAGTGACTTCACTTCACTTCACGATAACCCTAAGTTTAACCTCTTTATAAACTACCTATTTTTCTTTTTTTTTTAAGAAACTGCCTATTTTTCAAAATGACTGTATCATGTTACATTCTTCTGAACAGTGAAAGAGAACTCCAGTTTCATCAACATTTGTTTTTGTCTTTTTTATTATAGCCATCTTAGAGCATGTATATTGGTATCTCATTGTAGTTTTGATCTCCATTTACCTAATAAGTAATGATGTTAAGCATCTTTTCATGTGCTTATTGGCCATCTGTATATCTTGTTAGGAAAAATGCCTATTCAGATTGTTTGCCTGCTTTTTAATTGAGTAATTTTTCTTTTACTATTTCACTGTAAGAGCTCTTTATCCTTTATCAGATACATGATTTGCAAATATTTTCTCCTATTTTATGAACTGTGTTTGGACTTTCTTAGTGGTACTCTTTATTGTACAAAAGCTTTTAATTTTGATGATGTCCAATTTATCTATTTTTCCTTTTGATGCTTGGCTTTTAGTATTACACCTAAGAAACCATTGTGTAATCCAAAGTCATGAAAATATGGGGGCTTCCCAGGTGATGCTAGTGGTAAAGAATCCTCCTGCCAATGCAGGAGGCATAAGAGACATGGTTTTGATCCCTGGGTTGGGAAGATCCCCTGGAGCAGGAAATGGCAACCCGCTCCAGTATCCTTGCCTGGAAAAGTCCACGGACAGAGGAGCCTGAGCAGCAACAGTCCCTGGGGGTTGCAGAGTCAGACATGACTCAACACACACACACATGAAAATTTATGCCTATGATTTTTTCAAAGTATCTTCTAATCTTAGATTTTATATTTAGGTTTTATATCATATTTTATATAGCATTATATAGTATTTAGTATGAGTTAATTTTTACATATAGTGTTGCGGTCTAGGGGTCCGCAATTTCATTCTTTGACTTGTGGAAATCCAGCTGCTCTTAGTGCTATTTGTTGAAAAGACTATTTTTTTCTTTATTGGGTTTTCTTATCATTCTTGCCTCTTGTCATCGGATCACAAATGTGAAAATAAAATCAGAACTCTCACCTCTGTTTACTTGATCTGTACATCTAGATTTAGGCCAGTGTCACAAGTCTTAATTGTTGTAACTTTATAGTAAGTTTTAAAATTGGGAAGTGGTACATCCTCCAATTTTTTTTTTCTTTCTTCCCGCAAGATTGTTTTGCCTCTTCTGGGTCCCTTGAATTTCCAGATAAATTTTAAGGTCATCTTGTCAATTTCTGCAAAAAAAGTTAGTTTAGATTAAATAGGGATTGGGTTGAATCTGTAGATCAATTTGGAGCGGTTTGCATCTCAACAATACTAAGTCTTGCAGTCCATGAACACAGGATGTTTTCCTTTTAATTAGGTCTTTAATTTCATGCAGCAGTATTTTGTAGTTTTCGGAGTGTGAGTTCTGCAGCTCTTTTGTGAAGCCTATTTCCAATATTACATGCTTTTTGAAGTTATTGTAAATGAAATTATTTTCTTAATTGTATTTTTTGAATTATCCACTGCTCTGTGTAGACATACAGTTGATTCTATATATTGATCTTACAGCCTGCAACCTGGCTGAATTCATTTATTAGTTCCAACAGCTTTTGATGGATTCCTTGGGATTTTTCTGTATGTATGTTCATGTCATCTACAGAGATAGTTTTACCTCTTCCTTTAAAATCTGATGCCCTTCTCTTTTTTCAGTCTAATTTGCCCTGGCTGGAACCTCCAGTATAATGTTGAATAGAAGTGGTGAGAGCAGTCATCCCTGTCTTGTTTCTGATTATATTTTATTTTTTAAATGTATTTATTCATTTTGGGGGGGGGGGGTTTGCTGGGTCTTTACTGTTGCAAGGGCTTTTCTCTAGTTTCAGTTCAGTTCAATTCAGTGCAGTCACTCAGTTGAGTCTGACTCTTTGTGACCCATGGACTGCAGCACCCCAGGCCTCCCTGCCCATCACCAACTCCTGGAGTTTACTCAAACTCATGTCCATTGAGTGGGTGATGCTATCCAACCATCTCATCCTCTGCCGTCCTCTTCTCTTCCTGCCCTCAATCTTTCCCAGCATCAGGGTCTTTTCAAATGAGTCAGCTCTTCATGTCAGGTGGCCAAAGTATTGGAGCTTCAGCTTCAACATCAGTCCTTCCAACAAACAGCTAGGACTGATCTCCTTTAGAATGGACTGGTTGGATCTCTTTGCAGTCCAAGGGACTCTCAAGAGTCTTCTCCAATATCACAGTTCAAAAGCATCAATTCTTTGGTGCTCAGCTTTCTCTATAGTCCAACACATCCATTCATGTCTACTAGAAAAACCATAGCCTTGACTAGATGGACCTTTGTTGACAAAGTAATGTCTCTGCTTTTTAATATGCTATCTAGGTTGGTCATAACTTTCCTTCCAAGGAGCAAGCATCGTTTAATTTCATGGCTGCAGTCACAATCTGCAGTGATTTTGGAGCCCAAAAAATCAAAGTCAGCCATTGTTTCCACTATTTCCCCATCTATTTGCCATGAAGTGATGGGACCGGATGCCATGATCTTAGTTTTTTGAATGTTGAGCTTTAAGCCAACTTTTTCACTCTCCTCTTTCACCTTCATCAAGAAGCTCTTTAATTCTTCTTCACTTTCTGCCATAAGGGTGGTGTCATCTGCATATCTGAGGTTATTGATAAAACTTCCAGGAGTCTTTATTCCAGCTTGTGCTTCATCCAACCCAGCGTTTCTCATGATGTACTCTGCATATAAGTTAAATAAACACGATGACAATAGATATAGCCCTGACGTACTCCTTTCCTGATTTGGAACCAGTCTGTTGTTCCATGTCCAGTTCTAACTGTTGCTTCCTGACCTGCATACAGATTTCTCAAGAGGCAGGTCAGGTGGTCTGGTATTCCCATATCTTTCAGAATTTTCCACAGTTTATTGTGATCTGCACAGTCAAAGGCTTTGGCATAGTCAATAAAGCAGAAATAGATGTTTTTCTGGAACTCTCTTGCTTTTTCAATGATCCATCGGATGTTGGCAACTCTATCTCTGGTTCCTCTGTCTTTTCTAAATCCAGCTTGAACATCTGGAAGTTCACGGTTCATGTACTGTTGAAGCCTGGCTTGGAGAATTTTGAGCATTACTTTGCTAGAGTGTGAGATGAGTGCAATTGTGTGGTCGTTTGATCCTTCTTTGGCATTGCCTTTCTTTGGGATTGGAATGAAAACTGACCTTTTCCAGTCCTATGGCCATTGCTGAGTTTTCCAAATTTGCTGGTATGTTGAGTGCAGCACATTCACAGCATCATCTTTCAGGATTTGAAATAGCTCAACTGGAATTCCATCACCTCCTCTAGCTTTGTTTGTAGTGATGCTTCCTAAGGCCCATTGACTTCACATTCCAGGATGTCTGGCTCTAGGTAAATGATCACACCATTGTGATTGTCTGGGTTGCGAAGATTTTTTTTTTTTTTTTTTTACAGTTCTTCTGTGTAGTCTTACCACCTCTTCTTATTATCTTCTGCTTCTGTTAGGTCCATACCATTTCTGTCCTTTATTGAGCCCATCTTTGCATGAAATATTCCCTTGGTATCTGTAATTTTCTTGAAGAGATCTTTAGTCTTTCCTATTCTGTTGTTTTCCTCTATTTCTTTGCACTGATCACTGAGGAAGGCTTTCTTATCTCTCCTTGCTATTCTTTGGAACTCTGAATTCAGATGGGTATATCTTTCATTTTCTCATTTGCTTTTCACTTCTTTTTTTTTTTCACAGCTATCTGGAAGGCCTCCTCAGACAGCCATTTTGCTTTTTTGCATTTCTTTTCATGGGGATGGTCTTGATCCCTGTTTCCTGTACAATGTCACGAACCTCTGTCCATAGTTCATCAGGCACTCTGTCTATCAGATCTAGTCCCTTAAATCTATTTCTCACTTCCACTGGATAATAATAAGGGATTTGATTTAGGTCGTACCTGAATGGTCTAGTGATTTTCTCTACTTTCTCCAGTGTAAGTCTGAATTTTGTGAACAGGAGTCCATGATCTGAGCCACAGTCAACTCCCAGTCTTGTTTTTGCTGACTGTATAGAGCTTCTCCATCTTTGGCTGCAAAGAATATAGTCAACCTGATTTCGGTATTGACCATCTGGTGCTGGCCATCTTTGCTAGCTTGTAGCTCAGTTGGTAAAGACTCTGCCTGCAATGCAGGAGATCCAGGTTCAATGACCGGGTTCTTGACCCTGGGTCAAGAAGATCCCCTGGAGAAGAGAATGGCAACCTACTCCAGTTTTCTTGCCTGGAGAATTTCATAGACAGAGGACTTGTCGAGTTACAGTCCATGGGATTGCAAAGAGTGGGACATGACTGTGCTTTCCTTTCCTTCCTTTCCTTTCATCTGGTGATGGGGGCTACTCTGTTGCTATGGTTCACAGGCTTCTCATTGTGGTACCTTCTCTTGTTTCAGAGCACGGGCTCTAGGGTGCAAGGGCTTCAGTGATTGCAGTCCCAGGCTCTAAAGCACAGGCTCAGTAGTTGTAACACAGAAGCTTAGCTGCTCTGCAGCATGTGGGATCTTCCTGGATCAGGGATTAAACCCGTGTCTTCTCTAGTGGCAGGCAGACTCTTTACCACTGAGCCATCAGGGAAGCCCTTGCTTCTGATTTTTGAGGGAAGCATTGAGATTTTCCCCTTTAAGGATGATGAAACATGGAAGAAAAAGTGGCTTACCATGAGCACATTGGAAATGCCAGACATGCCTTGATTTAGTGTAGAGAAGAAAAGATTCAAAGACTTAGGGAGATTGGAATGTTAGAGTGGAGTATTCATTTAAGACTTACTTATCCATAATGTGAGAATCCAAAAGATAGCCCTTTCACTAGTACTTTGAAAATTATATATGTGAGGGGAGCTCTGTGACCCCTCCTCTCTGTAGGTCAGACCTTACAGTTGGTACTACAGTCACTGAATTGGGAATCCTAAATGCAATGGAAGTAATTGGATCCCAGGATGGCAGGGGCCAAGTGAAGACACTCAGCTACCAAAGGCAATGGCATGGCTGCTATCATGATCAGCAGAGTCAAAGCAGCTATCAGAATAGTCTGACTTGTACAGGCCTTTGGTGCTGGCTAAATAACCATGGTGTCTCTAGAAGGCTTCCCTGGTGGCTCAGTGTTAAAGAATATGCCTGTGATGAGGGAGACCTAGTTTGATCCCTGAGTTGGGAAGATCCCCTGGAGAAGGGAATGGCAACCCACTCCAGTATTCTTGCCTGGAGAATTCCATGGACAGAGAAGCCTGGAGAGCTACAGTCCATGGGATCGCAAAGAGTCAGACACGACTGAGCGACTAACACTTTCACTTTCTTAGATGTCAAAGAGATAGAGTACTTATTCTTGATCTGAATAAGCAGAAAATTTCTAAGTCAAGTGAGCAAAAGTCTAACTTGAATCGTAAAATAGAGTCTTGATCCTTCAATCAATTCTGAGACTTGGGTCAGTTTTCAGACCTAGAGCTCCTTGAGTGAAGGGAAAGCCAAATCTCCCTGAAGAAAAATCTCATTTCTATAAAGCACTTGTATCTTGCATCTACCAAAATTTGTAGAGCTCACCCCTAAACAGTATGGAGGTTACGAGTGCTGACCCTCCATGCAGTCAAAAAATCCAAGTTTAACTTTACAGTTAGTCCTCCATATTCACAGTTCTACACCCATAGATTCAGTGACCTTTGATTGTGTAGTACCAGAGTATGTATTTATTGAAAGAAATGCACATATAAGTGGAACCCATGCAGTTGAATCTCCTGTTGTTCAGGAGTCAACTGTATTGTTAATCTTTCTCCCAGACTTCCTCTAAGGGAACCTATGGCCTTTTATGAGGGTAACTGCATATTGGGGAAGAGGAAATAATCTGAACACTGTCTCCAAACTGACTCTAATTCCAGGTGACCCAGCGTCAACTGTGGAGCACCAGAGTATGGGTTTATGGTGGTTGGTGATCAATAGAGTTTTAGCATTGGTCTATCTCACAGTGGTTCCAGAGTGTTCCTGAACCCAGTCTGAGAATGAGTAATTGGAATAGACATACATTGCAGCTGGTAGAACCTTCACATTAGTTCCTTTTTGCTCTAGGTTTCTTGTAGGGGTCCTTTTTCAGATTGAGAATGTTCCTTTCTATTCCTTATTAGTTAAGTGTTTTTATTATGAAAAGATGTTCACTGTGTTTAAATGCCTTTTCAGCAACTATTGAAATGATTATGTGATTCGTCAGTTTTACTAGTATAACTTCAATGTTAGAAAATTGACCCAATCTTGCATTCCTGCAATAAATTCCACTTGGTCTTGAGGTATAGTCTTTTTATATCTTGATGATGATTTATAATCTTTTAAAATGTTGCTTAATTTGGTTTGCTAATATTTTGTTGGTTTTTGTGTCTATATTCATAAGAGATAATGGTCTATAGTTTCTTTATGCTTGTGATATCTTCATGTGGTTTTGATATGGGGGTAATATTTAACTCCATAAAAGGAACTGTTTTTTCCCCTTCTGTTTTCTGAAAGAGTTTATGAAGTATTGGCACTCATTCTTTAAATATCTGGTGATATTGACCAGTGAAACCATCTAGTTCTGGGTTTTTCTTTGTGTATAATTTCTTTTATATTATTACTAATAATCTATATCTGTTCAGATTGTCTTTTGCTGCTTAACTCCTTTTAGTAGTTTGTATCTATCTAGGAATTTGTTTCATCTATATTATTTAATTTGTTGGCATACAGTTGTTCATAGTGTATCCTTATAATTTTTTCATTTCTGTAAGGCTAGTAGTTCTATTGGTAGTTCTGTCCCCTCTTTCATCCTGATTTTAGAAACATGTCTCATCTCTCTGTTTTTGTTAGTTTAGCTGAAGGTTTTGTCAATTATTTTTTTCAAAGACAATTTTGGTTTTGTTTTTTTCTCCATTGTTTTTCTCTTCTCCTTTTGTTAATTTCTACTGTAATCTTTGGGCTTCCCTGATAGTTCAGTTGGTAAAGAATCTTTATTATTTATTTCCTTTTGCTTATTTTAGAGTTAGTGTGCTCTTCCTTTCTAGTTTCTTAACATGGAATATTAGATTACTGATATGAGATTTTTCTTTTTTAATACAGGCTATAAATTTCCCCCAAAGCTTTCTTTGCATCCCATAAGTTTTGCTATATTGTTTTTTAATTTTATTTTCATTTCAAGATATTTTCCAATTCCTTTGGAATTTCTTCTTTGACCTGTTGGATATTTAGGAGTCTGTTTTTTTAATATGAATGTACTTATAAATTTTCCAAATTTCTTTCTGTTAATGATTTCTAAGTTCATTCTGTTGTGGAGATCATCATTTGTATGATTTAAATCCTTTTAAATTTATTGAGGCTTGTTCTACTGCCTATCATAAGGGAGATCATGGAGAATTTGTGCAGTTTTTGTTGTTGTTCAGTCACCAAGTCATGTCTGACTCTGTGATTCCCTGGACTTCAGCATGCCGGGTTTTCCTGTCCCTCACCATCTCCCAGGGTTTGCTCAAGTTCATGTCCATGAATCAGTGATGCCACCCAACCATCTCATCCTCTGTTGCCCTTTTCTCCTTCTGCCTTCAATTTTTCCCAGCATCAGAGTCTTTTCCAGTGAATTGGCTATTCTCATCAGGTGGCCAAAGTATTGGAGGTTCAGCGTCAGCATCAGTCCTTCCAATAAATATTCAGGATTCGTTTTCTTTAGGATTGACTGGTTTGATCTTCTTGCTGTCCAAGAGGACTCTCAAGAATCTTCTCCAACACCAGAGTTTGAAAACATCAATTCTTTGGCATTCTGCCTTTATGATACAGCTCTCAAATCCACACATGACTACTGGAGAGACCCATGGCCTTGACTATATGGACCTTTGTTGACAAAGTGATGCCTTTGCTTTTTAACACACTGTCTATATTAGTCATAGCCCTCCTGCCAAGAAGCAATGGTCTTCTAATTTCAGGGCTGCAATCACCATCTGCAGTGATTTTTAGAGCCCAAAAAAAGGAATTTGTCTCTGCTTTCATCTTTTCCCCTTCTTTTTGCCATGAAGTGATGGGACCAGATGCCATGATCTTAGTTTTTTTTAATATTGAGTTTTAAGCTGACTTTTTCACTCTCATCTTTCATCCTCATCAAGAGGCTCTTTAGTTCCTCCTTTCTTTCTGCCAATAAAGTGGTATCTTATGCATATATGAGGTTGTTGATATTTCTCCTGGCAATCTTAATTCTATTTTGTAACTCATCCAGTCTGGCACTTGTGAAGAATGCCTGTTCTAAAATTGTAGGTAAAGGCTTCTGTTGGGTACTGTTGGTTAATAATATTCTTCAATACTTCTATTTGTTAATCTTTTACCTTGTTGCTCTATCCATTATTGAAACTGAAGCATGAAAGCCTCCAGCCCTTGTTGAATTGCTTGTTTCTTGCTTTTTTTCTGTGAGTTTTTGTTTCATGTATTTTAGACTGTTCTTAGGTGGAATATTTATAATTGCTGTATCCTCCTGATGGATTGATCCTTTTGTCATAAGAAAATGTCTCTCTTTATTAACATTTTTGTACTTAAATCTATTTTGCCTGATGTAAGTATAGTCAATCCAGTTTTCCTATGTTTACTATTTGCAAGATATGGCTTATTTTATTATTTTTCTCAAAATTATTGTGTTTTTGAATCTAAACTAGGTTTCCTTATAGACAGATATAGTTGAATATAGTCTTTTTATTGCCTGACAATTACTGTCTTTTAATTGAAATGTTTATTCCATTCACACATAACAGTATTATTGAAGTAGTATTATTGAAGTAGTTAGTTTTACATCTGCCATGTTCCTTTGTTTTCTATTTGCATACTATTTTTTCTAGGGCTGCTATAACAAAATACAGCATAAATGGTGCTTAAACAACAGAAATTTGTTGTTACACAGTTTTGGAGGCTAGAAGTCTAAGATCATGTTATCAGCAGGGTTAGTTCCTTCTTAGGACTATGAGAGAAGGATCTGTTCCAGACCTCTCTTCTTTTTTTTTAGAGTTGGGTATAGATTTTATAGATATAGATTTTATTTTTTTTGGATATACTTTTTTTTTTTTACTTATGAAGCTTTATAGAAAGAATACATCTGAGTATCATTCTATTGGTGATGACAATTGAATAATATTCTTAAAACTGTTCTTGAGTAATAATTATCAAAGATTGTAATCATACAATATTGAGTAGTACAGAACAAAATGCAATTATTGGAAGACAATTGCTCAACAGTATTGTGTTGGCCTCTGACACATATCAACACAAATCAGCCACAGGTATACATATGTCCCATCCCTCCTGAAACCCTCTCCCAGTTCCCACCCCATCCCATTCCTCTAGGTTGTCACAGAACACTGTGTTGAGCTCCCTGTTTTACAGAGCAAATTTTCACTTGCTATCTATTTGACATATGGTAATATATATGTTTCCATACTATTCTCTCACCCCTCGTCTTTGCTTGAAGATAGCCATCTTCTCCCTGTGTCTCTCTTCATGTCATCGCCCCTCTGTTTGTGTCTAAGTTTCCCATTCTTAAAAGGATACTAATCATATTAGATTAGGACTCAGCCTAATACCTCATTTTAAATTAATTACCTGTGTAAAGACTATATCTCCAAATAAAGTCACATTCTGGAGGTAAGGACTTCAACATCTAAATTTTCGAAAGACACAACTCAATCCATAACAATAGTTTGTTCTTCTCTTCTTCTTTCACTACTTGCTTTTGCATTAATGAATATTTTTTAGTATAACATTTCACTATACAGTTGACCCTTAACACAAGTTTGATCTGCACAGATCCACTTAGACACAGATTTTCCCAAGAGAGAATATTAAACTACTGCACAATCCATAGTTGGATGAATGTACAGACTCAGAACTGAAGATTCACAGGGACAACTGTAAGTTATATGCAGATTTTCAACTGCAGAGGGTTGGAGTACAGGGTTACCCTGTGTTGTTAAAGGGTCAACTGTGTATTTTTGTTTTATTCTAATTGTATACTGATTACTCTATGAATACCATACACATCTTAATTTTCAAACTCTGCTTCAGATTTGCCAACTTTATTTCAGTGAAATATAGAAAAGTTGCTCCTTTAAGTTTTATAATCTCTTCTCCTCTTTTGTGTTATTATTGTGTGTGTGTGTGTGTGTGTGTATAATATTACAAATCCAACAACACATAGTTATAATTATTACTTTATATAATTTTATGTGTTTTAAGTAGGTAAGAAAAGCAAGAAGAGCAAACATATACTTACAGAGTTTGCTGTATTAACTGTCTTATTTGCCATTTCTTGTTCTCTTCATTTGTTTCTGTGTTTTAGTTAGCATATGAGGTTATTTCCTTACTACAATTTTTGCTGTTACAATCAAGTATATTACATTTCCATTATATAGTCCCCCAAATACAATTATATACATATTGCTTTGCACAATTGCTTTTTAAATAAGAGAAAGGAGGAAAAATATGCCCCAATACTGTCTTCTGTAACAGAATTACCTCTATCAGTACTCTTTTTTTTAAACATAGATTTAAATTACTGTTTGCAGATATTTCCTTTTAGCTTGAAGAACTTTCCTTAGTATTTTCTGCTAGCAATAAGCTCTCTCAGTTTTATTTATCTGGGAATGTCTTGATTTTTGTCTTTATTAAAAAAAAATGTTTTGCTGGATATAAGTGTCTTAATTGTCCATTTTTTCTTAAAGTTCAGCATTTTGAATATGTCATCCCACTGCCTTCCAGTCTCATTTTTTCTAGGGAGAAGTTAGCTGTTAATCTTTTGGGGTCTCCTTTGCACATGATGAATTCATTGTCTTAACTGCTTTCAAGATTTTCTTTCTGTTTTTCAGCATTTCATTTATGAAGTGTCTGGCTGTGAATCTCATTGCCTGTATCCTGCTTGGAATATATTGAGCTTCTTGAACGTATAGATTACTGTTTTTCATCAGATTTTTAGAATTTTCAACTACTATTTTATATTAATTTTTCACCCTTCTTTTATCTCTCTGTTATTTGCATTGAGCACGTGTATCAACCTATCTTCAAGATCATTGATTCTTCTGTGAGTTCAAAACCCCTGTTGAGTCTCTTTAGTGGACTTTTCATTTCAATTATTGTATTTTCTTTTTTTTTTTTTTTTTAAATATTATTTTATTAGTTGGAGGCCAATCACTTTACAACATTTCAGTGGGTTTTGTCATACATTGACATGAATCAGCCATAGAGTTACACGTATTCCCCATCCCGATCCCCCCTCCCACCTCCCTCCCCACCCGACTCCTCAGGGTCCTCCCAGTGCACCAGGCCCGAGCACCTGACTCATGTATCCCACCTGGGCTGGTGGTCCGTTTCACCATAGATAGTATACATGCTGTTCTTTCAAAACATCCCACCCTCACGTTCTCCCCCAGAGTTCAAAAGTCTGTTCTGTACTTCTGTGTCTCTTTTTCTGTTTTGCATATAGGGTTATCGCCACCATCTATCTAAATTCCGTATATATGTGTTAGTATACTGTAATGTTCTTTATCTTTCTGGCTTACTTCACTCTGTATAATGGGCTCCAGTTTCATCCATCTCATTAGAACTGATTCAAATGAATTCTTTTTAACGGCTGAGTAATATTCCATGGTGTATATGTACCACAGCTTCCTTATCCATTCATCTGTTGATGGGCATCTGGGTTGCTTCCATGTCCTGGCTATTATAAACAGTGCTGCGATGAACATTGGGGTGCACGTGTCTCTTTCAGATCTGGATTCCTCAGTGTGTATGCCTAGAAGTGGTATTGCTGGGTCATATGGCAGTTCTATTTCCAGTTTTTTAAGAAATCTCCACACTGTTTTCCATAGTGGCTGTACTAGTTTGCATTCCCACCAACAGTGTAAGAGGGTTCCCTTTTCACCACACCCTCTCCAGCATTTATTGCTTGTAGACTTTTGGATAGCAGCCATCCTGACTGGCGTGTAATGGTACCTCATTGTGGTTTTGATTTGCATTTCTCTGATGATGAGTGATGTTGAGCATCTTTTCATGTGTTTGTTAGCCATCTGTATGTCTTCTTTGGAGAAATGTCTGTTTAGTTCTTTGGCCCATTTTTTGATTGGGTCGTTTATTTTTCTGGAATTGAGCTTCAGGAGTTGCTTGTATATTTTTGAGATTAATCCTTTGTCTGTTTCCTCATTTGTTATTATTTTCTCCCAATCTGAGGGCTGTCTTTTGACCCACCTCCCAGAATATTGGAAATAAAAGCAAAAATAAACAAATGGGACCTAATGAAAATTAAAAGCTTTTGCACAACAAAGGAAACTATAAGTAAGGTCAATTATTGTATTTTCAACTCTAGAATTTCCATTTCATTCATTTTTATAGTTTCTGTCTCTTTGTTGTTTTTTTGTTTTTTGTTTTTTTTTTTTTGTTTTTTTTTTTTGGTGAGACATTGTCATCATCACACCTTTCTTTATTTTTCAATGCATGGTTTCCTTTAGTTCTTTGAACATACTATGATGGATGTTGTGAAATCTATTAAGTCAGACATCTGGGCATCTAGAAGTGATTTCTGCCTCCTCCTCTCTCCCATCTGCCGTATATTGGTCATACTCTCCTGCTTATTTACATTTCTCCTTTTTTTTTTTTTTTTTGCTAAAAACTGAACATTTAAAAATAATATATTGTAGGAACTCTGGATCTGATTTCTCTTCCCTCAGGCTTTTTGTTATTGGTTTGCTTATTTGTTTAGTAACATGCCTGTAGTATTTTTGGAGTATTTTAATAATTCCTGTTTTTCATGTATTGTGAAGAATTTGATGTCATTCTTAAGGGGATGCAGGCTTAGGCATGGGCACGGTTGTCCTGAGATGACTAGTTTTAATAGGGTTCTCTTAGTCTGTTTTTCTGATCTCTTTGTTAAGCTATTTCTCTCTGTTGGTGTCCACACCCAGCTGTTAGGCGCCACTAATTGCTAGTTGATTTTTGTTGTTTATAATGTCCTAGTACATACGTTGCTCCACAGTCTGATACAATTAAATTTGGATCTCCTTATAGGGCCAGTATTTCAGGTGTTTTTTGACCCCAGGAGGGCTCATCTTAGCAGTTCTCTCTTTACCTGGTTTTCTCTGATAATGTAGCCAACCTATAGTTTTTCTTCTTGCTTTTGTGGGGCTGCCAACCTCCTATGAATTCAGTTCAGTTGTTTAGTCATGTCCGAGTCTTTGTGACCCAATGGACCGCAGCACACCAGGCTTCCCTGTCCATCACCAACTCCCGGAGCTTGCTCAAACTCATGTCCGTCAAGTCAGTGATACCATTCAACCATCTCATCCTCTGTTGTCCTCTTCTCCTTCTGCCTTTCCCAGCATGAGGATCTTTTCCAGTGAGTCAGTTTCTTCACATCAGGTGGCCAGAGTATTGGAGCTTTAACTTCAGCATCAATCCTTCCAATGAATATTCAGGACTGATTTCCTTTAGGATTGACTGGCTTGATCTCCCTGCAGTCTAAGGGACTCTCAAGAGTCTTATCCAACACCGCAGTTCAAAAGCATCAATTCTTCAGTGCTCAGCTTTCTTTTTTCCTGTGAATTGCTTACCACCAGAACCTCCATTGTTCCTTGAGGATGACCTTAGGATTGAATTTCTCCACATTTTGTTCCAAATAAATTGAGTTTCTTTGGGGAAAAATTTTACATCTCATATTCTTTTGGCATGCTTCCCCCTCTAAGCCAAATATCAGAGTCACTGCTATAGATTTGAGAGAAGGGACAATGACCTACTTCTCTTAGAACACCGTTCCTGCTCTAATGAGGAGGGCCATGCGCAGAGGCAGTAGCCTCGATAGGACCAGTGTGAAATATTCTCTCTGTGTGCAAACTGTGTTGAGGGTGATTGGTCCCAGTAGTGTCAGCCCTGTTTGCCTGAGATAGAATCAGTGGGGCTACAGAAGGAGCTGGATGGAGGAAGGGGGACCCTAACCTCATGACCATCCTTGTCTAAAAATTAGCCTTTGCAGCAGCTGACTACGGAAGGGTGAGAAATGTTGGCAACCTTTCCATCCCAGAGAGAGACTCTAGTGCTTGAGGGGTAGCTTGGGAGAGAGGGAGCCCCCTCTGAAGTGGAGCGGCGATTGTTCTGAGCTGTGGGGGAGGGGCAAAGAGAGGAATAGATCCTGACTCAAGTGACATAGGTTCTCACTATTCTTTCCAAGATTTAGCAGATTTTCTTAACTATTTCCTCAATGTCTATATTCCCTTAGGCAATTTACAGAGACTTTTAAAAAATAGTTACTGTTTTTTAAAATAATTTTGACCAATTAGGTTATTTTGGGGGGCAGTGAGTTTGTAGAGCTCCTCGTATTGTCATTCCAGGAGTCATCTCTCTCCAACTATCTTTAGATGAAATTTTCTAACCAATTAGGGTAAAGGAAACAAATTGGTATAAATACAAAGAGTTAGAACAAACCTGCAGTCTAACTAATTTGACGGTTGGGGCAATTATTATTTACAAATGGATTATTTGTAGCTCATTAACTGTGAACTTGCTTCGTTTGTGTTGTAACTCTTTAATCAAAAAAAATATATATTGAGTGATGAGATGCTGATGTGGTTTGACTCTTTAAATAAATTCCCAGATTTGGATATCAAATTTCAGTGGAGCATTAAATAAGCATGTTAGAGGTTTGAAGAATTGGTGATTATACACATTTTCTATAATGCAAATACTTTAGTGTCTTAAATGTCAGTGTGCTTATTTACCCAGACTCTGGGTGGGTTTTAATATGTCTGCCCTACACCATATCTCATGTTTGCAGAACTGGCACCGTAAGAAATTATTTTATCTTACAGAACACATAGTCTCTGACTTAATTGACCAAGAAATAGTTATAGAGTATCCACTGCCTCAAAAGTTACTGTACTAGAAGATACAAAAAACTCCACAAATGTAGTATGAGATACCTGTCCCCAAGAAACTAATTACTAAGCTGGTAATGTATTTTCTAAATATAAGGGGAAGAAAACTTAAAATAGCAGAGTTTAGTGACAGAGGAGTGGTGCTGAGGAATTCAGAGGTCAGACCTGTTAGGATTGAAGTCATGTAGTTTAGTTAAAACAATGGCTTAAAGTAATAGCATCTCTCCTTCGTTCTCATAAATCTTTAATTTGGGCAAGACTCAAGGGGAAGCTTTGTCTCTGCTCCATGCAGTGTTATCTGGACAGTATCTGGTGGGTAATGATGATTAGCTGAGGGCTGGAGGATTTGCTTCCAAGATGGCACCTTCATGTAACTAGTAAGATGGTGCTGGCTTTTTGAGGAGCTCAGCTGGAGCTGAGAGCCAGAGATCTTGGTTTCTCTCCTGGAAGGTTCTAGAGAGGGAGAAAGGAAAATGATGACTTAGAGGTCACTGGAATTATGTACGTTAGCATCCAAGAATATTAAAGTTTGTGGGGAAGGAATCAAATTGCAAAATATGAGGAAATAGGAGAATCAAAGCAGGTTCATCTCTAGTGCAGAATGTAAACACTAAAAGGCAGGAGAGGAATTGATTGGTAGCCAGAGAGACAGTTCAATCAAATAAAGGCTTTCTTTCAAGCTAAGAGAAATCAATTATCATAGAAAGTTGAGGAGAAAGAAAAACATTCAGTATGTCGCCTGCATTAGATGAGGTTTCTGATAATATTGCATTTGAATACTACCTGGAATTATTCAAGAATTTCTGGGACTCTTTTGGAGTCTTGACTTTTTAAGATGCTTCTGCACCGCCAAGAGAAGAGGGTCTGAGGTTTTTACAGCATTCCATCTTGATATAATCTGAATCCGGCACTTCCATAAGAGAATAAGTGGTTCTTGATTCCTCTCTCCTTAGAGAATGGTTCCCTCTGAAGATTAAGAGAAGGCTGATCCACACAGCAAATTCTCATTGGTTATGCTCTATGGCTCAGAAAACTCAAACAGGGGCTCTGTGTCAACCTAGAGGGGTGGGATGGGGAGGGAGATGGGAGGGAGGTTCAAAAGGAAGGGGATATGTGTATACCTATGGCTGATTCATGTTGAGGTTTAACAGAAAACAAGAAAATTCTGTAAAGCAATTATCCTTTAATAAATAAATAAATAAAAAGCCTGAGTTCTCCTTGGCCTTCAGCAAAACAGAACAGGGCTGGGGGACAACCAAAAGTATGCCACTGAATGGAAATGTGCATTGAAATTGCAATAATTTTCTTCAAAGAGCTTATGTGACTTTATTCATAATCATTTATTGGGTAGCCATAGCTACCTGAGACTGGAAAGTCCATAGAGGACCTTAATTTGCCTATTTACTGCCCAGAGGTCTCATGGCCAAGAAAGATGACTAGGAGGTAGCTTAAGCGAGCTGCAGTTGGGAGCCACGACTTCTAAACAGCATCTGCTGCTGCTGAGATTTCCTGCTATAGAAGGCTCCAGGATATACTGTCGAGTGAGAACCAGCTTCAGTTCCTGACAGTCGTCATTGATGGGCACACAGCCTCCATTGGGCTTTTCCTAAAGACATCACTAATTTACCTGGTGCTGTCAACAGAGAACTGCTGTGAGCCACTGAGAGAAAACACTCCAGGGAGCTGAATTTAGATTAAAAAATAGGGAGCATTCTTTGGAGGCCAGTGGCAAGCATTGGCCTTAACACTGGTGGGAAGAGCAGATGATGTAGTTGAAAGAGCATGAGCCTTGGAGCCTGTTAGAGATGGGTTTGTATTCATGCTCTGGTACTTAGTGTTTGTGCCCGTGTATGATTTGTCTGTTTCCTTGTCACTGATATTTAAAAAAATCATGTCAGGATGTTAGAGAGTGGGCTGAATGAGATGAGATAATACAGGCAGTAGTACTGGTGTACTAGGTACTCAGACTGTGAGTACTAGTACTAGGTACTGGTCTATTAGGTACCCAGATTGTGATAACCAGCAGTGTTCATTCCTATCTGAACCCCGTGTGAAATGGAAAGCATGAAACTTAAAGGCCTCAGCCAATTACTGAGCTTGCTTCTTGTATCCCTATGGAAATAATTTAGGAGGGTGGTGTTTGGGAAATTTGTTAAAGTGAGAGAAGCAGGTCCTGTGCCTATGAGAGCCAGCACTCTATTATATGGGTTTGGGATTGATCCTAGACATTTAATATGCTTTAGACGTCAGTCTGCCCATCCTATGCATTTCTAACAATGACTCCAAGACACATTAACATTAAACTGTTGAAAGAATTATAGTCACAAAGGATTTTGTTTCTGGAAAATGTTTTCAGCATGTCTCCTTCACCTCATTTATAAAAGATGCAAGCCAAATTTCTCTTTTAAAAATCCACTGCTTGATTAATTTCCCTTTGCCCCAGCTGTGTAATAGCTAGATGATTTGGATATCACTTTGCAATTCAAAATCTGAGCTTTCCAAAAATGCTTCTTGATTTGATGGTTCCAGGTGGCTGAAGAAATGGACATTAAGTGATTGTTCATGGCTTTGAAAGGTCATAATCTTCCTTCAGCAGGCTGGAGAATGTCAATACGTACCTGAACTTTAAGACTCATATTTTTCTGATTATAGATACAAACTATGTGACAGTGGCAACTCATTTTCATACATATCCAAGGCTCAATTAAGTCAGGACTCAAAACTGATGGGCACCTCTGTGACTGGCATTTCAGAAGTGTATTAATTTCATTGCTATATTGTCTTTCTCTCTTAACTCCAGCCTCAGAGGAATTTAAACAATTTGGCTGGTGGGGAAAGGAGAAAGTAATTCCCCACTATATACATAATCATTTACACATTCAGAACCCCCCAAATGTGCCATTTTTCCATAATTAGTTTTGCATATAATTTGTTTACTAAAGATAAAATGCCACATTTCAAAAAATACTGTAAAAATTGCAGATATGAGCATTTGAAACATTGTTATATAATAAAAATCCATAAAGTTCATACAAGTACTGCCATTTTTGGTGTATTATCAAATCATTGATCCAGCAAGACAGTTTTTAACATTTTGAAATATTTTCATCTAGTGTTTGGTACAGAAAAAATACAATTAAAATGCTTTTCACATATACTGCACTGTTAATTCATTCAAGCTCAGTGAAGTAAATTCAGATATTTGTTTTGTAAATATTTATTGAGTCCACTTTGTGCCAAGCCTTGAACTAGCATTGCATGTTAAAAGGTCTCATTATATCTGATGTACAAATAGTAAATTTTAGACACATACATAAATAAAATAATTACAGTGTTATGTATTATAAAGGAAACTGTGTAGAGACAGTGGATTTTATGAGGTTTTACATTGAACAATCATAAAAGGACTCCCTAGGATTTAAGTAAAGTACATCATGTAACATCACAATTACAAGGCATCTCACCTAAGGTCAGGTGGGATGGGATATTGGTATTTGCAAACTCGCAAATACGTGAGAGATCTGGTCCAATAGTAACTATAAAGGCTGTGGAGTTGGCTGGCTCAACCAAACCAACTGCTTCTTCAGGACATAATATGCAATTCAAATGGCCTCTCTTTTGGACTTAAAGAGATCCTCCACCATCACAGGCAGAAGGCAGACTGGGCTGAAAATCAGGCCCAGGACCTGAATGTGAACAACAAATTACAGAGAAGCCCTACTATGCAGCCCCACCATATCGCATATGCTAAAGTCAGGGCTTGATAAGGAAAGAATAAGATACTGGGGCCTAGAATGGGGACACCTAGATGGAAGAACTAGATGCTGTCAGAGTCCCTTGATCCCTCTGGGCCTTTGGAAGTGATCCATAATGGAATAATTTCTTGCCTAAAAATTCTACAAGTGGTTCCCTTGAGGCAGATGCCTTGCTTTGTAGAAACATACATAAGATATGTATTTTACATTTCTGCGTTAACCCATTATCACACATTTGAAAAACTAAATAATGCAATTTACTGTTTCACATTTCTGTAGGTCAGAATTCTGGCAGTCTCAAGGGGCTAAAATCAAGTTATCAGCAGGACTGCCTGCCTTTCTAGAGGCTGTAAGGTAGGATCCACTTCCTTGCCTTTTCTAGTTTCTAGAGGCCACCCCCATTCCTTCACTTAGGTCCCTCTCCTCCTACTTCAAAGCCAGCAAAGGCAGGTTGAGTCCTCACTTCACATCACTCTGATCTTCTCTTGTACTTTCCTCTTCTACTTACAGGACCCTTATTATGTTGGGCCCACACAGCCTATATAATCTAGGATAATCTTCCTAGTCTACAGTTAGCTGATCAGCAACCTTAATTCCATCTGCAACCTCAATTTCCCTTTGCCATATAATGTAGCAAATTTACAGATCCCAGAGTTTGTGATGTGGAAATTATTAGGAGGTCATTATTCTGCCTACCACAATATGTAGAGATGCTAAGATCAGTTTTTGGGACATTGTAAATGGTCAGTAAATGTTTGCTATTATTTCCTGCTTCTCTTCCTGGGCTTCTGCTTGCAGGTGGAGAAAATCACAGCCATGTGAATCAGAGGCATCTCAAACCCAAGGCTCTCCCCTGCCATCAGAGATTTATTTCCTCCTTTCTACTTACTTCCCTGATGTCCCCAAGCTACCCTTTTCCTCCAGCCTTTTCCCTAGCCTCTGTGTCCTCACTGTTAGTAGGTGACTTTGTAGCTTACTTCAACACAAAACTGAAGCCATCTGGCTTGAACTGTATCATCCTGTGGTGCTCCTACCTCCAAGTTTAAATATTTGCTATTCTGACTTCACTTAGTGTTATAATCTCTGGGTCCATCCATGTTGCTGAAAACAGCATTATTTCATTCTTTTTAATGGCTGAATAATATTCCATCACATTCTTATATTTTCTCTATCCATTCACCTGTCAGAGGACATTAAGGTTGCTTCCATGTCTTGGCTGTTGTATATAGTGTTTCCGTGAACATAGGGTACAGGTATCTTTTCGAATCATAGTTTTGTCTGGGTACATGCCAGACAAAATCCAGGAATGAGATTGCTGGATCATATGGCAACCCTATTTTTAGTTTTCTGAGGAACTTCCATACTGTTTTCCATAATAGCTGCACCAAGAGGGTTCCCTTTTTTCCACACCCTCTCCATCATTTATTGTTGTTGACTTTTTGATGATGGCCATTCTGACTGGTTTGAGGTGATATCTCATTGCAGTTTTGTTTGGCATTTCTCTAATAAATATTGATGTTGAGCATCTTTTCATGTGCTTCTTGGCAATTAGTTGTTTTCTTTGGGGAAATGTCTATTTAGGTACTGTGTTTATTTTTTGATTGGGTTGTTTGTTTTTTGATACTGAGTTGCCTGTGTTCTTCATAAATTTGGGAACTTAATCCCTTGTCAGTCACATCATCTGCAAATATTTTCTACCATCCTGTAAGCTGTCTTTTCATTTTGTTCATTGTTTCCTTTGCTGTGCAAAAAGTTTTGAATTTGATTAAGTTCTGTTTGTTTATTTCTATTAATTTTTATTGGAGTATGGTTGCTTTACAATGTTGTATTTCTACTGTACAGCAAAGTGAATCAGGAAAATGCTTACATATATCCCCTATTTTTTGGATTTCCCTCCTATTTAGGTCACCATGGAGCATTAAATAGAGTTCCTGTGCTGTGCAGTAGATTCTCATTAGTTACCTGTTTTATACATACTATCAATAGTGTATATATGTCCATCCCAATCTGCTAATTCATCCCATTTAATTACCCCCTTGGAGAAGGAAATGGCAACCCACTCCAGTATTCTTGCCTGGAAAATCCCATGGACTGAGGATCCTGGTAGGCTACAGTCCATGGGGTCGCAAAGAGTCGGACACGACTGAGCAACTTCACTTCACTTCACTGGTATCCACACATTTGTTCTCTATGTCTGTGTTTCTATTTCTGCTTTGCAAGTAAGGTATCTCTACCATTTTTCTATATTCCACATATATGTAATAATATATGATATTTGTTTTTCTGATTTGCTCCACTGTATGACAGTCTCTAGGTCCATTTACATCTCTACAAATGGTACAATTCTGTTTCTCTTTATGACTGAGTCATATTCCATTGTATATATGTACCACATCTTCCTTATCCATTCCTCTTTTGATGGACATTTAGCTTGCTTCCATGTCTTGGCTATTGTAAATAGTGCTGTAGTGAACATTGGGGTGTGTGTATCTTTTTGAATTATGGTTTTTCTCTAATAATTAGTGGGGCTTCCCTGGTGGATAAGTGATAAAGAATCCACCTGCCAGTGCAGGAGATGCAGGTTCAGTCCCTGGCTCAGAAAGATCCTCTGGAGAAGGAAATGGCAGCCCACTCCAATATTCTTGCCTGGGAAATCCCATGGACAGAGGAGCCTAGTGGGAAACGTTTCATTTGGTCACAAAAGAGTCGGATATGACTTAGTGACTAGAAAACAACAAGTCTTAGTGATGATATCTTTTTCCCTTTTTCTCTGTGCTTTACCGTTGAATATTACCTTCTCCTTGAGTTGCTGTCTATAATTTCTTGCTTTCTACAACACTTGGTACTATTTTCTCATGATAGTATCGGCACCTCTCTCATCACTTCTTGATCTCCTTCAAAACCTCCTCTTCATCATTTATCCATTAATCTGTGAGGTATTCCAAATCTTGTCATTGGTGCCTTCTGCTCTTATTTCACTGACATTTTTTCTCCATCTCATAAATAATGCTTTGCTCATCGTTCTAAGACTCAGTGTCTTCAGGAAACCTTTCTTTGACCTCTCCTCAGCGCCTTTTCTCCGAGTTTCCATAGCACCTGAGTATCTCCGTCTTAGAATTTACATAATACAATGTTGAAATTTTATTATAGTTTTGTTGGCCTTCTCTATTGTATTTTAAGTTCCACTTGAGTAGAATATTTTAGTCATCTTTCTTTCTCTGGTACCAACTACAGAGGCTGACACACAAATAAATCTCAACATAAATTTGGTGAGCTTTTTAATCTAAAAATAGAAAAATAATGGTGACTTTATAATGTCCTGGGCTTAATCTTTCTTTGTCCACTAAATCTACCTTCTGCTGAAAGAGCTATGTTCTGTTATGTGGGCATCCTCTATAAAGTCAATTAACAATTTTCTATCAAATATTAGTAGTGTCATTCTCTTTTGCTTACGTATTTACAAAACAACTTTGTTAGGCTAGTTAGTGTATAAATGTAAACAATTTTATGTAAAGTAACTTCTAATACTGGTTCTAATTTGTGTCTAAAATGCTTCCAAACTGCTTGCTCAACACATTTTCAGAACCCCTTTTATGGAAACATTCTCATGTTTGCACAGAGTTTATGTATCTCTGAACATTCACAACATGGCCCTTTGTAATGGATGGCTGATGGAAAGTTCTGGAAGTCCAGAAATAAGGTCAGATTTGCACAATACTTACCACAGCCTCCATTCAGTAGTCTGTTTCACTGACAATGAAATTTGGTAACTTAATTCTTAAATTTCCTATTCCTGTCAGGAAATCATGTAGGATTAAACAGTTTTTTAAAATTTCTGACCCTCCTCTTAGCTCTGTTGTAAAATTATTAAGATGTCCTGGGATGGTTGCTCTGTTTCACTTGTAAGGGACATATGTTTTATTGGTAAATGCAGTGATGTATCCAGATGCCGAACGTAATTTTCCAAAGTTCTTTGGCATCAGGTGTTACACAAACTTGGGATAAATGGCAGTGTACAAGCGCAGCTTCCTTTGGAGCTTTTCAAGTCTGGATATACTGCGTCAGGATAAAAAGAGTTCAGCAGAATCAGTTTGTGGTTCAATCTATTTACTGGGTCATCTTTTTCTAAATTAAGTCATGTTGAGAAGTACATCTACAGAATATTGGATGGCTTCAGAGAATAGTGGAAACATATTTGGGTCACTATGAGGTAACTCTTGTTTTTTCACTTAGCATCACAGGATGGAAATCATCCCAGCTTGCTTTGTTAGTACAGGAAGCCCTCAATAAATATTTGGTGAAATAAATCAGGGTCAGATTGTGTCCCCAGTGCTAGGATAAAAAGATAAATAAGACACATTCCACCCTAAAGGAGTTCAGAGTTTGGCAGAAAGATCAAAGAAGCTAACAAAGGGGGATAATAAAAAGTGATATAAGCAAAGTGCTATGGGAGCCTAATAAGGGGTAAGATTAATTGTTAGGTGGGATCAGAAAAGATAACATCCTTCAAGACCCAGTAGGCAGAGAAGTCAGGGGAGAAGGGAAAGAAAAGAGGATGTCTTAGGAAGCATCTGTTAGCTCACAAGTGTGTGAGACAATGGAGAATATTCATGAAACTCTATGCAGTTTAGTTCGGACAAAACATGAGGATGCTGCAGGGTTGGGGTGGCATTAAATTAGGTCTGGAACAGCAGCTTGGGGTTGGGTTGTGAAAAGTATCATAAATCATGCAAAAGAGTTTGCATTTCATTTTCCCCACTGAAAACCTCAATTTTTAAAGCTCCATGTTACCTGGAAGACTGGGTTTTCCAAACACTGTTCCTGGGCATGCTAGTTTTATAGAATGTTGAGAGGTGTTAAACTAAAACTCCTATCCAGCTTTTAGTTGAAGGTGGAAATGTAATTACCCGGAGAAGATAGTATGGAGCCCATTTGAGAATTTCCTGAAATGTGTACAGTCTGTGAATGTCTTGAACCAAATTAGACTGCATAACTAGATCCTATAGTTCTATCTCCTCGAATAGATTTTAACTTTCGCCCTTCAGCAAAATGAGACTGACTGATCCTGAGAATTGTAACAGGAAACTATTTGATGTGACATTTATGTGTGCTTCATCTGAATATCTGGTTTGTTGTTACCGTAGAGGCAATGTGAGTGTTCTAATTGATTGTGTGTCCTTTCATTGTCACAAACACTAGGAAGCCTAGAGCAAAATCTGTGGCTCACCACCAAATAAGGGTCCTCAAGGCATGCATACTTGGATAACAACTGAACCCAGGATTCTCTTTGACTTCCTACATTCATATTCCTTTTGGTAGAACACCTTCATCTACTTATTTGACCATTTTGCAACTTCTCTCTGATCTTTTGGGGAAAAAAGCTGAGATTAAGAAAGAGTGAACATATGTTACTTATCACAGTGCCTGGCATACAATACACATGAAATGAGGTCATTTTTTTCTTTTATTATGATTTTGTATCAATTCTACCTACTCCACTACACCATCCCCCTTGTTGACAGAAATATAAAGGTAGCATACATGACTGATGGAAATGGTTTTCAGATGCTATTTTCCTGATCCCAAGTCCCTTAAGCAAAACAGAATGGATGAAAATGAGGTGAACAGTTACCAACCGCAAGTCCCTCAGCCTTGTACTGAGAAAGAGACACGTCAGTAAGTCAAACAGATGGTAAATGGAGCTTCTAATCTGATGAGAGAGTTATGATATCATTATGGGCCCTAGGATTCATAAATTGTGAATAATAATACAGCCTAACTTAAAGAGTCATTGTCAGTATTCTGACTTTATATCAGTAAAGTGTGAAAAATAGTGCTTCTATGGAGGTACTCATACCAAGAACTATAATTAAGTTAATTTAGTTAAAATCAATAATTGAATATTAATGCTTTAATTTATATTTATTACTTTAATAACAAATTTTAAATTAATAAAAATTTAACAGTAATATTAAAATTAATAATATTTATTAGTGCTATAAATTAGCTTTTATGTGGGTACCCCTAGAATGTATAGTCA
Organism: Muntiacus reevesi; assembly: GCF_963930625.1. Classification (NCBI taxonomy): domain Eukaryota; kingdom Metazoa; phylum Chordata; class Mammalia; order Artiodactyla; family Cervidae; genus Muntiacus; species Muntiacus reevesi. The sequence goes on along the minus strand of NC_089265.1, from coordinate 39,397,369 downwards.
TCAGGGGCTCTAAAAACTCAGAGTAGAGGGAAATTACTTCCAACTGAAATCATCCAGGAAGGCTTCCTGGAGGAGGTCGGATTTGAATAAGACTTTAAAGGATGGAGAGATAATTCAACTAGGCAGAGAGGATCAGGGAGAGTTCAGTTCAGTCACTCAGTCATGTCTGACTCTTTGCGACCCCATGGACTGCAGCACACCAGGCCTCCCTGTCCATCACCAACTCCGAGAGTTTACTCAAACTCATGTCCACTGAGTCAGTGATGCCATCCAACCATCTCATCCTCTGTCGTCCCCTTTTCCTCCTGCCTTCAATCTTTCCCAGCTTCAGGGTCTTTTCAAATGAGTTAGTTCTTCCTATCAGGTGGCCAAAGTATTGGAGTTTCAGCTTCAGCATCAGTCCTTCCAATGAATGGAAACTGACTTAAAAAAAAAAAAAAAGGAGGGTTTCTCAGGTGGCACAGTGATAAAGAATCCACCTGCCAATGCAGTAGGTGCAGGAGACATGGGTTCAATCCCTGGATTGGGAAGACCCCTTGGAGGAGGAAATGACATCCCACTCCCATATTCTTGCCTGGAAAATCTCATGGATAGAGAAGCCTGGTAGGTTATAGTCCATGGGGCTGCAAGGAGCTGGACATGACGGAGTGCGCGCGTGCACACAGGTAGAAAGGAAGGGTGTATCCCGTCAGGAAGAGACCTCAGGAGCAGGGAGGACTGTGAGAGGGGTGATGGGTGGCAGGGCTGACATGGGCTCCTGTCCCCTTGTGTCCTCGTTGTCCACAGGTCAGCACCAATGTCCTGCCTCACAGGGGGCTCCTCCCCACCAACCCCCGAAAGAAAACCCACGCTGTTCTTTTAGAGACATATTGAGGAACTTTCTAAGTCCTTTATCTACCTGGCAGCCAGTAGGAAAATTGCCCCAGGGTGTGATAATCACAGGGAGCTACAGAGACGCTGTCCATTCTCGCGGTAAATTCCTGCACATGGACTCAGAAACTGTGATTCTATTTTGGGCAGTGGAGTGCTTCGGAAGAAAAGTGCAGGAAATGTGAAAAGAGAGGGGGCAGCAGAATCCCCATCTGTGCAGACACTGAAAGGCCTCTCTCACTGAACGTGAGGGAGGAACTCGGGGAGCTCCTGCAGTGATGGCTGGATGGGCTCCAGCAAGGAGGCTGCGGAAGGCTGTAGCCAAAATGACTGAGGATTCAAGAGACAGGGTTCCGAGGCTCCCTCCCCACACTGATCTGCTTAGAAGAAAATGAAGTTTTAAAGATGTCCCAGAGTCTGGAATTTCTAGAGCTCTTAAAATTTGGGAGAGAAAAAAAAATCCCTATTAGTTCCCATATGTTAATTTCAATAAATAAGCACAATCCTTTTATCAAGAGGGAGAAAAGCAATTTTAAACTGCAGCCAGGAAATGTGATCCAGTATAGGGGATGTCTGATAGATGTGCACACGCCAGTAAGCTTGTGCCTATTGGTAAAAGAAGCCTTAAAAGCAGAAGGATGAAGATAGCAAGCAAAGAGTGAAATTCCAAGTATACCCCGACTCATTCTAAAATCATTGGAGCTTGCTGAAATTCAAGTAGAGAAGTCAAACTATCCAAATTAACACCTGCTGACACCAATGAGTATCACATTTCTCAAAGCAAATGCTGAACTCTCTATGGGAGCGCTTTCTCTCTCTTTTTTCTCTTTTTCAAAAAAAATTTCCTTCCTGCCATGACACACTGTTCTGAGTAAGGGAAAGAGCATCAATCAAGCTGGCGATTCATTTGAGTCAAACCTATGGTCATTTCTGTCACTGTCCTCAATGCCATAGAGAAACATGTTTCACAAAGGGAACTTTGCTAAATTAAAATTTTTATTAAATATGAGATACATGCACAAATCATAAATGCACAGCTGGATGAAAATTCCACAGTCAGCACCCAGATCAAGAAATAGAACACTCCTGAGGCCCCAGATGCCCCTCCATCAGTCACTCTATACATTTGAGAGTAACTATTCTCATGATTTTTAGCACCATGGATAACTTTTACCTGCTTTTTGAGCTCATATAAAAGAAATCATACATTGTTTACTCTTATTTCTGGCTTCTTTCACTCAACATTATGTTTGTGAAATTCATTCACAGCATTCATTCATTCGATCTCACTGTTGTATGGATTTACTTATTTAAAATGCCATGATTTACTTACCTATTCTATAGTTACGAGACATTTGGGTTATTTAGAGTTTGGGATTAATCCAGAAAATGCTGCTTTGAACATTCTTGTACATGTCTTGCATATATTGGCATTATATCCAAGAGTGAATTTTGTGCTGGATATTATTTTTGAGTGCTTACTATTGTCTAGAAACTATGAAAGTAGGCTTGGCACTGGGATAAAGTCGTGGAAAAACCAGCCCCTGCTTGCAAAGATCCCAAGAACCCATGAAGGACAGCAGTGGGCTGGCAAATACTCTGAGCTGCAGGTGAGGGCCATGGGTGATACGGCCTTGGACGGAGTGAACAGACAAGGGAGGGAAGAGGGAAGCAGGGGCAAGGAAGACTTCTCAGTAGGATGACACTCAAACTGGGTTTTGAAAGATGAGGCATTGATTGGGTACCAAGTGGAGAAGGCAGGGGAACAGCCTGTGGAAAAGCAAGTGAGAAGGCAGCTCAAGTCCAGTGACAGTGTTCAGAGCAGTAGAGTCAGGTGAGAAGTCTGCGGTGACAGGCTGGGTAAGTCGGGGGCATATCATGGAGGACCCGGCTAACCATCTAAGGAATATATGTATATTACCCTGAGTGTGATGGGGAGTCACAGAAGAGGTGGGGACCACAGAGTGACAAGATCAGTTCATCCAGGCAGCTCCGCAGAGGCAGGACTGGAGAGGGAGAACTAAGAAGCTGGAAAAGGACCAGAGAGCATGCTTTATCTGGAAAGGGAAGAAGAAATATTTCAGCAGATGGTATTTTAGCAGACGGAAACTAGATGATTCTTTGAAGAAGGTCTGGCGTTGGTCTAATATCGTGGCCAAACGGAACCAGCTTCTAATGGAATATGGAGTGTATGTCAGGGGAGGGGTGGATGTGTGTGGGTGCTATGTTTTGATGTGCAAGAACTGCACAGAGTAATTCATGCAGAAAGCTTTGGGGGCCAGCAGGCCTCCTGCTGACATCCAGACTGGTGCAGGCAAGGAGCCCTCTGCTTGATGGCAGAAAGGCAAAGCATATGTGTGAGGAGTTCCAGCCAAAAAGCCAGTACACTACAACTTGGGTCTGGAACAGTGGTGCCAAGATCTCATCACTCTGCATTCTCTCCAGAGACTGAGATGGAATGTTGAGTGGAAAGCAGCCAGTTCTAATCCCACCCAGCTCCCTGCTAGACTCCTAAAAGGATTCTAGAAAAGTTTCCAAGCTTCTTTTCAAGATTCACATCATAAATTCAGAAGTATTTGTCTATAAATGTGACCTAATGTAGTGGCCTGGCTGGAGCCTAGAAACTTGGCATTAAAACTTAGTGTAGACATTTGACATGACAGAGACATGTATAAAAGAGGGTGGAAAGATGCTTACTTCATTAACTTCAATTTTATATTTAAACATTTCTGAGAATAAAATTGGTAATATATTAGAAAGTATGAAAAATTCTTAAAAGCATTTGCCCCATTTTCCACTGGCCAAAGAAAACCACTGTTAGGAGAGATTTTTCACCCCTTCTTCCTTTTTTCCTTTATTTACATTCTTTATTCTTCTAATTTATATATAATTGTAATCTTTTTGCCATAATAGGTATTAGCTCATATTAAAAAGTGTCATGAACAAAACTTTCTTATTTATATTAAAAAATAAACTTTCATTGCAAAATATATAAACAATTCTATGCAAAAAGACAAAAATTATCCATAAGTTCCAACCACCCAGAAATAATCATTAACAATTCTTAGTACATCTCTTTCTTGACATTTTAGTGTTATGATCTATAAATGAACAAACGTATTATTTCACCTGTTTTTCATTTTTGTTACTACTTATATATTATTAACATTTTTTCTAACTGTATTCCATTATATAGCACCATATTTTGTTTGTTGTTTTTGTTCAGTTGCTCAGTCATGTCTGGCTAAATAGTTCCTATTTGGGGATATTTAAGTTGTTCTCAATTTTTTCATAATATAAACAATGTTACACTTGTTTGATTTTATTAAAAATATATTCTTTATATGGATTTGTCGAGCCAAGAAAAGAATTTTTAAGACTTGATTACATATTACTAATTTTCTCTCTAGAAACCACATACCAACTTATGCTGCCAACAGCAAAGTTATGCCCATTTCTCCACAACTTCGCCAACATTGGGTATTATCAATCTATTTTTTTTAAACTAATTTTTATCAAATGAGTGAAAGGAAATTTTATTATTTCTTTAATACTAATAAGGTTAAATGTTAATGTGTTTGTAGTACATTTTTATTGCTTCTGTAAACCACCTGTTCAAAATAATTTTTAAACTGGCATAGTTTTGTCATGTGGATATAGCATTATTTATCTAAGCATTTTCTGTCAAAAAGAGAAAACAAATATATGTGTAAGGAGTTCAAGGCAAAAAGCAAATGTCTTTCTACATGTGTCTGAAAAACACATGTCAAAATCTTAGTGATCTCTGTCCCTTCTGGAGACTTGCAGGTTCCCATATATATGTATATAATGCTGGAATGAATACCCTTGAATATATAGGCTCTTTAAATTTAATTTTTATTTATGTTGGTATATAGTTGATTTACAGTGTTGTGTTTCAGGTGTAGAACAAAGTGATTCAGTTATGCATATACATATATCTATTCTTTTTAAGATTCTTTCTCAATAGAGGTTACTACAGAATACTGAATAGAGTTCCCTGTGCTATAAAGTATATCCTTATTGATTACTTTATATATAGCAGTGTGTATATGTTAACCTCAAACTGCTAATTTCTCCCTTCCACCCATGTTTCCCCTTTGGTAATAAGTTTGTTTCTGAAGTCTGTGAGTCTGTTTCTGTTTTATAAACAAGTTCATTTGTATCATTTTTTTTTAGATTTCAGATATAAGTGATATCATAAGATATTTGTCTTTCTCTGTCTGACTTAGCATGGTAATCTCTAGGTGCATCCATGTTGCTGCAATGCCATTATTTCTCTCCTTTTTATGGGCTGATTAATATTCCCTGTATATATGTACCACATCTTTTTATACATTCCTCTGTCAATGAACATTTAGGTTGCTCCCATGTCTTGGCTATTATACATAGTGCTGCAATGAACACTGGGGTGCATGTAACTTTTTGAGTTATGGTTTCCTCCACATATATGCCCAGGAGTGGGATTGCTGGATCACATGGTAGTTTTATTTTTAGTATTTTAAGTAACCTTCATACTCTTCTCCATAGTGATTGTACCAGTTTACATTCTCACCAACAATGTAGGAGGGTCCCCTCTTCTCCACACCCTCTCCAACATTTATTGTTTGTAGATTTTTTTGATGTTGGCCATTCTGACCAGTATGAGGTGATATCTCATGGCAGTTTGGATTTTGCATTTGTCTGATAATTAATGATGTTGAGCACCCTTTACCTGTGCTTTTGGGCCATCTGTATGTTTTCCTTGGATAAATGTTTATTTAGGCTATATGCCCATTTTTTTGATTGAATTGTTTTTGTCATACACAGGTCCAGAAACTGCTTTTGTATTTTGGAGTTTAGTCCGTTGTCAGTCTCTCTGCAAATATTTTCTCCCATTCAGTGGGTTGTCTTTTCATTTTGCTTATGGCTTAAAAGTTTTTATATTTAATTAAGTCTTATTTGTTTATTTTTGTTTTTATTTCCATTGCTCTAGGAGATGGCTTGAAAAAGATATTGCTGGAATTGATGTCAGAGTGTTCTGCTTGCTTTTCTATAAGAGTTTTATATCTGGCCTTTTTAGATCTTTAATTTGTTTTGAATTTATTTCTGTGTATGGTGTTAGAGATGTTCTAATTTCATTTTTTTAAAACATCTAACTTACTAGTTTTCCCAGCACTGCTTAATAAAGAGACTGTCTTTTCTCCATTGTATAGACTTGCCATCTTTGTCATAGATTAATTGACCATAGGTGAGTAGGTTTGTTTCTGGGCTTTCTGTTCTGTTTCATTGATCTATACTTCTATTTTCATGCCAGTACTATAATGTTTTGATGACTACAGCCTTGTATTATAGTCTAAAATCAAGGAGTCTGATTCCTCCAGTTCCATTTTTCTTTCTCAGTATTGCTTTGGCAATTTGAGGTCTTTCGTGTTTCCATATGAATTTAAAATTTTTTTGTTCTAGTTCTGTGAAAAATGCCATTGGTAATTTGATAGGGATTGCAGTGAACCTGTAGATTACCTAGGATAGTATAGTTATTTTGACAATATTGATTCTTCCAATCCAAGAGCATAGTATATCTTACCATCTGTTTGTGTCATTTTTTATTTCTTTCATCAGTGTCTTATGGTTTTCAGAATACAGGTCTTTGGCCTCTTTGTTGTTGTTCAGTCGCTAAGTTGTGTCTGAATCTTTGCAACCCCATGGACTGCAGCACACCAGGCTTCCCTGTCCTTCATCACCTCCTAGAGTTTGCTCAAATTCATGTCCATTGAGTCATTGATGCCTTCCAACCACCTCATGCTCTGTCTCCCTCTTCTCCTCTTGTCCTCAGTCATACCCAGCATTAGGATATTTTCCAGTGAGTCAGCTCTTCATGTCAGTTGGCCAACATATTGGAGCTTCAGCTTCAGCATCAGTCCTTCCGATGAATGTTCAAGGTTGATTTCTTTTAGGATTGACTAGCTTGATCTCCTTGCTGTCCAAGGGACTCTCAAGAATCTTCTCCAACACCACAGTTTGAAAGCATCAATTCTTTAGCATCCAGCCTTCTTTATGGTCCAACTCTCATATCTGTACATGACTACTGGAAAAACCATAGCTTTGACTAGACAGACCTTTATCAGCAAAGCACTATCTCTGCTTTCTAACATGCTGTCTAGGTTTGTCATAGCTTTTTTTTCAAGGAGCAAGTGTCTTTTAATTTCATGGCTGCAGTCACCGTTCAGTCATTTTGAGCCCAAGAAAATAAAATCTGTCACTGTGTCCACCCACTTTCTCCACATCTATTTGCCATGAAATGATGAGACTGGAAGCCATGGTCTTTGTTTTTTGAATGTTGAGTTTTAAGCCAGTTTTTTAAACTCTCTTCTTTCACCTTCACCAAGAGGCTCTTTAGTTCCTCTTCATTTTCTGGCATTAAAGTAGTATCATCCGCATATCTGAGGTTGTTGATATTTCTCCCAGCAATCTTGATTCCAGCTTGTGAGTCATCCAACCCAGCATTTCATATGATGTAATCTGCATATAAGTTAAATAAGCAGGGTAACAGTATACAGCTTTGACATACTCTTTTCCCAGCTCCAGGAGTTGGTGATGGACTGGGAAGCCTGGCATGCTACAGTTCATGGGGTGGCAAAGAGTCAGACACAACTGAGAGACTGACCTGAACTTTCTCAGTTTTGAACCAATCCATTGTTCTATGTCTGGTTCTAACTGTTCCTTCTTGACATGCATTCAGGTTTCTCAGGAGACAGGTGAGGTGGTCTGGTATTCCCATCTCTTTAAGAATTTTCCAGTTTGTTATGACCCACACAGTCAAAAACTTTAGTCAATAAAGCAGAAGTAGATGTTTTTGGAATTGCCTTGCTTTTTCTATGATCCAGCGGATATTGGCAATTTGATCTCTGGTTCCTCTCTCTTCTCTAAATCCAGCTTGTACATCTAGAAGTTATCAGTTCACATACTGTTGAAGCCTAGTTTGGAGGATTTTGAACATAATCTTGCTAACATGTGAAATGTGAATTGTGTGGTAATTTGAACATTCTTTGGCATTGCCTTTCTTTGAGATTGGGATGAAAACTGAACTTTTCCAGTCCTGTGGCCACTGCTGAGTTCTCCAAATTTGCTGACATGCAGCACTTTCACAGCATCGTCTTTTAGGAGTTGGAATAGCTCAGCTGGAATGCCACCACCTCCACTAGCTTTGTTCATAGCAATCCTTCCTAAGGCCCACTTGACTTCACACTTCAGGATGTCTGGCTCTGAATGAGTGACCACACCATCTTGGTTATCTGGGTCATTAAGATCTTTTTTGTACAGTTCTTCTGTGTATTCTTGCCACCTCTTCTTAATATCTTCTGCTTCTGTTAGGTCCTTGCCATTTCTGTCCTTTATGTGCCCATCTGAAATGTTTCCTTGGTATCTCTAATTTTCTTGGAGAGATGTCCAGTCTTTCCCATTCTGTTATTTTCCTCTATTTCTTTGCATTGTTCACTTAAGTCTTTCATATCTCTTCTTGCTCTGGAACTCTGCATTCAGTTAGGTATATCTTTCCCTTTCTCCTTTGTACTTCTGTTTTTTCAGCTATTTGGAAGGCCTCCTCAGACACCACTTTGCCTTCTTGCATTTCCTTTTCTTGCGGATCATTCTGGTCACCACCTCTTGTACAATGTTATAAACCTCCATCAATATTTCTTCAGATACTTTACCAGATTTAGTCCTTTGAGTCTATTTGGCACCCCCACTGTATAATCATAAGGGATTTGATTTTTATATATGGTTTATATTTTTATGTATTTTATATATATTTTCTATATAATCATAAAGAATTTGCCTTCTTAGGTAGGTTTATTCTTAGATATTTTATACTTTTAATGCCACAGTAAACTAGATTGTTTCCTTAATTTCTCTTTCTGACCTTTGGTTGTTTGTGTATAGAAATCCAACTGACAACTTTGTGCAAATTTTGTATCCTGCAACTTTACCAAATTCACTGATGACTTGTAAATTTGTGGTAGCATCTGTAGGATTTTTTATGTATCATATCACGTCATCTGCAAACAGTGAGTTTTGCTGCTTCTCTTCCAATTTGGATTACTTTCCTTTTTCTTCTCTGATTACTATGGCTAGGACTTCCAAAACTATGTTGAATAAAAGTAGCAAGAGTGGACATCTTGTCTCTTTCCCGATCTTAGAGGAAATGCTTTCAGCTTTTCACCATTGAGAAATATGGCTTGTCACATATGGCCTTTGTTATGTTGAGAGGTAGTTTCCCTTTATGCCCACTTTCTGGAGTGTGTTAATCATAAATAGGTGTTGAATTTTACCAAAAGCTTTTTCTGCATCTATTCAGGTGATCATTTGATTTTTATTCTTTAATTTGTGATGTGGTGTATCACACTGATTGGAGATACAGAAAAATCCTTGAATCCCTGAGAGAAACCCCACTTGATCATGGTGGTGGTATTTAGTCAATAAGTCATGTTGGACTCTTTGTGACCCCAGGGACTGTAGCCCATCAGGCTTCTCTGTCCATGGGATTTCCCAGGCAAGAATACTGGAGTGGGTTGCCATTGTCTTCTCCAGGGTATCTTCCCAACCCAGGGATCGAATCCATGTCTCTTGCATTTCCTGCATTGGCAGGTGGATTCTTTACCATTGAGTTACCTGGGAAGCCCATTATAAGAGTTAAGCAAACACTAATCTGAAAACAGATGTACATAGAAGTAGACTAAATGTCTTATACTGGTGGCTTTGGTATACTGTTCTTTTGTATTTAATATGAAATACCAAGCAAGACGGAAGGCATGTCTTACCAAACACTCTGAAAATTTGGAACACTGACAAACACACACCTAGGATTCTGAAAGTATGAGGAGGTCTGACATGCCCTCTGACTCTAGTCATATGTTTACTGGAGAAGACGGAAATGGGAAAAGATTTCAGAGATCAGAGATACTTTGCCTTTATTGGGGGTGGGGGGCAGAAATCATCTGACACCATTTAGCATGGATACCCTGGAAATTAAAAAATAATAAAGCTTTAGAAATTATCCTTGGTTATGGATCCAGCCTCTCCATTTTTTTTTTTTTTTTTTTTTAGGGGAAATCTCACTAAAATACACCAGGGAACAATGTGTGTGAGCATAAGAATGTACAACGTGTTTATGTATTTGGTGCTAAGGAAAGAGGGTTTTAAACATACTTGACCTGAGAAGATGATTTAAAATGCACAGTCCTGAACACCAGCCAAAGCATCTGGGGTAAAACCATAATATTGTAGCTTAATACGCTTCTCAGGTGATTCTGATGATAAGCGAGAATTGTCTTCTAGTCTTTATTTTACTGATATCCTCTATTATCCTAATAATTGTTCCTTTGTATGTTATCTTTTTCCCCTACTTGCTCTTCAATTAGAGTTTGCTTTTCTTCAGTGTTCCGCTCTTCACAGGATTAGCAGTGGATTTCTATATTGTGTAAGACAGTTTGGTTCTTCAGTCTGAGGTTTCACGGCTATTCTTAGTTCTGGAAAGTTCATAGCCATTTTCACTTAAAATATTGGCCCTTCCCCTTTTCTCCTTCTGAAATCCCCATTAGTCCTAAATCAAAACTTCAAATTTAGTCATTCATTTCTCTCAGCCTCTCTTTTGGGTTTTATAACTCTTTAACTGTCCCAATCTGATTTTAAATTGGCAATTATATTTTATTCACAGCTTTTCATTTTGAATTGTTCTATTTGGTTGTTGTTCCTATATGCCTGTTCTTTTTAAATTCCCTGGTTGTTTTTCATGAGGGTTTTTTATTTCTCCTTTTATTTCTTCAATGATTATAAATATACTTAATTTATAGATAGCTTTAGATCATTACATCTCAGGTTCTTGTGTTTATTCCTCCCACATGTATCTGCTGACTCTCTCTTGTGGTGAACCACTTCCTTGGTTAGACTGTACTTCTTAATTGTGAGAATATTTTCAGTCAAGTTGTTTTCCTTGTGGGATCCCTGTGTGTACTTGTACTATTTGATAGTAACTCTTCAGAGAAATTTACATTTGATTCTTCTGAGAATTCCAGGAGTTTCACTGGTATGAAATATTTCCAGTATCTACATGTGGATTCTAGCTCTGTGCATAACTTAGATCTTTAAATTGGCATTTATCATGGGGAAAATTTTCCCATCCAGATATCTAATCAGTGAGAACTCTGCCAGTTGCTTTTGCCGTTAAGTGAATGAAGCATCATAGTCACCTTCTGTAGTGAGAGTAGTTCCTTCTCAGTCCTAGCTTTATGCATGAATCTCACAGTTCTACCTCCTCACCTTTCACAGACCCAAGGGAAGGTTATTCTAGTTGTGTGTTTAAAAACCACAACCCCTAGCTGTTGGGTCCTACCCAACACAGACATCCTTCTGGGTACGACAGGGTGTCTGTCTAGTTGGAACTAGAAACCTGCATTAGTCAGGTCAGAAGACTACCAGCAAGTGCAGTAGAGAATGCGTGACCTTTGATACTGGAACCAGAGTTTGGACTGTTTATTATTTATTCTTGAATAGGTGTGCTGCGGTTCATGGGGTCGCAAAGAGTCGGACACGACTGAGTGACTAAACTGTACTGAAGCTCTGCTAAGTCATATATTCACTTTAAGTTTTTATTTTTCTCATCAAGAAAATAGCAATAATATTATTACTGATTTTTCCTTATATGTTCTTCCTTATTGCTCTTAATTCCTTCCTTTATAAATTCAAGCCATTTTCTCCATCCTCCATTCCTACCAGAGTTGAAGCAGATTGAAAGTTTCTTAGAGGCAAGAACCATAGACTATTCAATATTTTCTCTTACAAAACAAATAATCGTAGTTGATTGAGTGACCTCATTAATTTCCTTTTATTAATGTACTTTTTTTCTGTACCACCTGACTGAGAAAAACTGGTTAAAAAAAGAGACAGACCTAAGGTTGGAAGAAATGATGCATTTCACTTCTCAAATTTGCAAGAGTGAAGTGAGGGGTGGAATTACATCTCTGCAGAGTTCCACTCCTTAGACTTCTCCTCCCCCTCTCCCTAGAGGGTGTGTGAGTGAAATATATATTGGTTTAGAGGTTCTGCTTGGATAAATGTTTCAGAGCCAATAAATCTGTCACAGTAGCTCTCAGGCTGAGCCTAGGTGAACGATCGCACAGTCATTTCCCCACAGCCTCAGGGTACCAGGCAGTACCAGCAGAGAGGTCACCAGATGCCTCCTCACCTTATGCCCAGAAGCAGAGACGTCACCCCACAGGAACAGCAGCTTTCCTCAGATGCTGCGCCTACCGTGTGGCAAAATTCCTTGTCAAGCAGCAGAGCAATCAGATGTAAAACACAGAGGAGAGAACAGAAGCACATAAAAATAATCGGTTCTCTCAGTGATTCTGGTGATTGGTAGACTCCAGGTGAAAATAAGTGTTCATTATGCAAGGCAATGTGGTGGTGTTGCTCAAAAAAGGTTAGTGTATACCTCCTTTGTTTCAGCTGCATATGCCATAGCACACAAAAGTGCTAGGTTGCCCATGATGGTTTAATTTTTTGCAGTTTATTTCTAGTAATGAAAAAATCTGGAAGAGAACAAAAATTCTCGTAAGATAGGAGTTGATAAGCTACATCATACAATGGAGTGTTCTGTAAGTACTCAAATTACACAGATCTGTATATACACAAAAGGAAGGTTTCTGAGATATACTCTTCATAGTGACTGAGCAGTCTGCCTGAGCTCAAATGCCTGTGTGACACTGGGCCATTAGCTTCCCAACTCTGTGCCTCAGTTTGTTCACATATAAAATGAGGGTAACAGTAATACGTAAGCAGTAGAGTCATTGTGAGCATCAAAATGAACTCCTATGAAAAGTGCTTATAACAATCTTGGATTCACATAATAATACTAAACTGCTAATTATGTGAGCTGTAATGTTATATATGAGCTACTATGAGTAGTAGTGGTAGTAACTAAAAATAATAAGCTAATGCTTACTGTTTATGTCTGGGGCTTATACTTGTGGGGCTTGAAGTGAAAGAGTAGCACTTTCCATTTTCATTTTAGACCTTTGGGATTAGCTACAGTGAACATAATACTTATATTAAAAAGTAATTAAAAGTATTCAGAAGTATATTGGATAAGAAGACTGCTGTTTTGAAAGTCTGACATGTAACAAACAGGGACTTAACCAAATCACAATTACTGAGGGCTGTATTTTTAAAACATTAGAAACTGATTAATATAAGCAGTTCCTGACACTGAATCCCTTGTGGCTGTATTGCATTTTACACTTAGCAAAATGTTTTCACATTCATGAGTTGATTCAATCCAACTAACTGGATTATTAATGAATTCACTTAATCCTTGTAAAGTGAATGTTCATATTTATTATTCCAAATAAGGGAAGAGAGAGAGGAAGTGAGAGAGTTGGCTGTTGGTTGTTTGGGTTTTGTTGTCATTTTTGTTGTTTCCCTGCCCACGGCAAAGCTGGAAAGGCTATGAGATTGAAGCTTAGAATATTAAGGGCTTGCTTAAACTCGGACAACTTCTGAGTAATAGAAATGGAGAAAATCCAGGTTTCCCAAAGCAAAGCTCTTTCTACCAAACCATAATTACCTTGTAAACATGATAGATTTACAATTCTACCCTATACACAGAAACTATCAAGTATTTAGTTTGGTAAGAAGGTGGGATTTTACTGGATGAGCAGGAGAAAACATCTAAAAAGTCAGTTCTCCAAGTTTATAAACAAAGCTTATGACTGCCCCAGGAAATTATGACCTGTGTGAATGGCAGCTGACAATATAAAACATATAGTTGACTCCTGTCCAACGCACCCTCATGTGGGATAATGCTAATAAGATATGACCCTAGGGTGAGATGATAAACAGATGAAATTGGTAGAGCCAAGAGTGTAATTAAAGATAGTTGCTTTGGGATGTGGCTGAGGTCACTAAAACAATGAACAAATTTTAAAAAGTAAGCCAAAAAGCAAGATAACTATGAGCACCTTTGGCAAGTTGCTTTTCTCTCTGGTTTCTTACCTCTAAAAGTGAAGACGTTGGTTGGACTAGCTGACCTCTAAGATGCCTTTCATCCATCTATTCATCCATTCAACAAATAGGCATTGAGATTTTTGTTTGTTTGTTTGTAGATCCAGGTACTAATGATACAAGTTGAATGAGATTGATGAGGTCACTTTTCTCAAGGAGTGGTGGGGCATGGACAAGAAAGAAATATATCAGACAGTGATAAGTGTTACCCAAAGAATTAAAAATAGGCTGATGGTAAAGAAAGTGATTGAATGAGTAGTCTAGGTGGGTCCCCTATGAAGGATTCTCTGAGGAGGTGACTTTATACATGAGACTATTGAATGCACCCTGAAAGAATGAGAGAAGCTCCTAGGCAGAAGAAGAGCTGGTTCAAAGACTCTAGGGAAGGAATGAGCTTGTGTTGTGAGGAACCAAATGAAGGATTGATAGGCAAGTGAGCACATGTATGGTTCTGTAAATCATAAAGACTTTTGGAGGATTTCAAGCAGCAGCATGGTCTGATTTATGCCTCTAAAAGGTTTACCAGGATTGCCATGTACAAGCCTGGAAGTAGGTATCCCAGGTAAGAAGCTACTGCAGTAGCCTAGAAGAAATACTATGATCTCTTTAAGGTAAGAGTCAAGAAAATGCATAAAATTGGACAGATTTAAAACATTTATGGGAGTAGAATCAATAGTATTTATAGATAAATGACTTTTGTGGGTTAAGTGAAAGAAGAATTTCAAGGGTAATTGTCAGATTTGGAGCTTGAGCAAGTGGCTGGGTGTTGGTGCCATTTTCCAAAATGGAAGAAAGAAAGAGAATATGAGAGTGAGTTAGGATGTGTACACATAGCAGTGACTCCGGAGTTTGATAGTGGTCATGCTAAGCACTGGATGTCTATTGAACACCTGTATAAAGATGTGAGAGTAGACAACTGGAGTCATGAAAATACAATATGTTGTTGTTTAATTGTGACTTTTGCGACCCCATGGGCTGTAGTCTGCTAGGCTCTTCTGTCCATGGGATTTTCCAGGCAAGCATACTGGAGAGGGCTTCCATTTCCTTCTCCAGGGGATCTTTCCAACCCAGAGATTGAACCCAAGTCTCCTGCATTGGCAGGATGATGCTTTACTATTGAGTCACCAGGGAAGATTGTATCTGGAGATACAATAGAGTTGAAGATAAATGTATGGGAGTCATTAGTGTAAAAATATGAACTAGATGGAATCACCTAAAGAGACGTGATAGACAGTAGAGATGGGGTGAGTAAACAGGATCCTGGAGTACTCTTGACCTTGAGGAGGTCAACCTGATAAAGGAGGAGAGGAAAGAGTGGCTAATGTGACAGGAGATAGAAACACAACCAGGAAAATGTAGTATCCAGGGAAACTTTAAGAAGCAATCCAGTGTATTAAATGCTGCTAGGAGGTCCACTTATAATAACACCAGAAAATCAAGTATTTGATTCCACATGAAGGAAATCATGTTTAAGATCCAGCTATGTCTATCACTACTGTGTTTCTAGATCTTGAGGACTTGGGGAGGAATTCCTGGCAAATGTATTGTTGAGAGGTCTAGAGCATTGAATTGAAAGTCCTATCCAGGACAGCCTAGTGTGACTGTTCCAATATGTAGAAAATCTCAATCATCAAGAGGATAAATAAACATGGTTTCAGCAGAACCATTGAAAAAGGAGATGACTGTGTACATCAAGATAAGTGCAATTAATATGTATGTAATTATCTTAATGAGTAGAATGGATCTACATGCAGTAATTACATGTTATACAGAAGTAAGGATTATATATAAGTCGGCATCAATCCAGAAGTCAAGTTTATAATAGCTATCATGTAACTATTAGATTTTTTACCTCAACAGTTGATGTTTCGGTATGTGGCAGAAACTGAAGAATGATTCTTCTATTGGTTAGACTGCCTTCCTGTAGGAAAATAATTTATAAAGCTGACTAGGGGTAGAAAGAGAATTCTGAGGATATAGGTGAGCAAGGACCAAACAGCTCTGCCTTAAGATGAGTAAGAATTTAGTAGTAGGAAGAGAAGAATTTGATAAGCAATTTAGTAGTAGGAAGAGAAGAATTTGATAAGCAATGGGGAGACAGAGTTGAAGATGCAAACATAGCAGGAGATGTTTTAGGAACCACATATCTCACACTCAAGTTTTAGTTGTTTGTACTGCCATGATAAAATTGTCTCAGTCTTGTCAAGACTTCAATTTTACATAAATAAATACATTATATGCTTAGAGAAAATCCTGTAGGTCCTGACATTTAGAAATCTCTCAATTAAAAAACCAATTCATCACCCAGTTATTCTACAGTGCACTTTACAGTCAACAAAAGTCTAAGCACACGGAGCATCCAGAATTTATTTTAACCTAACCTTAAAAAAAATAAGTACAGAAAACCAATTATTGCTTGATAGTTGAAGAAAGACTCTGATGTAAAAGAGATATCAAAACAGGAGCAAGGAAGAAAGAAAACTCAAAAGAGACAGCACACTAAAAAGAAGAAAACTTTAATAGAATTATATTTAATGACCTCAGAAAGAGAAGATAAGCTATTGCTAAAACAAGGTCAGGATACTATTGAAGGAGGAAACAGGACAGGCTCCATCTTGAAAGCAGGACTCATCTTGGGCCAGACTGTGGACTTTGAGCATATGCCCAGTATCTATGAAAATGACATACCAACTAGAAGACCAGACCTCCCAGATGGAAGAGCCCCAGGGCTCGTACCTAGACTCTCTGTCACCTAAAAGACTACCCTAATTATCTGCGTAACCAAATAGAATCATAAATTCTATTATGCCTATTGGGGTATGACCACAGGCCTATTGATAATTGTCCTCTGTTAACTACCTAGGCTTAAGGCATAGGAATCATGGGTTAACTTTGTTTGTATCTTTCTTTTCCTTTGTTCAGACTAGTTTCAGAGGATTTGGGGAGGTTGGTTTGGGCACGTACGCTTAGGGTACATAAGGTTTTCACAAAAACTGGTTGGGGTCCTTGGCTAAGAAGGGACTTTGCCTTGGGTCCACCAGTGTAATAAGCTGCACTCCATTATCTGCATTGTCCTGAGTGAGTTTGTTTCCTGGAATGCGTGGTTACAACATTCTCAAAATGCATGTTGTAGGTGAGGGGCCTGGTGCCATTCTTTGAGTTTTGAGACATTTCCTTTCTTTAATTAGCAGACTGCTAGTAGCTATGTAACATTCAGCTAAAGACTAGCAGGGGGGCACTCTTTCTGCCCTCTTCTGATGTCTATGTCAGAAGCTTTCTCTATCTCTTTATACTTTAATAAAACTTTATTACATAAAAGCTCTGAGCGATCAAGCCTCATCTCTGGCCCCAGATTGAATTCTTCTCCTCTGCAGGCCAAGAATCCTAGCGTCTTTTGTAGTTTGGCAACAACCATTCAATATCCCCTCACACCCAGTTAAAATGACTATCATTAAAAACATCTACAAACAAAAAATGCTGGAGAGGGTATAGAGAAAAGGGAACCCTCCTGCATGGTTGATGGGGATGTAAATTGATACAACCACTATGGAGAACAGCATGGAGGTTTCTTTAAAAACTAAAAATGGAGCTACCGTTTGACCCTTCTGGTCACATACCCTGAGAAAACCCTAATTCAAAAAGACATATGCTAGTATCAGAAAATTACTACAGTTAATTAGTGAGTTTAGCAAAGTTGCAGGATACAAAATCAATACACAAAAATCACTTGCATTTCTATATACTAACAATGAAAAATCAAAAAGAGTAATTAAGGAATCAATCCCATTCACCACTGCAACAAAAAGAATTAAATAATGAGGAATAAGCTTACCTAAGGAGACAAAAGAACTGTACACAGAAAATTAAATAAGACACTGATGAATGAAATCAAAGACGACATAAACAGATGGTGAGATATCCCATGTTCCTGGATAGGAAGAATCAATATTGTGACAGTGACTATATTACCAAACGCAGTCTACAGACTCAATGCAATCCCTATCAAATTACCAATGGCATTTTTCACAGAACTAGAATAAAAAATATCACAATTCATATGGAAACGCAAAAGACCCCGAATAGCCAAAGCAGTCTTGAGAAGGAAGAATGGAGCTGGAGAAATCAACCTTCCTGACTTCAGGTTATACTACAAAGCTACAGTCATCAAGACAGTATGGTACTGGCACAAAAACAGAAATATAGGCCAATGGAACAAGATAGAAAGCCCAGAAATAAACCTATGGGTACCTTATTTTTGACAAAGGAGGAAAGAATATACATTGTGGCAAAGACAGCCTTTTCAATAAATGGTGCTGGGAAAACTGAACAGTTACATGTATAAGACTGAAATTACAACACTTCCTAACACCATACACAAAGAAAAACTCAAATGAATTAAAGACCTAAATGTAAGAGCAGAAACTATAAAACTCTTAGAGGAAAACATAGGCAGAATACTCGATGACACAAATCAAAGCAAGATCCTCTACGACTCACCTCCTAGAGTAATGGAAATAAAAACAAAAGTAAACAAGTGGGACCTGATTAAACTTAAAAGCTTTTGCACAGCGAAGGAAACTATAAGCAAGGTGAAAAGACAACTCTCAGAATGGGAGAAAATAATAGTAAATGAAACAATTGACAAAGGATTAATTTCCAAAATATACAAGCAGCTCATACAACTCAATACCAGGAAAACAAACAACCCAATCAAAAAGTGGGAAAAAGACCTAAACAGACATTTCTCCAAGGAAGACATACAGATGGCTAAAACACACATGAAAAGATGCTCAACATCACTCATTATTAGAGAAATGCAAATCAAAACTACAATGAGATATCACCTCACACTGGTCACAATGGCCATCATCAAAAAGTCTACAAACAAATGCTGGAGAGGGTGTGGAGAAAAGGGAATGCTCTTGCACTGTTGGTGGGAGTGTAACTTGATACAGTCACTATGAAGGACGGTATGGAGATTCCTTAAAAAACTAGGACTAAAACCACCATATGACCCAGCAATCCCACTCCGAGGCATATACCCTGAGGAAACCAATTTGAAAAAGACACATGTATCCCATTGTTCACTGTAGCACTATTTACAATAGCTAGAACATGGAACCTAGATGCTCTAGAACAATAGCATGTCCTAGATGCTATATAGATGGCCTAGAACCTAGAACAATAGCAACCTAGACATCCATTGACAGATGAATGGATAGAGAAGTTGTGGTACATATATAGAATGGAATATTACTCAGTCACAAAAAGGAATGCATTTGAGTCAGTTCTGATGAGGTGAATGAACCTATAACTTATTATACAGAGTGAAGTAGTTAGAGAGAAAGATAAATATCATATTCTAATGCACATATACAGAATCTAGAAAAATGGTACTGAAGAATTTACTTACAGGGCAGCAGTGGACAGACAGACATAGAGAATAGACTTATGGATATGGGGAGAGGAGAGGAAAGGGTGAGATGTATGGAAAGAGTAACATGGAAACTTACATTACCATATGTAAAATAGATAGCCAATGGGAATTTGCTGTATGGCTCAGGAAACTCAAACAGGGGCTCTGTATCAATCTAGAGGTGTGAGATGGGGAGGGAGACGGGAGGGAAGTTCAATGGGAGGGGATATATGTATCCCTATGGCTGATTCATGTTGAGTTTTGACAGAAAACAACAAAATTCTGTAAAGCAATTATCCTTCAATTAAAAAATAAATTTAAAAAAATGAATTTAAAAAAAAATATGCACTCCAATGTTCATTGACAGCATCGTTTACAATAGCCCAGACATGGAACAACCTAAATGTCCATCAACATGCGTGGATGGGGAAGATGTGGTACATATATACAATGGAATATTACTCAGCCATAAAAAGGAACAAAATTGGGTAATTTGTAGAGATGTGGATGGACCTGGAGCCTGTTATACAGACTGAAGTCAATCAGGAAAAGAAAAACAAATATTTTATACTAATGCATTTATGTGGAATCTAGAAAAATGGTCCTGCTGTGCTTAGTCACTTAAGGCAGGAATAGAGACGCACATGTAGAGAATGGACGTGTGGACATGGGGTTGGGATGAACTGGGAAACAGGGATTGACATATATATGCTACAGTGTGCAAAATAGACAGCTAATGGGAGCCTGCTATACGGCACAGGGAACTCAACTCATCAGTGCTCTGTGGTGACCTAGATGGGTGTGATGGGGAGTGGAAGGGAGATCTAAAACGGAGGGGCGATATTATACGTATAACTGATTCACTTCATTGTACCGCATAGACTAACGGCAGTATAAAGCAATTACAGTACAATAAAAAATCAGTACCTTGAATCTTATGGGCTCATGGAGGGGCTGAAAGTGAAGTCGTGTCTGACTCTGTGCAATCCCATGGACTGTAGCCTACCTGTCTCCTCCGTGCATGGAACTTTCCAGGCAAGCATACTGGAGTGAGGACTGGGAAACTGTAAAACACACGAAGGGAAAACTAAGTCCAGTTTTTCAAACATAAGTAATTTATCAGCTCTAGGAAAAAATAATAAGTGAATGAGAAAGGAAACATCATAATTCTTGGCTCAACAGTGACTATGCTAAAGTCAGAAACTGCAAAAGAGTGAAAACTGTAGTGTAACAAACTGGAAGGACAGAGGAAGGATAAAGGATATGAGATAACTCTTTACCACGATAGGAAGTGAATATAGGTAGCATTCTATTTGGAATGAGGAATTAAATACTAAAAGGAATGAGGAAGTATGTTTAAAATAGCCCTGAAAGAATAGGACATTGTAACCATGGCCAATCAGGTACCATGGTAAATGACTGAGTGGGTGAGACAGACTCAAGAGGAGCGGAGGCTGCTGCTGGGGACCCAGAGAAGCAGCTTCCACGAGGAGCCTCAGGGTTAGGGGTTCACTGTGGGGTTGGCACCGCTGGAAACAATGGGAGGAAGAGAAGAGCTGCCCCCCTGAGCATTCTAACCCAGAGGCCCTGAACATGGATCCTCCCCATCCCGGGAAGGTTCTTGGCCTGTCTGGAATAGGGCCCTGCAGGGCAAACTAATTCTAAAAATTGATGGGGAAGACTTACCTTTTAGACCTCCACCACCTTGGCTTGACACTACCACCCTTCCTATATCTTAACAACAAAAAAAGATTACATTTTGCGTTGAAATCATACTTTCTAAAACAGAAAGTCATAACAAAATCAATATTTGAAGACACCTAACTGACATATAAATGAAGTGATAAATATTTCTGTTGTGCTATGATATTAAACAGATTAAAAGGATTGTGCCCATGAACAACCAGAAGAATGAGAGAGAAGGCATACAGGTTGCCAATGCAAGGGTGAAGCTTAAGGGAGGTCTGATATTCTCTGAGCTCCAGCTGATGTTTCAAAGGCAAGCCAAGCGGTGAGTACTCTGACAGCTGCCCCACAGGTATCAATGCTGGCTGGCATGCTTCCACGCCAGTGACCCATCCCTGGGGTTTGCCTCCATTCCTGAAAATGCTCCCTTTTCACTTAGGCCCCACACTGTCTTTAAGGGCTGAATAAAATCACAAGGCTAGCCAGCATGGAGGAAGTCACTTAATAAGCACTTTCCTGTCTCAGGGACAGATGTGTTTGGATTTCAGTGAAGGAGCTGAAATTTCAGCAGCTGAGCTGGAGAAGGCTGCTCCAGAAGCCCAGAGGGAGATGTAGGGGTCTTATGTTTTGTACTGTCTCTTGGCAACCCTCCTGACTGCTGCTGACCTGTGGCAGAGACCCAGCTCCTTTGCAATGGGCCTTGAAGTAATCACATTTCCATCTGTGTCCAGAAGAAACAGTGTGGTAAAGTCACAGGGACTCCTTGCTTGGGTCACAGAAACACCAGACACCAGCTGAGAATGAAACCCCACACAAAATAGAAATCCATAGGCATTTTACAGCAGCCATGGTAAACGAGGATTTTTTAAGAAGCAAAGTAAGTGCAGGGTTTTTTTTGTTTTTTTTTTTTTTTAGAATGTCTGAAATCCTAAGTAAATGGCCTTCGATTTACAAGGCCCGTGGATTTTTGGTGTTTTCAACAATAAACAGGAATACTGAGTTTTGGGGTTTTTTCCAACAATAAGCAGGAATATTGAGTTTGGGGTTTTAATTCCTCTAAGCATTTTCCTATAAAACGATTTCTAAAAAAAGCATTTTCTAGAAAGTATTTCCAATTTCTCCCCTTTTCGCCCTCTAGGTTAGAGCTATGATAAAAAAGAAGGGAGACAGACGAAAGGAACCAATATTTGTAATGTGCTCATTTTGTGTTGGCATGGGCTCAGAAGCTTTGCCTATATACCAAGTTTCTTCTCACAAATCCAAACCCAGACCTTTGTTTCCTTGTATGCACTGCCAGTAACAAAGAGATTACATTCCATTTATTCACAGAATTCATCTAGGACAACACCATCAGTTCAAACTGTGAGAGCGAATGCGCTTGTCTCTAAGTTATCAATTAAGATTCGTGCTGCGACTCATTTCTCTCTTTTGCCAAGTATTTAAAAATCCTCATTATTCGCTGCTCCTCACCTTTCCCAGTGAAAGTTGGCAAGCACTGTTATCCTCACTTAATAACCCATGTTACCCAGGGAATAGCCTGGCTTAGAAGCTATGATACCCAAAGCTCCTGGATAAGTGCTCTGAGTCTCCTGTCTAGACTTGATGAATAATTCACGGGTCTAGTTGGTGGAAGTCCAGGCAGGAGTCTGGCAGAGTTGATTGCTTCAGAGCCGTGACATCCAGGGCCCTACTCTTGCCTCATTTTCCTTCTCTCTCTCTGATGCTTCAGCTTAAGGGAAATTTTCTTATTTCTCTATTTTCTTAAGAGTTGGGGAAGCACGAGATTCAGATCCCAGCCCTCTGCTTGGTGGTTCTCTTCACGCATTCAGCCAAAAGATGAATGAAAGTGGGTCATTTGCAGAGATGTGGACGAACCCAGAATCTCTCACATAGGGTGAGGGAAGTCAGAAAGAGAAAAACAAATATTGTATATTAATGCATATATGTGGAATCTAGAAAAATGGTACAGGTGAACCTATTTCCGGGGCAGGAATAGCAATGCAGATGTAGAGAATGGAGATTTGGACAAAGGGTGGGGGAAGGGGAGGGAGGGCGAATTGGGAGATTAGGATTAACATATATACACTACCATGTGCAAAATAGATAGCTAATGGGAAACTGCTGTATAGAACAGGGAGGTCAGCTTGGGGCTCCCTGGTGATCTAGATGGACGGGGTGGGGGTGGGAGGGAGACTCAAGAGGGAGGGGATATATGTGTACATCGTACAGCTGCTTCTCCTCTCTGGACAGCATAAACACAGCATGGCAAAGCAATTATACTCTTAATAAAAATTTTTTTTAATTAAAAAGTATTTGGGCTTCTAGGACATGGGCATGTCAACTGCCTGTTGGCTTTCAGAACTATTTCTGGATCTTCCTCTATTCTGCTGTGTACTACAGGCTCCCTTGCCCTCTAGCTTCTGGTAGTTACTTATGGTTTATGGGAGCTATGGTATAAAGTTGGAGACAGAGAAAAAGAAAGAAGACCAGATCTTTCTTTCTCTCCTTCTCACCCTTCCTTCCTATGAGTTTCCAGATCCTGGATCCCACTGGTCCCCCCTCTAGGCACCCCTGTGTGGTTCTAGCTCCTGTCAGACAATGGGCTCCCTTCCTCCCCTGCCCCTCCAACCCTGGTAGAGATAGCAGCTTCCAGCTATTACTGACCTGCAGCTTGCTTTGTTTCTCCATTTCTTGCCAGATTTTCCATCACCCTTTTAACCAATTATCTATATTAAATCCCATCTGCCTGAAAGATGCAGAAGACTGTTCTCCTGGCTCTATCCTGACAGACACCATTCTTAGTTACAAGTTATAGAAACCAACCTTGACATGTTGGCAAGAAAGAATTTTGTTATGAAAGATACTGGAGAGATCAAAGGATCTCTGGGAGGACTGCAGAGATTTCCAGGCTCGGAAATTGCAAGGGAAGGAGCAATGCTCGAAAATCTGCAAGTGAAATTGTGTGGGTGCGGGCATGCTTGATGTCTTGGGTCATGCCATGTGCCATCACCAACACTGGATGCTGGAAGGTACCATTTGAATTGTTGTCTCTGCTCCCATCTCTCAACAGAATCATCTCTAGGCCCTTCCTACTTCTTTATGACATTTGCTTCCAATTTAGAGAGAGTGGAGGTGGGTACATCTGAAGGTCAATGCCCAGGTCATGTGCCCACCTGTGGCCACAAGAGTATCTGACATTTTCCATTCCTATCATGTGAGATGGACTCTTTTTAGACAGAATTCCCTAAATACAGGAGAGAGACTTGGCAGCAGGAGAGACTTTGAGGGAGTGAGTGATAGTTGCTCAGTTGTGTCTGACTCTTTGCGACCCCATGGCCTACAGCCTGCCAGGCTCCTTTGTCTAAGGAATTCTCCAGGCAAGAACACTGGAGTGGGTAGCTAATCCCTTCTCCAGGGGATCTTCCTGACCCAGGGATCGAACACAGGTCTCCTGCGTTGCAGATTCTTTACCATCTGAGTCACCAGGTATGTCTACTATTAAGAGACATTTCCAAGTATAAAGACAGGTCAACTTAAAAAGTACCTGCGGATATATGCTTGACTTAAACTTATAATCTATAGATAATACATTAGAATATGTAATGAATCCATACACCTTTTCCAAAGGAATACCCGAGGCAGAAGTAGCAATAAAGTTATAAATGACAATCATCAATCAGATGAAATAATTTAGATGAAGCTTATCTCTCTTGAAGAGATGGGGACTGGGTGGATTCAAATGTAAGTAGCTTCTTTGGAAGCTATGGTAATCCCTGGAATCGCTGGTAAGGAAGTGGAGAAAGTAAGATAAGGAGTGAATGAGTGATAGTTGCCCAGTCATGCCTGACTCTTTGCAACCCCATGTAGCCTGCCAGGCTCCTCTGTCCATGGAATTTTCCAGGCAAGATTACTAGAGTGGGTTGCCATTTCCATCTCCAAAGATAAGAAAGGGAGTGTAAATTATCCATCAAGTTATTGCTCTGGGGTAACTGGATCTAAATCCTCTAAGGAGAACATGGAGCCAGTGTAGAAGACATGCCTGAGAGTCATCCCAGGCCTTGGGAGCTGAGGTTTTCTATACCAACTATATACCCGCTGCCACTCAGAGCTGCTGGGGTGGCACTTAATTTCTGCACTCATATGCGAACTGAGTGGACCTAATCGGACAGAGAAAAGCTTTGGGCAAATAAAAGCTGCCAGGGAGAGGAGTTAAAAGTTGGGCAGGTTTAAGCTGAAAAGGTAAGGGTGAAATGATGTAACAGGGAACCTGACCCCATCTGTTATGGGGGTAAGATGAATATAAACGTCCACTAGGCACTGCTCAGCATTAAAGATACCACAGTGCCTATCAGACAAGCATTCCTAACTTCGCGATACTGGTGGTCTCAAGACATGGGAACAGGCAATAACAACACAGTGGGGACGAGAGCAGTAATAGAGGCCGCCTACACAGCTAGAGGTGGACCTCGGGCTGCTGAGACCCAAGAGGACAAAGACTGTATCCTACTCATTTTTGCATCTCCATTGTCTAGGATGGTACCTAGTCTGTATATGCTTTCTGACTCAGTACTGACCTGTCAGACGCGCTCCTGGTGTGTTATATTCACTGTCTCTGTTTCACGCTATAACCCAACAACCTAGGAGTGTCAAGGTACTCATGATTATTCCTAACCATCTGACCGCCCCCACTCATTCTTCATATATGAGGCTTGATGTAATTTCTCCAAAAGTTTTGCCTACACAGTGTGCCCCATTTCCATGACTGGGCTATCCCTATCAGAGAACTTAGCCTCTGGATGGTCACTGGCAACTCATTCTCATGTATCTTCAGAAACTAAGCTCTCAGAGAGCAGGAAATATATCAGTTATGTTTCACAATGTACACTAGTGTCCAGGCTAGTGCTGGCACATTCTGTATGGACAAGCTTCATTTACACCAGTGATTTTTTGGATGACTTGAATAAACGAATAAAGGTTATAGATGTTGGGTAATGACCAGTTGTACATCTAAGATATGACAGAAGTGAGACTTGAACTTCAGTCTGTCTGACCCACCTAAATATCTCTTATGTTTTGCTGCTCATTAAGCAACTTACCTGTCCATGGCAACTAGAAATTTTAACTTGGCTTAAAGGTTGCTATTCTGAGGTCAAAAGTAATGGGGTAGGAATTGTGTAAGAACTTACTATAATCGTCAGGCTGAGAGATTATCAAGCAAAACTCTGTACCTAAAGTTGGAAGACGGTTCTTAAAGGATTTGACAGGACTGGACAATATTTAAAATTCCCAGAAGTGAGAACACTGTTTAACACCATACACAATAATAAAGCAGATTAAAAACCTAAATGTAAGACCTGATACTATGAAACTCTTTGAGGAAAACATAGTCAGAACATTCCGACATAAATTGCAGCAATATCCCTTTGGATCTGTCTCCTAGAGTAATGGAAATAAAAACAAAACTAAACAGGACTTAACTAAGCTTATAAGATTTTGCACAGCAAAGGAAATCATTTAAAAAAAAAAGTATACAGAATGGAGAAAATATTTGCAAATGATGTGACCAAGGGATTAATGTCCAAAATATACAAACAGTTTTTGCAGCTCAATATCAAAAAACCCAATCCAAAAATGAATAGAAGACCTAAATAGACATTTCCCCAAAGATGCCATACAGCTGACTGAGAGGCACATGAAAAGATGCTCAACATCACTAATTATTAGAGAATGCAAATCAAGACTACAATGAGATATCACCTCACACTAATCAGAATGGCCATCATCAGAAAAATTTTTTTTTTTAAGTTTAAAAAAAAAAACAACAACTAGAAGTAGAACTACCATATGACCCAACGATGCCATTCTGGGGCATATAGGCAAAGAAAACCATAATTTGAAAAGATATATGCCCCCAATGTTCACTGCAGCACTGTTCACAACAGCCAAGACATGGAAGCAGTCTAAATGTGCATCAACAGATGAATGGATAGAGAAGATGTGGTACATAATATACAACGTACTATTACTCAGCCATAAAAAAAAAATGAAGTAATGCAATTCACAGCAACGTGGATGGGCCTACAGATTATCATACAAGTGAAGTAAGAGACAAATATCTTATGATATTGCTTACACACAGAATCTAAGAAAGTGATACAAATGAATTTATAAAACAGAAACAGACAGACTCTGAAAACAAACTCGTGGTTAGCAAAAAGAAAAGGGAGGGCAGAGGGATAAATTGGGAGTTTGGGATTAAAATGTATACACATTTATATGTAAAATAAGCATGCGCAAAGTAGATAAACTGCATGGCACAGAGAACTATACTCAATATCTTGTAATAACCTATAAAGGAAAAAAATCTAAAAAAGTATATATATACATAAACATATATATATAACTGAATCACTTTTCTGGACACCTGAAACAAACATTATAAATCAATAATATTGAAATAAAAATTAAAAAAATTTAATATCATATCTTTTTCTTTTTTTTTAATAAAATTGGTGATCTTATCAGAAGGGAGAATATTGGAGGAAGGAGAGGCAGAACATTCTCTGTAGGATAGTGAGATACTTGAAGGAGGCAGGAAGTCTGGACAGTGGCAGTGGATATGGAGGAGATAGTATCAGAGCATACACACACTGCTATATATAAAATAGAAAACCAACAAGGACCTACTCTATAGCACAGGGAACTCTGCTCAATAGTCTGTAAAAACCTAAATGGGAAAGAATTTGAAAACAAATAGATACACATATCACTGACTGTACACCCGAAACTAAACTATAAAAAACTATAGCTCCAATATAAAATAAAAATATTTTTAAAAGATTTTACCATTCCAAGGCTTTATACTTAATCTCTAGGTAAAAATGCCCCCTCTAACATCGTAACAATTGACATCATTAGGTTACTAAACCGATTTTAAAATATTGGAAATAAACTGATAGCAAGGCACCTGATCCATCTTCTGTTGCTCCTTTAGGCACTGCAGAAAGAGTTATCACCAATTTCTAGCTGTCAGATGTATACAGAACCATGTTCAAAATACAGAGGAAGAGGGAGGTATAGTTTTGAAATCTTCAGTCAAAGCATTTCTTCTGCCTTGTTTATCATGTTCTCATTCTTTCCTTTTGACAGAATCAAAGTCTTGCATCCTCCATGCATGCATTTCCCATACTTTCTTGATTCTAAAATGGCCAAGCAGCAGCATAAATTTAACAACAGTTTTGGGTTTGGGGAGGTGGGAGGGAAAGTGCTCCATGAAATGTCCAGAGATTACAATGTACACAGCTCATTTTTAGAGTGCTAAAATGTGGCCCCAAGAAAGTCTTGGAAGTAACAGACAATACATGTAATCAAATATAAAATCTTCAAATAGCATTAATGAGGAGCCTATATATTTTGTCCAAATGTGACTGCTAGATATAACTACAAAATAGTGGGAACAACAAAAAGAGTTTTGACAGTAATTACAGCTTTGAAGAAGTAAACATGCATTTTAAAATTTCCTGAAGCATGTAAACTATTTGGATTTGTTTCTGAAAACTGGTAAATTGAAAAATTATTAGGCTAATCAATATTTAAATGTATAAAAAAGCAGGTGCTTTGACCATCAGTGTAAACTTTCTTGGTAAAAACTGAACTAGATCTAATTTCTATGTTAGCTCTTTGACTTCTGGAGAAACAAAATGTCTGTGCGCCATCATCTTTTAAATGGAAATCCATAAATGCAAAACATCAGATTAACTGTTCATTAGTCACCTTTTGACTTGATCACTGATTGAGAAATTCAGAAGTGGAGCACTGGGTTATAGTCATCTAGTTCTCACTGCTTCATTATGACATTCCGGCCAAGCCCACCCACAGTGCCCACCAACAGAGCTAGAAGAGCAGTCAAAGGAAAAGACCTTTCTCAAAGGATCGGCACATCATAAACCCCCCAAGGATCTCACTCAGTAAGCTGAGATACCCCAGGGGGAATTAAAACCAGGACAAGGATGTTGAACGTATATACCAAATTAAGAGAAGGGGTGGAGGAAAAAGAGCTACTTCTGCTTTATTGACTATGCCACAGCCTTTGACTGTGTGGATCACCACAAACTCTGGAAAGTTGTTAAAGAGATGGGAATACCGTACCACCTGACCTGCCTCTTGAGAAACCTGTATGCAGGTCAGGAAGCAACAGTTAGAACTGGACATGGAACAACAGACTGGTTCCAAATAGGGAAAGGAGTACGTCAAGGCTGTATATTGTCACCCTGCTTATTTAACTTATATGCAGAGTACATCATGAGAAACGCTGGGCTGGAGGAAGCACAAGTTGGAATCAAGATTGCCGGGAGAAATATCAATAACCTCAGATATGCAGATGACACTACCCTTATGGCAGAAAGCGAAGAACCAAAGAGCCTCTTGATGAAAGTGACAGAGGAGAGTGGGAAAAGTTGGCTAAAAGCTCAACATTCAGAAAACTAAGATTATGGCATCTGGTCCCATCACTTCATGGCAAAGAGATGGGGAAACAGTGGAAACAGCGGCAGACTTTATTTCTGGGGGCTCCAAAATCACTGCAGATGGTGACTGCAGCCATGAAATTAAAAGATGCTTGCTCCTTGGAAGGAAAGTTATGACCAGCCTAGACAGTATGTTAAAAAGCAGAAACATTACTTTGCCAACAAAGGTCTGTCTAGTCAAGGCTATGGTTTTCCAATAGTCACGTATGGATGTGAGAGTTAGACTATAAAGCAAGCTGAATGCCGAAGAATTGATCCTTTTGAACTATGGTGTTGGAGAAGACTCTTGAGAGTCCCTTGGACTGCGAGGAGATCCAACCAGTCCATCCTAAAGGAAATTAGTCCTAAATATTCATTGGAAGGACTGATGTTACAGCTGAAATTCTAATACTTTGACCACCTGATGCAAAGAACTGACTTATTTGAAAAGACCCCGATGCTGGGAAAGATTGAAGGCAGAAGGAGAAGTGGACAACAGAAGATGAGATGGTTGGATGGCATCACCGACTCAATGGACATGAGTTTACTAACTCCGGGAAATGGTGATAGATAGGGAGGCCTGGTGTGCTGCAGCCCATGTGGTTGCAAAGAATCAGACACAACTGAACAACTGAACTGAACTGTGGAAGAAAAACACTAAGATCAAGAATACAGCGATACAGCAGGGGGTGGGGTGGGGGAGGGGAGATATATGGCAGAAACCAACACGATATTGTAAAGCAATTATCCTCCAATTAAAAATTTTTTTAAAAAGGATAAACAAAAAAAGAACACATGCCCAAATTTTACATCATGGAGACTAAGACTAGAAAATACCCTGACATTCTGTTGCCTCCTCTTTTGCCCATAGCTGAGCCCTGATCAACCTCAGGGCCAGAAGCATGCTCAGAACCCATCTTAACGTATTTCCTCAAAAAACCACTCCAGAAAATGAGAAATAGAACCAAGAAAGGATTCTTTGCCCCCACCCCTGCCGCTGATATCTCCCATTTATCTTGTATCTGGCCTGCACTGAGCTACTCACCATCCTGAAGTGTGCCAGACAGCTTCAAGCACCTGCGCCTTTGTTTCTTCTGTTTCCTCTATCTGTAGATATTTTTGTATCCTATGTGGCTCTAGACACAAAAATTTCCACTTTTATGAGGCAAGCCCCATTCATATCCTCTAACCATAATTAATTGTTAATAGCTGTTCCTTTATTTCAAGAGTTCCAGCTAGAGGGGCCTGAAGGATCAAGAAGAAAAAGTTTACCAAATAATGAAAGTAATCATTATATATAACATATATATAATACATTTCAGCCCAAACACAAAGCTGAAGAGGAAAATAATGATGAGACTTATGAACTAGAATTTCTTTCCCCATTTTGTTTATAAAGCTGTAGCTTCTACTATAAATATATAAAAGTTTAGGGTAAGCCTGGATTCCTATTGTAAAATGTAATAAGGAGAGAAATTCAAGCATAATATCACTTTGTTTTGAGCTATAAAAACTCTATCAAGGCAGAACATCTTTTCTTACAAAAGTTACTTCAGAAGTTAGCAAATATTCCTATTCAGTCATTCCCACACTGGGCCAACACCCAGAATTTTAAGAGGAACTTTTGAAGAGTATGGATTTCTTGGCTTCATTCATAGCCTGTGAGCCAGCATTTTGGGGGAGTGGGTCCAAGAATCAGTATTTTGTAAAGGTTCCCCTAGGTGAACTGAAGAACAACCAGGTTTGCTGTCTTAACTGATGGTTTTAATCATTGTCTGAGCTGGGCATATCAGTAAATGTTCTTTACAAGGACACATCAGTAAACATAAGCAGTGGGGGTCACAATATCTGAATTCCATTTATGACGTCAGTTTCAGGAAAGATACAAGCACCAAGTCTGCATTGTTCGCTACTTTGACATTGTTGTGATGGGGGGAAAAGAACTGGAAAAAGTTTTAAGTCTCTAACAAATTCCTGAAGAATGAAATGTTGACTGAGCTTAAAAGAAATGTTTCATGGCTGTCTTCAGTCTAAACAAGAAAATATTTGGGGGCAAAACTTTGTTAAAATTCACTTTGACTGATTTGTCCAACCGTGAATAAAGACTGTTTTTTCACACTTTAAAAGGCAGTGTGAAAGTCTGTTTTTCTTTTATTTTTCACATGTCAATCACCAAAAGAGCTTAGTTTATAAGACTTTGGTTACATGATGACTACATCTTCTTAAATGAGAGAAGAACTTGGTTATGTTCAAAGAAATAAAAATTAATAGTAATAGAGTTTCTAAAAATTAGAATCCCTGCAGATCTAATTTACCACTGATTTGGGGCTAATAATTCATATTGTAAAATAAAGGGAGATGTGAACCTAGTAGGCTCCATTAATTGGATGCTTTCTGACAATTCTCTAAGTGTTACTCTATGGGTAATCTATACATACCTGGTGATTAGTCCAGTGTTAATATGTTTTCTTGCGTGCATGCCACAGTGGGAACCAAGGACTCTAGGGATACAAGTGAATCCATAATGAGCCTTAATCAAAAATGATAAATGCATCTGACTTCTCACATGTTAAACTTAACATAGCCTTAAGTGTGGCTGGTAGGTTATAAGAACACCAATATGCATTGAAGGAGAATATTTGAAATTGTGTTGCAAACCATACATTTTCATGAATCTCCTTTCTGGGCTCTTTTGTTGTATTTGAGAAGTAAGCTCAGAGGCAAAAATAATACACCAGTTTCCAGAGCCCAATCAATAAAAATAGACTTTAACTGTCCCTATAATGTGTCAATCTGCCTTTTAGGCTATGATAAATTTGACAGTACCCATGAAAGCTGATTTAAAAACCATGGCTGTGCTAAGCATGACTACTACCACAATGCTGAAATTTTTTTGGTTCCTTACATAAGAATTCACAGCTCTCACAATGCATGAATATGGTTTTTGGAATAAAGGTAAAGTTGCAATACTCACATTCAGCTGGGCAGCCAAGCAGCCCTGGGCTGTTTTCCATCTCTGCTCTGTGTAGTACAGATCACGTCAGTAAAGAGAGGACTTACTGGGCTGGGTTGTATTTTCCAAAAATGACCACATTAGTATTTCCAGTCCCATGTGCTCTTGTTGAACTTGCTACTTGCCCATCAAGGGACAGAGTTCATTTTTCTTTTTTTCCCTTGACAAACAGAATGTGAAGAAAGTGACCTCTGTGACTTTGGAGGTTAAGTTAAGAAAGCTGACACAGCTTCTACCCAGCTCTCTCTTGGGACACTCACCTTTAGAACCTGGCCACCATACTGCGGGGAAGATGAGCAGCGCATGGAAGGGCCACATGGAGGTTTTCCAACCACAGCCCCACATTGGTCCCAGACAACAGTCAGCATCAGCTACCGGACACGTGAGTGCCCTTCAGATGATTCTGCCTTCAGCCTTCCAGTCAACCCACCTGCTGTCCAGTAGAAAAGAGACAAAATGTCCCTATCACACCCTGACTCCACCCCTCCCAAACTGCAAATCTGTGAGCAAAATAAACACTATCATTAAGCCACAGGAGTGGTTTGTTTTGCAGCAACTGGAATACTTATCAAGTGTCTTGATTCTATTTCATCTTCTGTCAACAGTTGAAGTCACTTTCATCAGGAAAACAATAACTATTTAACAATGATTCTATCTACAATGATTCACATATTATGGTAACTGCTGTTTGTCTACTATGCATTTGGTCACTGTTGGACTGACATCATATGAGACAACTCTGTGTGTGCAACTTGGATAGTGAATAAAATTAATTGATTTTAATTATTTTTTAATTAATTAGTTAATGGTTCTATTAATAAAATAAAATTAATGAATAAAATTAATTCACTCATGATTCAAAATTCAAACTGTACAGAGTTTTAGTAAAGAAAAAGTCCCAGTTTGTTAACTTCTTCTCAAACTCACATGTTTTTGATATAACCATACCAAATTCAGTGTGTATCCTTGTAGACCCTTTTCTGCTTTTCTTTACCCTTACACATACACACTCACTCACTCATAAATATGTATCTTGGACATCCCCCCACCACCACCCAGAGATGATGGTTTCTTTTTAGCATGTTGTTAAAGCACTATCATACATAATATTGATGATAATTATGATCAAGACATAATGATAATGGTTGCCATGCTTGAGTTCTTATGTGCCATGTAATATAGAACATGGAGAGACTGAAATAGGACTTTTGTTTCTAGAAAACCAGGACTTTTGTTTCTAGAAAACTAAATCTTGTTGTTAAACCAGCAAGGACCATGTCTATCTTTGCCAATTGATTCTCCTCCAACACTTAGCAAAGTGTCTAGCACATGGACGACTCAATAAATATTTGTTGTATGACCAAATTAATTAAAGTTTTCACCACAAGCTCCTGGCAAACTTGATTCCAGCATGTGCTACAACCAGCCCAGCGTTTCTCATGAGGTACTCTGCATACAAGTTAAAAAAGCATGGTGACAATATACAGCCTTGACATACTTCTTTTCCTATTTGGAACCAGTCTGTTGTTCCATGTTCAGCTCTAACTGTTGCTTCCTGACCTGCATACAGATTTCTCAAGAGGCAGTTAAAGTGGTCTGGTAGTCCCATCTCTTTCAGAATATTCCACAGTTTATTGTGATCCACATAGTCAAAGCCTTTGGCATAGTCAATAAAGCAGAAATAGATTTTTCTGGAACTCTTGCTTTTTCGATAATCCAACAGCTGTTGGCAATCTGATCTCTGGTTCCTCTGCTTTTTCTAAACTCAGCTTGAACATCTGGAAGTTCATGGTTCACGTATTGCTGAAGTCTGGCTTGGAGAATTTTGAGCATTACTTTACTAGCGTGTGAGATGAGTGCAATTGTGCGGTAGTTTGAGCATTCTTTGGCATTGCCTTTTTATGGGATTGGAATGAAAACTGACCTTTTCCACTCCTGTGGCCACTGCTGAGTTTTCCAAATTTGCTGGCATATTGAGTGCAGCACTTTCACAGCATCATCTTTTAGGATTTGAAATAGCTCAACTGGAATTCTATCACGTCCACTAGCTTTGTTTGTAGTGATGCTTCAGAAGGCCCACTTGACTTCACACTCCAGGATGTCTGGCTCTAGGTGAGTGATCACACCATTGTGATTATATGGGTCGTAAAGATCTTTTTTGTATAGTTCTTCTGTGTCTTCTTGCCACCTCTTCTTAATGTCTTCTGCTTCTGTTAAGTCCATACCATTTCTGCCCTTTATTGAGCCCATCTCCGCATGAAATGTTCCCTTGGTATCTCTAATTTTCTTGAAGAGATCTCTAGTCTTTCCCATTCTACTGTTTTCCTCTATTTCTTTGCACTGATCACTGAGGAAGGCTTTCTTATCTCTCCTTGCTTTTCTTTAGAACTCTGCATTCAAATGGGTATATCTTTCCATTTCTCCTTTGCTCTTGACTTCTCTTATTTTCACAGCTATTTGTAAGGCCTCCTAGGACAGCCATTTTGCTTTTTTGCATTTTTCTTGGGGACGGTCTTGATCCTTGTCTCCTGTACAATGTCACAAACCTCCGTCCATAGTTCATCAGGCACTCTATCAGATCTAATCCCTTGACTCTATTGCTCACTTCCACTGTATAATCATAAGGGATTTGATTTAGATCATACCTGAATGGTCTAATGGTTTTCCTCATTTTCTTCAATTTAAGTCTGAATTTTGCAAACAGGAGTTTGCGATCTGAGCCACAGTCAGCCCCTGGTCTTGCTTTTTGCTGACTGTATAGAGCTTCTCTATCTTTGGCTACAAAGAATGTAATCAACCTGATTTCAGTATTTACCATCTGGTGATGTCCATGCATAGAGTCTTCTTTTGTGTTGTTGGAAGAGGGTGTTGATTTAACTTACATGCAAAGTACATCATAAGAAACGCTGGACTGGATGAAGCACAAGCTGGAATCAAGATTGCCAGGAGAAATATCAATAATCTCAGATATGCAGATGACACCACCTTTATGGCAGAAAGTGAAGAAGAACTAAAGAGCCTCTTGATGAAGGTGAAAGAGGAAGAGTGGGAAAAGTTGGGTTAAAGCTCAACATTTAGAAAACTAAGATCTTGGTATCTGGTCCCATCACTTCATGGCATATAGATGAGGAAACAGTGGAAACAGTGACAGACTTTATTTTTGGGGGCAACTGAACTGAACTGAACACATGTACTGTGGGAATATATGTACATTCACAGACTTTATTTTTTGGGCTAGTGGGAGATGAGGAAGAAAGTATAAACAATGAAACCATGTATAAAATAGATACACGTGCTTTAAAGTGCAGGATTCTTAGCTTCGTGCTCTGTGATGAACTAGACGTGTAGGATTCAGGGCTGGGTGGGAGGGAGGTCCAAGAGGGAGGTGATACAAGTATGCATATAGCTGATTCACTTCATTGTACAGCAGAAATGACATTATAATACAATTATACTCCAATTAAAAAATACAACTATGCTTTAGAGAGAAAAAAGATAGGAATCCAGGCTTTCTTTTCTATCAGTGGAAGAAAAATCATACCTGCAAGGTGACTGCCACCAAAATTAAACAACTACCCAAATAAATATAAGCAGCTTACACATTTTAGGCCTAAAAGACCCAAGCAGCATGATAATGATCAGGTCAGTGACAAAAGCATTCCTGGAGAGCAAAACTATGGACATTATTTAACCATCATAACATGCGCCAGGTTTCAGATCACTGACAATAATTATGATTTGTAGAATGATAGATGACAGCATGGCACTTCCCCAATTCCATCTCTCCTTAAAATACAAATGCTTCCCAAAGTAGATTTATCTTTTCAATTAACCTTCTTGTGGGCGCCAAGAAATTCTTTTGGGTTAGGTTGATAGGAAGGAGATGAATGATAGTGGTATTGGTGTTGATTTACTCACCAGTTATTATTTAGGGCTGGGTCCCTCCAGTGCTGGGCTAACAAATGAATATTTAGTTGAATATTCTTTTTTTTTTTTTAATCTTTTTCTGAGTTTTGAAATTTCAGGAAATGTTGAAAATCCCTGTTCTGTTTCTATGAAAAAAATTACAGTATTATAAATAATGGTGTGGCTTTTGTGAGAGGCATACTCACCACTGAAAAGTAGATATCCTGTGATTCCTTGCTTCTGAGACATACCATGAATTTCCAATGCAGCCATCATTCTTATAGTATTTCCAAAATCAAAGGTACTGGGAAAATGCAAAGAAGTCAGGAGGAAGCCATGTATTCCTCTGTAGAAATAAAAAACAATAAAATTAAAGGAATGCCTAAGAAAATTTTCGGCATGCCATGGCTTTTGCAGATCAGCAAAATAAATTATTAAGAAATCTTAAGAGTGGAAAAAAAAATCAAAGCAAGGCATATTGCAAAAGTGCAAGAGTGAGTCAAGATTAGTAAAAGTCTATTAATATAATCCACCAAGTTATAAGCCAAAAAGAAAAACGACTTTCTTCTCCTTCTCTTCCTACCCCTCTTCCCGTTCTGACCTATTCAGCCCAAAAGCCAGCATCCAGGACCAGGAATAAATGGGTGTAGATTAGATCTTGAGTGCTGCGAGAAGGGCAAACACAGGGAGGCAGCAGTGGTGCTGAACAGAAGATTGGTTTTATGCAAGAATTTGATCACATATGTAACACTCGTAAGGATAATAAAGGTCAGATTTCTTACTCTCAGAGGATGAATATACAAATGTGGAAAGGCAGAAAACTCAAACTATTGAGTTGGACTGAAGTAAAAGTATCACTATAAAGTCATGGCATTCCATATATGGATAGATGGATAGATACAGATATTAATAACATAGAGAACCACACAGATGTAAGAGAGTGTACATATATAGGAATCTACATATATTCTTTAGCTCAGTCCACTGAGAGGGGTGGAAAG
This sequence comes from Muntiacus reevesi, assembly GCF_963930625.1. Taxonomy (NCBI): domain Eukaryota; kingdom Metazoa; phylum Chordata; class Mammalia; order Artiodactyla; family Cervidae; genus Muntiacus; species Muntiacus reevesi. The sequence continues at coordinate 39,359,917 of NC_089265.1, read as the reverse complement.
CAGTGAAACCCTTCAAATCAGAGAGAATTCCTTAGAGATCAACTCTTGGTTTCTAAGTAGCATTTTCTTCTAAGAGGAACTGGTGCTTCTTGGGAAAATGCCTGATTCTAGGGCTGGAGAAAGTAGAACACAAACTGGAGCATTTTCTTATACCAGAGAATCATTTGAAATCACTCACAGCATGAAGGGGATATACTGAAAGGATATAGATGCCAATTTGAGAAGATCCGTGGGTCAAATCTAGGGTAAACTGACATCAAAAAGGTAATTTCAGTAACAAATCATAACATGGCAAATTAAATGTTAAAACATGGGTTCATACTAATAAATGAATACAACTTTGACAATGAATGGATTTTTATACTCTTCCAAAGTAACTTTCCATAAAATAAAATTATTCAGAAGGGAAAGGAATAGTAAGTTTATAGGAGAGAAACCTGACAGATAACACCTTAATCATCTGATCAAATTGAACATCGTTGGTAATGGGACAAATCAAAATCATGTATCACCTGATAAGATACAATGCAAAGAACACAGTATTCCTTTCGTGAGATTTCCAGCTCTGATGCGTAAGCTGAATGTAATCATGGGGAAATATCAGATAATCTAAAATTGAGAATAACCTACAAAAGAACTGGCCCATAATTTTCAAAACTGTCAAGGTCAATAAAGCCTAGAAAAGACCAAACCACTGTTCCATACTGAGACCATGGGGACATGATAAGTAAGTGCAAATACAAATATTTTCTTTAATAACAGCTTTATGAAGATAAAATTCATAACACAAAAATTTCACCCTTATAAAGTACACACTTTGATGTTCTTTTTACTATGTTCATAGAGATGTGCAACCATCACCACCACTTAAAAACATTTTTATCACCCCAAAAAAGAAGCCTTGTACCCAGTAGTAGTCACCCCTATTCCCTCTCCCAATATTCCCCAGTCCCTAGGAACACTAATCTACTTTCAGTATATGGATTTGTCTGTTCTTGCCCTTTCATATAAATGGAATCACATAACATGTGATCTTTTGTATTAATATAACAACTGACTTCTTTCATTTAGCATAATATTGTCACTCAGAGGTAGAATATATGATTGCACTTCAGTCTTTCTTTTGGCTGAATAAAATTCCATTACATGGAGATAACACATTTTGTTTATTCATCAATTGATAGACATCTGGGGTTGTTTCTGTTTTTGGACTATTATGAATAATGCGGCTATAAACGTGTGTATACTTTTTGGTATGGGTAGCATGTGATTCTGAACTGGATATTATCGGGATGTGGTTGGGACATATGACAGAACTTGAATGGAATCTACATATTAGATGTTAGTAATGTTTCAGTGCTTGGTTTTGGTGGTGGTATTTTGAAAATGCAAGAGAATATTTCTGGTTTGTAGGAAATATACACAAAGGTACTTAGAGTTTGTGAATATTATGTCAGCCACAAACTCTCAAATGGTTCCAGAAAAATAGTTATTTGTATTATACTCACAACTAGTCTCTAAATTTGCAATTGTTTCGAGAGAGAGAGAGAGAGAGCTCATGAGGGAGAGACCACATTCATATAAACAGATGCTAAAATATATTTGATAAAATTCAGGAATTATTCTTTTAAATTGTAGAGATAGTTGAGTAAATTGACATTTACTTAGAAAATGCATATTTGTTTTGATATATATCTCAAACAAAAAGCCAGTATCATGCTTAATAATTAAACATTAAGGTATTCCTATTAAAATCAGAAACAAGGATGTCCATTATCACTACTACTATATACCATTGTCCTTGAATTTCTAGCTAGCACAGTAAAACAAAAATAGATATGAAATTCAAATATAAGTTAAAAAACATTTCAAATGAATGTGAATGTTTAGTAAGCTCACCAGTTAAATAACACATACACAGAAAAACTTAATTTTTCTATAAATCAAGAATAATCTGATAGAAGACTTAATCCAGAATGCATCTACTTATAATGAAATAAAAAGCCAAAAAGCAAATAAACTGAGAAAATTGGGGGAGACAAAGATTCTTTGCACTAAAATAACTACTCCAAGCCATCAAGCCATTAAGAAAAAATAAAAATGCCCTAATAGAAAAATGGAAACAGGTATGAAAAGTTAATTCTCCAAAAGAAAATGGCAATAGACAAGTGAAAAAAATGTTCACTCTCACTAGTTATTAAAATGCAAATTAAAACAACAAAATATTACTTGTTTTTCTTCTTAAAACTGTCAAAAATTTTTATGAGTGCAAGTGTGTAGAGAAATCGGTTTTCTTGCTGTTGCTGGTAACACATCCACATTAGTACAGTATTTCTAGAAGACAATATGACTTATACAAACTAAACTTTAAATATTCTATCTTTTAGTCCAGTAATCTCACTTCTAGGAATTCACCTTAACAAAAAATGTAAATATATTTACGTTCTTGACTCACAGACATAGAAAACAAACTTAGGGTTACCAAAAGGGAAAGAGTGCAGAAGAGGGATGGATTAGGAGTTTGAGATGAAAGATTTATACTACGTTATATAAAATAGATAAGCAACAAGAATTTACTGTATAGCCTCAGACGGTAAAGAATCCACCTGCAATGCAGGAGACCTGGGTTCAATCCCTGGGTTGGGAAGATCCCCTGGAGAAGGGAATGGCAGCCCACTCCAGTATTCTTACCTGGAGAATTCCACGGACAGAGGAGCGTGATGGGCTAGAGTCCATGGGGTGGCAAAGTGTTTTACATGACTGAGTATACAGCACACACATAAGGAACTATATTCAATATCTTGTAATAACTTATAATTGAAAAGAATCTGAAGAAGAATATATATATATATATATATATATATATCTACATATATATAACTGAATCACTTTGCTGTACAAATTAAACTAACAATATTTTAAATCATCTACAATAGAAAATTTTTTTAAATTTAGGTTCATGGATGTTTACTAAAGCATTAATCATAATGACAAAAAATTCATAACCTAAATGTCCAACAGCAGAGGACTAGTTGACTAGTCTATAAAATATTGATATGACTAAATATGCAATTAATAAAAATGTTATGTGAAGCATGTTCACAGAGGACAGTTCAGCGCTATTGCAAAATGCCATCCACAATACATATGCATCCCTATGCATAAAAACAATTGGTTTATACATATTAACCTGTTAATAATGGTCATTTTGCTTGCTCACGTTTTCCACTTTTCCCAAAATTTATTTCTATAACCAAAGAAGTCATCACATCTTCCTTAAAAAAGAAAAAAAAAAAAAAAAGATTCAGAAGTGTTAGATAAGTCAATAACACCCAGTGAGAAAAAACAGCTTTTTCTTTTTTAAAACTTTTCATTTTGTATTGGGGTATAGCCGATTAATGAACCATGTTGTGACAGTTTCAGGTGACCAGCGAAGGGACTCAGCCATACATGCACAAGTTGTCCATTCTCCCCCAAACTCCCCTCCCATCCAGGCCGCCACATAACACTGAGCAGAGTTCCCTGTGCTGTATGGTAGGTCCCTGTCGCTTATCCATTTTAAACATAGCTGTATGTACATGTCCATCCCCAAATCCTCAGCTGTCCCTTCCCCACATCCTTCTTCCTGGCAACCATAAGCTTGTTTTCCAAGTCTGTGAGTCTGTGAGAATAACAGGGCTTTTTCTTATCAACCAAGTTCATTCTAGATCTGAAGTCTCAAGGGACTGCCAACCAACCACAACTGAGGACTCTCTGGAAGAAGTGAAGTTAGGTAATAAGCCCACTTTACATTTTGATGTTTGGGCAAAGCTTGGAACGTTGTGTTCAGCTAGGAGAGGTATGCTTAAGGTACACAGATTTCTGGAGAGTCTGGTTTTCTCCCTCTGGGAGAGAACCAGAGGGTTCTATGATTAGCAGCCAAAGGAGATGAAAAGCTTTAATCCACTGAAAAGAAGAATTAAGGGGAAGATATAAAATGCTCTTCAAATTTTCCAAGTGGCTGTCATGAGAACGGGAGATTTGATTCATTATCCTAGTGGTTCCAAAAACAGAACAAGGACCAATGCACAGAAATTTCCCAGATAGTATCTAGGGACAAGGGAAAAATGTTAAGATGGAAGATGCTGTCTAACTCTCCAGCTTCTCCATCCACTTAGGCTTCCAAAGTCTTCTTTTGCCACTCCTCTTCCACAACCTACTGAATATCCATGTTAATAATTTGCTACTAATGGCAGAAGACCTAAGGGTGATTTGTGATAGAGTGGTATAATATGCTTGCAAATTAATATAATCTGATAAATGATTATATTACATATTGGTGGAAATTTATTGGAGGAGGAATCCTCCTAAAATCCATTGACAGGTAAATGAGCATGAATGCAACCATGTATACTCTCTTTGAACCCAATGAATGAGAACAAATCAAAAGCTCTGAACTTCCTGTCTGATTCTCATTCATCAGTCCTACACTCGAGATGGCAATCTTAGGCTGGCTTCCCATCTTTCAGACTGCTGCTGAGGGAAAAATGGCATCCTGCCTTCCAAGCAGCACCTTCACATTATTAGTCCTGTCCTCTGGGATAGCCCTATTAGAGACATGACCTTCCAGCTCTCCATTGCTGATAGTCCAAAACTTCTAACAGTAGTGGAAACATAACCAGACCTCAAGCATAAGACAAGAACCAGAGCATTTAACGACAACTGGATCTTAAATGATGGGAAAATTAGACTTCACTTCCCTGGTAGCTTTTTCTTCCAGTCTCCCAGCTCACAATCCTTTATCCTGTGGAATAACCAACTGCCTCCAGCACTCCATAAACACAAGCCTTTCCACACCTTCCTGTTGGCTCCATCTGGAATGCCCTTTAGATTTGTTATTGCCTGGATAACCTCTGCCCATCCTTGACTCGGCTCAGGATGCATCTGCTCCTCCAGGCAGCCTTCCTTCAATCCCAGGCTCCATGGCATGCCTCCCTGCTGCATCCTGTTTGAACCTCCACTGCATCATCTTAGACCAAGTGCTGTCCAAGAGAAATCTAACAGGGGTCACATATATTTAATAGCACAGTTTTTAAAAATTAAAAAGAAACAAGTGAAATGAATTTTAAGTATTTTATTTAGCCCAGCATATCTAGGGCTTCCCTGGTGGTTTAGATGGTATAGAATCTGCCTGCTATGCAGGAGACCTAGGTTCAATCCCTGGGGTTGGGAAGATTCCCCTGGAGAAGGAAATGGCAACACACCCCAGTATTCTTGCCTGGGAAATTCCACGGACAGAGGAGGCTGGCAGGTTATAGTCCACAGGGTTGCAGAGTCTGACATGACTGAGCGACTAACACATACACAATCCAGAATGCTATCAACAGGTAATATCATACTAAAAATTATCTATTAGCTATTTCACATTCTTTTGTCATTTCAAGTCTTCAAACTCCACTGTGTTTTTTACATGTAGAGAACATCTCATTTCTGACCAGCTAGATTTTAAGAGCTGAATAGTCACTCATGGCTAGTAATGACTGTGCTAGACAGCCAAACCTTAAACTGAAATAATCTGCTCATGGGTTCGCCTTTGCTACTGGAAGACAGGCCCCTCAAGGACAAGGTCAGTTCCTTGCCTGTGGTTTCATCAGTGTTGCATCAGTGCCTGACATACACTGAGTGTTCAGCTAATGTTTGCTAAACTAAACTGACCTGAAGGTATTTTGAGAGAAGGTGGAATTTTAGCAGCTGCTCAAATGAAGAGCAGCTTATGTGTACTTATAATAATAATGGTGATAGGAATAATGGCTGCTATTTTGGTCTTGGACCTCATGTTCTATGCTTTTTAAATATATTATTTAGTCCTCACAACAACCCCAGGTACTAGGTAGCATTATTACCTCCACTTTATGGCTAAAGAAAACTGCCCCAAATCATACTGCTATTAAGTGGAAGAGCCAGGACTTCCTGAAATAGTTACAGAAAAACAAAGAAAACAACACACACACCCCCCATAATAAATACAAAGTTGAAAGAAAATAAATGATATTCACAGATGTGATAAACCTACTCCAATAGGTAAACCTACTCTTGAATCTCCTTTACCAACTTCACCACCATCTTTTTGGGGGTTTCATGATCTGCTGAGTTTTACCTTGGGTGTACCTCTTTCCATGTTCCCGAACCAGTTCTTTCTGATTTAAAATTACATATCTTTCAAGATTGCCTTCTTAGCTGCTTGCATTCTGCCTGTCTTGTCAATATGGCAGCGCTTTTCACAAATTACTCCAGTGAACAGTCGGCTTTCCCAATGCCTAAGCCTCTCCCAGGGTATGGAGAGAGTGGGGTATAAACTGTTTTCCTCCACACACTTCCCCCAGAGGAGCCCTCCGTCTCGCTCACATGGCCTGGGGCGAGGAGGGTTGGGAGGGAGGTGAGCCATCTCGGCTGATGGTGCTTTGTGTATGGGAACGAGGCTGAACTATGCTTAAGAAAAATGATACAGATTTCCAGTTTTGTGTGTGAGTGTGTACAAAAATTCCATTATCTCTAAACCACAGGAACCAGAACCACATCTGGCAAAGGAAATAAAGCTGGAGACGCAAGAAAAGAAGAGATTAGGAGAAGCCTTGAAAGCAGGCCGCTGCGTTTAGATTTGATGTGGTGGGAAATAAAGATCCCTCGGGGGTTTCTGAGCAAGGGAGTGATCTGATGAAAACAGTGATTAAGGAAGATGAAATGCAAGCGGGACAAATTAAAGGGCGGGACTAGGATCTGACAGGAGGCAGTCACCCGGGTTCTGGGAGACAGAGACAGTGAGAGAGAAAGCCAGGGGATTAGGAAAGGCAACCGTGATTCTCCATGAATGAACAGATGCCATCCTGAAGTCACTTGACTACCACGTTACTTCCAGCTCTTTATGCTCTTACCCTATTTGGAAAGGCAAAAACAAACCCACGAGGAGCTGAGTGTTTTCATTAAAATGATAATAAAATTTCATCTCTGTGAATGTAATGGTTTAAATGTATGTGCACCCTGCTGAGTAAATGGGCTTCACTGTGAGCCTGTGGAACAGTTAGCAGGGCCGAAATGGAGCTCAGAGAAATTGATATTAGGTCTTCATTCACAGAATAAACAAATACGGTGAAAACAAAGCAGTTTTTTATGGAGAAAGATAAACATATGATATCACTTATATGTGGAATCTAAGAAGATATCATACAAATAAACTTATTTACAAACCAGAAACAGACTGAGACACAGGAAACAAATTTATGATTATTAGAGGGAAGGGCGGGATAGGAGCAGGAAGGATAAATAGGAGTTTGGGAATAAGAGCTGCACACAATTATATATAAAACAGATACATAACAAAGTCTGACTATATAGCACGGGAAACTACATTCGATATCTTGTGATAACCTATAATGAAAAAGAATCTGAAAAAGAATATATATAATATACAATGCTTTTGAAGTGTGGAGCTGGAGAAGACTCTTAAAAGTCACTTGGACAGCAAGGAGATCAAATTAGTCAATTCTAAAGGAAATCAATTCTGAATATTCATTGGAAGGACTGACGCTAATTCTTTGGCCACCTGATGTGAAGAGTCGACACATCTGAAAAGACCCTGATGCTGGGAAAGATTAAAGGCGAAAGGAGAAGCAGGCAGAAGAGGATGAGATGGTTAGATAGCATTACTGACTCAATGGATACGAATTTGAGCAAACTGTGGGAGAGAGTGAAGGACAGGGAACCCTGGTGAGTTGCAGTCCATGGAGTCGCAAAGAGTTGGACACAACTTAGAGACTGAACAATAATACATATATTTTATATATAAAACTGAATCACTTTGCTGTATACCTGAAATTAATACAACATTGTAAATAAACAATACTGCAATAAAAAAAAAATCCTTTAGAGCAGCCTCTTTTGGATGTAGCCCATAGGACAGAGTACACTTGGCTGTGTGCCCCGAACTGATTGCCCTACAGGACTCTGAAAGCATCCTTTCCAAGTCAGATTCCACACTGTTAGAAATCCATAAGGAACTTGGGTTAACCAACACTTTTTGCCAATGCCCTATACCCTAAGTCATCATGTGGTCTAATACTGGCTGCAATTTTAAAGGGTCCAGAGATGCAAACGTTCTTTCATTCAAGTTTAGATCTGGAAAGAGACTTGAGAACATCTAAACCTATAGCTTTAGAATATTTTTGAGCTGCACACAATGGAAATACAATGGATAAATATTGAAATGGGCTCCTTGGGTTGGGACCATCGTAAAAGGCCCCAAATTCCACCTCCTCATTCTCCTCCTTTTGCTCCCCTAAACCCCACTCTCCCCACAGCTTACACACATTAGAAGAGAACCTGAAGCCCTCCTCAGGACTTTGGGACTGAAGGGAAAGTAGTCTGCAAAACACTGAAGAATCTAGTATTTTGTTTTATTTCGACTTCTGGTAACAGATGAAAAAATTGAAACCTAGAAAGTGAAAACAGAACTTTCATTTCCAGCCACTAAATAACTCAAAAAGCTGCCTCTTAGAAACCCCTAGAATGCTGGCTATATGCAAATATTCATTTAAATGCATCGAATGAACTCACAAAGGCATAAACTCCTCAATTTGAAAATGAGTATAGCCTATGACCCAGCAATTTCATGGCCAAGTATGTGCCCCAGACAGTATGGAGATGCACTACTGGGTCATGGAATCACTTTAGTAAATTGCAAACAGCCTATTTTTTTTGTATGTGAAATAGACTAAACCAGACTGTATCATAGCTGAATAGACAACAAGAGTGTTATTTTGAGGAACTTTTCCCCACATACAGTGTATACACAGATACACAGAAATGTACACTTGTATGTTCTGGGTTTCCATGTAAAGTGTATGCTTTACTGTGGGTATAGATAAAACATTTTTGAGAAGCTTTTGTATGTTAGTACAGAAAATGAACAAGAACACTGGTCAAGAACATTGCTTACCATAGTGCAAAATAAGAAACAATCTAATTACTCATCAATAGGAGAATGGAGATAGATAGATAAACAGGCAGACTGATGTCTGTTCACAAATCGTTAGAATATATACTAGTTAAAATGAACGGACCAGAGATTTTTTGCTGAAAGCTAATGCTAAATTCATTAAAAAAGCAAGTTGCAGAATATGTAGATCAAGTTTAAAGTTTTAAAACATGCAAAACAGAGTACCCACTGTTGAAAGATACATGTGTATACAGAAGAAGTATGAAAGATGTAAATTCAGGACAGTGTTAATCTCTGGGGTGGGAGGAAGGTAATCTGGGATAAAGGAGGAATCCACAAAGAGCTAGGTCTGACGTGAACTCATCCCAATGTTGGGGTTGCTTAGAACTCGACAACACACACAGTTTTGTTATTATATTCTCCCTAATTGTTGTTGTTGATTAAAAAAATATTTTGTAAGTCACAGATACTTACCTGAGACCAGATGGCTGATTGGTGGGATCATCTGGAAGAAAGCTAGGCAGGCCCCTGAATCTGATTTCCAATTTAGTCCTCTTCCCACATGGCTCCCAATTGAGGATCTGTTTGCAAACGAAGGATTTGCATCATTTTGGTGTGAATCATAGCAACTTATTTTTACCTGAGAGATACTGTTCCCTCCAGTCCACCAAGGCCACATTTGCTCTGACTAGAAATAGTGCAAAGCATACTTGTTCTGTGAGGCTGAGCTGTTGCTTCATGGCTCGTCACTTGGCTCTGCTTTCCAACTTCGCTCATGCATTGAAACAAAACACTGAGCCACTCAAAGGTCGGTAGAAAGATGATCTAAACATGCAGAAAGTATCAGCAAAGAGAGAAAGAAAAACAGAAAGAGGAGAGGGAAGACTCAGCTGCATGTGAGCATCTAGCCAAAGTCAGGAGTCACCATCAAATTAAAGTCAGAAAAAAAAAGTTAAAATCAGAATACTGCTAAGGAGCCATCAAACACACAGAGAAGATTATTTTAGAAGGTGGAAAGAACTTGAAATAATAGCATTTCATACCTTTCACAATCTAATACACAGTCTAATGGGAGGAGGTTTATTAACATTTTTTCTAGTCTATTTTAAGACAAAAACAAAAAGACAAATGATACCTTGGCAATTGCCGGAGAGTCTTACGCAGAGATTTATTATGCTTCAGAAAAGTTCACGGCAGTGGTTTTTACTCATTGGATCCTTTATACTCTTCAAGTTACATAAGAGGTTCTTCCTTCTTCTTTTTGTTCTCTATGTGTAACTTCCGGGTCAGTGCTAGCTTTTCGAGTGCATAAGCCAGAGCTTTCTGCTGTTCAAAAAGAAGATAACTCCTGCAGTAGCGCGCCAGGAATACATCTTACTCTGGAGTCAAGCATTAAACTATATGGGGATATGTTTTTAGATGCTTCTCACCCTGGAATGCCTACCCGTTATCATGAGCCATGAAAGTATTTTTTTCAAGACTTCTCTGGCAGTCCAGTGGCTAAGATTCCACACTCCCAATGCAGGGGGCCTGGGTTTGATCCCTGGTCAGGGAACTAAGATTCCATGTACCACAACTAAAGATCCTTCATGCCACAATTAAAATTTGGAGCAGTCAAATAGCTAAATAAATTTTTTTTAAAAGAGAGAAAGAGAAATTACTCTTTTCATACTGCTGGAGAAAACTCAGACCTGTGACAGAATTCCTTCTGCTGTCCTGAGAGCAAATGTAACAACAACTAACATTTACTCAACATTTACTCTTCTAAATACTTGACCTCATTTAGTCATTACCACCTTCTCAGGAAGACACTACTGCTACCCCATTTTGTAGATAAGCAAATTGAGATACTGGAAGGTTAAGTATAATAATATCCTTCAGATCACCCAGAGGAAGTGGTAGGGCCAGGATTTGAACCCAGCCAGTTGGTTCTAAGAGCCTGGGCTTCTATGCGCCACTCTGTCCAGGAGGTGGTATTTAAAATAAATGAAGGTGGTTATTGAAATGACAGCACCAGGTTATGTTACAGCCAGGAGCCTTTGCTTCAGATACAGGAGCTTTAAGAGGGAAGTATTTATACACCAGTGAAGGTGACATCAGAATCCTTTCCTTACGGTTTGTAGCAACCTAGAGCATTGACTTTGGGGCTCCTGTGTATTCTACCCCATCTAAGTTATGGCTAATTTCTGCTATATTCCTCAGTCCCCAGAGAATGAAAGTAGTGATGGATTTGGAAATGATATTAGATAAAAGTCAGGAGGCTTAAGCTTGAGTTCAGTATTGCCACTTACTAACTAAATGGATGCATTTTCCTCATCTGTGAAATGAGAAAAAGAATGCCTGCTCTATAGGGTAGTGAGAGTGGGGCCAGACAGAGGCAAGGAGAACTGTGATTGTACACTTTTCACACTGTTGGCCCAGGAATTTTTTCCCCTTGTTCCATGAGTCAAAGCAAAACAACAAAATGAAGTAAACAATGGTGAAAGACCAATGTGGATACCCAAAAACTTTCTATTGTAAAATTAATATTAACTTTGGTTAAGTCATTTTTCCTTTTTATTTTTCATCTCTTAAGAGGAGGGATATTGATCACTGAAGTCTCTTCCAACTTTGATATTTTGTGATCCATTTCATCCTAGATCTAGGAGAAGCAAGCCAGGGTTTTTACTTACTGGAGCCCATTATACAGAGTGAACTAAGCCAGAAAGATAAAGAACATTACAGCATACTAACACATATATATGGAATTTAGAAAGATGGTAATGATAACCCTATATGCAAAACAGAAAGAGACACAAAAGTACAGAACAGACTTTTGAACTCTGTGGGAGAAGGTGAGGGTGGGATGTTTCGAGAGAACAGCATGTATATTATCTATAGTGAAACAGATCACCAGCCCAGGTGGGATGCATGAGACAAGTGCTCAGGCCTGGTGCACTGGGAAGATCCAGAGGAATCGGGTGGAGAGGGAGGTGGGAGGGGGGATCGGGATGGGGAATACATGTAACTCTATGGCTGATTCATGTCAATGTATGACAAAACCCACTGAAATGTTGTGAAGTAATTAGCCTCCAACTAATAAAAAAAAGAAAAAGAAAAAGAAAAAAAAAAAGAAAAAAGAAAATAAAATTTATTTATTTTCAATGAAACAATGATGAATATTTTTAACGATAAAAGGCATAATTTCACAAAGAATATAGACATCTTACCCCATTAGACAGCTTAACAGCAAAAAACCAAAGATACATAAAGCAAAAATCAGAAGAAATATAAGGGAGAAGAAAAAATATATAGTCATAGACATACTAACATTTCTCTGAGAATATTTTATCAAGTGCAGAAAAAAATAAGAATAGGAGCATTGTGAATGATGTCATTAATAATTTAAATATAATAGATTTATATTTAATTGATTTATATAATCATATCCTACACAAATATATATAAAATTTTTTATCTCACATGTTGTTATTAGAAAACAATGAGCTTTTAAGTGGTAGTTTGGCTACTTGCAGTCCACCTTACCTCCTAAAGTGAACACATGCCTAACATCTGATCAGTCATATAGGATCCATGAGAAAATCTGACAGCTCTAATAATTAATTGCCCCCAAGTTCAAGTGTTAAGGAGAGTTGAATTCTACACCGGAACTAGGTGGATATCTGGTTTAGCTGGCAACCTGCTAGAAGTAGGGGTGGTGGCATTCCAACGCTTTTGTTCTGGGTCATGCCAGACATGTAAGAAATGCCAGATAGGATAACCTTGGAGGGTGCTTCAAGCCCCACAATCTCATGTGACTGCTTCACTGATAAGTATCACTTGAAAATGATGCTGGGTATGACCAGCTGTAGCAAGCTGGGAGCCAGAGCCAGGTCTTTCCACAGAAAGACACATCAAATGTGGCCAATGTAACTCGAGGAAGTGACTGGAGCATGGTCTTGAAGCAGCTTCATGCCAGCTGAATGGTCTGCCAGCCCCTCCAGGGGAGGGCCAATCCATTTCAGAGGAAGCCAGCCCCCCAGGGAGCCTATGTGGTGGCTGAGAACAATGGTCCACTCATCAAGGGCAAGGGCATGATCAGTCACTCCAATCACAGTCTGTTACCCAGGCTCCCTGCCCCCAGCCATCCCATCCTGGCCTGAAGCAGATGCTGGGAACAGTCACCCCATCAGCAGCCTCGAGATCCATCACAATGCCGGCGAGCTGAGTGGCGGAACGGTCACAATGAGATAAGCATGGGTGGCCTCCCGAATCACCGTGCACTGGACACCCATTAATAATTCAGTCTGTGTGTCCAGCCCACCATGCTCACCCTGCCAAGGGCCTCTGCACTGGCCATTCCCTTTGGAAAAGCTTGGTCCCCGGGTCTCACACTGCTGGCACCTTCATGCAATTCAAGTTTTATTTCCAGTGTTACTTTCTTAAGTCTTCTATGCTCACACCCCCACCCCCCAGACTCTCTATCACAACACTCTGTTTTATATTTCATGTAGCACTTCTCACTACTTGGAATGATTCTGTTCATTTACCTTTCTGGTTTATCATCTATTTCCCCTTTAGAATGTTAATTTAATGAGAACCAAAATCTCCTCAATCTTCTCCAATCTATTCCCAACATGTAGAAAAATATCTAGCAGATAATAAGGGATTGATAAAAAATTAGTAAAACCAATATATGAGTTAATGAGCTAATTCCATCTAGGACAGGTGTGTCCTGGTGCCAAGAGGGCTCCCTTCACTGTGCTCTGCCACGGTAGTAAGATTTCAGGGCTCCAGGGGAGATTTCGTAGACACCTCTAAATATGTCCCCATTTCCTGAGCTATCTCTGTCTTCTCCCCCATTAAAGCTCTGAAAATCACTCTTTGATCTGTAGGAACTGGCTCCCAACATCTATATTTATCCTCTATAACTTTTTCACTTAGGAATGATTTAGGTTGCAAGTAACAACAATAACAACAACCTATTATAGTGTACTGCAATGTCAACAAATGGATCATTTTGTCAAGAACCAATCAAGAGGTATTGAGTCTGGTGTCAGTGTGACAGCTCTATTATATAGACATCTTGGCTTTCTCTCCTTTAAACCCCCTACTCCTAGGATACACCTTTCATCTGGGGCTTGTCATATCTCAGTCACATCATGGCACCACTAGGCATCATGTCTGAACTCCAAAAAAGGGGAAAAACAAAGGGAGAAAAAGCCATGCCATGGGCATTTGTTGTTTCTTCTCACTGGGAAAACAAAAGCTCTCTCAGAATCCATATCCAGCCCTTTTCTATTTACATCTCCTGTCCTAGTATTGGGTCTTAAGGCCATCTGCAGACCAGTTCCTGACACAGGGCAGTGAGATCACAGTGACTGGTTTAGACTGTCACACCATATCTCCTGGGGCTGGAGAAGGGACCCACTTTCAACGAGATCAAGATGTTGCCACATGCTCCTGAACCATCAGATACATCATAACTAAATAGCCTTAGAGTAGACATTTCACCCAAAATCGGAGCTGAGACTCTGGGAAACTGAGAGTAGAAAGCAAACCCCTTGAGCCATCAAGCTTCTGAACTTTCTGAAGATTTGACTCTTCCAAGTGTTTAAATTCCATCATATGCTCAAGTATCTACCCAATATATTCTCTTTTCCTTAAGCCGGCTCAAAGATTGTTTCTGTTATTCAACACCAAAGGGTCTTTGTTACAGGAACATCTAAACACCAGCATCCAGCAAGGCTGACCAGGCAGAATGGTTGCTTCAGGGTATCAGACATTCCACTTCCATTCCCCTCAGGAAAGGCAGCCCTTTAGACCAAACATTCTGCTCCCCTCAAGGTGACCCACCTGCTTAGACATTATGTCATCAGCCTGACAACTTCCTCCTCTTCACCTTCAGACTATATTTGCTAAGGTCCCCAGTAGACAGGGAGGCTTGCTGGATACTAAAGGCCTGCCTGGTGATAGAGGGACGGGGTTTGTGCAATAACACCCATGCTAACTGGTGGAGATGTCACATCTCACATCTATGGTATCAGACCTTCTGATTATGAGCCCAGTACTTTTTTTTTTAAAGCTGTCTGATTATCCAGGACACACACACACACTCATACTCTCTCCCTTTCTCTCACATGTGGTTGTGTTAGTCACTCAGCTGTGTCCGACTCTTTGCAACCCCATGGGCTGTAGCCCGCCAGGCTCCTCTGTCCATGGGATTCTTCAGGCAAGAGTACTGGAGTAAGTAGCCATTCACTTCTCCAGGGGTTTTTCCCAACCCAAGAGTCAAACCCAGGTCTCCTGCATTGTAGATGGATTCTTTACCATCTGAGCTATCAGGGAAGCCACACATACACACACAAAACAGTCATCTACCCCCCACATTTAAGAAAGATCTTCATGAGTGAAAAACCTGGCTAGGCTATTTTAGTACTCCATCTCTGCTAATCAGCCACAAGGAATATTCCACGGAGATTACAAGGATTGTGAGTCACTCGAGTATCCAGTCTTACTCTGGTGGCTCAGACGGTAAAGCATCTGCCTACCATGCAGGTTGGGAAGATCCCTGGGTTGGGAAGATCCCCTGGAGAAGGAAATGGCAACCCACTCCAGTACTCTTGCCTGGAAAATCCCATGGACAGAGAAGCCTGGTAGGCTACAGTCCATGGGGTCACAAAGAGTCAACTGAATGACTTTACTTTCACTTTTCAAGTATCCAGAGAGAGAGAGAGATCTTTGCAGCTCTCTTGCTATATTACCTATAAACTTGATCTAAGTTATTTTATATTTTGCCATACCACACAGCATGTGGGATCTTAGTTCACGCACCAGGGATTGAACTCCTATCCTCTGCATTGGAAGCATGGAGTATTAACCACTGAACCACCAGGAAAGTCCCACCAATTCTTTTCCCGTGTATATATTTCTTTGACTTGAGCAAGTTTTGTACAAGATTTCTCAAAATGTGCTGCTTATGTCTTACAGGTCTTACAGGTTTACCTGAACAAATGGTTCCCTGCTCAGAAGACTTTGGAAACACCTGACTAAAGGAAGCTCAGTGCTGCTTCTTGCAAGATGTTGCCAAGCCTTCAATATTCCAATATGCATGATGAATAACTAAAAGAGGGATGCAGTGTGAGGCATCTTCCAGATTCCTTTAACCACTAAAATTTATTCCTTGATGAATACTGAAAGGCTGGTGATGCAATAGATATGCTTTGGTAAACTGCTAGAAGGGAGGAGTACAGAGGGCAAATCCCAGAAACGAATACCTCTTTGGCTCAGACAGTAAAGAAGCCACCTGTAACGCAGGAGACCTGGGTTCAATCCCTGGGTTGGGAAGATCCTCTGGAGAAAGGAATGGCTACCTACTCCAGTATTATTACCTGGAGAATTCTATGGACAGAGGAGCCTGGCGGGCTACAGTCCATGGGGTCACAAAGAGTCAGACACAACTAAGCAACTAACACTTTCACGTCACTACCTCTTTTAAATACCAAGAGGCATAGTCTAAGAGTTGGCGAAGTAGGCCATGTGCAAATTTATGTGTAGCTCTATTGGATGTCAGTAGATAGTTAGAAATGCCACTTTATCTGCTGTTCCCAAGTTCTACAATACAGCGGCCAACCTGGGAGGAAAGTCTGAGAGAGAGTGTACTTGTGTTATTGGGCTGATCATGTTAATGTTATGATCAGAGGATCATCAGGTTTCCCTCCTTCAAAATGAGGATGTTAGGCCATGTGAGAACAGGGAGAATGTGGTTGTCATCAAAGAGTTCAACACCCCCATTATTTTTTTCTGTTCTGACCTTTAATCAAAGCAGTTTTCATTAATGCAAGGATAAGCAAACCACATTGACCTTGGTGATATGATATATGAACTAAAAACTTCTAAAACAAATTTGTCTTATTTAAATCCGCCTTTTCTAAAAGACCACTAGATAAAACCTAACAAAAATAACCTGTTCTACCAATGTTCAAACATTTTGCTAAGATATCTGGTGCCACTTGGGCTGCTTTATAACCATCATAGGCTTTAAGCATCCCTACACTGACAAAATGACTTTAGGAGAATTAAATGGCAGGATTGGCAATTGTTCTTCCAAAGCTTTATCCATAGGACATCTAGAAGGAAAACTTACTTCCCTGGAAGCCTTTTTGCAGGACAGAGAGACCCAAATAAAGAGGAAAATAACTGCGCAAATGCATTTATCAACACTATGTCATGTTATAAACTGCAATTTATAAAATAAGTATGGGAGAACCTAACACTCTAATTCTAAGGTTCAATAATTTCAGTGATGTAATACAAATTTCATGACTTATCTTTATCCCAAAGATGACTATTTTCAGGCTTTATTAATAAGGATCCTTACTATCTGAAATTTACTTTGACCTTATATTTCATCTAAATTGAATCATTTGAAATGTCTGAGAAAATACAAGGTTCAAATCACATCTCTGTACCCTACCTCTGTGAAAAATAAATTGGTTTTCTTTGCATCCATGGGAACAAGAATATTAAATGGCACGTGGTGTAGTAAGGGTGAAAAATACCTAACAAAGGCATCAAAAGATCAAGATTCAAGTCTGTCTTTAGACAACTATTGTTATGAGTTGACCTGTGCTCCTCCACCAAATTAATAACTTGGAATCCTAAGCCCTAGTATGTTAAAATTTGACTTTCTCTTGGAGATAGAGTCTTTATAGAGATAATCAAGTTAAAATGAGGTCATGAAGGTGGGCCCTCATCCAGTATGAATGGTGGGCTTCTAAGAGGAGGAAATTTGGACACAGACACACATAAGTGGGAATGTGGTGAGAACAGATATGGAGAAGATGGCCACTGATAAGCCAAGGAGAGAGGAAGCCTGAAATAGGTCCTTCCCTCACAGTCATCAGAAGAAACCACCCCTGCCAACACCTTGGCTTTCGACTTCTAGCCTCCAGCACTGGGAGAATACAGAAAATACATTTCTGTTGTTTAGTCCAGTCAGTTGTGAGTACTCTGTGACAGAGCCCTGGCAAATGAATACAGTTGTGTTCTTAGCCAAGTCTTCTAATATTTCTGTCTCAGTTGCATCATCTATAGCATTAGGAAGTAGATGAGCTTTGAAATTGCTTTTAACTCCAATAGTTAATGATCAAGGATGAAGGAAATAGCAACCCACTCCAATATTCTTGCTGAGGATATCCCATGGACAGAGGAGTCTGGAAGGCTACAGTCCATGGGGTCGCAAAGAGTCGGACATGACTGAGTGACTAACACTTTCACTTTCAAGAATGGACACAGACTCTCATCAGTTCTTCTGAGATGTAAACATGCACCATCTTCTGAGAAAAGCTTTCCCTCTTGTCTATAGATCAGTGGATTACAGACAAGCTGACATCATCTTTGATAATACTGTCTGGTCATCCTAATTCATATTTAGGTAATGGCTCTGGGAAGCAAAATAAGGAAGAAAGGAGGGTCAAAAAAAACTCTGATGAAAGGCTATAAACTTATAAGCTTATATCTTTCTTCAAGAAATTCATCATTTGTTAGTGGGAAGCTGCTGTATAATGAAGGGAGCTCAACTCAGTGCTCTGTGATAACCTAGACAGATGGGATGGGGAGTGGGAGGGAGGTTCAAGAGAGAGTGGATTTATGTACACTTATGGCTGATTCTGACCTTATGGCAGAAATTGAAGAGGAACTAAAGAGCCTTTTGATGAAGGTGAAAGAGGAGAGTGAAAAGGCTGGCTTAAAACTCAACATTAAAAAAACTGAGATCATGGCATCTGGTCCCATCACTTCATGGCATATAACAATGGAAACAGTGAAAGATTTTATTTTCTTGGGCTTGAAAATCACTGCAGATAGTGATTTCAGCCATGAAATTAAAAGATGCTTGCTCCTTGAAAAAAGCTATGACAAACCTAGACGCATATTAAAAAGCAGAGACATTACTTTGCCAACAAAAGTCTGTTGAGGCAAAGCTATGGTTTTTCCAGTAGTCATGTATGGATGTGAGAGTTGGACCATAAAGACGGCTGAGCACCAAAGAATTGATGCTTTCAAATTATGGTGTTGGAGAAGAATCTTGAGAGTCCTTTGAATTGCAAGGAGATCAAACCAGTCAATCCTAAAGGAGATCAAGCCTGAATATTCACTGGAAGGACTGATGCTGAAGCTAAAGCTCCAATACCTTGGCCACCTGATGTGAAGAGCTGACTCACTGGAAAGGACCCTGATGTTGGTAAAGATTGAAGACAAGAGGAGAGGGGGATGACAGAGGATGAGATGGTTGGATGGCATCACCGACTCAAAGGACATGAGTTTGGGCAAGCTCCAGGAGATGGTGAAGGACAGAGGAGCCTGGTGTGCTGCAGTCCATGGGGTTGCAAAGAGTCAGACATGACTGAGGGACTGGACAACAACAATGGCTGACTCACATCAGAAGAAACCAACAGAACATTGTGAAGCAATTTTCCTCCAATTAAAAATAAATTAGTAAAAGAAATTAATCATTTGAAAAAACTGGCTTATAACAGATTCAAAGAAGGTGCTGTGGTGGGTTCAGATGAAAAGATCAATAATAAATAGTAAATCTCATGACAAGGTTCCCTATGTTAGAACCTCTGTAAACAAAAAAGCACACATTTTGTGCTGTCTTCACAACTCATTTCTGTGTGTTCTTTCTTCATTTCCCCCACCTCTTACTCCTGTGTTTATTATGAAAGAAAAGATGTTTCAGGCATAACTGTTGAACTTCTGGGTATGATCACCCTTTTCATCTCAGCAAAAAACCAGTTAATAATCATGACTTTGTGCAACATTTATCAACCTCTCATCTGTGTATATCATCTTGGTATAAATCCCAGGCTATTAATGCACCTTCAAAGCCTAGAATACAGTTTAATGTCAGAATCACAATTGGTAAGAAGAGCATTTTGGCAACTGAAATTACTATTCTAAATGCTATAAAACAGAACTGATGTCCTAGTTACCCTTCGCTTTACCTCACTGAATGTACACTCTCCTGCCAAAGAAAATATGAAGATAAGCATTCTATTCTATGAGATGATCTTATCATTGCTAAGAAGCAATCATAAGGTGACCTTCTTAAGAAGCAACTGGCTAAAAAAAAAAAACGAAGCAACTGGCTAAATTACATGAAATAGTAGCATCAATAATATCAAAACAAAAATCACACTGAGCCAGTATCAATCTCACAATTAAATGGACAGTGTTTGTACTAGTTGGGATCCCGATAAGATGGAATACTCAAATCAGAATAATGCAAAGGCTTATGTACTAAGGAACTTTTACAAAAGTGTACTCAGGGTAAAGTAAAACCACAAGGAACTTGGGGCAATAATCGGGATTGGGGATTGAGCCACTGTTACCAACTCTAGGCAAAAGGAGATGAGGAGGAGGGGGTGTTGGCAGAACCTGGAGAAAGAAAGTCATGTAGAGAAGACTGTCATGAAGAGAGTAATGGTTTTCCATCCAGGGACGCAGTTCAAGGTGCCCCCAACAAGATAGGAGGAAGGAGGATAGCCCTCCTCCTCCTCCCACTTTCAGTGTTCTACCAGGGTCCCCACTGATCAAATCCAACCAGAGACAGAACAGGGGGCCCACTGAAGGGGTCCATTAAGAATCAGCCTCTAATGATCAGGGTGGGGAGAGCTGAAGGGGCAACTGGGTGATACACAGCAGGGTGATACCTAACCAAACACACTCATAGAAATACTTATACATTTTGTAAGAGCAGAAAATGTCCCAGTCACCATTTTATACCCAGCTATATCACTCCAGCATTCCTGCATGAAAAACCCCATGGACAGAGGAGCCTGGCTGGCTGTGGTCCATGGGGTTGCAAACAGTCAGACATGACTGACGCAACTAAGCACAGTGTATCATTCCAACTCCTATTTTCCAATTCTCTGACACCACTGGGTGTCCAATAATTAAATTCAATGTGACATTAACTACCCAGAGTTAGCACAGACCCTGCTAGTTAAGGGCTCAGTCCCATTTTAGACACCAGCCACAAATGGGGTCCCCAGACAACTTTCACTTCTGCCTAGCCAACTATAAATATGGAGGTTCCCACAACCCCACTCAGGTTCAGTAATTTGCCAGAGTAAGTCCCAGCTCAGGGAAGCTCTCTACTTTCTATTACAGCTTTATTGTAAAGAATACAACACAGGAACAACCAAATGTAAGAGATGCATTGGGAAGGTATGGGGGTAAGGAGGGCACAGGGCTTCCATGCTCTTTTCGAGTGCACCACCCTCCCAGCACATCAACATGTTCCCAATCTGGAAGCGTCATGGCACAGGCATGATTTACCAAATTTTAGGCCACTGGTACTTGAACTCAGTCTCCAGTCCCTATCTCCTCCCCAGAAGTCAGAGGTGGGACTGAAGGGTTCTATCCCTATAACCACATAGATTTTTCCTCTGGGAACCAGTTCCCATCCTAAAACTGTCTAAATACCCCATCTTTAGTCACCTCATTAGAATACAGAAGATACTCCTATCGGTGAAAATTCCAAGTAATTTAGCATGCCAGGAACCAGGAAAAAGGCCACATTTATTTTTTTAAACATGCCACACCAGCATGTTGTATCACCATGTCTGGCATGTGACAGACACTCTGTATTTGTTACTGAATGATGCAGTCTCCACTGTGTTAGTCTGAAGTTCTTTCTCTTTATCTTCTGGGTTTTTGAAAGATTACTAAAATTTAAGAAAGTGGAGAAAACCACTAGACCATTCAAGCATGACCTAAATCAAATCCTTTAAAATTATACAGTAGAAGTGAAAAATAGATTTAAGGGACTAGATCTGATAGACAGAGTACCTGATGAACTATGGATGGAGGTTCATGACATTGTACAGGAGACAGGAATCAAGACCATCCCCAAGAAAAAGAAATGCAATAAAGCAAAACGGCTGTCTGAGGAGACCTTACAAATAGCTGTGAAAAGAAGGGAAGCGAAAAGCAAAGGAGAAAAGGAAAGATATACCAATTTGAATGCAGAGTTCCAAAAGAATAGCAAGGAGAGATAAGAAAACCTTCCTCAGTGATCAATGCAAAGAAATAGAGGAAAACAATAGAATGGGAAAGACTAGAGGTCTCAAGAAAATTAGAGATACCAAGGGAACAGTTCATGCAAAGCAGGGCTCAACAAAGGACAGAAATGGTACGGTCCTAACAGAAGCAGAAGATACTAAGAAGAGGTGGCAAGAATACACAGAAGAAGTGTACAAAAAAGATCTTCATGACCCAGATAATCACAATGGTGTGATCACTCACCTAGAGCCAGACATCCTGGAATGTGAAGTCAAGTGGGCCTTAGGAAGAATCACTACGAACAAAGCTAGTGGAGGTGATAGAATTCCAGTTGAGCTATTTCAAATCCTGAAAGATGACGCTGTGAAAGTGCTGCACTCAATATGCCAGCAAATACGGAAAACTCAGCAGTGGCCACAGGACTAGAAAAGGTCAGTTTTCATTCCAATCCCAAAGAAAGGCAATGCCAAAGAATGCTCAAACTACCGCATAATTGCATTCATCTCACAAGCTAGTAAAGTAATGCTTAAAATTCTCCAAGCCAGGTTCAGCAATATGTGAACTGTGAACTTCCATATGTTCAAGCTGGTTTTAGAAAAGGCAGAGGAACCAGAGATCAAATTGCCAACATCCAATGGATCATTGAAACAGCAAGAGAGTTCCAGAAAAACATCTATTTATGCTTTACTGACTATGCCAAAGCCTTTGACTGTGTGGATTACAATAAACTGTGGAAAATTCTGAAAGATGGGCATACCAGACCACCTGATCTGCCTCTTGAGAAACCTGTATGCAGGTCAGGAAGCAACAGTTAGAACTAGACATGGAACAACAGACTGGTTCCAAATAGGAAAAGGAGTACATCAAGGCTGTGTATTGTCACCCTGCTTATTTAACTTCTATGCAGAGTACATAGTGAGAAATGGTGGGCTGGATGAAGCACAAGCTGGAATCAAGATTGACAGGAGAAATATCAATAACCTCAGATATGCAGATGACACCACCCTTATGGCAGAAAGTGGAAAACTAAAGAGCCTCTTGATGAAAGTGAAAGAGGAGAGTGAAAATGTTGGCTTAAAGCTCAACATTCAGAAAACTAAGACCATGGCATCCGGTCCCATCACTTCATGGCATGTTTCCCACTGGGGAAACAGTGGAAACAGTGGCTGACTTTTTTTTTTAGGCTCCAGAATCACTGAAGATGGTGATTGCAGCCATGAAATTAAAAGACACTTACTCCTTGAAAGGAAAGTTATGACTAACCTAGACAGCATATTAAAAAGCAGAGACATTACTTTGCCAGCAAAGGTCAGTCTAGTCAAGGCTATGGTTTTTCCAGTGGTCATGGACTATAAAGAAAGCTGAGCACCGAAGAATTGATGCTTTTGAACTGTGGTGTTAGAGAAGACTCTTGAGAGTCCCTTGGACTGCAAGGAGATTTAACCAGTTCATCTTAAATGAGATCAGCCCTGGGTCTTCATTGGAAGGACTGATGTTGAAGCTGAAACTCCAGTACTTTGGCCACTTGATGCGAAGAGCTGACTCATTTGAAAAGATCCTGATGCTGGGAAAGATTGAGGGCAGGAGGAAAAGGGGATGACAGAGGATGAGATGGTTGGATGGCATCACTGACTCAATGGATATGGGTTTGGGTGGACTCCGGGAGTTGGTGATGGTCAGGCAGGACTGATGTGCTGCGGTTCATGGGGTCACAAAGAGTCGGACATGACTGAGCAACTGAAGTGAACTAAAATTTTTAAGCCCAAACTATGGATGCCTTTAAGTTTTACTTCACTTCTGTCAGATAATCTAGAGAAGACAAACCCTGAGTGGCTTCTAGAACCCCAGGGCACTTCACACCTCTGATACCCAAAGCACTGGGAGACTCAGAGGAGAAACACGGGTATTTTTTAGAGACGGAATCTGAACTGTTGTCAAACAATCTGCTCTAGTCTCTCTAGGGTTGTATGCCTTTTTTTCACCTTCACTACCAGCAGATTCTGTGCCACTAAATAGACGTAGGAAGCCAGGGCTAGACCTTTGTAGGGTGGTAACTGCAAGGAGATCCAACCAGTCCATCCTAAAGGAGATCAGTCCTGGGTGTTCATTGGAAGGACTGATGTTGAAGCTGAAACACCAGTACTTTGGCCACCTCATGCGAAGAGTTGACTCATTGGAAAAGACCCTGATGCTGGGAGGGATTGGGGGCAGGAGGAGAAGCGGGCGACAGAGGATGAAATGGCTGGATGGCATCACCAACTCGATGGGCATGAGTTTGAGTAAATTTCGGGAGCTGGTGATGGACAGGGAGGCCTGGCGTGCTGCAATTCATGGGGTCGCAAAGAGTCGGACACGACTGAGCAACTGAACAGAACTGAACTGAAGCGAAGCTATTTTTGCTGATATAAGGTATCATGCAACATGCCATGAAAAGAATTTTATTTTTTTCTGGATAGTTTCCCAATGATACGAGTCCCACCTTGTGCTTTATAATCCCAAGGTGACCAACATTTTAATGTCAGGGAAAACTGGATCTCTATCAGGAGAAAATCTGAAACCAGGGATGAAGAAAATACAGAATGGAGTAGGGATAGTCTAAATCCATTAACAGAAAAAAAAAAAAATCACTGAAAATCAAAAAGATCCATTCAAAGCTGATATGCCTTGAAAATACAGTACAAAATTTCAGTTTAAATGGGGTTTGCGGGAAGCTCATTTCCATCTGATGGAAGGACATTTTCCATCCATCAGCAGACCTAGCTATTAAACTGATGGATTGTAAGTTTTCTCTATAGCAATAGCCTTCTTAATATTAACATAAATGAATCAAGCTCTATGACCAAACTTTGAAGTCTCAACCCAAACAGTTATCCAAAGGCTTGATCAGGTCCTGATCAAGAATATTTTTAACCTGCTCACACATTCCTGGCACATCTTTCTATGGAAAGGGGCTCCTAAATTTCTTCAGCTGAGTGTGATCTCTAGCCACTGCATTCTCTGTGTATGTGATGTCTCCTTTGATCAATAGCACACAATATCATCATTTCAGGCACTGATCAGAAAATGCATCTAAGAATAGACTGGGCTTCCCAGGTGGTATGAGCAGTAAAAATCCTGCCTGACAATGCAGGAGACATAAGAGACACTAGTTCCATCCCTGGGTCAGGAAGATCCCCTAGAGGAGGGCATGGCAACCCACTCCAGTATTCTTGCCTGGAGAATTCCATGGACAGAGGAGTCTGGTGGGCTACAGGCCATGGGGTCGCAAAGACTCAGATGTGACTAAAGTGACTTAGCATACACACACAGGAGCTTGCTAGACACACCTGATAGTGGAAAGAAATGCCTAAGGCAGTTGTTCTAAACCCAGTTGATTGTTCTAAATGACCTAGGGAGAAGGAAAGATAAGAATGGCCAGAGGCCCTTGGAAAGAAAGAGAGTGAGAGAGAACTGAGTGGGTATCTAGGCCCACCCAAGTACATGGAATCATATCTAGAGGTGTCCTTTTAAGACACATTAATCTACCTCCCCCACTCCACCATACAGTGGAAGAGACAGACTAATTTTCCTTTTCCTATCTCTAAACAATACACTGGATTAGGTAGGCTGGAATTACACAGGGAACTTTTTCAAAATAACTTACATGAGCAAGATTCTCCCTACCCACTCACCCCGCTATTCTGAGGAATCTCATGTGCTGGCACCCTACAAATTCTGCAAGAGGTCCCTAGGTTATTTTGACCCTCTTCTCTTCCCTTCATCCTGCCCCAACCCCAGTTAAAATCCACTAAACACTAGTTCCCTATTACACTCAATTACCAGAAAGAAATGTATTTGGGTAACATATCTTAACTTCCTGCTGAAATACCTTAATGGCATTAATATTTAACAATACACACTTGATTTAGGTCAAAAATACCTGATAAGGGTTATCTACTTGAATTTTACATTGTTATACCTTCTGGAAAATCAGTTTCAATCATCTAATAACCTTACTCAACATCTATTACATAAAGCTTCACAAAATACCATGTCTGACAAGAGATGGTCCCCCTAGCAGAACATGTCTATGCCTTTCTAACAAACAGGGATAATGAGGTATTGCAAAGCATCTGCCCTGGTGCCTCAGCTGCTAGAAAACAAGCCATTTTTTTTTTAAGTACTAACTAATACTGGTGAGGATCCTTAGAAGTGGCTTGTAAGACAATGTTATTGATAGAATTTTCTGTGATATTACAAGTGTGCTGCATCTACCCTGTCCAGTTCTACAGTTAATAAGTACATGTGACTTGTGAGCACTTTAAACTGTGACTAGTGTGACTGATGAGTGAATTTTAAATATTATTTAATTTCAATTAATCTGATGCCAAGAGCCGACTCACTAGAAAAGACCCTGATGCTGGGAAAGATTCAAGGCAAGAGAAGAGGACGGCAGAGTATGAGGATGGTTGGATGGCATCATTGACTCAAAGGATATGAGTTTAAGCAAGCTCCAGAAGATAGTGAAGGACAGGGAAGCGTGGCATGCTGCAGTCCATGGGGGTCACAAAGAGTTGGACACAACGGAGAGACTGAACAGCAACAATATAAATTTAAATAACTGCATGTGGCAACTGCCTACACGGAGCCACATGGTTCCAAGACCAATTTTTATATTTAAGTAGGGTGACACAAGAAAAAGAAATGCAAAAAGGGAAAATGGTGTCTGAGGAGGCCTTACAAATAGCTGAGAAAAGAAAAGACGCTAAAGGCAAAGGAGAAAAGGAAAGATATACCCATCTGAATGCAGAGGTCCAAAGAAAAGCAAGGAGAGATAAGAAAGCTTTCCTCAGTGATCAGTACAAAGAAATAGAGGAAAACAACAGAATGGGAAAGACTGGAGATCTCTTCAAGAAAATTAGGGATACCAAAGGAACATTTCATGCAAAGATAGGCACAAAAAAGGACAGAAATGGTATGGACCTAACAGAAGCAGAAGATAATAAGAAGAGGTAGCAAGAATACATAGAAGAACTACAAAAAAGATCTTAATGACCCAGAAACCACAATGATGTGATCACTCATCTAGAGCCAGACATCCTAGAATGCAAAGTCTAGGGCCTTAGGAATCATTACTATAAACAAAGCTAGTGGAGGTACTAGAATTCCAGCTGAGCTAGTTCAAATCCTAAAAGATGATGCAGCTAAAGTGCCGCGCTCAATATGCCAGCAAATTTGGAAAACTCAGCAGTGGGCACAGGACTGTAAAAGGTCAGTTTTCATTTTAATCCCAAAGAAAGGCAATGCTAAAGAATGTCCAAATGACCACACAATTGCACTTATCTCACATGCTAGCAAAATAATGCTCAAAATTCTCCAAATGAGGCTTCTACTGTATGTGAAACAAGAACTTCCAGATGTACAAACTGGATTTAGAAAAGGCAGAGGAACCAGAGATCAAATTGCCAACATCTGTTGGATCATCGAAAAAGCAAAAGAGTTTCAGAAAAATATCTACTGCTTTACAGCCTACACCAAAGACTTTGACTGTGTGGATCACAACAAACTGTGGAAAATTCTGAAAGAGATGGTAATTCCAGATCACCTTACCTGCATCCTGAGAAATCTGTATGCAGGTCAAGAAGCAACAGTTAGAACCGGACATGGAAGAATGGACTAGTTCCAAATTGGGAAAGAAGTATATCAAGGCTGTATATTGTCACCCTGTTTATTTAACTTTTATGCAGAATATATCATGTGAAATGCCAGGCTGGATGAAGCACAAGCTGGAATCAAGATTGCCAGAGGAAATATCAATAACCTCAGA
The DNA here is from genome assembly GCF_963930625.1 of Muntiacus reevesi. Lineage (NCBI taxonomy): Eukaryota > Metazoa > Chordata > Mammalia > Artiodactyla > Cervidae > Muntiacus > Muntiacus reevesi. The sequence goes on along the minus strand of NC_089265.1, from coordinate 39,332,093 downwards.
TATGCAGATGATACCACTCTTATGGCAGAAAGTGAAGAGGAACTAAAGAGCCTCTTGATGAAAGTGAAAGGAGAGCATGAAAAAGTTGGCTTAAAATTCAACATTCAAAAAACAAAGATCATGGTACCTAGTCACATTACTTCATGGCATATAGATGGGGAAACAATGGAAACAGTGACAGACGTTATTTTCTTGGGTTCCAAAATCACTGCAGATCGTGACTGCAGCCATGGAATTAAAAGATGCTTGCCGCTTGGAAGAAATGCTAAGACAAACCTAGACAGCATATTAAAAAGCCGAAACATTACTTTGCCGACAAAGGTCCATGTAGTCAAAGCTATGATTTTTCCAGTGGTCATGTATGGATGTGATAGTTGGACCATAAAGAAAACTGAGCACCAAAGAATTGATGCTTTTGAACTCTGGTGTTGGAGAAGACTCTTGAAAGTCCCTTGGACTGCAAAGAGATCAAACCAGTCAATCCTAAAGGAGATCAGTCCTGAATATTCATTGGAAGGACTGATGCTGAAGCTGAAGCTCCAATACTTTGGCCACCTGATGCAAAGAGCTGACTCACTGGAAAAGACCCTGATGCTGGGAAAGATTGAAGGCAGGAGGAGAAGGGGATGACAGAGCATGAGATTGTCAGATGGCATCACTAGCTCAATGGACATGAATTTTAGCAAGCCCTGGGAGTTGGTGAAGGGAAGCCTGGCATGCTGCAGTCCATGGGGTCACAAGGAGTCGGACATGATTGAGTGACTGAATTGAACTGAAGATGACACAAAAATCTTCTAGCAGTTTCAACTTCAGTACAAATGCTATGTGTTAACTGTAAGCATCCTCAGCTTTTAGTAATATTACTCAAAAGGATTTCTGGGGTTGACTATAGGAACTTGCCTGCTCTCAACAGAAAGCAAGGTCAGGTCATATGCCCGATGCAGCCTGATGGAACTGTAAGTGCCTTCATGCCGGGGCTATTATTGTTGGAACTGCTGGGACCCAATGGCAGACGAGCGGACCTTCCTCGGAGCAGGACCACTCTAACCCCTCTGAGTGGACAGTATTGACATTTCCTCGCCCCTCAGCTCAGACCCCTCCACTGTTCTAACCTCACGTGGTAAAGAGAAGGCAGGAGTTGGTCTTGAGGCTTTCCTAATTCACACCTGGAGAGTGTGCTCTCTTTCCGATGAAAGGTCCGATGGGTTTTCAGGGTCTCTCAACCTCAGCACAGTGACATTTTGAGCCCTGTGTTTCTGTGTTATGGGGACTGTCCTGTGTGTTTGAAGATATTTAGCAGCTTCCCTGGTCTCTAGTCACTAGACGCCAGTAGGGTCGCCCCAGCCTTCCCGGCAGTGCCGACCCAATATTTCTACAGACATTGTCAGACATCCCCGGAGGGCGAAAATCTCCCCTGGGTGAGAGCCACCAGTCTAGGCAGTAAGTTCTTAGACTATGGGTTACTTAATAAAGAAGACCAACCTTAGTTTTTTGTTCCATTTTTAAAATCTCCAATACCTGGCAGATGCCTGATACTGTGATAAACACTCAAGCATTGCTTGGATGCCTGAATAAAAAGCCAATATTTTTTAGCTTTGTAAATATCTCCCCCAGTGCCTAGAAGACTTAATCCACAAGTATTTTCTGGCTCATTAATATTCTTAAAGGTTTAAAAAAGTAGGAATTCCTATCAATGACTATTTCTGAGGAAGGAAACAATAGGAAAAATAGATCTTTCTTTATAACTTAATGTATATGAAGCAATTTCCTGGCTTGTTATGATTTTTAGTAAACAGTGTAAGCCTGAAAATATAGTCTCACCAGTTCCAAATTAAGTATCATAATTTAGGGGGGTTTACATTAGTTTTTTGTTGTTTTTTTTTTTTTTAGGTTCTCATTACCTATTTGATACATAGTATCAATAGTGTATATATGGCAATCTTAATCTCCTAATTCATCTCACCACACCATCTCCCGTTGGTGTCCATTCATTTTGTTCTCTATGTATGTGTCTCTGTTTCTGCTTTGCAGATAAGATCATCTCTACCATTTCTCTCGATCCCACCTATATGCATTAATATACGATATCTGTTTCTCTCTTTCTGACTGACTTACTCTGTGTGACAGTTTCTAGATCCATCTGTCTGTGTGTGAGGAAGCAGGGCTCCATCTCCTCTTAGCCTCTGTCTCTTCACTGAAGTTGGTCCAGGTGCGGGGGTCAGCAGGATCTCTTCCTCACTGATTGGTAAAGCAGTTATCTCCAGCATCAGATTTGATCCCCAGGAACACTTAACTGCCAGGTTCCCTAGCTGAGAAACATAGACAGCTCAGGTCAGTTCCAAGTTCCTGAACTTTAAAGCTGCATTTGTCAGTGCATGAAGCTTTTACCTTTTTTTCAAACACCAGAAAATAAGCCTACTGTCTCCAGAAAGCCCAACCTTTGTACCTAAAACTTAGCAGATGTTTTACCTCCATGTACCCATGGCATGGGCTTTCCAGCTGGCTCAGTGGTAAAGAATCCGCTTGCTAATGCAGGAGACACAGGAGACAAGTGTTCGATCCCTGGGTTAGGAAGATCCCCTGGAGGAGGAAATGGCAACCCACTCCATATTCTCGCCTGGATAATCCCATAAACAGAGAAGCTTGGTGGGCTACAGTTCATGGGATCACAAAGAGTTGAACACGACTGATCACGCACACATCTACAACATGTGGCATAGAATTAGAGAGAAATGAAAGGCATTGCCACTACATTCAGATTTAAACCAACAGTACATTTAGCATAGTCTACAATTCCCTGTTTACCTAAATAGTTAATGGTATTTTAAACTTCTTAAACAAGACTTTTTTTTTTTTCCATTTAATGAGAAGTGTCATTCTCTAGCTTCCCTGGTGGCTCAGACAGTAAAGAATCTGCCTGAAATGCAGAAGACCCAGGTTCGATCCCTGTGTTGGGAAGATCCCCTGGAATAGAGAATGGCAACCTACTCCAGTATTCTTGCCTGGAGAGTTCCATGGACAGAAGAGCCTAGCAGGCTACAGTCCACAGGTTCTCAGAGACTTGGACACAGAGACTTTCATCATTCTCTAAGTTCTATATTGCTGGCTGCACATGTGAAAAACTGCTTTATTCAAACAACATCATTAAATCATACTGCTATTTTGCTAGGGACAAGGTCAGAGTATTTATTATAATTAGAAAGAAAAAAAGCAAGAGCAGCTCACTATAAAAACCTTCCCTTCCTTTAGGGCAGTGGTTTGCTGAAGACATATCAGAACTACCTGGGCAGCTTTTTAAAGTCCCAAAGTTCAAGCCACACATCAGACAAATTAAATCAGAATCTCAGGGTAGTACTCAGCAGTGCAAATTCTTCTATGTAAATGTCGTATGGCTTCCCTGGTAGCTCAGATGGCAAAGAATCCACTTGCAACGCAGAAGACCTGGGTTCAATCCCTGGGTTAGGAAGATCCCCTGGAGGAGGGCATGGCAACCCACTCCAGTATTCCTGCCTGGAGAATTCCATGGACAGAGGAGTCTGGCAGGCTACAGTCCTTGGGGCTGCAAAGAGACACGACTCAGCGGCTAAGCACACACAAAACAGTTTTAGATTTATGGAAAATTGCAAAGATAGTACAGAGCTTTCTCATACTCCACACACTAGTTTTCCCCGTTATTAACCAGTTACATTACTATGGTACATTTGTTATGATTAAGAAGCCAATATTGATACGTTATTATTGACTAAAGGCCACACTTTTTTTCGTATTTCCTCAGTTTTCCCCTAATTTCCTTTTTGTATTCCAAGATCCCGTCTAGGATTTACATTTAGTTCTCTTCTTGGCTGTCACAGTTTTATAGACTTTCCTTGTTTTTGATGACCTTGATGGTTTAGAGGACTACTGGTCAGATACCCTGTAGAATGTCCCTGAACTGGGATTTGTCTATTGTTTTGCTCATGATTGGACTAGGGTTTTGTGCTTTGGGGAAGAAGACCAAAACAATAAAGTCATTCTCATCACATCAGATCAAGGGTACCTATATCAGTGTGACATCACTAGAGATGTTGACCTCCATCATTTGGCTGAGATAGGGCTGTAATGTCTCCAGTATAAAGTTGTTCTTTCTATACTGTACTTCCCTTTCTCATACTGTGCTCTTTTGAAAGAAGTTACTATGTTCAACTCAAGAAGTGGGGAATTATATCCTTGAGGGCATAGGATCTACATAAAATGTTTAGAATTCTTTGTTACAGAGAATTTGTCTATTTCCCTTTATTTATTCAAAGATCAATCCATTTCAGTATGTACTCATTTATTTATCTTCTACTTTCAATTTCAGTCCTACACTATTTTATTTATTTTTGTTGCTCCCATGTTCCTGCTTTGGTCATTAGGAGCCCTTTCAGGTGGCTATAGCCCTCTGACACATCCCCATCACTGTGTCATTGTTCTCTGAGCACTTTCTTACTTTTTGGTTCAGTAAGATGATCCATGCGTATACTGTTTATTTTATACCCTAGACCTAAAATCAGTTATTTATCCAAGTCCTGGTTCCTTTTTAAAAAAATTTTAAATTTTTAACTGGAGAATAATTGCCTTACCATGTTGTGTTGGTTTCTGCAACACAACCAGGTGAATCAGCCGTAAGTATACACATGCAAGCCTGGTTTCTTTTGTTGAAGAAGAATATTAGAGCACGATCTGGGTGCTTGGTGTGCTCATTGCTGCTGGAGTGTCATTGCCTCTAGGCCCTCTCAGCTGACAGAACAAGGAAGCATGTGTGTGTGTGTATACAAATCCATGTATATACACATATCTATAAGTGTCTCTAAATATACCCATCTGTGTCTATATTAAGCTAACATGATCCTATATTGATGTGTCCAACTCTAATCTGTTATCACATGGATGATCCAGCCTCCTCTTTTTACTTATCTGTAACCTCCAACCAAACTTGGCTCCCACCATTGCCCATTCCATTACTTAGTTGTTGAGTTTCAGTATGCATGTGTAGTGCTACTAAAATCATTAATATGTACTTCCCTGGGAAACAGTTTTATCAACTAGAGCTGAGTACTTACATACAGTTCCTTTTGCCTTTAGTCTTACAGGCTCTACTTGTTTCTGAGGTTACTTAGGTCAGCACTTTCTTGCCTCTACACCTTTTAGAGAGGTTGTTTAACACATTTGTAGTATGGTTATATTGTTTTATCACAATTCTGCATTTTATCCTGGCATTCCCAACATACTACATGATTTTTTTTAATTTGCATATTTAAGTTTCACTCTTTGCTTTATAAAGTTCTATGGGTTTCTGACAAATGCCTAATATCATGTGTCCGTCATTACAGTTATCATACAGAATAGATTCCCTCTGTTAAATAATCTTCTGTCCTTCACTTACTTCAACCCTTTCCTGTTTTCCCTATGCCCCCACAGAACTGGGACAAATAAACTTAACACTTGCATGGAAACCTGAAAGACCTCTAATAACCAAAACAATCTTGAGAAAGAAGAATAGAGCTGGAAAAAAGTCACATTCCCTGACTTCAGATTACACTGCAAAGTTACAGCAATCAAACAGTATGATACTGGCAGAAAAATGAACACATCTATTAAAGGGCCAGAATAGAAAACTCAAAAATAAATAAATAAACCTTCACACTTATGGTCGTTTAATTCACAACAAAGGAGGCAAGAATATACAATGGAGAAAAGATAGTCTCTTCAATAAACAGTGCTTGGAATGCTGGACAACTACATCTAAAAGAATGAAATTAGAACATGTTCTCATACCATGAATAAAGATAAATTCAAAATGGACTAAAGATCTAAATGTAAGACCTGAAACCATAAAATTCCTAAATGAAAACATAGGCAGAATATTCTTTGACATAAATTATAGCAACGTTTTTTTGCTTGTCTCCTGAGGCAAAGGAAACAAAAGCAAAAATAAACAAATGGAACCAAATTAAACTTAAAAGCTTTTGCACAGCAAAGGAAACCATCAATAAAACAAAAAGACAACCCATAGAATGGGAGAAAATATTTGCAAATGATATGACCAACGAGGGATTGATATCCAAAATATATAAACAGCTCATACCACCCAATATCAAAAGACAGCCTAATTAAAAAATGGGCAGAAGACCTGAATAGACATTTTTCCAAAGACATACAGAAAACCACAAAAAAAACAAATATTGGTGGGGATGTGGAGAAAAAGGAACTCTAGTAAACTGTTGATGGGGATGTAAATTGGTGTAGTTACTGTGGAAAACAACATGGAGGTTCAACAAAAATCTGAAAATAGAGCTACCATATGACCCATCAATTTCACTCCTGGCTATATGTCAGAAGAAAGTGGAAACACTAATTTGAAAGATACATGCACCACAATGTTCACAGCACCATTATTTACAGTAGCCAAGATATGGAAGCACCATTATTTACAACAGCTAAGTTTCCATAAACAGATGAATGGATAAAGAAAATGTAGTATATTTAAATATAATGGAATACTGCTTAGCCATAAAAATAACAAATTTTGCCATATTCAACAACAGGGATGGACGTCAAAGGAATTATGCTGAGTAAAATAAGTCAGAGACAAATATTATACATTATCACTTATATGTGGAATCTAAAAACTAAAATGAACTAGTGAATGCAATGAAAAAGAAACAGACTCACAAATATAGAGAACAAACTAGTGGTTACCAGAGGGGAGAAGGTGGGAGGGGCAATGGAGGAGTACGGGATTAGCATACAAGCTATGTGTTAATTAAATAAGCTACAAGGATATACTATACAGTCAATACTTTATAATAACTAAAAGAGAGTATAATCTAAAAAAAATTTGAATCACTGTGTTTATACCTGAAACTAATTTAATACTATAAATCAGCTATACCTCAATGAAAAATAAAACACTTAACTGGCAGGGATTTTGTAAAAACAGCAGTTTAAAATAACTCAGCATAGGGATGAGCATGTAGCAACTGACCAACCAAAACAAATTCCCTTTCCCCATTTTATTTGCTTTCTTAACTGTTTCCATGGAGTACTCTTTGACCATTTCATTCCAAACATTATGAAAAACTGGCATAGTTATTATTATAAAATATCTCCCAATAGATGCATAAACATGTAAAATGGGTTATAATCCAGAGTTTTGTTCCCTCTCCCTTCTCCTGGAAACTGGCTACCTAAAATAAAGAAATAAACCTATTTGACAATCTTTTTAGAAGGAAATGATTCATATAGAATCCACAGGAAATTAATACTGGTCTATTCTTAACTATTAAGGGAAGGGATAAAAATTTACTAACTGCATGGAAACAATAATAAGCAGCAAATAGCACATATGATAAAAGAAAAGGGGGAGGGGTGAAGAGAGTGATGAGGTATTTTTTTTAACAAGGCAAGCAGGACAGTGACCAGGAAGGAGAATTTTTTTTTTTTTTTAAAGCAATAGTGAATCTTTTTAAGACTACAGCTTTGTACTTTTAAAATTTTGGAAGCTTGTATAAAAGTGAGATTATTAGGTAAAAGGTATAAGCAGTTTAAAGATTTTGGTACAAATTTCTTCCTGTTTTCTGAAAACTCATCCTTCATAGTAAAACAAATACATATACAGGCAGGCAAACAAGCAGCAACAATATAACTAAAAGCCAGAGAAGGTAAGAAAGAGGAGAAAACGGAAAGAACTGCTTTTATCAAGTGTTTTAATGCTCCAGGTATGCTAGGAATTATACATAGTTAAATTGCTTAATCCCCATGACAAATTTATACCATTCTCACTTTATATATTGAAATTGAGGTCTCAGGAAACCTCAGTAACTTGCCACAGACGGTGCACATAACACAGCCGGGAAGCCAAGTGTGCCTCAAAACCAAGCCCTCTAGTTCCATCTCAAAACCCTTGTACCATAATGGTCGAACTCTAATTTCTGAAAAGGAAAAAGAGCATGGGAAAATTTTTAATTTCCCAAAAATACTACCAAAGTTCCTAAATATTTAATAAACTGAGTCCTAAATTCTGCTTATTTTTTTGTGTGGATGGCCTAGAATTTCTTTAGCAGTTCGGAAAGGAAAGAAATCATCTTTCATTTTGTGCAAGACACAGACAGGTGCATTTTCACAATGACCTCCCTAAGACAGTAACCCTCCTCTTGCATCTCCCCAGGAGTCATTAGTGAATCCCTGAGTCCTCCATTCCTACTTTCAAAAGATCTGCCAGCCCAGCAGTAGTGGCACTAATGAGACCTGGCCACCACGTAACAGATGCCAAGGACTCGGAAGAGAGAGGGGCCTGGTTTCACCATGCCTCTCCCCCTTGCTACAAACATTAAGTCCAGCCGAATTCCTCACAATAAAACTGACGACAACACTTACAGAAAGGAAACTGTCAGGGGGTCAGAAGTCACAGAAACCACTGGAGAACCAATTAAAAGTGGGGATTTTCCAGCTTCCCTGTGACAGACATTTTTGTGTCCATTCCCCCCTCAATCTCGAGGAAAATGGTGAGATATTTAGGTTGATAAAAAAGTAATTGCAGTTTCGGACCGTGAATTTTAAATCATTATAACTAGGCTCAGACACATCAATACAGACACATCTGTATTAATCAAAATAAGAACCATTACAATCAACACATTTTTGCCAACGAGACATAAGTTTGTTTATTCCTGTAGCATAAAAATCCATGCTTCAGGATTTGATGAACTTTTGGAAAACATTTTCTGCTTCATGCTGGTTGTAGAAGTATTTTCCCTACAAAAAGATGATTGAATAAGTGGTAGTTGGTTGATGAGATGTCAGGTGAATATGGAGCATGAGGCAAAACTTTGTAGCCCAATTTGTTCAACTTTTGAAGTGTTGGTTCTGCTACAGCACTGTCACTGAAAAGAATTGGGCCCTTTCTGTTGAAACCAATGCTGACTGCAGACAATGCAGTTTTCTGTGCATCTCATTGATTTGCTGAACATACTTCTCAGATGTAATGGTTTTGCTGGAATTCAGAAAGCTGTAGTAGGTCAGATGGGCAGTAGATCACCAAACAGTGACCATGACTGGTTTTTGGTGCAAGTTTGTCTTTGGGAAGTGCTTTGAAGCTTCTTCTCAGTCCAACTCCTGAGCTGGTTGTTGCCAGTTGTCATATAAAATCCACTTTTCATCGCATGTCACAATCTGATCAAGAAATGGTTTGCTGCTGTTGTATAGAATAAGAGAAGATGACACTTCAAAATATCAATTTTTAAAATGTTCAGTCAACTCATGAGGTACCCACTTACCGAGCTTTATTACCTTTCCAATTTGCTTTAAATGCTGAATGACCAGAGAAGGGTCAGTGTTCAACTCATTGGCAACTTCTGGAGTAGTTGTAAGAGGGTTAGCTTTGATGATCCTCTCAATTGTCACTGTTAACTTCTGATGGTTAGCCACTATGCTCCTCATCTTAAAGGCTTTCAACTCCTTTGCAAAACTTCTTGAATCACCACTGCACTGTACGTTCATTAGCAATTCCTGGGCCAAATGCATTGTTGATGCTTCAAGTTGTCTCTGCTACCTTACAATCCATTTTGAACTCGAATAAAAAAATCTCTCAAAACAAGATGGTGGAGGAGTAGGTGGACATGGAGTACATCTCTCTTCACGGATACATCAGTAATACACGGTCAGACACAGAAGTGCATGCAGAATACCAGCTGAGAGTGGACAGGAGTATCCAAGCAGAGGAAAAGAATATATAGAACAATACAAAACTCGAGCTCAAGCCCTGAGCCTTTGGAGTGGGAGCACTAACTCTCAGTTCAGTTCAATTCAGTCTCTCAGTCGTGTCTGACTCCTTGCGACCCTATGAACCACAGCATACCAGGCCTCCTTGTCCATCACCAACTCCTGGAGTTCACCCAAACTCATATCCATTGAGTCGGTGATGCCATCCAACCATCTCATCCACTGTCGTCCCCCTCTCCTCCTGCCCTCAATCTTTCCCAGCATCAGGGTCTTTTCAAATGAGTCAGTTCTTTGCATCAGGTGGCCAAAATATTGGAGTTTCAGCTTCAACATCAGTACTTCCAATGAACACCCAGGACTGATCTCCTTTAGGATGGACTGGTTGGATCCCCTTGCAGTCCAAGGGATGCTCAAGAATCTACTCCAACACCTGCTGCTGGTGCTGCTCCTAAGTCGCTTCAGTCATGTCCGACTCTGTGCAACCACATAGATGGCAGCCCACCAGGCTCCCCCGTCCCTGGGATTCTCCAGGCAAGAACACTGGAGTGGGTTGCCATTTCCTTCTCCAATGCATGAAAGTGAAAAGTGAAAGGGAAGTCGCTGAGTTGTGATCTTAGCAACCCCATGGACTGCAGCCCACCAGGTTCCTCCATCCATGGGATTTTCCAGGCGAAAGTACTGGAGTGGGGTGCCATTGCCTTCTCCTACTCCAACACCTAGGGAGTATCAAATAGTGAGAACTCACACAAAGGAAACCTCTTGAATACAAGACCCTGCATCACCCAAACACCAGTAACACCCTGTGCAGGACACCTCATCTAAACAACAAACACACCAAAAATACAAACTCAATCATTAGCAGATAGGGTTATCACCTCACTAAGCCTTGTCTATCAGAAGAAAAACAAACAAAAAATCAGCACAAATCTCACCCTATAAGAAGCTTACACAAACCACTGGACCAACCATAGAGGGCAAAAACCAAAAGGACAAAAGAATTCAACCTTGAAGCCTGGGGAAAGGAGACCTCAAACACAATAAGTTTTAAAAAAATAATGAAAAGGAACAAACTAGAAACACAGAAGTCCAAATAAATGAAGAGGAAATAGGCAAACTCCCTGAAAAAGAATTCAGAATAATGATAGTAAAGATGATCAAAAGCCTTGAAAACAAAATGGAGAAAATGCAAGAATCAATTAACAAAGACCTAGAAGAATTAAAGAATAAACATGCAGAGACAGACAACACAACTACTGAAATTAAAAATACTCTAGAAGGAATCAAGAGCAGAATATCTGAAGCAGAAGAATGAATCAGTGAACTGGAAGATAAAATGGTGGAAATAACTTCTGAAGATCAGGATAAAGTAAAAAGAATGAAAAGAACTGAAGATAGTCTCAGAGACCTCTGGGACAATAACAATGTACCAACATTTGAATTATAGTGGTCCCAGAAAAAGAAAAGAGAAACAAAGGGTATGAGAAAATTTTTGAAGAGATTATAGTTGAAAATTGAAAGCTTCTAAAACTCTCTTTAAAAATTGCAGAGGAAGGAACACTTCCAAACTCATTCTATGAGACCACCATCACCTGGAACAGACTGGTTCCAAATAGGAAAAGGAGTATGTCAAGGCTGTATATTGTCACTCTGCTTATTTAACTTATATGCTTATTTAACAACAAGGAAAAGGAACAGTCCCTCAAGTCCAAGAGTCACAGAGTCCCATACAGGATAAACACAAGGAGAAACACACCAAGACACATACTAATCAAACTAACAATGACTAAACACAAAGAAAGAATATTAAAAGCAGCAAGGGAGAAGCCACAAATAACATACAAGGGAAACCCCATACACTTAACAGCTGACCTTTCAGCAGAAACTCTGCAGGCCAGAAGACAATGGCAGGATATATTTAAAGTATTGAAAGGGGAAAACATACAACCAAGATTATAGTACCCAGTAAGGATCTCATTCAAAATTGATGGAGAAATAAAAAGCTTTTCAGATAAGCAAAAGTTAAGAGAATTCAGCACCACCAAACCAGCTTTACAACAAATTTTAAAGGGACTTACATAGCCAAGAAATACAAGAGAAGAAAAAAGATCTACAAAATAAACCACAAACAATTAAGAAAATGGCAATAGGAACATACATATTAATAATTACTTTAAATGTAAATGGATTAAATGCTCCAACCAAAAGACACAGACTGACTGAATGGATGCAAAAACAGAACCCATATATATGTTGTCTACAAGAAATCCAGTTCAGACCTAAGTACACATACAGACTGAAAGTGAGAGGATGGAAAAATATATTCCTTGCAAAAGAAAACTGGAGTAGCAATCCTCATATCAGACAAAATAGATCTTAAAATAAAGAAGATTACAAGAGATAGGAAGGACACTACATAATGACCAAGGGATCAATCCAAGAGGAAGACATAACAATTGTAATTATCTATGCACCCAACATAGAAGCACCTCAATACGTAAGACAAACACTGACAGACATAAAAGGAGAAATTAACAGTAACACAATAATAATATGATGTTTTAACACCCCACTCACATCAATGGGCAGATCATCAAAACAGAAAATTAATAAGGAAACACAAGTCTTAAATGATACATTAGATGAGATGGATTTCATTGATATCTTTAGGACACTCCATACAAATGCAGAAGAATATACCTTCTTCTCAAGTACACATGGAACATTCTCCAGGATAGACCACATCTTGGGTCACAAATCAAACCTCAGTAAATTTAAGAAAATTGAAATTGTATAAAGCATCTTCTCCAACCACAAGTCTATGAGACTAGATATTAATTACAAGAAAAAAAGTCTAAGAAACACAAACACATGGAGATTAAACAACACATTTCTAAATAACCAACAGGTTACTGAAGAAATTTTTTAAAAAATTCTAGAAACAAATGACAATGAAACCACGACATCTCAAAACTTATGGGATGCTACAAAAGCAGTTCTAAGAGGGAAGTTTATAGCAATACAATCCTACCTTAAGAAACATGAAAAACATCAAATATACAACCTAACTTTACACCTAAAACAACTGGAAAAAAAAGAACAAAAACACCCCAAAATTAGTAGAAGGAAAGAAATCACAAAGATTCGAGCAGAAATAAATGAAAAAGAAATGAAAGAAACAATAGCAAAGATTAATAAAACTAAAAGCTGGTTCTTTGAGAAGATAAACAAAACTGACAAACTTTTAGCCAGACTCATCAAGAAAAAAAAAGAAAGAAGAATCAAATCAGCAAAATTAGAAACGAAAAAGGAGAGGTTACAACAGACAGTGCAGAAATACAAACGATTATAAGAGACAATATGAACAACTATATGGAAATAAAATGCATAACCTGGAAGAAATGGACAGTTTCTTACAAAAGTTCAATCTTCCAAGACTGAACCAGGAAGAAATAGAAATTATGAACAACCCAATTATAAGCACTGAAATTGAAGCTGTGATAAAAAAAAAATCTCCCAAAAAACAAAAGCCCAGGACCAGATCACTTCACAGGAGAATTCTATCAAATATTTAGAAGAGAGCTAATGCCTATCCTTCTAAAACTCTTTCAAGAAAATGCAGAGGAAAGAACACTTCCAAACTCTTTCTATGAGACCACCATCACCTGGAACAGACGGGCTCCAAATAGGAAAAGGAGTATGTCAAGGCTGTATATTGTCACTCTGCTTATTTAACTTATACGCAGAGTACATAATGAGAAATGTTGGGCTGGATGAAGCACAAGCTGGAATCAAGACTGCCAGGAGAAATATCAATAAGCTCAGATATGCAGGTGACACCACCCTTATGACAGAAAGCAAAGAACTAAAGAACCTCTTGATGAAAGTGAAAGAGGAGAGTGGGAAAAGTGGGTTTAAAGCTCAACATTCAGAAAATTAAGATCATGGCATCCAGTCCCATCACTTCATAACAAATAGATGGGGAAACAGTGGAAACAGTGACAGACTTAATTTTTTTGGAGCTCCAAAATCATTGTAGATGGTGACTACAGCCTTGAAATAAAAAGATGCTTACTCCTTGGGAGAAAAGTTATAACTAACCTAGAGAGCATATTAAAAAGAAGAGACATTACTTTGCCGACAAAGGTCCATCTAGTCAAGGCTATGGTGTTTCCAGTAGTCATGTATGGATGTAGGAGTTGGACTATAAAGAAAGTTGAGCGCCAAAGAATTGATGCTTTTGAACTGTGGTGTTGGAGAAGACTCTTGAGAGTCCCTTGGACAGCAAGGAGATCCAACCAGTCCATCCTAAAGGAAATCAGTCCTGAATATTCACTGGAAGGATTGATGTTGAAGCTGAAACTCCAATTCTTTGGCCACCTGATGCAAAGAACTGACTCATTTGAAAAGACTCCGATGCTGGGAAAGATTGAAGGTGGGAGGAGAAGGAGACAACAGAGGATGAGATGGTTGGATGGAATCACTGACTCAATGGACATGAGTCTGAGTAAACTCCAGGAGTTGGTGATGGACAGAGAGGCCTAGCTAACTGCAGTCCATGGGGCTGCAAGGAGTCGGACATAACTGAGTGACTGAACTGATCACCCTGATACCAAAACCAGGCAAAGACAACACAAAGAAAGGAAACTACAGGCCAATATCACTGATGAACATAGATGCAAAAATCCTCAACAAACTTTTAGCAGACAGAATTCAGCAACACATCAAAAAGCTCATACACCATGATCAAATTTGATTTATTCCAGGAATGCAAGGTTTCTTCAATATATTCAAAGCAATAATTAAAAGATAAAAACTGTATGATAATCTCAATAGATGCAGAAAAAGCCTTTGACAAAATTTAGCACCCACTTATTATTAAAACTCTACAAAAAATGGGCATAGAAGGAACCTACATCAACATAGTAAAGGTCATATATGGTAAGCCTACAGCAAAGATTATTCTCAATGGTGAAAAACTGAAAGCATTCCCCCTAAGATCAGGAACAAGACAGGAGTGTCCACTGTCACCACTATTATTCAACAAAGTACTGGAAGTCCTAGCTACAGCAATCAGAGAAGAAAAAGAAATAAAAGGAATCCAGATTGGAAAAGAAGTAAAGCTCTCACTGTTTGCAGATGACATGATACTCTACATAGAAAACCCTAAAGATAGTATCAGAAAATTGCTAGAGCTAATCAGTGAATTTAGCAAAGTTTCAGGATACAAAATCAATATGCAGAAATCACTTGCATTTCTATATACTAACAATGAAAACTCAGAAAGAGAAATTAAGGAATAAATCCCATTCACCACTGCAACAAAAAGAATTAAATAACTTGAAATAAACTTAGCTAAGGAGACAAAAACTGTACACAGAAAATTATAAGACTGATGAAAGAAATCAAAGATGACATAAACAGATGGAGAGATATTCCATGTTCCTGGGTAGGAAGAATCAATATTGTGAAAATGATTATACTACCAAACACAATCTACAGATTCAATGTGATCCCTATAAATTGCCATCGGCATTTTTCACAGAACTAGAACAAAAAAATCTCACAATTCATATGGAAACACAGACCCCACATAGCCAAAGCAGTCTTGAGAAAGAAGAACGGAGCTGGAGGAATCAACCTTCCTGACTTCAGGTTATACTACAAAGCTATAGTCATCAAGACAGTATGGTACTGGCACAAAAACAGAAATATAGACCAAGGGAACAAGATAGAAAGCACAGAAATAAGCCCATGCACCTATGGGTACCTTGTTTTTGGCAAAGGAGGCAAGAATATACAATGAGGCAAAGACAGCCTCTTCAATAAATGGTGCTGGAAAAGCTGAACAGCTACATGTAAAAGAATGAAATTAGAAAACTTCCTAACACCATACACAAAGATAAACTCAAATGGATTAAAGACCTAAATGTAAGACCAGAACCTATCAAACTCTTAGAGGAAAACATAGGCAGAGTACTCAATGACACAAATCAAAGCAAGATCCTCTATGACCCACCTCCTAGAGTAAAGGAAATAAAAACAAAAGTAAACAAGTGGGACCTGATTAAACTTAAAAGCTTTTGCATAGCAAAGGAAACTGTAAGCAAGGTGAAAAGACAACTCTCAGAACAGGAGAAAATACTAGCAAATGAAACAATTGACAAAGGGTTAATTTCCAAAATATACAAGCAGCTCATACAGCTCAATGCCAGAAAAAAAAAAACCCAATCAAAAAGTGGTGAAAAGACTTAAACAGATTTTTCTCCAAAGAAGACATACAGATGGCTAACAAACACATGAAAAGATGCTCAACATTGCTCATTATTAGAGAAATGCAAATCAAAACTACAATGAGATATCACCTCACACTGGTCAGAATGGGCATCATCAAAAAGACTACAAATCATAAATGCTAGAGAGGATATGGAGAAAAGGGAACGCTCTTTTGGTGGGAAAGTATATTGATACAGCCACTATGGAAGATGGTATGGAGAGTCCTTAAAAAACTAGGACTAACAAAACATCCCACCCTTGCCTTCTCCCACAGAGTCCAAAAGTCTGTTCTGTACATCTGTGTCTCTTTTTCTGTTTTGCATATAGGGTTATCATTACCATCTTTCTAAATTCCATATATATGTGTTAGTATACTGTAATGGTCTTTATCTTTCTGGCTTACTTCACTCTGTATAATGGGCTCCAGTTTCATCCATCTCATTAGAACTGATTCAAATGAATTCTTTTTAATGGCTGAGTAATATTCCATGGTGTATATGTACCACAGCTTCCTTATCCATTCGTCTGCTGATGGGCATCTAGGTTGCTTCCATGTCCTGGCTATTATAAACAGTGCTGCAATGACACCAGTCCAGGTTGGATACATGAGACTAGTGCTCAGGCCTGGTGCACTGGGAAGACCCAGAGGGATTGCGTAGAGAGGGAAGTGGGAGGGGGGATCGGGATGGGGAATACATGTAAATCCATGGCTGATTCATGTCAATGTATGACAAAAACCACTACAATATTGTAAAGTAATTAGCCTCCAACTAATAAAAATAAATGAAAAAAAAAAAAAAAACCTAGGACTAAAACCACCATATGGCCCAGCAATCCCACATCTAGGCATATACCCTGAGGAAACCAAAATTGAAAAAGACACATGTATCCCATTGTTCATTGCAGTGCTATTTACAATAGCTAGAACATGGAAGCAACCTAGATATCCATCAACAGATGAGTGGGTAAAGAAGTTGTAGTCTGATGAGGTGGATGAACCTAGAACCTATTATACACAGTGAAGTCAGTCAGAAAGAGCAAGATAAATATCATATTCTAATTCAGAAAACTAATATCATGGCATCTGGCCCCATTACCTCATGGGAAATAGATGGGGAGACACTGGAAACAGTGTCAGACTTTATTTTTTGGGGGGCTCCAAAATCACTGAAGATGGTGATTGCAGCCATGAAATTAAAAGACGCTTACTCCTTGGAAGGAAAGTTATGACCAACCTAGATAGCATATTAAAAAGCAGAGACATTACTTTGTCAACAAAGGTCCATCTAGTCAAGGCTATGGTTTTTCCAGTGGTCATGTATGGGTGTGAGAGTTAGACTGTGAAGAAAGCTGAACACCGAAAAATTGATGCTTTTGAACTGTGGTGTTGGAGAAGACTCTTGAGAGTCCCTTGGACTGCAAGGAGATCCAACCAGTCCATCCTGAAGGAGATAAGTCCTGGGTGTTCATTGGAAGGACTGACACTGAAGCTGAAACTCCAATACTTTGGCCACATCATGCGAAGAGTTGACTCATTGGAAAAGACCCTGATGCTGGGAGGGATTGGGGGCAGGAGGAGAAGGGGATGACAGAGGATGAGATGGCTGGATGGCATCACCGACTCGATGGGCATGAGTTTGAGTAAACTCCGGGAGTTTGTGATGGACAGGGAGGCCTGGCGTGCTGCGATTCATGGGGTCGCAAAGAGTTGGACACGACTGAGCTACTGAACTGAACTGAACTGAATGCATATATAAGAAATCTAGAAAAATGGTACTTAAGGACTTATTTACAGGATAGCAGTGGAGAAACAGACATACAAAATAGACTTATGGACATGAGGAGAGGGGAGGAGAGGGTGAGATGTATGGAAAAGTAACATGGAAACTCACATTACCATATGTAAAATAGATAGCCAATGGGAGTTTGCTGTATGGCTCAGGAAATTCAAACAGGGACTCTGTATCAACCTAGAGGGGTGGGACTGGGCAGGACATGAGAGGGAGGTTCAAAAGGGAGGGAATATATATATACTTATGGCTGATTCATGTTGAGGTTTGACAGAAACCAACAAAATTCTGTAAAGCAATTATCATTCAATAAAAGAAAAATAGATTAAAAAAATTTTCTCAAATTTGTTTTTTGTCTAACATCATTCTTACAGTTTAAAATAAATATAAAATAAAAAGCAAGTAATAAGTCATTAGCAAAAAAACAAAGTGAGAAATGCACATTAAAATGATGTGTAACATAATGTGTAACACATTTATTTAAGAATGTATTCCAATATCAAACGGCACAGCTCAACAACGCAAAACTGCAATTACTTTTGCACCAACCCAATATAAACCAAGGATAGGAAACTCTGCTGTAGGAAAGGAACCTATAGAATTTACAGTAGTAGGTTTAAAGCAATTTAGGAGTAATTAAAATTAAAAAATTCTAGTTCCTTGGACTGAAAGGAGATCCAATCAGTCCATCCTAGATGAGATCAGTCCTGGGTGTTCATTGGAGGGACTGATGCTGAAGCTCCCAACACTTTGGCCACCTCATGCGAAGAGCAGACTCATTTGAAAGGACCCTGATGTTGGGAGGGATTGGGGGCAGGAGGCGAAGGGGATGACAGAGGATGAGATGGCTGGATGGCATCACCGACTCGATGGACATGAGTTTGAGTAAACTCCAGGAGTTTGTGATAGACAGGGAGGCCTGGCATGCTGCGATTCATGGGGTCACAAGCAGTCTGACATGACTGAGCGACTGAACTGAACTGAACTGAAGGCTTCCCCATGTGGCACAGTGGTAAAGAATTTGTCTGCTAATGCAGGAGATGCAAGTTCAATCCCTCGGTCAGGAAGATCCCCTGGAGTGGAAAATGGTAACCCATTCCAGTATTCTTGCCTGGGAAATCCCATGGACAGAAGAGCCTGGTGGGCTACAGTCCATGGGGTCACAAAGAGTAGGACACAGCTGAGCATACACGCACACATTTGATCTATGCTTAGAACTGGTACATTACCAATTCTACCACATTTTAGTGGCCAAAACAAGCCACAAAGCCAGCCTAGATTCAAGGTGTGAAGAAACAGTCTTCACCTACTAATGGAATGAATCACAAAGTCACATACATGATATAGGAAAGGAAATCACTACAGCTATTTTGTCATCAATCTTCCATACCTCCCTTTTACAGGCTCTTAAAACCTGAATTAATAAGCAGAGGTCACTTGATAAATACATAATTAAATCTAACTGGATAGTGTTCACGGGTTATTTCAATCAAGCTCAAAAGAACTTGATCAGTTGCTCCAAACCCAGAATGTATCAGAACACCAGACTACCCTTTTCCCTCTCCTGCCCCACCCATATCCCTCAAACGTCTATTTGGAGATTACCTCTCAGACAGGACTTTTTCTGTGGGTGCCTGCCACTAACCCTTCCCATTCTGTACTGCTTTTCGCTGATTTCACTCTTCTGGTGACACCCACTTCCACAAAATGGATTTATTTTCTATAGTCTCTACAATAATTACTATGTTAGGTGTTTAGTCAATAAAAATTTAATTCTGCTAAAGTTGACACAGGGAAAGATAGAGGAAAATATTCTCTCTTCATCTCCCACCTCTTCTTCAGGGGTATCAAGACAACAACACTCTGAAATCTGGAAGAAGAATCATTTACTTTTTGCTTTCATTAGCTATTGCTATAATAACTGGAAATTTCTGGCCCTCTTGGTTCATAATTCAGTGGAAGAGCCCAAATGTCTGTGGACCACAGGTTTCCTGTAACAGCAGGGACGGTTCCTCAGCTCTTTCAGAACTGAAACCTAGATATTGTGCAGAAATGCAAGGAGCCCAAACCCTGTTAGAGTAAATTAGCATTTAGGTATCTGACATGCTTTGGAATGAGTCTTTCCATAGAAATTGGTTTTCTAGGCCGCTATTCCATTACACAGTGCCCTTCTTAGGAGAGCCCAAGGGAGAAATTTCTCTCTGATCTCAGGATGGGAAATAGTTGGGCTGCTTCTTAGTACTTGAGTGGTTTTGTGGTGGCTGTTACTACAGATAATGTGGATGCCTAAGGAGGACATCTCCATAGTGTGGTGCCGAATCTGAGACCCATCTCTAATAAATCTATAGGACTTCAGGTGTGAATTTTGGATAGTAACCCCACACCTGAATTTGCCTTATCTTTTCTATATACTCACCATTCCACTTCCCTGAATTATTTTTATGGGTTTTTTTTTTTTTTGGTCCTATTTAAGATACTTACATAAGCAAATTAAACATTCTTTAGAGCTTCAGAGAATAAATAAGCAAACAAATAAGTGCCAATTTCTCAAGAAATTGTATATGATTTTAGACACTTTTAACAATTCAATTGTATCTATTTTGCTAGAACTCTTCTTTTTCCATTTCAGACACTCTGGCTAAGTTAATCATACTTCTCCAAGGTTCATTATTATCTTTGGCTTCAAAAGACTGCTCATATTTTTTTTCTTCTTCTCCCTATATCCTACTGCTATTCCTTACCTGTCCCAAGGCAACCATTTCAATGTGCTCTATGCACGCCCTTTTGTTGGTATGTGTCCTTATAAAACACAGTTTTGTATATGTGAATCTTAACGGTATATAAATATTGTTGTTGTAAAAGTCAATCTCTTTCTTTTTTCATCCAGCACTATGTTTTTAAGGTTCATATATTTTACTCTGGGTACATCTAGTCTGTTACTTCTCTCTGCTGAATAGCACAAACCAAACACTTGCTGCCTCTTACTCCCCAAAACTGCCTCCAATCCCCCACTGCCACAAAAATACTGTGAAGACAATCCTTGTACATGGGGTGAATGCTTTTGAGAAACAAAGTGTGCTAGTCATAATTCCACCAGGACAGCATATGTACACTTGAATTGTCCCAGACAAGTTAAAATGCCTTGCCACCTTACTCATACAGGACCTTCATGAACTCTGTGAGAAGTCATCCTTGATATGTACCCAGGAGCGGATTTGCTGGGTTAAGAAGTATACCTCGACCTAATTTGCTGTCACCATTACAGCCCTCTGCAGAATTTCTACACCAGTTTATAGTCCCATTAGCAGTGTGTCAGGGTTCCCATGGTCCCACACCCCACACACTTGGCATTATCCTAAATTTGCCAGTCTAGTGCAAGCAAACTGATGTCTCAATTTATCCTACATTTTTCTGTCAACGAATGAGTTTGAATGGGTTTCCTTGGTGGCTCAGCAGTAAAGAATCCACCTGCAATGCAGGAGATGCAAGAGATGTGGGTTCAATCCCTGGGTCAGAAAGACACGCTGGAGGAGACAATGGCAATCCACACAAGTATTCTTGCCGGGACAATCCATGGACAGAGGAACCATGCAGACTACAATCCGTGGGGTCTCAGAGTCAAACACAACTGAGCAACTAAACAATGAGTTTGAGCATTTGTTAATATTCTTTGTTTTTTGTATTTTTTTCTTTCTGTGAATTTTGACTCTCACATATCTGCCCATTTTCCAATGATGTATCTTTTTTGTTGATTTGCAACAGAGAGAAATTTTTCTAAAGTGAGCACACATTTCCTTATTTCTGTAGCACATAACTAGCACTACTCTCCTTTCTGGCAGAACTAGAGTCACACAATGACAAGTATAAGTAACAATGCAGGGATCATAAGATGCTATAGAATCTAGTTATATGGGTACAAACCAATCGTTATGGACTGAATCAAGTCCCCCAAAATGCATATGCTGAAGCCCCTAAGCTCCAGTGTGACTGTATTTGGAGATGTAGCCTTTAAGAAGGTTCAGTTCAGTTCAGTCGCTCAGTTATGTCTGACTCTTTGTGACCCCATGGACTGCAGTATGCCAGGCTTCCCTGTCCATCACCAACTTCCAGAGCTTGCTCAAACTCATGTCCATTGAATCGGTGATGCCATCCAACCATCTCATCCTCTGTCGTCCCCTTCTCCTCTCATCTTCGATCATTCCCAGAATCAGGGTCTTTCCCAATGAGTCAGTTCCTTGCATCAGGTGGCCAAACTATTGGAGCTTCAGCTTTAGCATCAGTCCTTCCAATGAATATCCAAGACTGATTTCCTTCAGTATGGACTGGTTGGATCTCCAAGGTAAATGAGGTCATAAATGTGGGGGTCCTACACCAATGTGGCTTGTCACCCTATAAGACTAGAAAGACTTCAAGCAGGAAAGGCACACACAGGAAAAGGTCAGGCGATGATACAGCAAGAAGGTAGTCATTTGCACACCAAGGCAAGAGGCCACGGGAGAAATCAAACCTGACAATACCTTGATCTCAGACTTCTAGCTTTCAGAACTGCAAGAAAATAAATTTCTGTTATCTAAGCTACCCAGTCTGTGGTATTTTGTTATGGCAGCCCTCACAGACAAACATGCCAATCAACATGTAGGAAACATCTTTAGATTGAGTTATTTGCATCTAATGATTTTCTCTTATGATGCCAAGCTGTGTGATATACCAGACAGTGTAACCTGGCTGTCTTTCCAGAACAGTATTTACTGAGTCAACTGAAAAAGTAGTCATATTCCAGATGATTTCTTCAGACTCTAGAAAATTTTTTTTCTAATTGCAGGTATCAATGTCATCTGTCTTAGCAGCATCTTCCAAAGCAGCACAAACAATAGACTGTGGATCCTGCCAGCTGACTGTCCACTCTCTTTTATATAACTCACCTTGCTTACTCAAAGGTTTGAGGGAGGATCATCTCATCATTTAAAAGTACAAATAGAATTTCAGTAGAAGGGGTGTGCTTAAAAACTTACCAATTCTTTATCCTCCAAGGAAAATAACACTTCCGAAGACATAGTACCAGAAAAAGGATGGATTTCATATAACACCAATCAAATTGGCAATGGTTGTGTAGAGTATCGTGTTGAGAAAAATGCAAAGGTAAAGATAAATTCAGTAGATAAAAGTGCCATGATGGATAAGTAGGGTCTGCCACAGCCCCGGGTGTCAGGTGGGGTAGGCCTTATGTTTGTCATCTCTGTCTGTGTAGACGTTCACTTTGTTTTTAATGTTTGTGTGCTTCGTTGCTCAGTTGTGTCCAACTCTTTGTGAGCCCATGAACTGTAGCCCGCCAGGCTCCTCTGTCCATGGAGATTCTCCAGGCAAGAATATTGGAGTGGGTTGCCATGCCCTCCTCCAGGGAATCTTCCCAACCCAGGGAGGGAACCCAGGTCTCCTGCATTGCAGACAGATTCTTTACCATCTGAGCCACCAGGGAAGCACTTTAAATGTTTGGCTATGAAAAAAAAAAAATATTTCTGATGAAGACATCCTTTAAAATTTCATCTTAAATATTATGAATCTGAAAATTCAGTATATTATTTACAAGATGAAGAAAACCAGGGACTTCTCTGGATGGTCCCGTTGTTAATAATCCACCTTGCAATGCAGGGGATGTGGGTTCAATCCCTGGTTGGGAACTAAGATCCTCCATGCTGCAGAGAAACTAAGCCCGTGTGTCACAGCTACTGAAGCTCACACACTCCGCAACCCACATGCCACAACTAAGATCCAGCACAACCAACTAAATAAGCAAATAAATGTTTAAATGATGAAGAAGGTGGGAGGGGGATCAGGATGGGGAATACATGTAACTCCATGGCTGATTCATGTCAATGTATGACAAAACCCACTGCAATGTTGTGAAGTAATTAGCCTCCAACTAATAAAAATAAATGAGAAAAAAAATTATGAAGAAAACCACTTTGGGATATCACCTCTCAACTCATGTTCTTATCTGGAAAATACTTGGTTAACAGCAGAGTCAATGACAATGGCAGCCTTGAGCACTTCATATCTATTAACTCAATTGAACTACACAGAATCTGCATTTTACAACTAAGGCCACTGAGGCCCAAAGAGGAGGCAACTTTTCAAAGTCTTGGAGCTATTCAGTGGGGATTTAAAACCCAGAAGTCTGATCACTTTTAAATATTAGGTAATTTCAATGCCTGCACAAAATATGGTGAACACCTTGATAGGAATTAATGCTATTTTTCACAATGAGCTGACAATAAACAAGGCTTCTTATCTCTAGGTGAACTCATGGTACTAATGTAAAAATTTTAAAGTATGGAACTAATTAGGAAAAAATGTTGTTTATCCATCCATGTGTGTCTGGAGTGTTTGCAATGTGCCATGTGTGGTGAGCTTTATACAGATCATCCCATTTAATCCTCTAAACCATCCTATAAAGTGGTTATCCCCACTTTATAGATAAGGAAATGAAGGCAAAGACATGAAATTACTTGCTTCCAAGTCACACAACTGACAAATGATGAAGTTGGGATCCCAGTCTATGTTGTCTGACTCCAGGAGCTCAGTCTTAAAACCACTCTTTACCCAGAACCTCAAATTTACAGTTTTCCTAGGTGGGCCTCCAGGTCAGATACAGGTAAAAATCTTAAGCTCATTTAAATTGCGTACCTCTTTAGGCACTTGGAAACACCAAAACTTACTATGTGACACTTGGAGTGCTTTATAAAAATTAATCAGTTACATCATCTCTAGGAAAGTGTTCAGGATATAGACCATGTTCAGAAATCAGGTATTTCTCCCCCCGGAAAAGTCAATGAATTCTTTGTCAGCTACATAGTTCCCTTTTTTTTAAAAAAAGAAAAAACTTATTCTCCAGCATGATATCCTTTGATTCACCAAGGCGCTCAACATTTGTGTTATTCTTAAAAACCTTTGGCTTCCGCAATTTACAGTGGCCCAAAGATACTAGAAGGATCTATACTTTACCCAACTGGGGAAAGTCTGTCATGGGTCCTATAGCATGGTCTCAGGGACAATGTTAATTATTTTGCTGCTTGTGTGTATGTTACTGGCAATGTGTATAATCTCAGACATCGTGATCAGATCCTCCAAATCTGTAGGGAATTGACTACAAATCTGTAGGCAAGTTGCCATCATAAACTCCACTAGAAATCACTTATAAAATCTAATTTAACACCACATTTCAATCTTCTACAGAGCTGACTTTTATCTTGCTGGACTGTTCCCTATCAGACTTCGAATCTCCAAGTCACCAGACCTTCTGGAGAATACCCCTAAATTTCTAATGAATGCCTTGTGACTCCACAGTTCATAGTACTTGGTCCAACTTTTCACTGAATGATGTCCTCCATCACCACCACCTTCACCACCCACAGACCCCACTGGACAGCTGACTTCTGGTCCTCTAGAGCAGCAGACTCCCTTAAATTTCAGATGCTTACAAGAGTTTCTCTTTTCTCAACTGTGGTATTGCTTTATCATTCTCTCCCCCTCTCTTCACCACTGTATGTCTTTTTCACTGTTAGTACCATGCCTGGTGCTTATAGCCTTCAATGCTACTCTGCTTTCTCTACCCTCCCACTCACAGAGTTTCACTTTATCTTTTGACTTCTATCTTCTCCCCACAAGTTGCTTCTCTCACGCTCCCTGGCTTTGGGCCGAGCTGAGAGTCTGCTGGAGCTTCTATCTTCAGCTTGGCCCTACTGAGTGGCTCCCCTCGCACTTCCCACTTAGAGAAACTCCCTGGAATTACCTGGCAAAGCTGTTTGTGTGTGTGTGTGTGTGTTTCTGGGGAGACACACTGTGGCAGACCCTATGGACTATATACCCCTACACAATCCACAATTTCCCATGCCCTTGACTTCCTTTGTCAAATAGGCTAAAAAGCTCAACTTTTCCATTTCTCAACTTTCTCATTTGACCAATGTGAAGGAAAACATGCCTTTCTGAATAAACAGCAAAGGAGAAATTTCTCACTAGGAGAAAATCACTTACCCTTATTCTTTCCCAGTATTCCTGCCTGGAATGTGGGTGTAAAGGTTAGATGTGCAGCAGCCACCTTGCAAATGTGAGGCTGCAAGCTAGAAGGCAAAGGCCTGCATGGAAGACAGAAGGGCAGAAAGTTGGAAAGCACTTCAGTCCCTGATGGCATTCTTGAGCCATCATCCCAGCTCTGAATTGTCTCCTCCAGACTCATATATGTTATGAATTATACACATACATACAATTTTAAAAAGGAGAAATGAAAGTATAAATAGGAATTCTGAAGTTTTCTTCATGATATAGATTATCTCGCGTGTGCCTGAGAGGCAATCATCCCATATCGGAGACCTCTGCTATATAACCAAGGTACTACTATATTAACAGAAATCAGTAAAACTTAAAACAGCAGTAATGAAAGAAAGAAAGTGTTAGTCTTATCTGACTCTGCAAACCCATGGACTGTAGCCTACCAGGCTCCTCTGTCTGTGAAATTCTCCAGGCAAAAATACTGGAGCGGGTAGTCATTTCCTTCTCCTTCTCGGGAAGGGGAACTTCCCAACCCAGGGAGCGAACCTGGGTCTCCTACATTACAGGCAGATTCTTTACCATATAAGCCACCAGGGAAGCCCATTGTATTAACAGAAATCAGTAACACAGCAGTCATGAGGAAGGAGGAAAGATACCCCGAGAAGTGTATTACAAGATAGGGTGACGCCGTGAGGTCATTGTGTTTTGAATATAAATGACTAGAAGGAACTTACATAGAAGGTTAATTCATGGTAATTGCTTTAAACTATTATGTGTTCATAGTTTTTAGCAGTGGCCAGGTACTAATTTGCAATAAAGGGGAAAAAAAGGCAAAAAATGTTATTTTAAATACCCTGAGAGTTTAAGACAGACCTTCTCCACTTTACAAAACTGCTTCAAGATGCCCGTGTCATGGAGCTGAGCGTCTCTCCGCCCTGCACAAACATGCTCCACCAAGAACCCCTGCCTGTGATGACAGTCAGGCAGGTGTGGTGGTGAGGGCCCTAGGTGAGATGATAGCTCATTTCCAGTGGCCTCCAGCTTGCTATGGGGGTAAGGAGGTGATCAGAGCGGGGAAATGAAGGCCCTGTGGGATGTCACCGTTGGTGACCAGACCACCCTCTCATTGATCAGTGCATCTACCCCTTGCCTCACTCTGCTTATCACAAAATTGCCCAAATTCCCATCCCTGTCACAGAATGATGGGTTTTTATCCTTGGAACACCATCTGGTACACTTCCACCTCTTCAGAGTTGGAGAAGTGCAAGCTCTAAAAAGCTGAGGGTATGTCCAAGATCAAACAAGAGATTTCAGCAGCAGAGTGGGCACCAGAAGCAACTCAGTCATTAGCAGTCGCCATACAGAACCCTCTCTGTGGCCAGGGCATTGCCATCTTTCTTACCTGTACAAAAGCCCTACAAGATAGGTGCTGTCATCTCCATTTTAAAGCTGGAGAAACTAAGACTCAGAAAGATCATATGATTTTCCAGGGTTAAAAGACAAGCAGAACCAAGAGGTGAACCCAGCCCTGCCTGGCTTCCAAATATGGGCTGTTTCCACCATTTCAGCTGACTGCCCATACTGCTTCTCTGATCTGTTACAGATGTGCCCACAAAGCAGTTTACAGCCATCCCCCTATAGGTGTCCTTAGCTATTGGAGCCTCAGGAAATCCATTTCAGTGCCACGTCCCCCTCCCCCTTCATATAGGAAATGCTTCCTGAAAGCCTGTTCTTTCTGCAGCTGGTGATATTTGATTTGATTAACACCCTGAGACCTATCACCAGACTTAAAGATGATTCTTAATTAATTGCTTACGTTAAAGAGCTGGCACTTTCTGCATTTGGTTCACACTTCCAGCCTCAATCATGTTTTCATTTCAGCAATAATATTTACATGATTAGCAAATAGTCAATTCATACTCTGGTGTGGACCTAAGCTGTGTGTGGGACTTCCCAAAGCAGATGTCCTTGCAGGTGTAAAGAAATCAGATTTTTCTTTTTTTTTCCTCACAGCAAGAGCCAAGAACAAGATCTTCTGCTTGTTTCCCAATGAAAAATTGTGCCTGGGTCAACAAATATTCATGGAGGGCTGACTTAGTAGTCTATGTGTCAGTCAATATTTGCAGGGCCCCATGGGGGCTAACAAGAAGTACACTAAGAAGTCACATTAGATTTAACTTTGTTTTTGCTTTCTTTTTTCCTGGCCCAAGACCTAGATGCATAGATTAGGAAAAGACATGAAGTTTCAGAGGCATTCACTAAGTTCTTCCAGAATACTAACATTCAAAAGGAAGAAATACATGGCCTACATGATAATACGATTAAGTGAGTTTGTGATGTTAAATGTCCCCAGGATGCAGAGGTAAAACTGGAAAGGGGTGATATGCCGCAAGATTATCCTATGAATAATTTTAATCAAGAGCCTAGATAATGATACAAAAAGCAATATTACATCTTCCAATAGCTGGATGTTGGAAGGAATAAGACAGCATTTTGGATGACAAAGTTCTCAACAGACTGGACAATGGGTTGACTTCTAACACCATGAAATTTTGTAGAAACAAATGCCATGGAATCACCAGAATCAGCATTGTTTAGGGAAAGCATGGCTTTGAGAGGCACCATCAACCACAAGCTTCACAGGAGGCAACAGTGTAATGTGTGACTCACGTGTCACTAATACATCCCCTTGACTGCACGTGTCAAGAACCAAGATGGAGGACAGTGAAAGCCCTGCTCTCATTTTTACCCCCCAGCCCACCCTTAGGTAGTGCATTCAGCTGTAAGTAGGTTGGCCATATATGATAATATCCTGGTCAGGATAGTTTTCAGAATAAAAGGGTTTGCAGGTGATGAATGAGTCTGGAAAAAGGGTTTCAGGTGATAAATCGGTCTGGGAAATGTCTCCTGGGCAAACCGTGACCCACCTAGTTATAAGGGATATGGACAGATTGGAGGGGATTCAGAGGAGAAACTGGAAGAGAGGAAGGTCTCAAGAGAAGAGATTATAGTATATCTTTGAAGAGAAATGTTTAGCCTGAGGAAGAGCCAAGTGAGGTTTATATGTAAGCTACTTTGAGATATTCAAAAGGGCAGCAAATGAAAGAGGTGTGAGACTTGTGGATTATGGTCTTGAAGGATTCTACTGTGAGGCATCAACTATAGAGAAAATGATTGCTTCTCAGGGGTACTTGAACCCAAGAGGAGACAATGAACAACTACCCTATTACAAAAACATTTTGGAAGCCTACCTGGGTCCATCCATCAGTTCCTGTTCATGGGCCTACTTAGTTCTCCAGACAAATTCCAATGAAGTAGGAATCATTCCTTTTTAATGAAATCCAGCTTCTTTTCTTTTAAAATATGGCTATTGTTTAAATATATGGAGGCTTTCCCTCTTTTTTCAGAGAGAGATTCTTTTAAGGAAATTAGATATACAAGGTCTTTGATTCCCTAGACTCCTCTCTATAATTTTATATATGCTTTTTTCACGATATTATTTACAGAATTTTCTTAAATATTCTTCTTTGTAAAGACCAACACAAACACCACATTACACTGAATCTAAGATATCACTGAAGAGGGAACATACCTCAACATAATAAAAGCTATTTATGACAAACCCACAGCCAATATAACACTCAACAGTAAAAAGCTGAAAGCCTTCCCATTAAAATCTGAAACAAGACAAGGACACTCATGCTCACCATTTCTTTTAAACATGGTATTGGAAGTCCTAGCAATAGCAATCAAAAAAAAGTATCCAAATTGGAAGGGAAGAGGTAAAATTGTCATTATGCAGATGACATGGTACTATACGCAGAAAAACCTAAAGACTCCACACAAAAACTACTAGAACTGATAAATGAATTCAGCAAGTAGTAGGATACAAGATTAACATACAGAAATTGGTTGCATTTCTTTACACTAACAATGAAATATCAGAAAGGGAATGTGAAAAATCCGATACCTTTTAAAATTACATATCAAAAGATAAAATATTTAGGAAAGCCTGAAAAGGAGGTGAAAGATTTATATGCTGAGAACTATAGAACATTAATAAAGGAACAAGAAGATGATGCAAAGAAATAGAAAGATATCCCATGCTCTTGGAAGATTTCACATTGTTAAAATGGCTATACTACCCAAGGCAATCTACAGATTTAATGTGATCCCTATCAAAGTACCCATGACATTTTTCACAGAACTACAACAAGTAATCCTAAAATGTATATTATATATATATATGTATATATGTATGTGCATATATATATGTGTATATATGTATATAATATATATAATGTATATTTTATACATTATATATATAAAATGTACATTTTATATATAATATAATCCTAAAATGTATATAAAAGTATAAAATATAATCATAAAAGACCCCCAAATTGCCACTCCAGAGGGGGAAAAAAGAAAGAGGAGGCCTAACTCTCTTAGACTTCAGATAATACTACAAAGCTACAGCAATCAAAACAGCATGATATTGACACAAAAACAGACATATGAATCAACAGAACAGAGAGGCCAGAAATAAACCCACACACCTATGATCAATTAATCTTTAACAAAGGAGGTAAGAATATACAACGGAAAAAAGACAATCGCTTCAACAAGTGGTGTTGGGGAAGTTGGACAGCAACATGTAAATCAATGAAGTTACAACACACCTTCACATCATACACAAAAATAAACTCAAAATGGCTTAAAGACTTAAATATAAGACATGACACAGTAAAACTCCTAAAAGAGAATACAGGCAAGACATTCTGACGAAAATCATACCAATGTTTTCTTATGTCAGTCTCAAGGCAATAGAAACAAAAGCAAAAATAAACAAATGGGTATTAATCAAACTCACAAGCCTTTGAACAGCAAAGGAAAGCATAAATAAAAAGAAAAGAAAACCTACAGCCTGGGAGAAAATATTTGAAAATGATGCAACCAACGTGGTTTAATTTTGAAAATACATTTTAGTTGCTAAGAGTCAGCTCATACTAGCATTAACTATAAGGTTGAGTCAGAGATCAAACTGGGTATTAACTATCCTAGGGTATAATCATTTATAGAGAGAAGTTATCAGGTAGTTACTTCTGCAGTTCTAACTACCGTTTTGGGGTGTCTGGAAAATACCTTAGAAACCAGTCTGAAGACTTAAGCCAATTATCGACTTATTTCCACCTATTTATTTAATTTGGAGCTATTATGTGGACCCATAAAGTGACTGTCAATTATGATTTTCATTTTGCTATTTTTGCAACTATTTCTTGAATCAACTAACTCATTCTCTGCTTTTATCAATAAAAAAGTTTTTAAGTTTTTTAAAAAAAATTTTTGAAAATACACAAATAGCTCACACAACTCAATAACAGACAAAAAAAAACAATCCAATAAAAAAAATGGGCTGAAGACCTAATCATACATTTCTCCAAAGAAGACATAGAGATGATCAACATGCACATAAAAAGATGATCAACATCATTGATAGAGAAATGCAAATCAAAACTACAATGAGGTATCACCTCACACCAGTCAGAATGGTCATCATAAAAAAATCTATAAATAATAAATGCTGGAGAGGGTATAGAGAAAAGGGAACCCTTCTACACTGTTGGTGAGGATGTAAATTGGAGCAGCCACTATGGAGAACAGTATGGAGATTCCTCAAAAAACTGAAAACAGAGTTGCCGTATGATCTAAAAATCCCACTCCTGGGTATATATCTAGACAAAACTATTTAATATAATTCAAAAAGATATATACATGCCTATCCATAGAAGCACTATTTACAACAGCAAAGACTTGGAAACAACTTAAATGTGCATCAAGAGATGAGCGGATAAAGAAGATGTGGTACATATATACAACAGAATACTATTTAGCCATAAAAAATAATGCATGCATGCATGCTCACTCATGTCTGACTCTTTGCAACCCTATGGACTGGGGCTCCCCAGGTTCCTCTGTCCATGGGATTTCCCAGGCAAGAATACTGGAGTGAGTTGCCATTTCCTGCTCCAGGGGATCTTCCTGACCCAGGGATCAAACCCATGTTTCCTGCATCTCTGGCATTGGCAGACGGATTCTTTTACCACTGAGCCCCATGGGAAGTTCCTTAAAAATAATGCCATTTAAATAATGGCATTTGCAGCAACATGGATGAACCTAGAGATATGATGCTAAGTGAAGTAAGTTAGAAAGATAAATGCCACGTGATATTACTTATATGTAGCATTTAAAATAGGACACAAACTTACCTATAAAACAGACTCACAGACATAGAGAAGAGACGTGTGGTTGCAAAGGTAGGGGTGAGTGAGGAAAGGATGAATAGGGAGTTTGAGATCAGCAGATGCAAACTATTATATATAGGATGGATAAACACAAGGATCTACTGCATAGCACAGGGAACTATATTCAATATCACATGATAGCCATAATGAATAAGTAACTTCACTGTACAGCAGAAAATAATACAAAGTTGTAAATCAACTATACTTGAATAAAATAAGACTCAATGGACATGAGTTTGGGTAAACTCCGGCAGTTGGTGACGGACAGGGAGGCCTGGTGTGCTGCAGTTCATGGGGTCGCAAAGAGTCAGACACGACTGAGCAACTGAACTGAACTGAACTGATAAAAAGACACCACTGATTATAAAATGCATCACTATTATATAGCATTAAAGAGAGAAAAAAATGCTACTAATTAACTATACCTCAAACTTTTTCACATTTCAATTCCCACTTTCCTGGGCCAACTCAAAATTGTCATATTTGTTCCCATCTTCACGTGATATTAGTATCTTCGTCATCAAGAACATTGAGAATGCAGTATTTCTTTTAAAAGCATTCCACTATTATCTCTGGAATTTTCTCCCAAGCAACTAACACTTGATCTGAAGGTTTTGACGTTCTTGCTTTTTTGACCTAACCAGCAAATGACAAGAGTAAGTTTTAAAACAACTAGGATTTTATTCTTTGTTCAAATAGTCCTTAAGTTATCTGCTGACTGAAACAATGAGGAAGTGCTTTCTAGTTTACGCCACCAAGAATAACAACAAAATTTGCTCTGCGTAGGCAATGATAGCTCCATCCCAGCTGGAACCCAGCCAACAGATGCCTGGGATGTTAAAACGTGACATATGGAGGCTTGGGATAACACACAGTAATTCCACCTCCCTGTCTAGTTTTTGGTCCTAGGTTATCCCCTTTGCCTACTAATTCCCTGCCTGCTTTCCTTATTGGCCATGCTAACCTCTGCCAGCTCTTGCTTCTGTAGCTGAGAGTCTCTTCAAGTACTCTCCTGGGCTGTCCTTATTTCTATTTTATGCCCAACTTCATCTACTTTGGAAGTATTCCCCATCTTCACATTTTAGTTAGTTTTCCATTATATGCCCATCAACTGATAGAACACAAAACAAAAATGAAAAGGTCAGGTAAGATTTTGCATCTCAAAAGAAGACACACTTCATCTCTCCCTGTTTTTATTGAGCAGCACTGTATCTCTTTACAGTAAAGACATAGCTCTTAGGTCTTGCTGTGAAGTAAAATATTTTGTAGAGATTTTTTAAATGTAGATTCCAGTGGGCTATCCCAAGACCTACCACTGACTCAGATTCTTGGGGTTGGGAGTGGAATCTGGGGGTGGAGGGGGGGAGGAGACACTTGTATTTTTAACAGAGCTCCAGAGTAATGTGGTACATCATCTAGGCTGGAAATTATGAAGAGGACATCAGGCATTTTCACTTTCTCATTCATACAAGGATAATTCTTTCAACAGACACCAACACAAATTTGAAACCAAGAGCCCCCACTCTAAGTGTTCAGTAAAAATCAATTCATATGGGCAGGCCAGTTTTATTCATTTGAACCATAATATTCATACCAGCCTATATTCATCATGGTTAAACTAAGGGGTATGAAGGGCTTTGTGATGACTGGGGATGTGCGTGGTGGAAGCACATGCTGGAAACAGAGGATGAGATTTCTTTTTTCCAATCTTGCAACAAACTCCAGCGCTGACATGCCACAGGGAAGGAGATCGTGTCTTCCACTCTTTAGCTACAGCTTTCCAGGGCCATTTCAGGAGCAAGATGATCTGGGCATAATTCTGGTTCCCTGATTTGAGGACAGTCTGTCACCTGAGAGTGGAAGACTGAACTCGTGTGGGCCGACATTCAGGAAATACATACATCCCTGCACCAAAGGGCTCAGGAAATGGTTTTCAGGCCTTCAGGGGAGTCCCACTGGGAGTGGGACTCTCTCCCAATCATCTCCATTTTTAGCAAAGGTTCTACTGAATTTAGGTGAGTGTGAAGATCCCCCATCTTGTGTGGATAAAAGCAGGTAAGCAGTGATTCTGCAGTTGACTCCGTGGCCTTTTTGGCCCAAAGAACTCAGAATGCAGTTTCCACACTAAAATGCAGATGGCCTCTCACTTACCTGTTGGATCCAGGGAACTCTTGCTCATTAACAAGGAAGAGTCTGAGAGTCACTGTCTCCTCTGATTTTCTTTTCCTTTTGGGCCCAAATCAGAGGCTACAAGCAAGAACACAGAGATACAAATCATTGCAAGTCAGTGCTGATGGCTGAAATAAATATTGACACTGTACTTTTTCTCTTACTTCTATGTACTGAACACATACTCTGTGCCTGGCCCTTTATCTACATCATCTCATTTACTCCTCACCACAACCGTGAAACAGGTTTCAGTGGCCCCTTTTTGACCACACAGGGGGAAGAAGATGTAGGATAAGCATCACCCACAGTGCCAGGCAATGAGTAAGGGCCAAATCCAGGAGTGAATCTCAGATCTGATCCCAGAGTTGAAGGTCTCTCACACATTGGTTATATGTGAAAGGTGGTGAGGAAAACATAATTTAGATTGATGCAGGGAAGGAAGGATGGTTAGATGGATAGATTAAAAAGTAATACTGTGTAAACAAATATAGATACATACATATAATGGAACATGTATTATAGAAAATAGGTGGTGTTAAATGGGTATACTCTAAATGATTCTTTAAAATGTTTCGTATGTTGGGAAAAAAATCTGAAATCAAGTGTTGGGGACAAAGAAGAAAGACAGTAAGGGAATCAAAGATACAACCAATGAAATCTTCCTTCAAGGATCTGTCTCATGTTTTACTATTTGATCTAGAATCTTAAATTCAATTTAGGTTAACAAATATGTATTGAGGCTTTACTCTTTACCAGGTACCAAAACACCTGCCAGTCTAGGATGCTGAATTCATGGGAGGTGCTATTAGGACAGAAGACAGAACAATTCTGGGGTTCATAGCCAGCAGTTGACCCTAACTTAACCCACAGTACAAGGCTGACTTTGATAAAGAGGGGTAATGAATAGGTGAAATGCTATAAGAACACAATGATAGATAAAATAATAACTGAGAGGTCTGGGAAGATGCCTGGGAACAGGTAAAAGGTGAATTGTGCCTTGGAAAACAGAGAAGATGTCAAAAGGTCTGAACTATTTTTACTCACAACACTTTCAACCCCAAACACATGGGTTTTTTTCCCTGACACCAGTCAGTCCTCTGATACCACCTGGGTGTCCCACAATGGATTCAATTCTGACACTATCTCCTGGAGGTAGAGTCAGATCCCACAAGTTAAGGGCTTAGTCCCTCCAAGAATGTCCCCAGTTTAGATGCCAATGGAAGGCTGTGAGTCCTTTGTTATACTCTGCAGGCACTTTTGAGCACAGAGGTCTCCATATAACAGCCGTGTGCAGCGTGCCCTCCACTCCTTGAGGCGGCCTCAGGCTCTCTGTAAGTTTCCCCTTGGAAAGTCATGACAACCCAAGCTATCTGGGGCTTCTGTACTTACCACCTTTCCCTCTGAGGAGCAGGGCCAAAGCCTCTTTCTCAGAAGAGAGAGGGGCCAGCAGCTTCTGCTCCCATCTCCGCTCCCACCCACTTCCCTCCTCCTCACCTCCCACCAACATCTAAGAGCTCATCCCCCTGTGCTAGATATAGTCCTCTCCTCACCTCCTCCCAGCACACCTGCAAAACTGCATGTTCTCTCTGAAGCAAGATGCTGTGGTCCAAATTATCTTGTCATTTCTAGGCCAAGTGCCATTAGAGTCTTGACTTTGGAAAATCAAAAGCCTTTCCCCCCCCCAGTTCTTTGATGAATCTCCTTTTTTCCCTGATACCATAAAGATGCCCGAATGAGATTGATGGAAAAGGTCAAGGCAACAGGAGCCACCAGAGGGGTACAGAGGGGCGAGTCGGCTCATATGTTCAAAATATCACTCTGCCAGTGCCCTCACCAGCCTTTAAAGCTTGAGCAAAGGCCCAGTGCACTCTGCACCCTCCTTCACAATCAGAACTCCTCCCTGTTCTTAGGTCTCTGAAGAATTTCAGTTCCAGATGACCTGATCTAGACCGGGCTGCAGACAGAATCCCAAGGGAAGCCCAATACCTAAAAATGACGCATCTCACACCTTGAAAGCGGCTTCCGTCTTAGAGTTACTTGTGACTCTCTGGGAGAAATTCAGCAAATGGATTCCCAAACTGCTCATCACCAAAGTGTAGAACCATTTGTTTATGTGAGTTGCATGGCTGTGCCTGCCATATAGTCTTTGAAAAATTCTGAACAAGCTCCTTAAGTTGGGGCAATGTACTTCGTGAGTTTTCTGTGTAGGTCATCACCGCAGAGAACTAAATATTTCCCATGGTCCCACCTGACCACGCAGAGCTGGTCTGATACCCTGTTTATCAAGATATCTGCTCCTTCTCACCCCTGGAGGCATGCCTTTGGCTACACACTAGAGTCTTTTCTTTGGCTTCAGGTACCCTCTCTGGTTATTATGACAGTCCTCTGTATCAATCGTGCAGCCTGAAAGAGAAACAACTTGTCAGTTAAATCAGTTGAAAATGCAGATGTCTGAGAAAAATATTAACTTGATGCTTTCCTTCACCAACTGCTCATCCTAAATAAGGACCTAGGAGGTTTTACTTCTGAAGCTTAACTACATACCAGAGAGACCCCTCAGTTCAAGTGAATAAATACCCACAGGGCCTGTCTCCCACCATAAACCCACACAGATAAGGTCAGGCGTGCCTCTTCCCATGAAGCAGAAAGAGATTTTCCTTGTCATAAATTAAAATCCTCCCTTATGGCCATGGATTTATCAGCAGACTTGTTCATAATGGTCATCTTATGAATGACAGATGGGAACAATAAATCATTCCTTGTTACAAAGGCTGCTCCACATGGTTCAAAATGGCAGACTCCCTGCTAGAATGAACCTCCTCTGGACCAATAAAAATCTTTCTAGGGAAAAAGTGGAGGGGACCAGTGGTTGCAGCAGGATAAGACACACACTTCCAGGATCTGAAGGGAAACATTCAGCTGCTTGTGGCTTCACCACCTTACATCTACTCCTCAACAACACCCAGAAGAGGTGTTGACCTCAGATACGCTGAGTTTTCTCATCCACTCAGAGCTGAACATTAACTATTGATATTCAACCAAACTTTTATTAGTGAAAAACAAGCCTAAGATCATCCCAGGAGTCTGTGTGTACTGATACTATACTCCTTCTGTTTCTCCTTTCCAGCAGAAATGGAGGAAGCTTTTTACTTCAAAAATACAAATTTAAGGGACTTTCCTGGTGGCCCAGTGGTTAAAACTCCATGCTTCCTCTGCATGGGGTGCAGGTTTCAATCAATCACTGGTCAGGGAACTAAGATTTCACATGCCCATATGACCAAAAAAAACAAAAACAAATTTAATACATATGACCAATAATGCTATACAATATGAATAAAACATTGATTGGATTTTGCAATTCTGAAAGCAGTAAATTGCCAACAGCTCAAGCACTGATCTCTTAAACAAGATCCTGAATATTTATTTAATTTGGTGTATTATCAATCACTTCTACTCTCTTCTTGGCACTGGGCAAAAACGCAGAGGCAATTTCTCTCCCAACATCCTCCCAACTCTCCCAGAAATAAAAGCACATGTTTACAAAAAAACTCTCTCACCTAATCAGACATTTTCTGAGAAGCATATACAGTATTTTAAACTCAAGGCAGTACTCAGATCTGTTAAACATTTTTCAACACCCCTGAAAACTCCACTGAAGAAAGAGAATCTACATTCTTTACCCAGTCTGTCTAAGTAGCATAAGGCTGAAATCATCCACATATAAAGTTAAACAATGAAGTTACCCAAGTATACACACACTGTGAGAATCAATAACCTCTTCACAAACTAGCAAATTGGTTTCAAGTGTTTGGTTCACTGGTTACATCCAACAGACATGAATAAGAGGCTACCTCCCAAGTGAAAGAAAAGGGGGCAAGGGATTCTTGAAAAAAAAAAAAAAATGTGTTCTCATCAGAATTCCTGTGTTTCACATGGCATGGATGGTGTCTGTAAAACTCTTTGGGAAGTTTTTTTCTTTTTTTTGCTGTTTAGTTGCTAAGGCATGTCTGACTCTGTGACCCCATGGACTGTAGACCATCAGGCTCCTCTGTCCGTGGGATTTCCCAGGCAAGAATACTGGACTGATTTGCCATTTCCTTCTCTTGACCCAGGGATCGAACCTATGTCTCCTGCATCTCCTGTGTTGGCGGGTGGATTCTTCACCACTGAGCCAGCTTGGAAAGTATGCTGGGACTTAAATTCAGGCAATCCTCTGTTGGAATTTTAATTGAAAAAGCTTTTCTCAGAGCACTGTGTACTACCTCCTTTCATGAAAACAACTCATTGCCATGTAATTGCTTATATAATTTGATAACCTCAGGATTTCAGGTTTTCCTTAACTTTGCAACCAGATTATCTTTCCTAAAATAAAACATATTTTCTAGAAAAGTCTAGCTAAAGTAACTGACTCTTCTACTGAGCTATGGGCTCTGGGAATATTTGTCAGAAAATCTGGTCATTGAACTAGCACAAAGTTCATGTCCCTCATCCTTAGTCAATCAGCCTGTGTTTTTTCTCTCTCTTCATTCCCCGAGTGCCTTTCACCCTTCTCTCCAGCAGTGTCTAACATCATCTCCATAAGCTGACTTCACTTCTCTGCTCATTCCAATCTTTCTACCTTTAGATCTCTTCTTCTTCCTCTTAGGGTGAAATGTTTATGCAGAAATTCTACAGCTACTTCCATAGTCTAGATGCAAAAACGTCTTCTTCCAGTGGAGTAAGCTGTATCTTCTACTTAAATGCATACACTTTCAAAAGGAACATACACAGAAGAAAGGAGAAGGGACTTACGCCAGCCAGTCCTCACAGCTGGCTTGTGAGGCTCTTGTTCCCTTAAATGCTCCCCAAGGCTCCCTTCCATTCCATCTTCCCAGCCCCATGCTCACTATTAGAATGGCAGACCACACGCCTGTCAGAGCATCTTACACAAAGTTCTGGGAGTTGCTAGTAATTGGAGTCCTTTTTCCTTCCATATCCCTAAGTCTCTCTCAAGGGCCACAGGGCCTTGGTAGATTTCAAGGTTTGAAACTACTGTTTTAGTTTTGTTATTAATTTTTTGAGGCATCTCAAAAAAATTTCCACAGTGGCTGCAACAATTTACATTCCAAACAATGGTGTGTGAGGGTTCCCCCTTCTCTACATTCTCTCCAACAGCTGTTATTTCTAGACATTTTGATAATATCCAACCTAACAGGCATGAAGTGATATCTCATTGTGGTTCTGATTTGCATTTCTCTAATACTTAGTGATGTTGAACATTTTTCATGTGTCTATCTTAATTTCTTCTTTGGAAAAATGTCTATTCAGTTCCTTTGCTCATTTTTCAATTCAGTTGTTTCAAGTAGTTATATGGCATCTACCATATAACATAGCTACTTCACTTCCAGGTATTCATCCAAAGAATGTGAAAACACTAATCAAAAAAATAAAATATCCACCCCTATGTTCACACAGCATTATTACAATAGCCACAACATGGAAACAACATAAGTGACCACTGACAGATTAAAGATGTGTTTTCCACACAATGGAAAACAACTCAGTCATTAAAAAAGGTGAAATCTTGCCATTTGTAACACACGGATGGAACTTGAGGATATTATGCCAAGTGAAACAAGTCTAATGGAAAAAGATAAAATCTTTGCGAGTTCATGGATATTCAAAATATAAATAACTAAACAAACACATAGATACAGAGGACAGAGTAGTGGCTACCAGCAGGGAAGAGTTAATGGGAGGGCAAATGGGTAAAGGGGGTCAATAGCATGATGACAAACGAAACCTACACTTTTGGCAGTGAGGACACTGTAGTGTATACAGAAGTCATACACATGAAACTTATGGTATAATCAAAAAAATAATTTAAAAAATTTAAACTATGGTTTTAGAGACAGTAGTTTCTAGAGTCAACAGGCCTTTGTGAGCTATCCTAAGCATCCTACTAACATTAATTATATTTTAGC
This sequence comes from Muntiacus reevesi, assembly GCF_963930625.1. NCBI lineage: Eukaryota > Metazoa > Chordata > Mammalia > Artiodactyla > Cervidae > Muntiacus > Muntiacus reevesi. The sequence continues at coordinate 39,291,806 of NC_089265.1, read as the reverse complement.
TACTGAAAAACTTATATACCTACTTGTAAAAAGGATTTTAGTGTTATTGATAATACTGTTCATGAGTAGCCTAGTACTGAAGAGAAACTTTGAAATTGAAACAACTGAATTTTATACAGGACGTGAACCAAGAACTTCCAGATATTCAAGGTGGATTTAGAAAAGGTAGAGGAATAAGAGATCAAGTTGTCAACATCTGTTGGATCATAGAAAAAGCAAGAGAATTCCAGAAAAACATCTACTTCTGCTTCATTGACTATGCTAAAGCCTTTGACTGTGTGGATCACAACAAATCGTGGAAAATTCTTAAAGAGATAGGAATACCAGATCACCTTACCTGCCTCCTGAGAAATCTGTATGCAGGTCAAGAAGCAACAGTTAGAACCAAACATGGAACAACAGGCTAGTTCCAAATTGAGAAAGGGTGTATATGTCAAGGTTGTATGTTGTCATCCTGCTCATTTAACTTATATGCAGAGTATATTATGTGAAATGCCAGAATGGATGAACCACAAACTGGAATCAAGATTACTGGGAGAAATATTAATAGCCTCAGATATGCAGATGACACCACCCTTACGGCAGGAAGAAAAAGAAACTAAAGAGCCTCTTATTTAAAAAAAAAAAAAAAGAAGAAGCTAAAGAGCCTCTTGATGAAAAAGAGGAGAGTGAAAAAGCTGGCTTAAAACTTAACATTCAAAAACCAAAGATCATGGCATCCAGTCCCATCACTTCATGGCAAACAGATGGGAAAACAATGGAAATAGTGACAGATTTTATTTTCTTGGGCTCCAAAATCACTGCAAATGGTGATGGCAGCCATTAAATTGAAAAATGCTTGCTCCTTGGAAGAAAAGCTATGACCAACCTAGATACCATATTAAAAAGTAGATATATTACTTTGCTGACAAAGGTCAATCTAGTCAAAGCTATGGTTTTTCCAGTAGTCATGCATGGATTTGAGATTTGAATTATAAAGAAAGCTGAGTGCCGAAGAATTGATGCTTTTGAACTATGGTGTTGGAGAAGGCTCTTGAAAGTCCCTTGGTCTGCAAGGAGATCAAACCAGTCAAACCTAATGGAAATCAGTCCTGAATATTCATTGGAAAGACTGATGCTGAAGCTGAAACTCCAATATTTTGACCACCTGAAGAAAATTGGTACAGACCCTGATGCTGGGAAAGGTTGAAGGCTGGAGGAGAAAAGGACGACAGAGGATGAGATGGTTGGATGGCATCACCAACTCAATGGACATGAGTCTGAGCAAGCTCTAGAAGTTGTTGATGGACAAGGAAACCTGGTCATAGGGTCCCTAAGAGACGGACATGACTGAGGGACTGAACTGAATCTTTGAAAAAAGGTTGGAAAATTGAAGGTTGTTTTGTGTGGGGTGTTTTTCTTTTCTTTTCTTTTCTTTTGCTTGCTTTTTATTTCTTTTACCTTTCTACATATTATTCCTTCAACAAATGTTTCTTAATCTCCTGTAGGTCATCCTATATATTAATATTATTGGCTAGGACTAAAACAATAGGCTAAAGCAGAAACTTCCTGCCCTTGTGAAAGCTTACCATCTAGTAGAATAGAGAGATGACCAAATAATAAAAAGGAAAAAAAGTGTAAAAAAAGTTAAATAGCTACAATGACAAAGGAAGAAAGTAGATACACAGTGCTCCACCAGGAATAATGATCTAGCCAGAGAAACCAAGGAAAGCTGCATAAAGGTGGCAGAAAAGAATGTTCTGAGAGAGGGAAAAACTGTGCACAAGCCCCATGGTGGAGGAAGCCTGGCTCACCAAGGAGATGAAAGGATGTCCAGGCGGGAGCACAGACAGGGTGGCGGGGGGTACGGATGAGGCAGAGGGGTACACAGCAACTGCATGTTACACATGCATGTTACACTTTAAGTGTGTGTGTATGTGCTGAGTCGTGTGACTCTTAAACCCCATGGACTGTAGCCCACCAGGCTCCTCTATCCATGAGATTTTCCAGGCAAGAATACCAGAGTGGGTTGGCATTTCCTTCTCCAGGGGATCTTCCCTACACGGCTTTATGGGGAAGAGCAAAAGGAAACCACTTTAAGGTGGAAGGAGTAACACGATCAACTGGGCATTTTTAGAAGATGACCCTAGTCACAGTGTGGGAAAACACAGGTCACCTGTAAGTAGGTAAGGTCACCATAGGAGTCTTCACAGGAAATGATGGATGGAGACAGACTCAAGAGGTTGTTGGTGGGAAAAGCGACAGGATGTGGGGATGGGTCGGATATGAGGGTTGCTGTTCAGAAAGTATCAGGTTTCTCACATATCCCATTTTAACTATCCGGCCCTTAACTTAATCATTGAGTATTGTCTATGGTCTTTAGACACTTATTATTTTTCTTTCTGCATGTTCTCACTTCATCTTGAATGGAAAATTCCTCTTACTTCAAAACTAACTAACTACAGAGCCCTTCAGCATTATTCTACCAAGCCCCCTAAATCTATTTTTAATATAAATGTAATTCCCATTTGATTTATGTTATAATTTTTAAACTAAGTTTGATCTCTCCCCCTTAAATATTTTTCTGTTCAGTAAAACTTCCTTCACTGAAATGATAAATCTGAATTTTGATATAGTAGTAGAAGACTTTTAGTTACATGGCAGCCAAACTTGAATCAACTCAAATACAAAAGAGAATGGTTTAAAAACACATGATGGTGTCTCACAGATCAAATGCAGAAGTGCAACCAAGACTGCCCATTTCAGAATGAGCTGGAATCCCTTGGAAACTTTACTCAATATTCTGTCTGCTCCTCTCTATTTGCTGGCTTCAGCTTCTTACTTTGAAAGTCCAGCTTTTTCCAACATTCAAGCTATAAGACAGCTCTATTACAGTTCTTATATTTTTATATTCTGGGTTTAGCCACAGAGACTGACCCTTAGCCCCTCGGTGTCCTGATTCCAAATTTCAAGGAGTGGAACTTGGCCCTGATAGAGTCGGGTGATCAACCATGGTCAGTTAACTATGACTGGATGTGGGTGGGTATAAGAATTCAGGGAAGAAATAGCCAATGCCAATTCTGAGTTCCCAGAGAAAAGAGAATTGTTGTGAATTTGGCAGACACCCATATGGGGAAAGAGGGAAACAATAGCTCCTTTACTTCAATAAATATGTGCTAAGCACCAATCACATACCAGAGGCAGGCTAGGTTCATGAACGCAAAACTAAGTGCAGCAAATTCCACCTTCAGGGAGTATAACACCCCACACTGCCTATGAATACCCTGGTCTCCATATATGGTCACTAATCTATAGCACATATCTAAAAACTCAGTGTACTATATGGAACCCACATGCAAGATTTCATTCTGTGGAATCAGCATTTAGCTCTCATCTTGGACAAAAGCAAAACAATCTGCAGACAAAAAAACAAAGAGTTAAAGTTTCATTTCCAGTTGTTGTCAGATGCTACTAAGCAGAATAAAATAAAAAATTTATTAATGCAGATAACTTTGGTATTTCTATTTACCAACATTCATCTATCTTCAAGGGATAAAGATATCTATCTATGTATGTACCAGTAGAAGAAAAAAAAAAAGTGTTAATTGAAGATCTACAGTATGGACATCAAGTTACTAGACAGGCCCAGACCACAAGAGTAGACAGCACATCAGATTCTGAGCTGGGAGACCCATGGTCTCATCATATCAGCTGTGTGACCTCAGGGGGCCACACGCCCAGAAGAGCTTTACCTATAAAGTGAGGCTCGTAACTCCCTAACAATGTCAGCATAGGTAACTGAGAAGGCAGTCCAAATAGGAATGAGGAACAAAGGGAAGAGAGAAAAGCGGTCCAGGCCACATAAAGATTCCTTCCAGACCAATGACTGATGACCAGACAGCTAACCTATAGGCCATGAGCTTCCAATTCTCCCCATGCGTAACATGGCTCTCTCTTTGCAGACTGAGTTGTGCTGTCTTTCCTTTTCAAACAAAAAGGAAAAAAAGCCACCTAGTTAATGTAGTAACTTTCACCTATGAAAAGAAATGTTAATATTATTTCCTTTGGCTTCCTTATCCAGCCCAATTTTCCCTTCCATCCTATTGCCTCTCAAACCTTTCTTTTATGTTTCCTTTTCATGAGAAGCTTAAATTCAAATTAGCTGCCTCTCTGGAAAGCTTTCATCTTGTCTTCAGTTTCTAGTATTATTGCCCTCTATCAGATTTTATTTTTGCCTTTTCAGACTTCACTAAACCTCCATTCATTTGCATGAGCATGCTGTCCGTTTAAAGGGCTATAGATATTTGAGCTTTATACAGGCTATCAGGACTTCCCTTGTGGTTCAGCTAGGAAAGAATCTGCCTGCAGTGAGGGAGATCTGGGTTCAATCCCTGAGTTGGGAAGATCCCCTGGAGAAGGGAAAGGTTACCCACTCCAGTATTCTGGCCTGGAGAATTGCATGGACTGTATAGTCCATGGGATCACAAAGAGTCAGACACGATTAAACGACTTTCAGTGTTGTTTTTTAGTTTATTTTTTTTAAGTTGTTTTTTTTTTTAATGTGGACTGTTTTTAAAGTCTTTATTGAATTTGTTACAATATTGTTTCTGTTTTATATTTTGTTTTTTTGTGGCCCCAAGGCATGTGGGATCTTAATTCCTCAACTAGGGGTAGAACCTGAACCTGCTGTATTGAAGGCAACCACTTCAAAGCACTCTAGGAAAGTCCTCTGTTTTTGAGTTTTCTATTGCTATCTCAATATAATCCAAAATGGACAACAAGTGATATTAAGCTACTTTTAGTTTAATAAGTAATTAAAACATCATAAAAAACATTTTTTACTTTTAGAATTCATTCCTCTTTTATTTAGAACATGTCTTCACAATGATATTACCCCAAGAGGATGAAAACTGGCTCATGTGGCAGAAAAACATCTTAGATATCATAGTGGTTTGTGGCCCTCCCAACCCTGACCCTCTTCAACTACATAAACAGATATACAGCACACCTGTAGCATTAAAATTTCATGGTGGGAGAAAGCAGTTAAGGAAATATGTATCTGCAAAGGCACCACAGTGGGGAGATAATTTTTAAAAAATTTTTAAAGGTGGAGGAAAACAATTTAGAACTAATCTATACTTGTATAGATTAGTTTACAAAAGCATTAAACACAGTCTTTCATTTAATCTCCACAAATCCAAGTGAACTGGGTACAAGTAACCTCTTTTCCAGATATGTAAATTGATGATCAGGGAGCTTCCTTCCTAATTGTGCAAGTGTGGTGGCCAGTTCCTGCCTCCATCTATGACAGTACAGCTCATATATTTCTTTAGAGCAGGGCTCCTCAACCTCAGCAGTACTGACATTTGAGGCAGGATAATTCTTTGTTGCAGAAGACTTTCCTCTGCAATGTAAGCTGTTGAACAGCATCCCTGGCTTCTGCTCAGTAATATCCCCTCCACCACCACCTCCACCAGTGGGGACAGTCCAAATGTCTCCAGATACTACTACCAAATGTCCCCTGGGGAACCAGGTGGGGAAATCACTCTTGGCTGAGAATCGCTTATTTAAAACCTACTGATAAAAAGAGACTACCATCTACTGTTTTTAATGTCATGAGAGCTAAGAGTTATGGAGCTTTACCAAAATACCAGGCATTTCATATGTATTGACTCATTTATTTCTCCATTAATCCTATGGAGTGGAGAGTAGCATACACCATGCCTGTTTTACAAATAAGGAAAACAATTTGGAAGTACTGTAGTCAGTAAACTGTGAAACTAGGATATGTAGATACTGGAGTTCCACTTATATCACAAAGAAGTGCTTAAACTATTGACCCAATTATAACTATTTGGTTCATGGAAAATAATCTACATTATGATTATAATGTTAACTTTGAATTTAAACCCAGAAGTTGCTGCAAGCGGAAGTTTCCATTTTATGTATACACACACACCACATCTTCTTTATCCATTCATCTGTTGATGAACACATGGGTTGCTTTCATATCCTGGCTATTGTAAGTAATGCTGCTATAAACATTGGGATACATGTATCTTTTTGAATTAGTGCTATTGTTTTGGGTTTATATATATATATATATATATATATATATATATATATATCCATGAGTGGAATTGCTGGGTGATACGGTAGTTCTATTTTTAGTTTCTGAGGAACCTCCACACTGTTTTTCACAGTGAGTGTATGAATTCACATTCCTACCAACAGTGTTGTTCAACAAGGCCCTAAATTCAAACTGCTTACACACTAGCAGAAGAGAAATACCATGTCCACAGATAATTGGAGATTAGACTGGTGGTTCTCAAAACTCTAATTCTCTAATAAGACTGAATAACCATTTCCAAATTTTCAAGGATAATTAAATTTAGAGAGAGAATTTAAAGTTTTTTAGCTTTTACATTGTCCTTAAGTGTTGATTCTAATAAAACTACAAAAAGAAAAAATATGAACAAATGAATGGATAGCAAATAAACATTTGGATCAAAATTTGGAGACTGAGTAGCTTAATGTACTTAAAGTATTTTGTGGACAGGGTAGTCATGCAATTATATTATTTCCTGTTTATAAGCTAGAATTAAATATGAGCAGTTCATGACTTCCAAATACTAAATAAGATTAAACTAGATTGATTTCCAGAGTGGGCTCTGCCTCTCATTTTCCTTTATAGCCCCCAGCAACTGGCATGATATACAAACCCTTTATGGTATTAATGGGTTTATTAACAGTTAACGAGTACAATGAAGAAAGAATCTTGAAGAGAATAAGGAAAACAAGTGATATGAGAATTCACAGGAGAGACTCCAGGCTGAGTTGATGAGATGGACTGGCTAATTGTTCACTAAACAATTTCTCTTGTTTTCCTCCAGGTCACATAAAGTTGGTGATTTCCCAGCATGCCTTGCATTTAGGAGTAGAAATATGATTGCTTTACATTCAAGAGAATGTGGTCAGAAGGTAGGACCATTACTCAACTTGGTCCATAAAACTCACTGACTGAGGGGAGAGGATTTGGAGAACTTGGAGGTAGGTGGAGCCACTAGCTACAAGCAACCAGGCTCCCTGAAATATTACCTGGAGGAAAACTGCCCAATCAGCAACACTCCTTTGGACAGTTCATGGGGAAGAAAAATATGTGTTATATTAGGTCACTGGAATTTGGGAACTCTTTGTTATGTTCATTAGCTACCCTGACTAATACATTTGGTTCAACCTGAAGCCACCCCAGTGCTCAAAACAAACCATGACACTAAAATCTTTTTCACATAAGCTGCTTCATAAAATTCCTAACTCATACTGCCTCTGTTCTGCCTCTAGAGACAACAGTACCACTGTTATTAGGATACAGGTAAGTATATGAATAAAACACAAAGGTCATACCTGAAATAAGATTGTGGGATAAGAAAACTCTCTTGAGCCAACTATTCAAGGAACTTTTGGCTGAAGGGAACCAAACACTTTAAAAAATAAAGTGTTTATAAAAAAAAAAAACACTTTAAAAAACTGTCTTCACATTCATGTATCTTTAAATAGGACAAAGAGTATGCTTGTTTTCACCACGGGTAGGAGATAAACATTAACATCTGGAAATATGGCAAGAACAAAAACTTGTCTGTGAGAAAATACGAATCATGGTTGCCCACCAGACCCAGAGCATTTAACCTAGATCCCACCCTGTCCAATCCCACGCCATCCCATTTCCAATTACGGCTTATTGAGCACATACTGTGTGTGAGTCACTGTGCCTATCCCTAGGGACACGAAGATGAAGGAGCAGCTGCTGTCCTCAGGAGATACTCTATTCAGGAGACAATTGTGGACATAATCAGTTCTACAGTGTGAAATAGATATTTCTAGCCTATCCAAATTGGGTATAGTGATAACCAAAAATCAGTGCTTACCACTACCTGGGGTGACTTCCCACAGCCAGTGCTCCTTAAGTGTCCCTAGTCCACCCTTGAAGTGGCAGCTTCTTTCACTTGACTCTAATTATATATAAATTATCAGCCTTGGCTGAACACTAGCTAATTATCCAGATATGAGAATACAATGTGCAAATGACACCACCTTAATGGCAGAAAGTGAAGAGGAACTAAAGAGCCTCTTGATGAGAGTGAAGGAGGAGAATGAGAAAGCTGGCTTAAAACTCAACATTCAAAAAACAAAGTTGATGGCATCCAGTCCCATCATTTCATGGCAATAAGATGGGGAAAAAGGTGGAAACAGTGACACAGTTTACTTTCTTGGGCTCCAAAAACACTGTGAACAGTGACTGAAGCCACAAAATTAAAAGACACTTGCTTCTTGAAAAAAAACTATGACAAACCTAGATAGCATATTAAAAAGCAGAGACATCACTTTGCCAACAAAGGTATGTGTAGTCAAAGTTACGGTTTTTCCAGTAGTCATGTGCAGATGTGAGAGTTGGACCATAAAGAAGGCTGAACACCAAAGAATTGATGCTTTCAAATTGTGGTGCTGGAGAAGACTCTTAAGAGTTTCTTGGACAGCAAGGAGATCAAACCAGTTAATCCTAAAGGAGATCAACCCTGAATATTCATTGTAAGGACTGATGCTGAAGCTCAAGTTCAAGCTCCAATACTTTGGGCTGACTCATTGGAAAAGAACCTGGTGCTGGCAAAGATTGAGGGCAGGAGGAGAAGGGGGTAACAGAGGATGAGATGATTGGATGGCATCACCTACTCAACGGACATCGAGTCTGAGTAAACTCTGGAGATAGTGAAGAACAGGGAAGCCTGGCATGCTGCAGTCCACGGGGTTCCAAAGAGTCGGGCATGACTTAGCAACTGAACAACAACAACATAGTGCTCACTGGTGTTTTTAAGTGGAAACACAAATAAAACCAGATTATGTATTGACCAACTGATGAAAAGGTTTTGACCAGAGAATTACAGGAAACTAACCCTGAATTTCCCCAGGGAGCAACAGTTCAATATTCACAGGGATTGTCTAGAACATAACTACTGTGAATAACAAGACTTGAATGTATCTATTTTACCAGTTATTTATTTAATATATCACTATGTACCCACAGATATTTATATTATGGGTTACAATCTAACACTATCATTAATTTATTGCTCAAACTGTTCCATCCTTAGCCATTGGCAGAGTAACTTTAAAATGGAGAAGTCTAGTGGTGACTCTATTGACCAGGCAATCAAGATCAACATCACTTTGATCTTGATTGGTGATGATCAATCCTCAATCAACATCACAGCTGCTGTGATATTGAGTGAATGGTGCAATCTGATGTTCTGAGAGGGATGCGGAACCGTTTCTGTGGTATTCTTGATGGGGACCTCAGTCTAGTCATAAGAAGATTCCAGACAAGCCTGAATCAAGTGACATGCTGCAAAATGATCAATACTCTTTGGAGGTGTCAAGGTCATAAAAGACAAGGAAAGACTGAGGAACTATTGCAGACTATAGAAGACCAGAGAGAAATAACTAAATGAAGGTGTGGAATCTTAAATTGGATCTTGGGAACAAGCACATCATCAAAAAAACATTAGTTGGACACTTCAATGTGAAGTCCAAATGCAGTCTTTAATTCATGATACTATCCTACTGTTAATTTCCTGGTCATGATAATTATACTGTATAATTATAATTATACAGCATGTAAGATGCTAACATTGGGGTATGCTAAGACAGGGACATACAGGAATTCTCTGTACTATTCTTGTAATTTTTCTGTAAATCTAAAAGTAATTCAAAAGTTGACCATTGGATGGTCTTGCATATCCCCTGGGTGCGCAAGTTGGAGAGTTGGGAGAAACGGCATCTCAGAGACTATATATATAGGAAAGTGTTCAATTTTTCAGAGTCTTTCTAGATTGAAAATCCTTTGGGGAATAGTGGAGACAATAAAAACTTTCCTGCTTTACAATAGTAACAAGATTTGGTTCTTCCAAGACAGGAGACTTCACTTTCAGCTATTGACCTTGGGCAAGCCATAAACATAGTTTCTTCTTCCATAAATGAAAGGGCTAAAATCAATAATCTTACCTTATGTCTGTTGTATAATAAAGTCTTAGTATTCTAAATTAATCTTGCTATTTAGCATTTCAAATCATATACTGTAAGAATATCCTTTAAGAATGCCTATTTATTCTGCTTTCTTGAAATACAGGAATTAAATAGCAACAGCTTGAAGAAATTCTGCAGCAGTGCTTCCCAAAGCCCATTTATAAAACAGATATAGTTTACATGCTCACAAACAATGTAAACATATTTAAAGCATCAAGAATTAGGCAGCCCTCTAAAATGTGTAACTCACTAAACCATTATATAGAAAAGCAGATTATAAACATGTATAATGATTTCAGGTAACATTTTCCAACATAAATATTTTTAGATGGACATAAGGTAGACCTTCTGATTATAGTCCCGAAGAGTATTATTTTAGAAGACATGAGTCACTAACAGAAAGAAATACACACTATATACTGATAAAATATAACATTCAGAACAAATAATAAAATATTTATATACTTTTAATCTACTTTCTATTATAAAGGAAATAATTTTGTCAGATGTTGCCAAGTTGGGTGAGAACTTTGACTTCTGGTCACATCATAATTAATACCATTGGGGAAATATTAGGAGACAGGAATGAGGTAGAAAGCAAGGATTTGATATTCATGAGTGTGTAATGGTCACTTTTCCAGTGCAATAGAAGGAGTGAGTTGGAGGGAGAAGCTGAACGTGAATCCTTTGTGGGTTAATGAGAAGATTTCTCCTCTTCCCTTTCCAACTGAAAATTCATCAGCTCACTTAGGATGGTTAAAGAAGGAATGAGAAATGAGGAAACTGACTAGAACGGAGTTTAGTCTATGGCATTTTGTATGGGTTATAATTCCCTGGTCCATTTTATAGGAAGCAAAAAAGGTACTGTTAAGAAATTTAAATTTATGTGTTTGGACCATTATTAACACACATTAAATTATTTTTCTCAAAGATAACCTAGCTTTTAAAAAATTAATCCTCTAATTGCTAATAAATTTAATTAAAATAATGAAATCTAATATTAATGAAGTAGAACAGTGGCCAGAATAATATATCATTAATATTGTGGGTTCCTCTCTGCTTGCATTTTCATCCTTACTTACTTTGGTCAAGTAATTTCATTCTCTGAGCCTTAGTTCCTCATTTAACATGAGAATAATAGGTCATACTTCATAGGATTGTAATGAAGATTAAGTGAAATAATGTACATAAAATGCTTGGCATAGATCTAGTACATAGTGTAAATATAAGCTATTATAATGCAACTATTTATAGAGAAATTGGATGCAAGTATATATATAATTGACATACAGATTAAGAAGACAGGAAAGAAATACAGCAAAGTATTAACAGTGGTTTTCCTGAGTGGTAGGGTTATGGGTGATTATATTTTCCTTTATTAGTGTTATTCTGCCAAATTTCCTACACTCGACAAGTATTTCTCCTATAATCAGGAAACTCATGTTGTCTTAAAAACCAAACACCATGAACAAGACCTGTAAATTTACATATACATTCCTTTATGTCCTTCTTCCTTTCCAATAAAATATTATCTAGTCATTTCTGAACCAGGAACAAAGTTGGGTATGGGCAGCTCACTTCCACTTGATCAAAATTAAGCTGGGATATAAGGAGTCTTCAAGGACAGGATGGAGAAGGCAATGGCACCCCACTCCATTACTCTTGCCTGGAAAATCCCATGGACGGTGGAGCCTGGTAGGCTGCCATCTATGGGGTCACATAGAGTCGGACACAACTGAAGTGACTTAGCAGCAGCAGCAGCAAGGACAGGAATGAAATGATAAAAATCGATGGGAGAGGGTGGAGAGATCCAGGGAGCATCAGATCTTGAAGAAACACAAACAGGAGAGGACGAACTAAGAGAAGGAACACTGCCAAAATTCTCACAGACCAGAGAGGCCCAACAGAGCATCAGAAGAAAGAAAAGACTAGATATTTAGTGTGGAGTGTCTTTATGCAACAGTTATCCATCGGAATTGTTTTTAACCTATTGGATATCTTAAAAGGAAAAGGAGAGCCTACTGTGAACGAATCTTGCCATGTCATGCCACTGACTAGCCATTCTCAATGGCTCTTTTCCAATCATGCTCACAGGTTAATGATTATTTGTATTTCATTTCAAAATTTTGTGATGAGTTACGGCAATGTTAATGGTATAAACTGCCTAAGGATGCAAATGGAGGGGGAAAAAATGGAGAAACAAGGATTCAGACCGTTTCAACCTGGGTTGACTATCTGTGACCACCAAGGTTCTCAACAGTCAGCAAAGAAGTGTCTGGAATTAGATTTGCAAGGATTATTCAGTTACCACATTTGTGAACTAAGGAAGCTAATATTCTTATTTTACCAGCTTTCCAACTTTCTTAAAGTCTGCTAAAATCATTTAAGATGAACAACTTTACAAATGTATGGTTAGCAAAAATCTTCCTTGTGAGTCTATTTCCCTTTTATTGACATTTTTCCTGAAGAAATTTCCAGAATATACCAGATTATGCAAGTTAAGAATATTTTTTATAATATTTCTCAATAAAATACAACTAGAAATGTATAAAAAATTTTGTGAAGACACTTCTGACAGTGATAAGGATCCAAACAACCAACTGATTAGACAAGAAGTTTTCTCTTCACCCTTTCTACTCCTAATTAAATGTCCAGTTTATTATTCATGACTAGGGTTCCCAGTGTATTATCTGTACAACCATAAAACTCACCACTTGTGGAACTGCCAATGGCCTCACATAACTAGGTATGACTAGCGTAGCAAGGTAGACAAAAGAGTAACCTCCACTGCCCTTATCTTGGATTATGAATTTCCTTTAACAAAACATGACACTACTGATCTACTGCTCATCACTGAGATGTATTTTTCAGTGAGAGCAAGTTATTTATGCTTACTCAGCCATACACATGACTACTCAATCTTCCCCAGGAACCAATCTGCTCCTGATGAAAGTTTCAGCCTGTAACCACAGGAGAGAATCAAAAATTACAATAAAACTAGGGATTGAGTCCATGACTATGTTTCATTAATTCTATGAACTAGATAGCTGCCCATCTGTTGGAAAGGGTACAGATTAGGGTGAGTCAGTTGCAAAGAATAATTCTACCAACTTTTATTTTTATGAATGACTGGAGGCTATTTATTGGTAAATTATTAAGCGCATTATTAAGAGTGCTAAGTGTGTTATTAATAAACTAAACTTAGTATACTGCCAGAATTCACTATGGATTTATTCTACATTCAGCTAAGATGGCTTTATGCCAGGCAACCCTGGCCAATATTCAAAAACTCCCACCAGGGATGCTCCACAAAGAAATAAAATCCCTGTACATTTTTAGAAAGGGTATTTCAGGAAGACACACCACTACAGATTTGAGCTGGTCAGGTTTTTAATTATTGTTGATTTTCCTCTTTAACTACAAGTGCTCTTAGTTTAGTATCTTCATTACAAATTTAGTTTGTTGTGGGTGGTTTGGTTAATAACATCTACCGTTTGAAAGTGTTTTTAGTCCAGGCCCTATGCTGGAATCTTTACATCTCATTTATTGCTCTTAATACCCCTTTGAGACAGGTAATAGTCTTGTACTCATTTTACAAATATGAAACTGAAGCACAGAGAGGCTAAATACATTACATGGCATCACAGAACTGGAAACCACAGAGCCAGAATTTGAACTGAAGGATTTCTACTCTAGATTGGGGGAGGTCAGAAAACTTTTTCAGTAAAGGGCCAGATGGTAAGTGTCTTAGGATTCATAGGTCATATGGTCTCTTCTCATCTGTCTACTATAGCTCCAAAGCAGCCACGGACACTATATAAACAAATGGGCATGGCTGTGTTCCAATAAAACTTTATGCGTAATAAAAGGCAGCGTGCAGAATTTGGCCTATGGGCCACAGTTTGTTTCCTTTAGAGCCCTCACTGTTAACCACTACATCATCACCATATGCTTTCTTAGCTTCCACTGAAGTACTTATGAGTTCAGGAGGCTAAAATATTCTAATAGCTATATTGAGACACACAAAGGCATTACAATTCAAATATTAATCATTTATGTCTTTATTGATAAAGACATAAGACATGTGTTTCTACATTCATTGGAGATAGAAAATTTTGCCTTTTCTTGAACTGCACATGTGATCAAGATGAGCATAATAAGACTATTTGATTAAGTCCATGATCTAGGTTGTAATAGTGATGTAAAAATCTATACATAAGCTTATCATTCGATTTTAAAGCAAACTTATGATCCACATGTTTTGGAGCCAATGGCTTTATATAATATAGATGGAACATGTGAAGTAGAGAGGCCAAAGGATCTTCTGAACTCCCTAGAATGGCTACAGTTCAAAAGTGTTTGAGAGTCATCACTCTAAAGAACTGAGCAAGGGAGGCTTCTGAGACTCAGTTATATCTGGGAGGAGATACCAAATGGTTACCGTGAGGAATGAGGGTGTTTTATCACAGTCAGCACCAGTTTAACTCAAAGGCTCCTACTATGAATTGTGCTCACCCCTGCCCCAAATTCCTACACTGCAATATGACTACATCTGGAAACAGAGCCTTTAATGAAGTAATCAAGGTTAAATAAGGTCATAGGGTAGGGCCCTCGTCTCGTAGGCCTGAGGTCCTTATAAGAAGAGTCATCAGAGTTTGTGTTCTCTACATGTGGCAGAAAGAAGGCCACACACAACGAGAAGGCAGCCATCTGCAAGTGAGGAAACAGGCTCTCATTAGAAACCAATCCTCTGGCACCTGGAGCATGGCCTTTGAGCCTCCAGAACTCTGAGAAAAGAAGTGTTCACTGTTTAAGCCACCTGGTCTGTGGTTTTCATTATAGTGGTCCCGGCAGACTCACAAAGTTCCTAACTTCATACTGTAAACAAATCACATTAATTTCCACAAAGTATTAATTGGCTGAATACTCACTATCTGTTGACTGAGATTATATATAAATACATATACCAGTTCAGTTCAATTCAATCGCTCAGTCATGTCTGACTCTGTAACCCCATAAACTGTAGCAGGCCAGGCTTCCCTGTCCATCACCAACTCCTGCAGCTTGCTTAAACTCATGTCCATCGAGTCGGTGATGCCATCCAACCATCTCATCCTCTGTCGTCCACTTCTCCTCCAGCCTTCAATCTTTCCCAGCATCAGAGTCTTTTCCAATGAGTCAGTTCTTCACATCAGGTGGCCAAAGTACTGGAGTTTCAGCTTCAGCATCAGTCCTTCCAATGAATATTCAGGACTGATTTCCTTTAGGATGGACTGGTTAAATCTCCTTGCAGTCCAAGGGACTCTCAAGAGTCTTCTCCAACACCACAGTTCAAAAGCATCAATCCTTCGGCACTCAGCTTTCTTTATGGTCCAACTCTCACATCCATACCTGACTACTGGAAAAACCATAGCTTTGACTAGATGGACCTTTGTTGGCCAAGTAATGTCTCTGCTTTTTAATATGCTGTCTAGGTTGGTCATAACTTTTCTTCCAAGGAGCAAGCATCTTTTTATTTCATGGCTGCAGTCACCATCTGCAGTGATTTTGGAGTCCCCCAAAATAGAGTCTGTCACTATTTCCACTGTTTCTCCACCTATTTGCCATGAAGTGATGGAACTGGATGCCATGATCTTAGTTTTCTGAATGTTGGGTTTTAAGCCAATTTTTTCACTCTCCTCTTTCAATTTCATCAAGAGGCGCTTTAGTTCTTCTTTGCACACAGATAATTTGATGTTACTAGTAACAAGCACCGCTGAACTCATCGTAACAGTATATAAAAGTCTCTGGAGAAAAAGCTGTATACACATTCAGGAGATACTGTTTTAGTCAGGCTACAGATAATGTTCAGCACTGACATGTTTTCACAGTCAACTTCCTACAATAGTAACTCAATGTTAGTGGAGTAGTAACATTGACCTCCTGGCATCTCTGTTCTTTTGGGTAGAAATCATCTATTCCCAGACTCTTTTAATTAAGTTTGAGAAACACTGCTTACAAACTCTTCCTTTGGAAAATGTATTATGACTCATACCAAAGGCCTTGAAATTCTGCAGCAAAGAAACCAGCTAAAAAAACACTCTAAGTCTAGCTAAATTTGCACTACCCTTGGCTCCAATTGTCTCTCTCTCTCTCAGCTGCCTCCTGACTGAGAGCATGGCCCACACAGAATGACATATGCCAGTTACAGTCTGAGAAAATGACCTACTTGCAGTGATCCTGAGAGAAGGTCAGATTTTAGGCCAAGGAACAACCATGACAGCAGTGGGGTTGAAAGCTGACCTGTTGCTGTGTGCCTTAAACCATCAATGTTATTTGCCCGAGATTAGAAATTCAATGAGAAGCAACAACATCTCCATCTTACAACTCTTTCTCTACCCCTTGTGGTATTTTTCATTATAACACCTTAATCAATATCATTAAACAGAAGAAGGGTCTAGACCAAGAGTTTCCAAACCTGATTCATCATCAGTATTACCTAAGGAGTTTCTAAAACTATGGGTACTCAACCCCACCCTTTTCTCATTTGCCTTTTGGTTCTTTTCTTTTCTCAGTTATTTGTAAGATCTCTTCAGACAACCATTTTGCCTTGTTGCATTTCTTTTTCTTGGGGATGGTATTGGTCACCACCTCCGGTACAATGTTACAAAGAAGAGAAAAGGAAAGATGTACCCATCTGAATGCAGAGTTCCAAAGAATAGCAAGAAGAGATAAGAAAACCTTTTTAACTGAACAATGCAAAGAAATAGAGGAAAACAATAGAATGGGAAAGACTTGAGATCTCTTCAAGAAATTGGAGATACCAAGGGATCACTTCAGGCAAAGGTGGGCACAATAAAGAATAGAAATGGTTAGGACCTAAGAGAAGCAGAAGATACTAAGAAGAGGTGACAAGAATACACAGAAGAACCATACAAAAAAAGATCTTAATGACCCAGATAAGCTCAGTGGTGTGGTCACTCACCTAGAGCCAGACATTCTGGAGTGTGAATTCAGGTGGGCCTCAGGAAGCATTACTCTGAACAAATCTAGTGGAGGTTATGGAATTCCAGTTGAGCTATTTCAAATCCTAAAAGATGATGCTGTGAAAGTGCTGCACTCAATATGCCAGCAAATTTGGAAAACTCAGCAGTGGCCACAGGACTGGAAAAGGTCAGTTTTCATCCCAATCCCAAAGAAGAGCAGTGCTAAAGAATGTTCACACTACTGCACAATTGCACTCATCTTACATGCTAACAAGGCAATCTCAAAATTCTAAAAACTAGGCTTCAACAGTATGTGAACCCAGAACTGCCAGATGTACAAGTTGGATTCAGAAATGGCAGAGGAACCAGAGATCAAATTGCCAACATCTGTGGGATCATAGAAAAAGCAAGGGGATTCCAGAAAAACATGTACTTCTGCTTCACTGACTACGCTAAAGCTTTTGACTGTGTGGATCACAACAAAGTGGAAAATTCTGAAAGAGATGGGACTATCAGATCACCTTACCTGCCTCCTGAGAAACCTATATGCATATCAAGAAGCAACAGTTAGAAGGGGACATGACAACAGACTGGTTCAAAATTGGGAAGGAAGTATGTCAAGGCTGTATATTGTCCCCCTGCTTATTTAACTTATAATAATTTATTATTTCCCATGACACATCATGTAAAATGCCCTGCTGGATGAACCACAAGCTGGAACCAAGATTGTTGAGAGAAATATCAATAACCTCAGATATGCAGATGACACCACCCTAATAGCAGAAAGCAGAGAGGAACTAAAGAGGCTCTTGATGAAGGTAAAAGAAGAGAGTGAAAAAGTGGCTTAAAACTCAATATTCAAAAAACTAAGATCATGGCATCTGATTGTCCCATCACTTCATGGCAAATAGATGGAGGAACAATCAAAACAGTGACAGACTTCATTTTCTTGGGCTCCAAAATCACTGCAGACCATGACTGCAGCCATGAAACTAAAAGACACTTGCTCCTTGGAAGAAAAGCTATGACAAACCTAGACAGCATATTAAAAAGCAGAGACATCACTTTGCCCAAAAAGGTGCATCCAGTCAAAGCTATGGTTTTTCCAATAGTCAGGTATGGATGTGAGAGTTGAACCATAAAGAAAGCTGAGTGCCAAAGAATTGATGCTTTCAAATTGTGGTGCTGGAGAAGACTCTTGAGAGTCTCTTGGACAACAAGGAGATCAAACCAGTCAATCCTAAAGGAATTCAACCCTGAATATTCATTGGAAGAAACAATGCTGAAGCTGAAGCTCCAATACTTTAGCCACCTGATGTGAACAACGGACTCACAGGAAAAGACTCTGATGCTGGGAAAGATTGGGGGTAGGAGGAGAAGGCGGTGACAGAGAATGAGATAGTTGGATGGCTTCATCGACTTAATGAACATGAATTTGAGCAAACTCTGGGAGATACGGAAGATAGGGAAGCCTGGCAAGTTGCAGTCCATGGGGTTGCAAAGAGTCAGACGCACCTAAGTGACTGAACAACAACAGCCCCATCCTGATCATCTCTGAGGGATAGGGATTAAAGACGTGAGATTTCACTATGCCCACCCTAGCAATTTTGCTTCAGCTGTCTTGGTACCATTCCTCAGATTCTCATCTGAGAGCTGCATTAATGAATATAACCAATAGCCCCAGTTAACAGCCACACATATCCTTGTCCTGTGCCCTATAACTCTGCAACACACTGCCACTTTGAGCTTGCCTAAATCACTTGACCAACAGAATTTTCACCAACTTGATGCAAACAATTTTTTTAGCAACCTGATGCATGGATACCTGTATGCTTGCATGTTTCTTCTCTTCCACTCTGTCACCACCATGAGAATATCCTAGGCTCGCCTGCTGGAAGGATAGGAGGGCCTGTGGAATTAAGCTGAGTCATTCCAGTCAAGGCGAGGCTAGGCCAGCCATCATCCTCTACTCATGAGTGCAGGTGCATAAGTCCAGCAAAGATCAATCATGAGCAGCCCAGGTCAGCAAAATCACCCAGTGAGCTATAAACATGGGGGAAATAATAAATGGCTATTACATTAAGCCACTAAGGACTGCAGTGGTGTGTTCCACAACCCATCCCTGACTCACAATGGTGGTGCAGAACAACTGGGGGACAGAGCATCTAAACCAAAGGCTGGGCACTGATGGTGCCAGAGAATCTTGCAGAACTTTTCCATGTATATTCATTCTGTAGGATGGTGCTAAAAAGAAGAAAGGGGGTTTTCCAAGATCAGGCTTCTGAGAAATGCTAAGTTACATTTAGCTGGTTTCCTTCCTGCAGAATTTCAAAGCCTTTCAAATTAGTCATGACAAATCTTCCAAAGGAAGCGCTTTTAAGCAATGTTTCCCAAACTTACTTGACCACAGACCTTTCCCTACAGCCCCATCCCCATGCTGAGCATCCCACAAGATGAATATTCCATGAAGCACACTTCGAATATGATATAAGATGAACTGGTCTTTGTCTGTTTCAGTGTTTCAGAGGGTAGAACTGCACTTAAGGCATGACAGCTACATGGAACAGGATGGGGACTAAATACATCCAAGCAAGGGCTTGTCAACAGTGAGAGTGATGCAAAGATGGACTTGTCTGCCTTGTGAAACAGTGACTCAGAACCCAAAACTGAAAGCATTCAAAGAGAAACAAATAAGGTTCAGTAAATTTTTGTGATTACTAGTTACTTTAAGGTTCTAATTCAATAACACACTCAAAAATTCAGATTACGTCTATCAGCTAAAAGTAGTAAGATAGTCACTTTTATGTGTCAACTTGATCAAACACTGGCCTAGGTGTTACTGAGAAGATATTTTGTAGATGTGGTTAACATTTATAATAAGCAGTATTTATTTATTTTTTCATTTATTTTTATTAGTTGGAGGCTAATTACTTTACAATATTGTAGTGGTTTTTATCATACATTGACATAAATTAGCCATGGATTTACATGTATTCCCCATCCCGATCCCCCCTCCTACCTCCCTCTCTACCCGATCCCTCTAGGTCCTCCCAGTGCACCAGGCCCGAGCACTTGTCTCATGCATCCCACCTGGGCTGGTGATCTGTTTCACCATAGATAATATACATGTTTTGATGCTGTTCTCTGGAAACATCCCACCCTCGCCTTCTCCCACAGAGTTCAAAAGTCTGTTCTGTACATCTGTGTCTCTTTTTCTGTTTTGCATATAGGGTTATCATTACCATCTTTCTAAATTCCATATATATGTGTTAGTATACTATAATGGTCTTTATCTTTCTGGCTTACTTCACTCTGTATAATGGGCTCCAGTTTCATCCATCTCATTAGAACTGATTCAAATGAATTCTTTTTAATGGCTGAGTAATAGTCCATGGTATATATGTACCACAGCTATTTAAATAAGCAGATTACTCTTCATCCTGTGGGTGGGTCCCACTTAATCAGTGGAGGGCCTTAAGAGCAAAGACTGAAGCTCCCTATAAAAGAGAAATTCTACTTCAAGACTGTAACATAAAATGCTGCCTAAGTTTACAGCCTGCTGTTCTGCCTCATGGATTTGTGAGGCCCATTATCATATAAGCCAGTTCCTTAGAATCAGACAATCAATCTCTTTTCTCTCTCTTCTATCCGCTCTTCTTTTTTCTCTTTCTCTCTCTTTACTTCTGTTTCTCTGGAGAACTCAGACTAAATACAATCAGATATCAAACATCATTTCTATTTTATCACAATCCTAGATTAAAGTCAGCCTCTAAAACTTCTACCCTGACTGCTTCTTAGTACCTGCCTTGGGCAAATCAAAGTGTTAGGTTTCCCAGATTTCTTGTTTGGTTCCTGTGAGGACTCTTCTGGATAGTCAGCTGAGAACTAGAGCTCATAATTGCATTACAGCGATAGCCAGGAGGTGACATTTCTAATATTCCCTTTTTAAGGGGGGCAGATTTTATGAGTCACCTTGGGTGGCATAGTCATTTCACAGCTGTGTAATGTTTGCGAGGAACTGACAGTCCCTCATGAGCCACAGTGACCCAACTTGGCAGGGCCCCAGCACCTATTTATGGCCTGAAATACAGGGGAGGAGGTCACCGGAGGTGGTTCGCTCTTCTGGAACTGAGTCAGACAGATGATAACACTCCAGGTCAGAGTTAACACCAAGTCTGATTTATTGCATCGTGTTCGCTGAATGACTTCCTGGGAGCCTAACTGAACTAATACAAATCCTGAGCTGATATCTAAGACTTAAACCTATTTAGAAAAAGAAGAAAACCAGAGATCAATTTTTTCAAAAAAGAGGATTTTAAAATAGGAGGAATCAGTAAGGAAAAGACCAAGTGTAGTCCTGTGACTGTGGGGACACATAGCTGGAACAACCACCCTGCAAGGTCAGGTGCCAGATTCAAATATTCATCATAAGACTCGCCACACTGTAGCACTGGCCGTAACTATTCCTTGAGGACAGATTCTTGTGCCAATCCATCTTGTATTTCCTGCACCTAGTTCAGTGCCTGGTACATTGCAGGAACTTAAAAAAGACTCACTGAGTGAATGAGCTAGTAGAGACATAAAGCACTTCACATCCACAGAGTTAGAAAATCCAGCCAGGATTCTTTCTCATTCCATGAATGCTCTTAGAAGCCCGGCATGATCCCGCACCTGACACTATGTCTTTCTAAGCTAGCCCTAGTACATATATGCAGTTTTTGAGTTCTTACAATCTCTAGGGCTGGAGTCCTTTTAATTGGTGCATTGTATTATTTTGCTGGGGCTGGCATAACAAAGGACCACAGACCAGAAAACTTCACCAACAGAAATGTATTTGCTCACAGTCTCAGAGGCTAAGTGTGAGATCAAGGTATTGACAAGGCTGATTTCTTCTGAAGCCTCTCCCTTAGGTTTACAAAAGAAATAGATGTCTTCTCCCTTTGTCTTCACGTGGTTTTTCCTCTCTGCCTGTCTGCATCCTAATCTTCTCTTCTTATAAGAATACCAGTCTTACTGATTTATACCAGTCTTACTGGCCCAACCCAATGACCAAATTTAATTTAATTACTTTAAAGGCCCTATCTCCAAATATAGTCACATTCTGAGGCACTAGGGGTTAAGGCTTCAGCATATGAATTTGGGTGGTGAGGGGACATGCAAATACAGGCTTATCTCAGAGATCTTCTGGGTCTGGTTCCAGACCACAGCTATAAATCGAATATCCCAACAAAGTGAATCACATGATATCTTTTGGCTTCCCAGTGCATATAAAAGTTCTGTTGATGCTATACTATAGTCTATTCAGGGTGCAATAATAGCATTATGTCTAAAAATGTGAAGTACCTACCTTAATTTAAAAATACTTTGTTGTTAAAAAATGCTAACCATCATATGAGCCTTCAGGGAGCCCTAATCTTTTTGATAGTTGGGGGTCTTGCCTCCATGCCAATGGTTGCTCACTGATCAGAGTGGTGGTTGCAAAAAGTTGCTGTGACTGTCACAATTTCTCAAAGTAGGACAGCAATGAAGTTTGCCTCATTGATTGACTTTGTCTTTTTATGAACGGTTTCTCTGTGGCATGGAAGACTGATAGCATTTTACACACAGTAGAACTTCTTTCAAAATTGGAGACAATGTTCTCAAAACTTGCCACTGCTTTATCAACTAAGGTTATGTACTATTCTAAAATCCTTTGTTATCATTACAACATCTTCACAGCATCTTTACCAGGAATAGATTTCATTTCAAGAAACAACTTTTTTGTTCATCCTTAAGAAGCAGCTCTTCATCCATTAAAGTTTTACTATGCTTGTATGCACTGCTTCAGTCCTGTCTGACTCTTTTGCAACCCAATGGACTGTAGCCCACCAGGCTTCCCTGTCCATCAGATCTCCCAGGCAAGAATACTGGAGTGGGATGCTGTTTCTTTCATTGGGTCTTTCAGACCCAGAGATCGAACCTGCATCTCTTACATCTCCTGCATTGGCAAACGGGTTCTTTACCACTAGTGCCATCTGGGAAGCCCCGAAGTTTTACTATGAGATGGCAGCACTACGAGATTGCAGCAATTCAGCCCCATCGTCAGGCTCCACTTCAAGTTCTCTTGTTGTTTCCACACTATCTGCAGCTACTTCCTCCATTGAAGTCTAGAACTTCTTCAAGCCATCCATGAAGGTTCAAATCAACTCTCAAACACCTGTTAATGCTGGTATTTTGACTTCTTCCCATGAATCATACATGTTCATAAGAGCATCTAGAATGGTGATTCTTTCCCAGAAGATTTTCAGTTGACTTTGCCCAGATCCACCAAAGGGATCACAATTTATGGCAGTCATAGCCTTATGAAATGCTGTATTTCTTAAATAAAAAGACTTGAACATCTAAATGACTCCTTGTTTATTAGGCTGCAGAAGGAATGTCTGAGCAAGCATGAAGACAACACTAATCTCGTTGTATATCTCCACTGGATCTCTTGGGTGAGCAGGTGGACTGTCAACGAGCAGTAATATTTTGAAAGGAATAATTTTTTCTAAGTAGTAGGTCTCAAAAGTGGGCTTAAACCATGTTGTAAACAGACGTGCTATCTACCAGGATTTGTTGTTCCATTTACAGGGCAAAGGCAGAGGAGATTCAGCATAATTTTTAAGGGTCACAAGATTTTTTGAATGATGAATGAGCACTGGCTGCAACTTCAAGTCAACCAGCTGCATTAGCCCCTAACTGGAGAGTCAGTCTGTCCTTGAAACTTTGAAGCCAGGAATTGACTCTCCTTTCTAGCTTTGAAAGCCCCAGGTGGCATCTTCTTCCAATGTAAGGCTGTTTCATCTAGAAAATCTGCTGTTTACTGTAGCTACCTTTGTGAACTATCTTAGCTAGATCTTCTCGATAACTTCCTGCAGCTTCTACATCAGTACTTGCTGCTTTGCCTGGTACTTTCATGTTATGGAGATGACTCCTTTCCTTAAACTTTATGAACCAACTTTTGCCAGCTTCAAACTTTTCTTCCACCGCTTCCTCAGCTGTCTCAGCCTTCATAGAAGAGAGTTGGGTCCTTGCTCCAAATTAGGTTCTGGCTTAAGGGAATGTTGTGGCTGGTTTGATCCTCTATTCAGATCACTGAAATTGCCTTCATTTCAGCAATAAGGCCATTTCACCTTTTTAAGCATTTATGTCTTCACTGGAATAGCACTTTCAATTTCTCTCAAGAACTTTTCCTCTGCGTTCACAACTTGGCTAACTGCTTGACACAAGAGGTCTAGCCTCTAACCTGTCTCAGCTTTCCACATGCTTTTCTCACTAAGCTTAATCATCTGTAGCATTTGATTTAAAGTGGGAGATGAGAGTCTATTCCTTATATTTGAACACTTATAGGCCATTGTAGGGCTATTAATTGACCTAGTTTCAATACTGTGGTATCAGGGGCTAGGGAGGTCCAAGGAGCGGGAGAGAGACGGGGGAACACAGGTCAGTGGTATAGTCAGAACACTCACAACATTTATCAATTTCCTCCCCTGTCTTATATGAACATGGTTCATGGCACTCCAAAACAATTACAATTTTAATGTGAAAGATCACTGATCACAGATCATAATAAATATAACAATAACGAAACAGGTTGAAATATTGCAAGAATTACCAAAATGTGACACAGAGACATAAAGTGAGCAAATATTGAAAAAATGTTGCTGACAAACTTAATCATCAAAGCGTTACCACAAAATCTTCAACTTGCAAAAATATCTACAAAGTGCAATAAAGCAAGGTATGCCTGTATATACATGTACAAACGTACACAAACACACAAAATATACATTATATATATGTATATGTAAACATTTTCATTGCTTTAGGGTCAGGAAGAGAGGCTCTTTCCCTCCATTCTACCTTAGCATCTTCTCCCTCGCTGCATCAAGCCCTCATTAAGTGTGAAGGGAGATGAACTGCAAGGTATGTTCTCTGCATCTTTCCTCTAATTGCTCATTAAATCACTTTCAGACTAATCAATTTCTTTTTCATTTATCTCAATTTTTCATGTCTCCTTTAACAATTCTTGAAAGCTGACGGAAATAGGAACTTCATAAGCGTCTCGAAGTGACCCACAGTGAAGTCACTAGATCCTTCCTGAGGACTGGCCTTGTGTCTCTGTATCACAGCATATAACACATTACCTGGCTAATAATAGGTGTTCTAAAAATACATGGTTAAAATGATGTATGTAGGAAAAAAGATTTCTCGCTAGGTTCCTGTTTTCAAGTTCCAGAGTCACATTTGCCCCCTAAGCAGTATTCCCACATGCTGACTCATGCTGAGCTCATTGTACCTTACTTTTTAAAAAACATACTTATGTAGAGTCATTTATTTCCTGGAGTTTCAGCAGACTTGTGTTTGCAGCTGTTAAAAGTAAAACAGGGGCTAGAAGACTTTAGGATTTATTTACATATAAACAAAACCAAATGGCATCAATTTATGAGACAGTCAGTATGGTCCATTCAGAGATGAACCCCACTGATTCACTGACCGGCAATCTGCCATGGGGCACACTTGACTCCCCATTGCTGGGGCAGTTGGGTCAATAGGCACACACCTGTCAGGATCAGTCTGGCTCCTGACCTCGCCTTTGCCCTGGCTCAAAAGGCAGCATCAAGAGGCAACCATGAGCACTTGGTTATTTCTAGAGTCCTCCTTGTCTAACACATATCAATGTCTAGACATTCATATGACAGGGAACAAATCCATCAATCAGTAGACCTTACTGCTGAAAATCTTGGAAACATCACTTCTAACCTTCTATATCTTGGGCCTGTAGCTGGTTATTTGACTCTGATCCTTGAATGAATGATTCTGACCTGGTTAACTTTCTGTCTTCTGGCTTCAAGTCTGTATATACTCTAGTTCCTGTTATGGTTATTTATTGGGAAAAGGACGAGGTTATCTGTTGAGATAAGGATGAGGAAATAAATATCTACTACAACACAGTGACCAGTCATCAAGTTTCTGACCTGTCAATTCCAAACAGAATATCAAGAAAACAGAAAATAAATTCTACATCCTCTATGTTGGGGTTGAGGAGTCCTGATTGATAGAAATATGGATGGGCCACAATTTAGCTTCTTGAGAAGTTTCATCATCAGTTGTAAGATCAGTTATAACCTAATGATACTATTCTGCCACCGAACACCAGTAGCTAAGTCCTGAAAGGCCACCTTCCAGCACTCACTGACATTGCCCTGTAACTTCCAGGACATCACTAGATGGGGTTCGACATTCAATGCCACATCATGAGGACCAAAATTCAAAACTCAGCTCTGTAATTGATACATGTATATGTACAGCTGAGTCCCTTTGCGGTTCACTTAATAGGTCAGCTATTATTAATTAATCATTAATAATTATTAATCAGCTATACCCCAATACAATAGAAAACTTTCAAAAGAAAGAAAGAAAAAACTCAGCTTTGTAGTATTTACATTCTCTAAGCAAGTTGCTAAGCCTGCCTTTCCAGTTTATTTGCAAAATCAGAATACAGGCACCTCATCCCTAAATGCAAAAGTAGGAAGTCAAGAAACACCTGGAGTAACAGGCAAATTTGGCCTTGGAGTACGGAATGAAGCAGGGCAAAGGCTAATAGAGTTCTACCAAGAGAATGCACTGGTCATAGCAAACACCCTTTTCCAACAACACAAGAGAAGATTCTACACATGGACATCACCAGATGGTCGACACCAAAATCAGACTGATTATATTCTTTGCAGCCAAAGATGGAGAAGCTCTATAGTCGGCAAAAAAAAGACTAGGAGCTAACTGTGGCTCGGATCATGAAATCCTTATTGCCAAATTCAGACTGAAATTGAAGAAAGTGAGAAAACCACTAGAACATTCAGGTATGACTTAAATCAAATCCCTTATGATTATACAGTGGAAGTGAGAAATAGATTTAAGGGATTAGATCTGAAAGACAGAGTCCCTGATGAACTATGGATGGAGGTTCATGACATTGTACAGGAGACAGGAATCAAGACCATCCCAAGAAAAAGAAATGCAAAAAAAGCAAAATGACTGTCTGAGGAGGCCTTACAAATAGCTGTGAAAATAAGGGAAGTGAAGAGCAAAGGAGAAAAGGAAAGATATACCCATTTGAATGCAGAGTTCCAAAGAATAGCAAGGAGAGATAAGAGAGCCTTCATCAGTGATCAGTGCAAAGAAATAGAGGAAAACATTAGAATGGGAAAGACTAGAGATCTCTTCAAGAAAATTAGAGATACCAAGGGAATATTTCATGCAAAGAGGGGTTCAATAAAGGACAGAAATGGTATGGACCTAACAGAAGCAGAAGATATTAACAAGAGGAGGCAAGAAGACACAGAAAAACTGTATAAAAAAAATCTTCATGACCAAGATAATCACGATGGTGTGATCACTCATCTAGAGCCAGACATCCTGGAATATGAAGTCAAGTGGGCCTTAGGAAGCATCACTACCAACAAAGCTAGTGGAGGTGATGGAATTCCAGTTGAGCTATTTCAGATCCTGAAAGATGATGCTATGAAAGTGCTGCACTCGATATGCCAGCAAATTTGGAAAACTCAGCAGTGGCCACAGGACTGGAAAAGTTCAGTTTTCATTCCAATCCCAAAGAAAGGCAATGCCAAAGAATGCTCAAACTACCGCACAATTGCACTCATCTCACACGCTATAAGTAATGTTTAAAATTCTCCAAGCCAGGCTTCAGCAATACATGAACCGTGAACTTCCAGATGTTCAAGCTGGTTTTAGAAAAGGCAGAGGAACCAGAGATCAAATTGCCAACATCCACTGGATCATCGAAAAAGCAAAAGAGTTCCAGAAAAACATCTATTTCTGCTTTATTGACTATGCCAAAGCCTTTGACTGTGTGGATCACAATAAACTATGGAAAATTCTGAAAGAGATGGGCATACCAGACCGCCTGACCTGCCTCTTGAGAAACCTGTATGCAGGTCAGGAAGCAACAGTCAGAACTGGATATGGAACAACAGACGGGTTCCAAATAGGAAAAGGAGTATGTCAAGGCTGTATATTGTCACCCTGCTTATTTAACTTATATGCGGAGTACATCATGAGAAATGCTTGGCTGGAGGAAGCATAAGCTGAAATAAAGACTGCCGGGAGAAATATCAATAACCTCAGATATGAAGATGAGACCACCCTTATGGCAGAAAGTGAAGAAGAACTACTAAAGAGTCTCCTGATGAAAGTGAAAGAGGAGAGTGAAAATATTGGCTTAAAGCTCAACATTCAGAAAACTAAGATCATGGCATCTGGTCCCATCACTTCATGGCAAATAGATGGGGAAACAGTGGAAACAGTGTCAGACTTTATTTTGGGGGGCTCCAAAATCACTGCAGATGGTGGCTGCCACCATGAAATTAAAAGACGCTTACTCCTTGGAAGGAAAGTTATAGCCAAACTAGACAGCATATTAGAAAGCAGAGACATTACTTTGTCAACAGAGTTCCGCCTAGTCAAGGCTATGCTTTTTCCAGTGGTCATGTATGGATGTGAGAGTTGCTCTATAAAGAAAGCTAAGCGCCAAAGAATTGATGCTTTTGAACTGTGGTGTTGGCAAAGACTCTTGAGAGTCCCTTGGACTGCAAAGAGATTCAACCAGTCCATCCTAAAGGAGCCCAGTCCTGGGTGTTCATTGGAAGGACTGATGCTGAAGCTGAAACTCCAATACTGTGGCCACCTGATGCAAAGAGCTGACTCATTTGAAAAGACCCTGATGCTGGGAAAGATTGAGGGCAGAAGGAGAAGTGGACAACAGAGGATGAGATGGTTGGATGGCATCACTGACTCGATGGACATGGGTTTGGGTGGACTCCAGGAATTGGTGATGGACAGGGAGGCCTGGCGTGCTGGGGTTCATGGGGTTGCAAAGAGTCGGACACGGCTGACCAACTGAACTGAACTGAATCCCTAAAAGAAGTGCTGTGAGGATTCAATAAGATAAGGGACCATTCTGTCAATTAGCCAACAAATATTTACTGAAAGCACTCTAGTGGCTAGACACTGCTCTAGGAACTAGGGATACAGCTGTGAACCAGCCTATCTTCTAGTGGAGAGAACTGGACAAAAAAATCAAAGAGCAAATGAATGAGCAGGGCAAGGAGAGACAAGCAGTAATACAGTGTAGAGTAAAAGGCTCTCATTTGAAAGAGGACATATGCACAGTCCTCAGAATGAAGCGAAGGACAGAGACATGCACACACTCGGAGAAAGAACAGGCCTCTCCCCAACCCCTTCCCCTAAGGATACAGCAAGAGCAGAAGGCCTGAGGCAGGATTGCTTGACATGTTCAAAGGAGCATCTGGAGGCCAGGGTAGGTGAAACGGCTGAGCAAGTGCAAGATGGTAGAAGATGAGGTCACAAAGGTTGCCTTATACCAGGTAGAGCCTTATATCCAGTGAATCAACATTTGGATTGTATTCTCTCATAGGAAGCAGCTGGATGAATTGAGCAGGAGAGTGATGAGTCTACCTGTGTTCTAAGGGACCACTGTGGCTGCCATGTTAAAAAAGCCCAGTAGACAAGGCTGGAAGAAGGGGGACTGGTTAGGAGACCACGGAAGTGTCTAGATGAATAAGAGTCAAGGCTTGGGCTAGTCTGATCGCAGTGCAAGTAAGAGAAGTGATATCAGGGTGTATTTTTAGGTGGACCTATTAGGCTTTGCTAATAGATTAGATGGGGATAGCAGATAAAGCACCTGGTTGCTGTTGTCATTTATTCGCTCAGGCATGTCCAGCTCTTTGTGACCCCAGGAACTGTAGCCTGCCAGACTCCTCTGTCCATGGGATTTTCCAGGCAAGAAACCTAGAGTGGGTTGCTATTTCTTTCTCCAGATTAGATGTGGACAGCTGATAAAGCACCTAGTATATAGTGTTATTCAGAACTTTTTGATCTGGGGGGCTACAGTGGAGGCATCCTGCTCAAGAACACAGATCTAGAAAAGTAAGACTCTTCAATCATCATCTCTACAATCAGGACATAACGGCTCAAAACCAAGATCTGCAGTGTCACCTTAACAAGACAGCCCAGTACTACTGCCAGCAAGATAAGACCAGACCTCAAAGGTTTTAATATAGCTAAAGAAGGGATATATCAGCCAAATGGGGGTTTTATATATGAAAACATACATAAAAAGAGAATTACAGAGGCAGAAGATGACTGTACCTTTCCAAACAGCATCCAGAGCATGGGGAGCCTTGCCAAGTGATGTCAGTTATTATGGTTCCGTTGGCAAGGCCACCTCTATTGCAGGGATTGATATAGGGAATTGCAGCCAACTGACTTCGAGTATCCTCAGCTTTTGGCAAGATAAGTCTCATTGCGGAGATGGATGCTGATTGTTTGGTAAGTACGGCAGGCAGTAAAAAGGGAAATCTGGCTATTGCAATCACAATATAGTCCAGAAAATGGCTATTAACAGGATAGAAGTTTCTAAGACAAAGGCAGACAAGTCAGAAAATCACTGTTCCTTGGCCCAGGTGTAGAATTGTGGTCAAACATTAAGTTCTCTCTTCTATGGAACCCCCAATCTCTCTTATCACCTTTAAATTAAAGGGCAATGATAGTTCCCATGCGTAGACACGCTTGGATAAAAAAGCACCATAATAAATTTTTTCAACCTTGGTGCTAAGTAGTGAAGAACTTGATGGATTGTTTTCAACAGCTGAAATATCAACACTAAATTTTGTTAGCTCTTGCATGATTCAGTTGAAAAGAAAATTGTTCTTTGGAAATGGTATCCTACTGACTGACCCTAAAAAGTACTTATTGTTTATTGCTGCATGAGATTTATCAGGTTTCGGAAAACCTACCATTCCATGTAAATGGATATTTTACAGGATTGATTGCAACCCACAGACACACCAATATTTTAGTATGTTGACAAATAACTCTAAAATAGATTACACTCTGTTCACTGCCCTCTTAAATAGAGGACATTGAGAATATTTCATCCTTTTCTTAATGAATCAGATTCATTACTATGAACATGAGCAATCATGAAGGTCTCAGGAATCACTGACCTCCATAGAGTGACACGTTCCTGAACTAAATGGTCCCTCTGAAAAATGAAATATTACAACAGCTTTTCTTTGGTCCCTCTCTATCAAAGAATTACTTTCTCTTTTGGCTACTGCTGATATGTCTGACTTTTCCAGAAAGCTTTGCACTGAATTTTGTCCCCCTAAAATTGTTACGCTGAAATCCTAACATTCAGTGTGATAGCATTTGAACATGGGGCCTTTGGAAGGATAATAGGTTTAGATGAGGTCATAAGGATGGGCCCTTGATAATGTGATTAGTGTCCTTATAAGAAAACACTTCACTCAGTCATGTCCAACTTCTACAACCCCATGGACTATAACCTGCCAGACTCTTGGGGAATTCTCCAGGCAAGAATTCTCCAGGCAAGAATACAAGAGTTGGCAGCTATTTCCTTCTCCAGGGGATCCTCCCGGCCGAGGTATCAAACCTGGGTCTCCTGCATTGCAGGAGGATTCTCTACTGTCTGAGCCACCAGGCAAGCCCTATAAGAAAACACACCGGAGACTTGACTTTCTCTCTCCTCGCATGCATGCTCTGAGAAAAAGCCACTGAAAAGCTGACTCTCTGCAAGCCAGTAAGAGGACTAGGAACCAAACTGGACTGTACCTTGATCTTTTTCTTCCAAGCTTCCAGAAGTGAGAGAAATAAAGGTCTTGCTTAGGTCACCCCATCTATTGTATTTTGTTATGGCAGCTCAAACTGACTACAACACAATGCAACCACATTGCTACTTCTGAGTCACTACTTCTAACCTGGACTTCCTTGGTGGGGTGGTGGTAAAGAACCCACCTGCCAATGCAGGAGATGCAGATTCCATCTATGGGTAGGGAAGATCCCCTGGAGAAGGAAATGGCAACCCACTCCAG
This sequence comes from Muntiacus reevesi, assembly GCF_963930625.1. NCBI lineage: Eukaryota > Metazoa > Chordata > Mammalia > Artiodactyla > Cervidae > Muntiacus > Muntiacus reevesi. The sequence goes on along the minus strand of NC_089265.1, from coordinate 39,259,831 downwards.
TATTCTTGCTTGGGAAATCCCATGAACAGAGGAGCCCGGCAGACTGCAGTCCATGGGATCACAAAAGAGTCAGACGTGACAATAACAACACTTCTGATCTACTATGAACCACTTGACCAAAGTTTGCTTAAAGCAAAAGTTTGAATGTGATCTATGGAGGCTATTTCATTTGTTTTGACTGCTCAACTGTCTTCATTATCCAGTGTCAAATTCCTAGTTAAATTTTGGCATTCAGAAGTTCAATGTTTATATTTCTTTTCTAGGATACTAATAGCTGAAAACTGGTTCATAAAATTAAAAATCTGTACTGATAATAATTTATTATTTTTTAAGGAAGGGGGGGAATGTTTAATTGTTTCAAATCTGAATTAAGAGAAGACTCTCAAAACCCCTCTAAGTTCAGAGGCAAGTGTTCTCTTCAAGAAATCATGATGATATTCTTTCTGAGTTTTAGCATTTTTGGTGTGAATGGATGAAAGATTTGGCAAAGGTGGAAGTGAGATGTAGAAGCAAATAGAAACTGTGTATGTAGAATTTATGTTGTCTTCAGGGATATAGTTAAGATGGTATTTTTAGACATTCAGGAGTTTGGGAGAATCCAGGGTAAGGGAGGACTATTGCTAATGAAACTTCTGGAATAATAAAAGTAATTAGTATGCAGTTCATGTCAAACATATAATTACTGATGTTGGGTGACAAGGTAAGCATAAACTGCAACAGACTATTATTCTGAGAGTAAATAATGTGATTTCTTACCAATTTTAGCATTTGTTCTGGGTAGGGGAAGCTACTAGTTTGCAGTAGGAGTTGGGACTACCTTGAATTGTTTTTTTCTGTTTTTTAGCAGGTAATTTAATAATGAGTGGTGAAGATGCTTAACAGAATGGGGTCAAGGAATACTTGATGAGGAACCTTCTTAGGAGATAAGATTTTAAGATTATCAGTTGCTAATAAGGCCCTGGAGAAGAAAAAAATGTACTTTGCAAGTAATGACTTGTTATTTCATGTACATTTTATGCCGTGTATATATTATGATGACTCCTGGATATAAGAGAAGAAAGGAAATAGAGCTTAGTTATAAAGTAAATAAAGAAGAACATTGACTTATTTCAACTTCCACCTTGGATGCAGAACCAAGTGCATCAAGTGGGTACTATGAACAATGAATGCAAATATTCTCTAAGCTAGGTGCTAGGATTTTAGGAGTGGCAATTGAAAAATTAAAAAATTAAAAAGCAAGAAAGAAAACTATGTGATTCTCCCTTGCCTGTGTTATAAGCAGAGGGCCCTATGTGGAAGTGCTGTTAAGTGCCTATCTCTCCTCCAGCAAATTTTCTAACTTGGCCAAGCACAGTAGCTTAGACACAATGGGGCAGCTTAAATGTCTGTGCAAGAAACAGCTACATTTGTAAGTTTCCTAAGCACTGTCACCTAAATTATTACAACAGTCTCCTGTGAAATTTCATTACTCTTAATAATTTGTAGATAAGGAAGGCAGAACGCAAGAAGTTAAATGCTTTCCCAAGATCAATAGTCAAGCAGGATCAAAGATGGGTCCCCAACTTAGATCTGACTCCAAATGCAAAGCTCTTTTCACTGACTACACAGAAGCCATATAAACCAAACAAGAGGCATGTGCACCTCCCAGCACTGGGCTTGACCTCAGCCTGGCAACACAATAAAAATTAGCTCCTGAGTAACAATCCATATTCAAAGAATTGGTTTCACACTACACCTCGTAGCTCCCAGCTTATTTCCAGTGCCTCAATCCACCCAAAACTACAGTGACATTCTGGCTTAGAAAGAGCATTTCATCATGCACCCATCATGAACCCTTATTCACTGGAAAACTACATAGCATTTGCTCAAAAGTTCTTTGACTATCATTCACCCCTCAGTTTTCAATCAGCTGTCTATTGGTAGCATCTGAAATGACAGGGTAATTTTCAGTGAAGCTCAAGTTTATGAACTTGAAGTAACAGCAAATGTGTAAAGTGAGATTGAAAACACCACTGCATCGGTTTCTCAGAGTTTAAAGATTCTTCAAAGCATAAGGAAGAATCACCAAGCTACTCATATATGTCATTAGTTTGAATGGAAAATATTTTCAGATGCTACTTTTCCATGGAGATTTTGGACAAGAATTTTGTTTCTCAGAGATTTCTTATTTCAGCTCCACCTGGAGAATTTTTCTATCATATTCTACCACACAATCTGACTTACCTCCATGAAAGATTCTAGGGGTCTCACTCTTCCTTGAGTTGCTTTGGACTTCTTGTGTAAATCATCAAGGTTGGCACTTAATCCATGGTCATCTGTCATTTCTTCATATACAGACGTCGTTTGTTCCCTGTCTTTTGTTCCTTCCCTGAGGATAAGGACTGTATATTACATATTTCATACTGTAACAAAACCCTATAGACAGATAAAGTAATAGCACTAGGTCTTAAAGGCAGCAGGCATTACTATATGGTGGGAATTTAGAGGTAAATTTAGTGGTATCACTGATTACACAGTGGTAGAAGGGTTGAGAAGCCATAAAACTCTAAGGCAGCCCACAAGTCAGCAACAGTAGGAAGTCCTAATACTGTTGGGTGGTGGGGGAGAGCAGGAGACACAAACGATGGGAGGAGGTGTTACTGCAGCCCAGAAGCCAGAGCCTTTCAGTAAGAGCTGGAACCATGAAGAAGACCTAGCTACTGCCAGAGACACCGAAGGAAGCAAAAAGAGAAGTAACAAAACTCTGACTTCTCTGTCCTACTCTCACCCCCCAATTTTCCACTGTGCCTTCTTTGGTTGCCCTACTTAGGGGCCAAAGAGTAAGAGAGCGTGTCTGTGACACAAACCAGAGTGAGAAAAGAATCAGAGAGTAAACAAACAGCTTAAAGAAACAGTGATTAACAAATTTTTATGGTAGATACAGAAATCAATTAATCCATAAGCAACCATCATATATTACAATTTGAGTTTCCCTTTTAAAATGATTAGTATAAAAATAAAAAATAAAATGATTAGTATAAAAGGCTACAGGATGAAAGGTTAAGATGTGTATAGAGTAGTCTTCTGCTTTTAGCAATGGGAGATCAGGAGATTTGGACCAATCTCCTTTCTGAGGATAACTAATGTACATACACACAATACATATACATATTCTGCTTGAAAGCACTGGATACTGAGAAAGATAGTAATGATCCAGTGTTAGGATTTTTCCTCTGATAAAATTTACTGACTCAGGAAGAGGCAGCCAAAGGGCTATGCAGTACTGTTCTGCAGCTTCATGAAGACAAAATCACAAATGTTGTAGTCTTGGGCTTGGTAAGAGAGTCTAAAACAAAGTGTTAGTTGCTCAGTCATGTCCAACACTTTTCGCCTCATGGACTGTAGTCTGCCAGGCTCCTCTGTCTATGGAATTCTCCAGGCAAGAATACTGCCGTGGATAGCCGTTCCCTATTCCAGGGGATCTTCCTGACCCAGGGATCAAACCCAGGTCTCCTGCATTGCAGGTGGATTCTTTACCATCTGAGCCACCAAGGAAGCCCAAGAGAGTCTAAGTCACCCTAACAGAGTGAACCAGAAGGAGACTGGCTCTTACATCTATTTCAGCTGAGCTTTGAATCATCTTCATCCCCAAAATTGGATGAAGATGGTTTCAAATTTAAGAGCTGCCAGGCATGTAATAGAAGAAAACATAAATCTTCCCCAAAGAAAGAACTTATCTTACACATCAAGTTATTTCTCCACATAATTTTTCAATACAGCTTCTGAAACCCAATAAAATAACAGCAAGAAGACAAGAACAAGAAACATAGAGCCAAGAGATGATGGAAAGAGACTCACAGTAGATCCAGATATTAGACTTATTAGGCATGAATTTCAAGATAACTATAGTTGCTAAGTGATGATAACTGTTGAAATTGGGTGATGGATTTTTGTGGGTTCTCATATATTTTCCTCTACTTTGCAGTATATATTGTGATTTTTTTTCCATGATGAAAAGAAAAAAAAGTCTATGAATCAATCCAAAGAGAATCCTAGTTGGCTCTTTTGTCATTCCCACATCAGGAACACACCGAACACCACCGTCAAGGGAAACATCACATCATCTTCCTGACATTCATCAAAGTTTGGTAAGTCATGAGCAGCAATGAAATACTGAAAGCAGAAAGACAGAACTATACTTACTCTTTCAAGGAAATAAAAGACCAGATTGTGAATTCAGCACAGAATAGAATTTACTTTTAAAGGACATTTCAAACTGAAGAACAACTAAGTAGAAATTCTAGAAATGAAAAATACAATAGCCAAAGTGAATACCTCAGTGGCTCAGTTTAGAGCAATTTATACACAACTGAAATCAGACTTAATGAACTAAAACTAGTGACATAAGAAAAATACTTAGCAGAAAGAGGCAAAAAGTTGGAAAATATTTTTCAAAGACGGTAGGAAAATATTGAGAAGCTCTTACATACTTCTGGAATCTTAGAGAGAAAGGAAAGCAATAAATGAGTCCAAAATAACATTTTAAGAAACAGTGGCTAAGAATTTTACCAAATGATGAAAAACAATAAATTGTGGATTCAAGAAGTCCTACAAACTCCAAATAGGGTATAGAAGTCCTCGCGTAGGCCTTTACTAGCCAAACCACAGTAAAACTGCTGAAAACCAAAAACAAAGAGAGATTTTAAATGCAGTTAGTGTAGGTGGCTCACACAGGAGACCCAGTTCAATCCCTGGGTCAGGAAGATCCCTTGGAGAAGGGAATGGCAACCCACTCCAGTATTCTTGCCTGGAGAATCTATGGACAGAGGAGCCTGGTCGGCTATAGTGCATGGGGTTGCAAAGAGTTGGACAGGACTGAGTAACAGTTCCACTTCCAGTGTACAAAGAAAACTGCTTTTAAAGAAGCAGCAAGACCAACATCCATCTTCTCAAAACATGAAAATGAATGCCAAATGAAATTTCTTCAAGGTAGGTGCCTTTTGGTGCTTCCCAGGTGGCGCAGTTGGTAAAGGATCCACCATGCAGAAGACATGTTTAGTCCCCAGGTTAGGAAGAGTCCCCTGGAGAAGGAAAGGCAACCCACTTCAGTATTCTTGTCTGGAAAATCCCATGGGCAGAGGAGCCTGGAGGGCCACAGTCCATGGGATTGCAAAGAGTCGGACATGACTGAGCACACATGTAGTTTAGGCGCCTTTTGAGAGGAAAAAGGAATGATTGGGGGAGGAGGACCGAAGGGCTGCTGTCGATATTTACCTTTGGACCTTGATGTGTTTACACAGATATTTACTCCATGATTGATCACTGAACTACATATTTTTATGTTTAGTGTACTTTTCTGTATGTTTATCATAGTTCATAATATGTTTAAAAAGCAGACTGTGGTAGAAAGAACTCTAATTATTAAATAATCATGTAATAACTGTCAGGCTGTGCTTAGCTCTATTGGAAAGCAAACTTTATTGTACAGTAAAACTTTAGGCTACAGAAGGAAAATCCCAAATATTTGAGATAAAAAAGTTCTATGAAGCCAAGGTGTATAATTGAAACCAGTCTATCCTCTTCTTTCTTATTTGTGATCCTGAAGAAGCCTGACTGTAAAGACCAAATACATATGCTAATCACAAATAGTCATATCAATAATATGTTAAATACGCTTTCAAAGTGCTTAGTTGAAACCTTTGAAAGCCATTTGCCTCCAAACCCTTAACCATAAACCATCCGCTGCTTTTATTATTTGTCAAGTTTTGCATTGCAGAATTCAATAAACAAAGGAGCCAGACTAGGTCTTCTATAATTATTTCATCATTAATCATGCTATCTTTGATCACTGACTTTTCTCTACAATAAAATATGTAAGCTATCAAAATTATAGGATGGAAATGTATTGGTGCCATTCGCTCTAGATGTGGTAAGCTGCATCCATGCTGCTTATACTGCATCCATACTCCCCAGTGTTGCCATGAAAACGCAAAGAGAAGCTAATTGCACATAGTAAGCATTTTAATTGATGGGTACCTGACCATTACAGCAATTTCCACTTCCAGAAGCATCCCAGCTGACATTGTTATAGATTAACATAACTGAAAAGAGTGGGACTAATTGGAGCAATTAATTAAAAATACACAATTAGCTTCCACAGCAGAGATATTTTTTTAGTTCTTACCCTCATCACTTGAGGCCTATGAGGACTGTATGGAGTCTTACTACATGGGGGTTGTCTGTGCTGATAATTAAAAAGGAGATACTTGGAAAGAGGGGGGAAACAGAGGGACAACTCACAGGCCAACCAGGTGATGGGGTCTGGCCAGATTCCCTCAGGATGAGCCAAGAATAGAGCAAAGGTCGGGAGCCTGAGTGAGAACACAAGGTGGTGTCTAAATAATAGCCCCAGAACTGAGGGGTTTCATTCTCTTACCAGTTCCTCTGTCTGAAAAGAAGGAAGGTAGCACTTGTCTGTCTACTTCCCAAGAATATGGAGCAGAGTCGGGAACAACTTCAGTATTGTCAGGAAAAGAACACTGTCCCTTTGCACTTCACCCTCACTGTCATCCAGCCTGAGGTGGGGGGACTTCAAAGTTTGGCAGCTGGTTCCTAGGATAAAATCTGATTTCTCTGGTCCATGTTGGAGTGACAAGAAGGACTCAGTACGTTTCTAGAAGGATGTGAAGAGTCAAGAAAGGGACATGTTCTCATCCACTCACATCCTGGTCTCACAGCAAACTGACCTAGCTCTCATCTGAAACATGCAAAGAAGGTACCAATGAGCCTGAGCTACAGAGTATATCACAGAAATTCCTTTTATATACTTAAAATCAAGATGTCAGGGTGAAGCTTGCACCACAAAGGAAGCTGAAAGTGAATGAGTAAAAAGTAAGGATTCTTATTGGTCAGAGTCTCGGGGAAAGGTCACTACATGATATCACGTGTCCATCCACAGACGACCTGCCTGGGTTTTCCTTGGCACCCTTTTCCTGGGCACTCTGCTAGGAGGTAACATCCTACAATAGGCTCAATTCTTCCCATGACCTACTCGGTTCCAATGAGATGGAGCTAGAATCGCAGTGACAGGCTATGTAAAGAGGATGCTCCAGTGAGCAAGTGATATGACCTAGGCTCCAAAGAGAGCTCTTTGTCACAGCTGTTTTCACGCTCTGATACATGTTACATCTGAAAAAGATGAACTTGATGATTCTTGGTTACAAATAAACCAGGTCACTGTTTCGGCATTTTAGTTCAAGCGCAGGATTGTAGATACGTGTTTCTTCATGATACTTCCACAGATTGAAGATGACAAGTGTAGTGGCAAAATACTGACCAGTTCCATAAATTCCTACATATTTGATAGAAACAAATAGTGAATGCTAGAAAACAATGCAAAACCATCCTAAAAGTTGCTTAGCTAAAAATTTGAATAGGTAATGCTAGTGATAATTATGTAGAAGAAAAGGTAAAATTTACCTTTATTTTCCCTCGATTCAATACTTAGCTATTATAGCAATGATTGGACAGTTGATACATTTCTCTTTAACTTCAAACATATTTGCATTTTCTTTGCCATCCTCTAGCTGAACACACATAAATCATAGCTACTTGTGCTTGGTAAATATGTTCATCACACAGGCAATCAAAAATTTATGATGCTTCAGTGACTGATGAAAAATGCCAAAACATTTTAATTGCTTTATATACCCATGGCTTCAAGCTCACTCTAACAAAACCAATTAAGGCACTGGCATAACATTTGGCGGCAGAGAACAAATAGATGTAACCTCAAATTGCATTCATTACCAAAACTGTTTCCGTCGTTAAGGATGAGAAAAAATGTGTCGAATTAGAATATTATAGATGATATTTAGACCAAGAGGTACCAATAGGCTGCTTAGAGATCAGCCTCCCCATCTTACCAGAATTGTAAAAAAAAAAAAAAAAAAAAAAAAAAACAGAAATCCACATGAAAGAAAATCAAAAAGGAAGCAAATAACTATTATTATTAATATATGTCTGTGGGCCCAAAATTAAAGGCAAAAGTGTGAAGTTGGTATAGACAATAACTTCCCATTTTTTTTCTATTTGAATTCAGCCTAAATAGCTTTAGACTAAAGTAAACTGACCTACCAGTACAGGCAGAAACATAATCAGAGACAGATAAGAAGAAGCAGTGACTTTCCCCAGTTCTTGGCCCAAGAACTGACCCCAACCTGACTACTGCCCAAGGAAGAAGAGAATAAAAGGGAGATAACAAGCTAGCTCGGCCTTGCCCTGTTTAGGAATGGTCTTGGACTTTAAAATTCAGCTCTTATACAGAAAAAAATAGGACATGACAAGCTACGATCAATGGCTAAATGTGACACTAGGAAAGTATCATTTGGGTGAATCAGGAAAGCTCTCAACTGAGAGTAACAGAAAATCCATCTAACATTGACTCAACTAAGAGCATGTTTAACCCTCAGCAAAAGTCTGGATGCAGGCAGTGGTTAGTGTCAGTCCACCAGCTAAAAGATAGCAGAACCATGTTGGCTATTCTCTTAGTCTTTCTCTTGGGTCTCTTAACTCATGGTTGCAAAATGGCCTTCAAAATCTAGGCATCATATCTGAATTCAAGGCTAGAAGTAAGGGAAAGGGGTTTCAGGATCACTACACTTTTATTTGGAAAGTGCAACTCTTCCCCAAAGCTGCCAGCAGAATCTTGTTTACATGTAATCGGACAAAACTATGTACTACGATCACTCTTGGCTGTGAAAGAGTATAAAAAAGTAAGTATTGGGATGTGGGGGAGGGACTTCTCCCTCTTCCAGAGAAAGAGCAAGTTGTGGGGCCAGGGGCAAGACAGAAATGAGGAAATAAAAGCCTTTAAGGAAATAATGTAATCATCTGGCATCAGATTTTCAGATAACATCATTAGAAGTGCAGAGGAAATATTCCCTTCTGTACTTCTCACACATGGGAAAACATTTCACCAAAGAGCAGACTCTCTCACACCAGCTTACCCTAACAGGAGGAGCGTCAATAGTTTCCCTAGACTAACAACTAAAAGGGCCCAGAACATGCCTGGAGCATCATAAAACCTGACAGGTCAAACTACGTACAGGCCTTTTGCAGTAATTCTATCAGATTATGTACAGTCTTCTTAATACAGGCCTTCTGTAGTATTTCCATCAGGCATAGTCTTCTTCTGTATTTTTATCTACCAAACCACAAATAAGATGGGGAAATGATGGTTACCCTAAGATAAGGACAATGTATGATCTGGTGCAGAAAATGCCAAAATAAATGAAATACTTGACAAACAATAGTGATTAGAAAGGCAAAACAATTAACATGTACTACTTCTGAAGCAGCTTCAGAGACAGAAAATTTAGAGATGAAATAGGAAAAAGTAGAAAAAGCCCTGTAAAAGTTTTCTAAAAACTAGTTGTTAAGATGGTAAGGAACAGGGGGAACTATTTTGGTGCAGAGATGACCTCATTTTTTCCCCCAAGTATGTGCACTTTCACTTGGGGCAAAATATTTTGGCCAGACCCTAATTTCACAGTATGTTTTTCAAGCTAATGAGGCAGACATATACCGCTTAGATCTTAATGTGCTGGACTTTGAAGTATTTTTCATTTACTCAATTAGCAAAGTGGTTCTGAACGCTTTCTATCAACTAGATGCATTGAGGAGCTTTTAAACTTATATTCATGTTGGTCCTCCAACTCCCCAGAAATTCTGATTTCATTGGCTTAGGGTAGAGCTCAGGTGCAGCCTGTTTTGTGTTTGTTTCTTATTTAAAACTCTTGCATTGATTCCAAAGTAAAAGCCAGAGTTGAGAAAAACTGGATTAAAAATATAACTCAATGGCACTGAGGGTACAGTCAGAACACATAAAAACACTAATGAGTGAAAATTAGTATCATCTGTCTGACATGCAATTTAACAGTAAGTCAGATGCCTAAACAAATTGATTCCCTTCCTAAGAATATATCCTAAAGAAATGGGCAAAGAATCAAAGATTAATATACCAAAATGTTCACTGCAACACTAGTTATTATCAACTGTATCCAATAATGAATACAATGGAACTATCTGACTTATTTGTTAAAATGTTTTCAAAGAAAAACTTCCAAAGTGTTAACAATGGTCTCATAATGGGATTATATCAATAATAATCATTTCTTAACAGTTTTGTGTATTTTCTCAAATCTATATACACATGCTAATTTTAAAACCAAGAAAAAACAACAATAAAAAAATTTCTTTCCAAAGTCTTTGGTATTTGTGGGACCTTCATTTGGCTGGAAAAATCTGATTACTGCCATATTCGCTACATACAGGGCTTTTAGTTTGAAGGAAAACTTGGGTTTCCATCATTAAATGATCAGATCAAATAAGCTGTAGAGAAATATTCAAAATATATTTTAGAGAAAACTTTCATAGCTTCTTTATAAAATTAGCTCTATTTCATGAAAAGTATAATTTAGTCTTCAAAAATATAATTTTAAAGGAATGTAACTATATACAGTCAGTAGGTATAATGAAATTTGCCCAAATTCTCTAAAGCATTGTTGCCAAAGATGTTATTCCCCTAGGAGACATTTAACCAGAAATGCTTTGAATATGTTAAATATACAGGATAATCAATAATAGACTAAGCAACACAGGATAACCGTGGATGTTCATTTATAAAGGTGTTTGTTCCTGCAGTACTGGACACTCCATCTTTTTCTCTCCTTATTCTGTACTTCTCATTTTGTTCCCATGATCCTTTCCCCCCCAAAAAGAAAGGTAGTTTCCTGCCCCTCTGAACTTAAATATTTACAATATTTACACTTGCTTTATTTAGTTTTGCTTCATGTAAACTCACGGCTGAGCCAAGCATACTGCAGCATTGGTTTCCAATTTCACATTCCCCAGAAAAAAAAAAACAGCTGGCTTAATGTCATGGTTATTGAGTTAATTGCTGTTTTGATGACTTAGGGTAATGATTTGCATAAGCCCCTAATTTAAACCTTCAGAAAATGTGCACAAGCTCTGTTGGGTATGGACAAGAGTCCAGTCTGAGTCACTAAGCTACAGAGAAAGATAGCTGCTGCCCCACTGGCTAGGGAGGCAGGAAGAGAACCTAGCCATGCTGTCAGCCCTCAGGGGTGAGGGTCACTCTCAACTCTGCCAGAACCCTAGAACTTCAGAGGGATTTAAGACTGCAATCCTTGAAAGCATACTCATAACCATGTTATTATCACAATGAGTGAACATTTACTATGCTCCAGGTACTGTATTAAAACCTGAACTTGAGTTTGTCATCCTCATTGTCTCCACCATCAATGATTCCCTAATACAGAAACAACCTTAGAAAGTGGAAGGTTTTTATCCTAGGTGACACAGCAAGAATGGGGATTCAAGATTGACTCCAGGCAGCCCCATGACAGAACAATATTTGAACCACTCACTATAGGAGGTAGGGGTGGGGGCAGGTAAAGAAGAGGGGGCAGAGGTGAGTCAGTCACACCTGAGTGCTGACAGTACGCCAACCTCTCTGCTAAGCAACTTTCACCCACTTCTGCTATTACAACATCTTAAGATAGGTTTGTTTCATCAACTCCTATCTTACACATAAGAAAACTGAAGTTCAAAGGGGTTACATGATCTCTCTCTGGTCCTTCCAGAGAAATAAATGCTGGAACTAGCATTAGAATCCAGACAGCCCAGACTCCCCAGTGTTTTTGGACCCAATATTTTGCAGCTACCAGGAAGAAAAGCTCACTGAGAGGTCTGGCTGGTAATTTGAATCTTGAGCATATTCTAATCTCTAGAAGGATAAGGAAAGTTTCATTTTGTGTTGTTTGAGGTTTTCTGTTATTTGATTTCTTTTTCTTAAAAAGCATGAAAAACAGACAGTTATGGGGGTCTTCCATCACTGTTAACTCCACCTTCAGTAGAGGTGGTACAACAGCACAGAGAAAATGTTGATTGATCACTCTTTCTCATGGACCATGAGTTTAAACATGAGGGGGTTGTAAGACCAAAGACCATAGCTCAGCTGGTAAAGAATCTGCCTGCAATGCAGGAGACCCCAGTTTGATCCCTGGGTTGGAAAGAACTCCTGGAGAAGGTATAGGCTACCCACTCCAGTATTCTTGGGTTTCCTTTGTGGCTCAGCTGGTAAAGAATCTGCCCACAATGCAGGAGCTTTGTCCTGGGACCTGGGCTTGTCCCTAGGTTGGGAAGATTCCCCCGAAAAGGGAAAGGCTACCCACTCCAGTATTCTGGCCTGGAGAATTCCATGGGCTGTATAGTCCATGGGGTCACAAAGAGCCAGACATAACTAGAGACTAAAAATAGTACATGTAAATTAAAGAGAGTTGTTCTTGAGTACCATTATCTTTTCATAGATGCTACATTAAAAAAAAAATTTCCTCACAGTAAATACAAACTACAGCATGAGACCTAAATTCAGATGCCTGTTGGAGTCTATTACACACCATATTATTTCCCTGGTATTTGATGACAGTGAGAAAGAATGATGAACATTTTGGCAGGCTTTATACTGGGCTGATCAATATTTTCCATTTCCCCATTTATGTGCTCCTACAACTCACCAGGCAAGAGGACAACTTAACCGGATACAGCAGGAGAGAACGGGCCAAGCAGACCCATAAGTCAAAGAAAAAGAGAAGGGAAAAATTAATGGAAAGAAGCTGGAGGAAGAAGAGAGGGTTAGAGAAACACAACAACAAGCTCATAAAATAGCTTTTGAAATGACCAGTACACATATAATGAAGAGTGAGTGAGAAAGCAACTTAAAGGAAATCAGTCCTGAATATTCATTGGAAGGACTGATGCTGAAGCTGAAGCTCCGATATTCTGGCCATCTGATGTGAAGAACTGACTCACTGGAAAAGACTCTGATGCTGGGAAAGATTGAAGGCAGGAGGAGAAGGGGACGACAAAGGATGAGATGGTTGGATGGCATCACCGACTCAATGGGCATGGGTTTGAGCAGGCTCCAGGAGTTGGTGATGGACAGTGAAGCCTGGCGCGCTGCAGTCCATAGGGTTGCAAAAAATTGGACATGACTGAGTGACTGAACTGATCCACCCCATACCAGCCCAGCGTTGTCAGTCGATCTCCACGTGACTGGTAACAATCCCAGAAGTTTCAGGTCCTAGACACACCACAAAGAGGAGACCCAGAAGGGAACTTTGAAACTATAGTCAGTTTCAACATCTAAGATCTGTCTCAGTAGGCTGAAGGCTGTCATTAGAGTCACTATAGACAACTTAGGCTCCAGGCTCCCTGACACTGCTGGGTTTGGGTGTCTTGCTTGCCAGGTCCCCACTTTCCCTAAAGACTTGAAAGTTGGCAGTAATGGAAGAAAGGTATGAAGATCTCAGGATAAAGTCAAGTCTTATGTGGATTACCAGCAAATACCTATCTTCTAGCATGCTCTGGTGTGCTAGGATGTGGAACTGTATCAGAGCCCATTACTAAGTTTCTTCAATTAAGCAGAGCTTGGGGACAGATCTAAGCGTATCAAAGCAAAACCATCACAAACCATGGAATCAGGAAACACCCACGAGGTCAGTGCTAGAAACGTGGACATCAGGATCCATAAAAAGCCAAGAGAGTAATGAAGAATGAGATCAGGAATGATGAAGACCCAAGTCAGGCTTCCTAGGAAGAAAAGGAAAAAGATGGACGGTCACCAAGGATCTAGGTGATTGTACAGATGGGAGAAGAGACACACAGAACTCCAACAAGAGCATCTCCTATACCGTCAAAGGACCTGCTACACCTGCTCAAGTCTCTTACAGGTGATTCTTCCTCACGAATGTATCCCCAGGGGCCCCTCAATCTGCTTGCTTTCCCATATTTTTGGATGAGAATGGGTATTTCTTAAATTTGCTTCTGGGCTACCCACAGCTCCCATCTACACATAATAAACTAATAACTCACAAAGCAACAGGATAACCTTCTGTGAAGCTCCAGGTGACATGGCCTTGCAGACAAAGAAGGGCCATCAGATGAGCCTGTGGCCTCATGAGATACACACTTGATAAGTTATCCCTAGAAAGGGCAAGAAAGAATATGACACCAAAAAAAAAAGAATATGACACCAAGGCATCAAAAAGGACTTTAATTTTACCTATAATGTTTCATCTTATTAAATGAATTTGGAGTTTGAAATGTTAATTATAAATTTTACATGTTGGAAATAAGTTGTTATATTATACTCCATGCTTTTAAATATTTTTAATGAATAAAAATAAAAAGAAATAAAAAATTATGAGAGAGGAAGGGAGGACTGGGGGATAGATGGGGGAAGGCTGGAGGGGAAATGAGAGGGAAGGTGGAGAGCTGGATAAGCTTGAGAGGGAAAAAATAGTCCTGTGGAAAGGCTCTGTGAAGATGACTGGACGGAGCCTGAACTGAAGCCAGGCTCCACTGAGGTCCCTACATATCCAAACAAAAGGAAGAAGGAAGAAGTTTTAGAAGCCATGAACATACAGATATTGTTAGAATCCAAAGAAGAACCCAGAGAAGTCCTCTCAGAATCAATGTAACCTGAGGCTCCAAAGGGAAGAAGAGAATTATGATCAACAGGTAAATTCCATCGATGTTCCCAGAATTTCAGGGATCTGGTAACGATATGAACCTCCCATCAAACGTTTTCAATTCATTTGTCGAGTCTAGCAAGGCAGTGTTTCTCTGGTTTAGAGTGGAAGATCAGGAGAAAACAAAATTCACTTTGCAGTTAAATTCCGAACCAATCTGTCAGGAAATGGACCTTTTCTATGATGGAGTCCCTGTATCACATTTACATTTCTGAAACAGAAATATGAGCAGTAAACATACCACCTGGAGGCTGTCTACCTCCTATGCTAGAAGCACAAAAATCCATTCCCTCTTGTGTTAAGAAAGAAACTGGAGTTTTTTTTCTTCTCATAAGACTTTAAATATTCAAAACTAGCAGCTTATCAAATTTTCAGTATTGGAGAGAAGAAAAAATTTCAAACATGTATTGATTGTTTCCTCTCACTAATTGAATACTGGTAACGGCAGAGAATTCATAACTAACTGCCGGCCAAAGACATCCTCTCATTAACTCCTGCCGCTTAATTATATCAATTGAAAGGTTCTAATTTTATTATGTCTTTTCAGATACTTAAATTCATCTATTGGGAAAGGAAGAATTTAGAAGGTTCAAGTCACATTTGGTTAAATTTCCTCAGAAGAAATCATCTTTTAGTACAAAAGGGATTGTCTGAGATAATCGACTGACAGGTTTCCTGCCCTGGCTTTTTAAGGCTGTCGGAGAACAAAGCAACCACCCTACAGTGGGTCTGATTTCTATAAGCCACATTTGATAGGAAGAAAAAAGCTTAGCCTCCTCACTTGACAGTCACACTCCGGTTTGGGGAGAAGGTAAAATCCAACCACAGCATCTGGCTAGCAGAAAACTACCTCAATGTAAGAAAATGCATTTATGTATCCCTTCCTGGAACAGAAGGTAATTCAGAGCTGCAGAGAAAAACAGTGGCACGTTTCAAAGCCATACAGTAAAGGGATAAGGAAATCCATACAAGGTCAACAAAGAAATAATCTGAACCTAGAGGTCATTCAAAACATGAGTCCAGGGCATTTGCAGTTGTTTTTAGGCATCAGAAATGGTTTCTGGGATGGAGAAACACAAAATTGAACAAAATGAGCAATATATTACTGGGAAGTTTTTGTATATGGGGACTAGTTTAAATGTAAATACCACAGTCTAACTCTATAATCAGGAATGAATTTTTGCCCCCTCTTCAAAAAGAAAAAGAAAAATTCTTGACCATGAAAAACAGGACTCTCGGGAAAGCTACTTTAAAAGAGGAAAAAACCTGCCAAGTAGTATCACTCTGGTCTCTTTACTGATCACCAATCCATTTAAGTAGCCTCTTTTCCTAATTTTCCCAAAGTGGTGTTTTCTCACAGCATGTGGGTATACAACACTTCATGGAAGGCCTGGAACCATGGTAGAAATCATATCAGAGCCCCCAGCATGGTCCAGTAATATAAAATACAATCACTCATTTTATGCTTCTCAAATGAAAAAAATGATATAAAATGCAAGTTCTGATTTTGTTAACATTAACCATGGTGGATGGGGTGGATGGGGAGGGGAGGACACACCAAACTGCTTAATAGTAGCTATCTTAAGGTAATAAAATCATCACTCATTTTTTTTCCTTCCCCCAAATTATCTGCATCTTCTCTGATGTAGTTGCCCTTCAACATGCTGAAGTAGACAGCCTTCTCTTCTGGCTCCCATATCTTTGGGTTTCCTTTTTATATTTATAAAAGAATGTCATCTCTGGCTCAGCTTATCGAATTCTCTGAAGTCTGTGTCTCTGCACTTTCCTATCTGCAAAGAACTGCCTTTCAGTTACTCATCCAAGATGACCTCCAACTCTTTGCTGCTCAATATTTTGCAAAGGTTCATTTGAAAATACATAGTATAAATAGAGAATTGCCTGAAGACTCTTTCTTTTCCTTTATAGAATTATACTGTGGCAAAATACCAGCCAAGAGGGATGTTCTATAAAGCAGTCCTATATAATTCAGTGGCAGTCACTGTGGGGGCATTTGAGGAAATTGATCACCAGAGCTCAAAATATCCTCTTTATTTGTACCTCTGAGAACACTTAATTCTGTTCTCAGTGCCAGGGAAATTGAGCTTCTAAGAAACTTTTTTAAAAAATCATGTAACCAAATTAGACTTTCCTCTTTGCTCTGGTTGCTGGGATGCCCAGAGGCAAATTTTCATCCCACAGGCACACATGTTCTACACTCAACTTTGCTTTCTTTCTTGTCCTAAGTCCTCATTATATTTTATACTCTTACCTTTTTTAGATTATTTTTGGCTGTGCTGGGTCTTTGTTGCTGTGTGTGGGCTTTCTCTAGTGGCAGCAGTTGGAGGCTGTTCTTCGTTGCAGCGTGTGGGCTTCTCATTATGGTGGCTTCTCTTGTTGCGGAGCACAGGCTCTTGGTGCATGGGCTTCAGTATGCAGCTCAGGGGCTTAGTAGTTGCTGTGTATTGCTCAGTTGCTCCACTGCATGTGGGATCTTTCCCAGACCAAGGAGCTAACCCATGTCTCCTCCATTGGCAGGTGGATTCTTAACCACTGGACCACCAGGAAAACCATATTCTCATTTTTTAATTGTCTCAAAGTCTTATGAAAGAAGAGAGCTATAAGAAAAGGACTTGACTTAATGTTATGCAGAAAAACAAGTTTGAAAAAGTGTCTGTGGACTGATAGAAGCATACAATCAAAACTTCTTTTCACTCTTCAGTGAAGAAGACAGTCACAGCATCTTCTTTGGCAAAACAACACCGGTAAAGGAAAAGAACTCTTCTCCAACCTTCAATGTTTTCTCTAAGAATCCTGGGTTGTTTTCCATAAGAAAGCTGGATCTCTTTAAGAATTTCTGAGCTAGCAAAATGTTTTCATTAAATACATCCCAACAGTTTTTCTCAGTGATTTGTCCCAGGGAAATGTGTGTGCATAAGAGGACCTAGTTGTTTGTTTTGCATCAACACAAGCACACATTAATATTCACTTTGAGGGGAAATAGTATAGATAAGGAAGAATTCCGTGAATATCTGTTCTAGGCCTTTTCCAAACAGAGTAGTAATTGGTTCTAACTCTGCTTAGCTAGGGACAAGTCAACATGAGATGACAAACCTGTAATTCCAAGGCAGCCATTGCATATACTTCCAACTGTATAAAGATTATTGTATAAATGATCATAATGTTCTGGATAGTCCCTTGGGACTGAGTATGAAGCATTAAGCAGAAATTTCCTTATGTATTAAGGGTAGGAGGGAAGATGCTTGCTTTCATATTTAAAACATTGTATGCAATATGAACCAGAGGTGGCTTGTTTACCCCCTGAATTCCTTTCTAGAAAGATTTCCATCACTTTTTCTGTAGAAATGGAGCTCTACCTCATCAGAGTTGTTCTATGCAACCTCAGCTGTGATGAATGCTTTTCCCCACAAAAATAAGTCCTCAAAGGATGACTGCATG
This sequence comes from Muntiacus reevesi, assembly GCF_963930625.1. NCBI lineage: Eukaryota > Metazoa > Chordata > Mammalia > Artiodactyla > Cervidae > Muntiacus > Muntiacus reevesi. Next base: position 39,241,781 of record NC_089265.1, on the reverse strand, counting down.
ATCTTAAGCAGCAACACAAATTAATGTATGCTAACTATGTGCCTGAAATCCTACAAAGGTTTTTACTAGAAGATCTCATTACTCTTCACCATCAACCTTCAAGACAGGTCTATGCCCATTTTCATGCTGAAACTCAGGCTGCTAAGTATTTTGCCCAGGGTCACACAGTTACCAGATGACTGAAACAGGATTAAAACCCAGATCTAACTCCCGGGTACAGGCTCTTAAACATGAGTTGATTGGGACTCCAGTTGTCCAGAAGAACAGAATGTCTACATTCTCTTTCCAGTACCTGCCCACTCCAGTGGATCTAAGAACTTCCCAGGCATTTCCTCATAAACAAGTGGTCTGTTCATCCTGCTTGCTCCTAGGTAACCCCTAGAACCAGAACTCCAATGTCTCCTTTGACCCCAGAAGACCATAACAGCTTCCAACAGAAGATGGTTGTTTTAGAAAACAAAGGCTGGAAACCTGCTGCTATGGGCTTATTATTTGCATCACCCCATACTTTAAACATTGAAGCCCAGGAGGTAAGATCTTTGGCAGATAATCAAGTTTAAATGAGGTCATGAGGCTGGAGCCTCCACGATGGCATTAGGGTCCTTGTAAGAAGAGGAAGAGAAGGATTTTTCCAGTGGTCCAGTAGTTAAGAACCCACTTTGCAAGGGATGTGGGTTCAGTCCCTGTAGGGGAGCTAAGATTCCACATGCCATGGAGCAACTAAGCCTGTGTGCACAAATGGAGAGCCCATGTGCTGCAACTAAGACTGACAAAGCCAAATAAATAAATACTTAAAAAAAGAAGAGGAAGAGAGACCAGAACGCCCCCTCTGCCATGTGAGGACACAGAGAGAAGGTAAGCCAGGAAGAGAGGCACTACATCAGCAGACAACTTGATCTTGGCCTTCCCAGCTTCTAGAACTCTGAGAAACAAATTCCTGGTATTTAGGCCACCTCGTTTGGGGTATTTTGTTATGGCAGTCCAAGCTAATACACCTGGGATCCCATGAAGCTCAGTAAAGTCTTCCATTGGCCATTAATGCCTTCACTGGAAGGCCTGGTCACTTCCAACTGTCTCTAGAGCAGTGGAGGTAAGCTTGACCTCTACCCTAGCACTTCTCAATAAGAATGGCATTACCTCCAGAAGGTATCTTAAAATTAGAAGGGCACATTTTGGTCATCCCAATGACTGAAGGTATGTTACCAGCTTTTATTGGGCAGGGCCAGGGATTCTAGACATCCTGAAAAGCAGGTAATATCTCTTACTCATCAAGAACTATGACCTACATAACTCAAACACCCAAAAATACTCCACCAAGCATAAAAGTTTTCTCTCTTGTTTATAATTATCTGAGTTTAGACTCTGTTTTATGTATAAGCATACAAGGTCTTGGCAAGGTTTTAACTTATACTGAAATCTCCAGGAATGCAGCTATCATGTCCAGTAAACAGAAAATTACTGGGTGTGTTTGGAACATCATAGTATTGTGGACCACTATTTCAGAAAATCATATCACCGACAGCTAAGCCACTTGTAATATGGTGGTCTTTAGCCCACTGTACCTGTACCGGTTGGTATATGCAGCCACTGAGCTCACAGAGATTCTACACATATAATATCTGACTTTGTATTGTGTCTTCTGGTATAGTTGGGCCATATTGCTTTATTACAAATTGGTGTCCATTTTTTCTTTATATTATACTTAGGGTATGATGATGATTATTTTTTGCAGACTTTTGTGTATATGCTATCATCTATAACTTTCATTTCAAGATAGAGAAGGAATGTTTTAAGATATTTCTTATTAGAGGGGAAAACTGATAGCACTCAGTTTTAGAGAACACTCCTCTTCCACCAAACAGAGCAATATGGACCTTCAGATAAAAAGAAGGAGGGATCCCTACTCAGAGTTATCTTGGCTAAGGGCACCACATGCCAAATTTGACTTGGGCTCGCAACTGCCATCTTTCCAGATTCACCCACCTGGGCCATTTGCTCCAGGCCAAACCCTTTGGTTTTTGGAACAAGGCAACATCCAGCACCTCGGCTCTCATCCAACACCTGTTTCTACCCTGAGTGCTTTTATAGAGGACTTTTTGTACTCCTATAGATCACTCAGCCCACCCTAAAGGTTTCTGTAGCCTGAAATGACTAAGAAAGGGTTGACATTTTGGTTCCTTCCTTCCCAGGAAAATCCCAAAAGTCCTTAGGCAAAGTTATTAGTACTTCCCCTTTCCCCTCCTTCATAAGCAGTTTCTGTCTTCGGAGCCAGATGAAATGCTCTAAGAGATAGGGAGGGTAGGAACTGTCTCCTTCCCCCAGCTGAATAAGTGAGGCCCAGAAGGAGTTCAGGAGTTTATTCAAGGATACAGAGCTCGTGAGCAGCAGAGCCTAGAATCCAACTTCAGGTTTTGAATCCAAACACCAGCACAGGTCAGGTCACATCAAAGTGATGAAAATGGAAACAACTGCAAAGCTTCCCTGAGTCAAGCAAGCCCCAAGCCAAATAAAATATATTTTACAACAGGCTGTAAAATATATTCATTCTTTCTTAAACAAAGTAACCAGAGTCGCTCCCCTCCTCCCCATAAGCAAAGAGGTTAGTACTTGCAATTTGGACAGTATCACCAATAGTGGCCAGAAATCCTTCTAACACACACACACACACACACACACACACACGCACGCACACGCGCGCGCACCTGCAAACACACACACTCCCACCTGTTACTGACTCAGCTACTTATTAATGAAATATACCCGAGCAATTTAGAATTTTATGGAGGGGCTGCAGACTCCATACTGGAATTATCGAACATCCAGCATTCCTGAACTCAAAGGTCCTCCAGGGCTTGGGAAAGAGCAAGAATTTTTGAGAATGCTGCTTTTTCGCGTGTGTTTCTCCTCACAGCAGGACAGGAAGGCCTCTTTCTGCTCTGAAATTTCACGTCACTTTGACACAGGCTATTCTTCGTTCCCTTCCTGAATGTGGGCACCTCAGTATTTCTCGTTGCTGGGCACCCCCGAACTCCAGGAGAGCATGCGAGATGCTGGTGGAACAGCACCCCCGCTCACCTCTCAGAACTAACGGAGACCTGTGAGCAGCATGCAGTCCTGTGAGTGAGGAGGGCTGTGGGCTCCTGGGACCCAAAAACCAGTGTTTGCTACCCAAACAGGAGCACCTCCAGGCTGCACGCGTGGGAGGGCTGTGGACCCCTGGGTTCAGGGTTCATCCCTTAAGAAAGGCACTTGTTCTGCATAATCTCCATCAATGAGCAAGTACCGCAGATCACGTTCAGTGGTTAAATTACACACAGTGGAACCCCACTGTTAACTTCTTTCCACAAAGCAACTTTAGCACAAGATAAGTGTTTGTGTCCGGGCCCAGACTTTATACTGCCAAGTTATACAAGGATTTAGGTACAAAGCTTCACAACTATGAGAGGCCCATGGTCCAAAGGACAGAACTTAATGAAGGCTTCAAGCGTTTGTGTCTCAGTTCTGATTCCAGTAGGAATTTCAGTAGGTTACAGAAGGTACAATCAGTACAGCCTGGGGACAGATCATTCTCACGTGTGCACGCACGGAAGCCTCCCAGTGTGGGCTCCATGGCCGTGATCCCAAACATTACAGGAATGTCAACACGGTTGAACAGACTGGACAGAACCTTAGAAGGTTAAAATAACTACAGAAGGGCAAAATTATACAGCAAATAAAGAGTAATGTTTTGTGATCCTCAACCTTATTGAATATGACAACATGTATATAATGGCTAATATGTCATAGACTCTGTCTCACATGACACTAGCAACCTAAGACAAAAATAAGTCATGAAAGAACACATGAGCATAGCAGGGGGTTCTGGGGAAGAGGGGGTGATGATCTCACAGGGACAGGAAGGGGAAGAAGCCCAAGTGTGCATACAAAGGGGGTTAGCCTTTGGAAGGAAAGATACCAGAAACGTCTCAACAAGAGTAATGTGTGCAACAGAGAAAGCTGAGAAGGTGAATTCGGCAGTCCAGCTACACATGATCCTTGAACATATTGGTATGAAATGCACAAATCTACTCACATACAGGTTTTTTCAATAAATATATTGGAAAATTTTTTGGACACTTGTGACAATTTGAAAAACATGCAAGCAAACTGCAAAGCCTAGATATACAAAAAATTAAGAAAAATGTTACGTTGTGAATGCATGAAACATATGTAGATACTAGTCTATCCTTATAGTGGCATAAAAGTGAGTGATATTTAAAATATAAAATTAATCATGTATTAGTTTCCTTACTGTTTTATAACTTTGCTTTCAAAGAATTACATTACCATACAGTATGCCCCTCTCTCTAGTAACTGGAGAAACTGCATATCAGCCTGTCATCACAGGTAACTGCTGTTTTTAAATGTAACAATGTTTCCAATACAATACAATATCCAATATGCATATGGCTAATACTGTATGCCATAAAATTTTTGTAACGATTCATTCACTAGTGTATACATTGGGCTACTGTGAAGCAATTGCATTGATTACACTAGGCTACCACAGAGCAATCATATTGCTGTTTCTTCATTATCAATGCATGAATTGTTACCCTTATAAATACATATATATTCCTTTGTACATTATCTTCTTACTTGTGATGCTAGTGTTAGTAATATATATAACATCTACAATGTTTTCTATCATATGAAAGGGGTTTCCCTGATAGCTCAGTTGGTAAAGAATCCACCTGCAATACAGGAGACCCCAGTTCGATTCCTGGGTCAGGAAGATCCACTGAAGAAGGGATAGGCTACCCACTTCAGTATTCTTGGGCTTCCCTTGTGGCTCAACTGGTAAAGAATCTGCCTGTGATGCAGGAGACCTGGGTTCAGTCCCTGGGTTGAGAAGATCCTGTGGAGATCTTCTGAAATACTGAATTTATAATTTATAATACTGAATTATAATTATAAATTTATAATTTATAATACTGAAAGGTTACCCATTTCAGTATTCTGGCCTGGAGAATTCCATGGACTCTACAGCCCATGGGGTCACAATAGTGTTAATAATACGTATAACATCTACAGTGTTTTCTATCATATAAGACAGTATTGACATAGGTTATTAACAGACCATTCATCTTATAAATAGACAATGTAAATAGACAGTATGGATAAAAACAGTACAGTACTGTAAATGTAATTTCTCTTCCTTACAGTTTTCTTAATAACGTTTTCTTTTTCCTGATTTACTTTACTTTGTGAATACAGTACATATACATTTAACATGCAAAATATGCGTTACTTGACTATTTAAGTTATCAGTAAGTCTTCTGGCCAACAGCAGGCTTTGAGTAGCCAAGTTTTCATGGAATCAAAAGTTGTATGCAGATTTTTGACTGCACAGGGTTGGAACATTGGCACCCTGAACCCCTGAGTTGTTCAAGGGTCAACTATATAAATAAACGCCACAAACCTTCACAGTCTGTTATTTAGTCCAATTCAATCAATCAAACACCTGCAGTATAACCCCAGGAAGTTGTTTTCTTTTCTTTTTTTAATTAACAAGGAGGTATTTGGAAAGAGAAACACAGTCCACCAAAAATCTTGGTAACCACATAAAAAGGCACAGAGTTTGCTGCTGTGATTGTAAACCTAAGCACACTGCCAGGTCTAGATACAGGACAAGTATTTATAGAATGATTTAAATGGCCAGCACCTTTTCCTTCCAGAGATATTTCAGTGATTAAGAAAATAAAGATTCTAATGTATTAGCTACTTTATCTGACAGGGTATCACACCTGTCAGTGGAAAAAGACAAACTGAAGCCAATTCATATCAGAGTCAAAGGAAATGGGAAGAGAATTTGACCTACTGATAAACAGTTCCTGTTTTCACCTTCAGTTTCTAAATAATCCTTGCTGCAATATTTCTAGTAATTCCTCCAGTGAATCTTCCCCTGAAGTGGACCTTGATTTGAGGAAATGATATTAGATTTACAAGGCAACTTTCCATTCCTCTTCATATCCTGTGAATTTTCTGCCATAGGCAGGACCTCCCAAGTTTCTTAAGAGAGTCAGGCAGAAGGCAGGGCAGGGATTGAGAAGTGGAATGGAGAAAACAAAAATAAGTAAATTTATTTGGATGTGATTTAACTTCCCTTGTAAAGACAGAAAGAAAAATAATAACAACTGTGTTTGTTTTTTTCCTTCAAGTTAATGGAATTTCTAATGACCACCCTTTGTCATGGATCCTAATTAGAAGAACAGAGGGAGGGATGTTTCCATTTCTCTCTTCAAGGAATCTCTAAGACTCCAGGTTTTGCTGGGGTGAGACAATTTGGTATTGCCATGATAATACAAATTCTTCTTGGTGTCTCTTGCTTTGTTCTATCAGTTTACTTTTGCCTTGCTCCCCCAACATGGATGGAAGCCAGAGTTAAGCATGGCCACTTGGAAAAAACCCCAGCAAGATGGGAGGCGCTGGAGCAGCAGCTGCATGGTGCTGGAGCAGCTGTGAGGAGAGACCCCACATCCAAGGGCAGAGAAGCCCCAGCAAGATGATAGGAGGGGTGAAAGTGCATTTAGAATCAAGCCCCATACCTGCCAGAGATGCTCAGAGGGCTGAGACAAACCTTGAGCGCACCAGGGCCCAGAGACCCCCCAGAGACTGAGACAGAACTGTGCTTGGCTGTCTCCTGAGGAGGTGCGGGTCAGCAGTGGGCTGCCGTGGGGGCCGAGGCTCTGGGCGCAGCAGACCTGGGTGAGGCACAAGCCCTCGCGGAGGAGGTCATCATTAACCCATCACAGAGCTGCCAGGACTCACGTAGGACTGGGGAAACAGACTTTGGAGGGCACAAACTGAACCTTGTGAGCGCCAGGACCCAGGAGAGAGGAGCAGTGACCCCACAAGAGACTGACCCAGACTTGCCCCTGAGTGCCCCGGAGTCTCTGGCAGAGGCGTGGGTCGGCGGTGGCCTGCTGCAGGGTCGGGGGCACTGAGTGAGGCAGTGCATGCATGGAACCTTTTGAAGGAGGTCGCCATTATCTTCATTACCTCCACCACAGTTTGGCCCCAGGTAAATAACAGGGAGGGAACACAGCTCCACCCATCAACAGAAAATTGGACTAAAGATTTACTGAGTATGGCTCCACCCATCAGTACAAGACCCAGTTTCCCCTCAGTCAGTCTCTCCCATCAGGAAGCTTCCATAAGCCTCTTATCCTTCTCCATCAGAGGGCAGACAGACTAAAAACCACAATTACAGAAAACTAACCTATCTGATCACAGGGACCACAGCCTTGTCTAACTCAATGAAACTATGAGCCATGTTGTGTAGGGCCACCCAAGACAGACTGGTCATGGTGGAGAGTTCTCACAAAACGTGGTCCACTGAAGAAGGGAATGGCAAACCCACTTCAGTATTCTTGCCTTGAGAACCCCATGAACAGTATGAAAAGGCAAAAAGATAGGACACTGAAAGATAAACTCCCCAGGTCAGTAGATGCCCAATATGCTACTGGAGATCAATGGAAAAATAATACCAGAAAGAATGAAGAGACAGAGCCAAAGCAAAAACACCACCCAGTTGTGGATATGACTGGTGATGAAAGTAAAGTCTGATGCTTTAAAGAGCAATATTGCATAGGAATCTGGAATGTTAGGTCCATGAATCAAGGAAAATTGGAAGTGGTCAAACAGGAGATGGCAAGAGTGAACATTGACATTTTAGGAATCAGTGAACTAAAATGGGCTGGAACGGGTGAATTTAACTCAGATGACCATTATATCTTTTACAATGGGCAAGAATCCCTTAGAAGAAATGGAGTAGCCATCATAGTCAACAAAAGAGTCCGAAATGCAGTACTTGGATGCAATCTCAAAAACGACAATGATCTCTGTTCATTTCCAAGGCAAACCATTCAATATCACAGTAATCCAAGTCTATGCCCTGACCAGTAATGCTGAAGAAGCTGAAGTTGAATGATTCTAAGAAAACCTACAAGATCTTCTAGAAGTGACAGCTAAAAAAGATGTCCTTTTCATTATAGGGGACTGGAATATAAAAGTAGGAAGTCAAGAAACACCTGGAGTAACAGGCAAATTTGGCCTTGGAGTACAGAATGAAGTAGGGCAAAGACTAATAGAGTTTTGCCGAGAGAACACACTGGTCATAGCAAACACCCTCTTCCAGCAACACAAGAGAAGACTTTACATGTGGACAACACCAGATGGTAATGCCCGAAATCAGATTGATTATATTCTTTGCAGCCAAAGATGGAGAAGCTCTATACAGTCAGCAAAAACAAGACTAGGAACCGACTGTGGCTCAGATCATGAACTCCTTATTGCCAAATTCAGATTTAAATTGAAGAAAGTAGGGAAAACCACTAAATCATTCAGGTGTGACCTAAATCAAATCCCTTAAAATTATACAGTGAAGTGACAAATAGATTCAAGGGACTAGATCTCATAGACAGAGTGACAGAAGAACAATGGATGGAGGTTCATAACATTGTACGGGAGGCAGAGATCAAGACCATCCCCAAGAAAAAGAAATGCAAAAAGGCAAAATGGTTGTCCAAGGAAGACTTACAAATAGCTGTGAAAAGAAGAGAAGTTAAAGGCAAAGGAGAAAAGGAAAGATATACCCATTTGAATGCAGAGTTCCAAAGAATAGCAAGGAGAGATAAGAAAGCCTTTCTCATTGATCAGTGCAAAGAAATAGAGGAAAACAATAGAACGGGAAAGACTAGAGATCTCTTCAAAAAAATTAGAGATACCAAGGGAACAGTTCATGCAAAGAAGGGCTCAATAAAGGACAGAAATGGTGTGAACTTTACAGAAACAGAAGATATTAAAAAGAGATGGCAAGAATACACACAAGAACTATACAAAAAAGATCTTCACAACTCAGATAATCACAACGGTGTGATCACTCACCTAGAGCCAGACATCCTGGAATGCGAAGTCAAGTAGGCTTTAGGAAGCATCACTATGAACAAAGCTAGTGGAGGTGATAGAATTCCAATTGAGCTATTTCAAATCCTAAGATGATGCTGTGAAAGTGCTGCACTTAATATGCCAGCAAATTTGGAAAACTCAGCAGTGGCCACAGAACTGGAAAAGGTCAGTTTTCATTCCAATCCCAAAGAAAGGCTATGCCAAAGAATGCTCAAACTACCGCACAATTGCACTCATCTCACACGCTAGTAAAGTAATGCTCAAAATTCTCCAAGCCAGGCTTCAACGGTACATGAACCGTGAACTTCCAGATGTTCAAGCTGGATTTAGAAAAGGCAAAGGAAGCAGCGATCAAATTGCCAACATCTGCTGGATCATAAAAAGCAAGAGAGTTCCAGAAAAACATCTATTTCTGCTTTATTGACTATGCCAAAGCCTTTGACTGTGTGGATCACAGTAAACTGTGGAATATTCTGAAAGAGATGGGACTACCAGACCACTTGAGAAATCTGTATGCAGGTCAGGAAGCAACAGTTAGAACTGGACATGGAACAAAAGACTGGTTCCAAATAGGAAAAGGAGTACATCAAGGCTGTATATTGTCACCCTTTTTATTTAACTTATATGCAGAGTACATCATGAGAAACTCTGGGCTGGATGAAGCACAAGCTGGAATCAAGATTGTCAGGAGAAATATCAATAACCTCAAATATGCAGATGACACAACACTTATGGCAGAAAGTGAAGAAAAACTAAAGGGCCTCTTGATGAAAGTGAAAGAGGAGAGTGAAAAAGTTGGCTTAAAATTCAGCATTCATAAAACTAAGATCATGGCATCCGGTCCCATCACTTCATGGCAGATAGATGGGGAAACAATGGAAACAGTGACAGACTTTATTTTGGGGGACTCCAAAATCACTGCAGATGGTGACTGCAGCCATGAAATTAAAAGATGCTTACTCCTTGGAAGGAAAGTTACGACCAACCTGTGAAAGTCACTCAGTCGTGTCCGACTCTCTGTGACCCCAGGAACTATACAGTCCATGGGGTTCTCCAGGCCAGAATACTGGAGTGGATAGCCATTCCCTTCTTCAGGGGATCTTCCCAAACCAGGGATTGAACCCAGGTCTCCTACATTGCAGACAGATTCTTTACCAACTGAGCTATGAGGGAAGCCCAACCTAGACAGCATATTAAAAAGCAGAGACATTACTTTGCCAGTGAAGGTTCGTCTAGTCAAGGCTATGGTTTTTCCAGTCGTCATGTATGGATGTGAGAGTTGGACTATAAAGAAAGCTGAGCACCAAAGAATTGATGCTTTTAAACTGTGGTGTTGGAGAAGACTCTTGAGAGTCCCTTGGACAAGAAGGAGTTCCAACCAGTCCGTCCTAAAAGAAATCAGTCCTGAATATTCATTGGAAGGACTGATGCTGAAGCTGAAACTCCAATACTTTGGCCACCTTATGGGAAGAACTAACTCATTGGAAAAGACCCTGATGCTGGGAAAGATTGAAGGTGACGACAGAGGATGAGATGGTTGGACGGCATCACTGACTCAATAGACATGAGTTTGAGTGAACTCCGGGAGTTGGTGATGGATAGGGAGGCCTGGCATGCTGCAGTCCAGGGAGTCACAAAGAGTCAGATATGACTGAGCAACTGTACTGACTGACTTGCAAAAAAAGAATAAGAAAGAGAAAGACTTGCAGTATGGCTTCTTAAAGCATGAGACACAGAGCTTACCAAGGGACAACAAGGTAGACTTCAGCTGGCTGTATTCAGTATTAATGCCAATCTTTCTCTGTGTGAGATTTAGAACTCAACCAGTCTGGGACACTTGCTTAAGCTGAGTCAGGACACTGATCTCTGCTTGAGCTCCTCCCAAACTGATGAAGAGAGATTATTCTCCTGAAAGTCTATCCAGTCTCCTCCCATGGAGTAATGATGTTGTATTTGTCGAGTACTTTGAACCTTCTCAGGAGAAAGGCAGTGCACAATATCAAGACATTCTTCTCACCCTACGTAAAACATAACCATCATTTTTTGTTATTGTCTCCTGTTCAGGAAACTGTCCCACTAGCCAGGCAAGTGCTATGGGATCATTATAGTAGGAAGAGAAGGTCTCCCAGGACCTTTTGAAATTTTCTATGGAGTGTTTTGCATAGTCTTCATGCCCAGTCAGCCTGCCCTTTCTCCCCTCATCTCTTTGTTCTTTCTGGGAATCTCTGACAAACAGAAGAGGGGAGTGAAGGAAAGTCAAGAGAGAAACTTCAACAATGACTCATCTACCTTTCAGTCACTTATTCACAGAAGAGATACCTTTCTGGACTTCACCGAAAGAACCCGATTAAAACACCCGTTCCTATATTTCAATTTCATTTCACAAACATGGCAACTGTTTAAACCGTAGTTTTTGTTTACTATTTATATCAGGGAAGGAGTAAGTTTTGATTACAAACAAGGATATGGGTGACATTGGGGTGTTATGGGTAAGAAGGTGAAAGGCAGGGACTTCCCTGGAGGTCCAGCAGTTAAGACTCAGTGCTTCTCCTGCAGGGGGCATGGGTTTGACCCCTGGTCAGGGAACTAAGATCCCACATGTCACCTGTGTAGCCAAAAAGTGTGTGTGTGTGTGTGGGGGGGGGGGGGAGGTGAAAGGGAAGTGCTGGATTCAACAGAGTTCTCAGCCAGGTCTCATTTCCCAAGCTCCCTCATCCAGTCCTGATATCCTCCCCAACTTCATCTCCATCAGACCGCTGATCTGTGCTTCCAAGTGGCCTTCCATTTTCTTCTTCCCAAAACAAATCCCAGGAACAAGGTCTGATTTGGGTCATTAACCATCACTCGTCCTTCAGTTTGGATCAATAAGCAAGAACCTTTCTTCAACTCTAGAAGGAAACCTCTCCCATAGGGTAAAGCTTTTCTCTTTCTCTCACAAGTAAGAACTGTCCATCCAGTAAAACAATCAGCCCTCAGAAAATGATTGTGGTAAACATACTCTCTGAGAGAATTCCATTTCTCTTGGGGTGGGGGAAATAATGCTTAAGATCTCAAAATGAAATTCCAGTTTCTACCAGAGCTTGTGTGTGTTCCCACCATGGTTTAGCAAAACAACCACAACCCTCATATTTTATCCTATGAAAAGGTCAGTTGAAATCACTGTAGCTTAATTATTTCAAAAAGATACTTTCTCTGCCACACAACTTATTCAAAGGTTCCTTAAAGATTTCAGTGGAAGACCCAGCTCTTGCTTAAAGTGCCTGTCCAATTACAATGGATTCCCTTTAACTCTTTGATCTGTCTATTCATTTATTCCAGACTTCTGACTCTAGGAATCATTAAGTGGTCTTTCCTCTCTTAGATGGCAAACTCTGTCGTGCCTCATAATTGAGTGGGCACTCGATAAATGAATGCTGTAGTGCTCAGAGGAATAATACACTTCCTATTGGCAGCAAACCCAAGAGAAACTTCCTTGGAAGAAAGGACTGTCAATTACCACTTAACAAGCCTGAATTTTGGCTCCTGTAGAAAAGGCAAACAACACAATAGCAACTCACTCCCCAATGGCAGCCACATCACTATCTGGTTGCTGCCCTCCAGTCACCTGGCACGCAACTGGGCTCCAGAAGGTGCTCGGCAAGTCCTTGTTGGGAGGCTGATGCGTAAAGGCATGAGGCTGGAGACAGTCCACAATCCAACCCTGATAGGTAGGTGCCAGCTGGGGTCCTAGCAGACTGGCTGTGCAGTGCTTCTGACCTCCCATGGTCCTTGGCTCTCTTACAGCTGACAAATCTAGCTGAACGTTGGGAGGCCAGGCCAGGGGCAGGACACCCAGAGGGAGGACAGGGAGGCTGTTCTGGAATGCTGGCAAGGGATTTGCTTGTGTTTCCTCTGCAGCAGCCACCAGGACATCCCTGTCTCCCTCGGGGTGCTTTCCATTCAAATTTCCCCACCCAGCTTTCCCTCTGTCTCAGGGGCAGGACACCGAGTGAGTTATAATTAGAATGCAAATCACTTGGGAAGCTTTAAAAATGCTCACACCCAGGCCCTGTTTCCAGACACTGTTATTGAATTGATCTTGAGTAGGACTCCAGGGTTGATATTCTCAAAAGTTCTCCAGGGGATTTTGAGTGTGCAGACAGGGTCCAGAACTACTGCCTTCTACTGTCCCAATCCTGGGCCTGCACCTGTAATCTCTTTGCCTCTCTTTTACACAGGAGCTACTGATAACAACAACAGCAATAAATGTTATTACTATTAACAATGGTGGCTAATAATTTCTGAGCATTTATTATACGCCAGGCACATTTCTAACTGTCTTACTTGTATGAGTGCACTGAATTCTTATAAGGAGTGTACTTGTTATCCCCATTTTTCAGGTGATAAAAACTGGGGCATAGAGAGAGGTTAAATGACTTACCCCAAATTTCACAGCTAGTAAGTGCCTGAGCCAGGATTTGAACCCAGGAAGATTGGCTCCAGCATCTTCTCTCATGACTGTTACCCTACACTGCCTCCCTGCATCCATTCAATGCACAAAGTCTTACAGGGACCACATGGGGTGATCTCTAGACACTATACAGACATGGTCACCTTCTCAAATAATCATATTTCTAAAGACAAATATCTGATCCTATCATTTCTTAATCCAAAGCCCTGAATGGTTTACTAACTGCTTATGGGATACAAATTCAAATGATACACAAATACCTTCCTCAATTGTACTTGGCTACCCCTCTGGTATCTACTCCCACCTTAAGCTACCCCATCTTTCAAGAGTTCAGAATTACTTGTACCTCCTCCAAACCACGATAGAACCCTAAAAGTGACTCGAAAACCAAGGATTCCCTCCATACTCCAGATACAGTCATCAGCATTCAAACGCCTCACAAACTTCTTTCTAAAATGATTTAGAGACACTAGGACAAAACCTTCTCAAAGAGCCAGGTTGCATACGCATTTAGAAACTCAGTCCTTAAGAAATGCAAGCAGCAATATAATACAAATTTAAACTACACACAGCCAAGTAAAAAACATTAGATATATCAACTATCCACTTCCACAAAACCCCTAAAAGTTTGAAAATGGAATTAATCATGGTGAAACAGTACATACTTTACAACTCACTGACTGATTAGTTATAACTTGCAGGTTAAAATTCTTATGTTCTAATAAGCATCTCTACTTAACTAGCACAGTAGGGACCACATAGCCCCTGTTTTCCAAAACACTCCAACTCTAAGAATGTTAAACTACAACCATACATTCTAAAACCTCTTGTAAATTGCACGGATGACAAATGAAAACAATCAAATCTGCGACCAAGATCACAGGAATTAATTGTCACAGAAGAAATGGTCAAGCATATCATTCTTGAAATGAAAAAACAAGCAAAATAAAAACTTTGCAAAGTAAAGGGCACCTATGAGTTCACAATGCAGCCAGAACGTGGATGGCCTGAATTGATCTATTTCAATTTGAATGCAATCTACTGTTGTTTGTTTTTTCCTAGGTCTGTAAATCTCCACAGTGCCCTCTGATACTGCATTCACTGTTGTTATCGACTGGACAAAACCCAGTTTTGTTTTTGTTGTTCAAAGAGAGAACATCTTTATTATAGGTTGTCCAAGTTTCAAATAATGTTCCCCTACCCTGCTTGAGGCAAAAAAGAAAATCTCATACATTTCAGAATCATCTGACTGTACCTAAGTCTAGCCCAGGCTGTCTCAACTGTGGCACCACTGAGATTTTGGACCAGATAATTCTTCATTGTGGGGCTAACCTGCGCACTGTATGGTGAGCAGCAGCAGCCCTGGGCTCAGCCCCATAAACCACTACAGTAGTACCTCTCCTTGAGGTAGAACAACTTAAAAATGTTCACTGGTGAACCCAAGTGAGAACCACTGGTCTATCATCATACTCAACCCATTTTGGAATTTCTCTCAAACCATAACTGTTTTTACCACATCTGGCCACATTTTTACTTTCCAAAATTCTTCAAAAACTATCTGCAAAAGTCTTTGACTTTGGGATGTAAAATAAAAAGAAATCATTCTTATGAGATTGTAACCCTCAATAAAGATTCATTTGTAATTAGCTGACATCGGGGCTGAGGTGGGGTGGGAGGTGACTTGGTCAGGATGTCCGAGAGAGCAGTTGTTTAAGGTTAGTCCTTACTGCTACCTGCATTCCTCTCCCAAAACCCCATCAAGAGAGATGAACATGTTATTTCCACTGGAAATATGTCCACGGGTGGAGTTTTGCCCAGTATATACACCATATGCACACTCCTTCCCTCAAGAGGGCACCTGCATCAGCTAGTTACTTGTTAACAATAGAAAACTCAATCCAAATCGGCTTAGGCAACAAAGGGAATTTATGGATTAAGGTAAGGGAAAGTCCTACAGAATGAAAGCTTTCAAGAGAATCACACCTGGGCTCCAGCTCCAGTTCGGGTGCTCTTCCCCTGATGCTCTCAGCTTCCTCTTCTCCATGAGCCAGTTGTTCTTCAAACTGGCTTCTTCACAGTGGCACAATGGCTACAGAAGTTCTGGTTTAATGTCCATTGCTTATAAAAGAGTGCCTTTCTATGGAGGAAACATACACCTTACCATACCTTAACAAAGACAATACATGACAAACCTACAGCTAACATCATAGTCAACGGTGAAAAGTTGAAAGCATTTCCTCTAAGATCAGGAACAAGACAAGGATGTGCACTCTTGCCACTTTTATTCAACATAGTTTTGGAAGTCCTAGCCTCAGCAATCAGATAAGAAAAAGAAATAAAAGGTACCCAAATTGGAAAAGAAGAAGAAAACTATCACTGTTTGCAGATGACATGATACTATATATTGCTGCTGTTGTTGTTGTTTAGTTGCTAAGTCATGACCAACTTTTGGCAATGCCATGGACTGAACATGCCAGGCTTCCCTGGCCTTCACTATCCCCAGAGTAGCTCAAATTCATGTCTACTGAGTCAGTGATGCCATTTAACTATCTCATCCTCTACTGCCCCCTTCTCCTTTTGCCTTCAGTCTTTCCCAGTATCAAGGTCTCTTCCAATGAGTCAGCTGTTTACATCAGATGGCCAAAGTATTGGAGCTTCAGCTTTAGCATCAATCCTTCCAAAGAGTACTTAGGGTTGATTTCCTTTAGGATTGACTGGTTTGATCTCCTTGCTCTCCAAGGGACTCTCAAATGTCTTCTTCAGCACCACAATTTTAAAGCATCAATTCTTTGGCATTCAGCCTTCTTTATGGTCCAACTCTCACATCAAAACTTAAAGATGCTTCTAGATGAGCTTACTGAAGCTCATCAATGAATTTGGTGAAGTTGCAGAATACAAAATTAATACACAGAAATCTGTCACATTTCTATACACTAAAAATTAGGTATCACAAAGAGAAATTAAGGAAAAACCCATTTACCATTGCATCAAAAAGAATAGAATATCTATGAATAAACCTACCTAAGGAAGCAAAAGATCAGTACTCTGAAAACAATAAGATGGTTATGAAAGAAATCAAAGATGACACAAACAGATGGAAAGATATACCATGTCCTTGACTGAAAGAATCAATACTGTCAAAATGACTATACTACCCAAGGCAATCTGCAGATTAAATGCAACCCCTATCAAATTACCAATGGCATTTTTGCAGATCTAGAACCAAAAAAGTCTTAAAATTTGTATGAAAAACACAAAAGAGCCCAAATATCCAAAGCAGTCTTAAGAAAGAAAAATGGAGGTGGAGGAATCAGGTTCGCTGACTTCAGACTATGCTATAAAGTTACAGTTATCAAAACAGTAAGGTACTGACACAAAAACAGAAATATAGATCAATGGAATAGGATAGAAACTCCAGAAATAAACTCACACACTTATGGTCAATTTATCTACAACAATGAGGCAAAACTATACAATGGAGAAAAGACAGTCTCTTCAATACATGGTGCTGGAAAAAGTAGAGAGCTACATGTAAAAAATGAGATTAAAAATTCTTTAACACCATACATAAAAATAAACTCAAAATGGGTTAAAGACATTAATGTTAGGTCAAATATTATAAAACTCTTAGAGGAAAACACAGCAGGACATGCTGACATAAATAATAGCAATATTTTTTTTGGAGCCATCTCTAGAGTAATGGAAATAGAAACAAAAATAAACAAATGGGACTTAATTACACACAAAAGCTTTTGTACAGCAAAGGAAACCATAAACAAAATGAAAAGACAACCCACAGAATGGGAGAAAATATTTGCAAAGATGCAATGAACAAGGGATTAGTACCTTAAATTTACAAACATTTCATGTGGCTGTGTCAAAAAAAAAAAAAACAACAAATAACCCAATCAAAAAATGGGCAGAAGGCCTACAAACACATTTCTCCAAAGAATACATATAGGTAGCCAAGAGGCACATGAAAAGATTCTCAATATCGCTAATTAAGAGTGCAAATCAAAACTACAATGAAATATCTCTGCACACCAGTCAGAATAACCATCATCAAAAACTCTACAAACAATGAGTGCTGGAGAGAGTGTGGAGAAAAGGGAACCCTCCTATACTGTTGGTGGGAATGTAAATTGGTACACCCAATATGGAACAGTATAGAGGATCCTTAAAAAACTAACAATAGAGCTACCATGAGAAGGAAATGGCAACCCACTCCAGTGTTCTTGCCTGGAGAATCCCAGGGACAGAGGAGCCTGGTGGGCTGCCATCTATGGGGTCGCACAGAGTCGGACACGACTGAAGCGACTTAACAGCACCAGCAGCAGTGCTACCATATGACCCAGCAATTCTACTTCCTGGGCATATGTTTGAAAAATATTACATGCACCCTAGTGTTCATTACAGCACTATTTACAATAGCTGAGACATGGAAGCAACTTAAATGTGCCTCAACAAATAAATGGATGAAGAAAATATGGTACATGTATATCCAATGGAATATTACCCAGCCATTAAAAAGAATAATTCCATTTGCAGCAACAGGAACAGACCTAGAAATCATCATACTAAGTGAAGTAAGTAGATAGAAAAAGACAAATATCAGATGATATCACTTACACAAAGAATCTTTAAAAGATGATACAAATTAACTTATTTACAAGACAGAAACAGACTCACAGACTTAGAGAATGAACTTGTGGTTACTAGAGGGAAGGGTGAGGGGGCTGGATAGATTGGGAGTTTGGAATTGACATGTACACATTGCTATATTTAGAATACATAACCAACAAAAACCTACTGTACAGCACAGGGAACTCTGCTTAATATTCTGTAATAACCTAAATGGTAAAAGAATTTGAAAAAGAATAGATATATGTACATGAAAAACTGAATCACTTTGCTATATACCTGAATCTAACACAAGGTTGTTAATCAACTATGTTGCAATTAAAATAAAAGTTAAAAATAACAGAAATAACAATACTGTGGAAAAGTTTAAGAAAATAAGTTGGTAAAAAGAAAAAAACAAAAAAAAGAGTGCCTCTCTAATCAAGCAAAAATCCTGAGCTTCATTATAACTGGATTGCCTGGAGTAATGTGCTTAGGGCTGAAGCATCCAATCAGAGGCCAGAAGGCTAGAGGCTGACTCCTTCAGGGCCTTGAATTGATAACAGTAGCTGAAGAAGGCAGTTATGCTGATGGATTTAGAGTGATGGTTCTGACCAGTGACATATTACTGGGGAACTTATTAGAAAGGCTAATGCTCTGGTTCCACCCCAGACAGGCTGAATCACAAGTTCTGGGATGGAGCCTAGCAATTTGTGTTTTAACCAGTCCTCCAGGTGACTCTCATAAAAGCTAAAATTTATAAGCCACTGGTTTAAAACCAGCAGATCCTACCTGGAAGCCTAGAGAGGGATGAGTCCCATTTAATTCACTGGCCTCGACACAATTAGAAAAGGGTGAGGTGGAGGTCTGCAAAGTTACCATCAAGATACTTTAGATGGAGAATGCTCCAGAAGGGACAGTTCATTTCACTTCTTACTTCCTATGGTGAGGCTCTGGGGTAGAAAACACAGTAATCAGAGCTTCAGTCTAGCAAGAGGGCTTGAAGATGACTCCTGTATTTGTTAGTTTCCAGGATTTGAAGTAAAAGAAAAACCCAATACTAACCTCCCATTGCCTGTGGGCCTTAACCCACTCTCCATGGGAAAATTGGACAAATCTATACACACAGGTGTGAGAGAGGTAAAACTACTTGGCAATTAAGACTTGCATTGAAGAAGACACTCTCTGGGAAGGTTTTCTTAATCATTGCTGATCCTAAGAGTTGCCTGGAGCAAGATTACACATACAGCTTCTTGGGCTCCACACTGGATCTATGGAGTCAGGGTCTCCGAGAGAGGGGCCTGAGAATCTACACATTTAATACACATTGCCAGGCATTCTTATGGATTGACCGTGGCTGGAAAATACTGTTCTAAAAGCTACATCCAGAGAACTGGGGAGAAAAATCGCATGAAAGAATTATGCAAGTATTTCTGACTGCAAGTAACAGCTTCTTGTCTTTTCTCGGTGTCTTCCCTTACTACCAGGGCCTCTAACTGTTCTTCCTCTAGTCTATTGTACCCTGCAACAGACCACTTCACACCAGAGTGAACTTTCTAAAACACACTGAATGTCTAGAATCTCATCACAATCTATCACAATAGTGGTTTCCCTCCAGGGAGAAGGCTTATGAGGTGGGGACATGCCTGGATAGATGTCTGTTACTGTCAATATTCTATTTCTTGGAGGCAGTACTGGGCTCACAAATACTGGGCTTTGGTTTTGCAAAAGTAAGTCAACAAGTAAAAACAGGCATAACTGAACCAATTATAATAATGTCAATACAATCCTATGACCTGAGGATATAACTAAAAATGTTTTTAAAAGGAAAGAAATAGACATGTTAACAGCATCTCTGGGTACTGAAAGTATATTTTAAAAGTAGTTTTTCTCTGTATTTTAGAACTGCTCCACATTAAATTGTATAACTTAAAGAATTTTTTTTTTTTAATGGGGGAAAAAAGAAAATCCCTCGCAAGTCCTCACCATGGCCTACAGGGTCCAGTCAAAAATGTTGGCATGAAAGGGGTTGGGCAAGGCATAAATAAATCAGGAGTGTGGAATGAATAGATATGCACTGCTAAATAAAAAAAGAGATGCGCGAGGACCTACAATACAGCACAGAGAACTATATTTAATGAATATCTTATAACAACTTAAAATGGAAGAGAATCCGGAAAAGAATATACATGTATTCTCATATATATGTATAACTAAGTCACTTTGCTATACACCTAAAACTAAAACAGCATTGTAAATCAACCATGTGTGTGTGCTCGGTCACCAAGTCGTGTCCAGCTCTTTGCGACCCCATGGACTGTAGCCCACCACACTCCATGGGATTTCCTAGGCAAGAATACTGGAGTGGGCTACCATTTCCTTCTCCAAAATCAACTACACTTTAGTTGAAAAAAAAAAAAAAAAAAGATTTGGGGGGAACTACCCTGGTGGTGCAGTGCTTAAGACTCTGTGCTCCCAACGCAGGGATCAGGGTTCAATCCCTGGTCAGGGAACTAGATCCTACATGCCACATACTAAAGATTCCACACACCACAACTAAGACTTGGTACAGCCCAAACAAATACAGTTTTAAAAATAAAAAGATATTTTTAATGCAAAAAAAAAAGTGTTGGCATTACATACACATTTTCAAAATCCAGTCCCTACCTTTCTTCTTTAGCCTTCCCGCTGTTAGCCGACTGGAACCCCAACGTGCAACTATTCAGAAGCCCCTGAATTTCCTTCAGCACTTGATGCCCTTTGCCGTGTTCCCTCCATGCACAAAGGTCTTCCTTCACCCAGAGTATCAGTCAAGCCAACAAGAGATCATGCTAAGGTAAGACAAGCTCACTAAATAAAGACAACAAAGGTTTACTTCTCACCCAACGTCAAGAGGTAGCCTGTTTTTTCTCAAAAGACTCAGATGGTAAACATTTAACACTTTGCGAGCAACTTACAGTCTCTGTTGCATTTTCTTCTTCTACATTTTTTTTGTATAACTCTTTTTTAAAATGCAAAAACCATTCTCATTCAAAAGTCATCCAAAAACAGGTCACTGGCCATTTGCTGACTTCTACTCTATATGACCATGGCCAGCAACATGCAGACAGCAGAGAACTGCTCAATCTAGTCATTCAGAGGCCAGGCTCATGGAGCAGCCACTTCTTGAGCACTTCTGGTCAGCATGCAGATTAAAAGAGAAGGTTTCATGCAAGTCCCACTAAATGCTCCAGGCCAGAAGTGGCACCTTAGAACTTCTGCTCACAAATAACTGGCCAAAATTGGTCTTTCAGCCCCACCTAACTCTATGGAAGCCAGAAAGTGCAATCCTATCATGTGACCAGCAGTAAAGAGAACTGGAATTGTTGGTAAGAATATGGTTTCAGCTCAGAGACAAGTGCTCTGGAAAGCCTTTTCTGATTCCCTTCTACACCAGTCATATTAGCTACTCTTTCCTTTTAACCTTACAACACCTTGAAGCCTAAGCATGTGCTATGCATAGGGTATTAAAATCATGGCAGTTTCTTTGCCTCCCCACCGGATCCTGAGCTTCACCCAAGGAGCATCTCTGCATACCCACTGCCTAGCACAGTACCTGCTACCCAGGGATGCTCAGTGTGTGTTGCTTCAACATTTGGTGCTTCAACAAATGAATGAATGTGGTGGATTGTGGGAATGGGGTTGCCTGTGCATTTACCTGAAGGCCCTGAATCCAGCAGCATCAACCTCCCTGAGCCTATCTAGCTAAACTACACCTGTCTCCACTCATGATAAATTCATCTCTGGTTATTCGGTTACTTTCTATGTTTGTCAGATTCACTCTTCCTTACAACCTATCCTTCCAATAATCAGCACTTTGCAGAGAGCTGGCCCTTGAGGCCACAGGGCACTCTGACTTTATGTGAGCTGGTTTTGTGTTCTGTTTGCAGGTCAGAAGGCAGGCACAGTGAGGTACTGAGATTTGCCCAAGTGACACAGCCAGTGAAAGTTATGCTTCCTTTGGGTTCAACAAGAGAGCTGCAGGATTGCACACAGAGCCGCAGCTAAGTTCACCAACAGTTTGTTTATATCCTTTGGAGATATAGAAAGTATAATGTGTTTGTCAAAGGTAAATCTTATTATACTATATCAGTATTCATCTTATAGTATATATATTTAGCTCTGAATATTAATAAAATACTAAAAGTCGCATAACTATATTAATGTTGTACCTTTTCATATTTCTCCCACGCATCCCCTCTATCACCTTTCCTCTCCTGTCAGTGACATAGCTCACTATCACATGGTCTTTCAGAACCCTGAGATTATTGAAATGGCCACACACCTCTTTTACCATCATCCCTTAATGACTTGCATGCATCTTTACTACTAATGGCATAAAGCAGAGTTCAGCTCAATTTCACAGGCAACACAAGTGTGGCTGCTGCAGTGGGTTTCAAATGTATAACCAAGGATGAGCAAAATAGAGCTCAAAATGAACTGTAGTGTAAGTCTATTCCAATACAGAGAGTTAAGCCCCTTCATGTTGACCAGTCACAATCTGGGTATCCTCTGGTCCCAGCAAAGTGTATACTCTGACCTGGAATTTTCCTCTCCATCCCCTGGATAGAGTAAGTTTCTCATAAACATCCCATTTAACGGTTAGCCTTGACAAATGCCCTGGAGCACTAAGACAAGAGGAATGCAGCTAGGCAGGACCCCTCTACTTCTCATATCATCAACAGAATAGTCAGAGCTGGTCCTATCGAAATGGGCAGAGTTTGAGACACTGAAGATCAAAACTTTTAAAAATATATACAAACTCAGGGCTTCCCTGGTGGTCCAAAGGTAAAGAATCTGCCTACCAATGCAGAAGACACCAGTTGAATCCCTGGTCTGGGAAGATTCCACACGGATGGGGGAGACAACTAAACTGGTATGCCACAACTACTGATGCCTGCGTGCCCTAGAGCCCATGCTCCACAACAGAAGGTACCGCGATGAGAAGCCCACGACCACAACTAGAGAAAAAACCATTGTGCAGCAACGAAGACCCAGCACAGCCAAAAAATAAATTTTAATATATATATGTATATATGTATACACACACACACACACACACATACATACATAAATACCCTTCATTTAAGAAGGTGAAATAGCTCCGTGTGTCCTCCCAGTCTGGTTAGATAGGGACAAGCAGGGGAAATTGAGCAAGAAAACCAAAGTACACACAAAAAGCCAGTATTGCCAGACACAAAACAGGATTCAATCCTTTACAGAAGTCTTGCCTTTGCTTCCTTTTTTCTTTCCGTAAGCCTTGTAATTGAATGTTGCAAACTGTATCAAGAGGAATAAACCTACGGGTTTCCCCTCCCCCAAACAAGAAAAGGTTAAGCTTTTAATTACAGGCCCTCCAACTATCATTTGTGCAATTAGCAATTAACTATAATCGTTGATGAGAGAATGGAGAGCGGCACTAGCGTTCAGCTCTCCTCCTCATCCCAGGCTGGGTTATTTTAGTCCCACTCTATTACAGAGGACAAACCACAACCACGAGCACTCTCCTTACACACACGCTCCTACTTAAAGACACATTGAATTTTTTTTTTCAAGCAAAAATGGCATCTCAGCGTTCAACTGAGACAGGCAGCCCCAACCCCAAATCAGAGTACCCCAAACATTTAGATCCACTCCTCTTCATCACTTTGAAGTGGAGAGGAGACCCACGGAAGAAGCTACCTACCAGCCTCCTAGTACCAGCCTCTCTTTGGGGCGCAGGAGAGGGTGGTACAGAGAGATGCTTGTTGCCCCTGGAAGCTGCAAGTCCCCCTCCCCGGGCTGTAAGCCCCGTTAGTGGGAAGGCGGTGGCAACAGCCTCAGTAGTTGCATCAGTGCTAACTGCTGCTGCCGCCTTTACTGTTGGCGGCTGCCGGGAAGGTACAGTAACGACTGTAGGGAGCGCAGCGCTGCTGCGGCGGCAGGTTCCCTGGATCAGGAAATTAGGGCAGGCACCGGGGATTGGAGGCGAGGGCGGCGCGCGAGCCAACCAGAGGCCGCCCCGGGCCCCCGTGAGCTCCCGGCGGACGCGCGGAGCAGCCGGCTCCGGGAGCAGTCCGGGTGGCAGCGGCGGCGGCCACGGCCACTGCCACTTACGCTCACACCCGCACGCAAACTCACACACACCCCCGGCGCAGGCACCTGCCGGCCGGGAGCTTATAAGAGGAGCGAATGGAACGGGAGGAGGGCTGAAGCCGCCGCGCCCGCCCCGCTGACCACTCCCCCTCCTGCCCCCTCCTCGCTCCTCACCCCGCGCTCCAGCCGCCGCCAGTGTGGGTTCTCCGCGGCCGGCTCCGCTCCCCTCGGTCTTCTCCGCTCTCGGCTCCCCACCCCCTCTCCCTTTCTCCCCTCCTCTTCCCTCCGCTCCTCTGCAGCGCCTGCATTATTTTCTGCCCGCGGGCTCGGCTCGACTGCTGCTGCAGCCCGGGGAGGTGGGTAGGCGGGTGGGTTGGCTGGTGAAGGGGGGGGCGGAGATCGTGCAAGTTGTAGGGGAGGGGGTGCCCTCTTCTTCCCTGCCCCCTTTCCCCCCCTTTCGAACTCCTTCCCCTCCTCCCCCTTCCCCTCCTCCCTCCCCGCCCCCACCTCCTTCCTCCTTTCCGAAGGGCTGGTAACTTGTTGTGCGGAGCGAGCGGCGGCGGCGGCGGCGGCGGCACCATCCAGGCGGGCACCATGGGCACGTCCGCGCGCTGGGCGCTCTGGCTGCTGCTCGCGCTGTGCTGGGCGCCCCGGGAGAGCGGCGCCACCGGAGCCGGTGAGTGAGGACGCGCCCCTCCGCGGGCTGCCGGGACCCAGCAGGGGCGCCAGGGGGCCCCAAGGCGCGGGTCTCCTTTTGCCCACCTCCCCCCACCCCGCTCCTAGGAGGCGCCTCTCCGCTCTCGCCGCCTGCTCTCCCTCCCCACCCTGGTGGCGCCTCTGAGCTGTCAGCACCGCGGCTCTTTGGGGGGAGGGGGGGGCGGACAGTGGGTTTTGGGGTGTCCTAACGCCTCTCCCGAACTAGTCTTCATTCCCTTCCGCTCCTTCTGCTCAGGCCTCTGCCGTCTCGTTTTCCACTCCGCTGGGCCGGGGATGGGTGATGTGGGCTTCTAAGCCATTGAACAATGGTTGTATCTCCTCTGCCAGGCGGAGTGTTAGGAAGGAGGCAGAGGGCCGAGTGGGCCGAGACGGGCGCTGCAGCCCCGGGCACGCTCCTCCGACTTCCAGGGGGGTTGGGAGTGGGCGGCAGATGAGGGAGGGCACCTCTGGGGACGCAGGGCGCAGGGTGCCGACCCGCGCTGGAGTCCCCAGCGGCGGTGAGGGGGCGTACGTTCGGTGGGCTGCGGCCGAGTGTCTCCGGCGAGCGGCGAGAAGTGCACAGCTTGCGCACCCGGACTGCGACTCCCCGGGCTCCGGGCCGCCTCTGGAGTGAGGGTTAGAGGACGAGTGAGGCTTGAAATAGGACTCCCCTCTAGATGTTTCTCCCTTCTTCCCCTTTCCACTCTTTGGGCCGCGATCATAAACCTCTAGGGTCTCCAGGGGAGCTGAACGGGGGAGGGGAGTGGAAGGGAGACTTAATCAGGTTAGTTTGCTGAGCCTCGTTCCCGGTGAGATTTCCTCGAGAGGAATCGAGTCCTAATCTGGCGACTGTAATTAGTCCTCATTCTAAACAATAGATCGGAGGGAGTAGCGCGGGATCTGGGAGAACTGGTGTACTACTGAGGTCTGCAGGGGCTGGGGTACTGCTGTCGGGTCACCAGGGTCTACCGCACTGGGCCTGGAGCCCTGTCCTCAACCACGCTCAACTTTCCCAGGCAGGCGACAGGAAGCCCTTCTTAGAGGATTCGGTGAAAATCCTGGCGGGTCCCCGAAGCGATCCCGACCTGTTACCAAGGGGCTGGCTCGCCAGCTTTGGGGAGTTGGGACGGAAAACAGCCCGCGCCCGAGGTACCCACTCCAGAGTCCCTAGCTCCTGTCGCCCGGTGGCTTGGGAGGCCTGCCAGCCTGCAGTCACCAGTCTCCTAAAGTGAGAGCTAACTTTAAAGTGTGTGGTCAAGCAGCCCCTCAAGCAGTACTTGGGGCGGGGGGAGGTTGAGTCTCCAAAGGCCCGCCTGCCCTTAGGTTCTGACTGTCCCGAGCGTGAGAAGCTGGGACGGGCTTTTCTGCACTCTGCGATTGGCTGGCAGCCTGATCACGGCTGGGTTGGTCACGTGACTCCACGGACTGGTAATTTAGCAGCTTGAGAAATGTTATCTTTAAGGGAACCTGAAAAATGGACAGGCTGCAATGGACTGCCCTGTCAAACTCTTTCCCTTGCCTGGACTCCTTTAAAAAGGCATGTGTGTAGTGAAGATGGCCTCTGATGTGTAACCAGACAGAGCCTGGAAAAGCCCTGCTTTTGAAAGTTTTCAGACTCTAACATTAATCATTAATGGATGAGCAATACTAACTTACTAAACGATTTCTCAGAGTAGTGCCATGACTTGCATTACACCTTTCATATCATTTCAAAGATTAAGATACACCAGAATCTACTGATGGTGCTCCAGGGAGGTGGGAGAGATGATTCATTTTTGCTGTGTGTTCTGTTCATATACTTTTAATATATAATAACTTTTCATTGGAGTTTAACTTTATCCTAAAGAATGCTAGGAATTCACCTAAACTGTCAAAGTTAGTTAGTTGAAGCCTTATAGCCACCTTGTATCAGGTAGGTGAGCATCCCTTTTGCTCCCCTAAGTCACATGTGAAATAATGTGACAAGCCATGAACAGTGGAGAATAGAAGCCCATGCAAAACTTAAATTCTCCAAAGGAAAGGAGACACATCTTTTCTGAACTGGAGGAAATTTGGGGTTGGCTGAGGTAGATATTGACATGAACTAACCCAGACTGGCTCCTGTCTGAAGTTCAAAGCCCCAAGGCATGTGGCCTGACTTTTTGACCCTGGTCTTCTACAATCTGCCCCAAACATACTCATGATGCTGGTCTCAAATACTCTAGGACAGGGCAGGAGTGCTCAAAGACTTTGGCAAAAAACTTAAGATAGGCTAAATAATAGAGTATACCTGATATGGGGAAAAAACCAACCAACCAACCAACCCTGGGAGCTGTAGGACATTTTCCTCCATCTTAGATAATCAAGATTAGGTCTGGAGTACCATATATTCATTAAAGCCAGAGCCTAGAAGAACCAAGGTTTTGTGAGAGCTATTCAGATAAGGCTAGCTACCAACAAAAGAGTAGACAGAACTTCTGTTGTGGGGAATGGGTTGGTGAAATTGGTAGTACCTGAAGGGATAGGAGAGCAGAGGACTGGGGAAAAATAAATCTGACTTACCCAGATAGCACCAAGAGAAGACGTGACAATGACCACAGTCCTCATCTAGATCAGAGTAAGCATGTGAGCAGGGACTCTTTCAAGGAGTGTCACCAGTCAAGCTTTCCTTGGCAGTGACAGCCACCAGTGGTCTGGAGCGGCACTGTTCCTCGGGTCGCCTTACTGCCCACTTCACGTGACATTTAGCTATGTACCTGCCTACCTGCCCTGAGTCATTTTGATTCTTTACTCAAACTGTTTGAGTCCCTAGGTTCCTAAAGCATTTATATAAAAGGCCAAGTTCAATAGAGCTGCCAGATATCAGGACACCAGTATAACCATACTGCATATTTTAATTATAACCACCTACATGCTCAAAGGAAGTGCTTCTGCCTTTTTAAAAATCGGATAACCATAAACTCCATTTCACTTGAGTAATTTTGTTGCAATTCTAGAAGAGGTGAAAAATAGTCACAAGCCCCTTCTGTTCCAGGAGGAGTGTCAAACTGATCAAGAGCAAGAACTCTTAGAGCAGAACACGGCCAGAAGATTAAGGGAACACATAGCCCTCCAGCTGTATGGCTTCAGGTTTTGATCTAGACACCAGAAGACGTGGAGCACAGCCTAGAAATAATGGAGATTAACTATTTAGACCATTTTCTAGTGCTTACAGAATGTGAATAAAGTTGTCCCTCTCAGTAGAGGGAATAATATTCAAATTTAGGCAGTCACCTGTACAATTTCAAGTCATAATTAAATTTAATTTGGATACTGATCTTTCTTTGGAAAACCACCTTCACATACTAGTCTGTGCAAAATTAAATCCCTTAAAGGACTATGATAAGGACCATAAGCTTATGATCAAGCTTCCTGCCTTAGAAGCATTTCTCAGCATGGGCTAATACAGCTGCTGTGCAGGTGGTTAGACTCTGAACTGCTGAGTGTATTCCTGTCTGTGCTTAGGTCACAGCACAGAGACTGCTTTCATGACAAAGAGTTCCAGAAGATGTTGGGCAGAAGTGATGGATGGGATGTACCTGATGAGCAGAAGGAAGTGGTCCAGGGCAGTTGTGTGGCCCATCTAAAGGGTTGTCTGGCTCAGAAATCTGGAAATTGATAGCTTTTCATAGGACTTAAAGGCAGAGAACCCCTGGAGAAGGAAACAGCAACCCACTCCAGTATTCTTGTCTGGGAAATCCCATGGACAGAAGAGCCTGGCAGGCTACAGTGCATGGGGTTGCAAAGAGTCAGACATGACTTAGTCACTAAGCAAACAGGAAAGAGCAGAGAATGACTTAGTTCTGGGATGATCTGGCTTTGTAACTGAAAATTATCTCAGGTTCACTCTGCATTATTTCAGTCTAAATTGGTGTCTCTTTGCTAAGCTCTTCTGTTGGTTTGCAGGAGAAATTCTAAACATCATTAATACCACTTGATGATGGTATTGAGCCCATGGTGGCTCAGACAGTGAAGAGTCTGCCTACAGTGCAGGAGACCTGGATTCGATCCCTGTGTCGGGAAGATCCTCTGGAGAAGGAAATGGCAACCCACTCCAGTATTCTTGCCTGGAGAATCCCATGGACATGGGGTCGCAAAGAGTCAGACACGACTAAGCAGCTTTTTCACTTTCACTTGCAATGATGGTATTAGATACCATTCGATACCTTATGATGCTTAGATAGACTAGATGAACTGCAGGGAATAAATGAGATGGCAGGTGATCCCATAAAGTTAGCACACTTTCCTCTTCATGTGAAGTTTCCTGAAAAAGTTTGGGCCTGTTGGCTATTTGTGGACTCTAAATTAATAAGAGAATGCCTGCTGGATGCTGAGAGAGCAAATACAGAGTTGTGGCTAGAAATGGCTTACTCTTTGCTTAGACAGCCTTTGCCCACTTTGTACTTTAAAAATGCTACATGGGTGGGTGGAGCTGGGAAAGGGTATTCATGGCCCTGTATTTAAAGAGATAACTTTGGGGGCAGAACTGCAGGACAGGACCACTGGTTAGAGTGGTTGACCTTGCCACTCGCTTGGGTCATCTGAGTTGGCGTTACTTCCTGGTTGCCTTTATATATTTCGATGAGGTGACTGTGGTAGGGAGTGGGGTGGGGTATCCAGTGGGTCCTGCAATTTGACAAGCAAGGGAGATTATAAAAACCTTGGTGATAGATGTTTGGAAATTAAATACTTCATGTTATAATTCTTCCCCCAGATACCATGAGTAAATAAGGTTTCTGTTTTATAAACCACCTCTCATCTTTAGTTTTCTTAATATACCTTCCCAAGGTCTAAGTTATTAACTAATCTGTAGATTCACTAAGTAGGGTGTAGATTGATGCCAGCCTTCTTTGTCCACCTGCTCAAAACCACATGGCCTCCATTTACTGAGTGCCCACCATATGCCATAGAGCACCAGATATAGGGGACACAATGACCAGGGCGTCGGGCTCCTCTTTCATTAGTCTAGTGGGGAAGTCAAACCAGGAAGTCTGTGATCCAAAGACAGCCTGGATAGCAGCTCTAGATGGGAGCAAGCAGACCCAGTGGTTAAGACTTAATCATAAGAGAGGCAGGTAACAGCTGAGAATTGCTGGAGGTCCCACACATCACGTGGGTCACAGCTTATGAAGTTTCTCAGAAACTAACAAAAACTTAGACTCTTTCATTCCATCTCTGCAGATGATCCTACAAAGCTAATAGGACTCCAACGACAATGTATGCCTGCCAGCATTACCAAAGAATGCTAAAATCAGTCAGAGATAAAAATCCCTGAAATTTCTAACAGTGTGCTACTGCTAACTTTCCCTGCATGCTGTGTTGGAACCTCTCTGCTCATGTGGAAATAAGGCTGGTGTACCTACACTGACATATTCATTCTGCTGACGCTGCATGATAAAGTATCATGAAGATGAGGTGAAAGTATTCTTGTAGGCATAGGGAACTATGGCCTTTGAAACCTAAGAGTCTTTCAGAGTATTCTAGCTAGTAAAACAACTGCTCACACTTGGTTTCAAACTCAGAAAACCTGGAAAGAATGCTGTGAGGGGTGGGGAAGTCTGTTGTTCAGACCAGTTTCATTAGTGAACTAATAAATCAGCAGATGCGTCAGGAAATACCCACTAGTGCCTAAAGAATCTTTCGATGTCAGGCACCAGGTCCCAAGATACAAAGACACCTTGCAGGCCCTGCCTGGAGGGATCTCCATCTGTAGAAATGGAAACAGGTAGGTGAGGACATCCCAGTATGTGAGAGCTATGTGACAGGCACAAGAGATGATGAGAAAGCAGCCAAATCACCCCCAAGTTGGTCAAGAAAGGACTTGAAGATATCGTTCAAGGATGACATTTGAGTGGGGTGGTAAGCAAGACGGGAAAGCTGGGGAACATGGGTAGGGAACCAGACTCAATCCTAGAGCCAGTGAGAAGCCTGCCAGGGATCCCATCCCTGGCATTCTGGGCCTTCCTCGGCTGCCTGGTGCACCATTTTGATGTGAAGAGAAAACGTGGCAGCCTGGAGGCAGAGGAACAGGAGACCAGTTTAGATTAGGTGAGAGCTTGGACACACCCAGGGCTTGATGGCAAAACTCCAGGGGAGAAGAAAATCTGGGCTTGTTATTGAACTACTGATTTAGAGTAAGCAGTGGATCAATCAAAGATGGGGCACAGGGGGAGGGGAAGATGGATTTTTAGAAGAACCTCTTCACTGCACATGCCTTCATGGTATCTAGGTAGATTTTACCTAATAGCATCAAGGCGTACATCGGGGATGTCATCATAATGTCTGTTGTTAGATTGACTGTTGTTACCTATGTCCACCTAGAGATGTGCCTAAGGGCTTCTGGGTGGGTACTGTAGAGTGCAGCCCTGAGAATGAAGTGGTCAAAGTCGTCTCTGGCTCGTGGGTAGAATCTTAGCCTCCTGACCTTCCCGCAGTGGCTTCAAAGTGTGGTCAGGAACCAGCAGCGTCAACATCCTCTGGGAACCCAACAGAAATGCAAACTCAGGCCCCACACTAGACCTCCCAAACCAGAATCTCTGGTGTGGGGGCACATGGTGTTTTAACAAGTCCTTGGCAGGCTTCTGATACCAACTTGACCTTGAGAAACACTGACTTTTCCCACCCACAAAATGAATAACTTCCCAAATGTATCAGGTGGGCCTTTGCTCATTCTAGACCAGAAATCCAAGCACTGTGGTTCTCAAGGAAAAGACCTGTAGGAGATACTGAGGCAGCATTTTTTTAGAAATCAAAATAGGGAGCGAGGGCTCTGTCTCTAAGGCTGTGTTAGGATAGGGTCAGCCTGACAAGTGATACTACCTCATTCTGGATTAATTTAAACTGACGCTACTACCCAGATCACAAGTCAGCGGAATATTCTGGAAGGAAGTGGTCCCGGTCAGGTGCGCTCGTTGGTATGCATGCTCAGTCACATGGTGTCCAGAGCCAGACTACCCAGGTTCAAATTCTAGTTCTGCCCAAGGTGATCTTGGCAAGTAATGTCCTTCCCTTTTCCAAAGAGCTTCCCTGATGTGTAAAAGGGGAATGGTAGTTTTGACAGTATAGTATTAGGTCTTAGAGTGGTGTTTGGCTAACAGTAAAAACAAAAAAAACAAAAAAAAATATAGTTATTTATCCATGATTCTCAAGATCATCTCAATCCACTGTAAATAGGGAAACTGACAATTGAACCGTAGGACTGAGTGAATCAGGATTAAACTAATTACTTCACAGTGTTTAGTCGATCCCTCCTGATTCTCAGAGACTGACTTAAAGGCCAGAACACAGCTCAGACCCTCTTTCTCAGTTCCTCTTACTAACCCTCTTCCCTTGGAGGAAAACTTCTTTGCTGACTTGGAAAGCTACTTGTCCTAAAACGAGTTTTAGCCTAAGAATAGAAAGATTGGCATTCAAGTGGCAAACGGTAGAAGTGAGCTCAACTAAAAATAAATGCCCTTGGCGGCCCCAGAAGTGCCAAAACAAATGGACTGAAGAAATCCCAGGAGGTGATAACACCCATGTGCTCAGCCACATGAGAGATGGGAACATGTGGCCTTGCTAGTTCCAGCAGCGCGGCAGCCGCAGCCCCTCTGTACAAAGTGAAGTTCGTGTCTGAGCCTGACACAGAAACATCTCTTTGTTATGGGTGTTTCTTTTGGACCGCTCCTGCAAAGGTGCCACCTGGAGCCCTACAGAGAACTCTGGCCCATTTGGAAAGCTTGGCATAAGATCTATAGAGTTTTTTTCCAAAAGCTTACATAGTGTTCTTCCATATTAACCCTTGCAGGGACAATTAGACAACAACAGCAGGCTGC
The DNA here is from genome assembly GCF_963930625.1 of Muntiacus reevesi. Lineage (NCBI taxonomy): Eukaryota > Metazoa > Chordata > Mammalia > Artiodactyla > Cervidae > Muntiacus > Muntiacus reevesi. Next base: position 39,209,120 of record NC_089265.1, on the reverse strand, counting down.
CTGTTAAATGCATGAAATCCCCTGAGGTTCTTGGAGCCAGTGAAATGCCAGCATATCTGGGTACCTATTTAGGTAATAAGCAAGGCTCCCCTTTGTCGAGTCTGGTATCAACCGTGTGACAATAAGCAAGGAAATCTTCAGCGTTTCTGGGCATTCAGTCATTACAAATGTAAACAGCCATGTGGATGACTAGGTCCAAGTGACTTCCAACCCCTTGGCCCAAAGAGGCAGAGGTATTCATGCTAAGTATTAGAGCTGAGAGGAGCCCCAGATCTAGTCTGACTGTTTGATTTCTTAAAGCTCTAGGACCCTTTCCAAATTCTTACACAAAATTTTGATGTTGAAAAGAAATACTGGTTGAAACAGAGACAGAACACCCAGGTCCCCTGCTGTCATAGCCTTTCCCCTGACTTCAACCACCTCAATGCTGCAAAAGCATTCTTGTGAACCCCGTGACTTTGACGAGCCCACTAAAAATCCCATTAACTCTGACTTTTCACCTTTCTGAGCAAATAGACCCTGAAATAGGGAATGCCTAGCGCTTCTACTTATAACTTATTTTTTTGAGGCATCATTGGCTTTAGCTTAGCCTAAGCATTAAAAGGACCTTGGGTGTCAACGATTTTGAGCTCACCCTGCTCCCTTTATGAAAGTATAATACTGAACTGGAGACTTAACTGTCATGGCTGGAAATAGACTACAAGGCCACAATCCTGTAATCCCCCAAAGCTTTGCAAACCAAAAGCTTCTTAACTCATTTGGTGCTTCCAGTTCTCCTGGAGCTCTGCACGGCAGCTTTCCCTGGTCGGCACCACAGGTGTAAAGGGAGAATCTTCTGGAAACCTGGACAGAAAACCCACTGTGCTGCAACCAGGTGGCTGAGCTGTCCCCCCACACTACCTCCACCCTGCACAACGCAGGGAATTAATCAGAACTAGGGAGCCCTGTGGCTCAAACAGTAAAGAATCTGCCTGCAATGCAGGATACCTGGGCTCGATCTCTGGATCGGGAAGATCTCCTGGAGAAGGAAATGGCAACCCACTCCAGGATTCTTGCCTGGAAAATCCCATGGACAGAGGAGCCTGGCGGGCTACAGTCCATGGGGTCACGAAGCGGTGGACACTGATCGACTAACACAGGGAACCCTGTCTGCCCAGGAGCAATCTCCCAAAACAAAGTGCTTAGGAAACAAGAAACTGAGGCATGGCCATGGTGCTTAGCATCTTTCTTCTCCTGTCTTTAAAGAAGGGACCCTTTATAAAGTCCGAGAGCTTTACCCAGCCCCACCCCAACCCTGCTCCTGTTTTAAACAAGCAGGGATGGCTGATTAGTAGCATACTCCACTCTAACCCCATTATTTACCATTCTTGATGGAGAGCTGTGTTTGCTATGGTAAAGCATAGCTTTACGACCATTGGGCAGAAGCTTGGGTGAAGTGGAAACATCTGAGATAAGAAAAGGTAGAAATTAAACTCCTTTTTTGTCTAAAGATATTGGAATAAACACTAAGAAAATGTCTGTGTCTGTCCTGAGTCCACGCAACACTGAGGCAGCATTGCTGGGTTTTAGCCCAGTATCTGTTACTGTTGATTACTGGTATGTTACAGTTACTTTCAGAGAGCCTCCTTAAGGTGACAGTGGACTAAACACCAGCCTTAGACTATTGTGTGCCATCTTTAATCTCAGAGCAGCTTGAGTGTCTATAAAATCTGTAGCTTCAAGACTCATTTTTAAAGAGATCTGCCAGTTACCTAACCCCTAAGTGGAAAACCATCATCTAATGCCTATTTTAAAGGCCTGTCCAAGTCATATTATATGGTTATCTTTTCCATGTTGTTTGCCTCGCATTATGACCAAACAGCTTTTGCTAACGATAACCTTTTGAAAAGGTATTCTAAGTGCAACCTGACTTTTCTGTCATATATGTATATTTCTGTTCTCTAACTTTAAAGTGTTCTTTTTTTTTTTTTTTTTTTTTACCTTTTCAAATAAAGTACTCAAAGTAGATTCTTACCACTCCCACAACCTTCAGAGGTAGTACAGATAAAGCACTATAACCAGTGGGCCCTGGTTCAGATGCCCCCAGCATTTGGCTTCAGTCCCTGGTCAGGGAACATCCAAATAAATAAATAATAAAAAATGGTTAAGATTGTAAATTTTAAAAAACCCAAAAAAAACTGGGGCTGGGCAGACTTCCCTGGTGGTGCAATGGTTAGGACTTAGTGCTTTTACTGTTGGGGTCTGGATTTAGCCCTGGGTCAGGAAATTAAAATACTGCAAGCCATGTGGTGGGGCCAAAAAATTAAAATGTTTTAAAAAGTGAAAAATGAAATATAGGTAGGAAGTGCCATTGAGTCACACCCCTCTGAATCTGGGTCCTAGTTTAACTAGGCTCTTGAGGGCAGAATGATACATACAGTTTTGAAATGAGCACATTTAGTACCTAAGTAATCACACACCCATATGGTAAACTAGGACCAACTTTTAATCTTCCTGGGAACTAGCCACAAAGCCTAGAATGCTCCCAGACAGTAGGGAGTAGCTGATAGTAGGAAGGCCAACAAGAGCATTGTGTACATAATACAAGAGTCCCAGTCTGTGCTTGTCACTATAGCATCTGTTCTCATTCCTGCATGCCACAGCTGCAGATGCTGAAAGGTGCAGGAAGGCTCAAGGCTTTCTGCTTGGAAGGCCTCCCTAAGGATTCTACATGAACTGTATGCCTCCACTGGCTGGTTTTCCCGAATAGTTGCAGCACATCAGCATTTAGCAGCCAGATCTTTGCCTTTTATCTCAAAGCAATTACATCCTCCAGGAGGACAAACCTGCTAATGATAGGAAATGCCTGAATGTTAGCTGCCCCATGCCCGGCAAAAAACTAAGTGCCCTACTTCCAGATGTTCTTTCTTGCCACTATGTGAATTATATTCATCCATTGAGCACAGGAAAACTGAGGCTCAGAGAAATAGAATCCAGATGTGTGGCTTCACCATGTTTTGCTGTTCTCACATCACTAAGTTAAAAATGATTTCCCTTTATTTAGGTGTGCAGAAAAGGGACCCCTCCTACACTGTTGGTGGGAATGTAAGTTGGTACAGCCGCTATGGAAAACAGTGTGGAAGTACCTTAAAACTAAAAATAGAACTACCATATGATCCTGCAGTCCCAGTCCTGGGCATATATATGGAGAAAGTCATAATTCAAAAAGCTACATGCTCCCCTGTGTTCATCGCAGTGCTGTTTACAATAGCCAAGACATGGAAGCAGTCTAAATGTCCATGGACGGGGAATGGATAAAGGAGATGTGATATGTGTATATTGGGTTGGCCAAAAAGTTCATTTGAAAAACCCAGATGAACTTTTTGGCCAACCCAATATAATGGACTATTACTCACCTATTAAAAAGAAATGAAATAATGCCATTTGCAGCAACATGGATAGAATTTAAGATTATCATACTAAGTGAAGTAAGTCAGATAAAACAAATATCATATGATATCACTTATATGTGGAATCTAAAAAGCTGATACAAATGAATTTGCTTACAGAATTGACTCATAGACTTTAAAAACAAGCTTATGGTTACCATAGGGGAAATGGGAGAGGGATAAATTAGGAATATGGGATTAATAGGTATACATTACTATATACAAAGTAGATAATCAACATGGACCTAATGTATAGCATAGGGAACTCTACTCAATATTCTGTAATAACCTATGTGGGAAAAGAATCTGAAAAAGAATGGATATATGTATAACTGAGTCACTTTGTACATCTGAAACTAACACATTGTAAATCAACTCTAATATAAAAATTAGATTTCAAAAAATGATCTCCCTTCACCTCTTAACTATATCTTCCTTCATGCTTTTTATCTTATCTTGAAGTTATTTTGTAAACATATCTTTTTCCAATTAGACTCAAATTCTAAGACAAGGAGCCATGTATTAACCTCACCTCTATCCTTGCCACCTCTTCTAAATCTCCTTTACTTTGTTCATCATAGAAATATCATTGATGAGTAACGGTATAGAATGTGGGCAAGAAATGCCATTAAAGGATTAGGATTTGGCTGCATGATTATAGTGACACAAAATGACTTAAACAAATGAGAGAAATGAGTCCACAGGTGAATCCCTGCCCCACCACCTGCAGTTTGTAGGCAGTCTGCATTCCTTATGTCTTGGTCTGGCTTCATTGACCCAAGATCACTATTCCTCCATGCCTAGTTTTCAGGAACCAGAAAGGAACAAAATTGAGGAAACTGGATCCCCTGTCCCTTTGAGGATATTTCCCAGAAATTGTATATACCATTTCTGCTTACATCCATCAGCCAGAACATCCCATGGCTATGCCTCCTGTAAGAGAGACTGGGAGATCTAGTTTTATGTGGACAGTGTGGGCTCAGCTAAGAACTCATTACTGTCTGCCACTGCCCCAAGGCCCATGCAGCTCCAGCCCCTACAACGTTACAGCCTCTGAGGCTGCACCTGTCCCTCTGAGAGGACGCCTATCCATGGGTTTCAGGTAACTAGCATCTCTAACTTCCCATCCGGGTGTCCCAGCTTAGCCAAGTGTTCCCTCCTGCTTTTAGGAAGAAAAGCCAAATGTGAAGCCTCGCAGTTCCAGTGCACAAATGGCCGATGTATCACGCTGCTGTGGAAGTGTGATGGGGACGAAGACTGCGCTGATGGCAGTGATGAGAAGAACTGCGGTGAGTAAAGAGCCGGACAGTCTCGCCTGTCTCCTCGCTGGGACTTGGGCATTTTACTGAAAGAGGACAACGTTATTTTTGCGTCTACAAATGTGTCAAGATTCTGAATCCACTCCTAAGGATTGCTTTGAACCTGAGTCCAAAGATTCTATACTTTCTGGTCTAGGAGGAATACAACGGAGTGTGTGAGGTTATTGACCTGAGTATGGAATCGTGAAGATAAAGTGGAGTTCCTTTCAAATGAAAGGACCTGGTTGATCTTAGATCAGGCAAACTTTTGGTATAGGAAGCTAGGGAAAGGGAGGGGAGGACCAGGAGTAGAGGCAGAAGATTGCTTAGAAAAGACTTTTTTTTTAATTCTCAAATGGTTTTGACCCCGCAAAAAGCAAGCCATGCACAGTAAGAAATCCCTTGCAGTTTCAGAGATTAATTCCTGTCATATTTAGTCAACTTCAACTAGCATATTTAGTTGCTAAGTATAATCAACTAGCCTATTTAGTAAACTTCAATTTGGATTCTACAAGCCATGTTCTATGAGTCCCAGTAACTAATAAGCCAGCCCAGATCAAAGATCAGATTAGGATTCTTTTACAGTTCCTTTTCTCCAGAGATGCTAATTTTAAAGCATTAGACAGGATGGAAAACATTCTCTTACCCAAGAAAACAGGCATATGCCATTATACCAATCGATCAGCATCTATTAAAAGATTATTGTGAGAAATGACTGCTTTTGCAATTGGTGTCACCTCTCATTAAGCCAGGACAGCTGTGAACTACATGTCATGATGGCATTTAGGGACCTTGAATACAAGCTGAAGTTTACTTTATGATCCCTTTGTTCCATGTCATTAAATTGCTGAAACAAGGTTGTTCATGAATGTCGGTGTTAACGTTGTCTTTTACCTTTCACAAGACGTTACCCAAAGATATCTGCTATACAAATTAAAAATACAGAAGAAAAATAGAAGCTAAGTGTAGTTTTCATCAACTGCTATCTTGTTAGGCCCTTGCCTACTTCTTCATGCATCATGACTAAAATTCTGTAGTATAAACATCCTGGCAGGCTGTCCTGTGCTTGAGGTCTAAGAGCAGTATCATGGGTGCCTGCATGCCAGTATGTAAATTAGTAGCTCATTTGGAAGCAGAGTAAGTCCATTCTGCAATCTCAAGAAGGAAGCTTATCTCCAGTCTCAGAACCAAGAATAGTTCTATGTGATCTGTTTACATCTTTGCATTCCAACACTAAGATCTTAATCTACTCTACAAGATAGTGAGCTCCATGCTGTTTCTGTGTTACCTGGATAATATAATTCTTTCACTAGTTTTCTCACTAAAGGACCTCACTCTTGTCAACTGTGCTTTTGCTGTAAGTAGCAGTTCTTCTGCTATGCTAAACTATGTATCTGGCAAAACCCTTTTATGTTCTTAGAGAGTAATTATTATCTCCATGTTTGGAAGTTTTGAAGTCTTACTTTACCATCTGACTACCTCAGTAGAAACTAACCTGAGTCATTGCAGGGGTCATCACTGGCTTTTCCTAAAATAGTCTCCACGTCAATCAGTTCTAGTTACATCACAGGAAGATTTGGAAGAGATAAGGAGGTAGATGTACATACAATCTAGATCACACAAACTGGGAGAAAGGAAACATATTCTTGGCCATAATTTGTCTCTGCCTTCCAGGTATGAGAGTAGAGAAGGAAAGTGGGAGCTTTGCTCGGGAAACTGCGAATGCTTATTTGGAGATATTCCACCGTGAAAGGCTACACAATTACTTAACACTTCTAAAGCCACTTCCTATTGTTCCTGTCCAACCTCTTGATGTTGAACTTGGTTACAACTTCAGCAGGGCTTTTTCTTTCAAGCATGTCAACTAGCATATTTAGTCAACTTCAACTTGGATTCTACAAGCCATGTTCTATGAGTCCCAGTAACTCATTCTTCTACAGGTGTTAGGCTGAGCTGATAAATCAGTAACTTGGATACCCTCAGTATGGAACTAGTAGTTCTCTTTCCCCATGGCACATCTAAATTTCTATCCATCTCTCAAGGCCCAGTTCAAATAGCCCATCTTTACTCCCCCAGTCTGTGTTCAGAATGGAGAGAGAGAAACCCTAGCAATCTACTCACCCTATGTGTCTCTTGTTCACTTCGTAATACAACCAATCTTTCCTATCCCTATAACATCTTATACTTTGTAAATTCATGAGGTCTCTTTATAACCATTCCCTACTCTCTCTTTCGCAACTTCTGAAGAGTATCACAGGGTGAATTACAGTAACCGAGACCCTCTGGCATCTTTCTGCAGGCTCAGGAGAAGATGGGCCTTGGATATCACCTAAACCATGAACACTGGGGTTTGAGCATTTCATTGATTTTAGAAGCAGGTGTGAAAAGTAATATGGCCTTTCTTGTTCCCTTGGCTACACAATTTTAGGATATAAATAATCCTTTTCAGATCATCATAATTGATCATCCCATCTTGAGTTCTAGAAGTTGACTATAATCCTGTCCCTCTATTAACAATGCTCATTACTCAATTGTGTCCAGCTCTTTGTGACCCTGTGGACTATAGCCTGCCACTCTCCTCTGTCTGTGGGATTTTCCAGGCAAGAATACTGAAGTGGGTTGCCATTGGCTTCTCTGGGGGATCTTTCTGACCCAGGGATTTAACCTGCATTTCCTGTGTCTCCTGCATTGGCAGGCGGATTCCTCACCACTGCACTGCCTAGGAAGTCACCCCATTAACAATATCTGAGGCTAACCTAGAGCAGCCGTCTGGTTTAGGGCACTCTGAATTGAGAGTTGTACCTGGCTGAAACCCCTGACTTGAAGTGGCCTCTTTCATATTTTCAATAAATTGTTGACTTTTAGCTGATTTTCCATTCAGAATATTTGTTAAAGAACGACTTAAACTGGAAATTCAAGTAGAAAGTATAGGCACAGGGGCAAAGAAGAATATAACCTAAGAAGGATGCTCTTGGAATGTCCTATGTGGTTCCTTGTCAAGACTCTTCTTACTCGCTGGGCAGGGAGTTCCTCATGGGAAGGATGACCAAGCTGCCTGCTTGGCTTAGCACAGTCCTGGAATGACACTTATAGTAAGAATACCCTCTTTCTACTGAGACTGTGTCAATTTGGACAAATTACATAGTCACTCTAGTTAAGGAGAAAAGTCTGCCCTAGTAAGAATTAGTGGCAGAACTGATACCTTGTCTCAGGCTGTTTAGTAGTCAATTATGAGGACTGGCAGCTTCCATAGTAAGTTCAGTGACTTTTACCTGGTTGATGTGAGCCCACCCTTCGGTTGCTAAGTACAACTTCTCTTACACTCAGATTTGCGCTTCCTCTATTTCTTATCCAGTGGGCTCCTCTGCCCCAGTAGACCTGTAGGGGTGACAGTGTTCAGTACTGAAACTTGGCCTTCTGTCTCTATGCTAAACCCATGTGTTGTTACAAGGTGCGCCTAAAACAGTTATACTATGAGCCAGTCATAAGATGAAATGTTTGACTGTTAAACTTATGAAGCACTTAAATAACTTGGAAGAAATGCATGAAAAGAATGAACTTATTACTCAACCTCAACGTTATAAAATGGGCAAGAAGTTCATTGGAAGGGATCCCTTGACCTCACTGTCTTTCAGGTGTCTCAAATGATCACCTTCCTCCTCTAGGGGTAAAGGAGGGAAAAAAAGATTTTTCTAAGGTCCTACTGGATATTATCAGTTGACTGCTAATTGACTCAGCTTTATTTTTAGAGTAAAGCCTCTCAAATGCAGTTGTTACCCCTAGTGGGAATGTAGGGCTCTTGGGCGAGTGATCTCAACTTTAACCCTGCAAATCCGCTTCTGTAGTGAAGAAGACGTGCGCCGAGTCTGACTTTGTATGCAACAATGGCCAGTGTGTTCCTAATCGATGGCAGTGTGACGGGGATCCCGACTGTGAAGATGGTTCTGATGAAAGCCCAGAACAGTGCCGTGAGTGTGACTCATTTTGGACTTGAACTTTCCCAAGCTGTTCCATGTCTCATAGCTCTAAGTATTGTATACTCTAAAACTTGCTTAGTTTTCCTTGTCCTTCTTTAAAGTTAGGCCAGTTGACTCCAAGGTCAGTTAGATCACTATCAGTCAATCTTGAATAACATTAAAGAATGTTCTCCCTAATCTTAACAAGACTGACATTCTCTTGGGTAGCTTCACTATTGAACATTTAAGACTGAAGCCAGAAGATTTAAGAACTCCTTGACTAGGTGCATAGATTTCAAATGTTCAATGATAATGACTCTGAGCAGATGGTACTCTGGTCCTGGAAGCTAAGTCAAGACGTGAGGGTCCCCTGTGTGCCAAGTATAAGCTTTTAGATGCAGACTTTCTCATGTTATGAGAAAAAAATCTACTGCTGAAGGGGTAAGGTGACTAGAAACAAGATGATATGAGTGATTTTAAGAAACATGTAACCTAAAGTTATTTAAGTAGGGAGTTTACAGCTTCTTCTTATATAAGAGAAACTTCATAGGTATGCAAGTACACATGTGTCCGTAGGCTTCACATTCAGGAGAAAGTCTATGAGATCATAGAGGAAGATGATGTGGGATAGATAAATTAGAATTATTTGCATGTCCTGGTGAAGAAAGTTTTCATGTTCCTTCTAAGGTAGTAGAGGCCTGTTAAAGTGCTAAAAGTGGAAGTCTAATATGAACAAAGTTTAGGTCTGGAATATAAGATTACAAGGGAAAATTAAGCAAAAAGGAAGAGATGTGTGTTAATTGCAGTTTTTCAGGCAAGAAGTAAGGTGAGTAATAAGAGCACTGACCAAAGGAGGTGAGTTAGCTTAGGTGAAGACGGGTTCCATAAAGATCCAGCTCCAAGTTTTAGTGGGGGATGACCCTAAAGTCAAGAATTAGAGGGTGCCCCTACTTCACAAGATGTCAATCTGAAGGAGGGCTGTGAAGAAATAAGACTTCAGGCAAAAGAAGTCTTCATAGGTATTAGACCATCTGACTTTTAATGAAGTTGGCATTAGTTGCCATTAGTTGCCAATATCTGGGTGTGTCACTTGATACCCAGCAAATACATAATGGTCAAGGAGCAGGCCAGCCAAGGAGCCCAACCATGCCAAACAAAACAAAAGCCAGGAGTGCACACGCCACAGAACCTTGACGGAGTAGCACGGTCCGGGCTCTCAGGTGGACTGCCAGGTAATCTAGGCTGGCCTGGCTCCCCAGCCGTGGAGCTGACGGAAGATCTGCCCAAGCTCCAGCTAGTCAGTCGAATTTCAGCTGTGTGCCCGGCCACTGAGTCACAGATGTCACCACTTCCAGGCAGCACAGGAGCAGCAGCTTGGTGCTGATGAGTTCGGAGGCTCTTTTGAGACTGTATGTCATCAACAGATATGAGAACATGCCGCACAAATGAAATCAGCTGTGGCGCCCGCTCCACTCAATGTATCCCTGTGTCCTGGCGGTGTGATGGTGAAAATGATTGTGACAGTGGAGAAGATGAAGAAAACTGTGGTAAGAAGATCAGTGTTGAGTGGCTTAACCCAAAGACCCTCTTGCTCCAAGAAGGGTGGGCGTGAAGGTGCAGTTGACTTGACTTGCTTTCTAGTGACTTCACTATCTGCTCGACTCCTTGTCTTTCCTAACTGCCCTCAAACTCAGAGAGGTGTGTGCATGGTAACTGACCATTGCTTGCTTGGCTGGTTCTTCTAGGCAAATAGAAATAAGAAGGTAAGTCCTCCAAGGCACTTCCATGTAGGGATGGCTCAGTGAAGCAGCAATTGTGTGCACTCTTGTCTCGGTTAGGACAGCAGCTTGTGGGCCTTCCTCACTTGGGCTCCATCAAACGAGGAGACTAAAGCCAGCAAACACACCCCCAGGTTGAAACTGGATCTGCCTAGTGGCATAAATTACTTGAGTCTCACACAAGCATTCCTCAGCCCCCAAACTAGATTCTCTTTTAACTTTTCCAAAAGCTAAACTGGCACAGAAGGACAAATTAATGCCTTGCTAGCGATACCCAAAGAAAACTCTAGCCAACCGGTGGTATTTTTGTCTCCTATCATAGTTCCTACCTGTAAAAACTAACTCTGTTTCCTAGCCTTTCATGTTTCTGCTCTTGGAAAACATGTAATAAAATGCTCCATGTTAAAGGTGAGGCCCTGGGAAAATCTTTAGGTTGAACAGACATTGTGTTGAATGTTCTTTCAAGCGTCCACCTTTTTATAGGGCCTTTAAAACCACAACTGCCAAGCCTGACAGGCATAGGCCTCCTGATGCAGTAAGTGTACAATGAGTTGAGGGCACTTGTGGTTGGAACACCAGTCTTGCATGTAGAAGTCACATCCCAAGGTCATTACCATTGCACCTAGTCCAATGAGTTTTGGCATTGAATCCTAGAACTGAGCTTATGTACTGGTAAGCCATGGAGCTGCCAAGTGTTTCCCTCTTCAATCTAGACTTTGCTTCCCAAGAGAGTCGTGGTCTCCACCCCAATTACCACCAAATTTTGACCTTTATTAGTTTGGCAGGAATTTGAGTCAAAGTATGAACTGACTAGCACACCTGGCTGCTAGATTGCAGTTCTAGCCCCAGAAGTGACTTTCTAAAACTTGAAAATATTTAAGACCTGTTACTCCTGATCCTGATTGGAAGGACCAAAAGAGAAGGAACCGTGTATGGTGGTATAATACACGGAGGTTTCTTTTTGGTGATGGTGTCACAGTGCTTATTAGGAGTGAATGTTTGCTCATGTACCTGATGCCTGATCATCTCAGCTCAGGATGTGGCCTGGCCTGATGAGCAGTGTAACCATTTAAAGAGAACTCATGTCCACCTTTCCCAATGAGGTATCTTGTGACAGTTTAAGTTATTAATTGCTGTCCCTTTAAGATGCTTCTCATCCCAAATGAATTTCTAGTCTTCATCTATTTTCTCATTCCTCCATTTCTGTTCCTCTTCAAATGTCCTTGCCTGTTTTACATGTTAAGGCTGTTTCCCGGTGTTGTGGGAAATATTGATATAATCCAACTTTCGCTTTTAAGTTAGGTGAAAAAGCTGGGGTTCATGATCCATGACCTGCATGTTAGATTTGGGGACAAGAGGCTTGAAAGGACAAGTCCTGATGAGTTTTCAATGGGACATCTTCTCTCTCAACAGGCAACATAACGTGTAGCTCTGATGAGTTCACCTGCTCCAGTGGCCGTTGCATCTCCAGGAATTTCATGTGCAATGGCCAGGATGACTGCAGTGATGGCAGCGACGAGCTGGACTGTGCCCCACCAACCTGCGGGCCCCACGAGTTCCAGTGCAGCACCTCCTCCTGCATCCCCATCAGCTGGGTGTGCGACGATGACGCAGACTGCTCGGACCAGTCGGATGAGTCCCTGGAGCAGTGCGGCCGCCAGCCAGTGATCCACACCAGGTGCCCGGCCAGCGAGATCCAATGTGGCTCTGGCGAGTGCATCCACAAGAAGTGGCGATGTGACGGGGATCCCGACTGCAAGGACGGCAGTGATGAGGTCAACTGTCGTAAGTCACTTTCCTGTCAGTGTGGCATGCTCAGCTCTCACCCAGGTATCCACCAGGGACACTTCGGCTGACTTCACCCCATGCCATTCTCTCCCCCTGTAGCTTCCCGAACCTGCCGACCTGACCAGTTTGAGTGTGAGGACGGCAGCTGCATCCATGGCAGCAGGCAATGTAACGGTATCCGAGACTGCGTGGACGGTTCTGATGAAGTCAACTGCAAAAACGGTGGGTGTCCCCTGGCTATGGGTTGTCAGTCCAATGATTGCTCTGATCAGACCCACTGATGGCATCTCTCTTCTGTGTCCCGGTTTGTAGTCAACCAGTGCTTGGGTCCCGGGAAGTTCAAGTGCAGAAGTGGGGAATGCATTGATATCAGTAAAGTGTGCAACCAGAAGCAAGACTGCAGGGACTGGAGTGACGAGCCCCTGAAAGAATGCCGTAAGTAAAGGGGTTGCGTGAGTGCAGAGCTGGGCGGGTTAGGTAGACCCAGCAGAGCTAATGCGGTTTGGAGCCTGCCTAATGCCTGGGTAAACTACTTTAATGAACTAGGTTCAGTTGCTGGGCTTAAAAGTGAAATGTTTGACTTAAAAGTGCTGACAAAGTAGTTCATAGTTTCACCCCCTTAACGATAACCAACCAGCAATAGAGAACCTTGATTAAATACTGCTTAACCAGCTGTTAACTTGCCAAGAGATTGGGTTTACTATTCCCCCAATACAGGCTGAGATGTATATCTGCAAGGCACATTATTAGATCTTGAAAAATCATGGGTTTGACTAGACTATCTAGACAAGTTACCACAAATAGCCTGGATTTTAAATGTTAATAAATCAAATATTAATTAGAATATTGAGTAACTCTACTACCTTTTTATTTACAGATGTAAATGAATGCTTGGTTAATAATGGCGGATGCTCCCATATCTGCAAAGACCTAGTTATAGGCTATGAATGTGACTGTGCAGCTGGGTTTGAACTCATAGATAGGAAAACCTGCGGAGGTGAGTTGAAGAACAGAGCCTGAGCCCGGGGGGTGATGGGAAAGATTAGAAGAGTTCTGTAGGTCACCTAGGAATAGCAAGACTAATTCTAATTTCCCTCCTAGATATTGACGAATGCCAAAATCCGGGAATCTGCAGTCAAATTTGTATCAACTTAAAAGGCGGTTACAAGTGTGAATGTAGTCGTGGCTATCAAATGGATCTTGCCACGGGCGTGTGCAAGGCAGTAGGTAAATGGACTTGGACTGGTGTTGCTCTAGTACTTTTATGAGCAAGTGCTCATGAAAGGTACAGCCAGTGACTACAACAGCCTAATGAAATATGAAAATAAAATAGTACTTGAGAGCAATGCTAGTAAATTCACAGTGCAGTTGCATATGTTAGATAGCAAATCATTGCCCCAGATGCCTGTCTCGGTCAATTCCTTTTACATGTGTATCATGAATACCTGCTTATTCTCTGCTTCCAAAACTTGAGTGCAATTCAAATAAGTAACTTACTCATCAGCTGCCCTGTTTTGTTGAATGCTGTGACCCGAGGATTGCCTTCTTAAACAGTAGGAAGCACTTGCAGGCCCAGGGGCATGGACTTTGGCAAGAGCACTCCTGAAGTGTTCAGCAGTGCCCTCACTTTTTAAGTGCTCCTCTATTGGGAGGAAGTAACTTGGAAGGACCTTGTCTTCTTTCAGCAAAACTAAATTAACCTGACTCCTGTCTTTCAGGCAAAGAGCCAAGTCTGATCTTCACCAATAGACGAGACATCAGGAAGATTGGCTTGGAGAGGAAAGAATATATCCAACTAGTTGAACAGCTGAGAAACACTGTGGCTCTCGATGCTGACATTGCCGCTCAGAAACTATTCTGGGCTGATCTAAGCCAAAAGGCCATCTTCAGGTAACTTACAGTTCCATTCTTGGTGTCTTGGTCTAAGTCATTGTCACTGGCCTTTTGAAGGTTTGGAGGAATTTCCCTCATCTCTAGTTTCAGTCTAGCATTGAATGTCAGGAATGTTAAATCTAAGGGGCTTCCCAGGTGGTACTAGCGGTAAACAACCCACCTGCCGATGCAGGAGACTTGTAATGCGGTTTCAGTTCCTAAGTTGGGAAGATCCCCCGGAGGAGGGCATGGCAACCCACTCCAGTATTCTTGCCTGGAGAATCCCATGGACAGAGGAACCTGGCAGGCTACAGTCCATAGGGTCACAAAGAGTCAGACACAACTGGAGCAACTTAGCACACATACACATTACATCTAAACACTGATTCTTTAATTATTAAATTACTATCAGTTCCTCATTTGAAACTAACAATCACCTGTAAAATAAAAGATGGCTACAGTTATAAGATTATAACAGGTAGCATCTTAATTTCTCTGATGTTCTCCTTTTTTTTTTCCAGTTAGTTGAGTTAGTTCATAGTTGCTACAATTAGAATGGTAGTGGTAGCTTTTTCTTATTGGGAACTGTAGAAACTCAGATGATAGTTACAGAAGCAAGTAGCTTCACTTAAGAGTATGGTGTTCTTGCAAGTAGAATGCAGACCAACAACAAGATCACCTACAGTGTTAGTAATTTGGAATCGGTAAGCAGCATGGTTACATAATTTGAGTGTTGAACTATGGGGTTACTAGAGTTCATTCTGAACAAAGTAGTTGACCATTTTGTGAGCAGAAAGTCCATTCTCCAGGCTCCGATGGTGTCAAACTCTTAAATTTCTTGTGACCTATTCTGTTTCAGTGCCTCAATTGATGACAAAGTTGGTAGACATGTTAAAATGATCGACAATGTCTATAATCCTGCAGCCATTGCTGTTGATTGGGTGTACAAGACCATCTACTGGACTGACGCGGCTTCTAAGACTATTTCAGTAGCTACCCTAGACGGAACCAAGAGGAAGTTCCTGTTTAACTCTGACTTGCGAGAGCCTGCCTCCATAGCTGTGGACCCGTTGTCTGGGTTTGTATTCTGTGTTTTTCATCACATAGACTTTCAGATGCTATCTGTGTAGGTCAGGAGCTTTCCTTGTGCCTAAAATAGTACTGAAATCCCAAGATTTAACAGCTCCCTACAACAAAGAATTATCTAGTACAAGATGTCAGTGGTGCCATAGTTGAGCAAGCCGGGAATGAACTCATCTATATGACAGGCCCTCCCTGAGCAGATGACTACTAGTTCATATGAAGGAAACAACAATTCTGATTTAAGATACATCAAAAGCTGTATCTAAACCCTTACACCCACCCACCTTCTATGCATTTTTTACACTGAAGTATAGTTGATTTATGATGGGTTAATTTCTACTTTTTAGCAAAGTGATTCGGGGTGTGTGTGTGTGTGTGTGTGTGTGTATAGTTGATTTATGATGGGTTAATTTCTACTTTTTAGCAAAGTGATTCGGGGTGTGTGTGTGTGTGTGTGTGTGTGTGTGTGTGTGTGTGTGTGTGTGTGTGTGTGTGTGTGTCTTCCCTTGTGTGTGTGTGTGTGTGTGTGTGTGTGTGTGTGTGTGTGTGTGTGTCTTCCCTTGTGGCTCAGACGGTAAAGAATCTGCCTGCAATGCAGGAGACCTGGGTTCAATCCCTGGGTTGAGAAGATCTCCTAAGGAAAGTAATGGCAACCCACTCCAGTATTCTTGCCTGGAAATATATATATATATGGAGATATATAAATATATATACACACACACACACACATATACACACACATTCTTTTTCATATTATTTTCCCTTATGGTTTATCACAAGATATTAAATATAGTTCCCTGTGCTATAGTGGGACCTTGTTGTTTATCCATTCTATATATAATAGTTTGTATCTGCTAATCCCAAACTCCCAATCCATCCCTCCCCTCTCCCCCACGTACCTCTTGGCAACCATAAGTCTGTCTCTATGTCTGTGAGTCTGTTTCTGCTACATAGATAGGCTTATTTCTAAATGCAAGTGATTTAATTTTTGTCTGAACACTTTTATCAGATTAGTTCTGAATGATCCAACCTAAGTAGTCACATGAGTTGTGAGGATTTTGGTAACCACGTTATCTCTAGGCTTTCATCTAAGTGTGCAAGTTGTATGAAAGTCCAATGAAAATAAATAAACCTCTCTAGAAACATTTCACTGAGGACTTCCTGCAAATTGCCCCTAAATAATATAGGAAAGCAGCTGTTAGCAGTTTGACCAAGGCTGTAGTAATCACAATTGACTCCCATGAAACCTCACTAGAACACAGCCCAGCCCTGGGTGTCTATAAAACTTACCAGATACTTGTCTTTTACTCTCTTGAAAGCATTGGCCTTTCATAAAGGAAATATATAACCTGTGACTTTGGGCTGAAGTTTAATGTCAGACTTACATACTTTAATATAGTTAATAATGAGCTTGTCAATCCAGAGTGTTAACTTTTGTTTACCCAGAGCATAACTTTGACCCTTAAGTGGTACAATTTATACTCTAGAGTTTCCCATTTACTCTTTGAACATGTATGTCTCAAGCTACAGCTTTACTCCTTCTAAACCACTGAAGCTGATTTCTAATTTAATTCTTCCCAGCTTTGTTTACTGGTCAGACTGGGGTGAACCAGCTAAAATTGAAAAAGCAGGAATGAATGGGTTTGACAGACGGGCGCTGGTGACAGCGGACATCCAGTGGCCTAATGGAATTACACTTGGTATGTGTGTTCTTCCCTCCTCAACCACAATTCAACTGTCTGCACAGTTTTACTAATCTCTATAGTGAATGCTAGACTATAGCAGACAACTCTAAGGTTCCTTCTTAAGCAGGGATTTGTGATGAGAAGAACCAAACAGTGTAAGTGGAATGGTGGCCTTAACAAATCACTTGCTTCACAATTACTAGCTTTTCTATCCATCTGGGGCTAATCTGTGACATGAGTTAGGTGAACTCTTATCATAAACACTCCTGATCTAGGTGCCTTACATTTCCTGAATTTCTGGCTACTTCTGGCTCCTAAGGGGAGAAGAACAAAATGCTGGTCTCTCTTAATACTTCTATAATGTCACTAACACTTGAGTCAGTTACTTTGACAATCTCAGGTACCCCTTGAGTCCCCCCAGATGTATGTGGGCGCAGATTCTGCATGCTGCTTCACAAGATTTGGGGGACCCTGTTAAGAACCCCTGCTAGAGGAGGAACAGTGAAAGCGGTGTACTGGATTCCTTAGATATTTTAAATGGAAGCAGACCAGTTCTGACTTCTGACCATTCTTTCCCTACCAGACCTTATAAAGGGCCGCCTCTATTGGCTGGATTCCAAATTGCACATGTTATCCAGTGTGGACTTGAACGGCCAAGATCGCAGGATAGTCCTGAAGTCTCTGGAATTCCTAGCTCATCCCCTGGCACTCACAATATTTGAGGTAAGATGTGTGTCTCACATTTAAGCATATACCTCTGAGTTACTGTAACAGCTTGGAGAGAAAGAATAGGGGAAGGAGGGAAGGATGGAGGGGCATGACTTGAGAAACCTAAACCTAAACCTGGGCCATCACCTAAAACCTGGGCAATCGACATACTGATTCCTCAGAGCATTTTAAGAACCTGAGCTTGCTTCTCTTAGAGTTTTACATCTGACGTCCCAACCCAGTCTTAAGTAAATTTGATCCATTAAATTGGCAGTAAATAATAATGACTTTAGAGAGTGACTCATGTTGATCCTACATGTACATACTAATTTGGGGGTTCTGTTTTAGGATCGTGTCTACTGGATAGATGGGGAAAATGAAGCAGTCTATGGTGCCAATAAATTCACTGGCTCGGAGCTGGCCACTCTAGTTAACAACCTTAATGATGCCCAGGACATCATTGTCTATCACGAACTTGTACAACCATCAGGTATCGTGGGGAAGCAGAGCCCCTCTGGCTACTTTCAGGGCAGAGCCTGGCACAGTGCCCTCTGGGTGTCAGCAGCTCCCTAGCAACTCAACTTGCTCCACAATGGAAATTTCCCCCCACTGGACCCTCCCTCCAACCCTTCAGACCTGGTGCTCAGTATAGTCTGACTTACAGGTCAAAGAGCTTCAGAACTTCAGCTTTTAGCTTCCCTCCCAACTGTCAACCTCCTGACTTTTATATCAATCCCTTCCATCTCCCTTGGCATTCATTCCTTCTTGCTACAACTATTGAACTAAACCTCCAAAGTAGCTTTTATGCCATCACCTTTCCCTCTCTCTCCACCATGACACCTCTTGTATGGAATTGTATAGATGCTGAAACATATCTGGTCATGTGGTCTCCTGCTCAGAATACATGACTGGTTCTATCTAAATGAGACCTTTAGGCTTCCCCGTGGCTGGGTTCCTCCCATTCTATGGGAGTGAGACAAAGCCAGAAGAACATGCTTCCCCTCCTTTGAGCCTTTGCTGTAAGCTTTGGACCGATAGTGAAGCCAGGTCTGCTCACTCACCTCCTTTCCCCACCTCCTCCCTCTATACATCTGTGTACAGCGTAACTCTTTTCCTACTTCCAAGAAGTTTCTCTGGCTCTGTGTGTCCTTAGAGCATGCTGCCTGTACTCCTACTATTTATCCTTCAAAAATATTGGCTTAACTTTAGGGGTTGACAGAGCAATCCTTAGAGACAAGGACTTGAAGACCTATCTTCAGCATCTAGAACCAAGCTTTATGTATAGCAGGCACTGGAAGACCCATTTTGAAAAGACTTTTCTTTCTGAATAGGTAAAAACTGGTGTGAAGAAGATGTGGAGAATGGGGGATGTGAATACCTCTGCCTGCCAGCCCCACAGATTAATGACCACTCTCCAAAATACACCTGTTCCTGTCCCAATGGATACAATCTAGAGGACAATGGCCGAGAGTGCCAAAGTAAGGCTTTTTCCTTTTCAACCATAAGCAGGACATACAACAGGCAATAGGATAAAACACTAGCTATAAAAACTAGCCTGGATTTTAAGAATTCTGTTTTAACTCACTCTTGGAATAAATTAGAGAACATATCTGCTACCATTGCACACTAAGAGTTCATGTTATTCCTTGAGGACAGACTTCCAACTCACATAAGATGAGTTTATAGGTGACTATACCGATTTGTACCAATTAGTCCCATAACAGCACTGACCCAGTCAACTTGCAGAGTCTTAAAGTCTTAACATTGTCCTCCAGAGAAAGGTCTGAAACGAGGCTTAAAGAATGCCAGGGTTCCAGGAAAATTTCTGGCCACAGTGGGTGACATTATCTTAAACTCATACTTAAATGAAACTTGCATCTTGGTCTCCTGTTCTTAGCTTTCGACTAAGTGGCAAATTAAACCTTACATGTTGTGAATTAGGATCTCATAATGTGAGGTTTTTATTAGCATGATACTGAGTCCCTGCAGGGACAAGCTCAGTTTACTGAGAAAGCAATTACAAAACAATTTGACAGTGAGACTAGTATGCCTGGTAATACGGTTTTCAGAGCATTTCTTGCAACTTCCAGGAGCCTGGGACTTTGCTTAGAGAGGTCATTAAGTGTGGCTGTATATCTTTTTGAATTGTCAAATTCCCAGTGCTTACAGTTCTGCCCAAAGACTTGTGTATCTGTGGTTTTGCTGAGGTTTCCCTTAGTTTTGACACATCCACCATGCAACTCGGTTCAGCAGTGGTTTGTCAATTTCCCAGTGTTAAAATAACCCGCTGCATGGCTTGTCTGGACTAAAGAGCTAGCCACTCTGGAACCTTGGCATTAACCAGGTTCTTGGTTTTATAATTCAGGTACTGCAACTACTGTGAATTACAATGAGACAAAAGATACCAACACAGCAGAAATTTCTCCAACTAGTGGACTAGTTCCTGGAGGTATTGGGTTCAGTACTGCAAACAGTTAATCTCAACTAACAGCCACACTCTTTGTACCTGTCCCTTACATCATTAATGCAGCGTTTAACTCCTCGTTCTGCCCCTAATTGGTAACCTGTATTTAAATTCCAAAGACTTAGAACCTGCAGCTCTTAGCCTGACCTGACTTAGTAAGACACCTGTGAGAGAGCTGTTTGTGAAATGGCTATTATAACGTGAGACTCACAAATACTTCTAGACCAGTTGTTCTTGGAATACAGTTGGAGTAGATACAGAGCAGCAGTGGTGGATGCAAGAGGGCATGAGGCTCTCTACCAGGTGGGTGAATTTCTAAGTCTGAATTCAGATCCTTCTAAACTGATTCCCTTTATTCCCCTCTAGGGATCAATGTGACCACAGCAGTATCGGAGGTCAGTGTTCCCCCTAAAGGGACTTCTGCTGCCTGGGCCATCCTTCCTCTCTGTAAGTACATTCCCCACACATCTGGATCCAAGGAACTTCATAGATACTGGATGGCTGTTTCTAGTTCATCTAGAGATGCCCCTTCCCGTAGCTCCTTGTACTGTCACAGCACTCCGGATACTGAATCACCCTTGCCCCTTCCCCAAGCTGCATGCTCATTTAAGAGTCCATCACCTTCTCTGCAGTGGTGTCCTTAGCACTGCAGCTGGCAGGCATGAATGTGCAGTTGTTATGTACAAGGGGCTCACTGCTTTCTACTTCAGAGTTGTTTGTCTGGCTTTATTCCCTTTCATAAGTCCCTTCCAGTGAAGAGCACTTTTCTGTTCCCCTTCGAAATATGTATAATGCTTCAAACAGAGGAGATACATGAGTTCTTAAAATGATTTCTTGAGGAATTATAGAAGGTACATTAAAGACAGTTAAGCCTTTTCAAGCCCAGGGAGAAGAACTTCTAACACCATCTAGGGCATGTGAAGTGTAAGGTACTATGCTACAGTGGTCTCTTTATCCTAAATTATGGGATTCCAAGCTTAGCTAACTCACCAGGAGGACCATCTGAAGAACTCTCCAGAAGCTTCTGAAATTTGAACTCGATCAACCTGGGGAGGAGCCAAGGACTCCCCAACTGCCTAGGAGCTATGCATCAGAGTCTATAGAACAACACAACCTCTGGTCCGAACTTGTTTTAAGCTCCCACACCATTTATATTCTAATTTCTAGTCATCCCAGCTTCCTAAAGCATGACGATTTTATTAATGTTAACAATCATGGATTCTTTAGCATCCTCCTTTTTTGTATGTTTTGAGACTAGACCTTGCTTAGTCACCTTCTAACTTTTTTTCAGTGCTCTTAGCAATGGCAGCAGTAGGTGGCTACTTGATGTGGCGGAATTGGCAACATAAGAACATGAAAAGCATGAACTTTGACAATCCTGTGTACTTGAAGACCACTGAAGAGGACCTATCAATAGACATTGGTAGACACAGTGCTTCTGTTGGACACACATACCCAGCAGTAAGTCAGCTCTGTGTCTTTATGTACATGACGTGCAGTCAGACGTTTTAGAAAGGAGACCACAACACAAGCTATGGGTTGGAAAGAGCCATTAGAACCATGGAGTCACCAAATATTGGGTTGGTCAAAATGTTTGTTTGGGTTTTTCATAAGCTATCATCAAAAAACCGAAACAAACTTTTTGGTCAACCCGGTACTTCATCTACTCCCTGAAGATTAGACAGTCTAGCCTGTTAGAATTTAAGTCAGTTGACAATTGTCTGCCCTGAACAGAATGACAAGTCAACTTAAGGACATCATTGTACAATTTAAGATATTTTGGGTTATGGAAGCTACATGTAAATATTAGCATGAACCAAAGATCTCCTTTTTGAACTTAAAGCAGGCGCCTATAGGGTGGTTGACTTAAAGTCAGTGTATTGAGCAAGGTTCATTTAGCCAAAATGACCCAATGCTTGAAAATCACCTATCCTACTTCATAGAGCTATCTTTCCTTTCAACACTGGAGTCAGTCACTTGATCTTCAGTTGAAACCAACATGGAGTGTTTAGCCTTCACTTTTGGAACAGTCTGAACAAAACAAGTGCAGAGCTCTGGTGAAGCAAGAGTGGTGGTCAGTTCATGCCACATGTGTGTCTTTTCACATTTTTATCCACAATCTAAGGTCATTCGGGAGAATAGGCAGAATCAGTCACGCTATTTTCTCTCTCTACCCAATAAATATAGTTGAATTCAAGTTAAAATGCATTTATGATGCAACTCAGTACAGTTTGGGGTCTGGCTTCCCTTCTGGGCACCTTTGGTCTCTGAATGAACAACTCAAAAACAAGGTTTGCTTTAGAAAATGAACTTGCTACCAACAAAGGAATCACCAAACTCACTCCATGCTTTTTCTGTTCCACAGATATCAGTTGTAAGTACAGACGATGATCTAGCCTGACTTCTGAGACAAGTCACAACCTTTGAGGTTTGAACCAGTGAAACCCCTCACTTCGGAATGGTAACCAAGCCAGCAGCTGAAGCCTCTTTCTTCCTCCCATCTGGAAGAACATCAAGATATCTTTGCGTGGATCAAGCTTGTATACTTAATCATTTTTATATTACTTTTGTAAATATTCCCATCCACATTCTCCTTCAGTTTTGGATGTGGTTACCAAAAGTATCTGTAACCCTTGAATTTCTAGACAGTATTGCCACCTCTGGCCAAATATGCACTTTCCCTCGAAAGCCATATTCCAGCAACGAAACTTGTGCTATAGTGTATACCACCTGTACATACATTGTATAGGCCATCTGTAAATATCCCAGAGAACAATCACTATTCTTAAGCACTTTGAAAATATTTCTATGTAAATTATTGTAAACTTTTTCAATGGTTGGGACAATGGCAATAGGATAAAACGGGTTACTAAGGTGAAATTGCCAAAAAAAAAAATTTGTAAACTAATTTTGTACGTATGAATGAAATCTTTGACCTCAGTGGAGGTTTGCAAAGACTAAGTGTTCAAACTACTGTACATTTTTTTTTTCAAGTGCTAAAAAAAAAATTAAACCAAGCAGCTTAACCATGGTTTGTGCCTGTTCCTCTAGGATGAACTTCTGTAAACAGCCTGAGTAGTATCAGGTGTTCTAACTAAATATGTGAGCTCTAGATCTTGATATTGTATGATGAAGCCTATAATATGGCTTGTTTCTCTTACAACTAAGTACTTAATATTTGCCTCCCCAAATATTTCTTATTTGGTAAAAGAAGCTAGTTTAGCCAGTACCTACAACCCTTTGAGGAAATTTCCTACTCCAATTAGTTTCCTGATCCAGTAACATATGCTAAAGATTTCTATTAATTCTCCTTTCTGTACTTGTCTCAGATTTCCATGTCCTAAAATTATGTATCATTCAAGGAAAAGTGCCTTCCAATGCATGGGTAAGGACTTTCTTCTTTTACACATCTAGAACATCGACCCTGAAGACAGCTAGGGAGGTAACAGGCAGTGCCATTTTCTTGAACAGTCTAAAGCAGTGGTTCTCAGTGGGGTTAAGGTTTGCATCTACATCATCTAGGAACTTGTGAAACACGCACATTCTTAGGCCCTACTCTGGACCTGCTCAATCAAAAACGTTGAGAGAAAGGTCCATGAATATATGTTTTCAGAAATCCTTCAGGTGATTCTGATGTAAACTAATATTTGAAAACCACTATTTTAAAGTGACTTCATGGAGAATCTATAAGGTGATCTAATCTGTCAGACTTGCTGGCATAGAATGAATTCATCCTATGGGCAATTTTCAAAACGTTGAATACGAAGAGTAGAAAAGGACATTGGGTAGAAGAAAAAGTAGCAGACAACTGGTGTTGAGATTTCCATCAGATGGGCCATTTCTTTCTCTTAAACTTCAGGAAGCCAACAAGCAAGGGAAGAAATAAAGCTTTAACCCTGGGAAGATGCTCCAAGTCCAAAGCAAGGTGACGGTCCACTGCAGAAGGAGCAACAGTCTTTGCAGATTGATCAGTGCAGTAGCCAAAGGATGAAGATAAGATATTTTTGAATAGCTAAATGGATCAGTGGATGAGTCAGAGTCCACTTGCATATGGAATGTAAATAAGACAGTTGTCATTTGGCTTGTGGCTTAGGTAAAGAGACCAATACTCTTAGATGAAGAAGGTGCTTCTGTCATCTTGTTTAATAGATACCCTCTTGTGATGCCAGGCAAATGGATGAGAGTGAATTCTGGTGTGGACCTTTTTTTGTGGGGTGTGGAGGTCAAGCATACAGAGGAGAAGGATGACGTTGTAAAGGTAGGAGTCTCTGCCTGCCACCTGTTGCTTCATCTGCAAGTAGTCATTACACTAAACAGGATGCGGCCTGCTCCTGTGAGGTGTCTGAAGCGTCTGTTCTATAAGTAGGTGAGCATTCGTCCTATGTAAACTCTAAAGGCCATTTGGTTGACTGGGACTTTAACCTTGTTCTTGTATAAAACCCATTGATAGGTTTATTCATTTAGAGCAAAACAGAATTCCTTCCTTGGAAGCTTAAAGACAGCAGTGTTTCCCCCCATTACAAGGATTATACAGTATTCAGTTCAGTTCAGTTCAGTCACTCAGTTGTGTCTGACTCTTTGTGACCCCATCAAGCACAGCACTCCAGGCCTCCCTGTCCATCACCACTCTTGGAGCCTACCCAAACTCATGTCCATTGAGTCAGTGATGCCATCCAGCCATCTCACCCTGTCGTCCCCTTCTCCTCCTGCCCCCAATCCCTCTCAGTATACAGAATTAGTCCACTATAAAGCCCAAAGTCATAGATTTTAAGAATAAACCCAAGCAGGTCCTCTATCATCTCCTGGATTCCAGTCCCTGGTAGGACTTCCAGGTTTTAGATCCCAATTTCCAACCTTCAAAGAGTCTACAGCATTTCATTCTTTCAGCTTGTCCTCTACAGAAGTAGCCAAGGACAGAAACTCTACCTTAAGAGGTACAAACTCACTTGAAGAAATGTGGTAACTAGATATTTCTATGGAAATAAGAACAGTTACATGGCTAATCAATTCAGCATGAAGTAATAGTTCATGGGAGACTAGAGTCTTGTGCGTCAGGAGCCACACAAGAACTTTTAAGACTCCAATGTAAAACCTATTGGCATAAATTTGCTATGTCTCTAGAGTTTAATGTGGGAAATGAGAATTAATTAAGAGGTAAAGTATGAAGCTTAGCAGACACTAAAGAAGGATGTTTGAAGTTAAATGAGCCTGTCATGCAAGTCACAGAAAGGAAGCCCTCTAGAGACTTTACCAACTGCTACGAAGACTGATGATAAACAGACCTGTGGCCTCTGGTAAAGAAATTCAGTCAAGGTTTTGAGTCAAAATTTTTAAATGGCCTTTGCAAGCTATCTTTGGTAAGAAATATCCCTAGTTGTTCAATCAGCTCTTAAAACATTCTTATAGCTATTTTAAAGCCTTGGTATCATTTTCAAGCCTCTGGTGTTCTGTTCTTGATGAACACAAGGCAAAAAACTGGAGACTTCAACTTTGACACTTGCTTCTGTTCCTTTTATCCTTGGAAATCTGATAACCCTTCTTAAAAAAAATGAGAATACAGGCTTTAAATAGCAAAGATATAGGGCATTGGAAGAACTGACTCTTCAGTTAGCACTTAGAAAACAGAAGACCTAAATTGAAGACTACCTTTTAGCTATCCTCATGCCCAAGCAGAAGATTCTGAGGGGGGGGTATGAGCCTGTGTCATGCAGTCTAACTGGAATAATTTCCTAGAATTCTTACCTTGGAAAGCAGTTTATTATTTTGAACCCAATAGAAGTTGGAATTCTTGCTTTTAATGGTGGGGAAGCTCTTAAAACACATCTGCACTTTTGCTATAACAATTTATATCCAAGAATGAGGAATACAACCCGTTAGTCTTTATCACTCATTTGGGGCCCTCAGTTTAAATGGACCTAAATTGTGGAAGTTCAGGAAAACATAAAAGTTGATCTTCACGACAACCTGAATAGATAAGTATTATCTCCATTTTGTAGATATGAAAACTGAGGCGGCAAATAATGGGTGACTCCAAACCCTGTGTGCTTACTGGCACTCCTCTCAGACAAAGAGGCAGTGCTATGTGAAGGTTAAATTGAATGTCACATCGTGTGTTTGCTGAGTTTCCTTTACTAATGACCTTGGATGCTTCCGCGGTTTCTCAGACACCCACAGTGACTGGCTTCCAATATGGCAGCACGAGGAGGGTATGACGCTAGCACCTCCATGTCAGGTCAGCACAGAATAAATGTTTGTTCAGTGCCAGGCCGACAAGATGCTGCAAGTTCCAGAATTAGTTTCCTTGGCCATGGGAAGTAGAGTAGATCACTGGATTACAAGGTGAAAGATGAAGAGTCCCCAAAGGAATTCATAAACATGCTACATCATTTCTGTGTATGAAGACATTGGGGAAAACAAACTGTAACACAATATATCTTAAATATTGAGGTTCTCATAAGGGAATACCTGCCCAAGAAGACAGAAAGAACTCTGACTTGAGTCCATGGATTAATGATGCAATACTAACCCTGGGTCTTAGGTATTCTGGAATCTACCCATGAGACCTGGGCATTGCTCATATTTCACACATGCACAGAGGGGAAAGAATTCTTCAAATGAAATGACTGGCTTTGACAAAACTCTCTTGTTTTTTAAAAATGTCACTTGATACCAAAATATGACTTAAGAGTATGTAAGGCCTCAGGAGTGCAGAGCATACAACCAGTTATCATGCTCAGGATCTTCAGAATTCTAGAGGCACATGTTGGAACACATCCCATCCTGCTGACCTGTAGATAAATATTTCTTTTATTAATAAACTACATGTAACTTAAATAAAGTTTATTTTTGAGAGAATTGTTGTGTCATTGTTTTTTAGTCACTAAGTCATATCCAAGTCTTTGTGAACCCCTGGACTGTAGCCCACCAGGCTCCTCTGTCTATGAGATTTCCCAGGCAAGAAAGAATACTAGAGTGGGTTGCTATTTCATTCTCCAAGGGATCTTCCTGGATCAGGGATGGAGCCAACATCTCCTGCATTGGTAGGTGGACTCTTTCCCACTGAGACATCAGGGAAGCCCAAATTGTTATGAGCCTTTCCTTTTTCTAAAGAACTTTTCCAAAAGTTTTTACCCAAATCTTTCTCCTTTCCTCAACTGAAGATGGCTCAGTCTCCCCTTTCTGGGAACCAGATCTGGATACATCAAGTTGAAAGAATAAGAGACGCCCCATTTCTGCCATACTTAGAAGTCAATTTAGTGTCTCACCACAGGCAGCCAATATTTCACCCTCTCAAACCCCACCTCTCCACCTCTCATGAGAGAAATGAAAATCAAAGCCACTATTACCATGGAATGTTGGATCAGAGCTTCATCTCTCTGGATGACAGAGAACAGGCCCTGAAGGGAGGAAGCCCCAGGGTGACTGGACAAGACAGGCCTTGACAAGCAAGAAAAATCATTTTGATACTTTCTGCTCATCAACTCTTAAGCGGTCTATGTTGAAACTCATTTATGATAAGGCTAAATTTTTTGTGAGCCTTAGAGATAGATAATCCATCTGAAACTTTCCAAGCAATGGCTCCTAAATGTTTGACTGATATTGGGTGCTAAACCTTGAAACTGGCACAGGCAGTAGTAAGAAGAAAATAAGGAAATTGAGGGAAAGAGAAACTGTAATTAAAAAAAAAAAGTCTCTGAGGGACTTCCCTGGTGGTTCAGTGGTTAAAACTCTGTACTTCCAATGCAGGGGGGTGATCTCTGGTTAGGGAACTACGATCCCATATGCTGTAAGTGAAGTGAAGTTGTGCAGTCATGTCTGACTCTTTGTGACCCCATGGACTGTAGACTACCAGGCTTCCTCCATCCATGGAATTTTCCAGGGAAGAGTACTGGAGTGGGTTGCCATTTCCTTCTCCAGGGTATCTTCCCGACCCATGGACTGAACCCAGGTCTCCTGCACCGCAGGCAGATGCTTTACCATCTGAGCCACCAGGGAAGCTCCACATGCTGTGCAGTACAGCCAAAAAAAAAAAAAATCTTTAAAAACTCAACAGAGAGTCCTTAATGAACTTAAGTTTCACTTAATGAATGAAGTGTTGAATGAATACCAGCTTTGCAGTGAGAGAAATGTAAATTTGGTTGTTTTCTACTCCACTAGACTAACTGCGGTCATGGGTAAGTTGCTTACGACCCAAACTTGTGTCCTTCTCTTAAAATCCTAACCCCTACTTGCGGACTCTTCCTAAGGCAGAGAGGCAACGTTTATAAAATGCTGTACTCAAATAACAGCTGCTTATTTCCCTTCCAATGCCAAAAAAAAATTGTAATTTATTTCCCCCCCAAAAATCATAATTCATTTTTTTCAAAGTAAAGTTAAAATTCTTCACTTGTGTCTGTTTGGAGATCTGATTTTGGTCTGCACTCATACTAACCCCATATGCAAGTGTTCCCTCTGAGGTCTCCCCTTGAAATTCTAGCCTTTGGAGATCTTTTTCACTCCAAGAAATCAAGATTAATGGTGCTGTACCTATGAGCTCTGCAGAAACCCTCATATGTGTGACCTTCTGCTGATTAAAGAGCCAAAATGGCTAATTCAGGTTCACTGGTTATACAGAGAAGTCTGTTTAACCAGTGGGGGAAGAAGATATTAAACTTTGTACCACTCCAGAAGGTGAAATTAGCTTGATCTTTTTTTTTTTTTTTTTAGCTTGATCTTTGTATTTATCATGCTAAGCTAATGTGATGGGCCGGAAATCTGAAAAATGTGAAAGAACACTAAATTGCAGGTTTGAATATTTAATTAATGCTCTAGGCTCTTATTTAGAGGTATTTCTTGCCTACTGGTTGATTGAGGGCAGAGTATGGTTTAAACCCATTGTCATTTATGTTTTCTTAAATTCACCCATTTACAAGTGAAAGTTAGACTGAGAATAATTCTTTAAAACTAAAAGCAAATTTGCCTTTTTACCTGACCCCAAACAATGAGTCCTGTGATTTCCCAAAAAGGGATGATAAATGCTGGAGGATAATTTTAGATAATTAGATAAGAACAGACATTCCTTCACTGGCTTCAGGGGACCTACAGTGACAGTTTCTGAAAGGTTCTAGAACTTTATAATTGGCATATTCTAAATTGATCATCAGAGATTGCAGCCACAAAATTAAAACACACTTGATTCTTGGGGAAAAAGCTATGACAAACCTAGAGAGTGTATTTAAAAGGAGAGCCATCACTTGGCCAACAAAGGTCTGTTTAGTCAAAGCTGTTTTTTCCAGTAGTCAAGTACGGATGTGAGAGCTGGACCAGAGAGAAGGCTGAGCACCAAAGAACTGATATTTTCAAACTGTGGTGCTAGAGAAGACTCTTGAGAGTTCCTTGGACACCAAGATCAAACCAGTCATTCTTAAAGGAAATCAACCCTGAATGTTCATTAGAAGGACTGATGCTGAAGCTTCCATACTTTGGCATCTAATGTGAACATCCAACTCACTGGAAAATATCCTAATGCTCAAAAGACTGAAGGCAAAAGGAGAAGGGGGCATCAGAGGATGAGATGGTTAGATACCATCACCGACTCATTGGACATGAATTTGAGCAAACTCCAAGAGATAGTGAAGGACAGGGAAGCCTGGCATGATGAAGGGTTGCAAAGAGTTGGACATGACTGAGTGGCTGAACAACAACCAATTGATGAGTTTGGGGGAAATACAAGTTCTTGAACTTTTAATGAAAATGAGGAAGGATGTATGTGAACCAAATTTTTCAAAAGATACCTCTACACACACACCCACACACACACACACTTCATTTGTCCTTATTTCATTTATTTTTTCAATGATACCTGTGTGCCAAGCTTTGTTGTGGATTCTGGGGAACCAGTGGAGAACAAGATAAGCAAAAGCCCCGTTGTTCATGGTGCTTTCTAACTGGAAGCCAGGAATAGGACAGACGTTAATAAGTCAGGTAGTGATAAGAACTCCAGAGAAAAACAAAACAGAGCAGGGGATTAGAGAATGAAACAATGAGCTATTTTAGAGACAGCAGTCAAGGAAGCCTTTCAAGGAGGTGACTTGGGCAGAGAACCTGGTGGAAGCGAGGGAGCAGTCCATTGAAGACACTGCAGAAGTCCTGAAGCAGAAGCCTTCTTGTTTCATCTATGAAAAAGCAAGATGGCCATGTAGGTAGAGGTGACCAAGAGAGAAAGAGAGGGGAGAAGGGAGCAGCAAAAACCAAGTGATATAGACTTCAAAGGCTGTGGAGGAGATTTGCGATTTCAAGTGATGGGCCAGCTTGAGATGGTTTGGAGGCAGTGGAGGTACATCCCATTTTAAAAGGATCATGCTGGCTGCTTTGTTAAGAATAGGCTGCAGGGAGGCAGGGGTGGAAGCAGGGAGATAAGTTGGGAGACTATGGCAGTAGACAGGCCAGTAGGCAGCAGGCCATGGCTTGGGCAAGTCTGGTGGGGATGGAAGAAAGCTCTAGTCCACATGCAGCCGGTGAAGGCAGGGTGGGGGCGCAGGGTATGTGCACAAGCCGCCTCCCTGGAGGGGAGAATGTGTTATAATACTTGGTCCCTGCATTCAGGAAAAGCTCACTGGTTGCTATCTCAACCATACACTCTTGCCTGCTGGGTATCAGCCTGGCTGCACCCTGACTGGGCAGGATGACAGGCATGACCACAGCATCAGTGGAAACACTCAACGAGGATGCATGGAAGCTAAGGGAAATGGCATGCTTCTCCTCCCTGACAAGTGAGAAGAACAAAAGAGCCTGGAGCATAAATTCCAGTCTGCACAAATACATGTGATTCACCCATTCAAAGGGAATCCTCCTATGCTAGGGTCCTTTTCTGTACAGAGGTCTATGCTGGCTCTTGAGTAACTTACTGTACAGATATGTTTTCTATAGTCACACAATTTTTCAATGTAATGGGTCTAGACAGGATCCAGCATTTTCCATCTAACCAATCACCTTGTATGTTCCCTGTTACCCATCTGGTCTCTAAAGGCATTGGATTATCAAAACTACTTCCCCCAAGAAATGTCAGGATCCTGGTATTTGTCAGTTGAGAGGGATCCCAGTGTCACTGACTTGGACACTTGCCTGATACAATTGGTAACAAGTCCCCACAGGGGAAAAGTCTATGTGTGTGTCAGTCACATCGGACTCTGTGACCCCACAGACCGCAGCCCTCCAGGCTCCTTTCTGACTGGGATTCTCTGGGCAAAAATAATGGAGTGGGTTGCCATTTCCTCCTCGAGGGAATCTTCCCCACCCAGGGACTGAACCCATGTTTCAAATGTCTGGCTATATTTACCCAGCAAGCAGAACCCATTCTTCAGACAATGTCCTACGTAACTCACCCACAGAGGCACAGTTACACACCTAATAAGCCTAGAAATTCAACAAGAGTTTGAGTCTTAATATTAAAAAAAAAAAAAAAGAGGAAGAAGGACATCATGTTTTGGAAGACAGGAGCCCCCTAAAACTCCAAATCTGAGAAAAAGTGTGTATATATACATATATTTTTATATTTTTTTTAATAGTGTAAGATCGTTCCTCTTTCAGAGGAAAAGATTTTTTTTTTTAAGTAAGGTGAGTCTCTGAAGGCACCCACGCATGCCACAGAATAGAAGCCAAACATTAACAAACAGCTTAGAAGCAGAAAACAACCTCTTGGCAGACGTCAGCACCAGTACCTGTTTTCATCCAGAAAAGAGAACCGACCTTTCCTATCTGAGGATCCAGTCACCTCAGGTAGGACGGGGCTGGGCTACGTGCGGCTCTCCCGGCTTCTCCCTCCCCTGCGGCGGGCACTGCGTTCCCGGCCGTCGCCGTCGGCGCACTGTCTCCATTAGGAGGCAGATAAGATTTCCACGGGCCTAATGAACCGCGCCGACTCGCCGAAAGCGGCGCACCAGCGGCATAGGGCTCTCTGGTTCTCTCAGAAGTCAGTCATGAAGGTGCGAAAAAGAAGACACGTTAAAACCCGAAGTAACTGTTGTTTCCTTTGCCCCGGCAGGAGGGCTGGAAATGTCTCGGGAAATGGTATTTTTATACAGCTGCGAGAGAAGGGAAATCTTCGGAGAGGCTGAAGGAGGTCCTGGGCTGGGTTTGGGGCGCGACTGATGAATTGCTCTGCCTTCTAGAACTAGAGGCTTCAGGAGCGGGTGGGGAAGAGCTGGGAATCAGGAAGGCGGGGAAGAAGGCGGAGCTACGTGGTGCGTGCGCGGACTTCCGGGACCCCAGGAACGCCTAACGGGCGATTGGAGACAGCTGACAGTCTCTGTCCTGTGAACCCTTCAACCTCTCCAGCCCTTCAGGAAAGTGCGTGGCACATGCTTCACACCTCGTGTGCATGGCTTTTGATGAAAGTCTTGGAAAGTCAGTCTCAGATGCAGGTTGACTTGACAGCAGAACAGGGACCTACAGGACAATCCAGTAACCGAACTGAACTCAATAGCTGCCAGAATTTAGAGAGCAGAAGCCCCCCTGAGACCCTTAGAACTCTTTAGTGGGAACCATGGGCTTTCTACACAATGTGGGATGGAAGTCCAAGCCCATATTATCTGGAGCTTAGCACTCCAAGCAATGCTACAGATGATACCGTGTTATAGGTGGGGTGTGGTGGCTTTTAGATGATGTGAGCTCAGCATTTGCTAGTCAGTGTACAGAACTTATCATAGCAACAACCTGTAAGGGGCTTGGAGTGTTTCAAATCATGGAGTCACTTTTGCAAACTGCCAGTATGACTGTGGCCCTCCCCATCTTAGATGACTACTTGCTGTCGACAGAATGCAAGCTGGAGTCCTTCGGCTCAGGCTCGAGACCACCATGACCTGACCTCTGCTCCTCAGTTCTCCATCCTGTGATTCCCCAGGCTCAACTTCATGCTCCAGTAACACTGAACTGTTTGTGACCCCGGCCCTGCTCCGCAAATTGCTGCCTCCCATGCAAAGCTGAGTCTCCGCTCAAGCTCTTCCCACTGCTTGAGCTCTTCTCATCTCTCCTCCCTTGGTTCTTACACTTCTTCTAAGACTTAGTTCATACATCACCTTCTCCAAGAAGCCTTCCCTGCTGCCCCAGTTTGGCTCATGTGTCTCTTATCGACCCACATATAATTCCACAAGAGCATGTACAATTCTTATGTAGAGATTATCTACTTTTATGTGTATAACTTCCTGACTGAATGAAATAAAAGCTTCTCTAATGCAATAGTCTTGGTAATCTTTGTCCCCCTCCCCTCATCCCCACCAGGGTGTATAGCATGAAGTGGGGCACTTTTTAACATGAATGCCATTCATTAAACTTAATCCCACAAATGCAGGCAAGATTTTGTAAAACAGCATACCAGCCTTCAGGTGGGTATAATCTCAAAGAAATATTCGTTAGAGGTCATTTACCTTTGCCAACATATCCTACACCACGCGCAAATTGGAGGTCCTTTCATGAACTTAAGGTCAGGGAGCAAAAGGCTGTTTTTAGTCACATGCTTTGCTCACATAATAAATCTTACATCTTTGAGGGCAGACTGAATATTTTGAAACAGCAAAAATCATTGAGTGGGAACTTTCCTGCAGGTCCAGTGGCTAGGACTCCTCACTCTCAATGCAGGGGGCCTGGGTTTGATCCCTGGTCAGGGAATCAGATCCCATATGCTACGACTAAGAATTCACATGCTACAACTTTAGATTCTTTATGCCACAACAAAGGTTGAATGTCCCGTGTGCCACAACTAAGACCCGGTGCAGCCAAGTAAATAAACAAAATCATTGAGTGTTCTGCTAGGGACCGTAGTAATTTGTCATGTTGGTTAAAAACATTTTGAGACCCTCCCTGGCCATCCTAAGGAGGAACTCATACAGAACATACTTCAAGCCAACAGCACCATCTTTGAAATAAACACATAACCAGCCCACGGAATTACATCTAGGTTACTATATACTGCTGAGACTATTTAAAAAGTTATTCTGTAACTTGACAATCACAACTGTTACTTCATTTTAGCATTTAGAATTAGTTTGCCAACACACAACTTAAATAGCATGGCTACAAAAAAGCTCAGTTCTGCAAGCCTTCGTGTGTTCTTGGGAAAGTGTTATGAAATTGGAGTTCCAATCTTAGTTTTGTCACTTACTTGCTTTGCAATCCTGGTAACTCCTCTTCTAGCTCCAAGACTCCATTTCTTCATCTGTAAAATGAGTCAATGGTAAAATCCAACTTAGTTATCAGAGAGTTGAAAATCAAC
This sequence comes from Muntiacus reevesi, assembly GCF_963930625.1. NCBI lineage: Eukaryota > Metazoa > Chordata > Mammalia > Artiodactyla > Cervidae > Muntiacus > Muntiacus reevesi. Next base: position 39,174,812 of record NC_089265.1, on the reverse strand, counting down.
ACTCACAAAGCCCGGGACTTACTAAGCGCTACTACACACAGAGAGGATTCTGGGTGCTCTGAAACACAGATGATTGAAATGAAGCCTCTCTTATTTATAGCTAAGTAACAAAGCAAAACTGTGCTCAACGGGTACTAAATAAATGTGGCAAACAGACAATAAGCTCTCTGATTGCTAGGAGACGGAGAAATTGTGGGGGGCTGCCCTGGTGTGAAAAAGAAGGAATTGTTTTTGTGTCCATTAGAGCAGGGCCAACCTCTCCAATCAATAGAACACGGACCAGTACCTCCTGTCAGATCAGTGGCGACATTAGTTTAGAAATAAAGTGCTTAATAAATGTAATATGCTTGAATCATCATGAACCCCCCCATCCCCCGTCCTTGAAAACATTGTCTCCCACAAAACTGGTCCCTGGTGCCAAAATGGTATGAGACCACTGCATTAGGGTACAATTTTTTTAAGAATCACACCCCTTGTTAAGTCTGATAAAACCAAAGGATCTGCCCCGAAAAAAAAAGAAGCAAAACTACATTTCATTTCAGGGATCCTTGTATCTCTTTGTGCCTATCTATGGATTCTAAAAATGTCCATACTCCAGGGCACGAGTCTCTGGTTTATATATTTAAATAAATGCACATTTTCCACGACTGTCTCCTTTTCCCTTTTCTACACATATGTACTCTGAGATATCATCGCTTATGACTTTCTCAAGGTATATGCCCAGAAGTGTGAGGTGATATCTCCTTGTAGTTTTGCTTTGCATTTATCTAATAATGAGCGATGTTGAGCATCTTTTCATGTGTTTATTAACCATCTGCATGTCTTCTTTGGTGAAATGTCTATTAGCTCTTCTGGGGGTGGGATGGGGTGGGAGGTGGGAGGGAGGTTCAAAAGAGAGGGGACATATGCATACCTATGGCTGATTCATGTGAATGTATGGCAGAAACCAACACAATATTGTAAAGCAATTATCCTTCAATTAAAAATAGATTTTTAAAAATAGTGTATTAATGGATAGAAGTAATTAACACCTTATTTAATAACAAAACCTAACAGATTTTTCTATCTGCAGAGCTATAATGTTAGGGAGTTGATTTACAAAATACTCATCACCAGGAATTTAATGTTAGCTTGCCCTGTGTTACATATCAAGTGTGTGTATTTTGAGTTCTGCAAATGAGGAATCATTTTGTCACCATATCTGTGTTTCACTCAAGAGAAGAAGTGTGTCATTAATAGTAAAAGTGGGGTGCCAGAGTTAAGAGATTTCAGTTCTGATTTTAGTTTTGCCACTCACTTGCTTTGTAATTCTAGTAAATTCACTTTCATCTCCAAGCCTCCAATTTTGTTTTTTTACCTGTAAAATGAGTCAATGATAAAATTTGACTAAGTCACTTCACATAACTCTTTTAAGGACCAGAAGAGATAACAAATGGGTACTATCTCAATATAAGGGTGTTTTTTTTTTCAGGGCTGTTTGGGGGAAAAAAAAAAAAAGCCTTATGTACATTTCATAGGCTCACTTGCCAGAAGGAAATTTCACTGAAGCTTGACATCACAGACTTTTAGTTTACAATGAAAATCACTATACATGATGTTCGGTGTTTAAAATAACACCACCCATATTGACAATGCCAAGTCATTCACACTGAAGACAAATGAAAGGCATTCCCTAATTCGTTGAATCTTGCATTGATGTCAGTTGTGTCTCCCTCCCAAAAGCATTGCATTACATTAGAAAGGTGTACCTGTTTTACTAATACATAGGCATTGTTTGAGTTGCAATGTAGAAGAAAATGCTGAATGATTTTCTCATAAACTTATATTTGAGGAAGTATTTTTCACTCATGAGTTGAAAATGGCTTATAAAATGATGGTTTCAATCTTAAGACAAATTCCTCTTGTTATTTTTGCAGTTTGAGTTACTAAGCTCCTTGGTTGGCACTGGCCTATCCCAAGAGCTGATGCAATAAAGTGAAACTCATTGAGAGTGGCTGCTGCAATCAGATGCTCAAGTTGCAATACTGTTCTTAAAAAAAATTAGTTAACAGTGTAGAAGGAAATACGTAGAATATCATGCCCAGAAGATTGTGCTTGTTCAAAATGACAACAAATTTACAGCAAATTTATAGAGTTGTGCTATGAACAAGTCCTTAAGATGTGTATTTCTGAGTCCTTAAACCATAAATAAAATCTGAAATAATCACTTAAAAAAAAAAACAAAACTCCAGCCATTTTTAAAATATTGCAATATAACTCTGGTTTGGGGATTTTGTAAAGCCAGACCAGACTTGTTTAGTTGAATGAGAAACCTTGGACACCAAGAGTAATTTTTCAGGGATAGTATTTGCACCCCCCTCAAAGCATCTCCAGGCTTTCCAAGCGGCTCAGTGGTAAAGAATGTACCTGCAATGCAGGAGATGTGGGCTTGATCCCTGGGTCGAGAAGATCCCCTGGAGCAGGAAATGGCAACCCACTCCAGTATTCTTGCCTGGGAAATCCCATAGACAGAGGAGCCTGACAGGCTACAGTCCATGGATTCAACTGAGCATCTGTGCACAGAGCCTCTCTGTTAGGAAAGGCACCTGCCTATGTGCAGCTTTCATCAAATGGAGTCACTTTCATTTTTATGTGAGGAATTCCCTCAAGCCTGTGAAAAACTGAGCAAAGCTTTATCTGCAGGCATTTTGGAAATTAAAATGTTTTTCCTGCTGCTTTTCTCTAGGCTTTCACTGCCAACATATCTCCTGCCCACAGCTGCTAGATTCATCTTCCCAAAACACACTTTTCAGACATCATCCCTTTTACCATGGGAACCACTGAAGGTTTCAGAGTGAAGGCCAAGCCCTTGAGCCTAGTATTCAAGGTTCTCTAAATGGCTTTTCTACTAAATTCAACCAAATGTTCAAGAAAGAAATAGTACCATTTTTGCCCAATCTCTTTCAGAAAATTAAAGAGGAAGGTGTATTTCCCAAGCCATTTCAAAATATTCCAATACCAAAACCAGGCAAATACTATGAGAAAACACCAATAACCCTCATGAACATTCTAAACAGAAAGGAAGGGGGCAGGGCAGAATCTTTAAAAGAATGACATAGTCATAGGACGTGACAGTAACTGGTTAGAACTAACTAGGTCCCAATGGGGGAAGATTCAACTTCCAATAGACCTTGAGCCTCATTATATGCTCATTGTAATGCTTTAGTATTCTAAATGACACACCTACCAGTGAGGTGATGGCCCAATTCCTGGAAATCCATTTGGGTAGTGGCCCAATTTGGGTGATGGCCCAATTCCTGGAAATCCCCACTCCTTCTCCAAAATAGTTAGAATAATCCTCCCACTTATTAACCTATGAAATTGCCCAGCCCATAAAATCTAACCACATCATGTTTCAAGGCCTCTTGCCTTCTGAGATGGCCCACACACTGTCTGTGGAGTACGGTTCTCCTGAGGCCATTCTTGTCTTTTGAGACCAGCTGCATTCTGTCTATGGAATGTGTATCTCTAAATAAATTCACTTCTCACCTATCACTTAGTCTCTTGCTAAATTCTTTTTGCCACAAGACATCACGAACCTGAGCTTCATTAAGTCCTGAGACCAGGTGTGTGAGCCCAGAATAAAGACATTTAAAGACGTGGGTTCAAGTCCCAGTCTGGGTTTAGGTTGGGTTCAAGTCTAGCTCGTGGGTTTGAGTCCCATCTGAGTTGCATGATTTCACACTGATGTAAAAATTCTTGGCAAAATATTAGCAAATCACACCAACAATAAAATGAAAAGGTTAATACAGTATAACCAAATGGGATTTATTCTAAGGATGCAAAGCTGCTTTATAATTTGAAAATAAATCAATGTACTTTATAATATTCATAGATTTTTTCTAAAATATAGTTGTCTCAACAGATGCAGAAATACAATTTGACAAAATATAACATTAACTCCTGATTTAAAAAAAACTCTAAGCAAACTTGGAGTAAAACCTCCTCAACCTCACAAAGAGCATTGCCAAAATGCTTGCAGCAGCTAACATCTTAATAAAACAATGTATTTCCCCTAAACGCTGTTCCCAAAGATGTTTGCAACTTACTCTCCTCATTTTGTAGGTCTCCTGACCTCAGGGTGTTTTTTGTTTGTTTGTTTGTTTGTTTTTAGTTTCCTAAGTTCATGCCAGAGATGAGTGCCTCAGTAACTTATGTCAGAGAGTTTGCAGCCCTCTTCCTAATTTGGCCAGATAGTCATGCAGAAGCATCTGGGAGCCACAGAGATGAAAAGATTAGAAGTAGAAAACAAATAGCCAGAAAAATAGAAAAACTATCTCCTGACAGTATTTATCAGATGGGACAAACATTTTTTTGGAAAAGCAACTTTCTGGTCTTATTTTGAAAGGGCTCTATCCTCTGGATTATTTTATGAACACATTCCTTGTCTTACTACTGAAATATTTAGAGAGATAGAAAGCATACAGTAAGAAAATTTTTAGTTTTGTTTTAATAAAAACATAATCACATTACTTTATTTTGGGGGGCTCCAAAATCATGGCAGATGGTGATTGCAGCCATGAAATTAAAAGACTCTTACTACTTGAAAGGAAAGTTATGACCAACCTAGATAGCATATTAAAAAGCAGAGACATTACTTTGTCAACAAAGGTCCATCTAGTCAAGGTATGATTTTTCCATGTATGGATGTGAGAGTTGGACTATAAAGAAAGCTGAGTACTGAAGAATTGATGCTTTTGAACTGTGGTGTTGGAGAAGACTCTTGAGAGTCCCTTGGACTGCAAGAAGATCCAACCAGTCCATCCTAAAGGAGATCAATCCTGGGTGTTCATTGGAAGGACTGATGCTGAAGCTGAAACGCCAATAATTTGGCCACCTCTTGCAAAGAGTTGACTCACTGGAAAAGACCCTGATGCTGGGAAGAATTGGGGGCAGGGGGAGAAGCGGACAACAGAGGATGAGATGGCTGGATGGCATCACCGACTCAATGGACATGGGTTTGGGTAGACTCCGGGAGTTGGTGATGGACAGGGAAGCCTGGCGTGCTGCGATTCATGGGGTTGCAAAGAGTCAGACACGACTGAGCGACTGAACTGAACTGAACTGAATCACATTACACATCTCTTACAATCTGCATTTTTTTCAGTTAACCATAAATAATGACAACTTTCCTGTGTCATCTGTTTTGCCTAAAACGTAATTTTGTAGGTTATATGACTGTGCCACAATTTACTTAACTCTGTCCCTGTTGATGAGCATTTTGCATCAAATTTTTCTAAATTTGTCATTTTGAAGAGTATTTCCATTTCTTCCCACCCATATAATAAACAAGAAAGCCCTTAGATTTTTCTCATAGCCCAGATGACTAATCCTCATAGAAATCTACAAGTTTACACTCTGGAATGAATAAACCAGAAAGACTTTGGCTGAAAACAGGATAATCGGGTTGAGAGTCAACATTGTCCTTTTTAAGAGTACTATTTGTGTTTGTTCCCAAAATGATTCAGCCATATTTATACACCTGTATCCATGCACACACATGGGCGTGCACACACACGGGCATCACAGAAATGTGGTGGTTTTAATTTGACCAAGAAAAAGATCTTTAGTTGCTAATGGTTGGAATTTCCTCTAAAAATGGCCAGGTCCTGGACTGAGACATGGATGATGGATGGGGAAAACCACCAGCCAGCCAGCTCACCTAGTGCTTTAATCAGTATTTTAATCAGCATTTTATCCCCATACTCTTACATTTAAATAAATAGCCAAGGGTCACAAAAATTTTAGAAAAACCTCCCACAATAAAAAAAAACTCATTAAATTAAGTAAAGAGGCAAAAAAAGGAACTTCAGGAGAAAGAGTTTCCATGGAGAAAACAGATGAAACTGTCCAAAAATATTTCTATAATTCACAGCGTTAAGACAAAAGATATTGCAGGCATAAACCAAAGGCAGGATGCTATATAAAAAAAGAACTTTCAGAGAATAAGAAAAAGCTCTTGGAAGTTAAACACTGTAACCAAAATTAAACGGCTCAAAGAGGACTCAAAGTCGGAAAAAAATTCAAAAAGTGGAACAAAAGACAAAGGAAAAAATAGGAGACAAAATATATGAGAACTAGAGGATGAGTTTAGGAGATCCAACACCCAGAGAGAGAGTTTCAGATAGAAGGTTTGGAAAAAATGAACTAAAGAATATCACCAAAGAAATAATACATGAGTACTAAGAAAAAGATATGAGTTGTCAGGTTGAAAGGGCCCACTTAAAGGTCCAATCCATTGCACACACACACACACATACCATGACATAGCACCACAACACTTCAGAAAACCGAGGATGAAGTGAAGTTTATAAATATTTCCAGAAAAATAAAATAAGTCACAAATAAAAGATCAGACATCACAATATCATTGAACCTCTCAACAACAATGCTAACACTAAAAGAAAATGTAGTAAAGGCTTTAATATGCTGAAGAAAGGTCAATCTAGAACTTTATACACAAGCTACGAGTCAAATGTGGGTGTGAAGTTAACACATTTTCAGACATGCAAGGTCTTAGAAAGATTTATCAAATAAATAAAAGGTTAAGTGATTATTATTTCCAAGGAAATAAAAAGCAGTTTTATAAGAATAATAAAAATACTGTAAGTTGTACAAGAAAAGTAATAAAAATACTACTGCTGAGAATAAGATTTACATTCTAAAAGTCTAAACTTTAATTGTTAATACAAGGCAAGGTTGTATAATGGAAAGATGTAAGGAGAGAGAATGTGGAGGTAGAAAATTGGGAAAGTGAGTAAAATCTTCATGGTTTATTCTAAGTCAATTGATAACATATAACTCAAGGGGGAAAAAAAGGGTATAGCAATAAAGTCTTATCATTTAGAAAGCAGAGTGAAAGATTAACAATAACAGCAGTAACAACACCTGCTTCTGAGTGGCTGGGCTCAGGGGTGAAGGAGACTACTATTTTTCATCATAATCATTACAGAACTTTTTGACTTTTAAAACTATACCTGCAGAATTTGTATTTAAAAATTCTGTAGATAAAACTATACCTACAGAATTTTTAAATAAAAATCACTATAAAAGAGAGAATGAAGCAAGGGCTCCAATGGCATCAACCCACAGGATTGAGGAAGTTCCTTTATGCTTTGGTATAAGGAAGATAAGATGATGTTCCAAGAAACAGGTTGGACTCTGAATTCCCTGATGCAATGAGGAATGATGTACAGGTTGAGTCAGCGATGCCAGAGACACGACGAAAGAACAGGAGCTCAAGTTGAAATAGCTACACACAAAGTTTTCAATACACACACCAGGATCAGGAACTGCTTTCTCTATGGGAACTCTTCCTTGAACGCAGGCAGGGAGAACCCCGTCTGTTAGAGATCTAGACCCTGGATCACAGAACCACATTTTGCAAAATGGAAGCCATAAAAGAGGATGCTGGGAAGGTTAGTGAGCATACAAAGGTGGAGAGAAAGTGAGAGAGATATGAACTGACCATTTATTGCCTGCGCTATAGCTTTCCTGGTTGTCGCTCAGTTGCTCAGCCATGTCTGACTCTTTGTGACTGCAGCATGCCAGGCTTCCCTGTCCTTCACCATTTCCAGGAGCTTGCTCAAACTCATGTCCATTGAGTCCATGATGCCATCCAACCATCTCATCCTCTGTTTTCCCCTTCTCCTCCTGCCTTCTATCTTGCCCAGAATCAGAGTCTTTTCCGTGAGTCAGCTCTTTGCATCAGACGGCCAAAGTACTAGAGCTTCAGCTTCAGCATCACTCTTTCCAATGAATATTCAGGATTGATTTCCTTTAGGATTGACTGGTTTGAACTCCTTCTGGTCCAAGGGACTCTCATGAGTCTTCTCCAACACCACAGTTCAAAAGCATCAATTCTTCAGCATGCAGCCTTCTTTGTGGTCCAATTATCACATCCATACGTAACTACTGGAAAAATCAGAACTTTGATGGACCTTTGTCAGCAAAGTAATATCTCTGCTTTTCAATAAGCTGTCTAGGTTTGTCATAGCTTTTCTTCCAAGGAGCAAGGGTCTTTTAATTTCATGGCTGCAGTCACCAACTGCAGTGATTTTGGAGCCCAAGAAAACAATCTGTCACTGTTTCCCCACCTATATGCCATGAAGTGACAGAACCAGATGCCACAATCTTAGCAGGAAAGAACCCTGGTGGGCTACAGTCCATGAGGTCGCAAAAGAGTCAGATATGACTGAGTGACTAAACATTCACAAAACATTTTATATACATGATTACATTTATTCTCACATCATCATAATGCAGTATTTCTGTTGTCTCTGCTTTACCAATAAGAAAGCCCGAAATCTGAGAGGTTATCTGATTTGACCAAAGTCACACCATTAGTGAATGGTGGGGCTTGAATTTGAGCTAATTCTGTCTGATGCTAAAGTCCTCTGTACCACATCAGAGGAAGAGTCAGAGAAAAAAAGGTGGAGTTTCCTTTGCTTCTGGTGTATATCACACTGTTAGGTATTTCAGATTCACATACTTACAGAGTAAGTTTATGGTTACCAGTGGGGGAGGGATAGATTAGGAGTTTGGAACTGACATATACATACACCTGTATTTAAAATAGGTAACGAACAAGGACTTACTGTATAGCAATTTGGCTCAATACTACTAAATGGGAAAAGAATTTGAAATAGATACATGTATAACTGAATCACTTTGCTGTATGCCTGAAACTAACACAACATTGTTCATAAACTATACTTCAATATAAAATAAAAATTAAAAACAAAAAATAAAGTAGTATAATACTAAAAATCAAGAGAGGGAGGTGGGAGGGGGGATCGGGATGGGGAATACATGTAAATCCATAGCTGATTCATGTCAATGTGTGGCAAAAAACACTACAATATTGTAAAGTAATTAGCCTCCAACTAGTAAAAGTAAATGGAAAAGAAAATAAAAATCAAGTATACTTCAATAAACAAATAATTTTTTAAAACTGTCAGTTTATTTTTTAATTGTGAAAACATACTAATATAAAATCTGCCATTTTCACTATCCATATGTGCACAATTAAGTGGCAATAAGTACATTCACAACGTTGTACAACCATCATTACTATTTCTGGAAACTTTTATAATCCTGAATAGAAATTTTGCACTCATTAAATGATGACTCCCCATTTCCCCTTCCCCAGCCTCCGGTAGCCTCCAATTTTGTTTTATTTCTCTATGAAATTGTTGACTCTATCTTAAATAAATGGAATCATATAATATGTTCTTTTGTTTATAGTTTATTTCACTTTAGCATAACGTTTTAAAGTTTCATCTATGTTATGGCATGTATCAGAAATTCATTTTTAAAGGTTGAATAATTTTCCATTTCTACTCTATGTACATACCCCATTTTGTTTATCCACTCATCTACTGATGGACATTTGAGTTGCTTCTATCTTTTGGCTATTGTAAAAATGCTACTATGAAAATTGGTGATCAAATATCTGTTTAAGTCCCTGCTTTCAGTTCCTTAGGGTATTTACTGTTTGTTCATTTTTAAGTCTTTTCCTTTCACCTTGTTCTCTGAAAGTTCCAAGTTTTCTCAAACTTCTCCTCATCTATTCTTCCACTCCCATTTCATGCTTCAAACTTCTCAGCCCAAGGAGGAAGAACAGAGAAAATTACACATTTCCAGTACCACCTTGTACTCTCTGGACTCGCTTAATGATCAACACACTTGCATCTTTATTCACTCATTTTACTATTATTTAACAAATGTTTTGCACGCTCATCCTGTGCCGGACACTGTTCTAAGTACTTGTTGTTTATTCACTAAGTCATGTCCGACTCTTGCGACCCCATCAACTGTAGCTCGCCAGGCTCTCTGTCCATGGGATTTCCCAGGCGAGAATACTGGAGACGGTTGTCATTTCCTTCTCCAGAGAATCTTCCCAACCCAGGGATTGAACCCATGTCTCCTGCATTGACAGGTGGATTCTTTACCACTGAGCCACCAGGGAAGCCCTCTAAGTGCTTAGGATACTTCAATTCATAATCTCTGCCAATATTAAGCTTCCATCCCACCTATGGTTTTTTGCAACCCAAGTTTTTTAATTAAATTTATTTATTTTTAACTGAAGGATAATTGCTTTACAATATTTTGTTGGTTTCTGCCAGACATCACCATGAATCAACTATAGATATACTTCTGTCCCCTCTCTCTCAAACCTCCCTCCCACTTCCCTCTCCATCCTACCCCTGTAGGTTGTTACAGAACCCCGGAATGAGTTCCCTGAGTCAAAGAGCAAATTCTCATTGGCTATCTATTTTACATATGGTAGTGTATATGTTTCCATGTGTAACCCAAGTTTATTAGAACATTTTCAAATCATAAGAATGGTTTTTATGGCAGAGGAGAAGATAAAATAATGTTAGTTATTCAAGAATGCATTTCCTAAATATGAATAAACTGATGGAAGATAGGGCCGTTCTGAAAAGATTTGGACCCTTCAGAAGGAAGAGAGTGATTACTTGACACTCTCCCAACCCTTGGCCCCTGCTATCCTAGGAAATGATGAAAGCAGAAAATCAGGAAGAGAAGGAAGGAAGAGAATGAGGCATGAGTGTGTCCCAGCGTTAGCACATTTGTTTTGCTAAATCCTATTTCCAGGAGCAAGCTACCAGGGTGTTTGCATCTTTTCATTAAGATGCTTGAAAGGTTAGATCCCCCGGTGATTTTACCAAATCACTTAGGAGATGACAGTCATGTATTTTCTGCTGGACTCAATGTCCACTGAGGATTCTAAAGAAAGTTTTCAGGCTCTAACAAATCAAAAAAGATGACTTTTGCAACTGGGCTCCATAGAAAATACACAGCCTCGTACATTTCTTGTTACAATTCTAAAAAATTTCTGGCATCACTATATATAGTACACTGCTGAATCTGCAAGCTATTTTAGAAAGAGCCGTGTCTCTCTTGGCTCTGAAGTAACTTGAAAAGCATTGGTGCCGTTGCAAACTGGAGCACTAGGTGTTCCCCAAAAGGCATGAACTTAGGGTTCAGCAACTAGCATCTACCCAAATGCAAGTCTTAGATGCGTGCAGCCCCAGCTGGTCTTTGGGGAATGTGGCACAGGGGGTTCTCAGTCATCATCCCCTATTCCTAGTTCTTACTCACTTTTGGATGGGCTCCCCACTTGCTATTGATCTTTCATGGCACCTAATCTCAGATTCCTTTGGCTTTAGAATCCACAGGCTAACCGCTTTGCCCAGTCTTGCCACTGACTGTTCAGCTAACATCTCGGTCATCTACTCATGCCTCCTCATCCCAAGGAGAGACTTAGGCTATACTCTCCCCATTCTCTAACCCAGACAATACCTTGATAGGTGACCCCTGCAGGCACTGAGGTTCAGGTCACAATGATAAGGTCTCATATCGAAGGAGACAGTGAACTGTAATGAAGAACTCCTGGTCTTGGATTTAGAAAACTTGAGTTCCCCTCTAAATCTACATACCCCTTATAGGCTACATGACTGAGGGACTTGGTAAGTCCAAACTTTCTATGTCAGGCACACAAAACCCTTTATTGTGGGATTCCTGATAAATTTCCTGGTGTCATCTCTTACCACTATCTCCATCACTGCCTTTGATCCAGCCATTCACTTCCAGTGGTAACTCTTCATGCTCTGGAAACGTTACTGTCTTTACTGCATTTCACTTCTTGCCCTACACTTCACGTCACTTCTCCTTTTACCTAATTCCTGCTCATCCTTTGGACACATCTCAGAGGTTTTCATTGTTATGAAGCTTTCACTGTCATTATACAGCCATCCTCATCCTCTTCTGGCCTTCTCTGGAATTCTTGGGATCAGGCACTGTGCCATATTTGATTATGAATTTCCTGACCTTACACTTACCTGGCACAGAGAAGTAGTTAAGAAATGTTTGTAGAATGATGAGAGTTAAGATGCTTCCCATGCCTCCTCCCACATAAAACTTACAAGATCTGTATTAATATTCCATTTGGCAGGTGAACAACTGAGGCTTCTCATCTATTGGCTAATTATCTGGTTGAAGTCTACAATTACTGGGTGACACAGATAATTTGTGAACTCAGGCCTGCTTCATTCCAAATCCCAATCTCGTTCTATTATATCACACTTCTATCGCATAGAACTAACCTCAGAGATGGACTTGAGGCATTCAAGAAACCCTAATATGGACTTAGCCCTCTTTGAAACCTCCTAGACCTTAACAGAATGAAATATGCCATTTATCACACCTTCAAGTAATGGCTTTACACTTAACATAGGATTTACGTCTGTGAAAAACTGCAAAACCACTTCTGCACTATTGTAAGACGAAATTTTCACCTCAAACCTTCAAGAAAGAGAGAACGAGAGGAAGTGGGTGGGAGGAAAAAAACATGCAGGGGAAGAGAAAGCAAAACAAATAAGAGTGGTCATAAGGTGAAGAAAGTTATGACAGCTCATGACTCAGAATGTTATGATCACTTAACCGAATGGACAGGCTTCTTTGCTGCAACTGGTAGGACCTGTCAATCAAGGTTTCAAAGGCCTTTTCTTCTAGCACAGTCATCTAGCTGCTTTTTTTTATCTGTAACAACCTCATTCATGTGGTTGACCTCTCCTGTGCTTCCTGTAAGCAAAGAGATCTCTGGTATAAGACAGGGTTATGGATACCTGTTACCAGATTCCTGGAAAAACACAGTGTAACCAAAAATTAAGTTTTCAGGGTCTTTGAGCCCAGTCCTTACCACAAGCAACTGCCATTACTATGACCCAAGGTGTGTGCATGTGTCTGTCTGTCTGTTTGGGCTCAAAAGAGAGAGATTCCATGCTGAGGCAGAGATGAGATGCATCCAGCAATTAACCAGGATTGACAGGTCTAATAATAGTTTATCCTCAGCTAATCCTATAATGTACTCCCATAATATGACAGCTAATCATGCAGAGGTCTGAACTTCTAGCAAGCTTGCCTCAGCACCTAACTTCCTGTTTGGGTGGGACACCAGGTACATAATTGACTGTTCTCTATTTGAAAGATACTGACACAGCTGTGGCTGCTTTGCCTGTATTTTATTAATTCAGTTATTAATGCTATAATCTGGTTCTTGCCATGAATTTTACATAAAATATGGACCAGAGAGCTTTTGCCTACAACATTAAAGGAAAATTAAAATAAAAAAAAAACAAACAACATGTAACCATTTAAAAATGTTAACCCATTTGAAAGTGGAAATATTCTATTATATCTAACCCCAAAAATCATTTTTAAAGCTGCCCAGTTCTATAATATCACTACATGGTTTATAAAATTTGCAATAGGTATGCTTTTTCTTTTGTTATTAATATTAGACTCTTCCCTAACTAAGGAATAGGGAAGTTTTTGCTTTTTACAATTTTCCATAGCATGAGAAAGGACAATAAAAATGCATCTTTATTTTTCTACCCATTAAGCTCTAACTTATAAGCAATAAAGGACTCTTCATTCTCACCAAAGTTATCTGTATAACTATAAAAGTGACATATTATTAGGATGATTTTGACTGCATGTAACAAAAAAACTTGACTGTCCAAATCATAAAGAGTTTATTGTTTCACTTTTTACAAAATCCAGAAGTTAGTTTCCTCAGGGCTTGAACATTGTCATCATGGACTCAAATTCTTTCCATATTTCTGCTCTATCACTCTAGACTTCTCAGCTTGTCCTCAACAGGCTCCCTCATGATTGTATTAATCAGTTGGTTGCAGTTGTCCCAGGAGGTCAAGTAGACATGACGACAATGGGGGTTTTGCTTTATTCAAGGAGTCCCTTCTTATCAATGGGGAAACTTTCCTAGAGTCCTGGAGTAATTTTCCCCTAACTTATCATTACAGCCAAAATTAAATCTCACAGCCATGCTTAATCCAATCCAATCACAGGCCAAAAAAAAAAAAAAAATGTGGAATCACTAGACTGGCCAGTGCCACTTTTCAGCACTGGGTCTTGAGAGCATATCCCCTGAAACTTAGGGAGGTGGAGGAGAGTTGCAGAGTTCTGTAACAAAGAAGGATGAGGAATGACCTTTGGGTTGACAACAAGAATCTCCAACAAATGCAAAAGCTACCTGATACGTTCATCTTTCATTCATTTAACAAATATTTCCCGGGTGCCTACTAAATATAACACATTGTTCTAAGTATCAGGAGAACATCACAGCAAAAAAAAAAAAAAAATAGACACAATTCTGACTTCCTGGACCTACTGATCTACTGCGCATTTCTTGCTTATCCATAGTTTGTACTGTCCTAAAGCTGGAAGTGACTATGGGGAGCCAATATTTCAACCCTCCCATTTTAGAGGTGAAGAAACGGAAGCTAGGAGTGACTTAAGTCATTTGCTGGACCAAGTGTGTTAGTCACTCAGTTGTTTCTGACTATTCACAACCCCATGGTCTGTGGCCTGCTAGGCTCCTCTGTCCATGCAATTTTCCAGGCAAGAATACTGGAGTGGGTTGCCATTTCCTTTTACAGGGGATCTTCCCAACCCAGGGATCAGACCTGAGTCTCCTGCATTGCAGGCAGATTCTTTACCGTCTGAGCCACCAGGGAACCCTAGAATACACCTAATTTTGGATTATCTGCTGTTTGCGCTTTTTGAGGCAGTGATTATTCTGGCTACAGAGGCTATATGTGTATTATAAGTTTTCAGATGTTGGTCCAAACTTTGATTTATTATACAACAAATCACTTTAGGGAGAACCATTTAAGCTATAAACGATTCTCCAAAGATTCATATGGATGACATCCATCTCTATTAAAATAAAATTTAATTAATAAAATTAGTTCATAACCTTCTGGCGAAGTAATCTCTTTTTAAATCATGAAGTTCAAAGGTCTTCCTCTCATATCTTATTATAAACCCAGTCCCTTTCTCCTTTCCAATTCTGCAATGCCAGTCAGTCCCTGAGAGTGGTCGAGGAGCCTCTAGTCTGCACTTCTAAGGGTCCATTTACAGCAGCAGTCCCCAGCCTCCAGGACCTAATGCCTGATGATCTCAAGAGGAGCTGATGTAATTGTAATAGAAATAAGGTACACAATAAGTATAATGCACTTGAATCATCCTGAAACCATCCCCTCCACCCACCTGAGCCCATGGAAAAATTTTCTTCCAGGAAACCGGCCCCTGGGGCCCAAAAGGTTGGCACCTAGACAGCTGTTCTAGGATCTCTATTACCAGGTATCTGCTGAGCCACCCAGGGCTTTGGTGTGGTCTGCCCTGTAATGAACTGCAATGAAAGTGATCAAATCTCTGCTCAGAAATGTCAAATTTATGCTGAACTGTTAGTACTGATTGCTCCTTTGTGAATTTATTCTACAAACAGAATCACAGAGGTACACCAGTGTACAAGAACATCCACTTTAGCATTACTGTGGAAGGCAATGATCAGAAACAACCTAAGGCTCCTCATTACATCACAGCACGGGCCTGAGTATCCTGTGACCAATAAAATGGAAGTAACTCTATGAACTGACATGGGTTGACCACCAGGAAACTGGAACAGAAAAATCTCAGTGCAGAACATCATATGTAACATGGAGGCTGTTTCTGGCATAAATAAGCATACCAGAAAACAGAAGGAATGTGTCATTGAGTATGTATAGAATGCCTCTAGAGCATGGGTCAGCAAACTGTTAGAGTGCTTAGTCACTCAGTCGTGTCTGACTCTTTGCGACCCCATGGACAGTAGCCCGCCAGGCTCCTCTGCCCATGGGGATTCTCCAGACAAGAATACTAGAGTGGGTTGCCATGCCCTTCTCCAAGGGATCTTCCCAACCCAGGGATTGAACCCAGTTCTCCCACACTACAGTAGGATTCTTTACTGTCTGACCTCCCCTGGGAAGCCCAAGAACACTGGAGTAGGTAGCCTAATCCCTTCTTCAGGGGATCTTCCCGACCCAGGAATTAAACCAGGATCTCTTGCATTGCAGCCGTGTTCTTTAATAGCTGAGCTACAACTAAATCCAGCCCACCATCTGTTTCTGTATGGTATGAATGGTTTGAAAATCATATTTCAATGGTTGAAAAAATCAATAGAAAACTAATACAATTTCATGAAAATGATGTGAAATTCAAATTTCAATGTCCATGAATAAAGCTTTATTAGAACACAGACAGACCCTCTGTATTCAACAGTAGAGCTGAATAGTTGTGATAAAAACTAAGAGTCTTCAAAGAGTAAAACACAGTTGACCCTTGAACAATTCAGGGTGGGGGATGTTAATCCACATGTAGCTTCTGGCTGGCCCTCCATATCCCGGGTTCCTCTGCATTCAAAGATTCAACTGACTGTGTAGTACTGTAGTATTTACTACTAAAAAATATTCATTTATTGAAAAATAAGTGGACTCACAGTTTAAACCCACATCGTTCAAGGATCAGTTGTACTTATTATTTGACCCTTTCCAATCCCTGCTCTAGAAGAATAACTAGTTTCCTCTTAGGAAAGATATGGGATTACAAAGACAAGGAAGGGGAAACTGATTTTACTTACTTTTTATAGTTTTATCCATTTTTAAAATTTTTATATAATGGGCAAGTATTATCCAACTTAAAACTCATAGAATTTTTTAAAACTTGACTGATTTAAAAATTGTAGAAAAGAATAATTGAGCTGAAATATCAAAAATAGTTGTAGAAGGCACAGAGGCAGAGAATTCTGGAAAGACAGTGCATTGATGTATCCTGTCTTTCCTATACATACAACTTCATAGCAGCTTCATCTCATTTCCTGCGAGGCTTGCATCAGTTCAGGCAGTGGATAAGGGAACTGACAGGAATGAACTGCTTTAACCCTCTGTGCCAGATGAGAGGCAGGGAAGGAATGGGGTGCACAGCCGAAGATTATCTCAGAGCAAGGCTCTGAAGCAGTCAGCTTGAGGGGAGAGCTTGATCCACAGGGACCCCCAGACCCCTGCAGGAAAAGCTGACATCAGTCAACCTGAGCACCCCCAGATATGGGCCAGTTTCCAAAGACTAAAGGGGCTGAGGAGAAGGGGAATGGGCAGACTAAGGGTTCCCCAGCCCTGGGGCTGAGACCGGCTGTGGAAAGTCTCCTTCCCCTACCCAGTGCCTTGACAGGGAACTGATGGCTTCCCACTGCGGCTCTTCAAGCCTTCAGGGTCAGAACAGCACACCTTCCAGGGCTCTCAGGCTCCTACCCCACCCTCCAACCAGGCAAATGCATCCCAGCAGCTGAACCCCAGTAAGCAGCAAAGAGACAGAACTGACAGTAAGAGAGTTGGGTGGTCAGAGAGAGGCAGAGTCAACAAGGATTAGGGCAGGGCTCTGATGAAATAAAGCTTACTGGAGCAGATGGAGGGCAACCTTAAAAAAATTGTAGTCAGGTGGATGGACCTAGAGTCCGTTATACAAAGTGAAGTAAGTCAGAGAGAGAGAACCAAATATCAAATAGTAATGCATATATGTAGAATCTAGAAAATGGTTTGGAAGAACCTATTTGCAGGGAAGGAATAGAGATGCAAATGTAGAGAACAGACCTGTGAATATAGTGGGGGAAGGAGAGGGTGGGATGAGCAGAGACCAACACAACATTGTAAAGCAACTAAACCCCAATAAAAATTTCAAACAGTAATGATAATATGAGCACTAAAGAGATTCAAATTCAGCACACAAAAAAAGACTTCATTAAAAAAAAAATCTGTACATCATAAGATGATGATCCCTCTTGATATTCAAATTCAGTGGCCTGGACAGTCAGAAGGGTGAAGTAAATAAAACCACAATGCAAAACACAAAGATCTAGTAATCACAAGGAATAAAATGAGAAGTTTGGACAACAGACCTAGGAAACCAACCAACAGACCTAGGAAACTAACCAATCTTCATGGCAGGCATCCCAGGGACAAAAGGGGAAGAAAAGTAAAAAATCTCTGAAAAAAAAAAAAATGAGTTCCAGAAATAGAGAGCTTAATGAATTTTAGGCAAAATTACTGAAAGAAGAGAGCCATTTATCCATGTTCTGGCAAAATTCCCAAACTCCAAGGGTCAAGAGAAAATCTAAAAAGCTTTTAGGTAGAAAGAACAGTTCTCTTAAAAGTAAAAGAAAATTTACATGCTTGAAAAATTTTTATCTTAGTACTATTTAAAAGTGAAGAAAAGTTACACATTTCCATCAGTAGAAGTATAACTAAGAAAATGACAATCTATGTGAAATTTTATACAGCCATTTAAAATAGTCATTAAAGTAGGTGAAGGGGGTTAAAAAAGGTAAAAACTCCCAGTAATAAAATAGATCTTGAGATGTAATGTACAGCATGATGTCTACATAGTTGACGATAATAGATTATGTATTTGAAAGTTGCAGAGAGTACATCTTAAAATTCTTATCACAAGAAAACAAATATGTAACTATGTGGTGATGGTTGTTAACTAGACTTATCACAGTGATCATTTTACAGTGTTTACATTTTGAATTATTATGTTGTACACCTGAAACTAATATGTTATATGTCAATTATATCTCACTTTTTTTTATAAAAAGAAAAACTTTAAAAATCTATAGTTACATAAAGAAGTATAGATGTAAGGTAAAATTGTACGTTTTAAAGTGCGTGAGTACTCAGCCTTGGCTGACTCTCTGTGACACCATGGACTGTAGCCTGCCAGACTCCTCTGTCCATGGAATTTTCCAGGCAAGAATCCTGGAGTGGATTGCCATTTTCTACTCCAGGGGCTCTTCCCAACCCAGGGATTGAGATTAGAAAATTATGAAATTTTGTGTGTAGTGTGATTAAAACTTTTTAAATCTACATGGAAAGGATAGTAGGAATAAAAGGGATAACAGTAGAGTAATTAATAGGATTGGGTATTTTTCCTTCTCTGTTTTACAAACTTTCTATAACATAATATCAATAATTTTTTGAGTTAAGTAACAGTTAAAGTTCAGTTTTTCTTAAGAAGAAAGTTACATTTTTAAATTAATTTATTTAATTAGAGGCTAATTACAATACTGTAGTGGTTTTTGCCATACATTGACATGAATCAGCCACAGGTGCACATTTGTTCCCCATCCTGAACCCCCCTTCCACCTCCCTCCCCATCCCCTCCCTCAGGGTCATCCCAGTGCACCAGCCCTGAGCACCCTGTCTCATGGATCGAACCTGGACTGACAATTCGCTTCACATGTGATCATGCACACGTTTCAATGCTACCCTCTCAAATCATCCCACCCTTGCCTTTTCCCACAGAGTCCAAAAGACTGTTCTTTACATCTGTCTCTTTTGCTGTCTCGCATATAGGGTTATTGTTACCATCTTTCTAAATTCCGTATATATGTGTTAGTATACTGTAATGTTCTTTATCTTTCTGGCTTACTTCACTCTGTATAATGGGCTCCAGTTTCATCCACCTCATTAGAACTGATTCAAATGCATTTAAAGAAGAAAGTTACATTTTTAACAAGTAACATGAAAAATAATAATTTTAATCTGTAGATGCTCAAGTTCACCTACAGCACAGGCCTTGCAGTTAGACCAGATGACATGGGCAGGGCTCCAGAATCAATATGCTAACATTAATCTTTCAGATGAACACTACCTGGGGTAGGGGTTTGCCCTAAAACTTTTGAGGGATTACAATCCTTTTTTTGCTATATGGAATGAAAGAGGCCTCATTTTCCTTAATAGCCTGTGAGTTTGAGCAGATTCAAGCCAAAGTCTGAAGGGAGCATCTTGGCCCTCTTTGAAGCTCCATTCCCCATCTGGTGGGGTGCCCTCCTGATGAGCCTCCTCTATCCCTGCAACGTGAGGAAGACAAAACCGGGCCCTGACGGCAGACAGCGGGCCTGGCAGAAGCAAAGAGAACTGAGTGTGGCAAGAAGACAATGTCAGACAGAGTCATTCCATGACTGTGATAAAGTGAGACAAAAATAAGCCCGCTCCATAATCACGTCTGCGCGTAGACAGAGACACGGTGCAGACGCCACCACAATAACCAACCGCCCTCACCTCAG
Organism: Muntiacus reevesi; assembly: GCF_963930625.1. NCBI lineage: Eukaryota > Metazoa > Chordata > Mammalia > Artiodactyla > Cervidae > Muntiacus > Muntiacus reevesi. The sequence continues at coordinate 39,154,786 of NC_089265.1, read as the reverse complement.
CTTGTCGGCAGCCTTCCTCCCGACCACAGCGACCCCTGCTTCAGTTCGCCTCGCGTTCCAGAGTAAAAGTAAGGTACTCAGTCACACAAATGCCCCAAGTTCCCGATAACACCCAGTCCCTTTTCTTGAGTCCCCCACCTCCCACCCAAATCACCTAACACTAGCTCCAATCCTGTAATATAAACCTTCTGGAACCTTCTTCCCAAGATCTGCCACAGTTCCTGCAGATGTGTAGTCTCCCTCAATGCAATGAGCCAAGAAACCCTACCCGGTTCAGCTGCAGGTGTGTTCCTGGGCATCTCTGGCTTTGGGGCACTGGAAAATGGACTTGCACCTTTCTTTTCTCCCTGGTTGGGGGCACCTTTAGGACAAGCAATCAAAATTTAGTTGGCAACCTAGCCTAAGTTCTTGCCATTGTATAAAAACTGAATTCATGGAGAGGATGTGGAAAAAAGAGAACCCTCTTATATTGCTGGTGGGAATGTAAATTGATACAGCCATTCTGAATAGTATGGACATTCCTTAAAAAATAGGAATAAAACTACCACATGACCTAGCAATCCCACTACTGGGCATATACCCTGAGAAAACCATAATTGAAAAAGACACATGTACACCAATGTTTATTGCAGCACTTTATAATAGCCAGGACATGGAAGCAACCTAGATGTCAATTGACAGACGAATGGATAAAGAATTGGTACATATATACAACAGATTACTCAGTCATAAAAAGGGATGAATATGACTCAGTTGAACTGACGTATATGAACGTAGAGCCTATTATACAGAGTGAAGCATATCAGAAAAAGAAAAACAAATATTGTATACTAACGCATATAGATGGAATCTAGAAAAATGGTACTGATGAACCTATCAGAGACACTGATGCAAGAATAGAGACACAGATGTGGAGAACAGACTTGTGGACACAGTCAGGGAAGAAGAGGGTGGGATGAATTGGGAAAGTGGCCCTGAAACATGCACATCACCAAATGTAAAACAGAGAGCTAGTGAGCTGCTGATGCAGCGAGCTCAGCCCAGTGCTCTGGAACAACCTAGAGGGGCGAGATGTGGGGAGGGGAGGGAGGCTCAAGAGGAAGGGAACACACGTGTACTCATGGCTGACTCACACTGTTACATGGCAGAAACCAACACAACATTGTAAAGCAATTATCCCCCAATTAAAAATAAAGTTAAAAAATTTTTAAAAATAAAAGCAAAAAAACCCCTGAATTCATTGCTCCTTGCTACCTAGTGTTTATTCAAAGCTCACCTGAGAAAAATAGTAGGATAGAAACATGTTATCCCCTTGCTTCTCTAAGACCTCTGAAATCTACACCTAAGTTCAAAGAGATCAGCAAAGAACTCTGCCCCCAAACCCCACTGTTTGGCATCCATAGACCTACCTTTTCTGAGTTCAGCTTTGGTGTAACCCTAGGGGAGCTTTCATAAAACCTCATCTATTGGCCACTGTCAAGGGGTCAAGTTGTCAGTTTGCTTCCATACTGTGTGGATTGGATAGCTGTGAAGTTTCCATCTTTTCCAAGTGGGTTTCTTGAAAAGGGAACCAAATCTGGAGCCAGACTAGCCTGCTTTCTGCCACCGGTGTCATTCCTGGCATGTAAGTGTGAGGTGGGGTGAAGAATAAGGAGACTCGTCCAACTGTCTGGGAAGTCGGTACTGGGGAAATAATCACAGGAGGAGAAGGTGGAAGGGAACTTGGAAACAGAAGCGGGTTCTCAGGCTCCACAGAGCTCTCATCTGTCCCCGCGTTTTAGTGCGTCTAGCAAACACAGCTGTCCTGGCCCCCATGCTTGGGATCACGGAGAAAGGTGGCAGAAGGGGAGTGCTTTCATTTCCTAAGGCTGCCACAGCAAAGGACTGCAGACCAGTGTCTTCAATAACAGAAATTATTTTCTCACACTTCTGGAGGTTAGCAGCCTGAGAGCAGATTGTGGACAGGGTTGGTCGTTCAGAGTTCTCTCTCCTTGGCTTGTCTGCAGCTTTTTCCTCCCTGTAGTTTCACATGCTCTTTCCTCTGTGCATGGGTGTGTCCTAATCTCCTCTTCTAAGCACACCAGTCATATGGTATTAGGATCCACTCTGATAACCTCATTTTACCTTAACTATCTTTAAAAAAAAAAAAACCTATCTCCAAATGCAGCCACATTCTGAGCAACCGGCAAGGCCAAACACAGTTCAGCCCTCAACAGTACAAACCTACAGTAGCTTCTGGAGAAGGCCCAAAGCACATGGCAGCTAAAATATTTACAATGAGGGCCACCATGTAAAATGAAAGTAAAATGAAAGTCTCTAGGAGATGTGGCACCCTGAAGGAAAGAAGCTGAAAAGAGTGATCTTTTGATCACCTTCCTTGATCCCCTGAAAATCAAATAGGGTCCATCTCTTCCAAATACTTCTATCCAATGACATTAAAAAAAAAAAAAAAAAGTGAATTTGGGGCTTAAAGAAGATAACAAAAGAACAATGGCTGTAGTAGAAACTATGGACAATTTATAATTCATTCTTAAACATACTGAGTGAAAAAGGATACCCAGTGGTTCATGACAGCCGTGTTGAGGCTCTCATCACTAAGCAGGTGGTTGGAACATAACCAGTGTGCCTTGGACTGATTGTTTTCTGGTCCTACCTACACTTTCCTCCATAAGGTACCATGCTCTGTGAGAACCCTTATCTCTGTTCTAATTGCTTATCAGAAGGGTTCATACATGCTGCTAACATATCATCTCAATGTCTTTCACTGAGAAAGCATCAACTGAGTTCTATAAAAGTCAGGTTTTTCTTAATTCTCAGTATCATCTGCAGAAAAAAAAAATGCTGGCTGCTTTTCTCTTGATCTCCATTAACCCTAGGCTGGCTGCGTGAGGCAGGGCCTCTCTGCTTCTCTAATCTGAGCTTTCCATTGGTTTTAGCAGCTGTGCATGTTCTGTAGAAAGAGCATTTTCTCTGTGGACATGTCACTCCTGGAAACATCACCAAACTCCTGGCTGATAAAGGAAGAAAATGTCACATCCTTTTTAAGAGAATGAATTACTTTTGGTTGTGGGTCCCTCTGAAAAATGAATCCTTCTTTAGGTAAAAAACATAGAGCCTGTGACAATTTCTGTGCTATAAACTAAAGACTCCCTTTCCAAGAAGAACTCCTGACATTATAATTTAATCACATTGGGTTTCTTAGATCAACAAGTAAATTCTCTCCCTGCCTTTATTGAAATCCCTTCAGGTTGACTTTTGCCTTCCTATGGACCCCATCCATGCAGTATTTCATCCCATTCCTGAAAGTTAGACCCATTATAAATTCAGTTGATTGAAGCAGCCCTCAGCTTTCACTCTAAGTAGATATTCTTTCTAATATAAAGACATTAGATGGATAAAAGCAGGTCTCCGCTTCAACTTGAGAAGGCTTGAGCTTGAGTTATAGAGAATAACTGGGTATTACTAAATAAAAGATTGAGTGAGAAAGTCCGGGTGTCACATTCAAGGCAGGCAAGCCCAGGAAAGGACTGAAAATTCAGGGGACAGCTTGTGAGGCATTTCAACACCCCAGCCTGAGGTGATAGTTCAAGTTCTCCAGTTCCCCAAAGCTGTGAGAAAATACACCATCCTGGGAACAAAGGCAGAATCTTCAGAAATGACCAAGGTAAAAGGAGAATTTAAAAACAGTAGACCAACCAAAAGAGGAGGACAAGGGCTATTGGGAACAGACGACATAATCAAAATTTTGAGCCAGAAAACATTAAAACCTTATAGCCCAAACCGCTTCCATTCAAGACTTTGAAGGTGAAATCAGTGTCCCCAAATCTTCAGTCCTAGACTCTTTCCACAACCCCTGCTGGAAGGAACACCAGGATAAGCAACATAGAAATAGGCCAGCAAGTTCCTGGCGGATAAGACGGTCCTAACAGAAGCTCTGTTGGCTCTCCAACGCCTCCCCATAATTGACTCCCTGCCCCATTAGCTTTCTGGCCTGTCCCTGTTTCAACACTGATGGGGTGAAAAGCCATGATATAGGTCATCACTGAAACTGCTCAGCATCACTGCCTGGCTTCCTCCACTGACAGGGAGGCACTGATTTAGTGATACTGTCCTTCTTCGTGGGAGCAAACAACTGCCAAGAGTCTGAAATGAGAACCAAAAGTCAATAACCTTGCCTATCCCAAGAAGATGAGTGAAGTCAGGACATTAAATAAGTCTTTTCCTGTATTCTCTCCTGATCCCTTACTAGGAAAGAAATACCTTGCTTTCAGGAAGACCTTGACTTTGGGAGGGAAGAAAGGTGAAGGCGGGCTGGTAGGGGTAGGACTGAGGGAGGGTCCACACCCTGCATTTAACATTTAACAGTAGTCCCGTCATTTACCAGCTTTGGCTGTCATTGAGTATCTCTGAGATTGTTTCTTCACCTGCAAAAAGTCAGTATAATCATGCATTCTCTGGATGTTGTAAAGAAGAAAATGTATGATAATTCTGATAGGAAATGCATTTTAAAAAGACAATAACAACAGTAACTATTACTGTCATTAAGAGAAAGGAATAAAAATTCTTGACCATATTCTGTGTGTTAGGCAGTGGCCAAATACTGTTGACATAAATTCTTTCACGTAATCCCCATTTCTGCCCTATGCAAGGCATTTTGTTTTACTGGTTCAGAAAGATAGCAATTATTAGCCCAAGGTCATTTGGCTGGTAAGCGGTGTCTCTACCTGTCACCCCCAGATCAGTTTCTCTCCAAGGCCTCTTCTAGCAGATGACAGGTTTAGTGAGGTTTCAGTGACTCAGGTCAAGGCATTTGGCAAAGGATGCTGCTATTTCCCTAGCCTCGCACCACTTCTCCATTACTCAGCTGGTCTGAAAGTCAGCAGAGCTATGACTTTGAAGATAGGCTGGGTCACAGCAGTTCTCAGGGCAACTCAAAGGGGTTTGGGGGTACGCTGGCACAAAGTTCTATTCTCCTTACATTGAGTCAAGCAAAATCCTATTTTTAAGTTGTTTCATCCAATTCTGAACATCCCTTCTCCTTGGATCAATAAAGAGTGAGTACTAAGGTTTTAAGCTATAAATTTGGTCTCCTACACATACACACATATAGATTGTGTGTGTGTGTGTGTGTGTGTATACACACACATAATACTGAAGTGCTGTGTTTCTTTGTATGCATGTGTGAAATTTTTCAGCTTCAGTTTTTTCCTTTTTAGCACCAGACTCAGGACTGACACTTCGGGATCCTCTCCCAAGATAAAGAGGCCCCCTGCCCCATCATTATTTCTTTGTAAAGATAACTCATGTATGTCCTCATAACTTCCATCAGAAAGGTCCTCCAGTATTCTACACACAGCTCTTCATGTCCTACATACGAAGTTACCCTTTCTTCCTAACCTTCAAAATATAGCTGAAACCTTGTTTCCTTTGCTTGAAACAGAAAAATAAACATCTGCAAATAAGGTGCTAAATTTGCAGAAATAAATAATAACCTGAAAGAAGGCAAGGTTTGAACCCAGGCCTCTGATGTTAGAGCCCAACACACTTAAGCACAGCGTTCTACAGCCTGTTACCAATGCCAGCCAAGTAGCATTTGAAACAAGAGTGATTAGAAAGTGAACTAGATATTACAAGGGCTAACGGGCAGTGGGGGGGTGGGGGTGGGGGGTGGGGAGCTACTGTTTAATGGACACAAAGTTTCAGTTTAGAATGATAAAAAACGTTCTGGAAATTGATAATGGGAATGGTTGCACAACACTGTGAATGAGCTAAATACCACTGAATTACACACTTAAAAATGGTGAAGATGGTCAATTGTACGTATACGTATTTTTCCATAATTAAAAAAGAAAGACCAATTGTTTGTATGCATATTTTTCCATAATTAAAAAAAGAAAGGCAAAAGAAGAAGCAATGATCACCTCTCTGCGGCAATTCACTTAACTTTTCCAAGCCTAAGTTTTCCCATGAGTCAAACGGGGATATTAACACCTGCCTTAGAATACTGCTGTGACGACTGAACTCCAGCACACGCATGCACCCAGCCCCCACGTGGCACACTGTGACGGTCACCCTGTAGTCACTATCCTTGCTTTGTCCAATGCTAACATCCCCATGTGTTTCAACTCCTTGAGCTCCGCTAGAGGAGGTGGGGAAGGTGTGGGCTAAATGAGAAGCCTGTTTGCTATTTAGAGCTGGTTGACCATCTGCAAATTCCCAGCACTTAATAGATGCCTCATAAATGTTTGTCCAGGGAATTCTCTGATGGTCCAGTGGTTAAGATTCTGTGCTTTCACTGCTGAGGGCCTGGGTTTGATGCCTGGTTGGGGAACTAAGATCCCACAAGGCTGTGTGGCACGGCCAAAAAAAATATGTTTATCCAATTTAATTGGGCTGAATAGATAAACCACAAGGGGAAAATAGAAGGATGTGATGTCCTGTTCTAAGACAGTTCTTGAGCCATGTACTGGGGACTCTTAATCCACAGGGGATATAAAGAATATTTGCTGTTAATGAGGCAATTCTGTGGTTCACTTGATTTCATTCCAGATTTAGGCTATTTTTTTAAGGTTGCCATTTTATGTGCAGTTTTACTATCTTGAACAACTGGAGCCAATGGGAAATTGGTGTTTTGGGGGCTATCTGTAATGTCAGTAAGAAAGAAGCACAAGAAGCAGATTCGCAGGGTATAAGTTACTTAAGGCCCAGTTGGGGATTACACCTAAGTCTGAAAAAGAAAATAGACATTAATTGGATCCACCTTTCACTTTTAAGGTGGCAAAGAGTCTATATAGGAATGATCATTATGTAATTTGCTACACTGCTTTTAAAACAAAAGCAAGGTACATAAGATGTGCCCCAAATCTATGAATTCTATATGTACATAGTACTTTCATTTTCTGCTCTGGTTGGTTAAGTGAAGAAGATGAGGCTGAGTGGAAACAGAAAGGAAAATAATAGAGAGAGAGAGAGAAGAGAGAGAAAGAATTACAGGGTAGATCAGACAGAGAAGCATGAAAAAGGAGAAACCATAGAGGAAAGAGGCATGAGTACAGAGAAAGAGAGAAGCACAGAGAAGACCTAGGTGATAAAAAGTTCTCAATTGATTCTGAGGCAAGTGGAAGTGTCACCAACTTTTTCACATCCTGAGGTCACCATCGACCTTGATCATTACCATTTGATGGCCACAGTGTTCATGGTCCTCCAAGCCCTGTCCTTGTGTTCCCTGTCTCTGAAAAAGGCTTCATCATTCACTCAGATACTCACAGGAACCATGAGCATCCTTGAGCCCTCTCTCTCATCCTCATCGTGGTTGCCATTTATGCTAATGTTAACATCTATGTGTGTTACAGATCTATTCACCTACCTCCATCTCTACTGCAGGCCCCTCTTCTTTCTCACCTGGAGAGGAAAAGTGTTGCCCATCAGACCTTTGCCCTGTACTCCAGCATCTATGCCACTGGCAGCAATTTCTCAATGGCAAACCTAGTCGTCCTGGCTAAGATTCTTTTTTCTCTAGTAAAAGAAACTCACTCAAACAGGCTTATGTGCTAAGTATGGAAATCTATAGTGTATACACTATGGTAGAGGTTTTTTTTTTCCTCTCCTGCAAGAAATGTCTCCTCTTCTGTGAGGTTCGATGGGCATCACTTGGGGAGAAAGAAGAGAAGCAGCTCCTAGAATTAAAGAAAAGCAGAGATTGGAAGGGAAATGTGACTCTAAGCAGTGAACTCCTGATCCTGAGCCAAGTCCCCTGGAGCAGCCAGGCCTCCCGGGAACCTAGAGAGCTGAAATAGTGACAGCCCAGGTCAGCCCAGGTGCAGCCCCTCGGCTGAATGTGGTATAAATCACAGTCCCTCAAACTCGGAAAACCACTATGCCTGGGGTCAGGGGACTCACCAGCCACATCACTGAGGCCAAGGCTGGCCATGATGAGCGAAGGCCAGCAGACACAGGGAGGTCAACTAGCTCCAGGGCTATAAGACAATGCAGGCAAGCTGGCCTTCTGGTCACCGGTAAACATGCGGCTATGTCTGGGGCTTCCCTGATGGCTCAGATGGAAAAGAATCCACCTACAATTCAGGAAACCCAGGTTCGATCCCTGGATCGGGAAGATCCCCTGGAGAAGGGAATGGCTACCCAATCCAGTATTCTTGCCTGGAGAATCCCACGGACAGAGGAGCCTGGTGGTCTACAATCTATGGGGTCACAAAAGAGTTGGACATGACTGAGCAAATAAGCACATACACGAGAGAGACGGACTGAACTTTCTGCAAATCGGGGAATGTGGGCAAGATCATTTGATTGCTTGAGTAAGATTATTTTCACAGCCCACCAGCTATAGGCAGGCAGACCTATCAGGTAAAGAACACATATTTGCTGAGAAAACACCCCTGCTGAGGGGCTGAAGGGATGGAATTCACCCTCTGCAGGAGACGCAGGCCCTGTGACCACCCCCAGACTACCAACTCGGTGCCATCCAAGCCAGAAACTCTAGTTCCTGAGAAGGGAATCGAAGATACTGATAGTTCTCATACTTTAGCCAACATAAAATCACCTAGGGAGTATTAAAACACAGACTCCTGGGCCCCACCCTGAGATCCTGATTTAGTGGTCCGGGATAGGGCCTGGGAATTTGCATCTCCATGGGCTACAACACTAAGTAGCATTATCCGACAGGATAGAGTCCAGGCTTTTCTAACATGATCGAGCAGACCTCCACTCCTGGTTCTCTCCTTTCTGTAGTATCCTTACCTGCCACTCCCCTGCCTTGCACATCATACACCAGCACCTATTCTGTACAGTATGGTATTTGGAAGAGCTCTAAAAGACTTTGGTTCCAGGGTTCTACTTGCTGTTCTCACACAATCCCTCAATTTCTCCCAAAGGAAGAAAACTTTCTGTGAGTTAGACTGACTCCAGAATACTTACTGGGCCATGTTTGCTAATGGGTGTGTGCAAAGGTCCAGCTCTCAATGTGCATCTCTCTCTTCTGTCTACTCCATGTGGAAGGGCCAAGACTCCTGCCCACCCCCACCCCCACTCCAATCCCATCCCCCAGTCACGTCCCTGTGAGGGAGCTCTGGTCAATCGCTCTGGCCATCCTCCTTCCCTTCCACCCAAGAAGCAAAAGTGGCGGGCTGACCTTTAGGAAGAGCAGGCCTGAGCCCTGGGTATCAGTGTCTCCCGGTCTCTCTCTCTCTCCTGTTTTCCCACACCACCAGCTGGTCTGGTACGATCCACAAAATTCAGATCTGGGAAGAAAGAGGGTCCTCAGATTTAGAGCTCAGGACCCATGTTCCAATCAGTCTTGGGATTTGGAGGAAAAATCCAAGCAATAATAAATAAGTAAAATGATATTTTTCTTTTGTCAATATTCTTTGTTGCAAGGTCTCTGCATCTATGTCTCTGGGAGGGTAGAATTTCAGTATACCTAGATCCACTGGCTTTCATGTCATCATAATACTATTAAAATCTCACCCTTATTCCTTACAGGACCTGTTTCATAGCATGATGGAAAAGACTGGGCCCAGGGTCTGGTGCCCCAGGGTCCAATTCCTGGCCCTGCCATCTAACAACTCTGTGCATTCCTTCTTCCACAGTCAAACAGAGATTTCAAAAACTGACTTCACAGCACTGTTGGGAGGTGTAGCTGAGAAAAAGAACTTTGAAAAGTGTTTAAAGCGTATGGAACCTCAGTCATTTTGCTAAAGTTTTACTCTCTTCAAGGAGCACCAAGCCTGTGCCCAAGTGCTCAGCACAAAACTCCTGGTGCCCCTTCTGGGTCAATCAGTTATTCTTATCCGGATGTCCGTCTTCCAAGGCAAGAAAGTCAAATCTGGAGCCCAGGCATTGTCAACCCCTGTCCTGATGGTTTTCCTCCATACGACAGGATGCTAGCCATTGGTTGTATCTTCAGGCCACAAGCATAAAATAGGACTGGTCCGTGCCTGATTAGCTCCAAATATATTAACCAGGGTTCTTTGCCTTTTGGACTCTGACATTGCAAGTGGGAATTCACCCATGACGATATCACGTCATTTTAATGAGAACTTCTTACAGCTGACTGGTTAGTATGAATTTCATCCTGGGGTAGACCAGGGGAGATGCCACCAAGACCTTCTCCTGAACTCATGGCCACTTCAACAGGCACATTTTGACACCCTCCTTTGCTGCCTTCTGCAGATCACCAAGTTCTCCTCTGTGTTGTCACATCACACTTTATGAGGTTACTTGCACTGACCTGTACCCTAGCTTCTGTACAAAAGGACATTGACACACATCGGTTCAGCTTAACGGACTTCCCTATCAGGACTGACTCACCTTGCAGCAGCCTCCACTTCACACTTCAGTATAAGCGGAGAAGGCGGAAGTAGGTCCAGATTGGATGGAAACTAGCTTTTATTACGTACTGCACACTCACAGGCCTTGTCTTATCTTAACTTCAAAACAACCATGCAATTAGGGCATCGTTAAATCATTTTATCAGTTGAGGAAACAAAAGACAGAGAGGTTAAGCAACCTATTCCGACTTGGTCACACAGTTTGTGTTGGAAACCAGAATTCAAATGGACAGGTCTGATTGATCACGAAGTCATTTGTCAAGATAGGAGCACAGAGACATCCTTTGTTTTCTGTTTAACTGCAACAGCCAAATCACCAGCAAACCTACTTTCATCCCCAAGTCCCAGGTGTGCCTGTGGCCTGGTCTCTCGGCAGCTTCTTAGAAAACACAGTGATTTCTAAACCAATGACTTTTCTTGCGCCTCACCACGTCCGAAGTTCTTGAGAACAGGACACTTCAATTGTTCTGGCATCTACTGTCTTTCTCTCTCGGAACTGGGCCAGAGTGCTCATCCTGCACTTGGGCCCACCCTGATGCAGCAGTACAAGCCATTCACGGCATAAAGAAAGTGGAGGAGAAGAGCATGGAGATTTTATTACAGAAACAGTGATATTGAGTATCAGTCATACAACTGTGGCTGAGGGGTATGAGTTGAAAGGATAATGCAAAGAACCTCCTAAAACCATTCACCTACATTCTCATAAAACAGCTGACAAAGAAAACAAAGACTAAAGTGATTTAAACTGGCATGTCGCAATTGTCCACAAAACTAGTCCGAAAACAGGTTTTAGGTGGGGGAGGAGAAAACGGATTACAGAGGTGAACAGGACCTAAGACAGGCGAATTTCAAAATTCAGCTTGGTCCCCAAAACTCATCTCCATTTGCCATATTCCTCTTCATTTTCAGGCCCTGGTTCTCACATTCAGCTGGGAATTAGCATCCTCCTGGGAGTTTCTGAACAAGCAGATTCTCAAGTCTCCTGTCAGATCTAAAGAATAAGCATCCTTGCAGAGTGGAACTAGGAATTGGTATTTACTAGACTTTCACTTCTGTATCGTTAGTTGACTCTAATGCAACCAGTCAGTCCAGAAACTGGCTGTTTTAACAGACACTGACACATGAGACAGCTTTTCTGGAAGAAAAGTGTCCTTTGCAATAAATTGGAGCTCTTCGCTGTTTGAAATGTCTCTGGGAAGTCCGAAGACACCTTCTGCAGAGGGACAGCATCAGCCCCTTAGTACAATTCACCTCTTCTCTAGCAACTTCCATGAGCCACCTGTTTACTTTTAACATCTCTTCTGTGTAAGAAAATGCTAATAACTTTGTAACATGATGTTTCAATTTGTATTCTGAACCAAAAAGGAGGAAACACTGCTGACAGGCAAACCGATCACTTTCCCTTGGAGACACCAATGCTGATACACAGAGAAAGTGGGAGCCTGGCGTCAGCTTCTCTCCTTATGCACTGCTGCAGCTAAGCTCAGACCCTGGCTAAGATTAGCAATAGAAAAAGGACAGCAAGCAACTAAATTCACTTCCTATTCCCAAAGCAAGTTTAAGTAAGCAAAGGTTTGTGGCCAGCTCCTCTTTGTGGAATAGTTGTATCAAATAACATTTGTACAGCACTTTACAGTTTCCAAATCACTTTCCTTTTCAATACAATCTCATCTCATCATCAGAATAACCCAGAGCAGTAGGTACTATTTCCTTTGTTAACCTGTAGAGGCTGAAGCTCAAGTAGTTAAATGACCTATACAAGTTTACATGGCTGGGAAATGGAAAACCCACTTTGGAACCAGGACTTTGATTTCAACTCTGTCCTGCCCTGATAAAGGCCTAACAAATATTGCTGAATGAATAAGTGAAAGGATAAACAGATAGATGGCTGGATGATCTTTTATGAAACAAACAGAATGGTAAAGATTCCGATTAACTTTAATTGGAATTAAACACTGTTAATTGGAATTAACACTATTGGCTATAACAAAGGATGATGTCAAAGCCTAAATCAGGGTACTTCCCTGGTGGTCCAGTGGCTAAGACTCTGTGCTCACATGCAGGGGGTCATTTTGATCACTGGTCAGGGAACTAGATCCTGCATGCTGCTACTAAAAGATCTCACATGCTGCAGTGAAGATCAAAGATCCCACATGCTGCAGCTAAGACCAAATGCAGCCAAACAAATATATATTTTTTAAAACCCTGAAGAAAAACTCAGCATTGGAAATGGACTTTCAAACATAAACCAAGTGTGTGAATTTGCTAGTTCAACTTTTCTCAGTAAGACATTTGTCTTCTAGCCATTCCATAGGAAGAACAGCATGGTGAGGAAGACTGTGGCAGCAGAAAGCTTGAGTTTGAACCCCAGCTCTGCTGTTTATGAGCTTTGTGACCTACGGCAGATTACTTCTTTGCACCTCAGTTCTTTGCCCATAAAATTGGAATAATAACAATCAAGTACAACTTACAGAGCTAATTGAAGATTTTAAAAATTAGATTTATGCAATGTATTTTGAATTATACCTGGCACACAGCAAGTTATCAGACATTTCCTTGATATATTAGTAAAAATATCTGCTCATAGAGAATCAATTCTCAATAGTGTCTTATGTGGATTATTCACTGGGTTTTAGGTTTTAGCTTGGTTTACACCCATAGAGATCTGTGGCCTTGATCTGTGCCACAGATCATGTGGCAGTGATCTGCTGCCCTTGAGGAAGAAGAAAGGAATTTACTCTTGCAGAGCAAGTATCACATACCAGGCACTAGGTCAGACCCTTCACACGTGCTACCTTACGTAATTCTCTCCGCTCCACCATGAAGTTGCTATCATTGCCCCCATTCCACAGATAGGGAAAATCTAAGGCTCAGAGAGCTTAATAAACCCTAGCTGGTAAGTGGAATGGAAGGTTAAATCCAGTTCTTTCTCTCTCCCAAGCCCTTGCTCTTTCGGACTGTCTCATACTCAACACAGATATGAATGCTCTCCTAACTAAATTCAAACTGCAACAACATGCCTTCCCCCAAATCATGCCATATTGTTGAACAAATAAATGAAGAGACATGCCATATGTCTCCGTCTAGCTCTAATCCTGGGGCAAATCCCGATGTCCTAGAGCAGCGATCCCCAACCTTTTTGGCACCAGGGACTGGTTTCATAGAAGATGATTTTTCCACACAACAGAGGGTGGTGGTGGGGGGTGGGGAGTGAGTGATGGGGAGTGGCTGTAAATGCAGATGAAGCTTTGCTTCATCTTCTTGGGCTTGTCTGCCCAACACTCACTTCCTGTTGTGCAGCCCAGTTCCTAACAGGCCACAGACCAGAACCTGTCAGTGGCCTGGGAGTTAGGGACCCCTGACCTAGATGAACAAATTCCTGGGAGTCAAAGGGCATAGGAAGATGAACCACTCAGCCAAGCCACTACCAATCCAATGCTTTTACTGAGGAACAAAGGTGTGTCCTACGATTCAAAATGCCAAGTACTAGGATAACAGTACTTACCTGAGACGGTGGCTGTGATGATTGAGTTGTAAAAGCTCTCAACGCCTGTCAGGGTCTCAATAGCTGTCAGCTGTAACAGATAGGGAAGCATAATGCTTTAGCACATGAACTTGGAAGCCAGACTGCCTGTGTTCAAATCCTGACACCGAATCACTCACTAGCGTAAACTTGGGCAGGTTGTTGAATCTGTGCCATAGCTGCTCACCCGGAGATAACAGCAACACCCACCTCAAAGGGCTGTTGTGAGGATTAGATGATTGCTATAAATGAAGCCTTAGAACAGTGCCTGGAACATAGTAACTCCTATATAACTGGTTGGTTTTGTTATTAAGAAAATGTGGGGCTTCATTGGGGGAAAAAAAGGTTGGTGAAACATAGAAACAGACATTTACATATGCTGTGGGTAGGATTTTATATTAATGCAATGTTTTTAGAGGGTTATTTGGCAATATCCAACAGCATTTTGAATATTTTTGACTTGTGGTTCATCAATTCCATGCAAGAAATGTAAACTCCAGATATACCAGCACAAGTGTGTGTGTGTGTGTGTGTGTGTGTGTGTGTGTGTGTGTGTGCGCGTGCGCGCACACACACACACGTGCATTTGTGTATTAAGGGAAGTACTTAGGGATAAGTGAGAACTCCTCTAACCCAACAAGGCTATATCTATCAGAAGCCTAGGAAGCAACATTCACACGTAGAATAGTATCACAAAATCCCCTTAAAATCAGGAGCAGGAAAGACATACCCACAATCATCATTTCTAGTCAAAATCATACTGAAGACTAAGCCAAATGCGTTAAGAGAAGAAAAATGAATAAGGATTGGAAGGAAAGAAATAAAGCTGCCATTAAGTGAATATAAGATGACTGTCTACACTAAGTTCAATAGAGTTTATAGAGAATTTATTATTATTAACAGCAATAAGGGAGCTTAGCAAGGTAGCTAGTTGTAAGAATAATGTAAAAAAATAAATGCCATTTCTCTCTCTAGCAGCAACAAAAATAAGTTTTCAAAACCTCTATTAGTTCTGAAATATATTATTCTGAAACAAACTATCCCAAATTTTAGTGGCTTAAAACAACTAACATTTATTATCTCTTATTATATCTGATGCTTTGTTGACTACACTAAATCCTTTGACAATATAAATCACAACAAACTATTGAAAATTCTTAAAGGGATGGGAATACCAGACCACCTGTCTCCTGAGAAACATGTATGCAGGTCAAGAAACAACAGTTAGAACCTTACATGGAATAACAGACTGGTTCAAAAGTGGGAAAGGGTTCAAAATTGACAAAGGAGTATGTCAAGGCTGTATATTGTCACCCTATTTATTTAACTTCTATGCAGAGTACATCATGCAAAATCCCAAGCTGGATGAATGATAAGCTATGATCAAGAATGCTGGACAAAATATTCACAACCTCAGATATGCAGATGATAGCACGCTAATGGCCGAAAGTTATGGAGAGCTAAAGAGCCTCTTGATGAGGGTGAAAGAGGAGAGTGAAAACGCTGGCTTAAATTTCAGCATTCAAAAAACTAAGATCATGGTATCTAGCCCCATTACTTCATGGCAAATAGATGGGGGAAAAGTGGAAACAGAGACAGATTTTCTTTTCTTGGGCTCCAAAATCACTGTGGACAATGACTGTAGCCTTGAAATCAAAAGACACTTGCTCCTTGGAAGAAAAGCTATGACCAACCTAGACAGCATATCAAAAAGCAGGGACACCACTTTATTAGTAAAGGCCCATATAGTCAAAGCTATGGTTTTTCCAGTAGTCAAGTGCAAATGTGACAGCTGGACCATAAAGAAGGCTGAGTGCTGAAGAACTGATGCTTTCGAGTTGTGGTGCTGGAGAAGACTCTTGAGAGTCTCGTGGATTGCAAGGAAATCAAACCAGTCAATCCTAAAAGAAATGAACCCTGAATATTCACTGGAAAGACTGATGCTGAAGCTGAAGTTCCAACATTTTAGTCACCTGATGTGAAGAGTCAACTCATTGAAAAAGACCCTGAAGCTGCAAAAGACTGAAGGCAAAGGAGAAAAGAGCCACAGAGGATGAGATGGTGAGATAGCATCACCAAGTCAATGGACATGAATTTGAGCAAAGTCCAGGAGGTAGTGGAGGACAAAGGAGCCTGGCATGCTACAGTCCTTGTCCATCGGGTCACAAAGAGACAGACACCACTTAGCAACTGAATAACAACTGTATCTGAGGGTTAGAAATCCAGAAGTCGCTCATCTGGATGGTTCCGGCAAGGGGTCTGTCTCTCAAGAGACTACAGTCACATGTTGGTGGGGCTTTAGTCATCTGATCCTTGGCTGGGACTAAAGGATCCATGGCCCACTCACACGGATGGAGGGTGGGTATTAGCACATCTCAGTTCTTTCCACGTGGACCTCTCTGAGAACACTTGAGTGTACTCAGGACATGAGCTGCCTTCCTGCACAGAAGGAAAAGACAAGGAGGAAGCCAGAGTACCTCTTCTGAATTAGTCTCTAAATTAGTTCTGCTTTATTGTTTCATTAGCAGAAATTCTCTAAGTCCATTTCATGCCTAATAGGAGGAAAATTAAGCTCCATTTTCTAAAGGCAAGCACTTCACAGGACTTCTGGACAGACTTTTAAAACTATCAGAGATATCATTTTGAGCAGAAAAATCTAATCTATTTAGGAATAAATCTAATGAAAGATGCTTAAATCTTTAAGGAGAAAAACTTTAAACTTTAGTGAAAGACATTAAAGAAGACCTAACTTAATGTAGAGATATATGTTAGGTAGCCTCAAAAGCAAGTCTCTCAAATTGATATATTAAATCAATTTGTTTCTAATCTAAGCCTCTGTTAGAATTTTTTTATTTTCTTTTGAACTTGAAAAGCATATTCTGAAATTCATATGGAAATTCAAAGGCCCAAGAGTATCAAATACACTCCTGAAGAAGAAAAATTACAAGGCTGAAGAACATGCTCCACATACATCAAAATGTCTCATGAAGTTTGATAGCAACAGCAGTGAAAACAGTGTGGGATTGTCTCAGAAACAGACGAACTCTGCAGTGGACAGAATAGCAATCCCAGGCACAGATCTATACAGCTATAGAAACTTGATGCATGCCAGAAGGAACGCAGAAAATGACTTGGGGAATAATACAGTATTTAAAAAATAATGCTGCCACAACTGCTTATCCACAGAGACAGAAGATGAAACCATCTCTTTACCTCAGACCAAACCTTTAAATAAATGAATCCCAAGTAAATTTAAAACTTGAATGTAAAAGCCAAAACTCTGAAAGTCACAAAAGAAAATATACAAATATGACTTGGTGACATTATGATATGGAAGGGCTTCTTAAGCAGACATAAAAATGATAGCCATAAAAATAACTGATAAATTTAACCACATTAAAATGAATAACACTGAATAACCAAAAAATTAAAAAAAGAAGCATAAAGAAAGTGAAAAAGACAAGCCACACATGGTAAACATACTTTAACCAAGATTCACAAAACGAAATGTGTTTCCATATAACAGAAGGAAAGAAAAACTATTCTGGAAAATTCTTGTCCATTTATACCTGGCTAAAAGCAAGGAGGTGGGAATGAACTTGGTGTATTTGGAGGATAATTCAGAATGCTGGTAATCTGGCACTTGCAGTCATTCTGCAAATTCTTATTGGGCACTTTCTATTAGTAAGTGCTATACTCAGCTACACATGCATTATAATTCAGACCTGGTCCTTCTTCTCATGGAACTGAAATGATCTAATAGTAACAAAAGACAGCTTTTTTTTTTTCCATTTATTTTTATTAGTTGGAGGCTAATTACTTTACAATATTGTAGTGGTTTTTGCCATACCTTGACATGAATCAGCCATGGATTTACATGTGTTCCCCATCCTGAAACCCCCTCCCACCTCCCTCCCCATCCCATCCCTCTGGGTCTTCCCGGTGCACCAGCCCTGAGCACTTGTCTCATGCATCCAACCTGGGCTGACGATCTCTTTCACACTTGATAATATACATGTTTCAATGCTATTCTCTCAGATCATCCCACTCTCGCCTTCTCCCACAGAGTCCAAAAGCCTGTTCTATACATTTGTGTCTCTTTTTCTGTCCTGCATACAGGGTTATCGTTACCATCTTTTTAAATTCCATATATATGCATTAGTATACTGTATTGGTGTTTATCTTTCTGGCTTACTTCACTCTGTTTAATGGGCTCCAGTTTCATCCATTTCATTAGAACTGATTCAAATGTATTCTTTTTAAAGGCTGAGTAATATTCCAATGTGTATATGTACCATAGCTTTTTTATCCGTTTGTCTCCTGATGGGCATCTCAAAAGACAGCTTATAAAAGTAATAAATCATGAATGTCACCTTGAATGACACCCTGAATGTCACCTATACTTGTGTCATTAATTGACAGACATGGAAACTGAAATCCAAATGGGAGATGTGATTTATTGAAGTTCTCACAACTAGTAAATATAAGTTGGGACTAGTTCTCTTGATTTCCTCAACATACTCTTCTGCCTATCAGATATAGTATGAGGGAGTTTCGACTGTACTCCTTAGTGTAATCTAATTCAGCACTTCAGGACATTTCATAATATAATTAATATACACATGATTAGAGGCGTACAACTGAAGAAAAAACTAGGCATTGCAATGATGCTCAAACCCTATTACCATTTTGTTAGACAATAAGGATAAAACATCCAAACAAGGGAATACCAGACAGTCAATAAAAAGATAATGTAAATCTAGAATAGATCTGTATATGGAAGAATGACTATGACATAACATTAAATGAATAAAGATTATAGAATGTTAGTTACATTTATCATATCCCATATATGTAAAATTATGTATATATCTAAATATAGGTATGTGAAATTATACAATGTGTAAAATTATATTCACAATTATATATGTGTGGATATATATATATATGTATACACATATAGTGTAGTATGCTTGTGTTAGTTGCTCAGTCGTATCTGAGTCTTTGCAACCTCACGGACTGCAGCCCGCCAGGCTCCTCTGTCCATGGAATTCTCCAGGCAAGAATACTGGAGTGGGTTGCCATTCCCTCCTCCAACAGATCTTCCTGACCCAGGATCAAATCTGGATCTCCTGCATTATGGGCAGATTTTTTTTTTCTGTCTGAGCCATTGTTTAGGTCTATATAAATATGCAGAGACATAATGATTTCTGGATGAGTGTCTGTTGATGAGTGTTTGTTAAGAGTAGTATTTGTTAGAATATGAGATGGATTTTATTTCCTTCTTGGTACATTTCTCCACTGTTGATTTTTAAATATTGATCCAGTATCTTTTTTAAAGCAATGAAAAAAGATAGATTTTTTTTTTTCTGAATAACTTCAAGTATCAGGAGCATGCTAATGGGTTGAATGCATATTCATGATAGAACATGGACAATGGAAATAGAGAGCACAGCAAGACCTACTCATCTAGAAAAAGGGATGGGAAAACAAATCTGCATGTAGGACCAAATGATACACCGTCCTGAAATAATCTGAAGGAGCCTGCATCCTGGATGATACACTTGGTCTCTAGCAGCCTCGGACTTCCAGGGCATCAGGCATCTTCTGACAAGAGGAAAACAATGCCTGCATATACAAACCTCTACATAGCATGCTTTCAGTTTTATGCAGCTGAATGAATTTTTAAAAGCTGCATGCAATAAACTTCCTCAAATTGACTTTGCTTAGTCATAGTTTGTGATGTCCCCATATAGCTAAAATTGACTTTTGCCAAATTAATTTAAAAAGAAATCAAGAGTGAAATTATGAGGGCAAGGAAAATCATTATCTTTGCTGAAAGTCTAAGCTACTTATTAATCACAAGCCCTTTAGCAGCACCAAGAACAGAGTTACATACAAATAGTTCCTATGTCCACTATAATTATTTTTATTTATTCTGTAACACTTTTGGCAATACCTTCCTAATCCTGTTCCAACTTGTCTGAAGTCCAGAATACTGACTTTTCTCGTGGAGTTCTAGAAAATTAGCTGCAATGCCTTAAAGTTTAATCTACAACAACATAAGAACAATATGACCACAAACATAGTAGTTTACATCTAATATCCATGCTTTTCAGTGAGTGTAACTCACACAAACATGTTCATCACTTAAGGTTTAACTCTTCTGTTCCAATTATATAAATAACCTTTACAATCAGAGATGCAATATTTTAGAAAGCTGCACAGAAAGTACTTACCTATACTATACGATTCTGCCATGACTGATAACTATTGATCTGCTTCCTCCCCCAAAAAAAGGTTTGGAGTAAAACTACCCAGGCAATTTGAATAATATAACTGAGTCATCATTAATCACTTGTAATCCCTTTCCTTTGCCACATTTATTAATCCTTAAAGGTTTTCAGAAAATCGTTCTATTCCAATATTCTTCACATACCATCTGTTCAAGCACATTCCTCGTATTCTTACTAGGTTTTCACAGATGCCACTTTTTAAATCGGCAAATCTCCTCAGGAGCATCATCTGGCTCCCATCACCCCTACTTCAGGGAGCCCCTAGTCATCACAGTAATACCAGCATCAGAGCAGATGTTCCATATTCTCAGGCAGATTTCCCTTCCTCCATAGAGTTTCTGAATACAAATTTTGAGATGGGGGAAAAAAAAATCTTTTGGGTGCAATAGTTTTCTGCAATTGCTTCCTCTGTGTCAAATGCAGTCTACAACCCTCATTTCTGTTCTTCTGGAGAAGACCTGGTCAGAGGGAATCTCCCTTCTCAGGGTGTAGGGAGCAGAAATGAACACATAGAGACAGAGACAGAGAGAAGCCTGGAAAGCCAAAGGGAACAAGATGCAAAGTCGGATTATACAAGGCTTCGTTTTTGTTGTTGTTGTTGAGGTTTTGGCTGCCCTGCACAGCATGCAAGATCTTAGTTCCCTGACCAGGGCCCCATTCACTGGAAGTGTGGTGTCCTAATCACTGCATCACCAGGGAAGTCAAGGCTCAACTTTGTAAAGGTCAACTGGGTCTACTCTGCCATGGAAATTAAGCAACATTCTGATCTGTGCAGAAGGGAACAGATTGTCTTTGGAAGATATGTGGAAATACAACTATGATTCAAAACAAAATGGAAGACTAAGAATTTTTCCATGGAATTAGATCACTGAAGGCAATTACTTTGGAGAACTGATTTGTTAACTGCCAGGATCTGATACAGAAATTATCCAAAAACACTCTTTCCAGATCTATAACTTGCTTGTTCCATGTGAACACAATCTCAAAGTGAAACTACATGCTGCAGTGATGCTGAAACAATGTAAAGTTCAGGGGAAAGGCCCTGGTATGAAACAGGGTTATGCCCTTCTACACTGTTGGTGGGAATGTAAACTGGTATGGTCACTGTGGAAACCAGTATGGAGGTTCCTTAAAAAACTAAAAATAGAATTACCATATGATCCAGCAATTCCACTCCTGGGTATATATCCAGACAAATTTATAACTTGAAAAGATACATAGCAGTACTATTTACAACAACTAAATGTCCATCAGCAGATGAATGGATAATGAAGATATGATATATATGTCACATGTGATATATATACACACATACATGTGTGTGTGTGTGTATACATATATATATAGTGGAATACTCAGTTCAGTTCAGTCGCTCAGTCGTGTTCGACTCTTTGCGACCCCATGAATGGCAGCACGCCAGGCCTCCTTGTCCATCACCAACTCCCAGAGTTTACTCAAACTCATGCCCATTGAGTCGGTGATGCAGCCATAAAAAAGAATGAAATATGCCATCTGCAGCAACATAGATGAACCCTGAGATTATCATACTAAGCAAAATAAGTCAGACAGAGAAAGATAAACATCACATGATGTCACTTAAATGTAAAATCTAAAATATGACACAGATGAACCTACTACAAAACAGAAACAGACCCATAGATATAGAGAAGAGATTTGTTGTTGCCAAGGGCGTGGGGGGAGGGAAGGAATGGGAGTTCGGGATTAGCAGATGTTTATACAGAGAATGAATAAACAACAAGGTCCTACTGTCCAGCACAAGGATCTATAGTCAATATCCTATAATAAACTATAATGCAAAGTCCCCCAAAAATACAGTTCTAGAATCAGGCATGTACTAACTTGCTCACTATCTATAAGAGCCTGGAGAAGTGGCCTGATTTGTCTGACACCTCAGCTTCCTTATCTCTCATGTGAGCAGTCGAACGAGATGACTACTAGGTCACCCCCAGCCTGAAAGTAGCACAGTACAAATGCTCGCATTTTATGAAGAACTGGTTGCATCCACTTCTAAAATAGCATAACAGACGTCAAGATCTACTGGATCAGCAGGAGTAAAAAGAACAAAAAGAACCATGTTGAAAGACTGTCTATGTATGTTTAGTAGAAGCAATGAACAGAGTTCAGATATCAAAGGGAGGTTTTTTCTGAGTGAGAAACACTGCTAGGGGCTGCACGACCTGCCACGGAATTACAGAGGAGAGGACGGTGCCCAGAGTGGCAGATAGATGAGCCCCAGGGTCCAGATCCAGGTCTACTGGCCAATCACTGAGTAACACCAGATAGAAAATCCACATCTCTGAACTGCTGCTTCTTCATCTTTAAGAGAAAAACTAAAGAGGACAGATATGCTCTGGGAAAGTGGGGTGTATCCTCCAGATTTACATCTGATTACAAGACATTGACAAAAAAAGAATGTTTAGTTGCAGTCTTCTCTTCTCCCCATCACTCATTCTTTGTTTCTCCAGACTCACTGCTACTGCTAAGTCACTTCAGTCATGTCCAACCAACTCTGTGTGACCCCATCCCTGGGATTCTCCAGGCAAGAACACTGGAGTGGGTTGCCATTTCCTTTTCCAATGCATAAAAGTGAAAAGTGAAAGTGAAGTCGCTCAGTCATGTCTGACTCTTCGCGACCCCATGGACTGCAGCCCACCAGACTCCTCCGTCCATGGGATTTTCCAGGCAAGAGTACTGGAGTGGGGTGCCATTGCCTTCTCCGTCCAAACTCACAGACAAACTTTAATTTGGGTAGGAAGAATGCCAACTGACTAAGATACTTTGCTACCAACAACTGTTCCCATTCATTCCACATTTCACCTATGACAAGACAGGTAAAGTTAAAGAGGAGGAGGTAAGCAAAATCTCAATTATTCAACTAGTGGAAGAAATTGGCCAGGCCTAGCAGAGACCTTAAAGAATAAAAACTTTTTTTTTCCTTTTTAAGAAGTTGGGGAGATTGTTGTTTTTTAATTTCTTAGTTTGGGCTCAGGTATTAATCATCCCTATCTTCACCTCAACTTTCCATTGAACAATTACAGTCTTAGTCATATTCTGACAGGGACCTCAAAGATCTTGAAGGAAAACATCTTCCCAACTAAACCCTAAACTTCTTGCCTTCTTTCTCTCTCTCTGCCTTTTAGGACTAAGTCTGCCTGAATTTGCTAAAATGTTTGTATTCAGCTATCGTGTTGTTCTTTCCATTTGCCTCAGTTTCTCCCATTGAATACTACTCTCATCACAAACCATCAGAATCCCTTCTGTCATGTCCCCACACTCAAGCCTGGCCTCGATCTACCCACGCTTTTCCACCCCATCCCCTGGCTCCATTCATTCCTCTCAAAATCACTTTCTCTCTGTCTCAGTCCCTTTCAGTCTGGGAAGCGGTAGGCCAGTTTATGAGGTCAAACTCCTACAGCCATGAGGTTAGTCTCTTCATTATTCTTTGCGGCTCTACGAATTTGAAAGAGATTGATTCAGACACAGATAGTATCTTAACACTGCCCTGCCCAACATGGTAGCCACTAGCCACGTGTGATCATTTAAATTAAATAAAATTTAAAATTCTGTTCCTGTTTATAGTCATGTTTTAAGTCATAAGATTATTTCTATCAACAAAGAAAGTTCTATTAGTCAGCACTGCCTTCACATAAAGGAATTCATTGTAATGGTGAATTCCAAATATGACCATTATTTCTGGGCTGAGAAACTCTATAGGTACTAAAAATGAATATATTTGTGTCTTATAAGTGTATAATCAAGAGTTGGGGTAGGAGGTGGCTGGATGAGGGAGACACAACTCTCTTTTAATAAGTATTTTAGGCCTTGATTTGGGCAGAGGCAGGCAACCCCAAAGAATGCACAAACTATTACACAATTGCACTCATCTCACACACTAATAAGTGAAGTGAAGTGAAGTCACTCAGTCGTGTCCGACTCTTTGAGACCCCATGGACTGTAGCCCACCAGGCTCTGTCCATGGGATTTTCCAGGCAAGAATACTGGAGTGGGTTGCCATTTCCTTCTCCAGGAGATCTTCCCAACCCAGGAATTGAACCTGGGTCTCCCGGTTTGTAGACAGCCGCTTTAGCATCTGAGCCACCAGGGAAGTCACACACTAATAAAGTAATGCTCAAAATTCTCCAAGCCAGGCTTCAACAATATGTGAACCGTGAACTTTCAGATGTTCAAGATGGTTTTAGAAAAGGCAGAGGAACCAGAGATCACATTGCCAACACCTGCTGTATCATCGAAAAAGCAAGAGAGTTACAGAAAAACATCTATTTTTGCTTTATTGACTATGCCAAAGCCTTTGACTGTGTGGATCACAATAAACTGTTGAAAATTCTTCAAGAGATGGGAATACCAGACCACCTGACCCACCTCTTGAGAAACCTATATGCAGGTCAGGAAGCAACAGTTAAACCTGGACACGGAACAACAGACTGGTTCCAAATAGGAAAAGGAGTATGTCAAGGCTGTATATTGTCACCCTGCTTGTTTAACTTATATGCAGAGTACATCATGAGAAACGCTGGGCTAGAAGAAGCGCTGGGCTGGAAGAATCACAAGCTGGAATCAAGACTGCAGGAGAAATATCAATAACCTCAGATATGCAGATGACACCACCCTTATGGCAGAAAGTGAAGAGGACCTAAAATGCCTCTTGATGAAAGTGAAAGAAAGAGGAGAGTGAAAAAGTTGGCTTAAAGCTCAACATTCAGAAAACTAAGATCATAGCATCTGGTCCTATCACTTCATGGAAAATAGATGGGGAAACAGTGGAAGCAGTGTCAGACTTTATTTTGGGGGGCTCCAAAATCACTGCAGATGGTGACTGCAGCCATGAAATTAAAAGACGCTTACTCCTTGGAAGGAAAGTTATGACCAACCTAGATAGCATATTGAAAAGCAGAGACATTACTTTGCCAGCAAAGGTCTGTCTAGTCAAAGCTCTGGTTTTTCCAGTGGTCATACATGGATGTGAGAGTCGGACTGTGAAGAAAGCTGAGCACTGAAAAATTGATGATTTTGAACTGTAGTGTTGGCAAAGACTCTTGAGAGTCCCTTGGACTGCAAGGAGATTCAACCAGTCCATCCTAAAGGAGATCAGTCCTGGGTGTTCATTGGAAGGACTGATGCTGAAGCTGAAACTCCAATACTTTGGCCACCTCTTGCAAAGAGTTGACTCATTAGAAAAGACCATGATGCTGGGAGGGATTGGGTGCAGAAGGAGAAGGGGATGACAGAGGATGAGATGGCTGGATGGCATCACTGACTTGATGGACATGAGTTTGAGTAAACTCCGGGAGTTGGTGATGGACAGGGAGGCCTGGCATGCTGCAATTCATGGGGTCGCAAAGAGTTGGACACGACTGAGCAACTGAACTGAAGGCCAATTGAAAATAGAGGGGCATTCTCTGTTTTGGCTCAAATGGTAAAGAATATGCCTTCAATGCAGGAGACCAGGTTGGATGCCTGGATTGGAATGATCCCCTGGAGAAGGGAGTGGCAACTCACTCCAGTATTCTTGCCTAGAGAATCTCAAGAACCGAGGAGTCTGGCGGGCTACAATCCATGGGGTCGCAATGAGCCAGACAGGACTGAGGAACTAACAACTTTCTCTTTTTATATTCACAGGAAATCCTCCAGCAACTTATTTTACAGATGAGAAAACTGAGACGAAAAAGTGTTAAGAAGTTTGCCCAAAACTTAAAAACCAGAATGTAAAACAAGCCTGCTTGAATCCCAACATTCTTCAGATCATGCCATTCTGCCTGTTAATCTCTGTCACCAGGGAAACGGGACTCCCAGCAAAGGTTCCCAGCTGCTGGGTCTCAGGGTTCAGTAGTTTTCTTTCCCTTCAAAGTAGGGCTTGGGGCCATGTAATATAGAGTAATAAATATTCTTTAACACTTCCTTTTGAGACAATCCTAGATTCACATGCGTTTGTGAGGACTAAGACAGAGATTTGGAATATCTTTTCAATATATGTGTGTGTATATATATATATATCTAATACTTTTTTGTTTTGTTTTTTAGTATTTATTTATTTGGCTGCACAGGGTCTGAGTTGTGGCAAGTAGAAGCTTTGGTTTTTTATTGAGATTTTATTTATTTTTAATTTTATTTTTTGGCCACACTTCAGGGCATGTGAGATCTTAATTCCCTGACCAAGGATCAAACCCTTGCCCCCTGAATTGGGAGAGTGGAGTCTTAACCACTGGACCACCAGGGAAGTCTTCAGTTTACATTTTTAATCTTCTACAGACTGGATCCGCTATAAGACTGTCTTTATCCTAGAAGACTTGAGACGCTATCAGGGAACACATAAATAAATAATACAGACCCTGTTAAAACAAAAATGCAATACCATTTTCATCTACCGATTATCAAATAAGGATAAAAGCAGTAACACGGTAGCAAAAAGCACCCTGACAGACACATTCCCAGATTTTATCGGTTAGAGTGTAAAGTGAGGCAAACTGGAAAGCAGGTGGGCAATACTCGTGAAATATTTCCTCTTTCAGCCAGTATCTTTTGAGCCCTGCTATGTAAGTGCCAGGTCCTGGGCTGGACCCTGGGGGAAAACAGTAAATGGAGCAGACACTGTCCAGCCCTTCTGGAACTTACTGTCCTGTCTTGTTTATAGGCAGATAGGCGTTTGTGAGAAGGGTTGTGATAGGCAAAGTATAGATGTTATAGAAGTGCATATGAGGAAAGCTGAATTCAGCCTTAGGCAACTAGGGGAGGCATTGCTCAAGCAGAGGACAAGGGAAGATAGCCTTCCACCCACTGAGTGAGTGATCAACAGGAGCTGGCCAGAGGAAGGAGACAGTGTCACGTGAGAAAGAGTGTCCCAAAGGGAAGAAACAGCGGGAGTGGCCCACAGGAAGGTCAAAATGAAGAGAGAATGGCCTGAAACATCTGGCAAAACTACCTTAAGGAATAACCTAGAACACCAAAACAAACAAACCAATAACCTTTTAAATAGATACACTTTTACCACATCATTAGTTAAAATAGTAGAATATTAAAAAATATCTAGGTCAGTAAAAGATACTCGGGTATGTTATGGAGGGCACACCCACAGTACGGACTATATTGTAGCCATTTAAAATAATGCTTACAGTGCTTTTTTTAAAATACTGAAAATACTTATGTTAAAATGTTGAAAGAAAAAGGCAGGATACATAATTTTATAACTAATATGACCACAATTGTGCTATATATATATATATATATATGTATATGTATATGTATATATATGTATATATATAAAATGAGGGCTTCCCTGGTAGCTCAGCTGGGAAAGAATCCACCTGCAATGCAGGAGACCCCAGTTTGATTCCTGGGTCAGGAAGTTCCCTGGAGAAGGAATAGCTACCCACTCCAGTATTCTTGGGCTTCCCTGGTGGTTCAGACAGTGAAAGAGTATGCCTGCAATGCGGGAGACCTGGGTTCATTCCCTGGGTTGGAAAGATCCCCTGGAGGAGGGCATGGTAACCCACTCCAGTATTCTTGCCTAGAGAATGCCCATGGACAGAAGAGCCTGGAAGGCTACAGTCCATGGGGTTGCAAAAGTCACACATGACTGAGTGACTAAGCCCAGCACAGGAGCATAACCAAACAAAGGAGACTAGTTAAAAGACTGATAGTGATAGCCTTTTTTTTTTCCTTTTCAGTATGTATGCTGTCAAAGCAAGCATGGCAGTCTTTTGATAGTGAGATTACAGATGATTTTCATGTACATGCTATTTTATAGTATGATGTTTACTTAGTCTGGGGCAGAGCCCAGCCCCACCGTTTCCTATCTGTGTAGCCTTGGTAAGTCACATAACTTCTCTGTGTCTCAGTTTACTCATCTGTAAAATAGGAATAATTATAGAACCTATGTGACAGATTGTAATAAACATTATCATAGTAAAGTGTCTCAGCATGCTAGTTACTAATGTATATTAGTGTTCTGTTAAATATACTAGCATTCTGTTTTCTATTTAAAAATTTTTCTTTAATGCACTTATATGACTTTTATAATGGGAAAATCACTTTTCATGAAAAGAAGTGCTTCATATTGTAAGCTAGTGGTATGTGTTATCTTAAATGAGAGCACTGAGGAGAGGCAGCTCACCCATTCCGAGGAAACAGAGGGATGTGAGAGAACAGTCTCTGAGAAGGCAAAATCTGAGCTGACTTTTGAAGACCAAGGACTTAGAGAGGAGAAGGGCAGTGGAAATTTCTAGACAAATAGAACATCAAGCAAAGACTTAGAACCTTAGGAATCTCAAGGCAGAAGGGGGCTGGAAGATTAGCCAGCCCACCTTTCCACTCGCTTGGGTCTCCCTCTGCTACACACCCTACAGATGCTTACATGCATTCAGGCAGAAGGAGCTGACTGCTTTCAGAACAAATCCATCCTCTGGCTGGATAGTTCTCTTTGTTAGGAAGCACCTCCATATTTAGATGCTCATCTACCACTGTACTTGCATACATACACATCAGAGAAAATCCAAGTCACACATTCATACCAATACACACAGGTGAGAGTATGGGTCACCCAAGTGTGGTCCATTAAGGCAACACTCCTCAATCTACCACATGGCTGTGGTGTTTGTGGCTTGACTCTGAGACGTCTTACAAACATCACTAATTCTATAACTTTTAAATGCAAAAAGTCATGAGAGTGTTCAAGTTTTAGGTAAAAAGTAGCACATGATTGCAATAGAGGAAACAAAACATAAGAACAGTGATGCTGTCACTTTTTATAATAGCATAATTCATTCTGAAGGAAAAAAATGACTTTTAGCACCACATGGAAATTCTTGTAATGGTACAGCCTGAAGAAGAGATGGTGCTGGAAAATGGACAAGTGTGTGTCTGGAGAAAAAAAGCATCAATATTGTATGCTGACTGGAGAACCCTGGAAATTCACTAAGCAACTCAAGAGGCCAGGTCTGACCTCTGAGGCTTTATTGGAAGCTTGTAAGTCTAAGCCCTGTTGGAAGCTAAACACCATCTGCCGATGTTAATCTATCGAGTGCAGACCTTGTAGCAACTGTTACCTGTCCCAACACCTCTGAAGCACAGTTAGACCTGAACTACATGATAAAGATAACACAATAAATCCACGAGGAAAAGATAAGATTATTCAATTAAGGCATTTGAACATCCAGATAAAAGCCCAGAAAATAAAGCTGGGTCTCTACTTCACTGTCAACATCAAAATTAATTCCTGATGGATCAAATCCTTGTGTGAAAAATGAAACTATACCAAGTAAACTTTTTAAGAATGGCAGAGAGGCAAAGACATTTTAATATGATGTAACACCCAGAAGTCATAAAGTAAATATCTTACATGGAAAAGAATTTCACCAAAGGATAACAGGAAAATTATTTGTAATTCATATCCCAGGCAATGGGTCTATTTTCATAATACAGAAAGCTCTCCAATGAACCAGTAAGAAAATACCAACAACTCGGTGAAAAATAGAGAAAGAAATACAGCAGCTCTTAATCACATGATAAGATGCTCAGTTGCATTCATAATCAGAGAAATACAAAGTAAAATTAACTCAAGCATCATCTTTCATCTATAAAATGGCAGAGCACAAGGAGTATGATAATATACTCTCACACAATGATGATCTGTCAATTAGTAAAACTTTCATGAAAGAAATCTGACACCATCAATCAAAATTACAAATACATGGTCTTTGAGGTAAGAGCTCCACCTCTAACAATTTATCTTTCATACATCCTAGCACATGTAAAATAGCATGGGTATCAGGTGATTAACTGCATCATTGTTTATAAGAACCAAGATAGAAAACAACCTGAAATCTGTTACTATCAAACTACTAAGTGGCTACCTTCAAAATGAGGCAGATACTTATGTTCAGATATGAAAACACCTCTAAGATACATGGTTAATTGGAAAATGGCAAAGTGAAAGTGGAAGTCACTCAGTCTTGTCCGACTCTTTGCGACCCCATGGACCTATACAGTTCATGGAATTCTCCAGCCAGAATACTGGAGTGGGTAGATTTTCCCTTCTCCAGAGGATCTTCCCAACCCAGGTCCTCCCGCATTGCAGGCAGATTCTTTATCAGCTGAGCCACAAGGGAAGCAAAGTTTACTTCCTACTATAATTTGTGTTAATAATAAAGAGCTATTCAGATGATATAGATGGAGACAGGTTTTTGCTTGTATATGTTTAGAATATTTCTGGAAGGGTAATCAAAACCTCAGAGGTACACTCAATAATAGCCAGTTCAAGTTGGGGGAGAAAGAAATTTTCTACTATAATGCATCTTTGTACCTTTCAAATATTTTATCATGAACATATATTAGCTATTCAAAATATTAATAAATTGAATTCAGCAAGAAATTCCTGCTTGAAACTAATTCCTTCCTCTTCTCTGCTACCCCTGTATTTTTCACTCACTTATTTGTTGTGCATGTATATGTATTTGTATCACCTACAAAACCAAGAACAAATTGAGGGCTGCAACTCTGTCTCTATCAAGTTTCTATCTCCAGCATCTAGCACAGTGTCTTACACAGAAAAGGAGACTTTTTCTTAAGTGATGTCTTGAAGAGTGATGAAGACTTTTTCATGGGAAGAAGTCTGGTTACTTGATACAGCAGCTGAGTGGGGCTGCAAGACCTTAAGAATATTCTACCTTGCAACATGTTCTTATTCTTTAAGAGAAGGGAGGGAGAGACACAAAGATAGAGAGAAAAACTGAGACAGACTCAAAGATCAGACTAGACTTTAGAGCATTGCTGCCAGGAGGAATGCATTTGGGGGGAAAAAGTGTGATCATGTGACTGGATGGGAAGGAGATAATTTGAGATCTTCCATAAAGAATCTCTTGATGAACGTGAAAGAGGAGAGTGAAAAAGTTGGCTTAAAGCTCAACATTCAGAAAACTAAGACCATGGCATCCGGTCCCATTACTTCATGGTAAATAGATGGGGAAAGAGTGGAAACAGTGGCTGACTTTATTTTTTGGACTCCAAAA
Organism: Muntiacus reevesi; assembly: GCF_963930625.1. Lineage (NCBI taxonomy): Eukaryota > Metazoa > Chordata > Mammalia > Artiodactyla > Cervidae > Muntiacus > Muntiacus reevesi. Next base: position 39,123,582 of record NC_089265.1, on the reverse strand, counting down.
TCACTGCAGATGGTGATTGCAGCCATGAAACTAAAAGACACTTACTCCTTGGAAGGAAAGTTATGACCAACCTAGACAGCATATTGAAAAGCAGAGACATTACTTTGTCAACAAAAGTCCATCTAGTCAAGGCTATGGTTTTTCCAGTAGTCATGTATGGATGTGAGAGTTGGACTATAAAGAAAGCTGAGCACTGAAGAATTGATGCTTTTGAACTGTGGAGTTGGAGAAGACTCTTGAGAATCCCTTGGACTGCAAGGAGATCCAACCAGTCCATCCTAAAGGAGATCAGTCCTGGGTGTTCATTGGAAGGACTGATGTTGAAGCTGAAACTCGAATATTTTGGCCACCTGATGTGAAGAGCTGACTCATTGGAAAAGACCCTGATGCTGGGAAAGATTGAGGACAGGAGGAGAAGGGGACGACACAGGGTGAGATGGTTGGATGGTATAAGCGACTCAATGGACTTGAGTTTGGGTAAACTCCAGGAGTTGGTGAAGGACAGGGAGGCCTGGTGTGCTGCGATTCATCAGGTCGCAAAGAGTCAGACACGACTGAGCAACTGAACTGTACTGATGATCTAAACAAAAGGTAAACGCTGAGAAGAAAAGTAACTTATCAGGAAGTCCATTTTTAAGCATTCTGTTGTCATTTCTGTCCCTGCTCATGGTGAGTTTACCTAGGACAGAGGCTGCAACTTCAACAGTTAAGTGTCAAGACACAGGCATCTACATTCTATAGCAAATTCAGTTGATGCCATCTCATCACACCAACACTGCTCGCTTCCTAAGGGCAGGGTTGGCAGACACTTTTATTAGCAATCATCTCTGCCACCTTCTGATTATCTACAGATTTAAGGCCACATAATCATCCCCTGCGTCACAGAGAGGAGGGAGGGGGGGTGGAAACTAAGAGTCTCTAAATCCCTCCTAACACTTGCTTCTTCCCTACCAGCAAGATTAGAGCAATCAACAGCTGTGGGCATATGTGCTCAGAACAGACAGGCTGGGCTGGGCTGTCCAGAGCCTGAGCAAGGCCAGTTCTCGGGGCCATGCTGGGGACCCCAGGTCTGCTGGTCCAGGCGTGTCTCTCTGCGACAGTACAGGGCACGTGGCCAACTCCTAGGTTCAGTGAGCAGGCTAGGGACCCGACCACGGCCAGGAGTGCAAAGCCAGGGCTCCCATTCCTCCAGCTATGCTGAAACAGACAGAGAGGAGGCGGTCCTGGGGCTACAGGTCCTGGACTACGACCGAGGGTGAAGACGCGGCCCAGGAGGCGGGCGGTCAACACCACCGCAGGAGCATCTGCTCCGTGGGGGGCCGCTCGGGTTCCCAGGCCAGCATCCCACCATGGACCGAGGGCAACTATAACTACTACATCGAGGACGATGAGGATGGGGAAGAGGAGGAGCAGTGGAAGGACGAGCCGGCCGAGGAGGAGGACCGCCAGCCAGCGGAGGCCACCACCACCGAGCGAGCGGAAGGCGGCGGCGCCGACACTCCACTCGTGTCCACCACGCTGAACGTGAACGTGGGCGGCCACAGCTACCACCTGGATTACACGGAGCTGGCCTGCTACCCCAAGACGCGCCTGGGCCGCCTGGCCACGTCCACCAGCCGCAGCCGCCAGCTGGGCTTGTGCGACGATTACGAGGTGCAAACGGACGAATACTTCTTCGACCGCGACCCCGAGGTCTTCCAGCTCATCTACAACTTCTACGCGTCCGGGGTCCTGCTGGTGCGCGACGAGCTGTGCCCACGCAGCTTCCTGGAGGAGCTGGGCTACTGGGGCGTGCGTCTCAAGTACACGCCGCGCTGCTGCCGCATCTGCTTCGAGGAGCGGCGCGACGACCTGAGCGAGCAGCTCAAGATCCAGCGCGAGCTGCGCGCCCAGGCGCAGGCCGAGGAGGCGGAGGAGCTCTTCGAGGACATGCGCTTCTACGGGGCGCAGCGGCGCCGCCTCTGGAACCTCATGGAGAAGCCCTTCTCATCGGTGGCCGCCAAGGCCATTGGGGTGGCCTCCAGCCTCTTCGTGCTCATCTCCGTCGTGGCGCTGGCACTCAACACGGTGGAAGAGATGCAGCAGCAGCCGGAGCACGGCGAGGGGGGCGGCAACCCGCGGCCCTTTCTGGAGCACGTGGAGACGCTGTGCATGGCCTTCTTCACGCTCGAGTTCCTGCTGCGCCTGGCCTCCACGCCCGACCTGCGGCGCTTTGCGCGCAGCGCCCTCAACCTGGTGGACCTGGTGGCCATCCTGCCGCTCTACCTGCAGCTGCTGCTCGAGTGCTTCACCAGCGAGGACCAGCTGCACGGCAGGGGCTCGCCGCGGGAGCACGACCTGGAGACGATGGGCCGCGTGGGCAAGGTGGGCCAGGTACTGCGCGTCATGCGCCTCCTTCGCATCTTCCGCATCCTCAAGCTGGCGCGCCACTCCACAGGTCTGCGCGCCTTCGGCTTCACGCTGCGCCAGTGCTACCAGCAGGTGGGCTGCCTGATGCTCTTCATCACCATGGGCATCCTTACCTTCGCCGCCGCCGTCTACTCCGTGGAGCACGACGTGCAGGGCACCAACTTCACCAGCATCCCCCACGCCTGGTGGTGGGCCGCGGTGAGTACCACGGCCCGTGAGCTTTCCCTCCCGCTTCCCCAGCTCGGCAGAAGCTGCTGCTCTCCTTCCTGGGAGATGCCGCCCTCCTTGCTTTGTTCCATCATCTTTTCCCTGCCTTGTTTAATTGTCATTGCTTTCTTGTTCTCTCTGTCCTCAACCAGAAAATATAAAGCAACAGCAGCAAAATAGATTGGGTGTTAAAAAGTTCGAAAGACAGTCCAGTAAGAAAGAGGAAGTCCAAGAAGCTTGAGGTGGTCCTCACGTGGTCCTAGGAATCACCAAAGCTAGATTTAGTTTTAATACCCCTGAAAGGCTGATTTTAAGGAACAGTGATTGTTCCTTAAAGCCTGAGGAACTTCATCATCATCACTCGTGTTATCTGTCACTTATTGAATACCTGTTGTCCTGAGTGGTTTATAATGCTTAACTTATTTCAGCATCACAACCATGTGAAGTGGCTAGGATCACTATTTTTTAAGAGGAAAAATTTCCTTTCAGTGTTGAAGGAAACTGTTGATGTCTGCAGAGGAGGCAACAAGACTTGCCTGAAAAGTGTCAACCCTCCCTGAAATTTCACTGGTTCTAGCTAAATCTGAGCATCTAACACTGAAACTTGCTCTGGTATCACAAAAATTATTTCTGGACATGGCATTATTGCCCCATTTTACAGCTAGAGGAATTGAGGTGCAGAGAAATTGAGTGTAGACACACAGATAAATGTAGCAAAGTAAGGATTGAAACGCAAGCCTGCCCAATTGCAAAACCCATGCCCTTTCCACTCCCCAGCACTGCCCTTCTCAAGCTTGAGTTTTTCAGCATTCTTTGCTTAATTTGAAGTTAGTGCATGAGTTATTTTTGTCATTATTTTCTTTGGTGATTGCCTTTTCTTTGTTGATTGCCTTTTATAATAATTTATGCCATTTACTCAAACATCTGTTTCTCATGTGCTAGACTAAATCCTTGGGAAAATTCCTGAATTCCTGGAAATGTTGATTGGGTCTTAAGTCAATGAATAAATTGACATATGTGCATAGGAAGGGACTTTCTTGGTGGCTCAGCGGTAAATAATCCACCTATAATGTAGGGATTGTAGGAGATGCAGGTTCCATTCCTGGGTCAGGAAGATCTCCTACAGATGGACATGGCAACACACTCTGGTATTCTTGCCTGGAGAATTCAATGGACAGAGGAGCCTGGTGGGCTACAGTCCACAGGGTTGCAGAGAGTGGGACACGACTAAAGCGATTTAGCACACAAACACATGCCACATGCACACGTAGGAAGGAACTAGGCGTATGTTTTCCTTATTTTTTAATTAGCTTGTTTGTAATGCCTTTAAAGACATTAAGCAAATATAACCAGTTTTTGCTGTGTTAGAAAATAGATACTTTTGACATTAATACTGGATATGTTATAACCTACAGTCTGGTGTAAAGTTCTGATGTGAACCTACTCAGGGCTCCTACTAATAGTATAGCATAATAGGATGGAAAATTTAGGGTTAGGTTCCAGTCACACATCTTCTAATAATTAACTGTGACCCTACCTCATGCGTGACCCTTTCATTAACTGTGAAACCTCGTCCCCTTTCTCCCTGGCCTCAGTTTTCTCATCTCCAAGAGGAAAGGGTGTAGAGCTCTACAAGTCAATGAGTCTCACTTCCCTGGAAAGCAGTGTACTCACGTGTACAACAGGATTTGTGAGCTTTCCTTGGTGACAGAATGATGTTTGGCTCTTCCAAATAAGCATTTGAGCCAAATGCTGCTCCTCTGATCATATTCCAAATGATGAAAGGTCATCTCCATAGTAGATAACCATGTGTAGTGATGAAACTAATGGAGCATGATTTATCCAATTTATTGGATTAAAAAATTTATTTTTTTGTTTATAAAAAATTGTTTATAAATTTTGACCAATGCATTGGCCAAACACTTGCATTGGCAAACAACGTTGACGTTAGAGATGAGTGAAGCAAGGAGGAAAAAGAGAAAATCCACAGGCTGATGGCATAAAACCAAGTTGTAGAGAGTCAAGTTTTCATTCAGCTAAATATCTTAGAAGGTTAGCATATGTAAACTGGACCTAGTGGACTCTTTGATATTGTATTTTTAATGCACAAAATTTGTTTTAATCTTTTGTATATTAATATAAAATTTATGATAAGTCTGTTGCTAATGAGTTTTTCTCTTTAAAAACTTTCCTGAAGTGAATGCCTATTAATCTCCTTTAATGTCTTGATTTGTTTGATGTCTAATACTTAAAATTTTTCAATTTATCCCCCTTTTTATATTAACTAAAATCATTTCAAAGTTGGTATTTTCTATAGATTTGACAATAAAAATTGAATTATCACTCAGTTTCTTATCTATAACAAAGTTTACCAATTATTACTTTTACCAGTGTGATTTTTCTTTTGATATCTCTATAAGGCATGGTTTTCATAGGCCAGAATTTGCTCATGTCAACCTACCATTAACCAACCTTAACCTTTACCAATGGCATTCATCCATTTTGTTCTCTAAGAATTAGTTATACTAGTAAAAATCATTATGAATTAGAGAAAAGACTGATTGCCTGTATTTGTTTCTGAACTAACCTATGAAAACAATGGGAGCAACTCTCCTTGAAGATTTGAGGACTGCTCTATTCCTCAGGACCAACATATTATTAACCCAATTCATCTATATATTTCTGATGACATTGTATATTGTATACTAAGGGCCCATATTTGCAATAAAGCAAAAAGAAAAGAAGATGCAAAGTAAAAAGATGCATAAGATTAGGATCTTCATGTAACCCCCCAAAACCCATTTTCATTCACTGAGCAAGACTTTTTTTTTGAGCACATAGTTTGCCAAGGAGTATTCTAAACTCTAGGGATACTGAGTGATTGGCGGTGGAGGGCGGAGTGAAATTCTTTCCCTCATGGAGTTTGCATCCTAATGGCGAGAGATAATAAATCATTTCAGATGTTTGTGTGTTTTTATAGGATAGAGAGTGATCTGGGTGGCAGAATCTACCTTTGATATAATAGTGGAAAGTCAGAGAAGCCTTCCTGGAAAAGACGACATTTATTAAAGCTTGAGTGGTCGGAGAGTGTTTTGCCTATGTTCTCCTCTAGGAGTTTTATAGTTTCTGGTCTTACATTTAGATCTTTAATCCATTTTGAGTTTATTTTTGTGTATGGTGTTAGGAAGTGTTCTAGTGTCATTCTTTTACAAGTGGTTGACCAGTTTTCCCAGCACCGTTTGTTAAAGAGATTGTCTTTTTTCCATTGTATATCCTTGCCTCCTTTGTCAAAGATGAGGTGTCCATAGGTTCGTGGATTTATCTCTGGGCTTTCTATTCTGTTCCATTGATCTATATTTCTGTCTTTGTGCCAGTACCATACTGTCTTGATGACTGTGGCTTTGTAGTAGAGTCTGATGTCAGGCAGGTTGATTCCTCCAGTTCCATTCTTCTTTCTCAAGATTACTTTGGCTATTCGAGGTTTTTTGTATTTCCATACAAATTGTGAAATTATTTGTTCTAGTTCTGTGAAAAATACCGTTGGTAGCTTGATAGGGATTGCATTGAATCTATAGATTGCTTTGGGTAGAATATCCATTTTGACAATATTGATTCTTCCAGTCCATGAACACGGTATGTTTCTCCATCTGTTTGTGTCCTCTTTGATTTCTTTCATCAGTATTTTATAGTTTTCTATGTATAGGTCTTTTGTTTCTTTAGGTAGATATACTCCTAAGTATTTTATTCTTTTTGTTGCAATGGTGAATGGTATTGTTTCCTTAATTTCTCTTTCTGTTTTTTCATTGTTAGTGTATAGGAATGCAAGGGATTTCTGTGTGTTAATTTTATATCCTGCAACTTTACTATATTCATTAATTAGCTCTAGTAATTTTCTGGAAGAGTCTTTAGGGTTTTCTATGTAGAGGATCATGTCATCTGCAAACAGCGAGAGTTTCACTTCTTCTTTTCCTATCTGGATTCCTTTTATGTCTTTTTCTGCTCGGATTGCTGTGGCCAAAACTTCCAACACTATGTTGAATAGTAGTGGTGAGAGTGGGCATCCTTGTCTTGTTCCTGATTTCAGAGGAAATGCTTTCAATTTTTCACCATTGAGGGTGATGCTTGCTGTGGGTTTGTCATATATAGCTTTTATTATGTTGAGGTATGTTCCTTTTATTCCTGCTTTCTGAAGAGTTTTAATCATAAATGAGTGTTGAATTTTGTCAAAGGCTTTCTCTGCATCTATTGAGATAATCATATGGTTTTTATCTTTCAATTTGTTAATGTGGTGTATTACGTTGATTGATTTGTGGATATTAAAGAATCCTTGCATTCCTGGGATAAAGCCCACTTGGTCATGGTGTATGATTTTTTTAATATGTTGTTGGATTCTGTTTGCTAGAATTTTGTTAAGGATTTTTGCATCTATGTTCATCAGTGATATTGGCCTGTAGTTTTCTTTTTTTGTGGCATCTTTGTCTGGTTTTGGAATTAGGGTGATGGTGGCCTCATAGAATGAGTTTGGAAGTTTACCTTCTTCTGCAATTTTCTGGAAGAGTTTAAGTAAGATAGGTGTTAGCTCTTCTCTAAATTTTTGGTAGATCTTCTATGACCCACCTCCCAGAATATTGGAAATAAAAGCAAAAATAAACAAATGGGACCTAATGAAAATTAAAAGCTTTTGCACAACAAAGGAAACTATAAGTAAGGTGAAAAGACAGCCCTCAGATTGGGAGAAAATAATAACAAATGAGGAAACAGACAAAGGATTAATCTCAAAAATATACAAGCAACTCCTGAAGCTCAATTCCAGAAAAATAAACGACCCAATCAAAAAATGGGCCAAAGAACTAAACAGACATTTCTCCAAAGAAGACATACAGATGGCTAACAAACACATGAAAAAATGCTCAACATCACTCATCATCAGAGAAATGCAAATCAAAACCACAATGAGGTACCATTACACGCCAGTCAGGATGGCTGCTATCCAAAAGTCTACAAGCAATAAATGCTGGAGAGGGTGTGGAGAAAAGGGAACCCTCTTACACTGTTGGTGGGAATGCAAACTAGTACAGCCACTATGGAAAACAGTGTGGAGATTTCTTAAAAAACTGGAAATAGAACTGCCATATGACCCAGCAATACCACTTCTGGGCATACACACTGAGGAATCCAGATCTGAAAGAGACACGTGCACCCCAATGTTCATCGCAGCACTGTTTATAATAGCCAGGACATGGAAGCAACCCAGATGCCCATCAGCAGATGAATGGATAAGGAAGCTGTGGTACATATACACCATGGAATATTATTCAGCCGTTAAAAAGAATTCATTTGAATCAGTTCTAATGAGATGGATGAAACTGGAGCCCATTATACAGAGTGAAGTAAGCCAGAAAGATAAAGAACATTACAGTATACTAACACATATATACAGAATTTAGATAGATGGTAGCGATAACCCTATATGCAAAACAGAAAAAGAGACGCAGAAGTACAGAACAGACTTTTGAACTCTGGGGGAGAACGTGAGGGTGGGATGTTTTGAAAGAACAGCATGTATATTATCTATGGTGAAACAGACCACCAGCCCAGGTAGGATGCATGAGTCAAGTGCTCGGGCCTGGTGCACTGGGAGGACCCTGAGGAGTCGGGTGGAGAGGGAGGTGGGAGGGGGGATCGGGATGGGGAATACGTGTAACTATATGGCTGATTCATGTCAATGTATGACAAAACCCACTGAAATGATGTGAAGTGATTGGCCTCCAACTAATAAAATAATATTTAAAAAAAAAATAAAAAATAAATAAATAAATAAAGCTTGAGTGGTGATCAAGCTGTGATTACCGAGCCCACGGGCCCTAGAATCAGCAAGGTGCAGCTCCCGAGCCTGAGTGCCGCAACTACTGAAGCCCATGAGCCAAGAGCCTGTGCCCTCCCACTAGAGAAGTCCCCGCAGGGAGAAGCCCATGCACTGCAGCTAGAGAGTAGCCCCCCCGCTCTCCGCAACTAGAGAAAGCCCTCGCACAGCAACAAAGATCCAGCACAGCCAAAAATAAATAAATACATAATACAGCAGTGTGTACATATATTTAAAAAAAAAGAGCTTGAATGGTGAGGAGAAGCTCATCTAAATAGGCATGACTGAGCAGACATGAGAATCTGAGAAGCAGAATCCTAATGTATGATTATGAGATCATACATCTCATAATTTAAAAAATTTTGAGCACACACCCATGATAAATGTGTAGTTATTCATAAGTTATAAGCTATTTATTGCTGTAATAATGATTCATTACAAATCACCCCAAAATTCTGTGGCTTAAAATGTCAAGCATCTTTTTGGCTCATGAGTTTGCAAGTCAGCAACTCGGGCTGGTTTTAACCACAAGGTTCTTGTCATTTGGACTGGTGTCAGCCACTCATGTCCCAGTCTGATGGTCAGCTGGCTGATATCTGGGATGAAGAGGGTGACTAAGTCTTTCCTCATCCAGGTGGGATATATCCATGGCTGTGGCAAAGGGCAAGAGAGAGAGTGTGCAAGCCCAGTCATGCAAACTCTCATAAGCTTTTGTTCTTGTCACATGCTCAACACATTGGCCAAAGTAAGTCACAAGGCCAAACTCAGAGTCAAAGGGCAGAGCAAATTAGCCCACTCTCTATAGGAAAACACCACAAAGTTGTATGGCAAAGAACCTGGATACAGGAAGACATAAAGAATAGTCTTGTAATATAATCAACCTACTGCATTAAGATATTACTTCTCAAATATATAGTTCAGAAAACATACTCACACATTGAAAATGTAAAGATGAGGTAAAGAAAAATAGTATTGATATTTCCTTGCCCCACTGCAGTGCTATAATCTTTGTGGTATATTCACCCATATTAGGAATGGGTTCTCTAATCCCTCCTTCCATGTGTTTTTAGAGCTCTCAGACAACCCAGCATCTGACTTGTTTTTAATAATCTCCTCTGTCCCTATGCCAAGGATCCTGCAACCTTCCTCAGTAATTCAACCCAGGGTTTTTAAGAGAAGCAGGGCAATTTTCATTATTGTGAATTCTCCTACAGCTGCAGAACAAATCCCTCATGGACACTCATGTCTGGAGATGCTCATGCATTAGAAGAGAGACCCTGCTCATCTGTCAAATGTAGGTTATTTGTAAGCATAATGTAATAGGAAACATATGTAGAGTACTAGCCCGTACGCTATCCACAGTAAATAGAAGCTACCATATCTGACTAGTTGATAGTCTTTATCACATGGAAACAATAATCTCTGCTTACAGATTCATTCAGGGGAAAATAAAACAGAAGTGATTCCTTCTCTCCTGGGGAAAAGAGAGAGACTATAGGATGCACAAGAGGGTCAGTTGTTCGATCTTGGGAGAGCTTCTGAGCATGCAGATTAACAGGCCCTGGCCCGGAGGAGCTCCAGCCATGTTGAGGCTCCCTGGGTTGCCTGGGTGTGGGAAATGCATGGCGCAGCTTAGCAAGCACGGTTAGCTCTATGATCAGGCTGTAAGCATCGGCCTTCGTTGTGGCTGTGTTTTTGAGGAGAAAAGGAACAACAGGACGGTTGAACAGGCCGTTTCCTTTTGAGCTTGGCAGAGCAAGTTAAAGCTGTAGAAACCAGATAGGAACTTATATCATGAACTCATGTCTTTGAAAACTAACAAAAACTCTTAAAAAAGAAAATTTATCTCTGACTGAGGCATCACATAATTGTGGCCCACAGACTTTGTTCTTGTTTCTGTTTTCCTCAAGTCTGTTATCATTTCCTTGCAAATATGTGGCTCTTACAGGGTCACTGAGATTCATTTTATTTTTATCACTGGCTTGCTTGGAGAAGGCCCATTTGATAGTTGAATCAGGAAAACAGAAAACAAAACCAGGGTATTGTAAACAGAGGGCATTTGATACAGGGAGACTGAGACAGGCTGGAAGAGCGAAAAGGGGAAAGTGAGATAACCTAAAGATTGGCAAGTATAGGAAACAGTGTTGGCCCCAGCATTAGGGGAGCAAGTAGGAGAAGGTAGAGTTACTGGAACCTAGGAGTAGAGAGAAGGAGCCGCTGTGGCTGAGGCTGATGACAGGACACCCAAGACGGCACCGCGAGGCTGGTGCTGGGTGTGCCGAAAGATGCCTGAGCTGTGCCTCTCTGTCACTGGTGAAGGATGATGACAGAAACCGGAGGCAGCAAGGGAGACCCTCACTTCCTCCCTCCATCTTCTAGCCTTCCAACAGTGTCTATCACTGGCAGAACCTCACCACAAGACAGCAGGCAAGGGAACCTGGAAAATGTGGTTTGCATCCTTCCAGTTGCTGAATTACAGAAAAGTGCACAGAAGGGAAGGGGGCTTGGGGCCCAGAAATAAGGAGTAAAGGTTTGGCACAGAAGGCATTAAAGTTCTCCTGGCTCCTTCAGAAATAGCACAGGAGCCATCAACTGGGCAAAGGCTCTTAGGCACTTCTGTGATTTTTGGTCTGGTGGACTCCTGATTTGAGGTGGTCCCCTTTTAGCTCTGTAAGCTCTCCCTGTTGGCCAATATAACCTGAGTACATGATAGAATTGTAGAGGACAGGGAGAAGAGTGCCAAGCAAGCTGAGAATGTGAAGGCATCATCATTCTTGTGTCAGAGTCCAAACTGGCCTTAACCTCTAGGGACAGAGTCCAAACTGGCCTTAACTTCTGGACAGCCTCCCCCTTATGGTACAATTCATGTGCATCTCAGAACTTTCATACACACAGGAGACTGGCTGTGCTTCTCAAGGAGATTACCCATGACCTCATTCTAACAGGGCATCCACTGATCAAAACATTTTTTGAATTCCATTGAGGAATTGTTCCACTGAGCACGTGTCACATCTGCAACATGTCCACTTACTTCTTCAGGGGTCCACTACTTCAAAGGGGTTAAATCTTTCCCTTAATGAGGCTGGATTTAATGTTTTTAAATAGTCAAGACCCTTGAGTTTAAGACCAGCCCTAAGGTTAATCCTCAAGGTGGATAAGAACACCCTGTTTCAAGGTCATACCACTGAATTCTCTGTATAGATTATAATCCCAAGAAGGAATTCCTAAAATATTTGTAGTAGCCACAGCCGCATGGGTAGGCTAAGTATAGTCTTTGAAGTTAAATTCATTAAAGGACAACATGAAGTATGCAATAATCTGAGCCGGAAGATGTTAGTCTTTAGTACCTCAAATTCTTTGGGAATTAAGAAGAATTAATTCTTTGGGAAATCAGTTTTATTCCTCGAAACCATTATTCCTGGCTGTAGGGATCACTAGGTGCCAAGACATAATCTTGGAGTAGGAAACAGCAATTCACTCCAGTAATCTTGCCTGGAAAATTCCATAGACAGAGGAGCCTGGTGGGCTATAGTCCATGGGGTCACAAAGAGTCAGCCATGACTGAGCGACTGAGTACAAGATGTAATTTATGATGAGGTCACTATGAAGGAACTAACCATTCCTTGCTGAAGGAGAAATTCAAGTATAGTTATTCTAAAGTTTCAGAGACAAATCAGATGCTTGTCCTCCTTGTAACATTTAGCGGGTCAGGATTTGCTGACCAGTGGGTGAGTTGCTAGGGAAAGGCTACATTCTGGCTTTGGGAACCCAAGCGCTAGAAAAAATATGTAAGTTTTCAAAAAATGGTAGAGTGGCCGAGCCAGCCAATTTTTTCAGGATATTAAGATGGATGGTGGAAATTTCGGTCACATGTCCAAACGCAAGTCCTGCTAACATGAGAACTCGCTCTGTGAGGTCACTGGAGTCATTCTGGGACCTTCCATTTTTAATGCTCTCTCAGGGAGAAATGGTTTGGCCTGTGGAACGTGGAGAAGAAGTTTCCATAAGCCTAGGAATCCTGGGTTCCTCTGGAGCCAAGAAGCAAGAACCAGATCACCAGTTAAGTCAGATTATCCCCCAAACAGGCAGTGCATAAATTAGCTCTGCATTTTGAACAAACTCTTCAGAATCAGTCATACAGTCTCCTAGCAGAAGAGATCTCTTGTCTAAAAATAGAGATCCAAGACATACAAAAATATTTAGACCATATTATGCACATCAAATATTGAATCTTTCTTCAGCCAATTCTCTTTGCTTCTGACTCTTCACTCAAAGTTCAGCCAAGAAAAATTTAAAAAGAAAGAAGTTGGAGTTGGGAGAGAATCAAAGCCAGTGTGGGGACTGAGCAAAGGTTTAAATTAGGCACTTTGTCTCTGTTATTTTCCTTCCTGTGTGTCCTCATGTTTCCAACCCATTTCCTCCCAGTCCTGGATTCTTGAGGGGCTGGATTAGACCGAAGCCTCTGTTTTGGCCTTTCATGGGTGCTTCCTGATCTGAACTACCCCTTCCTATCACTCGCCCTTTTATCCAGACTCTAGCTAAGTGGACTGACTAAACACTCACAAAGAGGTGTGAGCAATGGGGTTAGTGACATATGGAAGCTGCTCACACACCGGGATAGAGAGCTGATGCAGTTTCTTTCCTTTTGTTTTTTTACTTTTTATCTTATATTGGGTGTAGCTGATTAACAATGTTGTGATAGTTTCAGGTGGACAGCAGAAGGACTCAGCCACACGTATACATGTATCCATTCCACGTATACATGTATCCATTCTCCTGTTCCCTCCAGGGCGCCACAGGTATACATGTATCCATTCTCCCATCCCCTCCAGGCCGCCACATGTATACATGTACCCATCCTCCCGGCCACTCCAGGCCGCCACATAACATGGAGCAGAGTGCCATGTGCTGTACTGTAGGTCCTTGCTGGCTATCCATTTTAAGCATAGCAGTGTGTACACATCCATCCCAAACTCCCTAACTATTCCGGTTCTTTTACTTTTTGCGTGACCAATGACAAGAAATACACATACATACGCACACAATGCAAACTGTTCTTTTCTAAGATTAGCCCATGATCGTATGTTATCACTGTCTCTCGTCACCCTTTAGTCCAGAAGTTAGGAAAAGGAGATTCTCCACCAGAGACATAGTGGCCCACCCAGGCCCCCCAGCAACATTCATCCTGAGTCTCTTCCCCAGTCTGTTGGACTAACGAGCACAACTAACATTATGCCTCATACACCAGCGCCAGACACTCCTTCAGGTGGCGCTAGTGGTAAAGAACCTGTCTGCCAGTGCAGGAGATGTAAGAGATGCGGGTTCAATCCCTGAGTGGGTAAGATCCCTTGGAGAAAGGAATGGCAACCCACTCCAGTATTCTTGCCTGGAAAATTCCATGGACAGAGGAGCGTGGCAGGCTACAGTCCACGGGGTCACAAAGAGTCAGACACAAATGAAGTGACTTAGCAGCAGCAGCCACTCCTTTAATTCCCATAACAACCCTCAGAGGTACATACTATGATTCTCTCTCCACATTTGAAAAGTACAAACAGGTAGAGAGCATTCAGGCCACTTACCCCAATCCCACAGCTGCTTCCTAACCTACTCTACACCCTTCTGGCTCTCTCAGATGCAGGCTTGAATTTTTCCCCTGGGGGAGGAGCACCCCTCCCCCCCAGTACACATAATCTCCACGGTCTCTCTCTGGAGATGGAGTCGTGAGAGGTGGTGTGTCACCTGTCCCAAGAGGAGTTGCATCCTCCCGTTTTGATGGGCATCATGAAGCTCTGGTTCTTATCAGGGCCACCAGATTTGCCCAGCTGGCCCACCTGTCCATTTCATTCTAACTCATCAATCACACTTTAAGTTCAAACTGACCCTTACGTCATTAGAACAAAAATGTTTACATTTCTAAGCTACAGGCTGTCTCTGTACAGACCCACAGGGTGATCAGATCTGTATATTTATAACCGTATGATGGAAAGTTGTGCAACAATACAAATCGATGAAGCCGACATTGCCCCCTGGAGTTGTGCGATGCACAGTCTTTTCAACTGTAATCAACAGCCCTGCCTATAAGACTTCTAGTAATTCTGCCAAGAGTCTGGGGACTAACGGGAGTCTTAGTATATGAGGCATAAAAAACAGGCCCCCAGAGATTTTCCTGGGCTTTCTCTGGCTACATTGACTGATAACTAGTCCCGTGGGTATCTGCATTTTAAAACAGAAGCTTGTTAACCTAAATAAATCTCTAATTAGTGGAATTTAAAGCAGTGACAGTGTAATGGGAAGGATTTCATGCAGGGTGAACATATTTGTGATCGGTGATGTCTACAAAAGCCCCTTCACAGAATAACGAGTGTGTTTCTCCAGACACTGGCAATTAAAGCACCTTAAAGATAAAATTTCTTATTCAAACTACCTAACATCTCTGAGAAGTGAGTTCAGTTCAGTCGCTCAGTCATGTCCGACTCTTTGCGACCCCATGAACAGCAGCATGCCAGGCCTCCCTGTCCATCACCAACTCCCAGAGTTCACCCAAACCCATGCCCATCGAGTCAGTGATGTCATCCAACCATCTCATCCTCTGTCGTCCCCTTCTCCTCCTACCCCCAATCCCTCCCAGCATCAGGGTCTTTTCCAATGAGGCTGCTCTTCTCATCAGGTGGCCAAAGTATTGGAGTTTCAGCTTCAGCATCAGTCCTTCCAATGAACACCCAGGACTGATCTCCTTTAGGATGGACTGGTTGGATCTCCTTGCAGTCCAAGGACTCTCAAGAGTCTTCTCCAACACCACAGTTCAAAAGCATCAGTTCTTTGGTGCTCAGCTTTCTTTATAGTCTAACTCTCACATCCATACATGACCACTGGAAAAACCATAGCCTTGCTTAGATGGACCTTTGTTGGCAAAGTAATGTCTCTGCTTTTTAATATGTTGTATGAGAAATATGAGAGTTGCCCCTATTTTAAGGATGAGAAGAGGACAACAGGGAAGGCTGATTTTAATGTCCTTTGTGTGCCTGATAGTGTGAAGCACTTTATAATCTTTTTTTCCCCAAACTTTAAACTTTTTATTTTGATTTAGGGTATAAGTTAAAGTGTTAGTCGCTCAGTTACGCCCAACTCTTTGCAACCCCATGGACTGTAGCCCTCCAGGCTCCTCTGTCCATGGCATTCTCCAGGCAAGAAAACTGGAGTGGGTAGCCATGCCCTTCTCCAGGGGATCTTCCTGACCCAGAGACAGAACCTGGGTCTCCCACACTGAAGGCCTATTCTTTACCATCTGAGCTACCGGGGAAGCCCCTGTTGGGGTGCAGTCAATTAGCAATGTTGTGGTAGTTTCAGGTGAACGGTGAAGGGACTCAGCCGTACATATACATATAATCATTTTTTTATGTAGCCTTCCTGAGTACCCTGAGAGTTAGTTGTGATCCTCCTGTTTTATTTTTTTAATGTATTTAATTGGAGTATAATTGCTTTCTAATCTTGTGTTGGTTTCTGTTGTACAACCACGTGAATCAGCCATAATTTACATATATTCCCTCCCTCCTGAGTGTCCCTCACGCACCCCCATCCCACCCTTCTAGGTCACCATAGAGCGCTGAGGAGAGTTCCCTGTGCCACATAGTAGGTTTTCGTTAGTTATCCATCTTATACATAGTCGTGTATATATGTCAATCCCAATTCCTCCCACCTCCTCCCTTCCCCCCTTGGTGTCCATATGTTTGTTCTCTATGTCTCTGTCTTTATTTCTGCTGTACCATTTTTCTAGATTCTACATATATGTGTTAATATATAATACGATATTTGTTTTTCTTTCTGACTTACTTCAGTCTGTATAATAGGCTCTAGGTTCATCTACATCACTACAAATCACCCAATTTCATTCTTTTCTATGGTTGAGTACTATTCTGTTGCTTATCTGTACCATACCTTCTATCTTCCTGTTTTAGATGCAAGGACCAAGGCTTAGAAATTCTGAAAGTTTTGCCCAAGGTCACTCAGCTGGGAAGAGTCAGAGTAAGGACTTGAACCCAGGTCTGACTGGTTCTGAGCCCAAGCTCTTTCTACTGCATGTATCATGTAGGCAAACCCAGGGACCCTGTTCTAAATTTGGCCCCAGATGAAGGGAGGCAGAGACCTACATTCATTGAGCCTATTCTACACCGGGAGCTTCATGCACATTCTCTTCTGTGCCCGTCACAACAACCCTTTAAAATAGGTATTACCTCCTCTGTATGTAAGAAAGTTTTTTTTTTTTTTTTTAAATTTTATTTTATTAGTTGGAGGCCAATTACTTCACAACATTTCAGTGGGTTTTGTCATACATTGACACGAATCAGCCATTGAGTTACACGTATTCCCCATCCCGATCCCCCCTCCCACCTCCCTCTCCACCCGACTCCTCTGGGTCCTCCCAGTGCACCAGGCCCGAGCACTCGTCTCATGCATCCCACCTGGGCTAGTGATCTGATTCACCATAGATAATATACATGCTGTTCTTTTGAAACATCCCACCCTCACCTTCTCCCACGGAGTTCAAAAGTCTGTTCTGTACTTCTGTGTTTCTTTTTCTGTTTTGCATATAGGGTTATCGTTACCATCTTTCTAAATTCCGTATATGTAAGAAAGTTTTATAAGTGATGGTCAGGGTTTAAACCCAAGCCTTTCAGCTCCAAAGCTTGTATTCTTTCCATGACATAAGTCTTGCAGGCAAAATTCCTGGTACCTTCGAAAACTGGCTCCACGGGGAGCTGTTACATGACCCACGTGCACCTTCAGGGAGATGGAAGGCACCTTCCTCCTATGTCTCTCTTTTCCTACTTCTCCCTCTGGATACTAACAATTTCATTCTATTTTCCTTCCCTCACAGGTGAGCATCTCCACTGTGGGCTATGGAGACATGTACCCAGAGACCCACCTGGGCAGGCTTTTTGCCTTCCTCTGCATTGCTTTTGGAATCATCCTCAACGGAATGCCCATATCCATCCTCTACAACAAATTCTCTGATTACTACAGCAAGCTCAAGGCTTACGAGTACACGGCCATACGGAGGGAGAGGGGGAATGTGGAGTTCTTGCAAAGAGCCAGAAAGAAGATAACAGAGTGCTTGGCTGGAAGCAACTCACAGGCCACCCCAAGGCTAGATAATTAATATTTCTTAGTACATGTGGCTGGTTGAAGCCATGAACTTCAAGGCTTCATTCCACTTTGCTTTTTTTTTTTTTTGGTTTTTATTATAGGATTGACAGTGAAAGGGCACGTGAAACAGACACACACAAAAGGCATTCAGTTCACAAAGTTCTACCTCTCGAAATGTTCATTTTGGCCCAAACTCAGATTGCCTCCTGCTATTCTTTAGGGATGCTATATAAAAGTCTGACCTGCTCAATGACACTGATATTGAAAACTCCTCGAGAGGAGCAATAGTTCCTTGTATTTCTCTTGTAGCTTCTTGTGGCTTTTCAGTAAATACTTTTGGACTTGAGCTGACTTAAATTTCCTGATTGAAATAAAAAAAACTTTCCTAATTGTCTAGAGAGAGGGAGTGTTGCAGCAGGAACTCTCTGAGCTTTGGAGTTAGACCAACCTCAGTCAGAAGTCCAGGTCTCCCAGCTGTTCG
Source organism: Muntiacus reevesi (assembly GCF_963930625.1). Classification (NCBI taxonomy): domain Eukaryota; kingdom Metazoa; phylum Chordata; class Mammalia; order Artiodactyla; family Cervidae; genus Muntiacus; species Muntiacus reevesi. The sequence goes on along the minus strand of NC_089265.1, from coordinate 39,105,478 downwards.
ATTTGGGACAAGTTACTTTTAACTGTCTGAGCCTCAGTTTCAACTTTAAATTATGCTTTAAAAGGAAAACTTTCCTTACAGTATGAGCATGGGGATTGGAGATGATCCTTATAAATGCTCAATAAATGGTAGCTGTTAAAATTGTTAGAGCAGGTATTGTGTGGTCAGTTCTTGACTGGTGATTTTCTTTCAAGGGAGATTTTGACAACTCCTCCTCACCCCTTGCCCCAGTACATTTGGCAAAGTCAAGAGACGGCTTTGACTGTCAGCACTATGATAGAAGATTAGAGGGGCTACTGGCACTAGTAGATGGAGACCTGAGTTACTGCTCAACATGCTCCAGACAACCCTATCACAAAGAATTATCCGTCCCAAAACATCAGTAGTACCAAAGCTGAGAACCCTGGGCTAGCTGTAATGTGGGCGCCCCAGACCTGACTTGTGAAACATGCCTGAGGGTGTTAACTCCCTCCCTTGACAGGAGTCCCCATGTGTCCTCACCTCTCAGAGCCTCCTTTCCTTCTCCTTTCCATGAACAGACAGAAGAAACAGAAAAAAACCTCTGCCTTTGGACAACTGTTCTGAGCTAAGCACTGAACAAAGTGAATTAAGTGAGCATGGCCTTCTGTTCTGGGTATAATCTGTGGGTCAGAAAACCAGTTCCTACAGGTTCTTTCTCTCCCTGTCCCCTTGTCCTCTTAATTCTTTCCTCCCTGCACAGGACTGTTGGCAAGTAAAATCCTGGGCATTAGAGGCACTTTTTAATGGAACAAAAAGAAATTTCCTCTGTAACAAGGGGCTTGTCATGCTGACCATCAATTTTGTCTCAGGGCATGATCAGACCTCCACTTGTGTTATAAAAATAAGGGTTAAAGGGATTTCCCTGGTGGTACAGTGGTTAAGACTCCACACTTCAAATACAGGGGACATGGGTTCAATCCAGTTCAGCGAATTAAGATCCCACAAACTACATGGTGTGACCAGAACATTAACAATTTTTTTTAAAGTTTAAAAAAAATAAGCATTGTGTGCATTCTTACACTTACAGGCACTATGGACTGCACTTTAGAATATATAACCCCATTTACCCCTTCATCAATCCCTAAGTAAAGTATTATATTCCTTTTTATACTCAGAAAGAAACAGGCTCAGAGAGGTTAAGTCATGAGGCCAAGTTCTCACAAGCAGTAGATGGTGGGACTGAGCTTTGGCCCAGGTATGTCTGATCCCTACAGCTCTTGCTGAGAGTCTAAACCATTGGTTCTCAGACTGCATCAGCAGCAAGCGGAGGACTTGTTACACACAGGGTGCCAGGCGCCCCCAGACTGTCTGACTCAAGAGGTCCAAGTGGGGCCCAAGGATGTGCTTTTCTACCAAGTACCAGGTGATGCTGATTGCTGCCGGGCCACAGACCACATAGGAGAACTGTAGTCTAAGTCACTCCACTCTGCCCCTTCCATGAGGTACTCTCAATATGAAAGTAGGGTATATCTGGTGAAAACTAGATCTAGCTTTCTTCAGTCCTAAGCATCCTTAACGGGCTTCCCAGGTGACTCAGTGGTAAAGAATCAGCCTGCCAATGCAGGAGACGCAGGTTCAAGCCTTGTCAGGAAGATCCCCTGGAGAAGAAAATGGCAACCCATTCTAGCATTCTTGCCTGGGAAATCCCATGGACAGACGAGCCTGGTGGGCTGTAGTCCATGCAGACATGACTTAGCAACTAAACCAACAACAACAACACACCCTTAACATCATTATAAATGACCTGGTACCTAAAGGATGGACAGAAGTCCTACTATTGGAAGGCAGCTAAATAAAACAGGATGTCCAGGTAAACATGAATTTCAGATAAACCACAAATAATTTTAGTAGAAGTACATTCCAAATAGTGCATGGTTTATATGCTTACTAAAAAATTATCTGTTGTTTATCTGAAATTAAAATTTAACTGGGTATCCTGTAACTTCATCTGCTAAATCCAGCAGCCCCGTGCTATTGCTTTAGAGAGACAAAGGTGTCTCGTGTGGATGGAAATTACCCCTCAGGTCCTAAAACCCTACCCAAACATCAGGCCCCTCAGCCAAGGAGGACTTCTCGCCTCTCTTGCCAAATAAAAGGGGGAGGAATTTCAGATCGGGCTCCTTGCCAGAAACAATCATGAAAACAGGGTTACAGCGTGCAGGAGGTCTGGTGCACGGCTTACAGAACCAGCTGACACGCTCAGTGCCGCGGCCAGCCCTTCCCTGGGAGGGGTGTGCTGATGACATGCATGTTCTGGGGCTGTTGAGGGCATGAGGGATAGGAAGGGCCAGTGTTCATCACCCCTCCCTCCGCTCAAAACCCAGAGGAAATGACCCTGACCCTTCCGAGCAGAACAGGCTCCATGAAAGATAGGGGTGGGAGTGGCGGAGGGAAGGGTGGGGAGGTCTTGGAGAGGAAGATGAACTTTTCCAGGTCCCTGGGAGGGAATCTGGTCAATGGCAGAGGCCCCCTCCTCCCAGTCTCCCTGGCCCTATCTGCTTAGACAGCTGTGCTCTGCCTCCTGAGACAGCGGGACTGACCAAAGGGTGAAAAAACAAAAAGAAGTAGCATTTCATAAGCCCAACCATGCACCAGGAACAGAATCAGTGTTATTTCACTTAATACTTGAACAGTCCTAAGGAAGCAGTTTTCCAGGTGATCCCTTAAAAAGGCTCAGCCACACTGACCTTGACAATGAAACTGGATTCAAAATCTGACTCTGCCAACCACTATGAAGTTTAACAATATAAAATTGCTATTTTCTTTAAAGAAAAATAAAAGATAAATATTGGCAGTTTCATGTGGTGTAACTGAATAGCTGTGTGGTCACTTAATTTCTCTGAATCTCAGTTTTTGCAACGTTAAAATGGAGACAGTAGTAGTGTCTTCCTTAGGGCTATGGGAGTGATGAAAGGACATAATGTCTTTAAAAACCTTAGCACCCTATTTAGCACATATTAAGAACAAAATACATGTGGCTGCAATTATCATTATCTCTGCTATTTTGCTGGATATACAGAAAAATATGTGATAGAAAAATTGTACCAGCCCAAAGAAGGTTGTCAATCATCAGGGAGAGAATTCTGTGGGTGAAGTCAGAATCCTGTCGCTAGCCATCTTGCCATCCAGGGCCGTGCACAAGAATCCAGACCAGTCTGTCCAATAAAATCATCAATGATGATGGAGACATTATGCACTAATACTGCGTAATGGCCACAAGCCATGTGTGGCTACTGAGCCCTTGAAATGTGGCTAGTGTGACCCAGGACCTAAATTTTTCATTTTATTTAGTTTAGTATAATTGATTAGTAAAATATTTGTTTCAGGTGTGCAACACAGTAGTTCAATATTTTCATAGATTCTACTTCATACAAAGTTACTATAAAATACTGATTATATTCCCTGTGCTATACATTACCACCCTGTAACTTATTTCTTTTATACCTAGTAGTTTGTACCTCTTAATCCCTTTCACTTATTTTGCCCTCTCCCCACCCCTGCCCCACGGGTAACACTAGCTTGATACAGATATCTGAGTCTGCTTTTGTTTTTCATTTTTTAAATTCTACAAGTAAGTGAAAATATACAGTATTTTTCTTTCACTGACTTATTTCACTAAGCATAATGCCTTCCAGGTCCATCCATTGTCACAAATGACAACATTTCATTCTTTTTTATGGCTGAGTAATAATCCACTGTGTATATATCCCACAGTGAGGTATCACCTCATACCCGTCAGCATGGCTATTGTCAAAAAGACAAGAAAAAACAAGTGCTGGCGAGAATTAGGAGAAAAGGGAACCCTCGCAGACTGTATGGAGTTTCCTCAAAAAATTAAAAACAGAACTACCATACTATCCAGCAATTCCACACCTAGGTATTTAACCAAAGAAAACAAAAACACTAATTCAAAAAGATATAAATACCCCAGTGCTCATAGGATCATTATTTACAATAACCAAGATATGAAAGCAACCTAAGTGTCCATCAGCAGATGAGTGGGTAATTAATTTCATAAATAGCCGCATATGGCTACAGGCTGCCATAGCTGGCAATGCAGTTAAAAGTCTTTCCTTTTTCACCCTCATGGAGGCCTCCGCTCTGAGGTCAAGAGGACTGCTCAGCTTTTGGTGGGAGAGTGGTACCAAGAGAAGAAAATAGGACAACCCCCCTGTTCTGGCCCAGAAGCTTAGACAGGTTTCCAGGACAACACAGACAGAACTGGAAGCAGAGGTTGTCAGTCCAACTGGTGGGCTGGAATGGCCTCCTTTGTTAAAGAGAAAAAGAAGATAAAATTCTCTAACGCAGGCACAACAGCAAAAGAGCTCTAGGGCTTCCCTACTGGCTCGGTGGTAAAGAATCCACCTGCCAGTGCAGGAGACATGGGTTCCATCCCTGATCCAGGGAGATCCCACAAACCGCGAAGTAACTAAGCCCCCGTGCCTCAGAGCACCGAAATCTGTGCCACAGCTCCTGAGCCTGTGCTCCAGAGCCCATGTGCCACCACAACTAGGGCCCGTCAGCATCAGAGCCGGTGCTCCACAACAAGAAAAGCCACCACAATGAGAATCCTGTGCGCTGCAACTAGAGAAAAGCCCGAGCAACAGCAAAGACTCAGCACAGCCAAAAATAAATACAAATACATTTTTTAAAGAGCTCTAAAAGGACCATCATCATCATTTAGTGACGCCCAACCTTCACCCTGAGGGCCTACAAGTGATGGAGTTCTGCTCTTGCTAATCCCCGAGCATCTCACCACCCCTTGTTGGCTTCCTTAATCCTGACCACGTCTGTAAATAAAGTGAAAGTGAAGTCGCTCAGTCATGTCTGACTCTTTGTGACCCCACGGACTGTAGCCCACCAGCCTCCTCTATCCATGGAATTTTCTAGGCAAGAGTACTGGAGTGGGTTGCCATTTCCTTTGCCAGGGGATCTTCCCAACCTGGGGATCAAACACATTGCAGGCAGACGCTTTACCATCTGAGCCACCAGGGAATCCCTGTCTGTAAATAGAACTGTTAAATGAGGGAGGATATTAGAACAAGTTGGTTCTAATACTCCATCAACCTATGCAATAGGCTGATTGCATAGCCAATAAATTGGCATTGCATCAGCCAATAAATGCTTCAAAGTTAAAAAAATAAAAATCTAAGCACAATCACAAATAGCCAACTAGCATTTCCCAAACAAGGCTCAGGCCATACCCAGCCAAATAATGTCCTTGTTTTGCTTCTGTCTTTTCTCTTTAAGTCTTTTCTCCAGCTCCTGCTGGTGGAAAGTGAAAATGAAAGTCACTCAGTCTTGTGTGACTCTTTGGGACCCCATAGACTGTATCCCATCAGGCTCCTCTGTCCATGGGATTCTCCAGGCAAGAATACTGGAGTGGCCTGCCATTCCCTTCTCCAGGGGATCTTCCCAACCCAGGGATTGCACCTAGGTCTCCTGCATTGCAGATGAATTCTTTACCATCTGAGCCACCAGGGAAACCTTATTGGGGGAAGACTCCTAATAATCACTTCTGGTTTGGCACTGCTCAGTTCAAATCAATTTTTGCTCAAAAAATGCTTAGAATTTACAGTATGCTTCACTCGACCTTTAAAAGAACCTTTATTAAAATCTCTTTGATTAAATCCTTTGAGTGTGTCATCTATTTTCCATTTGGATCCTAATGGATCCTAATTTCTAATATATTAAGAAAAATATATGGCTCATATTCCCTAAATCACTGCTGAAAAGATGAGATGTTTATCTGAGGACTCAAGTCTCCCCAACATATCACCCCAGACTGAGAAACAGAGTCCTTGGATTTAAAGACCAGGAGGCATGTCCAGTTCACAGAAGTCTGGTTGGACAGTGATGACTGGCTCCCTTAGCTGCCAATAAGTGATTCATCCTTCCTGTCAAAGGCCTCCAGCTCAACTCTCCTTAGGAGCAATTTTCAATGACTCTGTTGAATTGCCTTCCTCAGTCCCATCCCACACATAGAAATGGATTCTCATGACTTCATGATGGGACAGTGTGCATACAATAAGTTGCAATATTTGCAACTAGGAACACACATTTTGGTGGCCTCTGAAGGCATCAAGAAACCATCCTGAACAATCTACTACTTTCCCTCACACAAGTTTCATTAACCTTGCTTCATAAGTGATATAACTGAAACACAGAGAAGTTAAGAAATATGCCCAGAGATGGCAAACACCTGTTTTTCATGCTGCCACCCTCCCCATGCCCACAGCAGACATGGTTAATCAATCTCACTTTACTCTTTCCCACTGGAAAGCCTTCTTACTGCAGCTCTCCAGCAGCCAACACAAATCTGTCAGAGTTGACACTCAAGACGTGTTTGCCATCCTCACACGTGCTCAGACTTTAAAAATTAGGAAGTGGGACTAGAAACCAGTCTCTGAGTCTCCTAGTGCACTATTCTTTTTTTAAGGATTTCTCTGTAAATCCAGAAAACCTGAGCAGACTGTGTTCATGCTATCCTTAATACCTATGATGTCTTTGTTAGGAAACATGCCTGAGCCTCCATTTCTACCTTACCATAATGAGATTATGATTAGCTCATACATGAATGCTAAGTCCTTGGCACACTCTATCATATACTAGGTACTCATGGTAGCTCTTATCCATTCTTTATAAACAAGGACATTAACATCCAGAGCATGCTCTTCTATGGTGTCATTGGGCTGTTAAATACTTTCATTCTCCTGGAATATATGCATGGTAGATTGTATTTCTCCACCACATTCAAGTTATATGTGGCCAAGTGGCTTGCCTTGGCCAAACATATATGAGCCAGAGAGACATGTATTACTTCTGGACAGAAGTATTTAATTGCTGCATCTGTATTCCAGTCTTCCTTTCTTTCTGACTGGGTAATTATGGAAACAAATTTCGAGATGGAGTATCCATCAGCCCACAGCTCTGAGTGACAATGATCAGCAGAACTTGGGTTGACCCCCCTTGACATGTAGTGAGAAATATGCTTCTGTTGGGTAAAGCTATTGAGATTTTGTAGTTGTTTCTTTCTGCAGCCATAACCTAATCCACCTAGATGAATACTCTTTTCTCCATCAAGGTTCCAGGGAAGCTGAACTTCTCCATCTCACTACAGAGAAATGACTTCAAATAATCATGTGTCTTAAAGGGTCATATCCCCAAAGTGATTCTGCTACACAGCACCACATATAATGCCACCTAAAAGGTATTAAATGGCCATTATGTGCCAAACAGTGTTCTGGGCACTTCATGGGGACTAATGGGCACACTTAGCACAGTTCTGGCACAGAGTAAACGTGCTAATTCACGTTCATCTGCATCACTGCACACATCACCGTTATCACACGTCATCTCCAGCCCTGATCTCCTCTTGATAGAAGAGGAAACTAAGGCACAAAGCAGTTAAGTAACATGAACATGGCTTCAGAGGCAGAAAATAACACAGCAAAGATTTGCACTCGAGTTCACTGGAGACCGGTCCTTATTCTTCCCATGCCACTGCATACACATCCCGATGAAGCCCACCAAATTCTGTGCGGTGCACGTTCCTGGTCAGCGCCACTTCCCCCTGGTGGGGTGGGTGTCCCACCATCAAAACTATACCCCTTGGACCTACCACTTGCAACAGTTGGAGGTTAATTCATTGAGAAGGCAGAGAAACCAGCATCCTTTAGGCCAACTTATCCAAGGAAATGAAAACCTGGCATTCAGGAACAGGGTTATGCTTTTCTACCAGCTTCAAGATTCACTGTCAAGAGGGCTTTCAAATTTCTTCAACATCCCTAGGCTGTTATTTCTTTCTTTCCAGAAGTAGCACAGATCCCAGGGCCAGTGGTAAGTTTGCCCAGCCCTGTCCATCTCCCAAGGACATCAGAGGCCAAACAGGGAGGGAGAGAGAATCTCGGCATGGACAGACCCACCAACTACCCTCCACTCACTGCATCTTCCTCCAGGCCATTTATTTCATTAAAGAGCAGGGTGCTCAAGGGAATCTCCAGAAAGGGGGCAATTTCATTCTTCCCACATATTAAAAATTAAAATTCTTTCCAAAAAAATAATGTGCTCTGTTCTTTGAGAAAGCTAAGGAGAGGAGAAAAGGGGTCAAGGAGTGAGAGGTAAGAAAATGTGAGGCAGAGAGGGAAAGAAGAAAGAAAAATAGAACAAAAAATGAATAGGGAAGAGAGGGAGATTAAGAAGGGAAGAAAAAGAAGACAGAGAACAGAATAAAGCAGCAGCGAGACTGGCTCTGTGCCCTTGTGAGATCAGCAAACCCTCTGAATTTTCACCTTTGCTCAAAACTGTAGTTGGTACTATTTTGCCAATCACCCACATCTGGCTGTTCCCTGGTGTCCCTTCCCTATGCTCCTCCCCATATCCAGAGAAAAGCTACTGACTCAGTAGCTTTCACAGCCTAATCCCTAACCAGAGCTCATTTTGAAAGGACATGGAGGAGGAACTTTGTAGTCTGACTGGACTGAGTTCAGAATGCAGCCCTTGCACATTTTTTTCATTCAACAAATATTTATGGATAACCATCTGTGTGCCAAGCACTGTTCTAGACACGGGGTTACAGTGAACAAAACTCCCTGCCCTCATAAAACTTCCACCGCAGAGGAATAAATAAAAATGAAAATCTATATTATCATAGTTTAAGTACAATGGAGGCAAATAAACCATAGTGTGCAGATGGGCCGAGGATGCTAAATGCCCTGCAAAGCACAGAACAGCCCCATGAGATGACAATCCATCCCATCCAATGTGCCCCCACGGCAAAACATGTAATATGATTACGGAGGCAAGAGCATTCAACATGCAAAGGAAAGGCTAAGAGTATTGAGGGAATTGTTGACACTAATTCCAGGGACCAGCATGGAAATACTGTAGAATTTGGAAAGGGGAGATGAGATGAGATCAGAAAAGGGGGTATCAGAAAGAAAGTCAGGGGCTGAGTAATGCCCCAGCAGTCCTAGGCTTCCTATGCTGCTGCCGTTTAGTCGCTTTAGTTGTGTCTGACTGTTTTGTGACCCCATGGACTGTAGCCCACCAGGCTCTTCTGTCCATGGGATTTTTCAGGGAAGAACACTGGAGTGTTCCTCCTCCAGGGGATCTGTGGTGACTGTCATAACCATGGCTGAAGGGGCAGGGAGATGGTCCTGCTGGTCTCGGGGCAGGTGCGGCGATGAAGTCATGAGCAGAAGCGAGGGACGTGCGGTCCTGGATCCACCCTGCATCGTCCTGATGCAAGTGTGGAGTCTCACTAAGGGCTGTTCTAATCTGGAGTACCTAGAGCTTGGAACTACCTCTTGGCCCTGAAGACTGGAGGAAGGGAGGCCCTACAAGGGCATTGCAAATGCCTCTTGATTCCTGCCAAGGCTAAGCTCTGTGTCCTTGGGCAAGTTCCGTAACCTTGCTGAGTCTGTTTTCTCGTCCATAAAGTGGCCCCCAAACACCTGTCTCACAGGGTTGTTGCAACGCTTAAAATCAAAGCCAGACAGTGACTAGCCCGGCGTGTGATAGGCACTCGCTGCTGTCAGGCCCGCAGCCGGTGGCTCAGGCTACACATGCCTGAGTCCGAATCCTGACTCTGTTGCTCACTGATTGTCTAACCTGGGCTAGTTGCCGAACATCTCCGAGCCTCAGTTTCCTGCATATGAGATTGGGAGAGAAATTCTGGAAGCATAAGGTGTCTGGAAGGAACACATGAAAGATGATACAGTGAACTGTGAAGTTTAGCCTTCCCTTTGCTGGAAAAGACTCCCAAGCATGACAAGATAATTTTCTTCTTCTAATAGTCTCTCGAGTGAATCAGCAGACCTCTGTGTTCAGAGCCCCTGGCCTCAGGGAGAAGCTGGAACTTCTTTTGGAAGTTTTCAGGGCTGCTACTGAGGGCTTCCCAAGTGGCACTGGTGGTAAAGGAACCGCCTGACAATGCAGAGGATGTAAGAGACATGGGTTCAATCCCTGGGTTGGGCCAATCTCCTGGAGGAGGGCACGGCAACCCACTCCAGATTCTTGCCTGGAGAATTCCATGGACAGAGGAGCCTGGGAGGGGGACTAGAGTCCATGGGATCGCACAGAGTTGGACAGGACTGGAGCAACTTAACACGCATGCATGGTAGGCCAGAGCACGTCAAGGAGGAGGGCAAGATGAGCAGTCTAAATCCAGGGAATGAGAGGTGAACGTCCTGAGACAGGAGGAGAGGAGCCCAGGGCCTGTGAAAGAAAGGTAGAGGCTTAGCCTCGTCATACAGCCGACTCGGGGAGGGGAGAGCGGCCACCCAGAGACTGCATTTGGAGGCCTCACTCCTGTCTCAGCCCACCACACTGACAGCTGCTTCTGCAGCCTGAAGTCACATTTTCTGTAAAGGAGTATATTATATTTTCTTCTCTATCTTGTATTTGGCTCAGAGTGTAGCAGTCCACCCACGTGAGACAAGTCAGACAGTTCCAGAGTCCAAGTCATCCTGCACACGGGTGTCCCTAGGGGTCACTTCACCCTCTCAGCATAGGGTGATGGGGTGATGGCAGATGCTGGCAGTGCAGCTGCCTTGCCAGATGTTTCCAGGGGGAAGGAAGGGGATGGGAGGCTGGGAGGAAGGCCCCCAGCGTCTGGTGCATCCTGCTTCCCCTACATCTTCCCCCCAGCTTCGAAATGTCACACCCTTGCTTTCTACTCATTCCTTGGTGACTTGGGGCCAATCATTTGGGAAAAACTCACTGAAGGTTAGGTCAGTTCCCTGGGAAATGAGAATCATTCCTATGGCCTAAGATTATTGTGACTCATGTGAATAACATAAACCCTTGAAATAGATGTGGCAGCTAGTAAGTACGGAATGAATGGCAGAGGTGGTGGTGGTCAGAGAACTAGTAGTACTAGTAATGCTACTAAGACAATAGATAAAGTGCTGGCTGGCTCAGATTTAACCAGTCCCAAGAGCCCTGAGGCTGCTGTTCAGCTCCCAGCTTTGCCATAGACTTTGCTGGGGGAGTTGGGTTGCCTCCCTTCTCTGCCTTGGTTTTTGCACCAGTCACATGAGGACAGTCCCATCCACTTGAGAACAAGATCTTGCAGCTGGAAGGGTCCTTAGAGAACATCTGGCTCAGCCCTTTCTTCTCTGCATCCCACTTCACAGAGGCCAAAAGAAAAGCAGCCTACCTAATTCATGCAAAAATACTCTTTCCAAATCCATAGAAGCTCAGTTTATTTTGTTTTGTTTACTAGTATGGGTTGGGAGGATTGGGGGTAGCAAGGGGCAAGTGATGTAGAAATGTGACATTCTCTTCCTTTGACAGGCTTTTAATTTACTGGGAAAATGAGATTAAATCCATGAGGATAAAAAATTTTTAATGAGGCATGTATGCGAAGCTCTCTGAAAATATTAAATACTCGCATAGACAAATTGTGCAGACGGGCCTGCAAGACAGGTCCCACTGACGCCACCCCTTGCCCAGTCTCTCCCACACCATCCCAGCACTGATCGATAAGATCTGCAGGACAGGCAGAAGCGACGCTATGTCACACCTGAGGTTAGCTATCAGGAGACTGCCCCTTCTGCCTTGGGCTCTCTCTCGAGTCACTAGCTCTAGAAGAAGCCAGCTGCCGTGTTCTGAGGCCCATCAGGAAGCTCGGTGGGGATGCCTACGTGGTGAGGGAATCCAGGCCCCTAGCCAGACAGGAATTGAGGCCTCCAAACAACCCCACCCCTGGGATGAACTTGGAAGTAGACCTACCAGCCCCAGATGATTGCAGGACTGGGGTGACAGCTTGATGGCTGCCTCATAAGAGACCCTAAGCCAGAAGCACCCAGTTAAATCTTGCCTGCATTCCTGCCCCACAGAAACTAGGAGATAGCATATACATGTTGTTGCAAGCTACCAGATTTGGGGTAATTCGTTATATAGCAATAGTTTTCTAATACATAAAAACAGACCACCACCATTCTTCACAGAGCACCCACTACCTGCCCGACCTGCGCTCCCCAAAGAATAGATAGCAAAGACTCAAGACAGAAGCCCCAGCTAGGAATTATGACAGCCCTGAGCGGAGGCATACCTCGGATGGGTCTCCTGGGAGCAGAGGGTGGTACATGCTGATGGGGAGGACATAGAGCCCTCAAGAGAGCATATCAAATTCATGTCATGGTTTCTTCCCAAAAGTGAGATCACAGGGCTCATGTGTGTGCCTGCATGAATGGAGGTGAGAGAAGAACGTACATATAAATGTCAGGATGGGGCAGGGCTCGTAGATGTGGCTGTCTTCCACAGGGGCCTTAGAAGCAGACAAATCCTAAAAGTTTCCCCAGAACAGGAGGAAACTTCAGTTGTTCCCATGGGAAAGCCTGGCTGCCTCTGTGAACTAGGTTTCAGTCCTACCTACATCACATATCGGGTGATCAGTCTAGTGACTTTCTATCCAAAAGTGGAAATAAACTCTCCAAAGGATGCAGTGAAGTTCAGATGAGAAAATATACTTTGGAAACTATAAAACACTGAGTAACCTAAGGAAAATAAAGTGAGGTCTTGTATATAAAATCCCTAGAACACAGCCTGGCTCACAATATAAGGTTCACAAATGGCAGTGGTTTTTTTTTTCCCCTGTTGATCAGCTCACCTCTGGTAAAAGAAGAAACAAGCAAGAAAAGTGATGGCAGCAGCTGTTTTCTGACCTGCAGCCTGTGTCCCGTTGTCACAGGAAAGCCCCATCAATGCCGCCACACCTCCACCCACCCCTCCCTTCCCCACCAGCAGGACTCACCCAGTGGGAAATGGCGGGCACTAGATCACACTGCAGAGACCAGGCAGGATTTGATCGCAAAGCAGGGGCAACAGGTTGGGAGGGTTTGACAACTTCCTTTCACGGGGATCTGAGGAGACTGAGACCGCCAGAAGGCATGGGATGGAGTGATAAGGAACAGGAAGACTGAAAGGGCAGGAAAAGAAACCCAGAGTTTCCTTTAATCCCTCTGCTAGGGCCTGGATACTGATCTCAATCTCCACCTCTAGCATTAAGGGGGCGAGGCAGCACACACCTGCACACTGGTGTGTTTCTGAAGGACTGCAGCTGAGGTCTGTCCCAGGTGGAGGTCATTAGGGGGGGCACTAGTCCAATATGACTGAGTCCATGTAAAAACAGGATGTTTGAACACAGAGCAGATGAGCATAAGGAGAATGCCATGTGATGGCAAGATCAGGGTAATGCTTCTACAAGCTGAAGAACACCAGTGATTGACAACAAATTACCAGACTCTCCAGTGGTTGAGAATCCACCTTCCAATGCAGGGCACACAGGTTTGATCCCAGGTTGGGGAACTAAGATCCCTGATGTCATGGAACACCTAAGCCTGAGCACTGCATCTACAGAGCTCTTGCACTCTGAAACCACAACTAGGGACAAGCACACAGTCTACAATAAATATCCCGTTGCACTGCAACTGAGACCCAATGCAGCCAAAGACAATATTTTTTTTAAAATATGAAATAAATTTTTTAAGAAACAGGAGGAGGCATGGAACAGAACCTTCCATCATAGCTATCAGAGGAAGCCAACCCGGCTGAGACCTTGATCCTGGACTACTAGCCTCCAGAACTGGGAGATAAATTTCTATTGTTTAAGTCATTCGGTTTGTAGGACTCTGCTGGAGTAGCCCTACCAAACTAATACAAGAGCATTTGGTGTCATCAGCACAAAACCACAGGGTCAGACAGACCTGATTTGAACCTCTGCACGTACCAGCAGCATGTCCTGGGCCACTTACGTGCCATAGTGTGCCTTGGGTTTTTAACTGCAAAATGAGAAATTCCATACACTTTATGTACAGTGATTGAGAAGCAAGTAACAAATGCAAAGCACACAACTATTGATGTCTGGCTCCTGGCAGCCACTCAACAATGGCTTTCACTAGCAGAAATGATAGCTCAGCTTGAATTCTTTAACCTCTCTAAACCCCTACACTCTCATGAGCCACACAGAAGAACCAGCTATCTGTCAGTCTATGAAGATACCGAATCCTGTGAAGGCAAAAGGCTCCAAGACCCAAGTATAGTGGATTCCTTTGGCTACATAACAGATTGCCACAAACTCAGTAACTTGAAATATCACCATCTCAATTCTATGGATCAGAAGCTCAGAAGAACTTGGATGGAGTCTCTGCTTAGGGTCTCACAAAGCCAGGATGAAGATGCTGCCCAGGGTGGGCTCTCACTTGGTGGTTCTGTGCATTAATTGCTTCTGAGCTCATTGCAATTGTTGGCCAAATTCAGTTTCTTGCCTTTGTAGAACTACGGTTCCTGGCTTTGTCCTGGCTGTTGGTTAGGGATCACTTTCAGCTCCTCAAGGTCTGTGATCTGTTTCTAGCAATAGCACCTGGGTTATGAAATCTGTAGGCTTTCTACACCAAGCAATTCTCCTGTTTTCTGTGGACACCAACTGGATGCCCAACAGTCTAATTCAATTCCTGTCTTACCTGTGCAGGACTCCAAAGACTAAGGGCTCAGCCCCACAAGATGCCTCCACTTCAGATTCCAGTAACAAGCCCAGGCAAGCCTGTACTTCTAGCCACCTGTCTAGCTATAACGCTGGGGGTTTCACATAACCCCCTCCTCAGGTTTGGTAATCTGCTAGAACAGCTCACAGAACTCAGGGAAACACTACTTGTGTCTACTGGTTTATTATAAAGGTTATAAAAATGATAAAAAGAAAGCAGCCTGAAGTGGTATGTAGGGAGAAACCAAGAAGAGCCCTGAGCACGTAGGCTTCCGGGGGGTGAGTCAGCCTCCCAGCAGCGGGATGAGCTCATCAACCTAAGGGTTCTGGATTTGTATGGAGGTTTCATTACAGAGGAAGCTAGATTCCCTGGTGGCTCAGACGGTAATGGGTCTGCCTCTAATGCAGGAGACGTGGGTTCAATCCCTGGGTCAGAATGATCCCCTGGAGAAGGAAATGGCAACCTACTCCAGTATTCTTGCCTGGAAAATCCCATGGATGGCGGAGCATGGCAGGCTACAGTCCATGGGGTCACCAAGAGTCAGACACAAATCAGCGACTTCACCTTCTTCCTTTTTCATTACAGAGGCATGCTTGATTAAATCACCGACCATTAGTGGGTAACTCGATCGGCAGCCCCTCTCTCCTCCCTGGGGGTTAGGGGAATGGAATTGAAAAGCCCAACCCTATAATCCCAGAGGAACCTCCCAGCATCCTGATGCTATCCAGAGGCCCATCAAGAATCACCTCCTTAGCATAACCTCCAGTGTGGCTGAAAGGGGCTTGATTAACATAAAATACTCTTCTCACCCCTATCACTCAGGAAATTATAAAAGTTTTGGGAGCTCTTTGCCAGGAATCAGGGACGACCACAAAATATATAATTATATCATAACATTAAAAGATCCTTCCACAAGGCCCCCTCCATCTCTGCAACAGAGAATTGCCCTCCTGTCAAAACTGCCTTGTATTTCAGTTTTCCTGACGTCTTCTCCTGCCCCTAGCTGGAGAAAAAAAATGCACTGCTTTTAAAGAGCTTTTTGGGATGAGATTAAATAAGCCCATTTGGGTAATCTCCCTTGTGTCATGCGACATAACCATCACAGAAGTAACACCATCAAACGAAGGTCATAGACATCATCTTAAAAATTCTGCCCATCATAGCTATTCTTGGCTGTACCACTGAGTGGATGAGTGACTGGACAAGTCCTTGCCCCTTTTGGACTACAAATTCCCTTTAACTCTAATATTCTATACCCCACCCCCACAGTCAAGTTACACTTTCTTAACTTTATAGGATGTGTCCTGATTAAGGGTAACAAAGAAAACGTTGCTCTCTGAGAAGGTTTACAAACTAAATGTAACATTGTTCATCCTTTATTGCAGATCACAATTGTCTGTTATCTTTAAAAATATTGATGCTGGGCCCCCATCTTCAGGAACTCTGACTCTCAGGAACCCTAGGCAAAGACAGACAAAGAGGACACGAACTTCCCTGTAGTGGGAGTGTAAATGAGGAGGGATGGGATCTTCTGTTTGCGTTTTGAGTCTTTCAAGGATGCAACAGATAGGGCTGAGGGCAGTGGCGGCTAGACCCAAGTGTGTATTATAGCACAAAACATTCCTACAAGTCACATGATTTCAATTTTGTATGTTTGCTTCTAGTGGTGTCCCTAGGTGTGAGCTGAGGATGTAAGTGAGTAAACACATTTCTACATGGACTGAAACACTGTGCTCCAGACACAGAACATTCTGGGAGAAGCCTGTCTAGCTCCAAAGCCTGAGTTTATACTGTCTTGGAGAAAAATGAATGGAAAGCAATTTTTTTTTTTTGTCTAAGTACCCCAAGTAGGTATATATATGTGTAAATATATATACACATATATTTAGAGAGAGATTATATAAAATTTCTATTTGATAACAATTGGATAGTGGACAATTATGTTCTCTACCAAAATCTTGTTATACAGAATTTTACCTTGTAGATTTTAAATGCATACAATTTACATGCTAAAAAAAATTGTGAAAAATTTTGTAATGGGAAAAAGACTACTGAGTGTCCCTTCCAAAGAATGTGAGGTATTTAGAGAACCTTCCAGGGTTATCCGATTCTGAAGAGCTCTGTACCTTCCAGTGTCCTTGACTACTCTGCAGCGCTGTAGAGAAAGGATGTTAACTTCTGGAGGTCTAATAAAATACAAATGATCCTCGTTAATAAAAATGCCAAATTTTGTTGGATGAAGATACAGCAAAGTACTACCCTTTGCATGTTGAACAGTTTTGTAGCTTTCAATCTACTTTTATGACATTTCATTGAATGAAGGAAAAACTTTGAAGAAAGCATACGGGGGTTATAGGACCAGGTAACCAGGGGAGTCATAGTCAGTGAGGAACGGTGCAGGTAGGTCTTAGAAACAGTGAGTAAGAGGGTCCTTTACGGTATCCTTTCCCAGGGACGCAGGGCTCAGATAAAGTTCAGCACTGTCAACACCACACAGCGGAATGTAGCAATGAGGCCACCATCCATCTCTCATAATAAAACCACGCTGAATTCCGAAACTAACACAACATTGTAAATCCAATAAAAATTTTAAAAGAAAGCATAAAAACAGGTTAGTGTTTATCACACTGAAGAGGCGGAGGCAAGTTAGGGATATGAGAGTAACAGATACAAACTGCTATGTATAAAAAAGATAAGTAATAAGGATATTTTATATAGCACAGGGAACTATAGCCATTGTCTTGTAATAACTTTTAATGGAGCACAATCTGTAAAAATGCTGACTCACTACATTGCACACCTGAAACTAATATAAAATTATAAACAAACAACTATACTTCAACTAAAAAAAAAAACCTATAATCCAAACTTTTGATCTAATGTAAGTTGGAACACTATCCATCTTGATAGAAGTCTTTATTTGGAGGAGAGTCTTCTTTAAAAATATCTATACCACAAACTTTTAAGTCACAAATTGATGTTTCTCCAAAAATCTGAAAGTCCTTTGACACAGAATGAACCCAAAGTACAATTGGGCAGTATCATCTATAGCATATGATTCATTTAAAACTAAAGAAAAGTACTTGCCATTTTTCAAATTTTAGATTAATTATCTTTGATATTATTAAAAAGATCTTGAATTCTTTGGGCAATTCTTTGTTTAATTCAAGATCTTTTAACTTTTATATTTTTTGGCTTCTCATAATTTCCTAACAAAGTTTCTATAACTGAAATTTTTTTTTAACCATTTCTCCATCTAAAATATTTGTGTATATGTTTATGTGCACATTTAAGAGTTCGAAGTTACAAGTTCAAACCCTGTTAAAAATTATTTAAAAACATTTTGAATATTTAATTTTTACTTCAGATAACTAATACTGTAAGGGTTTTTTTCCTTTGACTCGTGAGAGGAAATTTCACTATTATTGGCTTAATATGTCTCTTTTTATACAACAAACATCCTTTTCATTTTGTTCTGCTGTAGCAAACTGCAACTGCCATTCTTTGTGAAATTTGCAACATACCTCCTTCCAGTCTTTTAAAAAGCTCTTCTAGCATATGCTATTGAAATTCACATGCTGAAACCTAATCCCCAACAGGATGGTATTTGGAGATGGGGGCTTTGGGAGGTGATTAGGCCATAAGGGTGGAGACCTCCACAAGGGTGGAGACCTCATGAATGAAATTAGTGCCCTTCTAAAAGGGACCCCCGAGATCTCCTTTGCCCCTTCTGCCATATGTGAACACTGGCAGAAGACAAGCTGTTATAAACCAGAAAGCGGGTCCTCTCTGGACACCAAATCTGCTGGCACCTTGATCGTGGACTTCCCAGCTTCCAGAACTGTGACAAATAATGTGACTGTTTAAGCCATCTCGTGTGGTACTTTTTGTTATAGTAGCCGAGACCAATTAAGACCTCATAGTACTAGTTTCTGTCTCCATTCAATATTTTTTTCCCCTGTGAGAAAGTATCTTTTTATTGTTAGAATTTAAGTCAGTCACACATTATTGCAAACATCTGGAACAGAAAAGAAAACATTTCAATTCTATTTCAAAAATGCCTCCAAGACCAAGCAACAGGATTCCACAGTCAAATGAATAGCATAAAAGTGCAATGGAGAAAGGCTTAAAAACACTTAGATTATTCAAGGTGGTCAGAGTATAAGAACATACTTCACTTTATGTGATGAATGTACTAATTCTCCAGATTATCCTCAGTTTGGGATCACAGATTAATTTTTCATTTGACAACTATTTTGGTATTTTTCACCTTTACACAATCCAAACAAAGGTTTTGCAGAAATGCAACATCCAACTCAAATGATAAAATGACCATAGCACATATAAAAGAGCTCCAGAGACAGAAGACAAAAGTTAAAAGTGGCGTTGGTGCCATAGCCTTGCAATTCTTGTATTTCTTTATTATTACTGTTGTTGTTTAGTCGCTAAGTTGTGTCTGACTCTTTTGTGACCCCATGGACTGTGGCCCACCAGGCTTCTCTGTCAATGAGATTTCCCAGGCAAGAATACTGCAGTGGGTTGCCATTTCCTTCTCCAGGAGTCCTTTCAATTTTGCATCAGTAGTACACCTTTATTTTAAATTTAAAATTTTGTTTATATGCATTACTCTAATTAGAAAAATGATTTTACATGGGAATTACCATAGCTCATGTTTTCTGCATAAAATGTTAAAAAAAAAATCATACTATATCAATACATAGAAAAAAACTGGTTGAACTGAAGCAGTCCATTGTCACTGACTAGATCAGTGATATGTGCATGAGTAACATCAGAAAAAGTGCCCACCCACGCACCACAAACATCATATATTAAGTGATGCAACAATTAAGAGTTAAATTTAGTCCTGCTGAAACAATACATTTGTGTTTAATGGCAAAATGCTCTACATTGTTTTGGTTTTTAAATTAAATTTTTAAAAATCAGGTTCTCAATCAGCCTTACTAAATTTCAAGTGTTCAAAAGCCACATCTATTATAAGCCACAGTCAATATTATATTGATTAGTGCAGTTTAAAAAAGGGAGAAGAGAGTTTTGGGGACCTACCAGGATATGCAAAATTTTGAATACGGAAAAAACACAAAAGAAGACTTTAGTTTTGTTGCTGTGTTATATGGTATCCTCCCTTTGCTGTTTCCTAAAAAAAAAAAAAAAAAAAAAGGCCTCTGAATCAGATTAGAGATGGCTGTGAGTTACCATATTTGTCTGCTTGGACTGCTATAACAAAATACCTCATCTAAAGTCTCTTCTTATAAGGACACTGATCCTATCAGACCAGGGCCCCGACCTTACCTCCTCATTTAACCTTAGCATTTCTTTTCTCCAAGTACAGCCACAATGGAGCTTAGCGCTTAAACATATGAAACTGGAGGGGACAAACATTTACTCCATGACAGTTACACAGACCAACAGTTATAGGCATAAAATTTTATTTTACTCACTTATCATTTAAAATTTTAGCCATTTTAAGAATTTTGCTGACTAGATGGCCACAGAAAGCTGAACCCAATGAGAATCTAAAAGATGGTCCAGGGTTTTAAAAAAATATAATATCTTTTTGTACAATTTGGGCTAATATGTAACTAAAAATGTAACTTTCCTTTAATCACTGTATTGGCTAGCTGGTTTGAGGTAACTCATTCTCTTCTGATTTAAATCCAGTCTTAATTGGGAAAATGTGGAAATATGGATTATTCTCCTCTCTCTCATCCTAAAGCGGCACCCAGGCACACAGGAGGTTATGTAACTTCATGATGTGGTGGATGGGGGCAGGGTGGGCAACTGGCCACAGTTGCTTCTCTGAAGGCATCTTTCACTGAAGTGACTCATCCATCTGTTCTTTGCGCCTCATCTCTTAACCTAAGGAATCCACTGTTCAGGTCCCCTTGTCTTCGGACATCCTGCCTGTGGAGGATGCAGGCTGTTCTGTGCCTTCCCCACGCCCACCACAAAGGCCCTGGGCAGCCCACAGTCATCCTGGCTGCCACCTGTCCCCTGCAGCACGACAGGAGATCAGATCTGGAGTGCCATCGAAGGCTCTCCTTGCCTCAACATGCCGCTGTTTCCATTTGGCTGTGACCAGTGTCCCCACACCTGGGGCTCCTTAAGACGCTTGCAGTCTCTCTCAAATACATCCTTAGAAATGAAGGTAGAAATTTTGTCTACAGAGGTCAATTATCTGAGGTTTCACACTCCCTTCAACCCAATCAGGTAAGACGACTGCGGGTGTCCTTCTCAAGAACCTATAGCACTGGCTCTCCCTCACTCTTCTCTGACAAACTGTCTTCAAAAGTAGCATATCATTTTGCATTCTTACCAGCGATGAATGTGAGTTCCTATTTCTATACATCCTTGCCAGAATGAGGTGCTGTCAGTACTTTGGATTTTGGCCATCCCAATAGGTATGTAGTAGTATGTTGCATGCTAAGTCACCCCAGTCGTGTCCAACTCTTTGCGACCCCATGGACAGTAGCCCACTAGGCTCCTCTGTTCATGGAATTCTCCAAGCAAGAACCCGGGAGTGGGTTGCCATCTCCTTCTCCATAGGATCTTCCTGACCCAGGGATTGAACCTGCATCTCCTGTGGCTTCTGCATTGCAGGTAGGTTCTTTACTGCTGAGCCACTAGGGAAGCCCCTTCATGTGTTCCTAGAAACGATAGTATTTTCTTGTTGCTTTAATTTGCAACTCCTCAGTGACATAAGATGTGGAACATTTTGTCATATGTGTATTTACCATCTGTATATCTTTTTTGGTGAAATGTCTTTAGATCTTTTGTTCACTTTTTTATTGGGCTGTTTGCTTTTTGTTATTGAGTTTTAAGTGTTAGCTCTTTGTATATTTTAGATACAATTCCTTCATCAGATATGAGGGAGTTTTCCCCAGGCTGCAAGCCAACAACCAGTTTTATAGATGTTGGTAGAAGACACAAGATTTTGGTGTCAGAGGCAAAGGACTTTACTACTCACAGCACAGCAAGTGGCATGAGCTTCTTGTTCACATTGGCGTCTCTTGCCCTCAGTTCCCTGCGGGATAACACAGAGTGGTCTGGGGGGAGAGGTACTGCACACACAGGAGTTTTGTGTCACAACTGAAGAACGCCAACCTCAGGAAGCCTGAATCTTTTCTAACAGGTTGCAAGGAAACTTTCTTAATTTTCACCTGAGAGGGAGAATATGCTTTTATTACACTACACTCTAAAAAAAAAACAAAAAACAAAAAAACACCTTTCCCTTTGACTTAGAGACAGTCTCTCTTCCAAGGCTGTCTGCTAGTCAAATGTCATTGAAAAGATTGTTTGGACCAAAAGCTGTTAGTGTCTTTGCTCACAAGACTGTGCAGAAATTGATCAAGAACGAGTCTCCCCCAAATCATGACTCAACACCTCTAAATATCTTGGCATGTATGCTCTAAATAAATTCTCACATATAATTACCATAACATTATCACAAATAAGAAATTTGACAATTTCTTAAGTCACAACTCCAACAACTCACAATGTCCAGTCCATATTCAAATTTTTCCAAGGATGCCAATAACCTATTTTATGGCTCAACAAACAAATCCAAAACATAATCCTATCAAGGTTAACCAATACACTTGGTTGTTTTGTCTCTTTAGTATATTTTTATCTAGCACAACCCCTTTGCCTTTACTTTTTGCTATGGGGGAAAAGGTCTCACATTCTGAATTTGCCTGATAGCTTTCTTGTGATATCATTTAACCTGCTCCTCTTTACCATGTATTTCTGATAAATCAGAAATTGAGTCTAGAGACTAGGTAAGATTCAGACTAAACCACTTTAGCAAAAATACTTCTTCGGTAATGTTCATTTTAAATACAGTGAGAAAGTATCACGGGAGGAGGCATTTAATGTCAGATTGTCTTGCTACTAGCTTTGATTACTTGGATAAAGTGACAACTGCAAGACTGAACTTCAAAGGTTCATTCTTCTATTTGAAATCTATAAGCAATCTGATATGTAATCCTCGTGTGTGTGTGTGTGTGTGTGTATGTGTGTGTGTGTGTTTAGTTCACAGTCATCTCCAACTCTTTGCAACCCCACGGACTGTAACCTGCTAGGCTCCTCTGTCCATGGGGATTCTCCAGGCAAGAATACTTGAGTGGGTAGCCATGGCCTTCTCCAGGGGATCTTCCCAACCCAAGGATCGATCCCTGGTCTCCCGCATTGCAGGCGGATTCTTGGCATCAAGCAAATGACCGATTCCCCAACAGGTTGTAGAATCCATTGAAGTTTCTTCCCTGAATTAATTATTTGCTAGGGTTAGCTTTGCTACTAATCAAAGCTGACCTTTCAAAAAGAAAAAAAGAAGTGAGAATGAAAGCAGGGAAGGAGGAAGAAGGTACATTTCTCTTCCGTAAAAATTCGTCTCCAAAAATGGACAGCTGTGGCTTTCAAGAGCTCATTTTGGAACACTAAGTCAAGAATTTTACTCTGGTCTTAAAGGTCCCCAGCATCCACCCTTCTCTGGGGGTGTTGAACCTTGGCCTTAGTCCCAGAAGGAAAAATACAGGGAATATTTCAAATATTATCTGACTATACTTAAAGAACCAACTTTTCCAACAGTGGAAGTAGAAAATCATTAGTGGATGCCAGAACTCAAGGGCAAAGGTTTGAGAAGAAACATAGTATTTACATAGTCTCAGCATGCATTCCTCCAAATCACTTACTAATTTAAAAAGAAGTAGCTCAAAGTTAACACCTCCAAAAACAGGACACACTGAAGAAGCCTCCTAATGTTCCTGGGACACAACAACATTTCTGTGCTACTCCTGCCTGGACATGGCAAATTCTGGATTAAAGCAGGCAAATCAGGGTCAGGCTGGAATAACTCTTTTGTGCTCTTAAAAAATGTGACAGTCAATTATGGCAAAGGAATGCTGAAGAACTACTGCAGATTAAAGGAGATTAGAGAGGCATAACAGCTAAAAACCATAGGTGATTCTGGACTAGATCAGGGACTGAAAAAAAGAAGCCATAAAGGATTTTATTGGGATAATTGACAAGATTGGAATATAGACTGTAGATTAGAAAATAGTGTTACATCTCTGTCAAATTTCCTGATTTTGAGAATTGTACCATAATTATCCCCTTCATGGACCACAGCCTCGTTGTGGCAAACGGGCTGGCATAACTCATTGAAGCTAAGAGTCATGCTGTTCGGGGCCACCCAAGGTGGATGGGTCATACTGGAGGGCTCTGGAGGTCCACTGGAGGAGGGAGTGGCAATCCCCTCCATTACTCTTGCCATGACAACCCCATGAATAGCACGAAAAGGCAAAAAGATATGACACCAGAAGATGAGTCCCCTAGGTCAGAAGGTGTCTCATATGCTACTGAGGAAGAGAGGAGGGCAATAACTAATAGCTCCAGAAAGAATGAAGTGACTAGGGCAAAGCATAAACAACTCTCGGTTGTGGATGTGCCTGGTGGTGAAGGTAAAGTCCGATGAGGCTAAGACCACAACTGCAAAGGAACCTGGAATGTTAGGTCCATGAATCAAGGTAAACTGGACAGGGTCAAGCAGGAGGTGGCAAGAATGAGCATCGACATTTTAGGAATCAGTGAACTAAAATGGATGGGAATGGGCGAATTTAATTCAGATGACCATTATATCTACTACTGTGGGCAAGAATTCCTTAGAAGAAATGGAATAGCCCTCACAGTCAACAAAAAGTCCAAAATACAGTACTTGGGGGCTGGTGCACTGGGAAGACCCAGAGGGATGGGATGGAGAGGGAGGTGGGAGGGGGGATCGGGAAGGGGAACACATATAAATCCATGACTGATTCATGTCAATGTATAGTAAAAACCACTACAATATATTAAAAAAAAAAAAAATGCAGTACTTGAATGAAATCTCAAAAATGACAGGGATGGTCTCGGTTTGTTTCCAAGGCAAACCATTCAGTATCACAGTAATCCAAGTCTATGCCCCAGCCATTAATGCCAAAGAAACAAGCTGAGCAGTTCCATGAGGACCTACGAGACCTTTTAGAAGTAACACCAAAAAAGATGTCCTTTTCATCATCAGGGACTGGAATGCAAAACTAGAAAATCAAGAAATACCTGGAGTAACAAGCAAGTTTGGCCTGGGAGTACAAAATGAAACAGGGCAAAAGCTAACAGAGTTTTGTAAAGAGAACGCACTGGTCATAGTAAACACCCTCTTCTGATAACACAAGAGATGACGCTACACATGAACATCACCAAATGATCAATACCAAAATCAGACTGATTGTATTCTTTTCAGTCAAAGAAGGAGAGGCTCTACATAGTCAGCAGTTTTTGCCTTGTTTTAAGGCCTGAAGCTGACTGTGGTTCAGATCATGAACTCCTTATTGCAAAATTCAGGCTTAAATTGAAGCAGGGAAAATCACTAGGCCATTCAGGTATGACCTAAATCAAATCACTTACGATTATACAGTAGAGGATAGGAACAGATTCAAGGGATTAGATCTGGGAGAGTGCCTGAAGAACTTACGGATGGAGGTTCATAACGTCGTAGAGGAGGCAGTGATCAAAACCATCTCCAAGAAAAAGAAATGCAAGAACACAAAATGGTTGTCTGACAGGGATTAACAAATAGCTGAGGAAGGAAGAAAAGGGAAAGGCAAAGAAGGAAGAGAGCGATATACCCAACTGAATGCAGAGTTCCAGACAATAACAAGGAGAGATAAGGCCTTCTTCAATGAACAATGTAAACAGAGGAAAGCAATAGAATGGGAAAGACTAGAGATCTCTGCCAAAAAAAAAACCTGGAGATATCAAGGGACATTTCATGCAAGGATGGGCATGACAAAGGACAGAAACATTAAGGACCTAACAGGAGCAAAAAAGATTAAGAGGTCACAAGAATACATAGACGAACCATACGAAAGAGGTCTAAATGACCTGAATAAGCACGATGGTATGGTCACTCACCTAGAGTCAGACATCCTGGAATGTGAAGTCAAGTGGGCCTTAGGGAGCATTACTAAAAACAAAGATAGTGGAGGTGATGGAATTCCAGCTGAGCTATGTCAAATCCTAAAAGAGGACGCTGCTAAAGTGCTGCATTCAATATGCCAGGATATTTGGAAAACTCAGCAGTGGCCACAGGACTGGAAAACGTCAGTTTTCACTCCAGTCTCAAAGAAGGGCAATGCCAAAGAATGTTCTAACTAATATTATGGGTTCAAATGAGTGCTCACAATTGTGCTCATTTCACGTGCTAGCAAGGTTATGCTCAAAATCCTTCGAGCAAAGCTTAAGCAGTATGTGATCTGAGAACTTCCAGATGTACAAGTTGAGTTTAGAAAAGGCAGGGGAACCAGAGATCAAATTGCCAACATTCATTGGATCATACAGAAAGCAAGAGAATTCCAGAAAAACTTCTACTTCTGTTTTGTTTACTACACCAAAGCCTTTGACTGTGTGGATCACAACAAACTCTGGAAAATTCTTAAAGAGATGGGAATACCAGACCACCTAACATGTCTCCGACATAACTCAAGAAGCAATAGTTAGAACCAGACATAGAACAACGGACTGGTTCCAAATTGGGAAAGGAGTACATCAAGGCTGTATATTGCCACCCTGCTTATTTAATTTTTATGCAGAGTACATCTTGTGAAATGCTGGGCTGGATGAAGCACAAGCTAGAATCAAGATTGCCAGGAAAAATGCCAACAACTCAGATGACACCACCCTAATGGCAGAAAGTGGAGAGGAACTAGAGAGCCTCTTGACAAAGGTGAAAGAGGAGAGTGAAAAAAACTGGCTTAAAACTCAATATTCAAAAAAGTTAAGATCATGGCATTTGGTCCCATCACTTCATGGCAAATAGAAGGGAATAAAACAGAAGCAGTTACAGATTTTCTTTTCTTGGACTCCAAAATCACTGTGGATGGTGACTGCAGCCATGAAATTAAAAGATGCTTGCTCCCAAGGAAGGCTATGACAAACCTAGGCAGTGTATTAAAAAGCAGAGACATCACTTTGCTGACAAAGGTCTGTATAGTTAAAGTTATGTTTTATTCCAGTAGTCATGCACAGATGTGAGAGATGGACCATAAAGAAGGCTGAGTGCTGAAGAATTGATGCTTCAAATTGTGGAGCTAGAGAAGACTCAAGTCACTTGGGCTGCAAGGAGATCAAACAAATCAATCCTAAAGGAAATCAACCCTGAATATTTATTGGAAGAATTAATGCTAAAGCGGAAGCTCCAATACTTTAGCCACCTGATGCGAACAGCCAACTCATTGGAAAAGACTCTCATACTGGGAAAGACTGAAGGCAACAGGAGAAGGTGGTGGCGGAGGAGAAAATGGTTAGACAGCATCACCAACTCAATGGACATCAATGTGAGCAAACTCTGGGAGATAGTGAAGGATGGAGGAGTCTGGCGTGCTACAGTCCATGGGGTTGCAGAGAATCAGACATGACTTAGCAACTAATGACAACATTATGATTATGTGAAAAAAATGTCCTTGTCTAAGGAAAGATGTATATACCAAAGTATTTAGGGATAAAGGGACTTATCTCTAACTTACTCTCAAATGACTTCAAAATACACATAGGCAAATATACAGACAAAAATGAGAACATGGGCAAATATAAACAATTGGTGAATCTTGGTGAAGAGTTTGATTCCTGCATCTTTTCATAAATTTCAAATTATAATTCCTCAACAACCAAAATGAAGTCACTCCTGTTTCTTTCATTTTCCTTATTCCCAGCTCTAAAATCCCATGGGCAAATGAGAACTGATCTGGAAAGAAGAAACCTGATTATAATCCTCACCTCCAATCAGAACTTGCTGGAATATCTTGGGCTAGATCCTTTCTCTGGGCCTCAGATTTTTTTATCTGCGCAAATGTGAAGTTTACCTTGAAGGTTTTAGGATTCCAGTACAGGTTGCCAAGATGGAAAGATGCCTTTTTTGGTTGTTCACCTACTGAGGTTGTGTTACTCACACTTCTAGATGCTGCCTTCATCTCCAAGGGTCCATCACACCTTTTCAGCTGCCTCTGAAGCTCCTAGAGCAGACTGAGTTTGCTGCTCTTGAGTTTCTCATCTCAGGTTGAATTGGGAAGAGGGATGCTGTTTGTTTCAAGTGATACTAGTACTAAAAGGACCACTTTTGAGCCTTCATTAGCCAAGGTATGTCAGAGTGCCCAGGACTTCTGTGGCTGCTCTTTGAGGGGGAAGGCGGGGGTGGGGGAGGCCAAACAGACATTCACGGTTATTTGCCGGAGAGAGCTCCTGACTTCAGGGCATCTCTCAAATGAGGTGGGGTTGGGGTAGTGGATGAAAGGGAGACAGACAGATACTCTGACCTCAGAGTATCTGGGTGGCTTTCATTCGTGGCCCTTTCTTCAAATTCCCAGACTGAAAGTGTCTCTGATTGAATATAAGTGAGAATTCAACTTTCCCAAAGTTCAACACAGCTGACCATAGCTATATTGCTGAACTAGGGAAAAAAAAAAAAAAAAAAACATGTGGAATCTGGAAATTTAGCATGAATAGTTAAAAATTAATTTCAGTATGGGTGGAAACTGCCACAGCTAAACAAAACAACATGTCACAGAGCCTTCTAACTCTGTGCATGAACCTTCCCATGGGCTCTCACACTCGATTTCAAGACATTAAATGTTCACATGATAGAAAGTCTATCATTTGTTGATTCAAGGTTGGAAAAAAGGCATCTCTCCGTTCCTTGAGACTTTATGAGTAACCTGTGGATTCTACATCAACCTTCTAACCAACCCATGTTGCTAAGTGCAGCAATTAATTTTATCAGTTGTAAATTACTGACATTAAATTACCAATATGAAAACAAACCAGTATTTTTATCTTTCCCCTGTCTCCTCTTCTCCCCAGGGGTCAGGAATGGAGAGAAAAGTTTGTTAAAAGTGATAGTGAAGTAGTTAATTGCAGTGCTTCTCAGAGGGTGCTGTTTTATTTAGACCTGTCTAAAAATGACACCAACTCTGCTAGTCTTAAAGTTCTGTGCTCTGTATACAGCTGAGTGCCTCTGCTAGTAGAGATATCAACTAAGACCAAAGGAAGATTAAAGAGTACAGCAGATGGATTAGTCTTGTTTCTCCTTCCACTGTGATGTTGTATCAGTGAAATAAGACCTTCTGATACTAGTGGACTAGTATCTCAACTAATATGTTGAGGTTTCACAAATTTGGTTCAATTTCACATCCTGTATTTCATAAGAAGCCTTGGTCATGTAAATAACAGAAGCTCACTTGTATGTAACGCTCAGTTCACAAACACTTTCATATACACCATCTTATTTCATTCTGAAGATAACCCTGAGCTATAGGCACCGCATGCAACTAGTTCTACCTATAAAAATTTTTAAAAAAGAGCCCAGAGGTCTTAAAGTGGCTTGTCCAAGGTCACAGTGTCAGTGAGTAGCCAAGATGGGACTAGATCCCTAAGAACAAAGACTTCCTCTTGAGTGTCACAGCCGATGTTCCCTGCTAATGATTGCATAGGTCTTACTTTGACAGCTGAGGGACTTGGTTGCATAGGTCTTACTTTGCTATCCTTTTCCCCTGGGGGCAGCTGGAGGATTTGGGAGGTGAGGCGCTGGCCGTGTAGATGATGTCCAGGAAGAGGATACCAGCTGTGAAGGCCATGGTAAAGCCATGAGAATCCTGAGTCCCTGGCCAGGGATGTGGTCATCACATCACCATGGGAGCAGGAAGCATGTACCTGCCAACTCATGATATCTAACTTGAAAAAGCATTCTTTAAACTGAAAGATGAAGGCATCAGAGAAAAACAACTAGATAAAATGGCAATCATTCCCACTAGGAAACCAGAGGACAGGTTCAGCTATAGTACTGATGACCTCGCATGTCTTCACACCGATGTACAAAAAACAAGGAATGACAAAAGCAAATGTGGATTTTAATCTGAGGGAACTACAGTCTTACAAGTGTCAAGGAAACCTGGTGGGCTGAGGATCTAAAGTATGACCCCATGTAAAGTTGAATCATTGAAAAGAAATAGTTAGTAAAAGAATAAGAAATGTCATATGAAATGTCAAGAGGGTGCAGATTTAGTTGGAAATCCACAGACCTGAAATAGACACAGTGAAAGGCATGTGGCTGAGACAAAAACAGAGAACCAAAATTCTATCAATAGAAGTACACTTCTTATCCAAAAGGCCACAGTAAACATTATTAAGAGAGACACATCAAGACTAGAGAATAGATGAGAAAAAAACTCTAGTTTCTTTACATAAGGCAGGCCTATACACCAGTAAGAAACTGCAGATCTTTTGGAGGGAAAATAGATGTTGGCAAAATTACAAAAATAAAAACCGACAGAGGTTAGACAAAAATTTCAACTCTAGTCATTTCTGATTTCACCCAAGGCATACACCCAAAATAATCTGTGAAAGTGAAGATTGGATACAGACCATGTTCAAGTTTTCCAAGTGGGGAGAAGGACAGACTCCAGAAACAATTCAGTTCAGTTAGTCACTAGCCATGTCCCACTCTTTGCGACCCCATGAACCACGGCACGACAGGCCTCCCTGTCCATCACCAACTCTCTGCGTTTACTCAAACTCATGTCCATCGAGTCGGTGATGCCATCCAGCCATCTCATCCTATGTCGTCCCCTTCTCCTCCTGCCCCCAATCCCTCCCAGTATCAGGGTCTTTTCCAGTGAGTCAACTCTTCACATGAGGTGGCCAAAGTACTAGAGTTTCAGATTCAGCATCAGTCCTTCCAATGAACACCCAGGACCGATCTCCTTTAGGATGGACTGATTGGATCTCCTTACAGTCCAAGGGACTCTCAAGAGTCTTCTCCAACACCACAGTTCAAAAGCATCAATTCTTTGGCGCTCAGCTTTCTCTATAGTCCAACTCTCACATCCATACATGACCACTGGAAAAACCATAGCCTTGACTAGATGGACCTTTGTTGACAAAGTAATATCTCTGCTTTTTAATATGATGTTTGGGTTGGTCATAACTTTCCTTCCAAGGAGTAAGCGTCTTTTTTTTAAGCGTCATTTAATTTCATGGCTGCAATCACCATCTGCAGTGATTTTGGAGCCCAGAAAAAAAAAGTCAGCCACTGTTTCCATTGTTTCCCCATCTATTTGCCATGAAGTGATGGGACTGGATGCCATGATTTTTCTGAATGTTGAGCTTTAAGCCAACTTTTTCACTTTCCTCTTTCTTCACTTTCTGCCATACGGGTGGTGTGCATATCTGAGGTTATTGATATTTCTCCAGGCAATCCTGATTCCAGCTTGTGCTTCAACCAGCCCAATGTTTCTCATGATGTACTCTGTATTTAACATATTTATAAGTTAAATAAGCAGGGTGACAATAAACAGCCTTGATGTATTCCATTTCCTACTTGGAACCAGTCTGTTGTTCCATGTCCAGTTCTAACTGTTGCTTCCTGACCTGCATACAGGTTTCTCAAGAGGCAGGTCAGGTGGTCTAGTATGCCCATCTCTTGAAGAATTTTCCACAGTTTATTGTGATCCACACAGTCAAAGGCTTTGGCATAGTCAAGAAAGCAGAAATAGATGTTTTTCTGGAAATCGCTTGCTTTTTTGATGATCCAGCGGATGTTGGTAATTTGATCTCTGGTTCCTCTGCCTTTTCTAAAACCAGCTTGAACATCTAGAAGTTCACAGTTCATGTATTGTTGAAGCCTGGCTTGGAGAATTTTGAGCATTACTTGACTAGCGTGTGAGATGAGTGCAATTGTGCAGTAGTTTGAGCATTCTTTGGCATTACATTTCTTTGGGATTGGAATGAAAACTGATCTTTCCCAGTCCTGTGGCCACTGCTGAGTTTTCCAAATTTGCTGACATATTGAGTGCAGCACTTTCATGGCATCATCTTTCAGGATTTGAAATAGCTCAACTGGAATTCCATGACCTCCATGATGTCTGATAAACTATGAATAGAGGTTCATGACATCGTATAGGAGACAGGAATCAAGACAACCCCCAAGAAAAAGAAATGCAAAAAAGCAAAATGGCTGTCTGAGGAGGCCTTACAAATAGCTGTGAAAAGAAGCAAAGTAAAAGGCAAAGGAGAAAAGGAAAGATATACCCATCTGAATGCAGAGTTCCAAAGAATAGCAAGGAGAGATAAGAAAGCCTTCCTCAGCGATCAATGCAAAGAAATAGAGGAAAACAATAGAACAGGAAAGACTAGAGATCTCCTCAATAAAATTAGAGATACCAAGGGAACATTTCATGCAAAGATGGGCTCAATAAAGGACAGAAATGGTCCCAACAGAAGATATTAAGAAGATGTGGCAAGAATACACAGAAGAACTGTACAAAAAAAGGTCTTCACGATCCAGATAATCACAATGGTGTGATCACTCACACTCACCTAGAGCCAGACATCCTGGAATGTGAAGTCAAGTGGGCCTTAGTAAGCATCACTATGAACAAAGCTAATGGAGGTGATGGAATTCCAGTTGAGCTATTTCAAATCCAGAAACAATTGGCAAGTAATAAGTAAAAATCTTAGCCTCGAGTATTTCCAAATAGAGAAAGGAGCACATCAAGTCTGTATATTGTCACCCTGCTTATTTAACTTATATGCAGAGTACATCATGAGAAATGTTGGGCTGGTGGAAGCACAAGCTGGAATCAAGATTGCCGGGAGAAATATCAATAACCTCAGATATGCAGATGACACCACCCTTATGACAGAAAGTGAAGAAGTACTAAAGAGCTTCTTGATGAAAGTGAAAGAGGAGAGTGAAAAAGTTGGCTTAAAGCTCAACATTCAGAAAACTAAGAACATGGCACCTGGTCCCATCACTTCATGGCAAATAGATGGGAAAACAATGGAAACAGTGGCTGACTTTATTTTTTTGGGCTCCAAAATTACTGCAGATGGTGACTGCAGCCATGAAATTAAAAGACACTTACTCCTTGGAAGGAAACTTATGACCAACCTAGACAGAATATTAAAAAGCAGAGACATTACTTTGCCAACAAAGGTCCATCTAGTCAAGGCTATGGTTTTTCCAGCAGTCATGTATAGATGTGTGAGTTGTACTATAAGGAAAGCTGAATGCTGAAGAATTGATGCTTTTGAATTGTGGTGTTGGAGAAGACTCTTGAGAGTCCCTTGGACTGCAAGGAGATCCAACCAGTCCATCCTAAAGGAGATCAGTCCTGGGTGTTCACTGGAAGGACTGATGCTGAAGCTCCAATACTTCGGCCACCTGATGTGAAGGACTGGCTCATTTGAAAAGACCGTGATGCTGGGAAAGATTGAAGATGGGAGGAGAAGGAGATGACAGAGGATGAGATGGTTGGATGGCATCACTGACTGAATGGAATAGAGTTTTAGTAAACTCCGGGAGTTGGTGATGGATAGGGAGGCCTGGCGTGCTGCAGTCCATGAGGTTGCAAAGTCAGACACAACTGAGCGACTGAACTGGACTGAACCTGTCATTTAGAATGGAAAATGGCTATCTTCAGGTTGTAGCATGGGTCATTTCAGCAAGCCATGACAAGGTGATTTCACTTCTCGCAATGACTGACAAAGCAAGAATGTAGTTGACTTGCCAGTTGCAAAATTTCCGACATTTTCTCATGAGAGTGGACAAAGTAGAAACATGGGTTGAAATGTTAACAAGAAGATTTAAATCTGTAGCTTGTTGGGCTTGCTCAGAGTGTTGACTGATGTTTCCATGACAACTTGGACAACAGAAGAGTGTTCCCTAGTTGGCTTCTGAGCTTGATTTTTGGCTTGGTTTTGATCAAAATTTTTATTAATAACTTGAGTAAAGACATAGAAGCTGTAGTGTGTTGGTTTATGGGCACAGATCATTAAGTTTTTAGAAAATCTGTAAACAGGTTGACACATTAGCTTGTAACTGGTCATGGTCAGGTATTTAGACTATGGAAATTAGCAAGCACTGTAAATCAGGCCCCTCCCTTTCCCTCCAAGAACTAGTTGTTAAATATTTACTACCACACCACTGAAAAGAAAAGGATATATTGTCAGGACTCATTTGACTAGAGCTAAAATTGCTTTAAACAAACAAACAAAACTCCCCAGCAAGTTTAAGTAAGACAGTCCACGTTGGGGAGCCTTGGGTGGAGTTGGACACCTGCTCAAATGACGTCACAAAGACTCAGTATACCCACCCCCCCACCCCCCCCCCCCCCACCGCACCCCACCGCCCCAGCGCTGCTCTCCCTTGGCTCAGCTTTCCTCCATGTCGGCTTCATTTGGTAGTAACTCAAGGCTTTTATCATTCTGGCATTGCATTGCAATGTCAGTGGAAAGAGAGCCCCTTTTCCTCAATAATTTAAACAAAAGACCCACTCACTTTGATGAAGGGAATAGAGGGCTTTGATTGTTCAGTCCTGGGTTATTTTCCTATACCTGGGTATAGAGATGGAAAATGCTGAAGTGGCCAGCCAAATCAGGAGCTATCAAAAGAAAGAGAGCTGGATGCTGGGCATCCAAGGAATGTGTAGCCACTAAATGCAAGAAAGACTGAGAAATTATAATCCAGCTTAAAAAAAAAAAGTAATCTCGGGAGGAAAGAATCAATGAGCATAGTGTGTCAATTCAAGAACTGTAAGAGCTATTCTATAATAATTTAAATACTACTCAGAGTATTGTATTCAGTTCTTGACACTGCACTTTACAAGAGACATTGAATATTCACAAGAAAGTCCTAAAACCATGTATTAATATGTAGAAAAATGTGTTAACAATGGCTGAAGAAATCAGAGAATGTTTGCTTTGGAGGAAAGCTGGTTTAGGAGCATACAGGGATCTCTGTCTTCAAGTGCTCAAAGTCCTCTTCTAACCCAGGATGTTCTCATGTGACTCTGGAGGGTAGAGTTGCAGGACCAGGGACAGATTTGGTTCAATATAAGAAACTACTCTCCAACCCATGAAGGCTGCCCAACAACTGGATGGGCTGACTCAAATCAGGGAACTCTTTGCCACCAGAAATGCTCATGTAGAACTTGGATGACCAAATATCTGGAAAGATACAGAATAGCCTGCTTGGTATACTGCATAATGGGATAGCATTTTACATGGAGGTTAGACTCTAAAGTCAGTAAGGCGAAAATCACATGTAGCCGACCTTGAAAATTACCTATATAGAATGATTAATATAGATCATAGGCTTGTATGTGTGATATGTGTATGTAAATGTACAATGCAAAATTATAATTCCAAAAGATACATGTACCCCAATGTTCATAACAGTATTATTTGCAATAGCCAGACCATGGAAG
Organism: Muntiacus reevesi; assembly: GCF_963930625.1. Classification (NCBI taxonomy): domain Eukaryota; kingdom Metazoa; phylum Chordata; class Mammalia; order Artiodactyla; family Cervidae; genus Muntiacus; species Muntiacus reevesi. Next base: position 39,070,662 of record NC_089265.1, on the reverse strand, counting down.
CAACCTAAGTGTCCACTGACTGAGGAGTGGATAAACAAGGTGTGGTACATAAATACAATGGAATATTACTCAGCTATAAAAAGGAATGAAACTGAGCCATTTGCAGAGATGCGGATGGACCTAGATACTGCCACACAGAGTGAAGTCAGAAAGAGAAAAACAAATATTGTATATTAAAGTATATACGTGGAATTAGAAAAAATGGTAGGGATAAACTTTTATTCACAAAGCAGAAACAGAGACACATATTTAGACAACAAACGTATGGATATCAAGGGGGAACACCGGGGGTGGGGTGAATTGAGAGACTTGGATTGACATATACACTTCTGTGTATAAAACAGATTAACTAACGAGAACCTCCTATATAGTACAGGGGACTCTACACAGTGCTCTGTGGTGACCCACATGGGATGAAACCCTAATAAGACGGGACATGTGTATACATACAGCTGATTCAATTTGTTGTACAAAGAAAATAGTACAACGTTGTAAAGTAACTATACTCCAATAAAAAAAGTTTTCAATGTACAATATAATAAAGCACACAGTCTTTTAAGCTCTGGCATGAAAAAAAAAAAAAAAAAAACCTGAGAAGTGTGTAGGGACCCAATAGAATCACCACTGATTCAAGTCTCTTATTCACATTCATTTTGGGCACATACTGATTAAGTGGAAGAGTGGATACCCTGCTGACAGCACCTTACTCTTCCCTCCTACTCCTCTACAAGCACATTTAGTTCAATCATCCTGCTGCGTAATTAAAAAAAAAAAAAAAATGGACTGGCCTTTGTCCCTGGTTCCTGGGAGAAAGGCTTTAACTCCTTATAATTCCCCAAGTAAGAGAAGTGTCATTTTATTTGAGTTTCTTGGGTCACACCCGAGTTTATGCTAAGAGATCAGTGAGGATGGGGGCCGGTTACCAGAAAGACCATATGGTGAGAATTTTGGGACTTGCAGCCAGTTCCAGCTTCTAAGAAGGGGAGGGGGACTGAAGATTAAGTCCAAACCCACAGCCAGTGATTCCACCTAAGACTCTCTTTTCAATATCTCATTGGACAGAACTGGATCACAGGATATCCTTTAACCCAGTCACTAGCTAGTGAGTGAAAGTTGCTCAGTCGTGCCCAACTCTTTGCGACCTCATGGGCTGTAGGCTGCCAGGCTCCTCTGTCTATGGAATTCCCAGCAAAACTACTGGAGTGGGTAGCCATTCATTCTCCAGGGATCTTCCCAACCCAGGGATCGAACCCAGGTCTCCCGCACTGCAGGTGGATTCTTTACCAGCTGAGCCACCAGGGAAGTCCAACTCTATCTGTCACTCCCACTAAAGACCCTAGAGATCAGCTAGTGTGATTCCCTGAGTTGAAAATCCATTGATGCACTGAGTAGGGCTCCCCCAGGAGACAGCATGGAGGCTCCAACATTTGAGACCCACCCCCTACTTGCCCAAAGCATCTCTTCATTGGACCCGTCCTCATCTGTGTCCTTTCCCCCCAAAAAACTATACTCCCAACGTGGTGCCTTCCTGAGTTTTGTCAGTCTTCCAGTGAATTACAGAAGCTCGGGGGTTGTGGAAACTTCTGAATTTGTAGCCAGTGGTCAGGAGTGCGGGTAGCACCTGAAGAAAGGGGAGTCTTGTTGGGGACCATGCCCTTAAGTCTACAGATGCGTCACTAACTCTGGGTGACTAGTGTCAAAAATACATGGCAGTATTCCAGCTGGCACCGGAGCAATCAGAACTTAAAATGTGGGATGTGATTGTACAGTACCTCTGACAGTAAGTACCTCTCTAATAACGTCAAAACCCCAAATTCTACTTTTTAACTACAGACTAAACAAAATTAATACTTTCATCTCGGCCCACAGAAAAGCCATTAGGCAATAATCTGTTGCATTATGAAATTTATATTTAAAAGATGCAAGAAAACTGGACCTGGAGTCTCTGGTTGGTGCAATTTCATGTTTCTGATTCAGGTTACCAGACAGCAGCTCAGATCTGGTGATGGAACAGCTTGTCCAAGTGAGGTCTGGCCAGTTAGGGAAAAAAGCAGAGATCTTCTTTCTCAATCAGAAGATTACCCCAGAGACCACTAGCATCGTGGTTAAGAAGATCTGCATGCCTAACGGCTTAAAGGTTGGCAAGATTTTTCTTGAGAGAAATGTGAATCAAGAATATCCACTGGCCATTTCACAAACATTCAGAGGGAGGGGAAATTTGCTTGCAAGCTCTCTTAGGGTGGAAAAGACAATGCGTTCTTTTCCCAGCGCCTGCAGTCACAGGCCAACAGCGGTTAGTATTCATCCCATACACAACAGCTATTCAAATCCCTTAGTGTGTCCCCAGAGATGCCTTTGTCCTCCAGCAACTGGGGGGGAGGGGGCGGGGAGCGGGGTGGGCAGGGAGTGAATTCCCAGAGTGTAGAATTGAGATCAAGAGAAGTTATAGGGGACCTTCTTAGCTGAGTGTAAGGAAGGACTTTCTGAGTGGAGGAGACTGAGAAAGAACTCCCTGTAACCAGCAGGTCACAGCCACCTCACGGAGACACACATTAGATAAGGGATGAGGACCTCAGAAGACATTTCAACCTCTGCAGCTCTGACAGCTTCTGGTTCTAAGCAACTATATGTTCAAGGTAAAACCAGGGAGAATAATCTCACGTAAGTGGACTTGTCCGCTGTGTCCTTACTACAGATACTTCAATAATAAATCCCAGAGTACCTCCTGGATGATGTTATTTAGGGCAGTTAAGGGAGATTCTGGAACTACTTCAATGCCATTTAGACTCATTATCTACTGCTAATTAAAATGATCTGTTTTGCTGTCACCAAGGAAAATCTTGTTAGGGAAACTGATGAACTATAGCGAGTTCTCTGTCACTGGGCTGGGAGTAGAGTATGCCAACAGAACCACCCATCCTATGTTACTGACAATTCTATTCACCAGCAAAAAAAAAAATTAACCTGGCCTTGTACCTGGCCTCAGGCAGGCTTCCAGGGCCAGCCAGGCATCTGGATTGGTTGAGATCAATCTTTTTCAACCCAGGATTCACATTAGAAACACAAGAACTTTCGACAAATCAATATCCAAGCCCCACTCCAGATCAATTAAATCAGAATCCCTGGAGATGCGTCCCCGGCGTCAGTATTTTAAAGCTTCCTGGAATTCCAACATGCAGGTGGACTATCACAGAATGAGATGGTCTGTAAGGACCCCTCTCTCCAGCCCCGTGCCCCTCCCCATTTCCAGACTGAATGATGGGGAATCACTGGCTCTGTTCATCATTCTCTTGCACACACTAGTTATGAGTCTGATTCAATGAAATTCCCCATGAGTATTAAATCATGGAGGAAACTGTTGTTAAATCATGACCATGTTTTAGTTATTTTTGCATATGCTTAGCACATACTAGGTGCCCAGTACTCATTTGACAGATGCAGAGGGCAAAAATTCCATTTGCAATTTATCTAATCTCTGCTTCACTTTGAGTGGCATTTTAATCATGTTGCTGCTCTTTCACTCAGCAGAGCAAGAAGCATTAGTTACTAAAGTTAAATAAGACTCAACTTTAGTAACAAAATAGCCCCAAATAGTAGCTTAAACAAGAGTTTATTTCCCTCAACACATAAAACCTTGGTTTTCAAAACATGAACCTGGGACCAGCATGATCCATGTCAACTGGGAATTTTTTTAAAAATGTAGACTCTGGGGCTCCAAACCATTATCTACTGAATCAGATATTGGGGATAGGGCCTAGATCAATTTTAAGAAGCCATCCAGATGATGTGAGACTCTTGCCTTTATAAGAGTGAGAGCTGGCAGTCCAAGGCTAGTACAGCAACTTCAGGGACATAGGCTCCCTTCTGCTCACACACCTTCACTCACAGGGTAAAATACCTTGTCTATGTTCTTCAGTATAGCTGCTTTAGCTCCAGCCATCACATCTGAGTTCAAAGGAATAACAGAAAAGACCAGAGGAGGACATTCTTTCTCCTTTAATGTGATTTCCTGAATGAGTACGGCATTTACTCTTACATCTCATTGGCAAAAACTTTTCTATGAAGAAGGCAGGAAATGTTTTTGAGTTGAACACAGTCCATCCAGCCAAGAACTTGGGTTCTATTTCTGAGGTACCAAGATAGGAAATTAGTTGTCCATCTCAACTAATCACTTAATGATACTAAGTATAACTAAAACTTCTGAGTAAATTTCACATCCAGACACTGCATGATAGTATTCTATGGGGAATTGTTACAGAGTATATGTGGCTTGGCGTCAAAGCTATGCTACCCCGACAAGTGTTGGTGGAGATGACTAATAATATTTTATATCCATTCGTCATTAGTAGGAATAACACAGCACTAGTTTTTGCCATCACTTAATAAGGTTAAGTTTGCAAAGCAACCTCCACCCCATTTCTAATGGCTAGGTTGTTCTTTCTTAAGGATGCACTTTCAGTTCACTAGGATGGGTCTGCAGTGATGACTACTTTAAGAAGCTTGGGTCTAACACAAGGGAGGATCCAAGATTCATGGGGCCTGAAGCTTATATAATTTAGGATCTCCCCTTAAGAAAAAACTTAAATTACAAAGTCAAAATGAGGTTAGCAGGCTTTTTGGAATGCGCAGCAAGCATGGGGCCCTGATGTTTAAACCTTACTGGTTTCACAGGAAATCTTGCAGCCGACTGCCTCCCTTCTGGCCCTGCTTTCTGACTGCACAAGTTATCGAGGACACACTTCAGGTTACGGCAATTAGGCAAACATGGACTCCTTCATCCAAAAGGGACACTGGAGATGACACTAGCAGTGGTTTTTTGGCTTTTAACAGCAGAACTTGGTTACAAAAGAAACCAAACTCTTAAGTGGAGCTGCTCTCGTCCGAGCCCAGATGGCTGACTGGTCAAGAATCCCTTCTCTCTGCCCCCACCTCCTACCACACTGATGCTCCCAAGGCATCTCAAGGCAAACTGGGACTTGAGGGGTCCCATCCCAAAACCACCAGGCACACATCTATCCAACGCCCTTTTCATTCAATTGTAATTATACTGATTTCGAGGCCAGTCCTCAAAACATTTTGCTGAGCTGTCACCTAATTCCACATGCAGGACTTGTTGAACTGTACAGTCACAGCACAAGGGAAATCAGGACAGGCCTGCCTGTCCCACAGCAACTGTGGTGGAGGAGGGCTGGGAGCTCCTTCCAGGTAAACCGTTATTCCCCTGAACTACTGAGAGGGTAACAGGCAGGAAGGCCAGGGGTCTCCAAATGGAGGAAAGAGGCTGTAAGTGCCAGACATTTTTCTCTCTCTTAACCGGCAGGAAAGAACAAACCAGCGATCTGGTTTTCCTTCTCTATACAAATTTAAAAGGAGGTTTCTCTTAACATTCTGTGTTGCCATGACACCTGGTCTCACCTAAAGCTAACAACTCTCAAACCTTGAGTTAACCAATACATTTCTTTTTCGTATGGAAATGTTGTCTTAAGCTATGTTAATGAACCCCAGACTCCATCTTCAAGTTGGTTCCGCCAAAGGGCCTAACTTACTTATTCAGGTATTGTTCCCCTAATCTATGTAAACGAAACTATTTGTTGGTACAAGATGCAAGTCAATAGTTTTATGGCCTGGGATGAATTATCTGGTGCCATTCTAGATTTTATGACATTCCTTTCTTTTCATTAACAGACTGTGACTATATAACATACAGCTAAAGACTAGGAGCGGGGTTCTCTTTTGCCCCCTTCTGATGCCTATGTCAGAAGCTTTCTCTATCTCCTTTATACTTTAATAAAACTTTATTACACAAAAGCTCTGAGCGATCCAGCCTCGTCTCTGGCCCCGGATTGAATTCGTCTCCTCCGGAGGCCAAGAATCCCGCGTCTTATCGTTCAGCAACAACCTTTCACTACCGGCCCTCTTTCTCCCCTCCGTCCACCCAGCACCTCTGGCAGAGTCTCTGGCGCACTGTAACCGCGGGACTTGGGAACCAAACAAGGCAAGGAGTATCTAATCTATCTACGGAATCATAAACACCTACAAGGTTTTACGAGGCACCGTCACATACATGATCTTGTTGGATTCTGAGTTCAACCCTCTGAAATATTTAGGTCTCATCTCTGTTTTCTGGGTTATAAGGAAAGTTGAGCACCGAAGAATTGATGCTTTTGAACTGTGGTGTTGGACCAAACTCTTGAGAGTCTTTTGGACTGCAAGGAGATCAAACCAGTCAATCCTAAAGGAAATCAGTCCTGAATATTTATTGGAAGAACTGATGCTGAAGCTGAAACTCCAATACTTTGGCCACCTGATATGAAGAACTGACTCATTTGAAAAGACCCTGATGCTAGGAGAGATTGAAGGTGGGAGGAAAAGGGGATGACAGAGGATGAGATGGTTGGATGGCATCACCGACTTGATGGACACGAGTTTGAGCAAGCTCCGGGAGTTGGTAACGGACAGGGAAGCCTGGCGTGCTACAGTCCATGGGGTCACAAAGAGTTGGACATGACTGAGCAACTGAACTCTGTTTTTATAAATAAGGAAAGAGAAATTTCTAGACTGTGACTTACCCACATTCCTGGTCAAGAGTCAGGGTGGAGCTTCCAAGCCAGGTCTTCTATAAGCAAACTCCAAGTGCTTTTCACCGTGGTAAGGCACTCAAAACCCATTCCCATTTGCAGTGAACCTTCTTGTTAAAAAAAAAACAGTCGCCTGGAATCAGTCCACTGTGTCTCCAGGTGCTGACTCACACTCACCTCCGGATGCCTAGACCACTACCCAAGTTGAAACCCTGCACTTCTCTGTGGTTCTAGGCTTTCTGGCCCTGGGGAATGACCTCAACTTACCCCAGTCCTTCCCAAGGAAACAAACTCCCTCTTCAACCAGCCTAGCTCCCAGCATTCTACCTGAACAAGCCGCTAGACTCTGAAGGAAGGTGTTAATCACAGAGACAGCTGCAGGTGCTGTTCCTACCAGGGTTGTTTGCATTTGAAAAGGAGCCAATTTGGGCTGAGTGCTTTCAGCTTTGCTTCCCAACCTGCGGGCAGGAGAAACTGCTGGGAGCCTGCAAACACTACCTCGCCCCAAGCACTAGCTACTAACGGAGTAAGAGCCTTTCAAAGGCACTCAGCTGTTTTAAATTGTAAAATCTGTATTTAACAGTGATGAATTCCTGGGCCCTCGTAGGTGATTTCTTACCCAATACAAACTCAAAAGAACAAATGTAATATTGCATTTTGGGGCAATGGTCGCTAAAGTGTTTGATGTCAAAAAAAAAAAAAAAACCCTCAAAAATGGGAACTTACTATTTGACTTCCAAGCTGGGTGACAACAGCAGCCTTTCCGACCTTCTGCAACCTCCCGTGATTCTTCCACTAGGAAGCCTGGTCAAATGTGAGGCCTATTGTGTGTTCAGGCTCAGTTCTCCATCCTTTTCACGTACAGACTCAACTTAAGCCTCATAGTGACCCAGTGAAGTGAAAAGACCCTGATGCTGGGAAAGATTAAGGGCAGGAGGAGAAGGGGACGACAGAGGATGAGAAGGTTGGATGGTATCACCGATTCATTGGATATGACTTTGAGCAGGCTCCGGGAGTTGGTAATGGATAGAGGCTTGGCGTGCTGCAGTCCATGGGGTTGCAAAGAGTCGGACACAACTGAGCGACTGAACTGAAGTGTGTATCATCTTTTTACAAATGAGGAAACGGAAGCAGAGAGGCTATGTAGCTTGCCCAGCCATCCGTTAACAGCCGGGCTTCATGTCACAACGTGACTCTAGCTAGGCCAGCACTCCTAACACTATCCTCTACCACCTCTAATTTTATGTGACATTCATTTTGCAAAGGAGTATTATTTGCGTGTAAATATATGACAGGAGACACCTAGGAGTTCGGAAATGAACTGAGAGAGGTAAAAAGCTACCACAGGAAAGAAATCAGGCTCATTAAAAAGACAGGAAAAGATGGATTCAGTATTTTACCAACTGTAACACCACCTTGATGTTAAGAAAATGACCAGACTAAGATGCCACCAACTGTAAGGTGCATCCTTTCAGATTTGTTAAAATGTATGTTTCATGGGCCTCCCAGGTGGCTCAGAAGTAAAGAATCCACCTGCAATGCAGCAGACACAGAAGATGAGGGTTAGAAGCGGCAACCCACTCCAGTGTTCCGGCCTGGGAAATCCCATGGACAGAGAAGCATGGAGGGCTATAGTCCATGAATCGGACACGAGACACACACACACACACACACATTTGGGGGTGGGTAGCGAGATGACACACACGACACACACACACACACACTTGGCGGGTGGGCAGGAAGGTGGCATGAGCTGGGGTGGAGAGTGCATTTTTAGAATTGATGAAATGTAACTGCAGCCTGGGACTGCCTGCCTGGATAAGGAGCTTGAGACCCCAGGGAAAGGCAGATCATCTCTCACAAGTTGTCTCAGAAGCCCCAGAGCTCTAAATGCTGCTTTTGGTCTCATGCCAGATTCTGATTTGATGCTATTTATTAAAAAGAGTACTGTGCTTAGTTGCTCAGTGTCATTTGGGAGACTTGGGTCACATGCATCTGGTTAAAGCAGGTCATTATGGGTTCACCCTACCCTGGGAGGATGGCTGTGAAATGTGGGAGGAGGGGAACCCAGACCAAAACTCACGTCCACCAGGTTGTATTACATGCAGATATCCATATAATGGGTTCCAACAGATCTACATTTAGAACTAGACTTAAGTGTTAAACAATAGATAGGACAGAATAATTGATTTGGCAAGAAAAAGTAAAACCCAAGACATGCTCAGTCCCTGAAAAGCACTTCCTTGCTGCTACAAAGGTCTTGATGAATCATGTTTATTCTATCACTGTGTACTGTTGAATGTAACAGCAGTAAGTCAGTGTCTTTACTGAAGGTTTATTAAGAACAACATGAGCTTTAAATGCAAGAGGATTTCTATGTAAAAGGAAAGTCTTGTTTTCAAGCATCTGGAAGTCATTTGAAATATCTAAATTATTCATTATGCTTAATTATAGTCATCAAGAGCACAAAGTCAGATGATTCCCATAACCTTACCAGGTTTCTATCACCTTCCACTTAAGTGTTGTCACATATCAGGCAGAAGAGCTAATCATTTCCCCCAAGAAAGAATTAACTTTAAACAAGTAATTAAAAACAAGAGCTCATGGGCCAAAATTTCTCATTACCATGTTTTTGCAGCTTTTTCTGTCCACTTCAACAATAAGCATGAGCCCATGTTTAAAAACACTAGAAAACATTTTGATGAAAGATTCCAAACACCTTTCCTTCACACGGATAGGAGCGAAAATATTGGCACCATCTTCCCAATCACTGTTTTGGGTACAAACATGCACAGAGTAATCAGTGTCTGTTTGTACACTCTGGGATGCAGAACAGAGAGGCTGTTTTAGTTACTATTCATAAAAGACGCGTGATCCAAAGAACACAGTATATATCTCCTGCTTAAGACTGCATTTACAACTTTAAGAATTCATCTGGGAAAAAGGTTACGGAATTTGGTGGCACTGTGGTGGTGATGGTTTTAAATTTAGAAAAGGAAACATGACCTATTAGTTTGCTAGGGCTGCCTAACAAATGCCACAGACTAGGGGGCTTCCCAGATGATGCTAGTGGTAAAGAACCTGCCTGCCAACGCAGGAGACATAGAGACATGGGTTTCACCCCTGGGTTAGGAAGATCCCCTGGAGGAGGAAATGACAACCCACTCCAATATTTTTGCCTGGAGAATCCCATGGACAGAGGAGACTAGCAGGCTATCTTCCACAGGGTTGAAAACAGTCAAACACGACTGAAGTGACTTACCACTCATGGGAAGCTTAAAAACAAAAAGACATTTATCACTTTACAGGTTCTGAAGGCTGGAAATTCAAGGTGAAGGTGTAGCAGGGTTTGTTTCATTTACAGTCCTCTGTCCCTGGCTTGGGGAAGGATATTTTCTCTTCACATGGCCTTCTCTTTATGTGTGTCCCGATCCCTTCTTATAAGGACATACCCAGTCATACTGAACTAAGGCCCACTCATGGGACCTCATTTTACCCTAGTTATCTTTTTAAAGACCCTATATCCAAATACAGTCACATTGTGAGGTTGGTGGGGTGGGGGGCACAGTTAGGCCCTTTATACACAGACTTGAAGGGGACACAATTAATTCAGTCCTTAACAGATGGAGATGATTATAAACCTAGTTTCCTAAGGTTCAACAGTTCAGAAGTGGGGAAAAAAAAGTTTAAGGGGCAGATTTTTATGTTTGTTGATTTAAGTCCATTAGCTTTCTTTTTTTCTAAATGTTTATTTACTTATATATGTTGCTCTGGCTGTTAAGTTGCAGCAGGTGGGATCTAGTTCCCTGATGAGAGATTGAACCTGGGCCCCCAGCATTAAGAGAACACAATCTTAGCCACTGGACCACCAGCAAAGTCCCAAGTTCATTAATTTTAATATAAAACTAGTTTGATTAGTGGTTTGGTGTAAATGGTTGCTCCTTTATCTGAGACCTTGTCCTCTCTTAACCATTATTTTAAAAATAAACACAGTCCTGTATTTGTAAGACATACTCTTAAGAGTGACTAACCTGCTCTAATTAAGATGTAACCTTTTCCAAAACTTCACTGCAAATAGAAACAGAAGTGCCATGACAGTTTTAAAAAACCTACCCTTTGCACGCAGGGAGCCTGATTCCACTAGGCTAACACCCACTATCCCAATCTTAAAAGGGATTAACCTAGCCTTAAAGGTCAGGAAGCAACAGTTAGAACTGGACATGGAATAACAGACTGGTTCCAAATAGGAAAAGGAGTACCTCAAGGCTGTATATTGTCACCCTTCTTATTTAACTTATATGCAGAGTACATCATGAGAAACGCTGGGCTGGAGGAAGCACAAGCTGGAATCAAGACTGCCGGGAGAAATATTCAGAACCTCAGATATGCAGATAACACCACCCTTATGGCAGAAAGTGAAGAGGAACTAAAGAGCCTCTTGATGAAAGTGAGAGAGGAGAGTGAAAAAGTTGGCTTAAAGCTCAACATTCAGAAAACTAAGATCATGGCACCCAGTCCCATCACTTCATGGCAAATAGATGGGGAAACAGTGGAAATAGTGACTGGCTTTATGTTTGGGGGCTCCAAAATCACTGCAGATGGTGATTGCAGCCATAAAATTAAAAGACACTTACTCCTTGGAAGGAAAGTTATGACCAACTTGGACAGCATATTGAAAAGCAGAGACATTACTTTGTCAACAAAGGTCTGTCTAGTCAAGGCTATGGTTTTTCCAGTGGTCATGTATGGATGTGAGAGTTGGACTATAAAGAAAGCTGAGTGCAAAGAATTGATGCTTTTGAACTGTAGTGTTGGAGAAGACTCTTGAGAGTCCCTTGGACTGCAAGGAGATCCAACCAGTCCATCCTAAAGGAGATCAGTCCTGGGTGTTCATTGGTGGGACTGAGGTTGAAGCTGAAACTCCAATGTTTGACCACCTGATGCAAAGAGCTAACTCATTTGAGAAGACCCTGATGCTGGGAAAGATTGGGGGCAGGAGGAGAAGGGGACGACAGAGGATGAGATGGCTGGATGGCATCATCGACTCAATGGACATGGGTTTGGGTAAACTCTGGGAGTTGGTGATGGACAGGGAGGCCTGGCGTGCTGTAGTTCATGGGGTCGCAAAGAATCAGACATGATTGAGCAACTGACCTGAACTGGAAGGGGAACAGATTCTCCTTTCTTCCAGGTCTGTTAAATCCCTGAGAGAAGGATGGCAGTGCAATCTGAAAACTACAAAAGTTAAAAATTTAAAAACATTTCTCAAATCCAGTGAACTTTTCCATGGAAAATACAGCCTCCATTCAGTCAGGTAGGTTGTTCTCAATGTGGTTAAAATCATCTGTTGATTTCTGTTAAGATTAAATAAAAATAGCATAAAGTTAAAACAACAGTGGAAACAGGAGAGAAGTCATCAGTCACTGAACAATAGCAACAAATATCTGGAAGAAGAGGAAGTTGTGAGGAAAGTAGCAGGGCCCAGAAATCTGAACAGCAGGTACATGCAGAGAAGCAGGCTAATTCTCTCTGTGATTACAGAAAATTTCAGCAAGAAGAGGTGCTAAGTACTGGAAAGAGCTGGGGTGAGGCCTAGGATGAAAATGGGGGATTGGCTCAAACAGGCTACCACTCCACACAATGGCAAAAGACTGAGTTTATTTTGTGGATTCCAGTGGTTCAGTTTCTCCAAGCTATGGGGTCCCAGATACAAGAGAGCATGACAGACAGGCACTGTATGCAAAACAGGTCAGTGAACAAAGAAAGACCTGAACAGTGCTGAGCAACCAGAATTCTGGCTGCTAGCTGGCCTCTCCTCTAGAGGCACCGAAAGGTCCAAACAGAAGCCCTACAGATCCCAACATACGGAGGACTCCAGTCCAACAGCAGCAGCCACATCTCATCACCTGTGCAATGAACTGTCAACACTCCAGAAAGTCCTGCATTTATCTCATCAGTTTTAGCGGTGTTATGTATATAAAGGGGGGCTTTACATACATAAGGAGACGCAGGTTTGATCCCTGGGTCAGGAAGATCCCCTGGAGGAGGAAATGGCAACCCACTCCAGTATTCTTGCCTGGAAAATTCTATGGGCAGGGGAGCCTTGCAGGCTACAGTCCATGGGGTCAAAGAGAGTCAGACATGACTGAGTGGTTGGGCCCACACACATATATATATAAAGGAAAGCCAAAGATCTCTCGCAGAAGCTCTCAAATGTGAGAGACCAAAATAAAAAGTGCAGACACCAGAAAAAAGACAAAGTAAAACAAAATGAACATAAAAGACAAAGGAAGGGCTGAAAGAAAAAGTGGAGGAAATATTTCACCTAGAAAGCAAATCAAAAGGCCAAAGAATCGAAAGAAAAAATTTGCAGATCAAATCAGCATTCAAAATCTGCAAAATAGGAGCTCCAAAGACAAATAATAGAGAAGACAGGGTTGGAGGAAGTAGGCGTTAGGAAGATAATACAAACACAGCCCCTGGATGGGAGGGCTTGCCTTCTCCAACGAAAATCCTAAACAAGCACCCAGTATGAAGAATGAAGAGCAGGTAAAACACAATAGATAGCAATGCCAAGATCCTGAAGTACGAGGAGGAGGCTGGCGATAAGGTCCTGAAACCTTTCAGAGAAAACCCTCTCATCCCTCCAAAAGAGGCCACACCAAAGACTGAGAATAAGAATGGTACTCGATTTCCAGTCACTCTGCAAGCTGAAGGAAATATTGATCCATGTCTTCAAACTTCCACAGCAAAAGTAATTTCAAACTAGAACTCTATAACCAGCTAAAATAGGTGCTCAGATGCAAAAAGGTAGAATAAAGACATTCAGACTTTAAATTTTGACCATATATGCATTCTTTCTCGGGAAGCTACTAGAGACTGTGCCCCATTCAAAAGAGGATGTTAAGCAAGAAGATGAAATGCATGGGATCCTGGAAATGGGCTTTCCATAAGAGACATGAACGGAAGGCCCAGGATGAAAGCCAGCTGGCTCCAGAAGAGGTGTCTGCCAGTTGACTTGATGTACTGGACAGGGTGGAAATTACTATTCAGTGACAGATAAGCACACTTTGGGCTGCAAATTTCCAAAGATTCAACTCGAAATGGCCTAAGTGATAAATAAAAGTTAATTCTCTCACGTAGCAGGAAGTTCAGTAGTAGGGCAGTTGATTATTAAGCAGTTCACCATCAAAGTTTCAGATTCTTCAACCTTCTGCTCCACCATGCCCAGTGTGCTTTCTGCATATACTGAAGTCAGTCAGCAGGAAGGCGACTCTGTTCCTTGTGGGTCTGAGACCAAAGGAAACTGTCCCAGGAATATACTTCTCCTCTGAGAAGCATATTGGTCAAGGCCTCCTTAAACCCATCACTGACTTAAGGGAAGGGCCCCTGGGATTAGTTTGCAAAAGAACACTGATGTGAACTAATCAAGGAGATGTGTGTAATGGCTTCGTGGAGTAAGGGTTGAAGCTGTTAAAATCTCAGCACATTTCTGACCCACCTGAAGCACATGAGGAGGGAAATATCAGAGCCATGGGGATAAGGGTAGACACCACAATGACATGGGAGCCTTGCCAGGCTGAAAAAAATAGAGGAAAAGGGGGCTTGCTGGAGAAGAGTTTAAACAATTCTGATGGACAGTTTGAGAAAAATAATAGGAATGCAGGAAAGAAAGTAAATAAAAATAAACGAGGCAATTTATTAATCCCAGGAAAAAGAAATTAGTATAGGAAACGTCATGACAGTTCATTACTTCCTTCAGTATTTAAGAACTGACGTCAGCATAATCATATAAACTGAACACCAATTTTTCAAGAATGATGCAATTCTATTGGGAAAATGGAAAGAAAAGAAGTAGGGGAACAGTGGTGGTGAAATGTCTCACTCTGTATTTTGCCATAATAGGAAGTTAAAAGAAAATGTTTAAAACATATATATATTTTAAAACCTCAAAAATTTTGTTTAAACACCTAGCAGAGCTAAAAAAGAACTGAAAGTTGCTTCTGGGGAGGACAAGGCCAAGAATGAAAAGGAGTAGGGCAGACAAAGGGTTTCTGTTTTTGATATATGCTTCCTAATACTCTTAACTTTCAAAACTGCGGATGTTATTTTATTTTAGTCTTACAGATGGAACAAATAGCAGAGTTTTGTCCCCCTCTCTTTCTAAATGGGCCCATTATATGGAAAACAAACTCACAATACACAGGTCAAACAAAAGCAAGCTTCTTCCCCATTATATCTCATCACCCCACCCCCAGACCCAGCAGTTCCACATCTCCACCCGTAGGCCCAGTTGGGAGTGGGGATGGGGGCGTGGGTAGGTAGACAATCTACACAAAAGAGAACCACTGGCATAGGCTCTTTTCAAGGCACCTGCCAGAAAGGGCAGCAGGTGACATCTTCTGTGTTGGAAGTAGTCCTGGGACCCGGCAGTCTGGCAGGAAAGGCTCAGCTGTTCTCAGGTGTAACCCTGGTGCAGAATGAAGTGGGTGCGCTGTTACAGCAGACTACTGAGAGAAAGCACTGAAGCTGGTTTCAAAAGCAGTCAGTATTCCTAGGCAGGGCTGTGTGAGCCTGACTACGAACCCTTCCAAGGTCTACCAATCCTTCCAAGTTTGCTTCCTTGGGAGTCAAGTGTAGTTTTAAAATTCAAACAGCCGACTGGTACTTAAATTCAAACTGCTGCATTATTAACAAATCTGCATAACCTTCCTTCTAACTCAAACTCTGGAGGCCTCAACTACTTTAGGGAAAAGTTCCAAAAGAAAGAGTTTCATTACAAAAAGCTGGAAGGCCCAATTTCAAGGACAGGAAGATTTTCCCTGTGACCCTGATATTCACACTGCTACCCTGCGTGATCCTTTAATTCACCCAGCACATTTTCCCCTACAAATCTTAATTTACTGCAGTTGCTTGTTTCCAACAAAATCTAACACGGTGTCCAATATATCAGGCAGCTGGGAATGCAGCTGCCCTAGATGTAGAGAGGCCCCATCCCTGGGCCCCTTGGGCCCCAATGGTTCCTGAAGCACTGCTCCCACCAAGGACTCTCCGTGGCTCTCATCTACCACATCCTTGCGAAGATCCCCTGAAGGAGGAAATGACAACCCACTCCAGCATTCTCACCAGAAGAATCCCAGAGACAGAGGAACCCGGTGGGGTCACAAAAAGTCAGACGTGGTACAACTGAGCGACTGAGCACTCACTCACACATGGCCTCATCTGAAGTTCTGATTCTTCCTCCTCCAAGAAGTCCTCTCAGATTCCTGTTCACTGAAGGTGTCTTTCCCCCTGAATCAATGCATACAACTACTTCATATGAATTTGTTTGGTCCTTGTGTATGACTGTCAATCCTTTTCCATTGTGACTTGCTTACTATTCAACATGATAAAAGAGAAGGCTGAGACTGTTTTCTTAAAAAGGCCATTTTTAGAAACCATTTTATAAATAGATTCTTATACAAAGAAGAAACACATATACAGAGCACCCAAATTACCAGTAAGACGGACCCCTAGCCCTTCTTTCCTGCACTGGAAGACAGAACAAGAAAAATGATTCCAACTTGTTCTTAACTGTTTCCACCTAGGCAGTCAGTTTTTCAAGTAGCATTTCTATTCCTTTGCTGGTGTTTTTGCTTTTTTCCAAGGCAGGAATCAGGCTTTTCAGTCCAGCTTTGACTTTATTTGCAACTTCTTGATCAGAACTCTGGAGAAGGCTGAAGAGAGAAGACAGAAATAAACAACACAAAAATGTATTTCATAAAGCCTCCTGGATTGGTCTGCAAATACTACCTTCACACACAGTGTCAAAAATTCACTGACATGTGAGAGAAGTCTTATATCTATAAATACTTTTTTTTTTTCACTCATCAGACGAATGATGAGGGCTAGGAGTCTATATACTCTAAAACCACATAGCTTGTCATGCTTTCACTTTGTCTTAGGACAGAACACACTGCATTAAGATTGTTTATTACATTTATTTTATCTTGCCTTCTCCACCTAGATAAACTCAAGAGAGCAAAGACCCTGTGCTTTATCTATCCCATGGCACCGTGGTACAGAGCAGACAGTCAAGCAATGCTTACTGAGTAGCTGAGTCCACATCTGCAGGTAGGTGTGCATGGAGGGAGGTGGGCCGCGTAAGAGGGAAGCAGTTAATGAATGGCCTTCTTGCTGCACTCTGTTGCTAAAACACTGAATGAAGGGGCGGAGAGCTTTACCTTAGACCTTACCTGTACAGATTTGAAAAATACCTCTGACACTCTAGTAACTATACAACCAAAAGCGTTGAGTTAAAATTCCCAAAGGCTGCAATTTGCTGGCCTCTAGAATGGAATCAACAAAAGAATCCACCTTCTACCTCACAGGGTTGTTTTTTGAGGTTCACAGGATCTCGTACCTAAAGCACCTAGCCAGAGCCTGACACGTAGTTAAGTACTCGATCGATGTGAGTCACTGAATGAGATAAGGTCAGCTCTGCTCTCTGAGGCCTTGCTGGGGCACTCCAGCCCAGGTGAGCGGAGCCCTGCAGGCTGGCAACAAATAGGCCCCTTTCTCTAGATAGGGGCCAGGTCGCAGGAACTCTCGCCAAACACCAGGGCTGAATTTCTTATTCTCCCCTGACTTCCTCATGACCACATTTACTGACCACTGAAGCACATCCTAGAAAGTAATCACTTGGCACGTTTGAAAGATCCTGGCTGCAATATTTCCAGAATGTCCGTAAGGGGAGGGGAAATGAGCAGCCCCCAACAGCATTCCAATGCTTGTGGGAGATGAGTAACGAGTACTGCCTGCCACCTGCAAAGCTGAAAGGTGCCCTCCTAACAGACTTGTGACTCACTCGGTGTTTTTATTTTATAAACCTTGGCTAAACACACAGTCACATCGTGCACAACAGTAATACAAGTTAATATTTATTGAACATATGCATTAGACCTAATGCTAAGCATCATGTATGCATTATCTCATTTAGTTTTCCTAACAACCTAGGATTATTATTAATCTCATTTTACATCCAAGAAAATTAAGGCTCAGAAAAGGCATTTAAACGCTAGAGAATAATGCTTCCCTGAGTTATTTTTCAGACTGCATACAAGGCTGATTTTTTTTCACCCAGAATGAGGCTTTTTCACTTACTCCTAAAAAGATACAGCAGAGCAAACAAACCAAAAACAAAAACACATATATGTACTGCACGAATTTAAAGAAAAATATAAACAAGCAAAGAAACTTGCCAAACAAGTCAAGCACATGACAATAATCTATAACCAAATAAAAATAATTATAATAATCAATTATTAACTTATCTACAGCTTCACTTCTCTTAGAACCTCAGATATTTCATGTTTTAGTTTTAAGGAGTACTCATAATAAATCTATAATATCCTTCTCATGTTTGAAATCCACCCAGGGGGAGTTCTGATTGATGATCAATCTTAAAAAATTAATTTTATGGCACTGCCAGAATTTTTAGTTAATTGTGTGTAATGAAAGAATATGTTAGTAGGTGTTAACACTGCAAACGCCTAATAAAGAAATTCATGTCAAAAAAGTTCAGTTTCAACTAATGGACTCCAGCTGCTCAACATCAACTGGAAAATGAGTTAATTTTAATGAGGAATAAACCAGTGATCGATATCACCTGTGCATCTAGAGATACTAATAAACCAAAAAAAATGAATGCCTATTTGGAATGTATATATTTGTGAGTACATGTGTACCAAATCAAAACATAAACTGAAGAAAAACATATGATGTATAAACAATACAAATTAAATTGCAGAGGATCTTGCATGTGAAATACTATGGGAAATTCAAGCTGAAACTGGTAACTGTTTTTTCCAAAGCTTGATGACACAGCAAGGGGTAAAAATCAACAGTGATTGCTTTAAAACAACAGAGTCTATTTTAAAATGAATATCCTTATTAGAAGGGTTTTATCTGGGAACAGAATACATGGCAATGTCAATGCCCCGTAAATTATAAACTCAACCTATGTCCAGGCAAAAATATACAAGTTAACCATATGTCTCAATTCACAAATCATCCATTTTCTATCATTTTAATTAGAAACAAAGATAAGTAGGTAGACTGTAATAGCAAATGCTTCTCGAATCCTTTCAGAAGAGTTGAAAACAAAGAATTATATGTAAAGTCAGTTGTGATTTAAAAAAAAACCTTCATCAGCGCCCAGAGGAACAAAACTAGTTCATTAAAAAAGCATACAATTATACTGTGGTCAAAACCAAAAATATGGTGAAACAATCAAATGATGCCTTGTAAATGCCATAATTTTATGATCCTTGCTATTCAAAAGAGGGCATATCGAAAAAGTGATATTTACTCTCTAGTATTTGGCAAATTCAGACCAAGGGTGACTGAGAGGAATGCTGGGCTACTGAAAACAGGCATTCCAACTGAGAAATAAATGTGAAAGAACCATGTTCTGCACCAACAGGCATTAAGGATAAGAAGCCTCAGCAGGAAAGACACACACTCTACATACCTAGAGAGAATAATGGCTCCTCGATTGACACTAGCCCAGGACTTCAGGTTCTTCACACCAACACGTTCTATGAGAGTTTTTGCAAAACAACCTGTAAAATAAACTGAAACTTCATGAACGTCATATACCAGTATTTAAACTCCCAATCACTCTCTCTCTACTACTCTTAGAGTGAGAAACATGTTTTAATAAGAAAGCTAATAGAGTTCTCACCCAATATCACTTAACATGAAAAATTCTAGCTCAGGTTGACATAACACATTTTTAATATAGCCATTTCTTTCAACCCTGACCCAAATCTCCAGCTATGTTTAGCAGTAATTACTCAAGAGAAACAATGAATTTTTATAAAATGCTCACTTGGTCAGGTT
The DNA here is from genome assembly GCF_963930625.1 of Muntiacus reevesi. Taxonomy (NCBI): domain Eukaryota; kingdom Metazoa; phylum Chordata; class Mammalia; order Artiodactyla; family Cervidae; genus Muntiacus; species Muntiacus reevesi. The sequence continues at coordinate 39,051,202 of NC_089265.1, read as the reverse complement.
TGCATTTCTTTGTACTATTTAATGATTTAACCCTAATCTGAAAGTTATTTAGGAAGTAAAGGTGTAATAGCAGTGTTTGGTTAAAATCAAGTTGCTCCTCAAGGAAAATGCTCACTCTGAAGGTGCCATGAACACGATTATGTTTTCTCTCTACAACAGTAAACCTTTGTTCTTCCATCAAAAATACCATTCATCATTTGTTACTGCAGTACATCTGATTCCCAAGGTTTTAAGAGTATATTATTGTATTCACTGGGTTATCTAAGCATGACTAACTCTAGGACAAAGAAGAAACTCTGAATACTAGGATCTGGTACAGATGGAAGTAGAGACAACCTATTTTAAAGGCAGCTATCTTGGGTAGGTCCTACGTATAATTCATTCAAAGATATCCAATAGTGAGGAACCTTTAAAAACCAAGGGGTCTATGGCTATTTCACTCTTTGTGGCTCGTGCTCAAGAGGGTCAGAAACCAGCTGGTGAGGCAGATGACATTTCCCAAAGGTGGCCACAGCAACATCTCCTTTCCTGCGTATGCTTCTAGAATAGTGCCACTTCCCCATCTAGAGGTGGAACTGGTATCTTCTTGTGAATTGGGTGGGCCTTTGTAACTGACTTCAAAGTATGGTACAAGTGACCTTAAATCACTTCTGAGGCTAAATCATGAAGTACCATGTACCTCCTTCATTGTCCTGAAACTGGATCACTATGTTGTAAGGAAACTCAGCATGCTAGAGAGAGGGACTGAGACTGCTGGACTTAGCCACTGCCAGTCATGGTGTAAGTGGATACTCCAACCCCAAGTCAAGCAGCCCTGGATGACTTGGGGTAGAGCTTCGGAGCTCCACCAAACATCGACCAAATGACTGCTGTTCTGAAAACTACTAGGTTTTGAGGCAGCTTGTTACACATCAACAGATGACCAAGACTGCTAGCCACGCATTTGGTACTATATGAAAATGATAAATACTTCGAGTCCAAGAGGATGTGTTTTAGGGTTGCCAGTGCAATTGAAATAAGGAGAAAAGTCACTAGAAAATTCTTCACATTTTAAAAGTAAGCAAGAAAACTTTTTCTGACATAAACTCAGCTCAACTATGTATCAACTTTTTAATAATGAAGATGATGATTCAATATATTATTTTTTCTTCAAAGTTTATTACAAGAAGATTTTTTTTATTAAAAAAAAAAAGTTACAGTGAGAAATAGGGCCAAGTCTATCTTCTTAAAGACAGAGTGAGAAGTGACAGCTCTACTGCCTCAGTGATTGCCTTGCTAGCCATCAGCATTGCAACTTGCCTCAAGACATAAATTCATGATCTGTCACTTTTTCCAGACACAGTAATAGAAAGCCTGAACTGTTTTAACTCAGCGGGAGGAAATCTCTTTAGTGGCTAAAATAGAGTCTGAATTGAGTTTGAATTTAGAAAGAGAAGGTCTGGTCAAAGAGACAGGACTGACAGGGGAAGGACATGCAACTTTTCACTTAGATAAAAGATGCTGTCCTCCTAGGGAGCTGAGTTTCTACAGAGCAGCTGTAAGGTTTATGAAAAACCATGAAGTGCCAAGGACTGGCTTGCTCTTTGGTCATATGTATTCCAAGGCCAAATTGGCATCAGTTCAAAATCTCTGATAAGGGTAATTTTCTTCTAGTTATCCTTTCCTCAAAACTAGAGATAAATATGTTTTTCAATTGGGATGATGATACTCACAAACGGACCCTCCTACTCAGCTCTCACCATCCTCAAAGAACCAAATGGCATTTTAAGGCACTGGACAAGCCTGTTTTGAGGTCTGAAGTAGTAGAAGAGGGAGGGAGGGTGGGAAAGGGAAAGAAAATGGAAGGATTCAAGGAGACAAATCTCCAGGGGAAAAAGCAGTAACCACTAAATCATTTCTTACAGACATCATGTCTGAACACTCAACAAGCTTTCATCTGAGCTTAAATGGCCAGCATAAAGTTCAAGGATGCCAAACATTACTGAAATTTCACATACAATACCAGAAGAGGTCAAGTTGCACAGCCTACCTTCTCTTCCACGTTCTTTCATTTTTTTATCTTGCTCGATTAACCACTTCAGAACCAAATGTCCAGCAGGATGTTCTGCTATGTGAAGCTGTGAGAGGTCAAAAAACACATTAATTAAGAAGCTGCCTTCATCCACCTGATATCACCACATATGGATAAGGTCTCAGGTGAGCTGAAAGTTCCACAAGGCTTAAGAGGTCTTCACTGAGAATGACTACTGCTCCTGGAGAGAAAAGACCTACTCCAACCCCAGCCGAAACGAAGACAGTTATTCAAGATAACACAGCTCACACTCAGCTTCACAAGCTCCAGATTGAACAGCTCTACCACTAGGCTCGTCTTAAGATCACACAAACCACTTTTCAGATCGTCGTATGCAACACAGTAGAAACACTGAAACCCGATGTTGAACGATGTCTAAGTACAGGTGCCTGAGGAGCACTGCCTGGTGAGCAGGATAAGAAACCATCCTTCAGCTTAACCTCCCTCCTTTTCAAGGGCCATATGAACTGTTTGCATAGAGATCAACCTCTCTGTGTCCAGTGTGGGAGACAAGCTCTATTTCCTTACAGAGGAACTTTCAAGACACATGCATCATCCCAATTTGTTAACAGGATCTGCTCCATGATGGCAGGAGTCAGGGCATCTCTAAGACCTCTGGCCCATTTCTTTCCCCATCTCTTGTGTCAGACAACGGCCAGCTCCCCAAACATGTCCTTCCATCAGGAGCTCACAACCCTGCACGGGACGAGGCCCCAGCAGAATTTGGCTCCTGCCTTCCCCTTCCCTCTGCTCACTGATTTCCAGCCCCCTGTGCCTGCTGTTCTCAAACCTGCCGAGCTCTTTACTTCCTCCAGGAGGCCGCACATGGCTCTTCTCTCTACCTAGGATATTCTTCCTTCACTCATCTACCCATCTTCTGGGTCTCACTGCCCTGGGAAGTCCTCTGAGGACAAGTTGGTTCCCGTTCGTATATAATGATTTGTGTACACATATTTATTTAACTATAATGTTTCCCCAAACGGCATTCTCTGTTTTAGGTGGGGGTAGGGGGAGTGTGGACCACTGCCTAGCACATAACTGGTGCATGAACCGATAAACTTGAGATACAAGACAGAATGATACAAGGCCGAAATAACATAAGCAAGAGCAATCAGAAAGAGCAAAGAGGATTTTCCTGATGGTCCAGTGGTTAAAAGTCCGCCTGTCTATGCATGGGACATGGGTCCAACTCCTGGTCTGGGAACTAAGATACCGTGTGCCAATGGGGCAACTAAGCTTGTGCACCCTCACTACTGAAACCCACTCACCTACAGCCTGTGCTCTGCAACAATGGAAAGCCTGTGCATTGCAACTAGAGAGTAGTTCCTGCTCGCTCCAACTGGAGAAAGCCTGCACACAGCAACAAAGACCAATGCAGCCAAAAATAATAGTTCAAAAAAAAGAAAAAAGGAAAGGAAAGAGTATAGAGTTTCTGCTTGAGAGGGAGTTAAGAAAGACTTCATGGAGAAGGATTCTGAGGACTCGGAAGGATGAATAAGGCAGTTTCTGCAGGAAGAGTGCAGGAAAATGGAAGTATGGGCAGCACTTGTGACTGAGAAAAGTACATAGAAATGAAGAAGTACAAAAGTCCACAGCAAATTCTAAACTGAATTAAGAACACTGAGAAGGCTGGAAAGGCAGCCTGGGTCAGTCATGGACAACATCAACAGGAGTCTGGTTTTACTCTGCAGATAATGTAGAGTCATCAAAAGACACTGAGTATTAAAGTGAGTGTTAACAGCATTAATGTACTCTAGATAGGAGGTGAGTGAACGATCATTAAAAGGCTCTTTCCCAGAGTGTTCCCAGAGATGGGAGCTTCTGGGGCCAAAGCGGCTTTCCCGCCCGTCTCACAGCAGCATCTCACCTCTCCGTCTTTGCCGCCAGGATGTAGCTCTGCCGCTGCCAAGCTGGCGATGGCGTCCATGGTGGGCTGCACGTCTCCCGTGGCAGTGCCCAGGATGTCAGCCACCAGCACACACGCAGACTTATCCAGGACCACCTCCTGGGCGTGTCCCTGCAGGTAGCTTACCAGAGCTGGAGAAATGGACTCTAAGAGCTCTCGTCTGCGGATCTCTGTGTCTTTCTTACTGTGGGAACATGATGAATGAAGAGTCAAGGGAAGATGAATAGCAGAGTTAAGGCTTTCCTCATACAGAAACCTCTAAGGCTTTTAAGAGCTAATGTCCTGCTCTGCTCTAATTGTCTGATTTCTGCTATGCATATGGATAAGCAATTGGAGGGTGGGATAGTTTTCATTTTTGGGTCCCCAGGATCCAAATAGTGCCTGGCACAGAATGGACACTCAGTAAGTGAAGCTCGCCTTGTGTAACACACACACACACACACACACAAAAACCACAAACCAAATAAAGACAACAACAAAATATCTCACAAGACAACACATGTCTAGATTATAGTACGGATTCTGCTCTCTAGAGGACCTGATTAACTGGTTGCTTTAAACATAAAGCAAAATCATAAAAAACCACACATCCAGACACCTACTATGTGCTGGGTCTCAGAGGCAGGATACTTTCATTTCCTTTTCAGGATAAAAACTTTTAAGAATCTGCTACAACTACAGGCTTAAAAATGGAATTCACCTTTGGAGTCTGAGGGAGGAAGCATGAGAGGTGGACATGTGTGTCACTCAAAATGAATGAACAACCGGAGTGGGCTTAAGCCCTTACCTGTGTGCATTACCATCTCCCTTCTGTAAAACTTCAATGATCTCTCGTACCGTGTGAGCAGGATCTCTGGGGCTTAGTAAATACAACAGGACCTTCCTTCCATATTTGTCATTTACTATGTTCGGCAAGGAATTGATAATTTCCTGTAAAATTACAGAAGCAGAAAGTCAAACTATACACTTAAACTATGCTTAGAATCTGAATGGAAAAGGATACATAACTTTCCTCCAATGTAATGAAAAATGTACAGCTAGTTCTGAAATCGTCTCATTAAAGCTAAAGAAATTTCTTACACATGGAACACAGAACTGCTTCTCTACTGGGACTAGCATTACTGAACAATCCATTTATAGCTGACTGACCAAGCCCAAGGACTTAAGGAGCTAACTCATTCATCGTAACCAATATTTCTTAGGCGGCTATTACTTGGGACATTGCTTGCTGGGGCCACTGAGCAGATACAGTTAATTTGCAGCTGCACTTAAATGCAGCATCAGCATTGATCGGGACCATTCTTCCTAGAATTTCCCCACTGAGATGTATGTGAACGGAGATAAAGAAACTCTGTTAAATTAGAACAAGTGGATAAAGGCTTTTAAAGTTAGGTTACTTATTCATAGCAAATGAAGTATCGCATGGAAAACAAAAAGAGGGGGGGAAGGGAAAAAAACTGCAGAAAGACTCTATGGAGCAGTTACACATAATTGCTTTCTATGACATTTCCCATCAAGTTACCAAGAACAGTAACCTCCTTTTCTAGTTGTTTGAGTTTAAGGAACAAAGGCAATGTCATCCCCACCCCAAATGAGCTCCCATATAGATTTGGTGATGTTTACAAAGACAGAGGAATCACTGTGTAAAAATTCCTTTATTCTAAATATGCAACAGAAAAATCATTAGCCTTCCCCTCTCTAACATTCCTATTTCTTATAAAACAAACCTAATAATTATATTCAAAGTCACGTGCATCTGAACACCAGAGATTCTTCAGAACTGGTTGGGGCCACAGAAAAATTCCAGCCCAACCACCCATGTTTACAGAAATGAGGAACCCCGAAAGGAAGGAGGTGACCCACAGGACGATGCTGAGGTGTCAGTCAAAGGGCTCTGACTAGTCTTGGTCCCCTGACTTTCCAACTCTAGTCTCTCTCAAAGAGAACATGCACCCCCCCCCCCCAATCAGGAAAGGAATTCTCTAGGAGATGTTATACTCAGATCTGCTATTCTCTTAAGTGCCTATCAATTAGAATGAGATTAGTAATTTTATTGGGGGGGGGGAAACAAGCTGGAAAATAGGTACAATAGATATCACTACCTCAAAATGAATACAAATTTAAACCCTCAGAAAAAATGAACTTAAAATTTCAGTAAAAAATTGGAAGACAGAAAAAAAATGTAAGTTTACCAAGGGGATGGGAGCTTTTCTCCAATTTCAAGGTAAACTTGCCTCAAAGTAGACTCGATATATGGATTTCTGATAAAGAAGCATTTAGTGCCACAAATATGAGCTACCTTTAATGTGGCTTTTTCAATTTCAAGTTTAACTAAGTCATAAAAGAAAACAAATGCTTTAATCAGTTGAAGGAAGAGACTGAGAATTATATGTAGCTTAAGTGAATTTCTACAATCATTAAAAGACCTCCATAACTTTGCTGTCTTTAAAAAACCCTCTGGGGTATTATACCTTTAAAACACTTGATTTTTTGAAGGGAAAAAAACCAAAAAGGGAAGGGGGGGATGCTGTGAAGAACTATCAATGGCTGCTATTTGATTAGCTATTTTCTCTTGGTATAGGAAGAAAAGGGGGGTGGCATGAAGCCATCATGTATTCTTCAATGCACTTGGCCTTCTCTATAGCTCCTACACTTAAGGGCTAGTGCAGTGTATTTAGCTTAGGCAGAAATGGTTTCACTTTAACAAGATGCATATAAAACCCATGAAAAACTACTAAAGGACTAGCCCTCAAATTCACTGAAATTTAACTACATTTCAGTTTCCAATTAAGGAATTTAGTATCTACACTCAGGTTGGTCTGTTTCTTGAAATAGCGTCATGTTTATAAACTAACAATCCTAAGAAACTAAAAATGTTTACTTAAAAATGTGGTGTTATTTAATTCTCCCCCAACTCCTACTATCTTAGGGAAAAAAAAACCGTCTGAGCGACGCTGTATTATGGAATACTAATTCATTTCTATTTGACCTGGGGTACACAAAGGAGAGAAATTTCTACATGATCACTTGGAGAACACTGTCAGAACATATAGAGACAGGAAGAGGGAACTATATAGCGCAGCTGATTTGTGTTGAATTTGGTCTTTGGGTTCAAGTTGTGTAACCTTTGGAAAAACCTTAAACCTCCCTACACATCAACTCCCTTCTCTGTGCAAAAGGAAATTGATATACCTGCCCAACCTGTGGGCCACTACCAGGAGTAAATCAAAAAATTCACTCTGCAAACTGGGAAATGCTATACCGTCATTTTCTTCGTATGAAAAACTCCTCAATGTACAGTACCTTTAACTATGGAGATTAAATGAAGCTGACGGAGTCATGAACCTGGCATCCTCAAAGGAGAACTCCAACAACAAAGGTTCAGATGTACAGGTTTTCAATTCATTTTCCCTCTGACTTACAGAAAATCACAACAATTTTAATTGTTGTAACTTCTTTCCCTTATTTGCTTTACTCTAAAGCAGGTATGTCCAAAGAAAGGCAATGCCAAAGAATGTTCAAACTATCACACAATTGCACGTATCTCACACACTAGCAAAGTAATGAACAAAATTTTCCAAGCGAGCCTTCAACTTTATGTGGACCGAGAACTTCCAGATGTTAAAGCTGGATTTAGAAAAGGCAGAGTTCAAACTGTCAATATCCATTGGACCACAGAAAAAGCAAGGGAGTTCCAGAAAAATATCGACTTCTGCTTTATTGACTATGCCAAAGCCTTTGTGTGGATCACAACAAACTGTGGAAAATTCTTAAGAGATGGGAATACCAGAGCACCTCCCTCCCTCCTGAGAAAACAGTATGCAGGTCAAGAATCAACAGTTAGAACTGGACATGGAACAACTGGCTGGTTCCAAATTGGGAAAGGAGTATATCAAGGCTGTATACTGTCACCCTGTTTATTTAATTTATATGCAGAGTACATCATGCGAAATGCTGGGCTGGATGAAGCACAAGCTGAAATCAAGATTGCCGGGAGAAATAGCAATAACCTCTGATATGCAGATGATACCTCCCTATGGCAGAAAGCAAAGAGAACCCAAGAGCCTTTTGATGAAAGTGAAAGAGGAGAGTGAAAAAGTTGGCTTAAAACTCAACATTCAGAAAACTAAGATCATGGCATCCGGTCCCATCACTTCATGGCAAATAGATGGGGAAACAATGGAAACAGTGACAGACTTTATTTTCTTGGGCTCCCAAATCACTGCAGATGTTGACTGTAGCCACGAAATTAAAAGACACTTGCTCCTTGGAAGAAAAGCTATGACCAACCTAGATGGCATATTAAAAAGCAGAGACATTTCTTTGCTGACAAAGGTCTGTCTGGTCAAAGCTATGGCTTTTCCAGTAGTCATGTATGGATGTGAGAGTTGGACCATAAAGAAAGCTGAGTGCCAAAGAATTGATGCTTTTGAACTGTGGTGTTGCAGAAGACTCTTGAGAGTCCCTAGAACTGCAAGGAGATCAAACCAGTCAATCCTAAAGGAAATCAGTCCTGAATATTCTTCGGAAGGACTGATGCTGAAGCTGAAGCTCCAATACTTTGGCTACTTGATGCAAAGAACTGACTCACTGAAAAAGACCCTGATGTTGGCAAAGATAGAAGGCAGGAGGAAGAGAGGACAACAGAGGATAAGATGGTTCAATGGCATCACTGACTCGATGGACATGAGTTTGAGCAAGCTTTGGGAGATGGTGATGGACAGGGAGGCCTGGCATGCTGCAGTCCATGGGACTCCAAAGAGTCAGAAACGACTGAGGGACTGAACTGAACTGAAGTGCAAGAAGGTATGTACACAGAAAAAAAGTGAAGGAAGAACAAAAGAACTCCCTTGTGAAAACCCGTGGCCATTCTGACCTTGTGATGGACCCTTGTCAGATTCGTTGGCATTCCTGTTTTGCCACCCTCTTTTAAGAAGGAAAGGTAAAACTCAAAATGAAAGGTACACACTGGAAGCAGAGTTAGAGCACATATGGATTTTCAGTGGAAGAAAGAAATGCAAAATGCCCATCTACACCCATCCATGGTGCACATTCCTCCGTGGGAGCTTGTGTGTGAAACAAAAAGAAATGCTCTTTAAGAAACCTTAAAGAGCTAAAATCTAGTGGGATAGGCAAGAAAATACAATAAAAAGTTAAAACTAAAAATAAGGGATTTAAATAATGGATAAAAACAGAAATGTAAAAAGAAAGATAACTGGCAGTGATTGAGTATTTTGTTTAAAAAATATGGTGATTTATCCAAAAGTCCAACTTTTGGGCTGTCCTCAAAAACTTGGGATGTGGTTATTAAAAGTACAGTTTTGATTTTGTCAGATGGAAAAGTTATGGACACTGGTTGCAGAACAATGTGAATATACTTAATATCACTTAACTGTACACTTAAAAATGGTTAAGATAGGAAATTTTCTCACAATTAGAAAGAAAAACAAGTTGGAAGACCTATCACCATGGGGCTCACATTCCCAGAGATGGGAGCTGGGGGTGGCTATCGCCTTGGACAAGGCACAGACACTCCCCCCTCTTTCTTCACAACGCCCCCACCAACCCTCCAACCTGGCCTGCCTCACTCATTTACCTGCCTGGTCAATGAATGTTTCTGAGTGTCTAAGCCCTGGGTGAGACCACAACTAACTGCTAAATGAACAGATGGCAAAGACAAAAACCTGTAAGAGTTGAGAGGACGTGGACAGCAGGTCCAGCTGGGAGATCAGAGAACACTATTTGGAGATTAAACTGGAGCTTGGTTTTAAAGAGAAAAGGAGGAGTGCTGTTAGGCTACAATGTCGACCTGACATTTCAGGAAAACCAGTTACTCTGAATAGAGTGCTTAGCAACACTAAGCTCTCTTGGCTATTTTTATAAGCACTGCATAATGCAACAGGTTCTGTAGTGGCTGGGCGGGTAACGCAGACACATGACTCTTCATAAACATATGGGCAGCATATCTGGCAACCCTCAGTTCTGCTAAGTAAATGTCTCAGAGAAACGAGGAGACATGCAAGAATAATTATAGAACTGTTTGGAACAGCAAAAAATAATAACAGTGTTTAAAGTTTTAAACACTATAAACCACCTACATGTCCATCAACAGATAAATGGAAAAATCAACTGTGGTGTATTCATATAGTAGAAAATTATTCAGCATTGAAAAATGAATGGTTTAGAACAGTTGTGGGTAAACCATGGCCTGTGCTTCCTGTGAGTTAAGAATATATATTTTTGAACATTTTAATGAGCTGTTTAAAAAAAAAAGCAAACAAGAATATGCTACAGAGACCAGATATGGCACACAAATCCTAAAATAATTACTATCTGGCCATTTACTAAAAAAGCTTGTCGATCCCAATTATGAGTTACAAATACAATGCCAAAGGAAAGAGCAAGTTGCAGGAGAAAGCACACATCTCTTATATAGAATTTGTAAACACGTAAATACTGTAAACATTTACATATAGCAAAAGGATAAGGGAATGCATGCAAATAATAAGTACCAATCCATCAGAACAATATGAGAGGATGGGAAGGGGGGTGGGATGTGTGTGTGTGTGTGTGTGTGTGTACACAAGGGTGTGTGTGTGTGTGTATGGACACAAGGGTCTTGAACTTCAACTCTTATTTGGCAAGTTTTACTTCTGCATGCCCAATCAGTCGGGAGGCTGGGTGTTCACTGATATTATCCTTTATACCTAACTGTACAGCATTTTAGAGATAATACATTTAAAAGTATGCATCAATATTTATTCACTCTCAAAGAGCAACTGGTCGGTGTACTTACTTCCTTTCGAGAGACTCACTGCTCTCAAAGCAGCTGCACCACACCAACAATTCCAGGATTGGATTTTTAAGTCTGCTTATTTTGGAAAGCAAAGTAGGTGGCAAACAGTGAGTATCCATTTTGAAAGGTGAGGGCTCAGCTGACCAGGCTGTGATTTCAACCTGACATTTCAGGAGTCTGGTTACCCTAAACAGAATGCTTAGCAACACTAAGCCTTCCTGGGTATTGTTAAAAAGCACTGCATAACTGCTACAGGTTTTGTGGTGGATGGGTGGGGAAAATGCAAGCACAATTAGCATTCCAGAATTTTATCGCTAGCTACAGAGTTTAATGATACACAGAAACCCAATGAGCATTTGTCAGCTAGAGGCAGGACATCAGCAAATGAGGCCATTTTCAGGATAAGCTGCCCTAAGTATGAGAAAGTCACTAGGAATGTGGGTTAAACAGTTGTGGGAATCAAGCTGATAAGCACAAGGAATTAAAACTGTTTCAAAAGCAACTGTAAGTGGGATAAATCTTTGGAAAAAAATTAATCTAGCAGACAATCGTGGCAAATTCTGAAGGAAGTTGGGTTTCTCTTAAAATCCATTTGGAACAGTTATGCAAATTTTAGTTGTCATGAAAATATTAAACAAAAGCAAGTGTTCAATAGCCCAGTCTGTTTCCATTTTCATGAAACAACTTTATTCATTAGCCAATCTATGGCCTCACATTTCTGTCACTAGAATGAAAAACAAGCATTATTGATTGGAGTCAAAAGGGTAATAAAGTCACAAGGAATGTGTCAAAATACTCAGTTAGTGACATGAAAGTCTTGCCAGCTTGTTTCTTCCCACAATCCTATTCCAGAGAAAGTCATCACAATCTTAAAACAGTCAAGAGAAAAGCTGGAAAATGACAGCAAGGGCATGAGAAATTCGCACACTGGAACATACAGCGGGCTTGTAAGAAAACAAATCTGCTGCCCCTTCACTAGTTAGGATATTCTCCCTAATCACCCAGCTCTACTGGCCAGATAGGACTGAGAGAGGCCTTAGCACCACCACAGCCAACAGGGCAATCCTCTTCCTGAACATTCAAATGCTGCTCCCTGCAGACAGTGTGGAAGCAGCTTCTGTCACTAAGATGTCTGCAATGACCCCATCCATGTCTAACACCCTTCAGATGAACAACTGGTATCTATACATATCATGTGGTTTTAAAAACATTTCCAGGTTTGGTTGCTGCTACCCATGTTGCAGTTTCTTATCCCTTCCCCTACAACCTGTATCACACGCCCAAAACCACTTGTCCACTAGAAATAAAGGAAGGAAAAATAAAAGCAGATCACAGGATCAGAAGTAAAAAAAGTGGGCAGTAATTAAGAACAAAGAAAATTATTTCATAATGCAGTTTCTACTTTGGTGCAGGTTTTTTTTTTTTTTTAAAAAGAGAATATTCAGTTTTTCAGAGGGCAAATTCAGTCAAGACAATGTATTGATAAGGCAGCACAGATTATTGATAAGCTGTGCAGAGGTAGTTTCTCCAAAGGGAGAGAGAAAACGGCTGTGGATATCTTTGCCTGGGGCGACATAAGTTCCTGAATAACTGAAGAATTACTATGTAAATAAATTTCTGATCAAATCTAAACACTGCATTGCTGATTTTTCATTTACTATGGGGTTGGCCAAAAAGTTTATTAGAGTTTTTCCGTAATATTGTATGGAAAAACCCAAATGAACTTTTTGGTCAACCCAAAATCATATGGTCTAAAAAGTTATGCTATCCTAATTTAAGCAGTCTTTTTACACATGTTTAAAGCAATATTAATTAGTAATATCAAGTAACAAGATTATGGTTTGTACAGGAATAAAGCAACCCCCCAAATTAGGCTTAATTAAGGCAACTAAAAAATAACAAATACTGACAGAAAGCACACTTTATACATCTATGTGTGAAATCAAACTCAAAAGTTTAAAAATGATATATCCATTTAACTTAAATTCAAGACCATGCAAATTACTTACTGATATGATTATCTGTTTCACAAGCTTTGTATCATCAATACAATCAAAGGCCGCCAGTAAAACCAAGTGAGAATATTGGCCCTGCAGGAATTAAAAACCAATAAAGGTTAAAAGATACACAGATTCTCCCTTTTCTTTCACCCATGGAGTTACTTTATTAAGGTTATCAACCTGACAACTTATCCAGCATAATAGAAATGGGATAGATAAAAGTCACTCAAAGAAAAGTGCTCTCTTATCAGGACCTAGTTAATTACATTCGAGGTTGAGTAACAAAAAGAAAGAAACAAATGAGCACATTCTTCAATATCAAATAGCTGACACTCATTTTTGAAACTAACCAGATACCTCTCAAAAACAGGTACCCTGTTAATGAATAGCTACTTTAAAATTAAATTCAAAAGAAAATTGCAGTCAAAGTGGGAGGAAAAAAGGACTATAAAATAATATGTTAAACTATGTATAGCATTTCAATCATGAAAATAAAAATATATAAACTTAGGTGTAATAAAATAATATATATAAGATATACATAATACACACACAAGAAATCCTGGAATGAAACACACTGTCACCTTTGGGTTGAAGGATTACAAATGATTTTTCACTTTCTTTTGAAAAATTACACAACTGCTTTAAAATAATCTTTATAATTAAAATAGAAACACCAAAAAAAACCTAGAAGAATATACTTATATACTGCATATGAGAATAAGATAAAGTGAATTGCTTTTAAAAATTACAGCAGCATGAGACTATATAAATATACATTAGGACATTCACAATTGTCACTCTTTAAATAACAGAATTATTTTCATAATGATGACAGTGTTCCAAAGGTTTAAAGAATTTCTACTTTATGTTAAAGAAGAGTTTTCAAAGCTGGTGGCATATTTCTTTTCTATCCCAGATGATGATATAAAACTTTTTTTTTAAACTCTAGAGGTATTTGACTTTTGCTACCAACCAATGGGTTTCCCTGGTGGCTCAGCTGGTAAAGAACCCATCTGCAATCAATACTCATTCAGAGCCATATCTGACAAATATGGCAGGAATAGCATCTCAATCAGAAACAGACTGGAGAAAAATAACAAAGGTCTAACATCTTTACTATACATATAAGATCAACAATCAACTAAAAGGGGGCTAAGAACATGAAGAATCAGTCCACAAAGTACAAATGGCTTTAAGTATATGAAATAATGCTCATAAATTAGGGACAACAATTAAAACAAAATATCATTTGCTACCTAGCTTATACACAAAAGTGAAAGCCCTTGATAAAACACTAGTTTGGCAAAGGTCTGGGGAATAGCAGGCACACTTTTATGTTGCTAATGAGAATGTAAAGTGGTTCAACCTCTTTAAGGACAACTGACAGTAGACTAAAAATTTAAAAGGCACGTACCTTCTGATTTAGCAATTCTAGTTCTAGGCAGGTATCTTACAGAAATGCTTCCACATATGAGCAAAGGTTATGCCCTGGAGAATTATTTGAAATAAAAAACTAGAAACTACCCAAACGTCCAATAGTAGGGACTGGTTAAATGAACTATGGAAGTTATATAATATAAAGTTAGTAACAAGAAAGAGGCAGATATATATATATATATATATATATATATATATATATATATAGAAATAAAATGATCCCTGAGATGAATTAAGTGAAGGAAACAAAGTAGAGAACACTGTGCTTACAGCATACAACCACTGGTTTTCTGGTTCTTTAAGTCCCATACACAGAAGTGTGCCCAAGTGCAAAATATCACTGGGTGAATACAGAAAATGGAACAGAATTTAACTGAGAAATAGACAATTCTTCAATTATAGCTATAAGTTTTACGACACTTCCTCAGCAACTGACAGAAGTAGACAGTGATAAATAAGCCAGTAAAAACATCCATGATCTGAAAACACTACCAATCATTTTCATCTAACTGACATTTATAGAGGAATACAGCCACATATTCTTTTCAAGACATTAAGATAGACCATATGCTGCACAATAAGTCATAAATTTTAAAAGACTGAAATAATACACAGTATGTTCTAATATATGGAAATTAAACACTTCCAAATAACCCAGAGACCAAACCCATAGACAGTATTAGTTTATCTCACCCCCTTAGAAGCAACTCCTTAAGATAAAGCAGGCACTGCATTGCTAATTTGTTAACTTTGCAATGCCTTGTGGGGATTTGGTTCTCCAAAGAAAAATTATTGTTGATATAACAAAATTGGAAAACAATCTAACTTTATTACTGAAGACTGTCTTTTAGTATTAATATCTTTCATAACTTTTTCTTTTGATATCATTTTATTTTTAAATTTTTATTTTATATTGGAGTACAACTGATTTACGATGTTGTGTTAGTTTCAGCCGTAGAGCAAAGTGATTCAGCTATATATATATAGAATTCTCTGTGCTACACAGTAGATCCTTGTCGATTATTCACTCTCTATATAGTAGTGTGTATATGTTAATCCCAAATTCCTAATTTATCCACCCCCCCAAATAAGGGAACTTGCCAGTAACATTCTATTTTTATTCATTTCTAAATCAAAATAATCAAATAAAAATGCTATACAAGGGAGGGGGGATCAGGATGGGGAACACATGTAAATCCATGGCTGATTCATGTCAATGTATGGCAAAAACCACTACCACTACAATATTGTAAGGTAATTAGCCTCCAACTAATAAAAATGAATGGAAAAAAAAAGAAAAAATGCTATACAAGAAGATTTAATGATGAATTATGAATCATAAAAATTTTTCTACTTTGAAAACAACTCACTAGAGAATCTCTTATTCCATTTTGTTCCAAGCAAGTTGGCTGCCTTCTACGTGGTTTTATACTAACTCTCTTCCTAGTCTAGGACCCTACAGAAGATGACAGGTATGTATATAATCTCAGAGATCTAATTTATCTGAGTTTGAATTATCATTTACTATATCAAGTATTCACTAGATGCCAACAGTGCTTATTGGAATTTTTTACAGGGAAGAGTTGCTGATATACTCATTTTTAGTTCACCTGCAAATTAGAAGCTATAAAACATAATATATAAAATAATTCAAAAATTGAAAACTAATGCTTATTACTACATATATTTTAGAATTACTATGGAAAATGATTTAGTTTATTTAAATAGAGATATTATTTTTTGAAGTAATTATTTCCTCAAAAGAAACACATTTTATATCCTCTAATTTCATTTGAAAAGCTGTTAAAACATCTCCAAAAGATTTCAACGAATTATAAAACTTAGAACTAAAATTTTCTTTGACCACACTAAAGATTTAATTGAAGAGACAAGTTTCACTTTCTGTTATGTTTTTGATGATAATGAAAACGGGTAACAAGTTTCTGAAGTGCAGTTTCCCAGAGACTAAATATTAAGGTCTTCAAAATTATCTAATAAAAATGGAAAATTGCCAAAGTACAATGTCAAATGAAAAACAAACTATTTTGTGTAAATTTAATAATATGTAAAAATACATGTATAGGCATATATTTAGATTTAAATGAAATGAAATAACAAGTAATTTTCTTGATAATTTTCTAAATTTTTCTAATTTCCTATAACAGATACAAATGCATTTTACTGTTAAAAAGTATTAAAAGAGATATGCAGTTTTTATACTTACATTAGCCACCTTTTCAACATAAGTCTTCATTGTTTTCACAATCACTTTTCTGTCCTTTAAAAAGAAAAATTGTTTCAATGAACTTACAGGTTTTATTATAGAATAACTATAGATTAAGGTATTTCATAGTTAGAAATTTTATACAATCCTAAACCTCCACTAGAGTGGCATACTTTTCACTAGTGAAAACAGTTATTTAGCCAGAACAAAAAAATGCAATATACTATAAGAATTCCTCTCAGAGCTACTATAATCTTAGACTTCTTTGTGACATTCCATTGAGACATAAATATGGAACCATGAAATTATCAGCTGCAAGGCAAGCCTGGTGAAACTACCTTCCTTTATACTAAAAACTGAGATCCCTCTTCCAATATCTGAGCTGTCTTCAAATGCATAAAAGTCAAGCATACAGGTGGCATTCAATACATTATTTATTGAACAGATATTACATTTGTATTAAAAACTGGACAAAGTACAACTGTCGTTTAAAGGAGAATTATACCATTTAAGGAAATGAGGATCATTTCTATTAAGCTTCTATAATTAATATGGATCTCTAGCAGTTCCCTCAAAGTACTTAAGACCCAGAGGAGCAATGTATGGCTGCACATTTTCTTTTCTTTCCTCTTCCTTCCCAGCACCAAGATCATTAACTGAGGAATCAAAGAAACTGACAGGTATCAACAGTTTGGGCTTCCCTGATGGCTCAGTAGTAAAGAAACTGCCTGCAACGCAGGAGACACAGGTTCAATCTCTGGTTGGGAAGATCCCCTGGAGAAAGAAATGGCAACTCACTCCAGTATTCGTGCCTAGAGAATCCTATAGACAGACAAGCCTGGTGGGCTATAATCCATCCGGTCACAAGCAAATCGGATGCGACTTAGCAACTAAACAACAAATACTGTGTTTATTTGCTTGACAGATCCCTTCCCATAAAATGACAACACGAGGTTTTAGGCTCAAAGAGGAGCCAGTTTCTGTGAGGCCTTGAGGTACAACAGGGCAAGACCCCAAGGAGACTGAAAAGGTCCAAGGAGAGGCAGCTCCTGACAGACCCTTACCTTGGGCGTGCCATGCCAGAGGCAGTGCATGGCCACTCTGGCGCCATCGTGTGTGTGTGCTAGGTACACCACTGCTTCTCGGATGGCTTCAATCATTTCCTGGGGAATAAATGCGGTCAGGGCTTTGGTTTACTCTTTCCTTTTGCTTTTTCACAATCTGTCTAGTAAGGAGCAGTAATGCACAGAGAATGAAAGGCAGAGAGTACAGGTAGCAAACAACTTAATTTTTAATTTTGTAGACAGGCATGCATACATATAACCACTTCCTAGAAACATTCTTTTTCTATCAAGACCAGTAATTGTTGCCCACAGGCAATTTCTATTAAAATATCTGAGCTTCATCAAAGTCTATTCAAAAAAGTATGTATACAGTGGACCCCTGAGTGTGATGTGAACTAAAAAAGTTCACTTACACATGAATTTTTTTCACTAATATGTACTACAGCACTATACCATCTGCAGTTGAATAAATCCCCATTCCTGATGGGGTAGGGATGATTACAGGTGGGTTTTTGACTGAGGACAGGAGTGTCAGTACCCCTAACTCCCATACTGTTCAAGGATTAACTGTAAATATATAGTATATTCTCAATGACTTTTCAAGAAAAAAGAAATCTAAGAACTGGCTGTGATATAAGAAGAGAGTTTTTAACTTAAAAAGCTAGATAAAATAAATAAAACATTCTTCCAAAAAAGTCATATATAATGAGCAGAAAGTCAAAATAATAATTTTGTCTGAAAACATTTTTCTTTTAGTTTATCAATGGATCACCTCTGGAAATCACATTAATAATTCACCATCAAGACACTTAATTAACATTTCTCTTAAGAAAAATTAATCTCTATATTGACATTTAGACTAGGCCTTCACTTACCTTTTAGTAAAACCCAGTCATTAAAGTATTATGAGGTAATTTTAGCTATTTTTAGCCTTTATTCTCTGTTTTCAATGTATATATATATTTTGTAATTATATTTGGAAGACAAGCATATAGACAGGATGAGTTCTGCCAGCTAATAGCTGCAGGGCCAGTTTAGTCCATTCACAATTTTAAAAATTTATATTAAATAAACACAAAGTCTCCTGCCAGGAAGGAAAAAAGTAGCCCATTTTTATCAATAAGGAACAAAAAATTCCACCCTTAACTATCTTACAACCCTTTTCAAGAGTACAGCTTTCAGCTTACAGATCTAAACTTACAAATCTCTTCAAAGCTATCCAGTTGGGGAGTTACACATATATTCCAATCATGCGTCTTTCATCTCCAAAGTTTTTTTTTAAGTCTCTATTGAAAATGCCGCAGAGGCCACAAAGATTTGTCTGTTTATATTCACACTAAGTTCCCAAATATTTTCTGGCTATTACTAAAAAACATTCAACACTAAAAAGATGAAGACTTTATGGAATATATTAAAATGACCATTTTCTCAGTTCTGAAAATAAAGTCCTGCCTCAGAAAATCCAGAACTGTGAGATACTGGGCAGGAAACAAGTGCGATCCTCCCAAAGAGAAGCAGCAGCTGCTACGAACTACGTGCTTAGATAGGTGGCTACACTTGGAAAACTATTTTGCATGTCAATTTTGAGAGGGCCAAAATTCCTACGAATGTTCAATCTGGCATATTTGTAAAAAAAAAAAATGTGAATCTCATTATTTGGTTATTGCTTATTATTAGAATGAGAACAAATGGACAATGAGTTCACAGTATGATGAAGCAAGCAAAATTCAAGGGACTAAATGAATTCTCATCTGTACTCCCATCATTGACTTGAAGGGCAGTGCAATTTACCTTCACTCTCATATAAGGTCCAGTCTTTCACGGTCCATTTAGTTTTACCTAAGTATCCTCTAGTCACCTTTTAACACCGATATAATTTTTTTTTTTTTTTTATCAATAAAGGTGAATTTCAAACTCCTTGAATGCTGAATATTCCTCCATGTGTTAGTTAATTTTCTGATTATGTTAAGCTAGAGTATACTCTCTAGATTGGAATTAAAATATGAAAATTCAATGGAATTGATAAAACTATGGTCAGGTCTACTGTCTTTCTAGCAAAAGTCTAAATGGAATTTAGACTAAATTCCATAGACAAAAAAGTCTAAATGGAAGAAAGCGACTTCTTCAAAGAAAGTAGAGAGTATTATCTTTTCTAAATAAGGAAACAACACCAATATACATCAAAGCAGTATTTCACATTTTTACTCAGCATTCAATGTTTCAATTTAAAAACTAAAACCAAGAACTTACTGATCTTAGCTTTGGGGGTGCATAGGTGAAAAAGTCCAAAAATACTTTATGTACCAGTGAGTGCTTAATCACAGCTTCTCTGAAAACAGAAAAAAAGTCAGAAATGGTAGTATAATAATACAGAGGTAGGTAACCTTTGTTGTCCTAAAATAATCAAAACAACTGAAATGGTTTTAGCAAATGTCATTCGTCATAAATAGATTATCTTCAGCAACACCAAGACTTGAAAAAAAACTTTCAGACCTATAAAAATAGTGCCATCTACAACCAAGACCAGACTACAAATTTTTAGTACCTAATCAGAAAATATGAAATTGCTGTTCAAAATATATTCAATTTTCTTAAATAAAGTCATTAACTTTCTTTTACCCAACAATGGACACGTGATTAGAAATCCACATGTGGGCTATATTTTAATGGCTATTTTTTTTTGGTCACATCTCCTTTATAATATATCCGTTTTACAAAAACATTTCAGCAGTTAAAACCTAAACAGATCAAAACAGTATCAGCAATTGCAACAACACCTAATTGACCCAAGCCTCCTAGTGTGACACATGATGAATTCAGATGTACAGTGTAGGTTAATGATCAGGTACCAAATATAAGTTCACATGGAATATACAAGTAGAAGGCAAAAATAAGCTGTTTTTAATGGCAAAGCACTGTTCTGAGCACTTTGGAAATATTAACTTGTTTAATTTTCATAAAACTCTATGAAATAAATACTATTATCACAATTATATGGGTAGGGAAACTAAGGCACAGAGTAGTTAAATTGCCAAAGGGCACAGAGTCAGTAATTGAGGGAAACACCAGGATTCACAACCCAGGAAGGGTTCAGAGCAATGCCCTAATGCCAAGTAGGCCACATGCATGGACTTTTAAGTCTCACAATCCAATTTATATAGTAGACCGTAACTGGCAAACTATTTACCTTTCCTATGCAAAGTCTACATAAAACTTTTCCCTTTCAAATGCTATTTGTTAATAAAGAACAAAAAAAGTTTTCTTACTTTTGGGCCATTGGAGTTAGAATCTGTTTCATTTCATCCATGATAAGCTCTAATTTTTCTGGCTGTACCTCTAATACTTTGTCTAGAGTTGGGTGATCTGCTGACTGCAAAAGAAGAAAAATCAAACCCCTCTAAATTTGATCATGTTTCTCCAACTTTAGAACAAAGAAAATCAATTAGTCATTTTACATAAATTTTTAGATTTCCCATAACAAAAGCACCTCTGTGGATACACTCAGAGTAATTCCTGATTATCTAATTCTCATTTGATATACACTATCGTACTTACAGGCTAAATAACCAACCAACTCAACAAGTCAGCCAGTAAAGACCTGCCAAGCACTTAACAAGTGCCTATTCACAAGGTCAAATAGTCAGTTAACAAATTCTTGCCACCATGTGTTTTGTGATTAGCTGGATATTCCTAGAGGGACTGTGACAAAGGAGCACTAAGTTCAAGCCAGGAGCTGAACCTGCCCAGCAGAAGCAACCCAGGAACCAATCCATCTCCCTGGAGATCAACGTGTGTACTTGCGTCTAAGGTCTGCACTAGATCCCTTAACTGTCCTAGTCCCACTACTAGCCTTGTAGTACACCCAGGGTTGGGTCTCTCTACTCTGCGTCCTCTCCGCGTAGGACCCAGAGAAGGCTCATCCACAGCCAGCACGGAGTTCGATGCCCTTCAACCGGGGCTGGTTAGTAGGTGTTTACAAAGCCCCACTGATGATTAAGAATCTTCTTCCTAGGTCTATCTGACTACGGTGGCAACAGGAGTACTGAAGCGTACTTCTAGTGCAGAAGTTCAAGAGTACCTGTGAAGGAGTAACACAAGCAGTTTTAATTTATAGGGGATTTAAAGATCATGCTCTGGGAAAGAGAAATTTAAGTATGATCACTTGCTCAATACACCAGAGACAAAACACTCCAAGAGGATAAAGGTTAGGGGACAGTCTTTTAAAGGACCAACCAAAGGAAAAATATATTCTGAAAATAGGGCACGGGAAGGTAAAGAACAGCACAAAGGAAAAGTAAGTCTCGAGGAAAAAGCCGTCTTGAAGCATCACCTTGTAAAGCTGGAACGTGTTCCCATAGAGTTCTTCGGTCAGCATGTTCCTCTGCTCCAGGATGGCCTTGTCATTGTAGGCGTACTCCACAATGGCGGACGCTTCCGCGTGCCGCAGGAGCTTCCTCACGTGGCCTTTAAAGCTTCGCATTATCTCTGCGACCTGTGCTTTACTCCTAAATCCGATGTGACCACAGGAAAAGTAAGTGATACAGGGAGAAAGCTGGGTGGTGACAAAACACAACGGCACTTCTCCTGAGACCTCTCATCATTGTGTGTTGGGGGGGGAGTGACTACCCCAGAGAAATGCTCTGAGAAGGAAAATCAAATTGCCTTGCATTTCTACCTTGCATTTCCTTGCTCTTTTCCCTCTTTTTGGCCATGCTGTGCAAATTATGGGAATCTTAGTTCTCCAACCAGGGATTGAACCCAGGCCCTCAGAAATGAAAATATCCTAACCACTGGACCACCAGCAAATTTTCTATGTGACTTGGGGGGCAGCCTGCCTAGGTTTGAAACCTGGCTCCGCTGACCAGCTAAAAGCACCTGAACAAGGTATTTAACTGCTCTGTGCTTCAGTTTCTTCAGTCATAAAATAGAAAGAATACGGTTACTGTGAGGATAAATGAGTTAAGACACGCCGAGAACTGTAACCAGCACATAGTAAGTGCTCAATAAATGTCAGTTCCTATCAGGAAACTGTTTAGCTTGAAAGAAGCTGGGTAGAAGGAGAAAAGGAGAAGGTAAAAGTCAAAGATGCAGGATAATACGAATAAAACATATTCCAAGATTCTCTTTTAAAACAGGACTTAATCACAAGTATTTCTATTCTATCCTAAAATAATCAAGAGGCCAATAATTCTAGTCAGGAATACAGTTTTTAGGAATTTTCCAGCTATACTGCTTTGTTGTTGGTTAGTACATTTTGGCACATTATTATACTTGGGAGGGCAAGACAAGTATTAATTCCACCTGGTTTAGGAAATTCTCCTATCTTGACTTTTCCTAACCCACTTACCCTGGTTAGGTCTACTCACTTGCCCCTCCTACCACTCCAACTTCTAAATAACTAATGACTAATTACAAGTTTATTATAACCATTTCTCTTCTTCCAAGACTTCGAGATACACTTGTAAGGTCAAAGAAGGCAATACTACCTTCTACATTATTTCAATAACTTTTTAAAGACCATACTCCTTGCAAACATCTGCTTAAGGCTACTATTATGGTCACAGATTTTTAAGAAACATTTATTTGCACACAATAGGTTATCCAAATCTTAAAAAAACTAATTAAAATATTTTATAAATAAAACAACTCACCCATACATGAGAAACTTCTTAACAATATTTCTGGAATATTTAGCTTTACTTAACTCAACCAAATCACCTGAAAAACAAAATACATTACTATGATTGGGTAACCTCCAGAAACAAGGACAGAACTGAATGCACAATCCTGGGAACACAAACAAATAGCTCCCTATTTGTCTCTGGCAAAAAACAAACAAAAAGTGAAAAGGTCCTGCAGAGGACGCTCTGCTATTCCTCAACAGAATTCTTTTTCAACACAGTGTTGAGTATTTCAGGAGAAAACAAGCAACTTTATACCAATGCTTACAAAATACATATAAGAAATACCTCGCAGTTCTTCAAAAGCCTGTTTCCTTTGCTCTTCATTGCCAAACTGAATGTAACACTGGATCACGCGAGTTGAATCGTGCGCAAACGCAATCTGTAGGAAAACAGTTGGGGCCTTTAGACAAATTCTCCCTGAAAATGTATGTTTCTATCATATCACTTATGCTGTATTGCTCCCTCTTTTACAACTCCTTGTGAGAAAAAAAAAAGATAGTGTCTTCATGGCTAATCAAATCTACATTACTTGGGAGTAAAATTCTTTATTTAATTGTTCAGAATGGCACTCTTTGGTTTTGCTGGCTACTGTATGGCATTGAGATAGGACTGGATTTAACTATTTTTAAAGATTTTATCAAAAAAAAAAAAGATTTTATCATTATAATTAAAACCAAACCAAATCTGTACAATCATTACACATACTGTATTTCTCATTTCTCTGATAGTTACTTTCCCTAAAAGAGGAATTTTCCAGTGCAAAAATTCTATTACGCTGTGATTTTTTTTTTTTTTAATATAAATGATCTAGGAATGGTTGGCTTTGACAACCAAAGTCTTGCTACATAAATAATTATATCCAGATACACACTGGCAATTATATTATGACCTAATCACTCCATTTCTCACATTTTCATTATAATTCCTGAATATACATCCAGTTATATTCCTAGAAAAGTATTTCAAATCTGATTCTCCAACCTTAACCCCCTCACAACTACTGGATGGATTAGATCTTCATGGATGGACCTGCTGATCAATTTTCTAAAGCAATAACCATAGATAATCAGTCATGCAATATTACTTTTTATATACTAGTCTAATTTAATAGTGCTTATTACCTGTTCCTAAGTCTGTCTTTAAATTTTTTAATTCTAACAAATCAGAAGGTAAAGGTGTATCTTCATCAAAGTCACAGATTGCAGAAGAATTTGCTTAAGGGAGGTCTGTTTAGACTTTTTTCATAAAAATTTAAAAATAATTTTAAAAAATCAGTCTGAGATTTCCCTCGTGGTCCAGTGGTTAAGAACCCACCTGCCAATGCAGGGGACATGGGTTCAATCCCCGGTCTGGGAAGATCCCACACACTGTGGGACAACTAGGCCCATGTGCGACACCTACTGAGCCTGTGTTCTAGAGCTGGGAGCTGCTACTACTGAAGCTCATGTGCCTAGAGCCCATGCTCTGCAACGAAAGGTCACTGCAATGAGAAGCCTTTGCACCACCACTACAGTAGACCCTGTGTGTCCCAACTAGAGGAAGCTCAGGTGCAGCAACAAAGACCCAGTGCAGCCATAAATAAATAAATAGAATAATTTTTTTAAAAATTAGGCTGTTTTGTGCATATATTGATTACCTACTATGTAACCAATGTATGTGGTTTAAATGTATTTTTCCGATGTAGACTTAAAAGTGAGTTGGTGTTAAGAAACTTGCTATCCTTACAACTCTGGAATGAATTTCTTTGAGCCCAGATGCTGTTGTTGTTCTCCACCCACCACTGCACCCCGCCCCCCCCCCCCATTTGCCAT
Source organism: Muntiacus reevesi (assembly GCF_963930625.1). NCBI lineage: Eukaryota > Metazoa > Chordata > Mammalia > Artiodactyla > Cervidae > Muntiacus > Muntiacus reevesi. Next base: position 39,026,206 of record NC_089265.1, on the reverse strand, counting down.
GCAGTAATGGGGCCAGATGCCATGATCTTAGTTTTCTTAATATTTAGTTTTAAGCTGGTTCTTCCACTCTCCTCCTTCACCTTCATCAAGAGGCTCTTTAGCTCCTCTTCACTTTCTGCCATTAGAGTGGTATCATCCACATATCTGAGGTTGTTGATATTTCTCCCACCTATCTTGATTTCAGCCTGTAACTCATCCAACCTGCCATTTCTCATGATGTGCTCAGTGTATATCACATCTCATGATGTGACAGCAGACAGCCCTGTTATACTCCTTTCATAATCTTGAACCAATTAGATGTTCCACACTTGCTTCCTGTTCCATAACGCATACACATTTCTCAGGAGACAGGTAAGATGGTCTGGTATTCCCATCTCTTTAAGAGCTTTCCAGTTTGTTATGATCCACACAGTCAAAGGCTTCAGCGTAGTCAATGAAACAGAGGTAGATGTTTTTCTGGAATTCCAGAGCTTTCTCTATGATCCAGCAAATGTTGGCAATTTTTTCTCTGATTCCTCTTCCTTTTCTAAACCCTGCTTAGACATCTGGAAATTCTTGGTTAACATAATGCTGAAGACTAGCATGCAAGATTTTAAGCTTGACCTTACTAGCATGGGAGATGAGCGCAATTGTCCGATGTTAGCACATTCTTGAGTATTACTCCTCTTGGGAATTGGGATGAGGATTGACCTTTTCCAGTCCTGTGGCCACTGCTGGGTCTTCCAGATTTGCTGACATATTGAATGTAACACTTTGATGGCATCATCCTTTAGAGTTTTGAATAGTTTTATTGGCATTCCATCACATCCATTAGCTTTATTAACAGCAGTGCTTCCTAAGGCCCACTTGACTTTGCTCTCCAGAATGTCTGGGTGACTGACCACATCATCATAGCAATCTGGTTCACTTAGATCTTTTTTGTATCATTCTTCTGTGTATTCTTTCCATCTCTTCTTGATCTCTTCAAGTGTCTACTAGGTCTCTACTGTTTCTGTCGTTTATTGTGCCCATCTTTGGGCAAAATATTCCTTTGATATTTCCAGTTTTCCTGAAGAGATCTCTAGTCTTTCCCCTTCTGCTGCTTTCTTCTAGTTTCATGTACAGTTCATTGAAGGCATTCTTATCTCTCTGTGCTGTTTTTTGGAAGTCTGCGTTTAGTTGGATATACTATTCCCTTTCTCCCTTGCTTCTCTTCTTTCTTTAGCAATTTGTAAGGCCTCCTCAGATAACGACTTTGACTTCTTCCTTTTCTTTTTCTTTGGGATGGTTTTGTTCGCTGTCTCCTGTACAATATTATGGACCTCTGTCCATAGTTCTTCAGGTACACTGTTTACAAGTTCTAATCCCTTGAATTTATCAAATGTCTAATAGGGATGATGCCTAAGCTAAAGGATACAAAGTATGCACTGGTTACCATAATTGCTGGCACACAGTAAAGAATAAATGGGCTGTCCTGTCTAAAGGCACAGATTAACTCCCAAGTCCACGGGCATCAGTAGTAACAATAACCTAAGGGTAAATGAGAAGCGTCTTGAGCGTGCATTATTTATAAATTGAGCGAAAGAGCTTACTGTTAGAGATGGCTAGTTCTATCCTAAAAAGATCTTGCTGGCTTTCAGAAAGCAGCAGCTAGAAACTTGCTATTGGAAGACAGTCCTTCAAATTGCAATGTAGCATTTGTTTAGACCTATGTATATGCTATGACAAAGGCAGGCCCTCAGGGTCTCCAAAGATACTGAGTCTGTTGGCTTACAAGTGAATATCACTAACAGTGTAAAAGTGTTAGCCATTCAGTCATCTCCAACTCGGCAACCCCATGGACTGTTGCCCATCAGGTTCCTCGGCCCACGGAATTCTCCAGGCAAGAATACTGGAGTGGACAGCTGTTTCTTTCTCCAGGGATTGAAACCACATCTCTTGTGTCTCCTGTGTGGCAGGTGGATTCTTTACCATCTGAGCCATCAGGGAAGCCCAAATATCACTAAGTATTTATCCAAATACACAAGAATCAACAGAAGTTTACTATAAAACAGGATTAAATAGCAATAATGAAAATCACTTTAAAATTCCCAAATCTACTATATGTTAAAGATCTTTGCATAATGCTTATAAAAGCAAGGAAGAAAGTAATGTTTGCTTTGCACATTCAAAATAGCCAGCATTTAGAACTTACAGAGTTCACAGTAACACATCCTAACAAACACTGTTGAACTAATAAATTCCCTGAGATAACTTTAAGAGAACACTGAGTGAGTGAAAGTTACTCCGTTGTGTCTGACTCTTGGCGACACCACGGCCTATACAGTCCAGGGAATTCTCCAGGCCAGAATATTGGAGTGGGTAGCCTTTCCCTTCTCCAGGGGATCTTCCCAACCCAAGAAATCAAACCCAGGTCTCCCGCATTGCAGGCAGATTCTTTAACAGCCGAGCCAAGAGAACACTGATTTATTTTAAATAAATTATTTTAAAATGAACAGCCAAATACTTGATAGTCTTTTTGCAATTTCCAAGCAGTAAGGTCTCTATTAAATATTTCAGAGAGATTATAAAAGGTATTTGAAAACTGAGGCCAAATATATTAAAAACAGAAACAATTTCATCTGTAATAAATAATCAACTATGCTTTACTGAGAGTGAGTCAATTTAGTTATTAAAACTGCAACTATGAGTACGCCCTACTTACAGTTTTAATCTTCCCTTGAATCAACTTCTGCAAATCACTCATCAACTTCACTCTTTTCTCTTTATCACAATCTTTTCTATAAAAGAGGCAGGAAACATAGCTTAAGTAAAGACATTATTTTATTTTTTTATTTTTATTTTTTTATTTTATTAGTTGGAGGCTAATTACTTCACAACATTTCAGTGGGTTTTGTCATACATTGACATGAATCAGCCATAGAGTTACACGTATTCCCCATCCCGATCCCCCCTCCCCCCTCCCTCTCCACCCGAATCCTCTGGGTCCTCCTAGTGCACCAGGCCCGAGCATTTGTCTCATGCATCTCACCTGGACTAGTGATCTGTTTCACCATAGATAGTATACATGCTGTTCTTTCGAAACATCCTACCCTCAACTAAAAATATGGAACGCTTCACAAATTTGCGTGTCATCCTTGCGCAGGGGCCATGCTAATCTTCTCTGTATCGTTCCAATTTTAGTATATGTGCTGCCGAAGCGAGCACTAAAGACATTATTTTAAACACACAAAACCAAAAACCGTACCCTTGTACATTCACACAGTTCAGTATGATCTTCCCTTCGAAGAAAGCAAACCTTTGACATTAAAATTACTATTCCAGAGCAGCTAGAGAAAAGTAATTTTCTCAAAGGCAGAAACTCATCTCACAAGGTATAATTTCATGCATCAATCTAAATCTTAACAGCCAGAACTTCAAAGCAAAGCAAATAATAAGACAAATCCAAGATACCAAATACGCAAGTATTTCAAAACCTAGCCAAAAAGAACTATCCTCCATTTTCTCAGAAATTTCTCAGGAAGGACATCAAATCCATTTTAACTCTCATACAGTTTCCTAAGCAGATCTTGATGCCATCCTAATGATTCCACGCATTTCTGTAAAGGGCACACATCCAGACAGTGATGCTTCTCCTGGAGTGTTATGAAAACTCCCTAAATAACCGAAGTGCTATGTCATTTATTTTAGGACATCTCACTATTTATAAAGTACACTGTTACTCCTCCATCATCCCCAAGTGCTCAATAAAGACATCATTAGCTAGCATTACCTTCTTAAGATCTCCCAGATTTGCTTTGCCCGAACGACGATGTCATAGTTGGTTTTATCACTGAGTTGCCTGCTCTGCTTCAGTTCTTTCTTCTTTTTTTTGAATTCATCCCATTTGGGTTTCTTGGCTGCTGACTCTAGTCATTACAGAAATTATTTTCAATTACACTTAACATTCTCAGTGCCATAAACACAGCAAATTTGGTACCTATGGCAATCAGTAATCAAGATCAATACTCATTGTAGGAACTAGAAGGGGGAAAAACATTCCCTATCAACTTAAACTTTATTTCATTTTCTGAGCTGTTTACATATTTTAAATTTGGTTGATACCAACTGTTCACTCATTCAACAAATTGATTCTTAACAGGACACCTATTAAGAAAAAAAAAAGGAAACTAGAAGGATTATAAAAGCAATTAAAAATTTTAAGCATCTTTTTCCATTGTAAAAATAAAATTTTACTTTAGAACATAAAGATCATTGCATGTTAGGTATAGTCAATTCTCAATGAAAACAGAAATTAGTCCAAGTTAACACAGGAAAAACAATAGTCACAAATTCACTACTCTGAGTGCTGTTATGTATTAAGTAATTTTTACAACAGCTCTGTGAGGTGGGTACTGTTATTATTCCCTCTCATGTCAGGGAAAGAAACACTGGGTAGATAAACTCCCTATCCAAGGTCACATAACTCCTAAGTGGCAGAGACAGGATGTAAACCCAGATATGGCTCTGAAACTTAATATTCTCTGCTGTCTCTAACTCATGACAATGCACAGTGAAAATTTCTAAGTTCTCTACAATTAGGGTCATCCTATGAAAGTATCTTTCTACTGCTTATTTTTTTATCTTCACAATCTAAGCAACTTATTAATTGAATAAAAAAAAATCCCAATGAGGCCAAAGAACAACTTAATAAGATGGGTATTATTTACATGAGTACCCTGTAAAGAACCCTTAGGAGAACAGGTTATTTCTAGATACTGCCCTTTCTCTGATTAGAAAATAAATTCAAAAAACAAAATTCTCCTATAATCTTAAAACCTAGAGACTAAAATTTCATTTCCTTCTTGTCTTTTCCTGCCACACTAAATTTTATATTAATTTCCTTGATGTTTTTCTCCAAAGACGACATACAGATGGCTAACAAACACATGAAAAATGCTCAACATCACTCATTATCAGAGAAATGCAAATCAAAACCACAATGAGGTACCATTATACGCCAGTCAGAATGGCTGCTATCCAAAAGTCTACAAGCAATAAATGCTGGAGAGGGTGTGAAGAAAAGGGAACCCTCTTACACTGTTGGTGGGAATGCAAACTAGTACAGCCACTATGGAGAACAGTTTGGAGATTTCTTAAAAAACTGGAAATAGAACTGCCATATGACCCAGCAATCCCACTCCTGGGCATACACACCGAGGAAACCAGATCTGAAAGAGACACGTGCACCCCAATGTTCATCGCAGCACTGTTTATAATAGCCAGGACACGGAAGCAACCTAGATGCCCATCAGCAGATGAATGGATAAAAAAGCTGTGGTACATATACACAGTGGAATATTACTCAGCCATTAAAAAGAATACATTTGAATCCGTTCTAATGAGATGGATAAAACTGGAGCCCATTATACAGAGTGAAGTAAGCCAGAAAGATAAACACCAATACAGTATATTAACGCATATATATGGAATTTAGAAAGATGGTAATGGTAACCCTATATGCAAGAAAGAAAAAGAGACATAGATGTATAGAACAGACTTTTGGACTCTGTGGGAGAAGGCGAGGGTGGGATAATCTGAGAGAACAGCATCATGTATATTATCAAGTGTGAAACAGATCGCCAGTCTAGGTTGGATGCATGAGACAATTGCTCGGGGCTGGTGCACTGGGATGACCCAGAGGGATGGGATGAGGGGGGAGGGAGGTGGGAGGGGGGGTCGGGATGGGGAATACATGTAAATCCATGGCTGATTCATGTCAATGTATGGCAAAAACCACTACAATACTGTAAAGTAATTAGCCTCCAACTAATAAAAATAAATGGAAAATAATAATAATAATAATAATTTCCTTGATGTCTTTACTTAAACATTATTATACTCTAGGTATTCTTCCATGAAACTAAATATCCCTCAAGAATGTAATTTTTAATGGCATATCATATACTACAATGTATTTTACTCCCCTTACTGCTCACTTACTTATTCGCAATCTAATAACAGAGGATTACAGGCAACAGAGGCATATTTACTATTAATATTAGGACATCATATACTATACAGCAGAGGATAGTAACCGATCCACAGTTCATTTAATTGTAAAAATATTTGGGCAGCCTTGACATATGCCATGTTGGGCTGCAGTAGATATAACCAATTTTGGGAATGACTAGTATCCAGTCCCCCTCAGTTGCTGGTATTAAAATGAGAAAATCAGAGTTCCACTTTGAGATGCGGGGAACTTATCTCCTATAGCAAAAGGAACAAGGGGCACTCTTTAATGAGAATGTGTATGCACTTAAAATGCAGGTATCAAGAATGCCAGTGTGGGGGACGTCCCTGGTGGTCCAGTGGTTAAGAATCCTCCTTCTGATGAAGGGAACGTGGGTTCGATCCCTGGTCAGGGAATCCCACGTGCTGCTGGGCACCTAAGCCTGTGAGCTGTAACTGGATAGTTCATGCTCTCTAGAACACGGGCTGCAACGAGAAGCCCGCACATCACAACAAAGACCCAGCACAGCCAAAAAATAAGAAAATTAAAAAAAAAAAAAAGAATGCCAGTGTGGAAAGGAAGAATTAGGATCTATGAGAGAAGCAAGGTAAGAGTAGATATGCAATAGAAACTGGAAGAAAAGGGGAAAAGAGAAAAGGGCTAGACCAAGAAAAAATCTTTCAGGCCTCATGAGAAATAATGAAAATTTCCCTCCTCTCCTCTCTCCCTACATCTCTGTCTTAAGGCTGCTCTCCCTCCAGTGAGCAACCCTAAGCAGAGCAGAGAGCAAGGACCAGGGCTAAAGGACTGGACTAAGAAGGCCCCTTGGCAGTGGTCTCAGCTGGCAGCAAAAGGGCAGTGTCAGGCTCCAGCATGCTGGAGAAAAAGGGAATGAAAGACAGCAGAGGAAGTCTCCTGACGCTGCAGAGAAGGCACCTGCAGGTCAGCAAGATGCACAACATCCTGGTTGTACAACAGAGAGCAACGCTCTGAGTTAGAGACCACCCCTTGAACATCACCATGATGAAGAGACTAGTAGTTTGTTTCAATAGGCAAAGAAGAGCCTGGCCAGCATTTCTAATCAGTTAGCAACCAAGCCTGCACCAGTTCAGGTCAAATCTATCGTGTGTATTATATACCTTCTCTGGAACGGTTTACCAGGTCTGAGCCGTATAAGCTGGTACTCTTAAAATGGCCTGAACTCTGTGACAGCAGTATCTACATGTTTCTCATTCACCAGGACACGGGTTATTTAAGGCTGGCTTCCATGCTGATTACCTGGGGCTTGTACCCTCACTGGTATTAATTTCTTTTCACTGTCTCTTGATGACAGTGTGCAGAAAACTCAAGTATTTGTTTGCTGAATGAATGAGTTCATTAACGTCAGCCTACAGAAAGGAACGCTTCATTGAGATTCCAATGTATAAAGCCCATTACAACTTAGCCTAACTCCACAGCCAGGGGAATTTAGCAAGGGCCTAGGAATTCTAAGCACTAGAGGACAATTTTGTAAAATAAATAAGACACTAATAGCAACTCTGGAAAGTAAAAATAAAGACACTAGTAGCAACCCTGGAAAATGGAGAAGATGCTTTCTGTTGTTTATTTAATCCCATCTACCACCTTCCCATCTCTACCCGAGATACTGCCTGTCACGGAACAAGAACAGGAGGTCTCCAACAGACTTCAAGAGTCCCTGTGCACAATGGTGCAGGCAGGGCAGGGCAGTTCAGTTCAGGCGCTCAGCCGTGTCCGACTCTTTGTGACCCCATGAACTGCAGCACACAGGGCCTCCCTGTCCGTCACCAACTCCCGAAGCCTACCCAAACTCATATCCATCGAGTCGGTGATGCCATGCAACCATCTCACCCTCTGCCGTCCCCTTCTCCTCCTGCCCCCAATCCCTCCCAGCACCAGGGTCTTTTCCAATGAGTCAGCTCTTCTCATGAGACAGGGCAAGGCTTGTGCAAAATCCACGCTGAAGAAGTCAGCGCTTACCATCACTTTCACTGGCTGGCTGGAGTTTCCTCTTCTGGCTGAATTTATTTGCCTGCTGGAATTTGTTCTTTGGTATTTTATCCCCTTGCTGCTTATTCTTGAACTGCTTCACACCTTTTTTCCCAGGTTTTGCGGCAGTTTTCTCAAAGTTCTTAGATCTGATTTTAGGTCCACCTTCCTTAACAACTTTTCTGGGGAATGTCTTTGAAGAACCTGAATCTAGTGACAATAGTAAATAATTATTAGTTCAATGATCCTGGGCCTGGATCTTTTATCCACTGGGCTGTATTTGTCACAGAACATTACACATTTTTTAGTGAAACATACTTTGTCCTTCTCTCAAAATGGAGCACAGAAGGACTTAAAAAATTACAACAAAATTTAGAAACTTCCTCTGATGATAAAATTATAACATAGGTTCATTATAGAAAACCTACAAAGTATCGAAATACATAGTAAAAACTACTCATAATTCTAGAGATAACCCACTACTGTCAGGTAGGTATATTTCTGTTTTAAGCACACATTACAAAATGAGATATTATTTATGTCTTCACGTGTGTGTGTATTTTGGGGGTTAACAACATAATAGGAGTCTAAGAATAAAATGAACATTTAGAACTTAGAAAGTACAAGACAAATTCAAAATGTTTATATTGCAAAATTTCTAGCGCAAGAAAAAAACACAAAGACTGCTTAGGAAATTAGTCATTGATACAATTCTTGACTTTTCTATTTTGTAATACTGACACCTGATGGAAAAGTAAAGACATCACAATTAGAAATCCTGAAGATTTGGGTTGCCAATAAACATACTAATCACTCATACACAGTGACACTTTGTCCATTATTTTAATCCTAACTCTAACCCACCAATAGATTGGAATCTGCTACATCCCCTCTCATCCCACCAAACCCTCCCTCCAAGAGACAAAACAACCACATGGGAAGCATGTTTTGAGTATCTTACCATTGTTTTTATGAAATTTGTTTTTTTCTTGTGATGTCTTTGTATCTTTACCTGTTAATTTTTTTTTCCCTTTGACTTCCATTATAGCAACTCTGGAAAACAAAAACAAAATCCAGAGATGATCACTAAATTGCTCTCATCCAATAAAGGTCCTTAGTCGTCACTGCCCCATTTACTCCTTGACCACAGACGCAGGACAAATTATCTGTGTCCATGAGGAGTCCAGGAACTACACAACCACTATTGTTAAGATTGAAAAAGTAAAATTAGACACCAATACAGAAATAAGAACAAACCCCCCCCCCACACACACACACCTTGACTAGTGAGTGATGTTTCGGAGGCAATATTATAGTGACGGTAAAGGTTACAAATAAATCATTATTTACACTAAGCAGACTACAACTGTCATTGTTTGCATTTCTGACAACAGTAGGAGGATTTTTGTGACAAGAAACTGACAATATTACCATTTCCCCAGCCAGGAACAAACAATACACTACACTTAATCACTTTCAAATTTAATGAAATAATACAAAAGATTATCTAAAAGCTAAAGGTTTCCTATGTAACCCAATGTAGCTAAAACAAAAAACAACTTTAAATGTTTGTTATTCTTTTAGAGGCAACTAATAATTTTCAAAGACCTCCAAGATAAGACTGTTGACATACGGAATATTTCATTTTAAAGGAATCTGGCTAGCAGGTTACTTCTGGATTGAGACCCCACTGTGCACAGGGCAAATAACACACAACCCTTCAGCTGCCCAGGGCTCCAGAAAGCAGAATTTATCAAGAACAAAAGTTACTATGTGTTGTCTATTTCTGTACCTTCCAAAGTTGCATGTTCAACTCATTTCAAAATATCTAAAGCTGACCCTCTAGAGTAGATGTAAGGGATCCCTGACAATCCCAGATCTTTCTAGGCAAGAACTGTCCATTGAAGAACAACACATTTCTCAAAATATTAATAGGTACAAGAAAAAAGGGTTCTGGAGTGAAAGGCATTTAGGAAACACTTAAATGAAAATAACTAATGAGGGAAAAGTGGTTCAACCTGGTTAGAAAATCCTGCTTACTTTAGCTTGTGCTTGGTGATTAATGGCTTAAATTAGCAAATTAAAAGAATCTAAGAATCTGATTTTCCTTAAAGAAGCCTCATTAATTTTTGCAACACATATAATATAGGTTAGTGACTTTAAATATACATGGGATTCTGAGAAGTCAGCAAGGGAAGATGAATAGAAAAATGAGTAAAGTGTAAGAGAGAAAAATAACCAAAAAACATTTAAAAAAATGTTCAACCTCAGAAACAATTTTTAAAAAATATATTAAAACAAAAAAGAAAATATTATCCCCTC